>NC_086331.1:36374492-37866238 GCF_032445375.1 Bacillus rossius redtenbacheri | reverse complement strand
CTCACCTTTACAACAAAAATTGATCATTGTATAAATTAAATGCCGTAAATTTAAAACTAAACAAACTAAAATATAAAAAAAAATAAAATTATCTTGCTAAACATCTAAATGAACACATAGTGATATAATAAAAAACTAGTTTTTAATATTTAAAGACCATTAAAAAGTTGCAAAATTCCAATCATCGAATAGCGGGGTCTCAACTTAAGGTTGTGTTCGTTAATTATGATAAAATAATAATATCAGATTACCCTACTTGTTTCACGACAAACAAATGTGGCGCCTAAAATCGCGATATTTATTTACATAAATGCACATATAATACAATACACACTAACTGGCTTATTTTAAAGTGGTGACTATAAATACCTTGAATATGTTTTGTTACGGAACGGAAAACCGATTTAATTAACTAGGGTTTGATTCTGGAACTCTAATTCAAATAGTAATTATGTTATAACAATTTAATTTCCTGTCTAGAGTGTAATCATACTTTTAATATGTCCACTATTTACTCTCCCCACTGGAGCTGGACTCGACAGCGGCTCTCTCTACTGTCCGTATCTTACCGCGCTTCTCTGACCCAACCCACTACCTCGCACTACTCACTCGTCCGCCGCACACACAACAATGTCCCGGATGCTTTGGCCCCGAAGCATCAATCTTCGCACACGAAGCCAGTCTCTCGTCATCCACTGTCACTCACCAAGTGGTCACTCGACCTCTCCTCTTAATTGCTCTCATCACTCCAAGGTTCACTATTCTTGCATACGAAGCCCGTCGCTCGCCTTCCGCTATCACTCACCAAGAGATCACTCACCTTCTACGCTTCATTGCTCTCATCGCTCCGAGGTTCACTTGTCTCGCACCAGTGGCGGACCTAGACTCTGCGGGGCCCTGGACAATTTATTTCAGCGGGGCCCTTGTAACTCTTTTTGAAAAAGGGGGGGGGGGGGGGTGGTCTTATCAGAATGGAGTATGGAATACCACTGGTGAAAGGGGATTTGTGGTCACACTCCCGGAAAATTAGAAAATTTAACTTTTGAGCCTACATGGAACCTAAATTTCGACGATGGTAAAGAAATTTTCTTTCGTGGTAAATTGTAATTGGGTTAGTTTTATTAATGCATACAATTTAATTCTGGTGAAATCTGGTCATTTTATAAGTCTATAAAAGCTGTGAATATTTTTAAAAGTGAAATCATAAAAAAATATAAAAAATCAAAAGCAAAAACAAAAAACAATATTTCCTTTTTTTATTTACATACGATAATTTTTCACATAAAATAAAATTATACAAAGAAGAAAAATAAAAATACGAACATAAATTTGAATTATTTTTGTACAAATACTCAGATATATGCCACATGTAAATAAGGGTTAATTTATATAGCTGTTTTGGCTATATAATTATGTAAATTAGTCGTAAAATTAATTTGGTACAAAAATCACGTGGGTGAATTTTTTTCCCCTCACTTATGAAAATAAATTGTTTTAGGGGAAAAAACCCAACTACAACATTTCAAAGCAAAATATTACAACACCAACTCATCTCAAAATACAAGCTCTTGTGACTATTTGCTTTTACTGCACTTCATTAAAATGTAACGCTGCGACATTTTTTCCGGCTGAAGTCTTCTATGAGATCAGTGTAATCTAGACTGTTTACCAACTCGCTTTCTTTGGAGAGGAGAGCTTAAGATGATAGTCGATTTTGTGTCATGGAGTTTCTTATATAAATCTTCATAAGCTTTAACGTGGAGAAACTCCTTTCTGCAGATGCTACTGTCACAGCAATTGTACCTATTATTCTCAATGCTACAAAAATGTTTGGGTATAGATCTATCAAGCTATTTTGTACAATGTACTTAAGAACTGAAAATACATCGTCTTGTTCTCCATCGTAGACAAGGGCCAACATTTTTAATTCCTCATAGAGTTCCACACCATCAATATCCCTTTTATCTCCGGCGCTCAATGAAATTTGTAGCTCTTGACAATTATTCATCAGATCTTCATCACTCATATTCTGTAGGCCCTTGATTTGATACATAAAGCCAAACTTGCTTTTATAGGTCTTCAAAGCTGCAAATCTTGGCTGACAGCTCATTCGTATTGCATCTACTACCACCAGAAAATAGTTTATTTTGAAATTATCTTCATGTGGAAGCTCGGGGGCTTCATATTCTCTTTCATAGAAGAACATTTTCTTTTTACGCCGTCTTCTGCTGTTCTTAAACACGTTATTGATGCCAACTTCTTCTGCTACTTCTCTTGCTGTTACCAATGTCGTATTGAAGCCACTCAGACGATATTCATCTAACCACTTGACAAATGTTTCTAAGTGCTTAACTGCCACACCTAAATGCACATTTACATTTTGCCATACCTTATTGATGGTGTTTTTTTGACAAGAATATCGTACTACACCACAAGAGATGCAACAAACTCGTATGTAGTAATTTCGATTTCTAACTATTGACTTTCACTTATTAAACCAGAGTCTGTGTTACTCTTACGAAGACTTGACAAAGCATCACAAACATTGCTTAGCTGATACCTCACAGCTTTTACAGATTCAATTCTGCACTCCCATCTGGTTTCGGAAAGAGGATTGAGAGAAATGTTGACATGCGACTTCAGAGTACCCCATCGTTCACTTGAGCAAGAGAAAACTGTGTACAGTCTTTGCAAAAGACCAAAAAATGTCTGCGCTTGAGCACAAGATGAAGCAGCATCTCCCAAAACTAAGTTCCAGCTGTGGCTTCCACACGGTACAAAGAATGCAAGAGGATTCATGTTGAGTAGCCTTCTTTGTACACCGCTCTTTTCCCCACACATGTTAGCACCATTTTCATAGCCTTGACACCTACAGTTGACAATGGACAAACCTAACTCCTCCAATTTGATTACTATGTAATTGGCCAGATTTTCACCAGTAGTTTTTTCTACAACTACAAATTGCTACAAAATTTTCCTCAATTTCTGCAGTGTCTTGGTTTGTTATTCTTAGAATTATTGACAATTGTTCAATCCGAGCTATATCTCGAGTGCAGTCCAAAATGATTGCAAAGTACTTATTCTTTAATAATTTATCTGTTATTTTAGCTCTAACATGATTGGCCATTATGTCGATGAATTCATTCTGAATAGTTTTACTCAGGTAGTGGTTTCTGGCAACTGTCTTGTTAATAGTTTGGTGCAAGTGCTCTAACAATGTTGTGTCAAATCGTGCAATCAAATTAACGAAATCCAAAAAATTTCCACTGTTATTCGAATTGGACAACCTCTCTCCATGCCCTCCGAAAGAAAAGTTATGAGTAGCCCAAAACTGTACGATGGCTAATAGCCTTTCTAAAATGTCTCTCCAGCATTATTGTTCAGCTTGAATCTGGGCTTGGGTTTGTGAATCAATAGTTTTTTCACAAGAAAGGCCAATTTTTAAACTAAGCCATTTACCATGCATTCTTTGTGACACTAGCTCTTTTCGTGAGACTTGAGCACCTCGGATAGATGCTTACAGTCACTCATACCTTCATTAGATCCAAGGACAATTTTGGGATTAGGTCTTAGAGAGAATAAACGACATGCAAAACAGTAAACAGCATCTTTCGACTCGGAATAAACTAACCATCGCCTATCTTGCTCTTCGCCATTTATAAGTCTTTTTATATCATGTTTGTCTGTAAAATGTCGACCACTTTCATTTTTGGGGTAAGATTTATTGTATACCATCACGGGGCCGTTTTGAACTATACTAGTTATTTGTAAGACATTTAATTGTTTAGGCCTTAAAAAAAGGGTCACTCACAGTTGCATTGGTTGGTAAGGTATCGATTTCCTCACGGATGTCGAAGTCTGCATCGTTATCCTCTAATGGCACATGTGCAGATGATGATGACGTCGACTCAGGATACATCACCTTGTTGCTTCCGAAAGGTGTATCACTGTGGCCACTGAGTCCTACCTCTTCAGCGACAGTAACTTCTTCCTCTACCATCGTTGAATCTCGCACGCACAGATGTTCAGATGACGCAGACATACACTCGGAACACAACACTTCATTGTTTTTCAGGGCAGATCCACTTTGACTACTGGGTATTTTTATGTCTTTAACTTCTGTTAATGGTATTGAATCTTGAACTCACAACTGTTCCTTACTCCAGTAATTTTATCAGTCTTTAAATATTTTGTTAAAGAACCACTTAATTTTTTTTCAAGTTCTTTGTGTTTTTCAATTTTTTTTTTCCGTTTGGAACTGCCAGAATCATATTTCCTACCAAAGTCACGATCACGAGAGGTCATTCTAAATTAATCTGACTGAAACTAACAAATAAAAATTTCAGCCTTGATTATGAAACTATCTAATTAAAAATAACTAGCCCTATTAATAAATATCATTGAAAGTAGTTACAACAAAATAACAGGACGAACGAATAGAGATTCAAAATGTACACTGCACGATACATGACTTAATATTTCCACTGATCTGGCGACACTGCAGTAACAACATCGGTCTGTAACGCGTACGTTCACACCCCCTCCACTTTTGAATATCGTAAAAGGGAAGGTAAGGCTAATTATCAGCCGCTGACTACAGTCACGTAAATTGAGAAGATTGAGAGGAAGTTTAGTGTATACATAGCGATCCATACTTTCAATTTCTTTTTATAACTGGCAGCAGTTATATAAACATAAAACAAAAAAGCACAACTGTATGTAATTTTCACCGCCCTTCCCCAGAGATATATCAGAGGAAAACGACACCCAGAGCAAAGCCTTGTTGTCGCCGTATCTGTGATAACTGTAACCTGAAGCAAACACTAATCAGCATCGTCGGCTGGCAAGTGTCAGGTAATGCGATCCACATATTGCCAACCCGATTATCTGACACTCGTCCCCTGCATGTTGAGGGTAATACATTGTAACGCCCCTCGTGCCCTTGATTTTTAGTGTTATAACACCTCTTAAAAGTCCTAGGAAACAGCTGAGCAACAAGCTACAAAATTCACATAAAATTCGAACATCACCAGAGGTGGCACGAGGCGGGGAACAAAATAATTTAGAAACTCCCTACAAACAATCCATTTGGGAGTCAGTGGATCGGTAGAAATATACATATAGGTACTCAATTAAATAAAAACAACAAAATAAGTCATGTGATCTATAGGCTCGCTGGTTTATTTATATTAATATTCTTTTATGTAGTGCATAATCTTTCTTTAATTAGATTTTACCAGAAAAGATGAAGGCAGATTAACCATCGATCAACCAATTAGCATTTTAACATCTTAGCAATCATTAATGAAGAAAACATGAACACAATTTATAGTGCTAGCGAGTCCGGACCGCGAATCTAGCGAAAATTTAACAAGGTTCTAGCCATAGTGAAATGTTTACAAAAATAGTTAGAATATATTGCCTTGGTTTTGAATCTTATGCAAAAAAAATTACAATATCCCCATGTCCAATAAGGGTTAATTCTTCTTGAGTCATAATTACTGAAGATATAACTTTACATAGTTCACAAAAACTTCTCCCCTGTACACTGGCACACCAAGATTAATGAAATTTTGTCGTTCAGAACTCACGACCAGGTAAAATTCGGCGGGAAGAGCAGAATAAATTTTGTTGGGGTTCACTGAATTGATTTTCAATCACGACCATTTGTGGAGGGGTGACTCTCGGATGACGGGGGTGTTTCTTCAATCGGTAGGTATCTCTTGCACCCTGCCTGCAACAAGGTCCAATATCGACAGAGATTAGACCAAGTAGCAGACAGACCATCAATCAGGCAAAAGCCCGCTAAAAGGGAGCGAATTGGGGGAAATATTGAATGCAAAAGACTCACCGAAGCAGGGTGATGACAGATGATTCCATTCATGTTGCGCGATCGCCAGTTAGGACGCGCATCGCGGAGATGTCGCGGAAGCACAAAGAAAAGAATTTAAAATAATTATACTGAAACGTAGCTATTCGGGTTGACTGACTAACTAACAGAAGACAAAGAAAAATTTTAGGGAAAAATTCCCTCGGCCAAGACGATTACATCCTATAGCGCAGAAGAAGGCAGATCTGCCCGCGATTTATTATTCAAGAAGCAATTCGACAGAGACGCCGATGTAGTCAGACCAACAGCTCGCGCATTAATTCATCATGGCGGCTAGATCGTCAAAAAAAAAAGGACGCTGGGACCCGGTTGGCCGAAAAAGTGGGGGGGGGGGGGGGGGGGGGGAGAGACATGGCTCAGCGCCGAAAGGAGCCGAAGACGTCCGAGGCAAGGTAAAACGAAGGTCTGTTGCTTGGTAAAAACCTCTATAGCCGTCGACCGCCGCGCGCTCTATGGAGGCGCAGTTGAACTAAGTTTAACTTCGACTCGCAAATCTCGCGCTAGGTGACTTGCAACCAGCATGGGGCTAAAGGGGTGGGGGACAAGTGTGCTCTCTGGCGGCCAAAGAAAAGAGAGAGGGAGAGACTTAAGGACACGGCCACTAGTGTGCGCCGAATACCAGGGAAAGAGAACTAGGATAAAAAAAGGTTTGATATGAGTGTACAGAAGTCTGACAAAAATTAAATAAGAATAAAAATGCAAAAAATTTAAAAATGAAAATTTGAGCCTAAAAATTAAAATCTGTGCCAACCATACCAATAAACGGCACAACATATAAAAGAGGTTCTAATAAACATTAGGGGTGAACAACTTAATTTCGAACACATTACATGACAGGTGCTAGGGTGAGGGCAGACGCGGGCCCCCACTAGGCGCGGGGCCCTGGGCGATTGCCCGGGTCGCCCGGCCCTGGATCCGCCCCTGTCTCGCACTCTCACCGATTTCGCTACCAACGTCTCACTCTTTCTCCAGAAGTTGGTGTGGTCTTATAAACCTGGCAAGTCCTGCATTCAAAAGCCTTGTAGCCCTCAGAAGTGTCGCATCCTCAGAATCCTCGATTTAATACTCGAAGCTACGAGAACAGTTGCGTGTTAGTTACTCCAAGTACGCAGACTGAGCTCTGGGAACGTGTCGAACTCTCGAGAGACAGGCAGAGAGGCGCCGCGCCGCTTCTAATCGGATTATCGCAGAGGGATGGGCGGTACCAGCGGGGCCTCCCCTGGACCCCCTGCTGGCTGGCGCACCAGGCCCACTGGCCTGCCTCACTGTCTCGCCTCTAGTATCCTTGTAACAGAATCTAATGTTATATTCAAGCATACACAAGCACACAAAAATCAACAAAAATGTTTGTATTAAAAAAAAAGTTACGAGATCTCTCGATTAGTTCTGATTTGAAGCGCTACAAAGTATGTATGAGTTATGCAACCATTTTATAATTTTTAATACATTCGACAGACACGTGCAGAACGCAACAATCTTTCACGCACGCGATTTAAATAACAAGGACACCAACCTGATAGTGGAAAAGTTGATACTTTACACATTATTTATAAAAAATTGTTAAAATTGTTTCTTTAAAACTAACAATTTTATACGTCAGACTAATCAGATATAGAAATTAAAATTAGCTTTTACTTACAAATAATATTAAAATAAAAGTATCATGCATCAGATTTAAGTGTGAATTACATTCCGATGTTGGTAAATAAAGAATCGTTTGTGTACAATATCTAGTGACATTCATCTATGTGAGCAGGGTTGCAACTAGGGGAGGGGGGGGGGGGGGGGCAAGCGGGGCATACGCCTCGGGCGCAAAGCTGTGGGGGCGCCGAAATCGCTTTCATTGTAATTCCTACTATCTCTGGTAACTGGTAAAATTTTTTTGCATCGAAGTTACAGTAGCACAGAAACTGTTACATGTAGGTATGGAAAATGCTTAAATAGCACCATTTTTCCATGGGAGGACCCCCGCTTTATTGGTGTGGTATGTGCAAAAAACGAGGGGGGGGGGGGGCGCATGAATCCATTCATGCCCCGGGTGCCAGAGACTCTAGTTGCAGCCCTGTATGTGAGAGACATAATTGAGTGGAGGAGCGTGTGAGCAGCTCTCCCTGTCGTTCCCACGAGGTGCTAACCTATCTTAGTGGGGAGGGTGTGTTCATGTGTATGTTGATTATCTACTATGCACCTTTAGTTATGCATATTTGTGGGAATATTGTATGCGAGAAAATCGTCAGTGCATATAATAGCATGGGTCGAAACACTTTAAGATTTTAAAAAATTTTGAATGCGCAATAGGGTGGAAATGTGCCTCGTATTATGAGGCGAAAAAACCATGTATAATACTAAAATACGTTGACATTTTCTGGTCACGTATCAAACTAAACGTTTATAGAAACTTGCGAACTTATTTTTTCCGTAAATTATTATTTTTTACATAAAATTAACGATCGACCTCCTATATATTGCTAAGCTTTTTTTATTATTTAGTAAAGTCAAATAAAATAATTAATAAAATGAACTGCAGTTTCTAAAAAAATACTGATATATTTTTTAAATACGATACCGGTAGCGTAAAGGGATTTTAGATGAGAAAGACAATCACTGATTTCCCTTGTTTCGAAAGTGTAAAAGGACAGTAACTACCATAATCCTGGTGACGATGTTTACGTTAACAGAAATGTAACATTAATTTTAAACTTTACAGTCCCAAATATGTGAAATATTGCTATAGATATATACATTATAATAAACATGTGTGAGCATAACAAGAGAAAATATTATATATATTTCCAAAATATAACTTCGCTAAATAGTAATTCATTGTAATTTTTCTTCATGATAATATGTGTTTAAAATTACGTTTTAAGAATGCATACTTTGCACAAAACACTTAATTATAATGGTGATGACAGGCTGTATATTTTTGTCACCCACCAGCACAGATGATAAATGTATTTTTAATTTTGTAAATTTAGTGTTTGCCTAATAACTAGCCCATAAATCGACATATTTTGTTACATAAGTCTAAGTTGTACAAAAGTTATATTCTGTCACCTATTCAAGATGTTGGCCATTTTTGAAAATAAATTATGGTTCATGCCCTAGAAAAGTAATAATATTATGAAAAATATATTTTGAACTTCAATCAAAATGAATATTGTAGGTTTTCCACCCAATAAAGTTAGGTTTTGTGCAAATGCTAACATACCTAAAATTATATCGTTTAACGTTAATGAAAAACTTTAAAGAGGCAAAGAAATTATGTTTACAAAAATATTTAACAAATAATATTACAAGAACCAAATACAATCAATTAAACAGCATTATACCAAAATAGCCAAAACAACACAATCTGATCAGAAATTTGCATTTACTAGCAATAGTGTTGTCAAATACCTACCCGATATTAGCTGGGTGTAATTACCACTTGCAGTGATAACATGGAGAATAAACCAATGAATGTTACCTATATAAATCCAAGTGTAAATAATGTACTGCATTTAAGAAGATAAAAGCCATTTGCAGGAAGTATTAAATATAGCACACACTGAGCAAGCAAGTAATACGATGATGAGGAAATTAGAGCAAGCATGCTTATATTCCTCCTCTTGTCACTATTGCTTGCTTGGATAAGCGTTGAACTACTTCTTGCCCGGAAAAATTTGCGTTGCTGCAGCTAAAAGTTTTACCTAACCAAAAATAATGTGTGCGTGGAGTCCAATCGTGACAGAAGGGAACCTTCTTGCTTATTATATTATTATGTATAGGCTGAGGTCGCAAATATATGCAAGTATGCGAGCGCTAAATTATGCTTTTGCGCAAGTATGCAAGTGTACAAATGTTAAGTATGCAAGTGTGCAAGTATGCAAGTGTGCAGGTGTGAAAGTATGAAAGTGCGATATTATGCAAGTGTTCAAGCATGCAAGTGTGCAATTATGAATTTTGCTGCATCATTTCTACCACTCCCCTGCCGTCTCCCCCACTAATGGTGCCCCCCTCCCCACCCACATTCCCTTTTGCGATCAGAATTTTCGTAACGCTCGATAATTTTATCCCCCTCAGCAAAGAAGTTTCACTTCATAAAACTTTAAACATCCTAACATTATGAAATTTAGTTCAAGAGTTAGTTTTTCCTGAGTGTGTGCAATTCAGGTTGTTTTTCCGCGTGTTGGCAGCGCTGAGCAGGTGTCCATACCGCAGCTTCCAGAGAGACCACCAGTTGATCTACACGGACAAGTCACTGTCGTCCTTCAGCGACTCCAGCTGCCAACACGCGTGTGACGTGGAGCGAGAGTTCCCGTGTCGGTCCTTCACGTTCCTGGCGCAGGTACGCTGTTCCACATTTCTGGCTCCGAACAGCGGGAACAAAACTGGCTTGTCATAAAACAAGACATAAGGCCTCGCCATCTTGCGATTTCAAATATTTTGAGTCCACTTCCAATAAAGCTTCAGTGCTATTTTTTTTTTTTTGCGTGGCATATGATTTTGGCTGTGGCTACTTGTTTATGTCAACACTTGTGAACTGATGTTATTACCATGACAGCTGAAATAATATGTTTCCTCACGGCGCTTACAGACTATATAGCCTGTTAGTAAATATGAGTTTGCAAAATGGTATAGAAGGTCTGGAAATATGATTTATGCCTTAACATGCCAAAAATTGGTATAAATAGTTCAAGATTATTAAAATAGAAAAAAATATGGAAACATACAATGTTACAGATTTTAAACCTCCTTAAGGCTGATTTATAAAATACACAGGAAGGCAAGAAACGCAAGAAAAAAAACAAAGACGTTATCAAATACCCGTCTACAAACTACGTAAAACGAAAAAACGCAATGCAAGCATCGGCCCAATTTTAACTTCTTGCGTTTCGTTTTCAATATTTGAAGAGAAGTGTTCCGAAAACTTTTAGACTAGACTCATGCGTTATGTATGTAAAATGCACTGATGTTGTTTTTATTCTATTCAACACGTTTCAACTTGTTAAACTAACACTTAAAAATCAAATTATTGAAAATTTCATTTGTTTTTTTGACAAAGAGGAATCATCAAAAGAAGCCCGATGAAGAAATTTGTTTTCTACCATTTTACAATTTTAAGTTTGTAGGATTGGTGACTAGCGGACTTTAAAAACGATCGTGATTTTTTTTATTTTTGCTTTGTTTGCGTGTTGCGTCGTTGCGATGTTACTTTCCTTGTGCAGTTTATAAAACCGACCTGATGGGTCTGCCTATCCGGGCACACACACAGGGTGCACAGACCTTTAGGAGAACTCGCGTGATTTTAAAACTGCTCAAGTTATACGACTAGCGACTGTTTATGATAAACACAAAGACAATATTGAGGTCAACGTTGTAGTTTTATTTACGGATTTCGTTTATAAACTCTATGTTTTGTAGAATAAAAATGGCCGATATCGGGTGTTTTCAGAATTATATTGTGTGTGAAACTAGCGGCGAAAATTCTCGAAAGCACTAGATACATGCAGTACATCTTTATATTCGTTCATACATCATATAAAGTTATGGTTGCCACTCAGATCTCATGGTTGGCCTTTGCACGACGTAAAGACCGCGCACCAGTTCAAGAGCCTTGAGCTTAGAGGCGATACCGTGCTACAAGCACCAACGAGCGTCGCACTTATCATCCCATCTAAATAAAAGTAATACACCTATCTCTAGAAGGACCATTTAAGTCGTAGAAACAGTACGGCTTGTTATAAAATTGATATAATTACAATAGTAGTAGTAGTAGTAGTAGTAGTAGTAGTAGTAGTATATAGTTCCTCCGATGCCAGGTTTCAGGCTGTGGTGCCTGTGGTACCGAACGCCATCTTAGATTGTGACTTCGCAGCGGCCATATTGGATAACCTTGACTTTTGACCTTGACCCTTGACCTAAACTTGTAATTTGACCTCGTCCGCCATCTTTAAATACGCCATATTGAAATCGAGTGACCCACTCATGATCGTTGCACTTTTCGTTACAGTAGATCCTTCTGATATCTTGGATTACGACATCACAGCCGCCATATGGTTTTCGTCTGCTAAAAGTTGACATCTTGGATTATGACATCACAACTGCCATCTTGTTTTCGTCTGCTGGAGGTCGCCATCTTGGATGATGTCATGTCCGCTATATTTGTTTCTGATGTTTGATCCTAGAGTGCACCAGCATCACTGTGTCTCATTCACATAAGGTTATTGTTCCCTTACATACCACTGTTGTTATGACCCTTATCAACATAAAATTTTTATACCAATAATTTGAAAGATAGGTGATCCTAACCACGACAGCGTGGACATGTGGGTTGGAAAACATATGCCTTTGACCACACAGTCATCGAGACATTTACCAGACTGAGGATTACATAAGGTTTATAAAAAATAAACACACATATTCGGAATTGTATTTTTTTTAATTTGAAGGAATAATAGCATCACCTGCTAGAGGGTGCTGCCAACATATAGTTTTCAATACTCGATATGAGTGCTAGTGTTATGTAGTGCACACATACTCCACCAGAATGGGCTGCCGCCATATTGGTTTTATTTTTACCAATTACTGTGTAGTTGTATTTACTTCCGTAGATTCTGCCATCTTGCTGGCCATCTTGGCTGCCATTTTAAAAAAAAAACTGTAATTCTTAAGCTAGAAATTCGTGAAAAATTACCAAATTGAATATAAAATTCATTCACTAATTTACTGAGTAATTCGATCGATTCCTGTCCCTGGTTCAGTTCTTGGATGATGCAAAAAAGTTAATTTCAGGTACAAAAAATACTTATTTAATAACACATGTGAAAAATCTTAAAAGAGGCATACATTCCTAATCTACCAGCCTCCAGTAATCCGATGATAACATATTGACTGCCAATTTGGAAATTCGTAATTATTAATCTGTAGGTTTTGAAAAAAAATTCTAAAAATCATCATATATCGCCTATTTATGTAACTATTTATTCGATTATTTTAAGTCCTTGGTTCTATAATTGGTCGGTGTAAAAAGTAATTTTTGCTCTAAAAAGAATATTTTTTATTAATCATCTTCACTGCAAACAAGGATTCCTAACTAAATTAATGTTACTAAATATCACTATGCCTACAATGTCGGGTGTATAAGCCAATTGTATACAAACCACAATGCCATACAATTTACTATGTCAGGCGTATAGACCAGAGAATCCAAAACAAGGAGTTTTCTTCATCAATAGTTGTCATATGTTTAAACCAATATGACATTTTTCAAGCAGACAAGACAAAAGTCTTCGAAATATCTACCTACATTATTAAAATAATCCGTAACAATAAAATAGGCAACTAAAACTTATGATTTAGGGTTCGTATGGAACCAAGACTCCCTTAAAAATGTATATGTTTAATACAAGACCAAGAGGTTTTGATTCATGAAATATTATGTTCTGTATACAGATTTTACTACATACATTGAACGAAAAGACCGCAAATTTGTACAAATATACAACTCAGTAGATACAATCCCATCGAATGGATACGATACCATCAGTAGGGATATGATCCCATCAAAGGTATACGATTCCATCAGTGATATATACTCGACAGTTAATGGTAGGAACGAGCCCGTCGAAGGGAACCGATCCCAACAGCAGTATACAATCAACAGAATACAGTTCGATTTTATCCCATAAAAATGATACTATCCCATTAGTGGGATACGACTGACAGGATACGGTAGGATATGATACCATCAGTAGGATATGATGCTTCAAAGGGTAAGATCTCATCAGTATGACACGACACTCCAAAGGGATACAATATCATCAATAGGATAAAATTGACAGGATAAAGTAAGATTCACTCTCATCAGTAAGATCAGTAGGATATGGTAGGATACGTTCCCATCAGTAGGATGTGTTCGCAGGATTCGATAGGATTCAGCTCCATCTAGCTGTATTGGTGCCATTTGCAATTGGCTAGAAATAATTTCAAATTACATTTTGCACTATATGGCCCAGATTTCTGGAATGGATTTATTATCACTCTCCATTTTGTTAGTCATTGGTGACGATTTTTACATCTTTATGTTAGAAGTGTTTTTACAAGAACTTTGACTAGAAATCATTATCGAGAAATAATACAATCGATTTTGAAATTCCAAATAGAAATAATATTTCAATTTTATACACATCCAGGTCAAAATAGTCATTATTATCTGTAGACAGCTTCGTTCAGTTCTTTGAGTATGAAGACTACTTCGTTGATGTACGAATAATTTCCTGCCCTAAGCGAAACCAGCAGCAATCTTAGACGATCGACCAATATGCTAGGATCTTCCCATGACATGTAATCTATCCCTTCAGCCGCTTTCATCTTCCTTGAATGTTTATTATTAATATTTTTAAGATCTCTCAAGTCTTCCTTTTTAACATCAGCTTTAAAAAAAAAACTATTGTAATCCTCCCAATGATAATCACAAGTTTGACCAAAATAATTATTTTTAAAGCTTCGTTTCCATCATTTGTGTCTCAGTGCTTCATCACAAACTTATGTCTTGGTAGCTTCGAACTCTTCTATATTGTTCTCATTTTCTGTAAATATGTTGTTGTTGTCATTGTTTCCAGTATAATTATTTAATTCTTCAACTTTTGTAGCAGAGACTCCATCAGATAATTTTGTATAAAGGTAAAATTCTTCATGAATCATCTTAGGAGACGTGTTATAATTTTCTTTCTGTGGTACGATCTCTTGTTGCCATTTATTCAATGCTGGAATCTCGATATAATAAAGGCCATGCAGATGTTCAAGTGTTATGATTTATACCAGTTCCACATACATTCTGTCCAAACATTGACTTTTTCTCAGTAGACAAAAAAACTGTAAGTATCATTTTAGGTTATGATTTGTTTTTTTTTCTTTTTAATTATCAGTTCGCCCAAACTGAAAACCTCTCCTGCCACAACTTAGCATTTTCTGCAAAGACTCTTTTCACAATTATTGCCTTTTTATGATATTGGACATTGTTGGTTTTAGTGAACGAAATGACACTGTACCAACACATATGACGACATTGATATTACTGATTTTGGAACCACATTAACATTTCTTGATATATCATCAAAATCATCTTTCATCTATCTCAAACAGAATATTATCCAACTTCGAAAGATTTTTGGCCAAATTATATTTTGCAAGAAACTTGTTGCAAGTATTTCCGATTCTTGGCTAAAGATGTTACCACAAGTTCTGTTGGGTTGTATTATTTATTTGTATATGAGATTCGGGATGATCACTCACATTCGCAAGCGAAGGAGGGCTTCACTATACATTTAAGGGAAGGGATTTCGTCTTGCATTGTAGTGTTTTAAGCCATAGTAATTGACTCAGTAAAGGATCTATTTTGATGGAATTCCACATGATAAAAAATATTGTAAGTAATGATTTGGTAACTTGAATTTACCAACTAAACGAAACTCTAAATACAATTGCATGAATTATTGTGAAAAAAAATGCATGAAGAATATTTTTTCCCCCAGAAATAACCAGGAGCACAAGGAGAACAAAAACAGCAGTCTTGTCAGATTCAGTCATGGACACATAGAGAAAATCAACAGCAGTCTTTCCATGAATAACCAGAAGCACTAGGAGAATACCGACAAAATATAGTCAGGAACAGCCAGGATCACAAGGGGAAAATCAACCAAGTCGTGCATAGTCCATTATGCTTTCTAATTTAAAATAATAATATCTTAGAATATATTTTTTATATGCGAAGATATATTGGTAACATATATTTGAATGCCAAGGATGTTATAAAATATACTTTGCAAAACATACTTTATATGTGTATAAAATCATCTAAATGTAACATACACTTAGCTGAACTTTGCTAGTGATGTCAATGTTGTCATATGTGTCGGTACAGTGGCATTTCGTTCTCTAAAACAAACAGTTTCTGACGTCATCTGAAAGGCAAATGTGCAAAGAGTTCTTTGCAGAAAATGCTAAGTTGTGGCAAGTGCGGCTTTCAGTTTGGGCGAACTGATAATTAAAAAAAACACATAAAAAACATAAGATGATACACTTTTTTTGTCTACTGAGAAAAAGTCAATGTTTGGACAGAATGTATGTGGAACTGGTATAAATCAGAACACTTGAACATCTGCATGGCCTGAATTATATTGAGATTCCAGCATCGAAGAAATGGAAACAAGATATCGTATCACCGAAAGAAAATGAGAACAAGTCTCCTAAGATGATTCATGAAGGATTTGACCTTTATAAAAAGTTCTCTGATGAAGTCTCTGCTACAAAAGTTGAAGAATTAAATAATTATACTGGAAACAATGACAACAACAACGATAACAACATATTTACAGAAAATGAGAACAATATAGAAGAGTTCGAAGCTACCAAGACATAAGTTTGTGATGAAGCACTGAGACACAAATGATGGAAACGAAGCTTTAAAAATAATTATTTTGGTCAAACTTGTGATTATCACTGGGAGGATTACAATATATTTTTTTTAAAGCTGATGTTAAAAAGGAAGACTTGAGAGATCTTAAAAATATTAATAATAAACATTCAAGGAAGATGAAAGCGGCTGAAGGGATAGATTACATGTCATAGGAAGATCCTAACATATTGGTCGATCGTCTAAGATTGCTGCTGGTTTCGCTTAGGGCAGGAAATTATTCGTACATCAACGAAGTAGTCTTCATACTCAAAGAACTGAACGAAGCTGTCTACAGATAATAATGACTATTTTGACCTGGATGTGTATAAAATTGAAATATTATTTCTATTTGGAATTTCAAAACGATTGTATTATTTCTCAATGATGATTTCTAAGACAAAGTCCTTGTAAAAACATTTCTAACAAACGATGTAAAAATCATCACCAATTACTAACAAAATGGAGAGTGATAAATCCATTCGAGCAGTCTGGGCTATTTAGTGCAAAAGATAATTTGAAATCAATTAAACTAAATGTAGAATGCACCATTATAGCTAAATGGAGGAGAAAACTTTCGTATCCTACAATCGTATCCTAGCGATGATGTACTACTGATTAGATCATATCCAACAATATCCTCTCGATCGTTTTATATTTTTGGGTTCGGATTTACTGTATTATGTTAATCATATCCTACTGATGGGATTGTATTCTTTTCAATAGTATCATATCTTACTGATGGTATCATATTCTACTGATGGAAACGTATCCTACCATATTCTGTCAATCGTATTCCACTGATTAAAATGTATCTTTTTTATAACATATGCTACTGATGAGATCACATCCTATTGATGGGATCGTATCCTATTGATGGATCGTTTCCTACCATATAGTTTCGATCGTGTCCCTTTGATGGGATAGTATCCTACCATATCCTTTCTACTGTATTCTACTTAGGGATCATATCCCTTTTATGGGATCTTATCCTAACATATCCTGTCGATTATAACCTCGTGATGGGATTGTATCCCTTTGATGGGATCGTATCGTACTGTATCCTGTCTATCGTATCCTACTAGTAAGATCGTATCCTTTTGATGGAATTGTATCCTACTATATATTGTCGATCGTATCCTACTGATGGAATTGTATCCCTTTGATGGGATCGTTTCCTTACCGATCCTATCGTATCCCTACCTATGATATCATTTCCCTTTCATGGAATCGTATTCTACTGAGTTGAATGTATGTTAAATATACGTCCTTTTCGTAAAATGTGTGTTGTTAATTCTGTAGTCAGAGCTGAATATTTAATAAATCAAAACCTTTTGGACGAGTTATAGATGGTGTACATTTTCAGGGATTCTTGATGCCATAGAAAGCATAAGACATGCTTGATTATATGGTTATTTTCTTTTTATTGATTATATATACACTAGGTCTGACATTTCGAAGACTATTCTATTGTCTGATTGTAAAAATGTATTTTTTGTTTTGTTTTGGTTTGGATACACTTGGCTTTGTAGGCATAGTGATATCGAATAACATATATTTTCAGCTGGGTAGGAATCCTTGTTTGCAGTGATGATGATTAATAAAATAAATAATTTAGAGCAGAAAATAATGATTGCATCAAACAAGTTTGAACCAAGGACTTTACAGAATCGAATCAATCATTACATTAATAGGTGATTTATTTGATGATTTTTAGAATTTTTTTTCGAATTTCTGAGTTAATAATTACGAATTTCCGATATGGCGGTCAATATGTCATCATCAACTTACTGGAGTTTAGCAGATGATGAATTTAAGCTATTTTTAGGTGTTTCATAATTTTTCATTAAATCAGCATTTTTTTACCTTAAATTAAATTTTTTGCATCGTCCAAGGATCAAACCGAGGACAGGAATCGATCGACTCAATCGGTAATTAATTAGTGATTTTTGAATTTTTTTTCTGATTTTATAGCTTAAGAATTACAGATTTTCTAGATGTTAACCAAAATGGCCGACAAGATGGCGGATTCAACGGTAGTAAATACTACTGAACTCTAGTGGGTAAAAACTAAACCAATAGGGTGGCATACATTCTGGTAAGGATGTGTGTATTTCGTGACACTAGCATTCCTAGTAGCAGATACTGAAAACAAAGATAATGGCAGTGCACTCTAGCAAATGATGTGTGTACCACATGACACTAGCAATCAAAGTATTAAGTATTGAAAACTATATGTTGGCAGCACCTTCTAGCAAGTGATGCTATTATTCCTTCAAATAAAAAAATACAAGTCCGAATATGTGTTATTTTTATATAAACCTTACATAATTCTCGGTCTGGTAAATGTCTCGATGGCTGTGAGGTCAAAGGCATATTTTTTCCAACCCAGAGATCCTAGCTGTCATGGTTCGAATCTTCTCGCTTATAAAGTACTTGGTATAAAATATTAAATTTAATATGTCAATAAGGGTCATAACAATATTGGTATGTAATGAAATAATAACATTACATGCATAAGACAAGAGTGATGCTGGTGCACTCTAGGATCAAACATCAGAAACAGAGATGGCGGACATGACATCATCCAAGATGGTGAACTCCAGCAGAACAAAAAAACAATATGGCGGCTGTGACAACATTCAAGATTGCGACCTCCAGCAGACGAAAATAAGATGGTGATTTTGATGTCATAATCCAAGATGTCAACCTCCAGCAGACTAAAACAATATGGGGGTTGTGATGACATAATTAAAGATAGCGGATGGTTCTACCGTAAGGAAAAGTGCAACGTTCGTGAGTTTGGCGCTCGACTTCAATTTGGCGAATTTCAAGATGGCGGACGAGGTCAAATTTCAATGTCAATGTCTAGGCCACAGGTGAATTCATCCAAGATGGCCACCGTGACATCAAAATTCAAGATGGTGATCTGTACCACGGGCACCATAGCCTGAAGCCAGGCCTCGCATGAACTATTATATAGGCCTACTACTTACAATAACAGTAACAATAGGTCGTGTGCACAAGATTTAACCGCCATGTTTTCAAAAATGATTCACAAAAACTAACAATAGTCGTTTCGTGAGGAAAAAGAATATATTATTTCTGTTAAGGTCGCATGGAGCAACAGTCAATGAGGGAAAATTAGGGTGCTATTTTGGCTGGAGTTGGGAACTGTTTATATTTATTATTTTTATGGTGGTTTATAGTTATTGTGATATACATTTTCTCATGTAATTCTATCTTTGTAAACTACAACGATAAATATTATATAAATGATTCGTGAGAAAAAAATTTAAAAAATACTGAAAAACTTTTTTTAGGTCAAATGTTTTTCTAAAATTTTTGCTAAACTTATCATAACCTAACAAATTGTATGGGTTAGAAAAAATTTACAGGATGCAGAATAGTTTCACGGAAAAATTACACTTAAAATTACTATTTATATATTTACTCTACCAAAGAAGTTATTTTCATTGCCAAATTTCAATTGGATTAAATTGAAACATAAGAATTCAATTGTGAACCAATTTCGCACAGGTCGTATGCATGGTCTACTGTTTTTGTTTTGTTGTGAACCCAGCCTAACATGAAGAATGTTGAGGATAGTAAGGCCACACAGACAGCTACGCTATGTTTGCGATGTTCGCTATGTATGCTATGTTCGCTGCGTTAGGTGGCAAGACAGATCAGTCCATATTTTTTCATCGATATATTCCATAAATTTGGATATTTTCGTATTTCTTCAATGAAATTTTTGGTCAACATGATACTTATTTAAAGCGCAATACTAAGAGAAACTGAAAACTTCATTAAAAGTAAACGCAGTAGTTCAGGGGGGCGCGTCGTTTTGCCTAAAATCGTTTTGCCTAATCGTGTTTCCCCACCTTCGTTTTGCCTAAAATTCATTTTGCCTATAGTCATTTTGCCTAAAGTCGTTTTGCCTAAAGTCGTTTTGCCTAAAGTCGTTTTGCCTTAAGTTAGTTTGCATAAAGTCGTATTGCCTAAAACCATTTTGCCTAAAATCGTTTTACCTAAAGTCGGTTTGCCTAAAAGTCATTTTGTCTAACGTCATGTTGCCTAAAATCGTTGTGCCTAAAGTCGTTTTGCCTAAAATTATAATCGGATGCTTAAGTTCCCCTAAAGTCGTTTTGCCTAACATCGTACTGCCTAAAATTCGTTTTGCCTAAAGTCGTTTTGCCTAATGTCATTTCGCCTAAAGTTGTTTTGCCTAAAGTTTCAGCTCTTCGCTTTCTTTAACAGACAGTTAACTGGCCGAGCAGTCGTTTTGCCTAAAATCGTTTTGCCTAAAGTCATTTTGCCTAAAAGTATTTTAGTATATTCTTGCTCCATATAGTGTGTGTAAATACATTACAGCCACTTGTAACTCTATTCGTGGATTCTGGAAGTACTACCGAAACATTGTGAGAGGTTCGACATTCTGCCACAAGAGTTGAGGGTGTTCAGTATTGCCTGCATCTTTCAAGGAGGAAGGGTAGTTTGTTTTCGAGACAACAGGTAGTGTGTCGCGCATCAAGTATCGCCTGCATCTTTCAAGGAAGATGGGTAGTTCGTTTCCGAGACAAATCGATAGTGTGTCGCTCACCATTACTATATATCGTCTTTTAAGGTGGCTTCCTTCTTAAATATTTGAGCGCAGTTGTCCCATCTACGCAATGCATTCAATGCTGCGGAACGCACCATGCCTAATTACTCGCAAACAAGATCTGTAACAGTGGAGTATTATTACGCGATAAAAGACAAATTATAAATATACTAATTTCATGTTGTACATTTTGACTGCGAATTAAGTAAACTGAGTAACCAGGCTCTGAATATGCACTTTTTCGCCATTTTCACAATTTTTTTTTCTATGTAAATATATTATACGGAAAATGTACAACATGACAATTTTCAACTTTCGTGGAAAAACATAGTATAACCATAACATTTACTTACGGAGACACGCGTATACGCTTAACTAGGGAAGGCCCTTACGTATAAAGTATTGCTGTTTTTGAAGGAATATTGTACACTCCTGCGTTATTATTTATAACTTAGAATTGATACTACGACAGTTTAAATATACTAAAACTGTTAATATTTTTGGAGTCCTAGAAGTATATTTCGTAGTTTAATGTTTCCAGAGCAAAAAATTTATGTTGAATTTCCTGTATGACTTATTTATATATCATTTCTATTGCTGAGTAATATGAAATAAATACTTTGAAATCAAAGGAAAGAAAGCGATAGGGTTAGTGAACGAAACGGAAACTTGTTAAATAAAACATGTTGTTCGGCAACTTAACATTTCATGGAATTATTATTATTATTTTATATCCACAAGGAGTTGTTTGTGGTTATGTTGTTGCCTTTGTATCGCTGTGACGCCTTTACGCCATAATGCAAGCCTATAACATTTTGGTTTAGTAATTTTTATGAACATAATCTGAAGACGAGTTTATAAATAACACAAACGTATACAATAAAGTTTACTTCTGCTATGTATGTTTGCTATAATCAATAAATTTTTATTGCGTTAGCAACTTGACTTCACCTAAGCCACTGACAAAACCTGATAGCCTATATGTTTCAGAAACGAAATAGCCTTTTTTAGCCTACTTTACTCTAAGAAAAGTAGAATAAACTAATATATCGTCTAAATTAATATATCGTCTTTAGTCACGCCGGATATCTGTATGTATATTTATATTAAACATATTTGTAAGATTATGATAATCGCTAGAAAATACGCCTACGTTTAACCAAATGCTATGCAGATTAATACCGGGCACTATGTTTTTTACGTTAGGAAAGTGAGTGGAACCACCGCTACTGGCACTACCTCTTGATTGCTGGATGCAATATAATTCGAAATAATGCTTTGTTATAGCACTTTAGAGATTTTTAATCTCGTTTTTCAGGTACTTTTGATAATTTAAAGTCCAAATAAGGCTAGAATAATGGTAATTAATAATCTTTATTTTGTGTTAGAAGTAAATTCACATTAATTTTAGTACACATTTTTTTTAGTACAATGTAAACGAATACGGCGAAACACCTAACTTCATCCACATCCCGCTAGGATCGCTGGTCAAAGTAGTTTCCGCTACTCTTAACGAATTTTCGGTATTGCTCTGTATTGTATTTGGTTTACCTCATTCAGCAATGAAACGTATGATTTTATGATAGTAGTATATAATAGGGGAGTCTGGGACAGGCGCCAGGCGGAGGATTGAAGATTGTTTACATTGTAACGTCACGGCGGACATCTTGGAGGAGTGTAACGGGACACATCGTAACGGGACAAGTTTGACCTGGAATTTGATCCTCAAAAATCGCCAAAAATGACCAAAATTGGGCAAAAATTGCCCAAAATTCCTCAAAAATCGTCCAAATTTCAATTTTTTTGAAAAAAATTTCCACCAAAAAATCTCAAATAATTCCACAATTCAAAAATTCGGATTTCGAGAATCCTCAAAAGTCGTTTTGCCCTAGAAAGAACCCAAATTCCTAAAAGAGGCTTAAGCATCCTTGTCTACAGCCTCCGATAAGCCTCTGACGTCATCTAGGATTATGACCGCCATCTTGGATGGTTGTGACCTTGACCTTTGACCTTGACCTTGACCCCGGCGACCATTTTGGATCAGCCATCTTGGATCCGCCATCTTGGATAACGTCATTGTGTTCTCGAAAATTCCGGCATTGTGTTTTCCACCATATTGGACGATGACGTCACCGTTGCAATTTACGTTACGGCCGCCATCTTTAACTTTTTTATTTATTATCCGAATTTAATGAAATTTTTTTTTTAAATTATAAAAAAATTTAAATAATAAAATTTTAATAAAAAAATTAAAAAATCATACATTAACGACACGGAGCTCGGAGTCCTCGGTTCGAACCCGTCAAGTACAAAAAAAATTAAAAATGGCGACCGATCCTTCCACCTAGGTGGGTGCTAGCAGACTGACTCCCACCACTTTTCTTAAAGCATATATATCGTCACCTAGTATGTCGTCATGTCCGCCATCTTGTCTTCGTTGCTGGAGACCACCATCTTGTTTTCGTCGGCGAGAGTGCGCTGACGCCATGTTAGTATAGTTCTTATCCGCTAGAGTGCAGTAATCATTTAGTACTGTGACACCCACCATCTTGAAATTTGGCCGCCATCTTGAAAATCCGTAATTATTTAGCTAGAAATTCGGGAAAAGTTCCAAAATTCATTAAATAAATCACTCATTAACTTACATATTGATTCGATCGATTCCTGTCCTCGGTACGATACCCGATCGATGCAATAATGTTTAATTTTATGTAAAAAATAATAATTTCAATAAACCATGTTCAACATTCGTAAAGAGACTTTAAATCATCTACTACCATCATCCTATCAGACAACAAGACCACCATATTGGAAATTCGTAATTGTAATGCTAGAGATTCGGGAAAAAGTTCAAAATTCATTAAATAAATTTGTAATCCATATAATGATTGATTGGATCGACTTAGGTCCTTGGTTCAATCCCTGGCCGATACAAAACAACTTTAATTTAAAAAAATACTAAAAAAGTGTTAGGTTTGAGAAAATAAAAACACCACAAGTTCTTTTAAAAAAATTTTATTACATAAATTCAATACACTACTACAAGTACAAAAAAAAAACACTGACAAATTACTAAAGCCTTTTGGATTCCTCGATTCAAACAGTCTTCTTATTGTACGGACTAAGCCTTTTACATGACTTTAAATGTCTATCCGATCCGGTCATCACCGCAGCCAGAGACGGACTGAAGTTCATATCACTTATATAGTCTCATTAGCCGGTACAACACATGAGTCAAATCAATAACCATGTTCATTATACGTCTCGGAGCATTTTTTATAATGACGATGTAAGCTATCGAGACGTGAAATTAGTTTATTGCACTTATTGCACTGAAATTGTATTCTTTGAACATTATAAGAACAACAGCTTCTTTCATGTCTGCGAGCATTTGAGGTGATAGTAAATGATACACCACAGTATTTGCACTGATGCGAAGTACGCTCTTCATTAATTGAAGTATTCAATGCTGATGAAACTTCAGCTAATGGTGGAACAGCACATATCGAAGTCTCCTCCAGTGTTGTCAGAGGCGTTGCCAACGGGATCTGCTCCAACATCGTCGGCGCCGACGTCATGGTTCCCGTAGTCGATGGTACATCCTCCATCGAGTACGACGTTAAAGTCGGCAAAGATGCCATCGAAGTCTCAAGAACAAGCAATTACACGTCTTATGCACCAGAAGAAACAAACTAGGTGATCCGTACACCGTCGACGTCAGTAACAAAACTGAGCGTCCTGCTGTCTAGGACTCGCTTATATACATGCACCGTATGGAATAATACGCTAGTCAAACCAAGAACATTTTACTAAAATACTAGAGTCAAAACAACATTAAAAAAATAGAAGCACCATCAAAAAAAAGGAAGCACACTTGGAAGCACCTTCAAAAAAGGAAAAAAAAAATTGGAAGCACCATCAAAAAAAGGAAGCACACTTGGAAGCACCTTCAAAAAAGGAAAAAAAAATTGGAAGCACCGACTACGAAAAGGCAGCACATTTGGAAGCACCGACTACTTAAAGGCAGCACATTTGGCAGCACCGACAACGAAAAGGCAGCACATTTGGCAGCACCGACAACGAAAAGGCAGCACATTTGGAAGCACCGACAACGCAAAGGCAGCACATTTGGAAGCACCGACTACGAAAAGGCAGCACATTTGGAAGCACCGCCTACGAAAAGGCAGCACATTTGGAAGCACCGACAACGAAAAGGCAGCACATTTGGAAGCACCGACAACGAAAAGGCAGCACATTTGGAAGCACCGACTACGAAAAGGCAGCACATTTGGAAGCACCGACTACGAAAAGGCAGCACATTTGGAAGCACCGACAACGAAAAGGCAGCACATTTGGCAGCACCGACAACGAAAAGGCAGCACATTTGGCAGCACCGACAACGAAAAGGCAGCACATTTGGAAGCACCGACAACGCAAAGGCAGCACATTTGGAAGCACCGACTACGAAAAGGCAGCACATTTGGAAGCACCGCCTACGAAAAGGCAGCACATTTGGAAGCACCGACAACGAAAAGGCAGCACATTTGGAAGCACCGACAACGAAAAGGCAGCACATTTGGATGCACCGACTACGAAAAGGCAGCACATTTGGAAGCACCGACAACGAAAAGGCAGCACATTTGGAAGCACCGACAACGAAAAGGCAGCACATTTGGAAGCACCGACTACGAAAAGGCAGCACATTTGGAAGCACCGACTACGAAAAGGCAGCACATTTGGAAGCACCATCATCGAAAAGGCAGCACATTTGGAAGCTCCATCATCAAAAAAAAAAAAAAGGCAACAAGGAAGCACAAGTTACGGGATCTAAGTCTTAGAAATCAGAATACAAGAAATAAAAACATTAAATTCTTATAATTTAAATTGTTTATTTTATTGCTTTACATTATACAAATGCAAGTAAAACAAGCCATTATTGTATGTAGCCAGCATTCCTCAGTTCCTTGAGTATGAAGGATATTTCTTTGATGCACGAATAGTTTCCTGCACAAAGCGAACCATGTAGAAGTCTTAACCGGTCAACCAATATGTTTGGATCTTTCCATGATGTGTAATCAATCTCTTCTACCACCATCTTCCTTGCACCTTTATAAATATTATGATCTCTGGTGTCTTCCGTTTTACCACCAACCTCAGGGTAACTTCCATGTTTGAGACGGTGATCATCACAAGCTTGATCAGATTTATTTAATATATCACGTCGTTTCCACCGTTTCGGTCTCAGGACACCGCCACATTCTTCGATCTTGGCAGCTTTAGGTGTTTCATCATAGTCTATGTCTTTGTCAACAGCCTCAGAGTCACTGTAACAATCACCGTAGAAGGAATCGTCTTCACCCAATTTTCCGTAATATTTCGATGTTGATGATGTTGAAGCGTCTTCATCGTCTTCATGCTTCCTTTTTAGGAGTCCATCATTTTTACAAAGTAGGAAAGATCTACTTGAATTCGGCTGGAATATATTCTCACTTTTCACGTTAAGGATTCTTCCATTGTCTTCATTCTTCCGTAAATCATCAACCTCCTTCAATTTAAGTTCTTTGTCGAGATCGGAAGAGCCAAGAAAATTATTGTGGTAATGCAGATCACTCTTTCTTAGGATGGTAGATTCATCGTTGTCCTCTAGCTTGTACGCAGGCTTGGCGCTACAAGTTCTTCCATGTCTTTTTAGGCTCTCTCTCCGCGTAAACGACTTGCTACATCGAACACAACTTATCATATTGCGCAGTGGATTTTTAACACAGTCATTCTTCTCGTGTTGTCTTTTATTCTTTCTCAAGATAAAATCTTTACTGCAAAACTTACACCTATGTTCTTTCGATACAGCGTCAGATCCCAAATCAGAATTCATATTAGTTACTGAGACTAATACCAGATACCAATTGAGTGTTTTAAATTAGATTCAATACTTAAATAGAAATTTTTTCATATTTCATCAGCGAGAATTAATATATCTCCTGCAAAAGTACTTTATGCATGTAGTTCTGCTTTTCAACAACAGATGTCGCCACATGTTGCTTGCAGGTAAATAATATTTAGTTATTTTATGCGGGATGCGGGATGCTCACTAACGATCGCAAAAGAAGGATGGCTTCGCTAGACTCCAAGGAAAAGGAAGTTCGTCTTGCATGTTGGTGCTCCACAGATGTCTCATGGCATAATATTAATTTGACTGAGTAATGATATGTGTTAATTCCACCTTATAAAAATATTGCAAGTTTTGATTTAGTAGCAGAAATTATCGAATTAAATGTAACTCCAAATAAAATGACATGTCTCATTAGTCAAAAAAAAATCCATGCAGAGAGCGGTTTCTCAGAATAGTCAGAAACACTTGAAGAAACCACAGGAATGATTGCAAGAACACGAGAAAACCATCAAAATATTGACAAGAATATTCAGGAGCACACGGAGAAAACCACCATAATATTGACAAGAATAATCGGAAGCACACGGAGAAAACCGCCACAAGTTTTCTTTGTTATCATAAAATTACAGAAAAAAATCAAAAATAAAAAAACACAACAAATTCAAAAACTGATTCTGGCTTGGACTAGAACTCTATCTTTGCTCAACAATGAGAAGTTCACAAGCTAGCATAATCAGTTTTTGAATTTGTTGTGTTTTTTTATTTTTGATTTTTTTCTGTAATTTTATGATAACAAAGAAAACTTGTGGCGGTTTTCTCCGTGTGCTTCCGATTATTCTTGTCAATATTATGGTGGTTTTCTCCGTGTGCTCCTGAATATTCTTGTCAATATTTTGATGGTTTTCTCGTGTTCTTGCAATCATTCCTGTGGTTTCTTCAAGTGTTTCTGACTATTCTGAGAAACCGCTCTCTGCATGGATTTTTTTTTGACTAATGAGACATGTCATTTTATTTGGAGTTACATTTAATTCGATAATTTCTGCTACTAAATCAAAACTTGCAATATTTTTATAAGGTGGAATTAACACATATCATTACTCAGTCAAATTAATATTATGCCATGAGACATCTGTGGAGCACCAACATGCAAGACGAACTTCCTTTTCCTTGGAGTCTAGCGAAGCCATCCTTCTTTTGCGATCGTTAGTGAGCATCCCGCATCCCGCATAAAATAACTAAATATTATTTACCTGCAAGCAACATGTGGCGACATCTGTTGTTGAAAAGCAGAACTACATGCATAAAGTACTTTTGCAGGAGATATATTAATTCTCGCTGATGAAATATGAAAAAATTTCTATTTAAGTATTGAATCTAATTTAAAACACTCAATTGGTATCTGGTATTAGTCTCAGTAACTAATATGAATTCTGATTTGGGATCTGACGCTGTATCGAAAGAACATAGGTGTAAGTTTTGCAGTAAAGATTTTATCTTGAGAAAGAATAAAAGACAACACGAGAAGAATGACTGTGTTAAAAATCCACTGCGCAATATGATAAGTTGTGTTCGATGTAGCAAGTCGTTTACGCGGAGAGAGAGCCTAAAAAGACATGGAAGAACTTGTAGCGCCAAGCCTGCGTACAAGCTAGAGGACAACGATGAATCTACCATCCTAAGGAAGAGTGATCTGCATTACCACAATAATTTTCTTGGCTCTTCCGATCTCGACAAAGAACTTAAATTGAAGGAGGTTGATGATTTACGGAAGAATGAAGACAATGGAAGAATCCTTAACGTGAAAAGTGAGAATATATTCCAGCCGAATTCAAGTAGATCTTTCCTACTTTGTAAAAATGATGGACTCCTAAAAAGGAAGCATGAAGACGATGAAGACGCTTCAACATCATCAACATCGAAATATTACGGAAAATTGGGTGAAGACGATTCCTTCTACGGTGATTGTTACAGTGACTCTGAGGCTGTTGACAAAGACATAGACTATGATGAAACACCTAAAGCTGCCAAGATCGAAGAATGTGGCGGTGTCCTGAGACCGAAACGGTGGAAACGACGTGATATATTAAATAAATCTGATCAAGCTTGTGATGATCACCGTCTCAAACATGGAAGTTACCCTGAGGTTGGTGGTAAAACGGAAGACACCAGAGATCATAATATTTATAAAGGTGCAAGGAAGATGGTGGTAGAAGAGATTGATTACACATCATGGAAAGATCCAAACATATTGGTTGACCGGTTAAGACTTCTACATGGTTCGCTTTGTGCAGGAAACTATTCGTGCATCAAAGAAATATCCTTCATACTCAAGGAACTGAGGAATGCTGGCTACATACAATAATGGCTTGTTTTACTTGCATTTGTATAATGTAAAGCAATAAAATAAACAATTTAAATTATAAGAATTTAATGTTTTTATTTCTTGTATTCTGATTTCTAAGACTTAGATCCCGTAACTTGTGCTTCCTTGTTGCCTTTTTTTTTTTTTTGATGATGGAGCTTCCAAATGTGCTGCCTTTTCGATGATGGTGCTTCCAAATGTGCTGCCTTTTCGTAGTCGGTGCTTCCAAATGTGCTGCCTTTTCGTAGTCGGTGCTTCCAAATGTGCTGCCTTTTCGTTGTCGGTGCTTCCAAATGTGCTGCCTTTTCGTTGTCGGTGCTTCCAAATGTGCTGCCTTTTCGTAGGCGGTGCTTCCAAATGTGCTGCCTTTTCGTAGTCGGTGCTTCCAAATGTGCTGCCTTTGCGTTGTCGGTGCTTCCAAATGTGCTGCCTTTTCGTTGTCGGTGCTGCCAAATGTGCTGCCTTTTCGTTGTCGGTGCTGCCAAATGTGCTGCCTTTAAGTAGTCGGTGCTGCCAAATGTGCTGCCTTTTCGTTGTCGGTGTTTCCAAATGTGCTGCCTTTTCGTAGTCGGTGCTTCCAAATGTGCTGCCTTTTCGTAGTCGGTGCTTCCAAATGTGCTGCCTTTTCGTTGTCGGTGCTTCCAAATGTGCTGCCTTTTCGTTGTCGGTGCTTCCAAATGTGCTGCCTTTTCGTAGGCGGTGCTTCCAAATGTGCTGCCTTTTCGTAGTCGGTGCTTCCAAATGTGCTGCCTTTGCGTTGTCGGTGCTTCCAAATGTGCTGCCTTTTCGTTGTCGGTGCTGCCAAATGTGCTGCCTTTTCGTTGTCGGTGCTGCCAAATGTGCTGCCTTTTCGTTGTCGGTGCTTCCAAATGTGCTGCCTTTTCGTAGTCGGTGCTTCCAAATGTGCTGCCTTTTCGTAGTCGGTGCTTCCAAATGTGCTGCCTTTTCGTTGTCGGTGCTTCCAAATGTGCTGCCTTTTCGTTGTCGGTGCTTCCAAATGTGCTGCCTTTTCGTAGGCGGTGCTTCCAAATGTGCTGCCTTTTCGTAGTCGGTGCTTCCAAATGTGCTGCCTTTGCGTTGTCGGTGCTTCCAAATGTGCTGCCTTTTCGTTGTCGGTGCTGCCAAATGTGCTGCCTTTTCGTTGTCGGTGCTGCCAAATGTGCTGCCTTTAAGTAGTCGGTGCTTCCAAATGTGCTGCCTTTTCGTAGTCGGTGCTTCCAATTTTTTTTTCCTTTTTTGAAGGTGCTTCCAAGTGTGCTTCCATTTTTTTGATGGTGCTTCCAATTTTTTTTTTCCTTTTTTGAAGGTGCTTCCAAGTGTGCTTCCTTTTTTTTGATGGTGCTTCTATTTTTTTAATGTTGTTTTGACTCTAGTATTTTAGTAAAATGTTCTTGGTTTGACTAGCGTATTATTCCATATGGTGCATGTATATAAGCGAGTCCTAGACAGCAGGACGCTCAGTTTTGTTACTGACGTCGACGGTGTACGGATCACCTCGTTTGTTTCTTCTGGTGCATAAGACGTGTAATTGCTTGTTCTTGAGACTTCGATGGCATCTTTGCCGACTTTAACGTCGTACTCGATGGAGGATGTACCATCGACTACGGGAACCATGACGTCGGCGCCGACGATGTTGGAGCAGATCCCGTTGGCAACGCCTCTGACAACACTGGAGGAGACTTCGATATGTGCTGTTCCACCATTAGCTGAAGTTTCATCAGCATTGAATACTTCAATTAATGAAGAGCGTACTTCGCATCAGTGCAAATACTGTGGTGTATCATTTACTATCACCTCAAATGCTCGCAGACATGAAAGAAGCTGTTGTTCTTATAATGTTCAAAGAATACAATTTCAGTGCAATAAGTGCAATAAACTAATTTCACGTCTCGATAGCTTACATCGTCATTATAAAAAATGCTCCGAGACGTATAATGAACATGGTTATTGATTTGACTCATGTGTTGTACCGGCTAATGAGACTATATAAGTGATATGAACTTCAGTCCGTCTCTGGCTGCGGTGATGACCGGATCGGATAGACATTTAAAGTCATGTAAAAGGCTTAGTCCGTACAATAAGAAGACTGTTTGAATCGAGGAATCCAAAAGGCTTTAGTAATTTGTCAGTGTTTTTTTTTTTGTACTTGTAGTAGTGTATTGAATTTATGTAATAAAATTTTTTTAAAAGAACTTGTGGTGTTTTTATTTTCTCAAACCTAACACTTTTTTAGTATTTTTTTAAATTAAAGTTGTTTTGTATCGGCCAGGGATTGAACTAAGGACCTAAGTCGATCCAATCAATCATTATATGGATTACAAATTTATTTAATGAATTTTGAACTTTTTCCCGAATCTCTAGCATTACAATTACGAATTTCCAATATGGTGGTCTTGTTGTCTGATAGGATGATGGTAGTAGATGATTTAAAGTCTCTTTACGAATGTTGAACATGGTTTATTGAAATTATTATTTTTTACATAAAATTAAACATTATTGCATCGATCGGGTATCGTACCGAGGACAGGAATCGATCGAATCAATATGTAAGTTAATGAGTGATTTATTTAATGAATTTTGGAACTTTTCCCGAATTTCTAGCTAAATAATTACGGATTTTCAAGATGGCGGCCAAATTTTAAGATGGTGGGTGTCACAGTACTAAATGATTACTGCACTCTAGCGGATAAGAACTAAACTAACATGCCGTCAGCGCACTCTCGCCGACGAAAACAAGATGGTGGTCTCCAGCAACGAAGACAAGATGGCGGACATGACATACTAGGTGACGATATATATGCTTTAAGAAAAGTGGTGGGAGTCAGTCTGCTAGCACCCACCTAGGGGGAAGGATCGGTCGCCATTTTTAATTTTTTTTGTACTCGACGGGTTCGAACCGAGGACTCCGAGCTCCGTGTCGTTAATGTATGATTTTTTAATTTTTTTATTAAAATTTTATTATTTAAATTTTTTTATAATTTAAAAAAAAATTTCATTAAATTCGGATAATAAATAAAAAAGTTAAAGATGGCGGCCGTAACATAAATTGCAACGGTGACGTCATCGTCCAATATGGTGGAAAACACAATGCCGGAATTTTCGAGAACACAATGACGTCATCCAAGATGGCGGATCCAAGATGGCTGATCCAAAATGGTCGCCGGGGTCAAGGTCAAGGTCAAAGGTCAAGGTCACAACCATCCAAGATGGCGGTCATAATCCTAGATGACGTCAGAGGCTTATCGGAGGCTGTAGACAAGGATGCTTAAGCCTCTTTTAGGAATTTGGGTTCTTTCTAGGGCAAAACGACTTTTGAGGATTTTCGAAATCCGAATTTTTGAATTGTGGAATTATTTGAGATTTTTTGGTGGAAATTTTTTTCAAAAAAATTGAAATTTGGACGATTTTTGAGGAATTTTGGGCAATTTTTGCCCAATTTTGGTCATTTTTGGCGATTTTTGAGGATCAAATTCCAGGTCAAACTTGTCCCGTTACGATGTGTCCCGTTACACTCCTCCAAGATGTCCGCCGTGACGTCACAATGTAAACAATCTTCAATCCTCCGCCTGGCGCCTGTCCCAGACTCCCCTATTATATACTACTTATGATATGTAGTTTTTCATGATTTATGACGTAATTTCACATAATTTTTTATTTTTAGTTTAGTCGGAAATTTTTTTACGTCTGTAATTTGTTTACTCTATGTGATTTAAGTATGCCTGGGTTCCAGGTACTAAGCAATTTAAGTAACGATAATGTTGTACTTTTACAGTATTTTTTTATTAAAAAATTTGTTAAATGTAATCCCTGTTTTAACACCTTTACAATGATAGCGTAGTACGCCACCTTGGTTGTAATATGGAGCGAAATAAGTAGGTCACGTAGCGCGACGCCTGAAGCATTTTATTGTGAAATTTAAGTAATTTGAGTACCTACTAGGAATGATTATCGTCCTAGAACAGTTTTCAGAGATGTGAAGCTACATTGTGTAGTAAAATAAAGTATTTTTGAAATATTAATCAAGAAATTTATATTAAGAGAATAGATGTGGTTAACCACTTTTAATAATTGTAGTTAGCTTTGCTGAAGCCAGCCTGCCTGAAGAGAATCTACGGTGATTTTTTAAGAGAATTTAATTTCGGTTTATATCGGATTCATAATTGAGAATATTTTCCAATTAATGAGAGGAGGTTGAATTTATTTTGCTATGATATTGACGATCCTACCAAGTCACAAAAGCTCTGATAGTGATGAGAAGAATTAATTGCTTTAACCTAGCCCCGGAGCAATATTATAGTCGACTTTATTTTGATTTAAAAACCCGAGATGTTTATATTACTTCCATAATTACGTCACAGAGATTTTTAATTCTGTTAATTGCTATAATACCTGTAAACCTGTGCTATTCGTTTTCTCTCCAATACATTAAAAGCATTGTAATAAATTAATTGCAATTATATTTCATTTATTATTACTGTAAATGGGAGATTTGGTTATTTCCCTTTAGTATAGCCGTGCAAAGCCGGGTCGGTCAGCTAGTAATATAATAATATAAAGATGGAGGTGTTTCGAGTACTATGGCACTGGTTCCCATTTTGAGAAGTCAATGTGTTTAGTGAGTAGGTGAAACTAAACGAAAGACAAACATTTTTACCGTCTGTTAATAAAAGTACATATATAGTTATTTAAATATGATAAAGAACCACTGAACTTCCTTTAACAGAGTTATACGCCAGCGACCGTATGTTACTGCGACGCCATTCAGATTTCACTCTAAATTTCTTTGAACTTTTGAGGCTAAGTTACAATGGAAACTACGTGGTTTTAGTTTTTTTAATCTTCGACACATTTGTGACTCTGAGTTCTAATATATTTACTTATATTGTATAAAACACTACATATTTTAACTTGAACAGTGAAAAAAAATGTTGTGATTATAATTTTTCTGTTTATATATTATCGCTGTTAAATCTCTTTACATTTTGGTTTTATTTAGCAAGAAAATATATTAGAACTCCGAGTCACAAAAGTGTCAAACAAGTTATGGTATTTTCATTCCATCACCTCTTATAAGGACCTCGCCAAAATACATAACATTATCATTTTACTATATATGGACCTTTCAAAAATGCGGAACTGTCATATAAGAGATGCACACTTTTAGATATTACCGAGCACTTATTTTTAATTCTGCATGGCAACGCTTAAAATTAACATTAAATTACGAAACATTTATTCTTAAGTTATTTTACAAGTAGACTTACCAAATCCTTAAGTACTTCATGTTGCACATATGTATTTCCACCAAGCACCCTTCTTACAAAAATTGAAGACACTGATATTAACGTAAGAATATTGTTTTGGTATTTTCAATATTATCTCCAACATGTCCAAGGTAATACCATCATCGTAGTCCGCATCACTATTTTATTACATGCTCTACTTAGTTTAAATACTAACAAGTGAAATGTTCAATATTTCTAGGAACGAACCGTGTTCTGGTGTAAACACGCATATTGAAATACAGCTTACTTTTTAATTCATATTATAATTTAATTGTTTAAAGCAAGCCTATGCAGCTTTCAAATTATAAAATGTTGCAAATTATTTTTAAATAAATTAGAACATGGATCGAAGTTATCTTGGTGTTTATATTTTCTTGGTAAACAACACAGAGTAAACTATAGCTGCCTGCAGTGTACCTTAACTACATCAATACTCTTTATAGCAGACACTTTCATTTCGTTCGTGACTGATTCATCTAGTTCGCTTCGGCATTGGGAATCGCGTTTGCAGGCCAAGTGTGGATGCATGGTTCATTGGCATCTGAAAAAAATTCGTCTTTGTTCGCATTCGTGTTGGAATTCGAGTTAGCCTGTCAAGTGTAGAGGTAGCATAACATATGCCCGTGTACTTCTGCCCCCTCCTTTTTTTCCACCGCTTTTTCGACACTCCTTTTAGGCCAGCGGCTGTCCTAAGCGCCTGGGTAGATAAAAAAATCAGTAAAATCATAAAAAGTGTAAATAAATTAAATGAGCTTAAATCTAGCACCAAATTTTGTTCTTGATAACCTATGTGGAATTTTGCTCGTCTGCCTCCACTATAACCACAGTTACTCTTCGGCAATCTGAATTACCAAGACCTATAATCCCATTTCCTACCTCGTCCATTCCTCTCTGTACTATGGTGATGACATTCATGCTATTCACTTTAGCAATACATAGACATGGAAAATTTGTGCTTACAGATACACCAGTTATGTAATGGGTAGAGACTGGAAAATTTTGCAAGTTCAGTTACAGGTCGGTTAGACTTTACCTTAATATGTTCAATGAATGCTCTGCAAGTTTTAAGCTGTTGTTGCTCAATTGCATTTCCGTTTTCACACAATCACTCAAAATGTGATTTTATCTAATTGTCTGTTGCGGTATTTGGCATTTGTTCATATGTCTACACAGCGTGCGAAAGAACTGAGATACGCCACTACATTTGCAAACTCAACATGATTGTACATGCTTTGAGAGTATAGATTGCCCTAAAATTAATATATGATATTTCGCGTACCTAGTTATAGGCTGTTATTATTAGTTAATTACTCATATTCACAGAAATGAGCTGTATAGCTGGCCTCAGGTATATCAATTATAAAATATGTAATAAACATTCAATATACAAGTAATTTTAATCATTGGTTATATTTTATATAAGGCAAGATAGGACCATGAAGAATCCTATCGTTTAATGAACTTATAAAACAGGTATTTTTCAATGCGTATTCAGCCTACCAGATTTTAACGAAAAAGTTTCTAATAGGCTATGTACGATTAGAAAATAACGAAATTTCCAACTAGGCATGTTTAATTATGAATATAAAAATTTAACAAAAAACAAAACACATACCATAGAAAATTCAGTGTAAAATATCATTTAAAAAATTATTATTTTCAGAATACGTATTTCTAAGCACTATAGTAAAATGAAATTAACAAAGGCTGTTATATTTCGCGAAAAAATACATTTCTTATTCATTATTGATGGAATTACGATTTTGACCGTGTAAAAAGTCTGAAAGCGAATCACGAAAGTTCGGTGCAAAAGTTACCGATTTCTGATTGGGCCAGAGAAAAAATTAAATTTTCGTGAGCAACAGCAACCATTGTCTAGAGAGACACTGCTGGTATGTGCGTATAGAATTGAAATATACAGTAAGCTCATGCTGTTTCAGAAAAAAAATCACGGGATACATAAATAAGTTGACTACACCACAAACATACTACCTATATACCTTAACACAAATATAATTCACTTCTCTCAGTCTCGTAACATATTTAAATTATGGTATGCAGTATGATCGTAGTAACAAGCCTATTATGTTTCATTTCACAATAGATTCATAAATCCTAACAGAAAAAATGTAATTAGTAAAACGATCAGCTTTTAGATTGTAAGATACTTCTGGGTTATTTTACATTACGATAAATACTATGCGGTATCGCAAAGTAAAATAATGAGGCCAGCCGGCCTGCTATTTATATATATATTTTTATTTTTTTATTCTTCAAGTGCAAAATTTATTTAACTAAGTTAGGAAAACACATACACCACAAATTTCTTGCCGTTCGGGTTTATAACAGTGATATTTTCTAAACCAAGAACAATGTAGTCCGAGGTTTGAGTGCATGTATACAGCTGTTCACATAAACGTTTTAGTGCAAGAAGTACTCAATTATGAAAATTAATGAATTTATGTTTATAACAGGTTATAAATTAACTTCCGTTAATTTCTACTCACTTAAGTAATTCATGTCCAGGGAAACTTTATACTATAAAATTTTATTATTAATAAAAATGGTGTTTGTTTGGTTATAGTGTCGTGCTACTTTTGTACGATGCTGTCTGCAATTTCCATGGATTGCCGAATCTCTGTTGCGATAACAGTTTTTACTAGCACATTCTATTAAATAAATATGAATCATGTGCTACAGCAAAATCATGGATATATATGAAAATTAAAATAAAATGTATACCTTCAAACAAAGCTCATGCCTTAAAATAAAATTAGTTATGTGAATCTAATATATTAAACTGAACTAGTATTATAAACAATTATTACTTATAAACATTATAATATAATCAATTTACATTTTAAGCATATTCATAAAATTGCTTTCCTTTGTACTTATACGCAGCCTTGTGACCGGAAATTAAACCAGTATATTCATTGTTTTAATTATGACTAGTAGCGCCACCTGTTATGATTAAACTGAACTAAATGATCGTTTACTTGCGCTTAACATTTTGTAACGAGATATACTACTAGTCACTCCATCTATGCGCCAAATGTGAACGAAGTATTATTCTGAATATTTTAGAGATTAAATTTATGTATCCAAATGTCGTTTTGCCTAAATTCGTTTTGCCTAAAGTCGTTTTGCCTAAACTTGCAGAGCACCACTCCACATTCTCAGACAGTGATCAAACCTTACAGTCATTTTGCCTAAATTCTTTCTGCCTAAAGTCGTTTTGCCTAAAATTCTAGGCATCTCTTTAGCTTGCCCTACAGTCTTTTGCCTAAAGGCATTTCACCTAAAAGTCGTTTTGCCTAAATTCGTTTTGCCTAAAGTCGTTATGCCTAAAGTCGTTTTGCCTAAAATTATAATCGCCTGCTTAAGTTCCCTTAAAGTCGTTTTGCCTAAAATCGTAATGCCTAAAATTCGTTTTGCCTAAAGTCGTTTTGCCTAAAGTCATTTGGCTTAAAGTTAGTTTGCCTAAAGTCGTTTTGCCTAAAAGTCATTTTGCCTAAAGTCATTTCGCCTAAAGTCGTTTTACCTAAAGACATTTTGCCTAAAGAAAAGTTTAGGCTAAATGACTTTAGGCAAAACGACGTGTACTCGTAGTTCAGCACAAAACGTGAAAAACGAGAATTTTTTTATTATCTGCGCATGCACGATGTCAGTGACGTTCAAAAGAAAAAAAAGGGGGGTTGTCTGTAAAGTCGGTTTATGGACGATAATTTTACGTGATAACGTCATAAGAAAACATTGATGAAAAATTGCATACTTTTATGAATTGAATTTAATTATTATCACTGAATTATCATTATTTTGTATAATACAAAAAAGGAGTTAATTGAAAATTACAATTTTTTTCATTGAATACTAAATAAAATCAGTTGACTTTTTGTACGATCGTTTATATGAGATAATAATTTTTAGTCAAAATTGTAACATAACCTATTATTACTGCGCTCGCCGACCGATGCTGCTTTTTTTTAATAATCAAATAACAAATTATATCGCTTATCAAACTCTTAAAATGGAATAAATAATTACTTTTTTTCTGCAATTGTTGTAATAAACAATGGAAACCACATTTACTTTTCACTTCACTTTATAAACAGTTGACAAAATAGTTCACGTGTAGGTTGTGTGCTGCCGCTGTCTCTCTTCTACTCGGACGCATCGGCCGATGGAGTGGAAGAGAGATAGATGCGTCACAAGCCGATCGTGCCTCTCTATCGCTTGTTCCGCGCTCTCGCTTTCACGCTCGGCTCAGGCGGAACGTGACAATAAGTCATGTTTTTTCGTGCGTGCAGCCGGCGTTCATCGATTTATAAGACGTTATCACGTCAAAAACTGATGTACCAAACACCCGGTGACGTCGCCAGGATCGCCAACATATCAAACTAAGCGAACATAGTTTGGTGTGGCCAGTGACACTTGAGATGTAGCTGACTATAGAGCATGTCCCATTACTTAACGTCAAGCCGAGAACAGTTGATAGACCAGTAAATTACGGTTTTGATGTTTTTTTTTTAACCCCCTGCCCCCTTTGCACTATTTCATTAGTAACCGTGACTAAACGTTTTTGATACGCAATCATAAATAACCATACTATTGATAACAATTCAAAATAAAACCAAATATGCTATAATTTCTTATGGGGAAAAAAATATGGAAGACTTATACGGTAAAAAGTTTTTAATCGAATAAATTTTATGAGTCATTTAAAAAAAATGATTTCCTTGCTTAGCAAATTATTTGTTATTATAGCTTATCATAGCAAATAACTCGCTAAGTTAGTAAATTAATTTTTTTTACAGTTTGAATAGTCAGAGTTACCCGATTAAAAATAAGTTATGCAAATAAATTTTCCCCCCAAAAGTATAGTACCTATGTTTGATTTTATTTTGAGTGGTTATCAATGTTATGGTTATTTATGATTGCGCAGCAAATGTTTTAGTGATGGTGGCCGGTGCAGGGCAGGGGTTTAAAAAAGCTTGACGTGGGGTCGCGTGGGCAGACGGGCGCCAACACCAACCAGTGCCTGCTGAGCGGCTCGAGCGCGGCCACGGCGGGCAGCAGCGGGCTGCAGCTGCAGGCGGGTGCGCTGTACGGCGAGAAGGAGTGCCTGAGCGGCCCCACGGCGGCCGCCTACCCGCCGCTGTACGTGCGGCCGCCCGGCGACCCGGTGACCCGGCCGTCCGTCAGCCGGCCGGCGCTGCACCCGCTGGAGCCCGGCGAGGTGGCCGGCGGGCCCTACCCCTGCCGCTACTCGCTCACCTACGAGAAGGTGGCCGGCGCCAACTACCCGGCCGCGCGCAGGTACCACCCGAGCTTCCAAGGTCGCAAGCTGAGAAGCTTAAGATGTACATCAAGTTCTGTCCCTGCCCGAACACGCCCGAATATTCACCTTCGGCCAACCTCGGGATTTGTTTTATTTTTGCGCAGGAAAATGAATTCAAGTATAAACAGTGGTCGGTTAGGTTATCTACATTAAAACACTTTAAAACACTATGAACGGTTAGTTAGATAAGTATAGCTACATTAAAATAAACAGAGAAATATAAATATATATAAACCCGAGGTTGGCCGAAGGTGAATATTTGGGCGTGTTCGGGCAGGAACAGAACTTGATGTACATCTTAGGCTTCCCTCCTAAGCTGTCTTTCGCATTTACAATTGAATAATTAATAACATGTTTTGTGCAGGAAATTAAATTTAAGAATTAAATAATGTACATAAATTATTATTTAATATTATTTTAAGTTAAATGTGGATTTTTCACGATAACCTGACCACTTCTATAATAAACGAAGAAAATTAAATTAGCAGGTATGATTTAGTCCATAATGTTAAGAAGAAATGTTTTTGAAACGAAAAACAAACCCTTCAGCGTTCTGAAATTATATAGAGCATCCTGGGAATACAGAAGTAGTGTGGCGTTTATTATCATTAATAATCTACTATGCGAGACAGATAGTAATCTAGAGACTCCGTTCAAGCTTAAAAGAAAAAGCCGTTGACAATGCATTCCAACGTCACGCACTTTCGATCACGTTACTTCATTGGCAGATTCACAGATGGCAGTGTAGTTGGTGACAGTATGCTGGAACAGAAAAATAAATTTGAGTTTACAGTCTTTCAAATATATGGTAGTTGGTTCCAAGATTGGTCATTACTTTAAAAGAGTCCTTGTTGAACACTTGTGAAAAGAATGAGTGATCGGTAGGGACCGGAAAAATTCGTGGATTCATTTCGCGATAGGCTACAATTCAAATACATGTACCTTTGCGCTGATTCTGTGATTGGCCCACAGTTTATATATGTAGTGGACTCTGGGCCATTGAAAAACCATCACCCCCAAGAAGAATCAAATTACAGGCTACTCAGTCAAAGACATCCCACAATTCAGCAGCCAATGAACATGTGGCATTTTCCCAAATAAGCAGAGGATTGTGGATGCTAGCCTGAAGGTCAATTAACCAGCAAATTTTTCCAAACCCTAGTAATTGAGTAAATAAAGTTGCTACAGTGGGACAACAACCTACCTATAGGGAGTTCGAAAGTGTTCATCAGGATATTTCCAGCTCCTCCTCTAGGTATGTATTTACTCAATCACTCATTCTTTTTACTTATTTCCTCTTTTAAAAGACTCGCCCTTTACTTTGGCAGATAATGAATGGGTAGTTAAAACAGTAAATTTTGTTCAAATAACCCAGGTCTAAATAACATAAAGACTTGAATTGTCTTTCGAGTGTCTGTAAGTTTTGCAACACTATATGTTCTGATGCCACCAGAACATAACTATTCACAGCACACAATTCGTAGGTAAACGGTGCAAAAAAAAAATACTCTGGCATTTTCAAAATATGTTACGAATAGTAAAGCTTTCCAACACATTTAAATGTCAAGTAATAACAAGGAGTGATGATATAGGTATGACTAATGGTTTCGTGTTACGTGTGCCACTAGTGGTGCTAGTTAACATGTAAGATTAAACACTCAAAGTTTTGAACAACCATTAAAAGCTATACAGACGTATAATTTATAAATATAAATATATATATATAGGTATATAAAATTAGACACCAGTGAGAAAATTGTACGAGTGTTAATGTAAAAAAAAATTTTTTACAAACGCTCTCCATATTTTTGCCATTCAAGTACATCTGAGCTCTTTATAACTATAAGTACTACACGCCCAAGCCAACTGTGGTCCCGGGAAAAATTAGAACTACCCAAGGTCAGACGGACCCCTCCCTCCGCCATCATCCCTTCCGCCACACTGTCCCCTCCCTTTCCCTAGTCCGCCTCAAGGGTCGAAGCGCATGTCGCGGGTGGGACGGCAAGTAGAGTTGTTACCATAAGTCACGACACAGTGCGCGGATACGGGAGTATCGCTGTTCAAGTATTTCACGGATCCTTTGAAAGCGGAGCAAGGTTTCGAAGCGTGCGTGACTGTAATATAACGTGTATTGACAAATGACATCGGGCAGTACAACAAAACATAAAACTATACATAGCCAGTGCAGGGAAGTGATTAGCAATGTGATTGCATTTTGTGATCAGGAGAAGGCATCAGGCAAACTTACCCATCCATAATGTAATGCAACAAAGCGTGCGGCCGCAGCGACAGGGAAATCGAAAGGAACAATATGCAAAATTAGAAAAGAAAGTAAAGAAGCCGCTATCAGTGGGGGAATTTTGCGCACACCAGGAAAGAAAAGAAAAGCAAGTAGTAACAAGATATCGGTTGATAAGTTTGACCTTGGGGTAATACGGCGCACCGTACAAAAGTTTTATAAGGTGAAAGAAGAGGTTCCAACACTTAATAAGCTTCTTACAGTGTTACAAGAAGAAATAAATTTCCCTGGACGAAAAGAAGCTTTGAGAAAAATCCTGCATAAGTTGGGTTTCCGGTTCAAAAAATGCAAGAATAAAAGGAAAATATTAATGGAACACAATGATTGTTGCTTGTAGGGGCAATTATTTACGTCGAATGAAAGCAAATAAGCAGCTGGTGAAAAGAAAAAAAACAGTTGTGTACATTGACGAAACCTGGATTCACCCAACATACACAGTAAGCAAGTGTTGGCAAGACAACGAAACACCCGGTGTTTTGAAGAATGACAGCGCTGGTCAACGTTGGATAATCGTACATGCAGGTTGTGATCTAGGTTTCATTCCAGATGCATATCTTATTCTCAAGTCCAAAGGTAAAAGTGGCGATTATCACGACGAGATGAATTTCGCAAACTTTTCCAGATGGGTGCAAGACAAACTTATTCCAAATCTGCCTGCTAATTCGTTGGTTGTAATGGATAATGCCCCTTATCATTCCGTTCAGTTAAATAAGCCACCAACAGCCGGTACAAGAAAACAAGATATCATCCAATGGTAACAGAACAACAACATTCCGCATGACAATGATATGACAAAATGTGAACTCCTCCAGCTCGTTCATGGTCGACGTCCACCTCCCAGGTTTCGCATAGATGAGATGTTAGAAGAACATGGACATGAAGTAATAAGATTACCACCATACCACTGTGAGCTTAATGCTATTGAGTATGTATGGAACATTGTGAAATCACGTGTTGCTGAAAAAAATGTCGCTCAATCATCACGTACCATTGAAAACATCACAACAGAAGCAATCAATAGCGTCACCAAAGAAGAATGGCAAAATGCTATTTTACATGTAAAACATACAGAAGCAGAGTACTGGACAGGTGACTGTCTAATGGAGCACGAAATTGAGAAAATTGTTGTTAACTTTGGCGAGTCCAGCTCAGACAATGAATGGGACTTTTCGGACAACAGCAGCACATATTCCAATGGTAACATATCAGGAATTTAACTAAATGGCTGAGTGGGCGTTTGTTACGTGCACTATGCACGAAACTGTGTTGAAATGTTTCTTGCATTTTTTTCATTAATTAATCACACAAACAATATTTTCTTTGATTATAGGCAAATGTATACCGACATGTATGTTAAATATGGTGCTGAGTGAAATAATTATTATATCACAAACGGTACGATGTGATGCTGTGACATACTTTGGTACACATTGTGAAATCTTCGTAGACACTATGTTTCGCTGTTTCATACGACTGTACCTTCAGCTTATCACAACATTTCTTACTGCACGACTGCGCTTCATGGCCATCGTTTCATCCAGGTAATCATGCTTACATGTTGCGTACACTTATGAACGCATGTGCATACTCCTTGCTTCCACAGCTAACGGTATTCCCCTACTGCCAACCCCTCCTCATTCCCCACCCCTCTTTCACTTCGACACTAGCACTCCCCTAGTTTGGCGGTGTCAGAATATTACTTCCCAGGCATATTACAAAAAATATGCTATCTTCGACAGAAGTATGATAATCTATGTCCGGTGGTTGGAGTTCGAATGAAGTGTAAGGTGGCAGAGTCCGCCATTTTGATTTGGATTTTTACGTTACCCAGGCTATCTTGAATGAACTTGGCCAATACCATTGACATTGACTTTGACCTTTGACCTTGAACCTGGCTGCCCTCTCATATTCTGCCATCATGTTTTCGTCTGCTGGAGGCCGCGAACTTGGATTCCGTCATCTTTGTTTTTGGTGTTTGTTCCTAGAGAGCGCCAGCAGCTCTCTGTCTCATGCACATAAGCCCGATGTTCCACTACATCCTAATGTTATTATTGTCCTTAAAGACATATTTAATTAATATTTTATACAAAATACATTGAAAGCACTGTGATTGGAACCATCCAGGCTCGGACCTCTGGGATGGAAAACATACGCCATTAATCGCACGGCCATCGCGACAATTACCAGACAGATATTTACTTAAGGTTTGTAAAACTAACACAAATATTCGGGCTTATAATTTTTTTAATTTGAAATAATAATAAATATTATCACCAGTTCGAGACCAAGACACCATATTTTTTTTTTCAATACATGCTACCAGGAGCGATAGTTAACACACATTAACTACTAGAGAGTTTTGCCGCCATCTTGTTTTTCAGTAATTGATTAGAGGAATGATAGTTTCACGTAGTACAGAAGCCATCTGCTAGAGGTTGCATCCACCATATTGATTTAATGTTTACCCACTAGAGTGCAGTAATTATTTATTGTCAGGGCGTCCACCATCTTGTCGATCGTCTTGCCCGCCATTTTGAAAATCGGTAATTGTTTTAGAACGAAAATCATAAAAAAATTCATTAAAAAAATCACTTGTTAAAATAATGATTAATTCGATCGATTTATGTCCTTGGTTCGATACTTGAATGTTGCAAAAAACTAATTTAATTAAATATCACATTATTTTAACATAAAAGTGAGTAAAAGCGACTTAAGATTACTAAAAGCCAGCCACCATAAGCCGATAAGTCACCGATGTCATGAAAACTACTATTAGGATTTCATAGCAGCCATTTTGAATTATGACATCATTTTGCAATTTTCGTTACGGCCACCATCTTGAAAATACGTAATTATTATGGTATAAAATTAAGAAAAGTTACAAATATTTATAAATTTTTTATAAAAAATGTTTTGAAATTTTGAAGTTATAGCATCACATTCGCCATCTTAGAAATTCGTAAATAATTAAATAAAAAATCAGAAAATAATTTAAAAAATATAATAAATATTTCAACTTAGTATGTATAAAAGTTTTATTATAAATGCACTAGCGTCGTGGATCTCGGAGTCCTCGGTTCTAACTTGGCGAGAGCAAAAATAAAAGCGACAGAACCTTCCTCCATGGAAGCCAACGACTGACTGACCTCCCACCACGAACGCCAAAGTAGATATATCACCAGCTAGTATAATGTAATGTCCACCATTTTGTTTTCGTTCCCCAGGAGGACGCCATGTTAGATACTACATATTGTTTTCGTTTGCTAGAGGGCACTACCGACATGTTAGTGTAATTTTTATGCGCTAGAGTGCAGTAATTATTTATTGCAAGGGCACCCGCAATATTGTCGGCCATCTTAGGTGTTATCTTGGAAATCTGTATTTATTAATGTATAAATTCCAGAATAATTCCCTTATTCATCAATTAAATCACTTATTAAAATAACAATTGAGTTGATCTATTTCCGTTCTTGGTACAATGCTTCATCGATGCAAAAAATTTAATAATAGGTATAATAAAACTAATTCAATAATATATGACGAAAAATCCTAAAAAGCACCTTGTAACCTAGTCTACCAGCCTATAGTAAGCCGATGATGAAATATTGGCGGCCATCTAGAAAATTCGTAATAATTTAACTAGAATTTTGGAAAACGAAAATCGCAAAAAAATGGTCTATTATTGTAAGATTGACTCGATGGATTTCCGTTATTGTTCTGATTCTCGGCCAGGGATAAGAGTAACTAAAGCTTTAAATAAATTATAAATTATGTTTTTCTTTACCTAAGGTGGATATATAAATCAGGCTATGAAAAAGGACTCTATACAAGATAACTGTCTGACGAAATAAATACGTAGTCGCTGTGCCTACCATGGAAGTCAAATTTTTTGATATTTGGAATACATTCCAACCAGGTCTTGTACAATGTTAGGTATATAGGTAGGCAAAGTGCATGTGTACCTCTATTTCTGGCCATGAACAATGTAAGGCGTATAGATCAAACTTCTCCGGACCACAAGGCCTTCTTCATCGATAGTAAATATAACATACTTCAAACAGTCAGACAAAGACTGCAAACTATCGGACCAAAATCATCGTTAAAATCAATTACAAGAAATAAAACCAACGGACGGAACATGTTTTACGCTTACTAAAGAACAAATAGTCCCTGAAAAATATTTTATCAAGTCCAAGAGGTATTGAACCGTAAAATATTAAATGCTGACTACACATTTGGCTACGCACATTTAACGAAATGACACACATTCAACAAAAAAAGAATACATAATACACGCAATGGACACACGGTACACACAATGGACACGCAATGGACACACAGTACTCGAATTGGATAAGCAATGGACACACAGTGCACACACTGTAAACGCAATGGACACACAGTACACACACTGGACAAGCAACGGTCACACAGTAGGCGCAATGGACTCACATTACTCACGCAATGAACACATATTACACACACAATTGACACACAGTACACACAAAATGAACACACAATATTCACACAGGACACCAAATAGACCCGCAGTACACACACAATGGTAATGCAATTAACATACAGCACACAAAATGGACACGCAATGTACACGCAATGAACAATCAGTACACACACTGTTTATGCGATGGACACACAATACACTCACAGATTATACAAGAAAACATGCAATGCACACACCGAACATGTAATGAACATGCAATGAACATATTGAAAACGCAGTCGCGAGACATTCAGTCTTAGATACAAATCATATTTCCAGAAATAAAACAATCACTTTTAAAATGCAAAATATATTTTTTTTTCAATTTAATACTCTTGCAAGTAATATGTCTTCATTGTATGTAGCCAAATTCCTCCAGTTATTTGAGTATGAAGGTTACTTCGTTGAGGTGCGAATATTTTCCTGCACAAAGCGAAGCATATAGAAGTCTTAACCGGTCGGCCAATATTATTTTTTTTTAATTTGTATTTTTTAGTATTATTTTTTTTAAATTTATTATTAATTTTTTTTTGTATTTCACTGATTTTGATTTCGAAAACCGAGCATTAGTTTTCTCCGTGTGCTTCTGATTATTCCTGTTAATAATTTGTTGGTGTTCTCTGCTTTCTCCTGATTATTACTAGCAAGACTTCTGAAGCTTTTCTATATTGGTTCCTGATTATTGCTATCAAGACATCTGCTGATATTATACGAGTGTTTCTGGTTATTCCTGACGATACTTCTATGGGTTTCCTTCGAGTACTCCTGATTTTTTCTTGGCAAGACTTTTGGTGCTCTCTCTGTGTACTTCAGGTTATTTCTGATAAAACTATTGCTGCATGTATGTTTTGTAATGAGCAAGCAATTATACTCAGAGTAACTTTTAATTAATTAGTGAATTTCTATTATCAAATCAGCTCTTGCAATATATTTAATCACGTAGAATTCAGACAAAAAAATTCAATACCAGACAAGCAAGACGAGCTTCCTTCTCCTTGTTATCTAGCGAAACTCTCCTTCTCTTGCGATTATGAGTGAGCATACCGCATCCAACATAAAAAAAAATAATATTATTTGCCTCCACTAAACATCTGGCGACATATTTTGTTGAAAAGTAGAACTACTTGACATGAGTGTTTCAAAATTGAAAATAACTCTCGCTGATGAAATATTAAAAATTTATATTTAATTAAATGTTCCAACTTAAAAAATTTCTCAGTTTGCATCTGGCATTAGTTGCAGAAGCTAACATGAATCCCGGTCCTCTGCCTGCAGCTGAATCGGAAGGACACCACTGTAGAAACTGCAGAAAGAAATTTGTCCTAAGAAGGAATGCAAGATGTCTCAGAAAAATGATTTTGTTAGAAACCCGCTATGCAAAATTATAATCAATAATCGGTGTAGCAGGTTGTTTACACGAATTTATAGCTTCAAAAGACATGGCAGAACTTGTAAAGCCAAGCCCATTAACGAGAAAAGGATACCGATTAAGTCAATACACTAAGGAAGAGTGTGCTGCATGATGTTAATAATTTTCTTTGTCTTGAACGTGATTATATTCATAGCTATCCTAATCTCGACAAAGAACTTCAATTGAAGAATGCTGAACGTTTAAGGAAGACTGAATCCAATGGAAGTATCATTACAGTGATAAGTGGGAATACATTCAAGCACATTTCAAGTAGATCATTCATACTTTGAAAAAATGATGGTCACTTAAAAAGGAAGCTTTTAGACAGTAAAGAAGCTTCGACATCAACTATTTAGAATTCTTACAGTGATCCAGGTGAAGACGCTGACTTCTACGATGATGGTGACAGTGACTCAGAAACTGGTGACAAGACCAATCACTGTGATGAAGCACCTAAAGCTGACAATATCTAAGACTGTAATGAAGCCCTGAGATCAAAACAATGGAAACAACTTGATAAAACAAATTATTCTGATAAAGCTTATGGTGATCACTGGTTCGATTAAGAAAATGACCTTAAGGCTGATGTTAAAAGACAAGACACCAGAAATCTTAATAGTATTTATTACAAACATGCAAGAAAGATGATAGCAGCAGAAGAGATTTATTACGCACCATGGAAAGATCATAACATATTGGTCGACGGGTTAAGATTTCTACATGCTTCGCTATGAGCTGGAAACAATTCGCACCTCAACGAAGTAGCCTTCATACTCAAAGAACTGAGGGAAGCTGGCTACATACAATAATGACCTTTATTTAAAATTGAAAAAAATATATATATATTTTGCATTTTAAAAGTGAATGTTTTATTTCTCGAAATCTGATTTGTACCTAAGGCTGAGTTCTCGCGACTGCATTTTCAATATGTGATTTACATTTTCATTACATGTTTGGTATGTGCATTGCATGTTAATTGCGTGTTCGTTGTGTGTGTATTGCATCTCCATTGCATGTCCAGGGTGTTTTCTGTGCGTCCATTGCGTATTAATTAATTCCTTGTCCAGTGTGTGTACTGTGTGTTCATTGTGTGTCCTGTGTGTGTGTATGCACTGCATGTCCATTGCGTGATCTGTGTGTGTTTATTTGTGTTCATTGTGTGTTTAATGTGTCTATTGTGTGTGTATTATATGTTCATTGCGTGTGTAATGTGTGTCCATTGCATGTCCAGTGTGTGCACTGTATGTATATTGCGTGTCCAGTGTGTTTACTATGTGTTCATTATGTTTCCAGTGTGTTTACTTTGTGTTCATTATGTTTCCAGTGTGTGTACTGTGTGTTCATTGCGTGTTCAATTTGAGTACTATGCGTCCATTGTGTGTCCAGTTTGTGTATGGTGTGTCCATTGTGTGTATTGCATGTTCTTTTCCTTTGTTGAATGTTTGTCGTTTCGTTAAGTGTGCGTAGTTAAATCTGTTGTCCACTCTAAATAATTAATGATTAAAAACCACTTTGTCTTGATAAATTATTTTTCAGGTATTCTTGGTTCTTTAGTAAGCGTAAAACATGTTCCGTCCGTTGGTCTTAATGCTGGAAATTTATTTTAACGATACTTTAGTTTTTTTTTGACTGCTTATAAATATGTTATATTTGTTATTCGATGAAGTAGGTCTTGTTTTTTTCAGAAACGATTGGTCTATACGCCTGTCATTGTACTTGGCCTGGCCTCGTGATCCGAAGACACTTGGCCTATACACCTAACATTGTACAAGACCTGGTAGGAAGGTATTCCAAGTATCGAAAAATAAGACTTCCATGGTAGGCACAGCGACTATATATTTATTTCGTTGGACAGTTGTAACGCCCCTCGTGCCTCAATATTAGATTATTTTAAATTAATAAATAAAACCCTGGAAACTGCTGGGTTCAAAAATATTAAGAAAATTAAAGTTATTTACCAGAGCGGGCACGAGGTGGTGAACAAGACAATTTGGAACTCCCTGCACACAGTCAACTTGGGAGCTAGTGGATCCTTAAAATAGATTAAGGTATATGATAAATAAATAAACACTACATAAGTAGCTTGGTCTATAGGTTTCCCTGGTTTATTTAAATAGGTTTTGTTTTTGCTTTGTTTTCGAATTCACAATAAAATATATTAGCAAGTAACAAAAAGGAGGGCCGGCCCGAAATTATTTAAAACAATTTATATTATATTAATTACACATCATCACAGAACAAAAAATTTAAATACTCCACCATATTAGATTCTTTCACTGATTACATTGTTTATCGTTTCTGCTTATTTTACATATTCTCGGGGATTGAGTTCTTAAGTCACTCTTCGCTGGTTTGTATTTTAATAAATTTAGCTCATTTTAAGAGAGAGATATATTTCTAATATCACCCGGATCTTCAGAGTATGATGTTGGGCCGGGAAAAATTCTCTTCTTAAGGGGACTCGGAGCTCGATGTCCCGAATAACATGCTGGGAGCAAATTCGTCTCCCAGCAATTGGACCCTGTCTGAAACACAAGTCAAATTCCAAACGATTTAGACCTGCTTCCAGACAGTCAAAAACAGTCGGCGCGAAAAGGCCAACAAACGGGAATTCGGGAAGAAAAAGAATACCGGAGTAACTCACCAAACAGGGTGTAGCTCTGTGCCGGAAATTAGGCAATTCGTCACTTTTTTTAAATTTTTCTATAATTTTAAATTTTTTTTTGGAAATCTTATTTTTTAATTTATATGGTTGTTAAGGAGGTGATTTACTCTTTGGTAGGCCGGTGTATGCCACGTGTTTAAACTTTGTGCCAGTGGACCGAAGCCCCCTTTCTCAGGGGGCCTATCTGATATTTTGCTGTCTAATGTGGACGTGGGCAGCTTGGTTGAAATTTCTCTCGCCTGCAGTCACGTCCCGAGTTTGTAATATTATTTCTCTTCATGACCAAAATTGCATAGAGCAGCTTCTGGGCTGCAAGCTGCTACTTCTGAGAGGCCTGCTGAGAATAGCAAGTCTCGTCACGAATGGGTCTCCAGTGGACCTGCATTCCCACCTTAGTGGCGTTTTCTGCCCACCCTCCCCTCTCTCTTCACCACACCTTAGTTCTGAGAAATCAAGCCAGGAGCAGTGACCTGACGGGAACTTAGCCAAGACGATGGCCTAATTCAAGGAATTTCTCCCTGGTCTTACAGAGACGTCCACGGCATCTAGCGGCAGAAAAAGTAACCACAGGCCTGGACGCCAGCGTGCAGAGCACACCCTCATGACACCTGGTGGCAAGTCAGCTAACGACCTCAGTTAGTTCCCCTTTACGCCGCTAGAAAGCAGCGCCGCGGCGCCATAAAGCACTATGCTTTCTTCTCGCGGCCTGTAGAAGTCGATTGTTTGTTGCCTTCCTGTTACCGCCGGTAGAGAGCGCGCATGTCGTGTTGTTGTCACGCCCGCCTCGGGCACCTCCGCATGTTTTCGGCCCTGAGCCGAACCTTCCCCCCCTTTTTTCCTAGGGATGAGCGCCCGATTTAATTAGAAGCTTTGACCGCCATCGCCGGCACTTAGTTCTCCGACCTCGGCTACTGACCACGTCTTCTCGGCGTCCTCTGTGCTAAGAGGCTTTTCGCGGCAATGGCGAATTCGTGTGCACAAGAATGTAGTCAGCTTGCTTTGGGATCCCAGTGGTACAGTAGTCAGTCAGATGTAGTATTAAGAAAAAGTCATGTGTAGTTAAATTTTATTATTTTTTTTATTTTCCTAAATATTTAGTTTCTTCCACGCATCCGCGAATTCTCGGTACGCGCCATCCTGATGTCAGCGCGAGACACCTCACGAGCCCTGATTCCACACCCTGTTTGGTGAGTAATCCAGCATTTTTTTTTTCCCCCAAATTCCCGTTTGTTGGCCTTTCGCGCTGACGGTGTATGACTGTCTGGACGCAGGTCTAATTCGTTTTGAATTTGACTGGTGTTTCAGACAGGGTCCAATTTTCTGGGGAGAGAAATTGCTCCCTGCATGATCTTCGGGACCTCCAGCTGATTTCCCCCTTTCGAAGAGTTTTCCTCTCGGTCCGACGCCATCCTGGAAAGACCCGGGTGATATGAGCTATATATATTTTCCGCTTGCATAGAAGGAACTAAATTCATTAAAAAGATACCAGCGAGCAGTGCTTTAAGAACGTAATCCTCAAGAACATGTAAAATCAAGGAAACTAATATATATGTAATCGTTGGGAGAATCAAATTTTGGTGCTATACTTGAAATTTTTGTTAATGTAATCATTTGTTTGTTAAGGTGTAATATGTATTGTTTTAAATAAGGTAGGGGCGCCCCCGTAACTTTGTTAATTGCTAAGATCTTTATTATCATGTCGAAAAAATGCTAAAACAAAACCTCTCAATAATAAACCAGGAAAACCTATAGACCAAATTATTTATATAGTGTATTTATTTATCATTCCTTCTTCTACATAACGATCCACGAACTCCCAAGTTACTAGTGTGCAGGGAGTGTAAATTTTGTCTTGTTCACCGCCTCGTGTCCCCTCTGGTAATTAACTTTCATTTTCTTAATATTTTGCCCAGCAGTTTCCAAGGTGTTTTTAATTAATTAAAAATAATATAGTTTTTGGGCACGAGGGGCGTTACAGCTCCAGGGCTCAGTAGATGTCTCGCGCCGACATCAGAATGGCGGGGATGGAGAAATGCGCGGATGACGCGGCAGAAATAGAAATTTAGTAAAATAAAAAAAATTAATAAAATTTAACTAAAACACGACTTTTTTCTAATCACTACTACTGACTGGCTACTGTTTAACTGGGATCACATACCCCAAGACAGCTGACTACATCCTTAATTGAAGGCGATTCCATTGTAGCCGCGACAAGAGAGGGCGAGAACTTCTGCCCGACCTGCAGCACGGTTAGTAGCCAGTGGCAAAATACTGAGTGCCGCAATGGCGGACAAAGCTCCTAATTAAAACGCGCGGTAGTCCCTAGGGAAAAAGAGGGGGAAGGTTCGGCTCTGGACCGAACATATCCGGAGGTGCCTGAAGTGGTCGTAGCCACGACTTCAGTTGTTTGCGCCAAAGGGCAACTGCAGCTCTCTCTACCGGTGGGCACAGAAAGCAACAAACAATCGACTTCTACGGGTCGCGATTTGAAAGCATAGGGGCATATGGCGCCGCGGAGCTGCTCTCTAGCGGCGTAAAGGGGAACTAACGGGGGCGGTGAGCTGACTCGCCACCAGATGTCACGAGCGTGGGCTCTGCACGCTGGCGACCAGGGCCGAAATTACTTTTTCTGTCACTAGGTGTCGTGGAGGGCTCTGTCGGGCAAGGGAGAATGTCCTTGGAGTGGGCCACCGCCTTGGCGGGGTTCACCAAGGGCAATGATCTTGGGCTAAATTCTTAGAATCATGTGGGGGGTGTAGGTGGAGTAAGGGGGGGGGGGCAGAAAACCGCAGAGATGGCTGTGAACGAGCGTCCACTGGATACTCAGTCGTGCCTGAGGCTCGCTGATCTAGGCGGCCCTCTAAGAACTACAGCTTGCACGCCAGAAGCTGCGCTCTGCAGATCTAGTCATGAAGCGAACTAAAATTACGGACCCCGGGCGTGCCTGTAGGCGGGAGAAATTTCAACCGGGCTGAATACGACTACATTAGACTAGCAAAAGCTCAGATAGATCCTTGAGAAAAGGTGCCTCGGTCCACTGGCACAAAGTTTAACTACGTAGAGTACACCAGCCTAACAAAGTGTAAATCACCTCTTTAGTAACCAGATTTTAAGAAAAATAAAATTTCCAGAATTAATTAAAAATTATAATAACAAATTTAAACAAACGTGTCGAAATTCCTAATTTCCGGCACACAGTTATATTGTATAGAGTATTTTTCGTAGAGAAAATGATAAATAAACTCCAAAAAATGTAATGTGAAATTTAATTAATTTTTTTTTAGCCTTTGTCACTTTAATCACTGGCCGAGAATCAAACCAAGAATGTAAATCCATCTAGTCAATCTTACATGAATAGACGATTTTATTTTTAATTTTTTTCCGAATTTCTAGGTAAATTATTATGAATTTCTGATATGGCCACCAATAGGCTATGTCATCAGCTTACTGGAGGCTGGTAGACTAGGAACGTTAACTGCTTTTAAGATTTTTTGTCATATTTTATTCAATAAATATTTTTTACCTAACATTAAATGTTTTACATCAATCATGTATCGAATCCAAAACAGGAATCAATCGAATCATTTATTATTTTAATAAGTGATTTTTTTATGAATTTTTTATTTCTTCAAGAATTAATAGCTTTATAAATACAGATTTCAATGTTGGTGGCCAAGATGGCGAACAAAATGGTGGGTTCGCTCGCAATAAATAGTTGTTGCACTCAACGAAATAAAAATTTAACTAACATGTCGGTAGCACCCTCTAGAAAACGAAAACAATATGTAGGATCCATGATGGCGTTTTCCTGCAGAAGAAAACAAGAAAGCGGAATTGACATTATACTAGCTGGCGACATATCTACCTTGGCGTTCGTGGTTGGAGGTCAGTTAGTCGTTGGCTTCCATATGGAGGAAGGTTCCGTCGCTTTTTTTTTTTTTTTTTTTGCTATCGCCAAGTTTGAACAGAGGACTCAGAAATCCTTGACGTTAGTGCGTTTTTAATTAAAAAATTATTTATGCTTTATTGAAATAATTTATTATATATATTTTCTGATTTTTATTTAGTTATTTACGAATTTCTAAGATGGCGAACGTGATGCTATAACTTCAAAATGTTGCAACATTTTTTATAAAATTTTTATAAATATTCGTAACTTTTATCAATTTTATTTCATAATAATTACGTATTTTCAAGAAGGTGGCCGTAACGAAAATGGCAAAATGATATCATAATTAAAAATGGCAGCTATAAAATCCTAATAGTGGTTTTCATGACATCGGTGGCTTATGGCGGCTGGCTTTTAGTAGTCTTAAGCTGCTTTTACTCACTTTTATGTTAAATTAATGTGATATTTAATTAAATAGTTTTTTGCAGCATTCAAATATCCAACCAAGGACAGAAATCGATCGAAATAATCATTATTTTAACAAGTGATTTTTTATGAACTATTTCTTGGTTTTCAAGCTAAAAAAATTACAGATTTTCAAAATGGCGGCCAAGACTACCGACAATATGATGGACGCCCTGACAATAAATGATTACTGCACTCTAGTGGGTAAACATTAAATCAATATGGTGGATGCAACCTCTAGCAGATGTCTTCTGTACTACGTGACACTAACATTCCTAGAATCAATTACTGAAAAACAAGATGGCGGCAGAACTCTCTAGTAGGTAATGTTTGTTGACTATCGCTCCTGGTAGCATGTATTGAAAAAAATAAAATGGTGTCTTGGTCTCGAACTGGTGATAATATTTATTATTCCTTCAAATAAAAAAAAATTAGAAGCGTGAATATTTGTGTTAGTTTTTACATATACCTTAAGTAAATCTCAGCCTGGTAATTGTCTCTATGGCCGTGCGAATAAAAGCGTATGTTTTCCATCCCAGAGGTCCGAGCCTGGATGGTTCGAATCACAGTGCTTTCAATGTATTTTGTATAAAATATTAATTAAATATGTCTTTAAGGACAATAATAACATTAGGATGTAGTGGAACATCGGGCTTACGTGCATGAGACAGAGAGCTGCTGGCGCTCTCTAGGAACAAACACCAAAAACCAAGATGACTGAATCCCAGTTGGCGGCCTCCAGCAGACGAAAACAAGAGGGCGGAATACAAGATGGGAGCAAGGTTCAAGGTCAGAGGTCAAGGTGAATGACATAGGTCATGGCCAAGTTCATTCAAGATAGCCTGGGTGACGTCAAAATCCAAGATGGAGGAACCCGCCACCTCACACCTCACTCCGACTCCAGCTGCTGGACATATATGTTTATATACAACTTTCGACGCATTTGTGAACAACTTCTAGCTTACTTTACCTTGTTAACTTTAGGTTTACCACTCAAGGTAAGGTAGCAAACATGTCTTCTTGCTACCCCTTATTAGATCAAAAAGTTTTTGCAATTTAATTTAGATATGATGTAATTTCATGTCGCATCAAAACTGGGTATATGGACTTATGCTATACTTTTGGTTTCGCTCGTTTGGCTGTCACCTAAAAACCTCATTGTTCTTTTAAAGAGAGGCACCTGAGCGCACTAAGGTGACCTGCTAGCTTGACTGCCGAGCGACCACTAGCGCCGGACAACATGGCTGTCCGTATCATCCACACGGCGGCCAAATAGCTTTTTCCAATCAACCAATAAAAACACAGCTCTTTTAACACATGATTTTGCCTGCTGTAACCCCCGGCAGTTCTGAGTTACTTGCTGGAACTATTATTTAGGGACTATTTAAGAATTTTATCAGACTTAAAAAAAGGTTTTTATTTAAAGTTTTAAATACATTTTAATTATTTAGTTGTTTTATTTAGATTTAGTTTGTAAGTAATTAAGTTTGATTAATAGGTTTTTAATTTTTTTAAGTTTTTTATTTACTCTTATAATGATATTTACAAATGATGAGTTTATCAGGAAATGTAAGTTTTAAGAGAAAATTCCGAAGTGGTCAAAAAATAACCTTTTTAAGATTATTATTCTAGCTTACTTTTAATTCTTTTGAAAAATGATATTATACAGTATATAATTTTACGTAATTTTTCAAAAAGAAACGAGATAGTGAACTTTAAAAAATACATTAGCGTATGCGTGGTTTGTGGCGTGAATGTTGAGACGGTAGGAGGGAGTAGGGGATTTGATGAATGACGTATGAAAGGAGGAGAGAGTGTTGTTTCTTCGTCTCGACATTAAAACTGTGTGTTTCGTACGGAATACTGAAGTGGTGTACAATGTAGAAAAGATTTTTACGACGTAGGCACTGAGGCGTAACGCAACAAGAAACTACGCCCGGCAGTGCTGTGTGTGTGTCATGGTCCGCCATACGGACGGCCCACATAAGCTACAAGTTTCACGCAGAATTCCAATATACTGAGTGATTTTGACAAAAGTCTAGATAGAGGTTTGCCATGTTTTTTACGAGAATCTTAGTTACAGGTAAGTTTGGATCTTGTCATATTTTCCCGGCGAGCACGACGAAACTAAAGAACAGTGTTGACCCAATTAAACTTCTCCTGCGGCGCCGAGTTAACTTTTTGTTTCTGTAACAGTGTTTATGAAAACATGATTTTACACTTCCATTTAAAACTTTATCTAATACAGAGACAGTTATCCACGGGGTTCTAAAAATAAAACTCCTCTTAATCGCGTCTCACGAACTCAGGTTGGACAGGTTTATGAAATGTTTAAGAAAAGACTTGGGTCTGTTATAGTACAAGGTTTAATTAATGGTTGTTGTTTGGGTGGTAAAGAAGCCTGTTTTTGATTTTATTATTGATATTTTTATGTGTTTAAAATTAGAGCATATTTATATTTGTTATTAATATAATTTGTTTAGGTGATAAACCTGAAACTTGTAATATCTAGTCATCTTAGTGAACATTGATTTTATCGTCCTTTTTTTGACATTTTCATATTGTAAAGCATTTATAAAGAGGGCAAGTATGATGAATAATTTTTTAATATTGTTATATACTATTTACTGCGAACTTGTTTTGCTATGCTTAAGCCTAAAATGTATGACTTTTAATGAAAAGTTTGTAGTAAATAAAAATAATTTAGAGACAATTTATAAAATTATTCCAACTCGTCTTCTACAGTTTCATGCTCTGCTAAATTGTGTTTTGGGAACTTCCGGGTGGGTCAAGAACAGCGGGGTTAGTTTTGATTGTAATTACCAAAAAATAATTCAATTTATGTGTTTACTTTCCTGCGATGCTTCTAGCCGGTCGTTCACACTGTGGCCAAGCCCAGGCGGGAGTGCATCCTGACCCTGCGGGGAAGGTGATTGTCCCTTGAGGTGGCGGAGCTGTTGCCGTCTCTAGTATCCGAGACATGATCCAACATGTGCACGGAATGGGTGCATTGAAGCGAACACACAGCCTCTCCGCACCAAGTGGATCCTCTGCTTCCACGTGGGCACCGCTGTTGGGGGCGAATCGCGGTGACCATGTTGGGATGGTTAGTCTCAACCTCTGGTCGTAGCATCGCCTTAACTGAAGAGGACAGTGCCGGGCGTAACCCTGCCGCAGTGCATCCTCAATTGCATGCATTGGACCAGAAATGGTGAATTGGCTGAATCTGCGGGCAACAGCAGATGCGTTTGAAACCTTTCTGGGGGGTTCGACTACCGAGCCTCGGCGTTTCGACCCCAAAGGGCCCCATTGTGAATGGATCAGGCCTATTGTAATGGACGGACCGAGAAAGACGCCGCTGTGTTCAGGTGCACTCGGGCTTAAAAAAGAGCTGTAAATTGCTCGACTAGGTGTGATATGTTCCTCTAGTCCAGTGGTTGGGGGAGGTACCGAGGTAACCACGAGGCCCTCCAGTTGGTCTGTCATTTCTAGCCAGGGCTTCCTGCGATCGCCGCCGGATGAGTTCAGGCACTTCCGGGCCTTAATCAGCTGTAAATCTGTCGGACCGAGGTATGGTAGGTCGGAGGGTAGTCCGAGGAGACGAGGACATCCAGTGGAATAACTCTGAAGAGTGGCAGTCGGTTAGCTGCGGGCGAACGGTCTGCCGAACTGACGCCAAGTTATTAGAAGTACGGGAAGAATCCATGAAAAATTGAATGGTGTCCCGCTGAGGTTTCCTTCAAGGCCCTGGATTCTGATTGGGTAGGACTCGTACTTGGTAGTGGTGCTCCGATCGCTTGGAGCAGGCTCCAAGGGTTCCCTAGCCTGATACGAAGTCGACGTCGTGAGCGACGACACAGCTCCGGTACTAGCCTGGATAGCTAACAGAGGTTGGATAGTCCTCCACCGGACCACGGGATCATTGGGGTTTTGAGAGGTCCCAGAGTGATGTGGGAGATCGGGGAAGGCGCCAGCAGTGCTGATAAAGTCTTAGGGCTCAGGACACAGCCAACTGTCTGGTTAGCTGAGTGTGGTAAGGGGGCTGAGGCGGTGACTATGCTGGGATGGTGGCCCCAGCCACTGGTCATTGCCGAAGCTCTATTACCCTGTCGATCAACAAAAAGGAGCGATCCCTAACAGTTCTGTTTTTCTTAAAAGCTCTGGAATGTTTATAAAAAGCGAACTGGAATGCTACCCCCACCCTACCCTATCAGGGCGCATATGTGGGAGTGGAACGTGAGAATGCCGGCCGTACAGTCGGAATAAACTGTGGCCAATCCCAAGAAAATCGGGCTAAGGCTACAAAGTGCGCCACTGCTAGAAGAAGCGAGTTGCCAGTAGTTTTTTTATTGTTATTAACCTTAAGCATGGCAATGAGTTTGGGCTGGATTTCCAATTTGCAGCGAGCCGATGCCTTAGCTAATTTACAAGCCTTGAGTGTTGTGGTAGAGGACAATGAGGATTTAAATTTTTTGCTGCTAAATTCAGTGAGTCATATGATGCAGAAAACTGTTGAAGAGGTAGGTTTAGTGGAGGAAAAGGAAGTTAGTGGCCCGAATGGAAGAAAAATTTCTCCTAGAGAGTGTTGCTTAAATTTCCCCTTTACAGCAGGTTTTGTGGGGAAGTAGAAAAGTAAAGAGAGACCCAAATTTTGGTTTAGGATTTGAGTGTGTTGAAGTGTATTGTAGGGAAATGCGATTGAATTGCTCGTGATGTAGTCGTAAGAGGGATATAGGAAAATTTAGATTGGAGGAAAGTAAAGGATTTTTTATGGGATAATATGTGTCCACGTTGTTTAAAATTGGGATTGATTCAGAAATATGTTTATCGTTTTCAAAGGGTGGAGGTAAGCACACTAGACTTTGTGCAAACGATCGTGCAGAATATAATGATTATTGGTCTGGAACTTTCAAAATAGGGAACTATATGGCGCCCACGAGTGTAGATGATCTAGGAAAAAGGGTGGGAGAAGTAATAAAAATTACTAAAACAAAGTGAAATTTAAGTAAAATAAAATACCAGAAATTATATTCACACACATACAAACATACGCAACATGTTGTAATAAAATTGAAGAACTTTTTATGAAAATTAGGGTTGAATAAAACCCTTAATCACAAAGTATCTCAAAAATGTGCATTAATGAGTACGAATGAATTATTGTGAAAGCTGGCTATATAAGTATCCAATACCAGCACAAATTTGACATAATATTTTGCTTCTACGAATTTCCAAAAGAAATTGATAATGATTTTACCCTTTATTAACATGGATATTATAGAATATGATGGGATAGAGTAACTGAAACATTACAAGTCCACTCTATCATCTTGAGACTAAGTACATCACATTTTAAATAACAGTTTTTACACGTGGTTGGTTATGCTGCCCTGAAAATATACATACGGGCAGGAACCAGCACTTCCCATCAATATGGCTGCGGGAGATGTTTAGTTAGGCCACGCTAGAACCAGGGGCAGACGGAAAAACTACAACTGTTATGGGCACCGTACATTCGGATGTGCTGAAACAGAGTCCCGTTCAATTATAGTATGCGATATAAACGTGGTGAGCTCTTGGCCACTTAAGAACCGACGTACAATAATAAACTGATTTGTGCCAGGGCTGGGAAGGAACCCACGAAACTTGCCACACGAGCATGTCACTTCGGTGTCATAATAAAAATGATTAGCTCTTTTACCCTTATTTTTTTGTGACATTTCAGTGAAAAGTTGACGAGCTGATAACTTATTTTTATAATTAATGTAGGTACATTTATAAATTTATAATAAAAAATAAATATAATGCAGTGCAAATTTACAATTTTGCCTCTCTCAGAACGTAAACCCATAATTCCTTGCACCGAAAGTCAGATAGCAACTAACCAAGTATCGTAGTTCATCTATGGCCGGTGTCTCACCATGCGGTTGAACCGGAGAGGTTGCCAGTTTCTAATAACTGATTTCTTCGAGATCAACAGTTTACAAGTTTGAATTTGCCAAATTTAAGTATTGTATTATTGAGAGACCTGCATTGTGCATTCTATGAAAAGATGTCAAAAGAATATTTAGCCAAAAAACGCTGCGGAAATTTTAGCCGCAGCGGCAGAAACGCATAGTGTATGTAACACAGGCCTAGACTTGGAAATTCCAGTAAATTTCGGGACTTTTCAACACAGAATTCGCCTCAAATAAAAGAAGAGTTCTTCGTGATTTCAGATGACTGGATCTTCGTACAAACTATGCCGTTTTTTGACTTCCATGTTCTGTTTTTAGGGTAAAAACAGACTTAGAAGAAATAAAAGTGTCTGTGCAGGAGTCTTAAAAAGTTTTTTTAATGTTTTGCTTGTATACCAAGATTATTTTTGTGGAATCATGCCCAAAGTCATCGAACAAAGTACCCGTAAATTTACGACGAATACGGCCAATTCACTTAGATCCAGCATTGTTCGTAAGTTTAAGGTGAAAATGTTTGTTGACGCAGGGAACCGCTGAGGACGCGCTCCGACATCGGGATTAGCGGCGAGTGCCTGGTGCAGTGCGCGCTGCAGAGGCAGCGCTGCCTGGCCGTCTCGCTGGAGGTGGTCCTCGGCGGGCGACAGCGTTGCTTCGCGCTGGACCGCTCCTCCGACGTGGACGGCGGCGCGCTGCAGCCGGCGCCCGACCACGCCTTCTTCAACAAGATCTGTCTGCAAGGTGACTCAACTCGTGCGTGTCTTCGTGTCTTTAAGGAGGTCTTGCACTTTTCATTTTCGACGTGATAACGTCTTATAAATCGATGAACGCTGGCTGCACGCACGACAAATTGTCACGTTTTATCTGAGCCGAGCGTGCAAAAACCGGCCAACCACCGTGCGAGAAAATCTTCTATAATATCAAACAGGTTAAGGCGGGCTTTTTAACTAATTGTTTGTGATTATATTTAAACAAATTATTTTAATTAAATTTGCAAAAACTGTAAATAATATTTAAAATTTAAAAAGTATGCAATTTTTCATCAATATTTTCTTATGACGTTATCACGTAAAATTATCGTCCGTAAACCGACTTTACAGACAACCCCCTTTTTTTAATGTTGTTAGGACCTACGCCAACAGTAAGAGTCTACGTTTTCTGCTTCGAAAGACTTTTGCGAGCTGCGCAATGCCCAAAACCAGTGCAATTTAGTACTTCCTTTAGTTTTTTTCCCTAACTATCTACCAAAGTATATGTCTTACAGAAAACCATTTTTGTACAACAAATATTCTAAAATTTAAGCTTAAATCAAGCTCCTTTTGTTTAGAAGTTACAACTCTTGGAATAGTGGCAATTTGTTTTCTTCAAAAGATATAAGACCGGTAATGTATCGTGCTTATATCGGAAAAAGTACAGTGCCTATATTTGAATATGTGTAAAATCATTTTGAATAAATGTTGTAGAGTAAGCTTGCGAGACTTTATGGACACCATTTCATAGCTTTATATCAGATATTGATTAGTTCTTATACGGGCTCACTAACTCTATCGACAAAATTTATATTTATTTTCAAAACTGCAAATATACTTCATTGTTTTTCCCTATATTTTTGAAAATGTAAAAGAAAAATTTCTTATGAAAACAAATGTTTTGAACGTTATTATTTATTTTTTAATGATTTTACACATCTAAAAATACTGGGAAAAAAATATTTTGAAATTAACATAATGTTTTAGTATTTACAACATTTTCGATACTTAAAAATGTAGGTTTTTATAATAAGTATCGAAAATAAAATAAAAAAATTGTATCTTGAAAACTAAATGTCTTATCACAATGTTTTTTGGATAGATATATGTCTCATGATCTGCACTATTTACAAAATATTTATTAAATGATAACTACAAAAATAAAAAAAACATGATTATTTTATTATAAATAAGCCAGTGCCGGTGGTCTCAAACTTATGTTAGGCACTGTACTCATCCTACGAGGGAAGTTGTAGGCGATCGATTTGATTTAATCTATTAAGGTTTAATTTGAGTTGAAAGAAGTAGGCGCGTAGGGTGTTCTCGATCAGTTCTCAGGTATGCCTGGTAGCTATGGTACATTGTACCGGAATTGTGGTGTTTAGAGTCGGCAAATATGGAATGTGAGGGGATTCGAGGACAAATGACTGTACGAAGATTATTTGTGAGTGATTAAGGTACGCCATTTAGATCCCCCTCCGCCCCCCTGGCTGAGCGAGTCCTCTGAGACGCTCCGCGAGGCAAGGTCGCCATCCACCCCAAAAGCCGGAGCTCCGTAGTGCCGGCCAGTTGCAGGGTTACTGGACAAGGAACCTCACCACCTCCTCACCAACCCACCTAAGTGGGCATCGAGCAACTCCAAGGACAGCCGGTCATCGGTTCGATGCCGGGCAGCAGCTGTGGACCTTTCAAGTACCTTTATTGGTGCTAGGTCGTTTGCTCTGCCAACAGTTTGTAAAAAAAATATTTAACTGTACCTTTTTTTAGTTGTAGTTGGCCAGAGTTCTTTGCACTATGTCGTTTTCCGTTTGCTTCACTTTAAGTATGAAATGAAGTATGTAATATTTTTTTACTATGTCCTAAATAGTGCTCGACCTAGAGTTGCAATGGATAGAGTACGATGTGAAGTATTTAATAATATTAAATTTGGACACTAGGTCGTGAAAGCGTTAAGACACAATACTGTGTACAAAAATACTACTCTACCATATTTTTCTTCTGACCAGACTGAAATTTTAACTTTCAATGCTAGGCCGTGAGAGGAATATACATAAATATTTTTTTTATGTTACGTATATTTTATTTTATTTTTTTACTTTGTGTGCTTGATGATAGTCCATAGACGACTGTAGTCAATATAGAAAAATTCCAAAAGTATAAATTGAAATATATATTATTTATAATTTTTCTTACCGTGCATGTAAGACCCTGGGAGGAGGTGCTGGGTGGTTCTGGCCCACTGGCCCGGTGGACCTCATATGTTACGTTGTAACAGAGGTATGGTACGTTGTGGTGTAATTATGGTACACAGCGAAGGTTTCGGGATAAATTAACGTATGCAGTGTGTATGAAATGAAGGTATGACAATTTGGTCCCTCCCCCTTCCCCCCTTACACACCAACCAGGCACAAGTTGACCACCGAGACGCCTGCACGAGGAAAGGTTGGTGGCCAGTTCCGAGAGGTCTAAATAAAAAAAATTAGCTTCGGCATGCGTCCCCACCAAATATCCTCCCTCCCTCTCGATACCTAGAGCAAGTTCACCCGCCACCCAGGTTACCGCTCTCGCCGAAAGGAGTGCGCGAGGCTCGGTCGCCCGGTAGCTCCGAGGTGATTAAACCGATTAGCTTAGCTTCGACACGTGTGGTTCCCCCACCCACCCCAATGCAGCTCCAAGTTTAGCAGGTCGTCGGTTCGATGTCTGGCGGCAGCATCAGTGGACCTCTAGCGTTAGGCCGCTCTGCCAAAGTACGGAAGAAAAGTTTAATTTATCTTATTTGGTTCTTTTCACAATTTGTAACTGGCCAGAATACTTTTCAGAGTACTTTCGTTTTTCGTTTGCTCTGTTTAGAATTGCAAATTAAGACTATAATATTTTTTTACTACGCCTTAAATGGCGCTAGACAGAGAGTTACGCTAGCTAGAACACAAAATGTAAGGTATTTAATACATTTATCTTTCGGTGCAAGTCCATGAAAGAAATATATTTTTTAATGCAAGCACTAGACAGAGAGAGAATATACACAATTTACTGAACTATATAACCAAGATAAATATTATTATTTTTTTCCATTTCATGCTTGATGCTAGGCAGAGAGACGACTCTACACAATATATTAAATTTACAAAGTACAAATTGAAATATATATTACTAGTAGTATGTAAATGGGGCTACTGAGACTAGCGCTTACGCGTGGAGCCGAGAGCCGGTCCGCCATCTTGGATTGTGACGTCACGGTGGCTGTCTTGGATGACCTTGACCTTGGCGGCCATCTCCAATCCACCATCTAGGATGACATCATCGCCGCCATTTGGTTTTCTCGAACATTCCGCCATTTTTCCCCGCCATTTTGAATGATGACGTCACCATTGCAATTTTCGTTACGGCAGCCATCTTAAAAATCCGTAACTTTTATATTAGAAAATCGGGATAATTTTTAAAATTTATAAAAAAAATAATTAATCTAATTTAATAATAAAAATTTAATAAAACATTAGTTTTTTTAAATTTATAATAAATATACACTTACGTCATGGAACTCGGAGTCCTTGGTTCGAAACTGATGAGGTAAAAAAAAATGGCGACAGGTCCTGCCTCCACAGAACACGGCAGACAGACCTCCCACCACTTATCCTTACGACCACCATCTTTATTTTTAGAAATTTGGCATGTTTTGTAATGCCCGGCATCTTGGATGACTATGACATCATCGCTACACTTTATGTTACATCCACCATATTGGATTCTAGAATGTTACACTTTTTGTTATGGCCACCATCTTAAAAAACTGCAATTTTTATGCTAAACAATTGAAAAAAAATTTTTAAATTATAATAAAAATGTATAAATAACATTTTAATAAAATGGTATTTAAAAAACGCACTTATGCATTGAAGTCCTCAGTTCGAACCCGGTAAGAGCCAAAATTTAAAAAAATCTTCGACAGATCCTTCCTCCACGGTAGCCGTCAGCAGACTAACCTCCCACCACTAATACCAAGGTATATATGCCACCAGCTGGTATGGCATCACATCCGCCATTTTGTCTTCGTCCGCTGGAGGCTAACATATTGTTTTCGTCTGCTAGAGTGTTACCCGCTAGAGTGCAATAATCATTTATTATTATTACTGTGACACCCGCCATCTTGTCGTTTGGGTGCCATCTTGGAATTGTGTTATTATTTAGCTAGAAATTAGGGAAAAATTCCAAAATTCACCAAAAAAAATTTACAATCAATTTACAGATTGATTCGAACAGTTCCTGCCCTTGGTTCGATACTCGTTCCATGCAATAATTTTTAATTTAATGTAAAAAATAATGATTTCAATAAATCATGTTCAAAATCATAAAAGAGACTTAAAATCCTCTACTACCAGCCAACAGTAAGCTGTTATGACCACCATCTTGGAAATTAGTATTTGTTGACCCATAAATTTGGAAAAAATTCTAGTATTCATCGAAAAAATCACTCATTAATTAACTGATTGAATCGATGGTTGGGAAATGCACAAAATGAAGTAATTTAGTTTAAAATACCACAAAAGTGGCATGTTCGGAAAAAAAATTACCACAATTTCTTTTTCAAACATAAATTTTATTACATAAATTCTACACTGCTACAAGTACAAAAAAACACAAGCAATTTACTAAAGTCTTGAGAAATTCTCGATCCAAACATTCTTTGTAGAGTACAAAGTAACAAGTCCTTGACATATCTTTAAATGACTTTTCAGTTTATCAGGTCGATTAATTAGTACACCACATTTTTTACATAGAGAAGAATTATCGATTTCATTAAAAGGACAGTGGTATATTTCATGCCGTTTTGTACTTGGAATATTTGCTAATGTTTTGCCACAGAAGATACAGCATGATTCTGATGAAGGTTCAACCCGTCCTTTGCAAAACCACATGTGTCGTTTTAATCTTCCATTGTGTATAAACTGACTACAACACATGTTGCAATGATATTTAATACTTTCAGAGCTATTTTCACAGTTGTGTATTACATATTCACGTAATTTCAAGTTTTTGATTTTTCCACAGTACGTACAGTTGGGTGATGGAACACCGTTGGATGCTGCTTCCTTTATCAATGTCACTGGTACTGTTGACAACCATTGTAACACCCCTGAAATGTTAACTTCAGAAGTATTGAGGTCTGCTCTGCGGAAGATGTTATACGCGTCGAAATCTCCTGCTTTGCTGAGAGAGTAGGTTTAACTGTTGACGACATTGTCATCGGGCTCTGCACTGATGATGGTAGACCTTCGATCCAAGTCGGTGTTGATAGTGGTAATTAGGCAAACGAGTTCTCAAGAATAGCTAGATACTGGTCTATTATGTTAATCAAGTCTGACTATCCGATCCGTTCATCGCCGCAGCCAGAGACGGACTGAAGTTCATATCGCCAGGGTCTCACTTATATATTCTCATTAGCTGGTTCAACACATAAGTCAAAACTACAATCATGTTCATTATACTTGCACTTAACTTTCTCGGAGCATTTTTTATGATGTCTTTTTAAGTTATCGAGACATGAAATTAGTTTATTACATTTTATACACTGAAACAGTATTCTTTGAGCATTATTCGGACAACCGCTTATTTCATGTCTGCGCGCATTTTATTTGTAGGTTTAGTAAATGATGCACCACAGTATTTACACTGACGCGATGTACGCTCTTCATTAATTGAAGTCTGCAATGCTGATGTTGAAACTTCAGCTGATGCTGGAACAGCATATATCGTTCTCTCCTCTGCAGTCGATGGTGCCGATGTCGTCAAGATCTCCGCGAATGTCGACACCGCTGTCGTTGTGCTCTCCGCTGTCGCTGTCATATCTGTTGTTGACATTGGTGCCGCCAGGGTCCACGATGTTGATGGTAGATCATCCATCCAGATCGACATTGGAACAGTAACTAAACTCGCCAAACTAACTGAAGAGAGCCGGTCCGTACTGCACCGCGGCCAGAGGTGAATTGAGATTCCAGTCGTCTGAACCATGCTTATATACACGAGACCTACTGTTATAGTACACGTGTCAAATTATTGACTGTATTTAAAATCAATTTTTATTAGGTACCTTAAAATTATAGAAATAAAAACACACAAGTTCAAGTTTTACACATTTATTTATAAATATTACACAAATGGATATTCGGTTAAAGAATTACGCATTTTCGCAAGCAAAGTCTTTAATGCTGCACGAACTGCCTCGTCTACTCCGGTTCCAACTGGCTCGTCGACTCCAGTTCCAACTGGTTCGCAGATCATAGGTTTCCAGCTGGCCATCTTCTGCGCTGTCGACAACTCCGGCGAGACATGGTCGATCACGTCCGTGACCACGTCTGCGCCTGGGCTTTGCCTCAGTGCTAGTTGGAACAGATTCACTGCCTAAACTTTGACGACGAGACGCACGACGTTTGGACCTCTGCGTAGAAGCATCACAGGTCACAACAGGTTGCAACCTGACCATGTTTGGTGTTGCACGTACAGACGAGGCGACTACCTCAGCGATGCTAGCAGGAAGGATTGTGTGCGGTCTCATGTGATAGACGGCACAGTTTCCAGGTTCGCCACAATCTAATAGCTGCTGAGTCAATTCGTAGGACACAGGAAAGTGCGCAAACCGCCAATTCTGAGCGCTTTCATCTCAGGTTTCCGTATATGTACGTAGATACCCGACATCCCAGTAGCTGTACTCGACAGTGCTGAAGCTAGGTCTTACGCTCACGTACATGTTAGCAGGTTGAAACGTAAACATCTTCTTGCAGGTCGAACGACAACTGAAGGCACGAATGGATGCACGCCTTTTATATATATATATATATATATATATAGGCTCCTACAAACACTGTGTGTGCCATTTCTGCATTAGCTGCGAGTTTGTACCGGCACATACTCGTTCAAACTTGTCACGTGGCTGCACATCATAAATTACACTAAGCTTGCGTGGAGAAGGACAGCCAAAGTCGATCTGTAGGTCTACGATTTCAACTGTCGCATCACACAACTTGCTCAGCCATTTATTCTGCTCAGGTCCAGCAACATAAATTATTTCGTTTTGAAGTAATAAATCTTCAATAGTGTTTTTCACTTGGTGGTATGGAATTTTACCTTCGTCCCACTCTAGGCCATGTTAGTATTTGCATAGCCATTCGTTGGTGCGTTTCGATTTTTCGTCTAATAATTTTCAGGGATATGGAGGTAGGAAGGTGCGGGATCGTGACTTGTGTCCGGAGGTAACGCTAATTTGCTTGAGCACGAATCCGTGTTGGCTCTGGATAGCTTGCAGGTTGCAGTACATCTTGACGCTAGCAATGCTCGGTCGTAACTAAATTAATATCGAAAACGAATCAGTATTTATGTCAGAATTTTCACAAGTTTGTTTCTACAATTATACGATGCAAGCCGATCGTGAAGTATCAGACGAAAAGCATAGTTGTTTGGTGGAATATTTCTGCTAGTTGATATCTCGATCCTACAGTCGATGATGTTTGAATTTATTCGATCATCCTGTTCGGAAACGTCAAACACCATTAACGGAGCCTTGTTCTTGAAACTGTCGGGACTCAGTATCGGTGACTGTCTCCGGCCATAGTAAGCTTGCTGAAACTTGGCATACATTTGATTTGCGAGAGGAAATCTTCCGTTATCAAAGTCCATGTTCATGTCGAAATACGGATAAATTTCGCTGTCTAAAAATATTTTTACATTACGTATTTGATAGTTATCAAATACGGAGCGACTTACTCCTGCATTGAGCTGTCTCCCGGTTTGAAGCCCGACGATGATGTATCTTGGTTTTTCCGTAGCAAGGTTGGACTTTACTATCTAATTAATACGTAGACTATGAGGCAAGCCAGGATAAGTTTCCAGGCTCCAGGACCGGAATGGCACATCGAAGTTCTTGCCATTTTCTATGTTCTTCAACATCTTGACTCGTTCAACGGTGCTCACTTGGATGTGGGGCAGCATCCACTCGATAGACTGTAGTGTTAGCGAGACATCTTGAGGGTTTTCTGCAGCAGCGACAATTCCATTAATGTGCGTGTTGGCTAGAAGCAGTACGAGCTCTTGTTTCAAATTAATGATTATATGCTTGTAGTCCTTAGTGAATCCAAGAAGCATGGACAGAGGAACAAAAACTTCGAACTTTCCTTCGGCATAAACAGGAAGCTTATATTGATCCTCGAGAGCAGACAGTTCATTTGGCGTGAGCAAAAGGTAATTTTTCATAGCAGATGTTATGCCTACATCTCTCGTCTGGTCTACCTCGACGCCATTGAGTACTGTACATATGTAATGCGTTCGATTAGGTGAAGAATACCATTGCAGTATATTGACGTTTTTGTCGGATGCATACCATCCGTTTTTGTCAGCGAGCCTCTTATACCTAGAAATGACTGCGAAGTTAATGTACAGATATCTTGGTGCTATACAGAAATGCGTACTCCTGAAGGTAGTGCGTACGGTCCGAAGTAGTATATAATAGCCGGAACTGGGACTGGCTTCTGGCTGTGGTGTCTGTGGTGTTGACCGCCATCTTGGATTGTGACGTCACGGCGGCCATCTTGGATGGTTGTGACCTTGACCTTTGACCTTGACCTTGACCCCGGCGGCCATTTTGGATCCGCCATCTTGGATCCGCCATTTTGGATGACGTCATTGTGTTCTCGAAAATTCAGGCATTGTGTTTTCCGCCATATTGGATGATGACGTCACCGTTGCATTTTCCGTTACGGCCGCCATCTTTAACTTTTTTATTTATTATCCGATTTCAATGAAATTTGTTTTAAAAAATATAAAAAAAATTAAATAATAAAATTTTAATACATTATTTATAAAAATTGTACTTTTACGACACAGAGTTCGGAGTCCTCGGTTCGAACCCGACGAGTGCAAAAAAAATTAAAAATGGCGACCGATCCTTCCCCCGTGGTGGGTGCTAGCAGACTGACTCCCACCACTTTTTTTCAAAGCATATATTTCGTCATCTAGTATGACGTCATGTCCGCCATCTTGTCTTCGATGCTGGAAGCCATCATCATTGTATCGTCGGCTAGAGTGCACCGATGCCATGTTAGTTTAATTCTTACCCGCTAGAGTGCAGTAATCATTTATTGTTGCTGTGACACCCGCCATCTTGTCATTTGGCCACCATCTTGTCATTTGGCCGCCATCTTGAAAATCCGCAATTATTTAGCTAGAAATTCGGGAAAGGTTCCAAAATTCATTAAATAAATTTGTAATCTATATACTGATTGATTGGATTGACTAAGGTCCATGGTTCGATCCCTGGCCGATACAAAACAACTTTAATATATTAAAAAAGTATCACTAAAGTGTAAGGTTTGAGTAAATAAAAACACCGCAAGTTCTTTTAAAAAAAACTTTTATTACACAAATTCAGTACACTACTACAAGTACAAAAAAATACACAGACAAATTACTAAAGCCTTGTGGATTTCTCGATTGAAACAGTCTTCTTACTATACGGACTAAGTCCTTTACATGACTTTAAATGTCTATTCAGTTTATCAGGTCGACATATTGGTACACCACAATTTTCACACAAAGCCGAATTATCGACTTCATTAAAAGGACAGTGATATATTTCGTGTCGTTGTGCACTCTGAATATTTACCAATGTTTTGTTACAAAATATACAGATTGATTCCGATGAATGTACAGCCAGTCTATCACAATTCCTGAGGTGCCGTTTTAATCTTCCATATTGTACAAACTTGCTTAAACATCTGTTGCACTGATATTTAATGCGTTCAGAGTTATTACTACAATTGTGTATTACATAATCACGTAATTTCAAGTTTTTGATCTTCTCGCAGTACGTGCAGCCGGATGATGGAACACCGTTGGATGCACCTTCCTTCATCAATGCCACTGGAACTGTTGACAACCATTGTAACACTGCTGACATGTTAACTTCTGAAGCCGTTGAGGTCTGCTCTGCAGAAGATGTTGCACGCGTCGATATCTCCCGCTGTGCTGAGAGAGCAGGTGTAGCTGTAGACATCGTTGTCATCGGGCTCTGAACTGATGATGGTAGACCTTCGATCCAGGTTGGTGTTGATACTAGTAATGATGCCATCGAGTTCACAAGAATAGATAGATACTGGTCCATTATGTTATACAAGTCTAACTATCCGAGCCGTTCATCACCACAGCCAGAGACGGACTGAAGTCCATATCACCTAGGGTCTCACTTATATAGTCCCATTAGCCTGTACAACACATGAGTCAAATCAATAACCATGTTCATTATACGTCTCGGAGCATTTTTTATAATGATGATGTAAGCTGTCGAGACGTGAAATTAGTTTATTACATTTTATACACTGAAACAGTATTCTTTGAGCATTATTCTGACAGCTGCTCCTTTCATGTCTGCGCGCATTTGAAGTTCTAGTAAATGATGCGTCACAATATTTGCATTGATGCGATGCACGCTCTTCATGAATTGAAGTCTGGAATGCAGATGGTGAAACTTCAGCTGATGATGGAACAGCACGTATCGTTGTCTCCTCTGCAGTCGGTATCGGGATCTCCACCGCTGTCGTGGTCTCCTCTGCAGTCGGTATCGGGATCTCCGACTCCATCATCGTTGCTGTCATCGAGGTCCCCGCTGCTGTCGGTAAACAGTCTATTCCGGTCGACATAACTAAACCTCACGAAACTTAATGGAGAGAGCACGTCCGTACTGCACCGTGACCAGAGGTGAACTGCGGGTCCAGTCGTCTGAACCTCGCTTATATACCCGTGGTCTACTGGTATACCTCATGAGTCAAAATAACGTCTGTATTTAAAAATTTTTTATTAGGTACCTAAAAATTGTAGAAATAAAAAGCATACGAGTTCAAGTTTTACACATTTATTTATAAAAATTACACAAATACATATTAGGTTAAGGAATCAAGCATTTTCACAAGCAAAGTCTTTAATGCCGCACGAACTGACACGTCGACTCCGGTCCCAACTGGTTCGTTGACTCCGGTTCCAACTGGTTCGTTGACTCCGGTTCCAACTGGTTCGCAGGCCACAGGATCAGGAACACAGGTTTCCAGCTGGTCATCTTCTGTGACGTTGACAACTCCGACAAGACATGGTCGATGACGTCTGTGACCACGTCTACGCCTGGGCTTTGGCTCAGTGCTAGTTGGGACAGATTCACTGCCTGAACTGCGACGACGAGACACACACCGTTTGGACGTCTGCGTAGAAGCATCACAGGTCGCAACAGGTTGCAACACGCTCATGTTTGGTGTTGCACATGCAGACGAGGCGACTACCTCAACGATGCTAGCAGGAAGGATTGTGTGTGGTCTCATGTGATAGACGGCACAGTTTCCAGGTTCGCAACAAGCTACCAGCTGCTGAGTCGGTTCGTAGGACACAGGAAAGTGCACAAACCGCCAATGCTGAGCACCTCCATCACAGGTTTCTGTATATGTACGTAGATATCCGGAATCCCAGTAGCTGTACTCGACACTGCTGAAGCTAGGTCTTGCGCTCACGTACACGTTAGCAGGATGAAATGTAAACATCTTCTTGCAGGTCGAACGTCAACTGAAGGCACGTACGTATGTACGCCATTTATATATGCAGGCTCCTACTAACATTGTGTGTGCCATTTCTGCATTAGCTGCGAGTTTGTACAGGCAGAGACACGTTAAAACTTGTCACATGGCTGCATGTCGTATATTGCACTAAGCTTGCGCAGGGAAGGACAGCCGTAGTCGGTCTGTATATCTACGATTTCAGCTGCTCCGTCGTCACACAACTTGCTCAGCCATTTCTTCTGTTCGGGTCTGGCAACGTAGATTATTTCGTTTTGAACTAGTAAATCTTGAAGTGTGTTTTTCACTTGGTGGTACGGAATTTTTCCTTCGTCCCAATCTAGTCCGTGATAATATTTACATAGCCATTCGTTCGACCGTTTACTTTTTTCGTCTAGTAGTTTCCACGGATACGGAGGTCGGAAGCTGCGGGTTCGAGTCCAACCGTCGTGAGTGACGGCAATTTCCTTGAGCACGAACCCATTTTGGCTCTGGAAACCTTGCAGGTTGCAGTACATCTTGTCGCTAGCAATGCTCGGTCGTAACTAAATTATTATCGAAAACGAAACAGTATTTATGTCAGAATTTTCACAAGTTTGTCTCGACAATTGAATGAAGCAAGCCGATCGTGAAGTATCAGACAAAAAGCATAGGTGTTTGGTGGAATATTTCCGCTAGTCGTTATCTCGATCCTACAGTCGATGATGTTTGAATTTATTCGATCATCCTGTTTGGAAACGTCAAACACCATTAACAGTGCCTTGTTCTTGAAACTGTCGGGACTCAGTATCGGTGACTGTCTCCGTTCATAGTAAGCTTGCTGAAACTTGGCATACATTTGATATGCTAGATGGAATCTTCCACTTTCAAAGTCCATGTTCATGTCAACGTACGGATAACTTTCGCTGTTTAAAAATATTTTTACATTACGTATTTGACAGTTATCGAATACGGAGCGACTTACTCCTGCATTGAGCTGTCTTCCGGTCTGAAGCCCGACGATGATGTATCTTGGTTTTTCCGTAGCGAAGCTGGACTTTACTATCCAATTGATACGCTGACTATGAGGCAAGCCAGGATAAGTTTCCAGGCTCCAGGATCGGAATGGCACATCGAAATTCTGGCCATTTTCTATGTTCTTCAACATCTTGACTCGTTCAACGGTGCTCACTTGGATGTGGGGCAGCATCCACTCGATAGACTGTAGTGTTAGCGAGACATCTTAAGGGTTTTCTGCAGCGGCGACAATTGCATTAATGTGCGTGTTGGCTAGAAGCAGTACGAGCTCTTGTTTCGAATTAATGATTATATGCTTGTAGTCCTCAGCGAATCCAAGAAGCATGGACAGAGGAACACAAACTTCGAACTTCCCTTCGGCATAAACCGGAAGCTTATATTCATCCTCGAGAGCCCAACCGGCCATCTTTGCAGCAGACAGTTCATTTGGCGTGAGCGAAAGGTAATTTTTCATAGCAGATGTTATGCCTACATCTCTCGTCTGGTCTACCTCGACACCATTGAGTACATAAGTAATGCGCTCGATTAGGTGAAGAATACCATTGCAGGATATTGACGTCGTTGTCGGATGCGTACCATTCGCTTTTGTAAGCGTGCCTCTTATACAAAGAAATGACTGCGAAGGTAAAGTACAAATATCTTGGTGCTGTACTGCAATGCGTACTTCCGATGGTAGTGCGTACGGTCCGAGCAGGAAAGGCTGGTACTCGTGCAATTCCATTTTCGTAATGCTGTCATCAAAAATGACTGGATCTTCCACGTTGAGGATTTCGTCTTCCATATTTATTCGGCACTTGTCCAATACTAAGAAGATACTTTATGTTGTCAGGTGTTAATGCACCGATGTCTGGTAGAGAACTGTTCTTGTTCACGCCAATACGATTTCTTTTATAACTGTTCGGTGTTACGAACTTTATGCCCATCGCTTCAAGTGCAGACGTAATGTAATTTCCTCGTCTTGAAAATTCACCAATCGTCCTCGCTGGTCAACGATTCGGACGACGACTTCGTGTGTGCACTTCACGACGACTGGAACGTAAATGATACTTTGCGGTACTTCGACCAGTTTATATCCTGGCGGGACCATCGGCGAAAACTCGTGCAGCATGTTGCTTAGTCTTCCGTTGAGATACGTTCCACTTGCCAAATTACAGTTTATTCTTATGACATTCACAGGCAAAATGTTTACTGCGCGTGTAGATTCGTACGTTCTTCCCGTATCATAAACCTTTGATTCGAATCTGAGCATGGTACCTATGGTGCCAGGTTTCGTAAAGTCGACATTTTCACTGCATGTTAGAATGCTTTTTTGAGTGTTTGGATTTCCACGCAGTTGAAAGTCTACATCCTGTGGTAACATATCCCTGATGTAATTTGCAATGTCGTCAATTTCGTAAGAGCCAACAGGTAACCGTATTTCATGAGCGGTCCCATCTCTTTTCAGGAAGCAGATCTTGCAATTTTCTTCGTCGATATTAGGTATGGCATTATACGTTTGAAAATCTACGAGTCCGATGCTCCATTCTCCGTCTAAATCCAGAGGCGGGAAATGAACCGCCCGCAGCTCAGATGCGTGACCTGTCAGGGTAAGTGTTATCGACATGACTAATAAATTAACATCACTGCACAACCTTTAAGTAGCAATTTTTATTTGTCACCTAATTTTTGTTTGTTAAAAAGCGAAGACACAAGTGTCCGCAGTTTGTTTGATTAGGCTTCTGTTCCGTTTCGTAATTGTAAAACAACGTAGTGGACCGGCCCAGGTACTGTCGCAGTTCGGGCGGAGGGCGTAAATTTCCAAAACTGTCGTGGTAAGTAGCTCTTTTTCCAGACTTTATGTACGCCACCCAGTGCGTGCCGCGACCCGCCGACGTGTCTAAATTAATTATGGCGCACTCACGTGTCTTTGGCTTGCTGGGCAAAGTGTCTCGCATAAACACGCCGCGGAAATTTGGTATTTTCAGTTTGCGTGCGTACTTTATTAAATCTACGTTGGTGAGCGGTCGTTTCGGTAGGGAACTTAGGATTTTCTCTTTACACGTTTCTTTCTCATGCCTCGTCCTGTCTTGTGAGGATGCAAGTACAGTCCTGCGCCGTTTTTTTTACCGATGGCAATGGCTTCCATGCTGGCATTGTGTCGCTGTGCTTCTTTTAACTGCTTGCGCTCATTCTTCGAAGTGTTGACTGCCCGCACTATACCGCTCGTTGCACCGATAAGGCCTCCGAGAGCACCCAATGCAGGCAAAAGCAAAGGAAGAAATCCTCCTATAATCTTCTTGTCGAGAGTCTGTAGTTTTTGCTTGGCTTTTTGCACGCCTGCACCAATCTTGCGCTTCTTGGTCTTGCTTGAGTTAGTCTTTGACTTGATGTAGCTGGTTCGACGAGCACCCAGTCCTAATTTCGTCTTTGCCTTCATGATCTTAGATACGCCCCACGCTGCGATTTTCTCTCCTAGTCCCGCGTTCGACGATTTACTTATATCTTCGGCTTCCTGTGCCAATATCTCGTCGGCCCGGTGCCTGGATTCCAGATCCTTGCTTAATGAATATGCGATATCGTGCTGCTTGCACTTTTCGTCGAGAGAATTAATGCCCACGTCACCGCGAGCTAACCTTTTCGCTAGTTTCGTGCCGGGGCCGCAAAATCTGTAGCCAGGAATGTGTAGCTCGAATGGTAGATTGTTTATCAGAGAGTTCACGAGTCCTGCGCCGATGTGTTTTTTGTTCTTACCTCTTCGAGTCATTACGCACAACTGACCAGAAAGTATAAATGTGTTTGATTTTATACAATTACTTTAGTACAATGCAGGTCGTCAAGCAAGACGTGTGTTTGCCAGTGTGCATTACGCAAGACGATGTATTTAGTGCGCGTGAATCACGACATTGTATATTATTACCGTCCACCGTACGTTGCATAATGGCGGGTCCGTCCAACTGCGGTAAAACGTGTGTTTTACTGAGTTTACTGGAGGAACCAAATGGTCTTCGGTTCGAGAACGTTTACTTGTATTCCAAGTCGTTGCAACAGCCAAAGTACCAGCGCTTGGCCACTGATCTACGCTCGGTGGATGGTCTGGAGTATTTTCCGTTTAGCGATAATACCGATGTTGTACCTCCAAGCGAAGCAAAAGCCAATTCCGTGTTTGTTTTCGACGATGTAATGTGCGAGAAACAAGGCATAATACAAGAGTACTTTTCCATGGGCAGACACGCCAAGGTAGACTGCGTTTACCTGTGTCAGACGTACAGTCGTATTCCAAAACATCTCCTACGAGACAACGCAAATGTCATAGTTTTGTTTCGCATGGACGAACTTAATTTACGCCACGCTTATGATGATCACGTAAACACCGACATGACATTCCAGGAATTCAAAGACATGTGCTCCTTGTGTTGGAAAGAAGAACACGGATTCCTAGTTGTAGTCAAAGACTGGCCTCTATATAAGGGCAGGTACAGACGAGGTTTCGATCAGTTTATCACCAAACATGAGTCATAGCATTTCGAAATTCGGTCGTAGCAGTCGAGACTTACGTACTGCTCTCAAGTCTCATGACGACGTTATCCGCAAATACATTTCGCTACTGGCTCAAAAAATAGACGGGGTGAAAAATGAATTACTTGAGTACCTCGTAGCCATAGACCAGCGCGTGGAAGCTTCGGATTCTCGCATTCGCGACATGATCGAAGTTTCGAATGCACAAAGACGGGACGATCTGAGGACTTTTCAAAGTAGTCTGAAAGCATCACTATCTCAATCGTCAACAAATTCAGATTTGGCCAAACACAAGAAAGAAGTTTCTGCGAACGAATAGAAAAGTATAAAAGGAGGTCTTGCAATAAGTTTTCAGCCAGTACAATGTCGGACCTGGCCAGTGACCTTCATCGAGCTATACAGTCTGTTCGCGAAAAATATTTACTTGCTAGACGAACCAGACTTGCACGTGAGATGGAAAATGAGGAGATATTTAAACCAATCACTAGTCGCCTCGACAAACTTAAAAACAAGGAAGAACCAGCCTTCATTGTGAATACAGAAGTTGAAGATAAAATGCCGACTGTAAAGAAGAGAAAGTATGAACCAGATCGAGAAGAAGAGGACTTAACGAGTACAGAGTCCATGCACAAGAAAAAAATACCGAAAAAGGGACATCAAGTTAATGCAATGGTCCGACCATACCTGATATCGTTTACGAGCCGGAATAATGACACGACCTACGGAGTGTACAGAAAACATAATAAATGGTTCCTCGGTGCTAAAGAAATAGACTTTCTACCAGGAAATATCGTGCGCGTAGCAGAATTCAAAACGCGCGGGACTCCGGGTCTGTACGAATTGCTGTTTCGCAGGGAGCCTAAAGGATATTCTCACAACGACTTACAAGAGTACAAAAAACTGCTAGAGCTAACCAATGCACATTTTCGCGATAACGATCCAGATAGTGGTGTATATAAAGACGTAGATCATGAAAAAATCGACATTCTCGCTAATCTCTTCAGTGAACTAACAATACATGGCGAAGGTTTAAAAAAGCTAGAAAGTGGTCAGACATTTGACTATGTATATTGGGACGACCCTAATGAATTAGTTGATCGCCTTAGAATTCTACATGCATCGCTTAGTGTAGGAAACTATTCGCACATCAACGAAATAGTCTCCTTACTTGAAGAACTGAAGGAAGCCGGCTACATACAATGAGTCGAACCGGAATCGCTCGCGAACTTCATGCTCCTGCTAGACGGAAATACCTTCGTCGCAAAGTCATAGTTCGTGGAATTGATGATTTATTCCAGGCGGACCTTGTTGAGATGATACCGTATTCCCGATTGAATAAAGTTTCAAGTACATGTTGACAGTCATCGATGTTTATAGCAAGTTCGCTTGGGCTAGACCTGTCAAATCAAAGACTGCAACTGACGTAGCCAAGGCCATGAACAATATTTTGCGTGATGGACGTGTACCGTCGCACCTGCAAACGGACCTCGGGAAAGAATTCTACAATGCGACCTTCAAGGCTTTGATGAAGAAGTATGGCATCAAACACTACTCTACATTTAGTAACGTCAAAGCCTCCATTGTCGAAAGGTTTAACAGAACTTTGCGTTCCAAGATGTGGCGGCAGTTCACGGTAAACGGAAATTACAAGTGGCTTGACATCTTGCTGAAACTAATAAGCGAGTATAATTCGACTGTGCATTCTACCACGAAAATGAAGCCAAAGGACGTAAAGGATAATCGCCTGCTTCAAACAGTTTTTCCCAACACGAAGAAGAAAGATCCACGAAAGCGTAAAGCTAACGTCGGCGACATTGTGCGAATCTCCAAGCAGAAAGGTATCTTCGAGAAAGGTTTCACTGCGAACTGGAGTCCCGAACTTTTCCGTGTGACACATGTTCGTGAATCAGAGCCTAGGACCTACTACCTCGAAGATTTGGACCACAAACCTATCCATGGCGGCTTTTATGCCGAAGAGATTCAGCCTACGTTGTATCCCGATACGTACTTGGTGGAGAAGATTATAAAACGCAGAAATGGACTGTCCTATGTCAAGTGGTGGGGCTTTCCACCTCGCTTCAATTCGTGGGTGGCAGATGCAGACGTCGAGAAATCCACAAGGCTTTAGTAATTTGTCTGTGTATTTTTTTGTACTTGTAGTAGTGTACTGAATTTGTGTAATAAATGTTTTTTTTTTAAAGAACTTGCGGTGTTTTTATTTACTCAAACCTTACACTTTAGTGATACTTTTTTAATATATTAAAGTTGTTTTGTATCGGCCAGGGATCGAACCATGGACCTTAGTCAATCCAATCAATCAGTATATAGATTACAAATTTATTTAATGAATTTTGGAACTTTTCCCGAATTTCTAGCTAAATAATTGCGGATTTTCAAGATGGCGGCCAAATGACAAGATGGTGGCCAAATGACAAGATGGCGGGTGTCACAGCAACAATAAATGATTACTGCACTCTAGCGGGTAAGAATTAAACTAACATGGCATCGGTGCACTCTAGCCGACGATACAATGATGATGGCTTCCAGCATCGAAGACAAGATGGCGGACATGACGTCATACTAGATGACGAAATATATGCTTTGAAAAAAAGTGGTGGGAGTCAGTCTGCTAGCACCCACCACGGGGGAAGGATCGGTCGCCATTTTTAATTTTTTTTGCACTCGTCGGGTTTGAACCGAGGACTCCGAACTCCGTGTCGTAAAAGTACAATTTTTATAAATAATGTATTAAAATTTTATTATTTAATTTTTTTTATATTTTTTAAAACAAATTTCATTAAAATCGGATAATAAATAAAAAAGTTAAAGATGGCGGCCATAACGGAAAATGCAACGGTGACGTCATCATCCAATATGGCGGAAAACACAATGCCTGAATTTTCGAGAACACAATGACGTCATCCAAAATGGCGGATCCAAGATGGCGGATCCAAAATGGCCGCCGGGGTCAAGGTCAAGGTCAAAGGTCACAACAATCCAAGATGGCCGCCGTGACGTCACAATCCAAGATGGCGGTCAACACCACAGACACCACAGCCAGAAGCCAGTCCCAGTTCCGGCTATTATATACTACTGTCCGAGCAGGAAAGGCTGGTACTCGTGCAATTCCATTTTCGTAATGCTGTAATCAAAAATGACCGGATCTTCCACGTTGAGGATTTCGTCTTCCATATTTATTCGGCACTTGTCCAATACTAAGAAGATACTTTATGCTGTCAGGTGTTAATGCACCGATGTCTGGTAGAGAACTGATCTTATTGATGCCTATGCAATTTCTTTTATAGCTGTTCGGTGTCTCAAACTTTATGCCCATCGCTTTAAGTACACACGTAATGTAATTTCTTCGACTTGAAAATTCACCAAGCGTCCTCGCTGGTCAACGATTCTGACGGTGACTTCGTGTGCCCACTTCACGACGACTGGAACATAAATGATGCTCTGCGGTACTTCGACCAGTTTATATCCTGGCGGGACCATTGGTGAAAACTCGTGCAGCATATTGCTTAGTCTCCCGTTGAGATACGTTACACTTGCCAAATTACAGTTTATTCTTATGATATTCACAGGCAAAATGTTTACTGCACGCATAGATTCGTACGTTCTTCCTGTACCATACACCTTTGGTTGAAATCCGAGCATCGTAACTATGGTCCCAGGTTTCGTAAAGTCGACATTTTCACTGCGTGTTAGAATGCTTTTTTGAGTGTTTGGATTTCCGCGCAGTTGAAAGTCTACATCATGTGGTAACATTTCTCTGATGTAATTTGCAATGTCGTCAGTTTCGTAAGAGCCAACAGGTAACTGTATTTCATGAGCGTTCCTATCATTTTTTAGGAAGCATATATTGCAATTTTCTTCGTCGGTATTCGTTATGGCATTATACGTTTGAAAATCTACGAGTCCGATACACCATTTACCTTTTAAATCTAGGGGCGGGAAATGAACCGCCCGCAACTCTAAAGCGTGACCTGTCAAGGTAAGTGTTATTGACATGACTAATAAAGTATCAACACTGCAAAACCTTTAAATACAAAAAAAAAGTTTTTTTTTTTGCTTGCTATTTTTTTTATTTAAAAAGCGAAGGCACAAGTGTTCGCAGTTGGTTTTATTAGGTGACTGTTCGGTTTCGTAATTGTAGAACAATGAAGTTGTCCGGCCCAGATAGCGCCTAAGTTCTGGCGGAGGTCGTAAATTTCCAAACCTATCGTAGTACTCGGTAATTTTTCCGGACTTTATGTACGCCACCCAGTGCGTGCCACGACATGACAACAAATCTAAATTAATTTTGGTGCACTCGCGAGTCTTTGGCTTGCTCGGTAAAGTGTCCCGCATAAACACGCCTTGGAAATTTGGTATTTTCAGTTCTCGAGCGTACTTGATGTTGGTGAGCGGACGTTTCGGCACGGAAGTTAGGATTTTTTCATTCGAATCTTTCTCATGCCTCGACCTGATTTGTGAGGTTGCAAGTAGAGTCCCGCGCCGTTTTTTTACCCATGGCAATGGCTTCCATGCTGGCATTGTGTCGTTGTGCTTCTTTTAACTGCTTGTGCTCATTCTTCGTAGTGTTTACTGCTCGCATTATACCGCTCGTCGCACCAATGAGGCCACCGAGAGCATTCAATGCAGGCAAAAGCAAAGGAAGAAATCCTCCAATAATCTTCTTGTAGGGAGACTGTAACTTTTTCTTGGTTTTTGTATGCCTGTGCCAGTCTTGCATTTGGTCTTGCGTGAATAAGGTCTTTGACTTGATGGAGCTAGCTGGCCAAGCACCCATTCCTAATTTCTTCTTGACCTTCATGATTTTGGAAACGCCCAAGCTGCGATTTTCTCTCCTAGTCCCGCGTTCGACGATTTACTGATATCTTCGGCTTCCTGTGCCAATATCTCGTCGGCTCGGTGCCTGGATTCCAGATCCTTGCTGAGTGAATAGGCAATATCGTGCTGCTTGCACTTTTCGTCGAGAGAATTAATGCCCACGTTACCACAAGCTAACCTTTTCGCTAGTTTAGTGCCAGAGCCGCAGAACCTGTAGCCGGGAATGTGTAGCTCGAAAGGTAGATTGTTTATCAGCGAGTTCACGAGTCCTGCACCGATGTGGTTTTTGTTCTTACCTCTTCGAGTCATTGCGCACACCTGACCAGAAAGTATAAATGTGTTTGATTTTATACAAGTTTGTCAGTACAATGCAAGTCGTCAAGCAAGAAGTGTGTTTGCCCGTACGCATAACACGAGACGACGAAGCCTGTGCGTGCGAATCGCGACATGGCTTACTGTTGCCTTCCACTGTACGATGAATAATGGCAGGTCCGTCCAACTGTGGCAAAGCGTGCGTTCTACTGAGTTTATTAGAGGAACCGAACGGTCTTATGTTCGAAAATGTGTACCTCTATTCCAAATCGTTGCTTCAGCCTAAGTACCAGCACCTGCCAAATATTCTAAGATCGGTAGACGGTTTGGAGTACTTTCCGTTTAATGATAATGCGGATGTGGTGCCTCCTGACCAAGCAAGAGACAATTCCGTGTTTATTTTCGACGATGTCGTGTGCGAGAAGCAAGGCATAATACAAGAGTACTTTTTAATTGGTAGGCACGCCAAAGTGAACTGTATTTACCTATGTCAGACGTACAGTCGTATTCCCAAGCATCTGGTACGTGACAAAGCGAACGTCATAGTACTTTTTCGCATGGATGAACTTAATTTACGTCACGCTTATGACGACCACGTAAACACCGAAATGACATTTCAGGAATTCAAAGACACCTGCTCCTTGTGTTGAAAAAAAAACGGATTCCTAGTTATAGTCAAGGACTGGCCGCTATATAAGGACAGGTACAGACAACGTTTCGATCAGTTTATCATCAAACATGAGTCATAGCAATTCGAAATTCGGCCGTGGCAGTTGAGACTTACGTACTGCTCTCAAGTCTCACGACGACGATATCCGCACATAAATTTCACTACTGGCTCAAAAAGTAGAAAGTGTGAAAAACGAATTACTAGGGTACCTGCTAGCCATCGACCAGCGCGTGGAAGCCTCGGATTCTCGCATTCGCGACATGATCGAAGTATCGAATGCACAAAGACGTGGCAATTTGAGGACTTTCCAAAGTAGTCTGAATGCATCACTAACTCACTTGTCAACAAATTCAGATGTAGCCAAACACAAGAAAGGAGTTTCTGCGAACAAATAAAAAAATTATAAAAGGAGATCTTGCAGCAATATGTCTTCAGCCAGTACAATGTCGAACTTGGCCAGTGACCTTTATCGTGCTATTCAGTCTGTCCGTATATCTACTTGCTTGAAGAACCATACTTTCACGTGAGATGGAAAATGAAGAGATATTTAAGCCAATCACTAGTCGTCTGGACTAACTTAAAAATAAGGAAGAACCAACCATCACTGTGAAGGCAGAAGTTTAAAATGAAATGTCAACTGTAAAGAAGAGAAAGTATGAACCAGATCAAGAAGAAGAGGACTTAACGAGTACAGAGTCCATGTACAAAAAAAAATACCGAAAAAGGGATATCAAGTTAATGCAATGGTCCGTCCATACCTGATATCGTTTACGAGTCGGAATAATAACACGACCTACGGAGTGTACAGAAAACATAATAAGTGGTTCCTCGGTGCTAAAGAAATAGACTTTCTACCAGGAATTATTGTGCGCGTAGATGAATTCAAAACGCGCGGGACTCCGGGTCTGTACGAATTGTTATTTCGCAAGGAGCCTAAAGGGTATTCTCACAAAGATTTACAAGAGTAAAAAAAACTGCTAGAGCAAACCAGTGCACATTTTTGCAATAACAATCCCGAAAGTGGCGTATATAAAGACGAAGATCATGAAAAATCGACATTCTCGCTAATATCTTCAGTGAACTAAAAATAAACGGTGAAGGTTTAAAAAAGCTAGAAATGACGACCCAATTGAATTAGTTGATCGCCTTAGACTTTTACACGCTTCTTGGTAAAGGAAACTATTCGCACATCAACGAAATAGTCTCCATTCTTGAAGAACTGAGGGAAGCCGGCTATGTACAATAAGTAGAACCGGAATCGCTCACGAACTTCATGCTCCTGCTAGACAGAAATACCTTCGTCGCAAAGTCATAGTCTACGGAATTGATGATTTATTCCAGGCGGACCTTGTTGAGAAGATACCATATTCCCGATTGAATAAAGGTTTCAAGTACATGTTGACAGTAATCGATGTTTGTATCAAGTTCGCTTGGGCTAGACCTGTACAATCAAAGACTGCAACTGAATTATCCAAGGCCATGGACAATATTTTGTGTGATGGACGTGTACCGTCGCACCTGCAAACAGATCTCGGGAAAGAATTATACAATGCAACCTTCAAGGCTTTGATGAAGAAGTATGGCATCAAACACTACTCTACATTTAGTAATATCAAAGCCTCCGTTGTCGAAAGGTTTAACAGAACTTTGTGTTCCAAGATGTGGCGGCAGTTCACGGTAAACGGAAATTACAAGTGGCTTGACATCTTGCCGAAACTAATAGGTGAGTATAATTCTACAGTGCATTCTACAACAAAAATGAAGCCAAAGGACGTAACGAACAATCGTCTGCTTCGAACAGTGTTTTCCACCACAAAGAAGAAAGATCCATGAAGCTTAAAGCTAACGTCGGTGACATTGTGCGAATATCCAAGCAGAAAGGCATCTTCGAGAAAGGTTTCACTGCAAACTGGAGTCCCGAACTTTTCCGTGTGACACATGTTAGTGAATCGGAGCCTAGGACCTACTACCTCGAAGATTTGGACCACAAACCTATTCGTGGCGGCTTCTATGCTGAAGAGATTCAGCCTACGTTATATTCCGATACGTACTTGGTGGAGAAAATTATAAAACGTAGAAATAGACGTTCCTACATCAAGTGGTGGGGCTTTCTACCTTGCTTAATTCGTGGGTAGCAGATGCAGAAATCGAGAATTAGTAGAGGATTTTACGTATCTTTTAAGATTTTGAACATGATTTATTTAAATTATTATTTTTTAAATAAAATTAAAAATTATTGCATCGAACGAGTATCTGTAAATTGATTGTAAATTTTTTTTGGTGAATTTTGGAATTTTTCCCTTATTTCTAGCTAAATAATAACAAAATTCCAAGATGGTGCCCAACCGACAAGATGGCGGGTGTCACAGTAATAATAATAAATGATTACTGCACTCTAGCAGGTAATAATTTAACTAACTTGACATCAGCACACTCTAGCAGACGAAAACAATATGTTAGCCTCCAGCAGACGAAGACAAAATGGCGGATGTGAAGTCATACCAGCTGGTGGCATATATACCTTGGTATTAGTGGTGGGAGGTTAATCTGCCGACGGCTACCGTGGAGGAAGATTCTGTCGAAGATTTTTTTTTAATTTTGGCTTTTTCCCAGTTTCGAACTGAGGACTTCAAGGCGTAAGTACGTTTTTAAAATATTATTCAATTAAAATGTTATTAATAAATTTTTATTATAATTTTTGAAATTTCTTTCAAATTTCTAGCATAAAAATTGCAGTTTTTTAAGTTGGTGGTCGTAACAAAAAGTGCAACATTCTAGAATCCAATATGGCGGACGTAACATAAGTGTTGCGATGATGTCATAGTCATCCAAAATGGTTTGAATTACTAAACATGCCAAATTTCTAGAATAATAGATAGTGGTCGTAAAGATATGTGCAATGGTGTTTTTTTAAAGATTTTTTAACTAAAAATTTGAATATTTAATTAAATTTACAAATTGTAAATTTTTTTCATTAAAATCGTATAATATATAAAGCATATCATAATGGCGGACATGACATCATACTAGCTGAGGATCCTATATATACCTTGATATAAGTGGTGGGAGGTCAGTCTGCCGGCGGCTTCTGTGAAGGAAGGTCCTGTCGCCATTTTTTTTTTACCTCATCGGTTTCGAACCAAGGACTCCGAGCTCCATGATGTAAGTGTACATTTATTATAAATTATAAAAAACTAATGTTTTATTAAATTTTTATATTTCAATTCGATTATTTGATTTTTTAATATTTTTTTTAATTGTTCCTGATTTTCTAATTTAAAAATTACGGATTTTCAAGATGGCGGCCGTAACGAAAATTGCAACGGTGACGTCATCATTCAAAATTGTGACGAAGATGTTATCCAAGATGGCCGCCAAGGTCAAGTTCAAAGGTCAAAATCATCCAAGACGGCCACCGTGACGTCACAATCCAAGATGGCGGACCGGCTCTCGGCTCCACGCGCCAGCGCAAGTCCCAGTAGCTCCCATTTACATACTACTATTACTCATAACTTTTCTTCCCGTGCATGTAAGAGATAAATATAGTAAACTTTGTTGACTGTGGTCGACTTGTAAACCGCACGAGGAATAAAACCTCTTTCCTTCACCTCTGGTCCGGAAAGGAACCCAGGCCGACCACAACGGCCTCCCAGCGCTGAAAGAGAAATGGAACTATACTCTGCCTCTCACAGCGAACTGCCCGAGAGAGAGACTGGAAACATCAAGGTGAACTTGCACACAGCATGCAGGCTCGAACCCCTCTCCCCCTGCCTATCCAGATGGTACACAGCGACCTCTCGGTGCCGAGAAGGAAACGAATTTCACTTTATTAGGTAATCAGTTGTCACTACTATCGACGCGATATAGTGTGAGGATGCGAGAAAACCATACCTAGCGCCACACCAAGTAAATGTGTTTGCCGTAATTTTTAGTTTTTGCAATCACGACTTGAACGCGTAACGAAGCAAAATCAAAAGCTGTTGGAAGAAAGTTGTAGAGAAGCCAAGAATAGGAAACAAATATTTTTTTACACGTATTTAGGAATAACAACAAATAAGTGTGAGGTTGCGCGTGACTCGTTTGCCTCCGCAGTGAAGTAGAATGCATTATCAAGAGGCGTATTTGCACGAGGCAGAAAATAATGTAAGAAATCACTTTTTTGAACTTAATTTCCGCACCAGTTCCAACGAAAACAGTCAGGTTAGCTAATCCAGCACACGAGAAAAAGCATATAACTAACACACACACCCGTGTGCATGAAGTGCAATAAAACGTAACTATATATTCAACTATAACACTCCGAAACACCATGCACAGAACACAGCCAAAATAAACGAACCAATGCCCCAACGGAACATGTAGGCCACACTCGTACACTGCCGTCCCCGAACACCACGCCTGCCTGAGCTACCTCTCCTCTCCCCTCCCTTAACCCCTTCGTGTACTTTAAAATACATATGTGAGTACAAGTCAGACCCACACCTAAATAATTTTGAAAACACAACAAAAGAAAAATCTCTAAGAGTAGTATAGGTTGGCTGGTCTGAGATCAGGGTTCAGGGTATGGATAGTGTGATTGTTTACATTGTGACGTCAAGGCGGCCATCTTGGATGACCGTGACCTTAACCTTTGATCTTGACCTTGAATTTAACCTTCAAAATTTGCCCAAAATTGCCCAAAATTCCTCAAAAATCCTTAAAATTCTCCAAAATTTCCATTTTTGTGGAAAAAAATTCCGCCCAATATACTCAAAAAATTCCACAATCCAAAAAAAAAGGATTTCGAAAATCCTCAAAAAACGATTTGCCCTAGAAAGAACCCAAATTCCTAATTGAGGCTTAAGCATCCTTGTCTACAGTCACCGATAAGCCTCTGACGTCATCTAGGATTATGACCGCCATCTTAGATTATGACATCACCGTTGCAGTTTCTGTTACGGCAGCCATCTTTAAATTTTTTATTTATTTATCCAATTTTAATGAAAAATTTTTAAAATTTATAAAAAAATGAAATTGAGAAATTTAGTAAAAAAATTAAAAAAAACAAACATAAATTTACCACACGAAGCTCGGAGTCCTCAGTTCGAATGCGACAAGTGCAAAAAAAATAACTGGCGGCCGAACCTTCCCCATGGTGGGTGCTAGCAGACTGGACCCCACCACTTATGTCAAAGTATATATATATATCGTCAGGTAACATGACGTCATGTCCGCCATCTTGTCTTCGTTTGCTGGAACCCATCATCATTGAATCGTCGACTAGAGTGCACTGACGCCATGTTATTTTAATTCTTACCCGCTAGAGTGCAGTAATCATTTATTATTATTGCTGTGACACCCGCCATCTTGTCATTTAGGCGCCATCTTGGAATTGTGTAATTATTAAGCTAGAAATTCGGGAAAAATTCCAAAATTCACCAACAAATTGGCAATCAATTTACAGATTGATTCGAGCAGTTCCTGTCCTTGGTTCGATACTCAATCGATGCAATAATAATTAATTTTATGTAAAAAATATTAATTTCAATAAACCATGTTCAAATTTCTTAAAGAGACTTTAAATACTCTACTTCCATTATCCTATACACCATCAAGACCAGCATCTTGAAAATCTGTAATTTCAATCCTAGATATTCAGGAAAAAGTTTAAAATTCATTAAATAAATTAGCAATTAATACACTGATTAATTAGTTCGACTAAGGTCCTTGGTACGATCCTGGTCGAAGCTAAAAATAAATTTCATTTAAATACCAGAAAAGTGTAAGGTTCGAGAAATAAAACACAGAAAGTTTTTTAAAAAAAAATTTATTACAAAGTTTATATTAAACTACGGGATCACTTGCGAAATCCAGCAATCGTATAATCATTTAGTTCCGCATCGAAGTGAAATGACTAATTTATAGCTCCAATCGGTTTATACTAGACAGAGACCAACCAGAAAAATTGCTGACATAGTCCTCCTCTTCTTGACAGAGTTTCTTAATTCCATATTTAACAGTTTGCTTCACATCGCAAGATCTGTAAATTACTGCAGCCGAAGTCTTGAATGCACACTTCTTCACTTTGTCATCTAACAGATATGGCTTTCCATACATACAGTCCAACCACAAGTTATATTTTAATGACCGGTTTGTTGCTACGTCATCAGTAAGCTGATTGATTATGTTCTGTCTGATATCATCAAGTAAATTACAAATGTCTTTCAACTCACCAAACGTATTTATATAATACTAGTATTTCAATGATCCACGAAATGCAGTCTGCGCCAATTAGAAACCATTATCGTTCACTTGTAATGCTCCGAACACAGTCTTAAGTTTATTTTCCTGTTCAGACGTCATAGCAATCGGTTGCTGCACATCGGTTTTCTAGCTTGTACGCTCACGAGCCTTCAACTTAACCGAGGAGTCGAAATTTCTGCAGGTAGTTCAGCAGTAGGCGCAGGGACTTCATCTTTATAGTTTTTCGCATGTCGTCGCAAATTATCAATTCGAGTAATCCATTCATGACACTCATCACAGCGAAACTTCATGCGAGAAGGATTCTTCTTGCATTTGCTCCTCTCATGTCTTCGTGCATCATGAGCAAATGCGAAAGTCATATCACAGTAGCTGCAAGGATACCGGGGTGATGAAGACGAGCCTTTCAGACCCGATCCAGATACTGACGCTGCCGCAGTTGCACCATATCCAGGCATACTGTTATGGACATCAATGTTTCGTTGTATAGAAACCTTTACTTTCTGCCGAAAAGCGGGACCTTTGCATATCTTCATGTGCGTTTTCATATTATCTTGTCTTGCAAATTGCTTTTGACATTTCTAACACACAATCATTTTGCGATAAAGGTTCTTAGCATATTCTCTATTCTCGTGTCGTCGAGCATTGCTGTTGTTTGCGAAAATCTTGTTGCAGTAACAGCACCGATGTACGTTAGTTGTTGACGATTCTCCATCCGTTGAAGCCTCCATGGAGGGCAAAACAGCGTTCATCGAAGTTTCCTGCACAACCAGCACTACCGGCATTAAAGTCTCTTCTGCTGGTGGTATCACGTCTGATGAAGTCTCCTCCTGCTCCTTCTCCGTCGTAGTTGTCGTCAAGGTTCCCGTAGACGATGGTACAACCTCCATCGAGTTCGACGTTAAAGTCAGTAAATATGCCATCGAGTTCGCAAGAACAGGTAATTACGCGACTTATGTACTAGAAGTAACAAATTAGGTGATCCGTACACAGTCGTCAGTATTAAACAGAGTGGTCTACTGTCAAGTTCTTGCTTATATGCATGCACCGGATGGAATAATACGCTAGTAAAATCAAGAACAATATACTATGATACTAGAGTCAAAACAACTTTAAAAATAGAAGCACCATCAACAAAAAGGAAGCAAATTCTTCAAATCGAAAGCTCATTTAACGAAAAGGAGGTACATTCTCACGTACATTCAACTCGGTAGGATGTGATCGTCAATGTTAAGATAGGATATAATGTCTCCATCAGTCATTGGCTCCAATAGTCATTGGCTCCATCAGTCATTGGCTCCAACAGTCTATAAACTCCAAAAGTCATTGGCTCCAAAAGTCATTGGCTCCTACAGTCATTGGCTCCATCTGCCTTTTGTCTCAACAGCTCCAATGATATTTGGCCAGAATGCTACGAGTCTAAGAGACCACAAGGCTACGAGTCTAAAAGGACCTAGCTTCTTACGTGTTATACATTGCTGCGAGACTGCATGGTTAAAAGACCACGCGGCTTCGAAACTACATGTCTTTGAATCTACAAGGATACAAGTCTACTCGATTCCAAAAGCTCCATCAGCTCCAAAACGCAATGTACGCAATGTTCGCGCAATACATACAATTTACGTTAAATAAATGTAATGATCACACAGTAGCCTACACACAGGAAACGAAATGAAGAAATAGTAAACACAGGAAAAAACAAAATGTACACACAGTACACACAGGAAACGGAACTAACACACGGGAAACGAAAGACTCCATATTGGTTTCAAACTTTTTAATACCACAACAATATTTTTAACTTTTAATATTAATTTTTTTTACTTTCGTTACTTTCATCATCGAGCCAGTGATCATCACAAGCTTGATCATATTTATTTATTATAACACGTCGTTTCCGTCGTTTCGGTCTCAGTAGACCACCACATTCTTCGCTCTTGCCTGCTTTAGATGCTTCAGCACAGTCTTCAACCACGTCGTCAGATTCAGAATCACTGTAGCAATCACCGTAGAAGGCATCGTCTTCACCCAGATTTCCGTTAGACCTCGATTACGTTGATGTCGAAGTGTCTTCATCGTCTTTATGCTTCCTTTTTAGGAGTCCATCATTTTTACAAAGTAGGATAGATCTACTTGAATTCGGCTGGAATACATTCCCACTTTTCACGGTGTTGATACTTCCATTAGTTTCAGTCTTCCCGAAGACATCATCATCCTACAATTTATGTTCTTCGTCACGATCGGGTGAGCTAATACCATCACGCTCAGGACAAGGAAAATTATTGTCGTAATGCAGATCACTCTTCTTTAGTCTAGTGGATCCATTGTTGTCCTCTATGCCGTAAGTAGGCTTGGCTTTACATGTTATACCATGTCTTTTTAAGCTGTCAATTCGTGTTAACAACCTGCTACATCGATTACAGCTTAACATTTTGCATAGTGGGTTTTTAGCACAATCATTCTTCTCATGATGTCTAGCATTCCTTCTCATGACAAAATCCTTGTTACATTATCTACAGCGGCTTCCTTCCGATTCAGCTGCAGATAACAAACCATGATCCATGGTAGCTTCTGTGACTAATGTTATATACAAACAGTCAGTTTTTCCAATTGGAACCATTTCTTAAATATAATTTTTTAAATATTTCATCAGCGAGAGTTAAGTTATCTAATGCAAAGCAAATTGATGCAAGTAGTTCTGGCTGTCATCAACAGATGTCGACACATTTTGCATGCAGGTAAATACTATTTATTTAATGCGGGATGCGGGATGCTCACTAACGATCGCAAAAGAAGGAAAGCTTCGCTAGACATTAAGGAGAAGGAAGTTCGTCCTTCGTGATAGTGTTTCTCATCCGTCTTGGACTGAGTAATGTTTTTTTTAAATCCACCTTATAAAAAAATGTTGGCAGTTCTGATTTAGTACCAGAAATTATCAATTTAATTGCATCACAGGATAAAATGACATAACACATTAGGTAAAAAAAGTCCTTCTTGCAGAGATCAATTTATCATCGGTAACCAGAAACACTCGGAGAAAACCATCAGATGTCTAGTCAGGAATAATGAGAAACACTAAAAGAGAACCATCCAAATATTGTCAAGATAATCGAAAGCACTTGGAGAAAACCATCAAAATATTGACAAGAATAATCAGGAGCACACGGAGAAAACCACCATAATATTGACAAGAATAATCTGAAGCACACAAAGAAAACCGCCACAAGTTTTCTTTGATGACATGAAATCACAGAAAAAAATTAATAAAATAAAATAAAAACGAAAAATACAAAAAATTCTGGCTTGTACTAGAACTCTAACTTTGCACAACAATGAGAAGTTCACATGCTAGCAGAATCTTTGTATTTTTTCGTTTTTATTTTTATTTTATTAAATTTTTTTCTGTGATTGAATGTCATCAAATAAACTTGTGGCGGCTTTCTCCGGGTGCTTCCGATTATTCTTGTCAATATTATGGTGGTTTTCTCCGTGTGCTCCTGATTATTCTTGTCAATATTTTGATGGTTTTCTCCAAGCACTTACGTTTATTCTTGACAATATTTGAATGGTTCTATTTTAGTGCTTCTCATTATTCCTGACTAGACATCTGATGGTTTTCTCCGAGTGCTTCTGGTTACCGATGAGAAATTGATTTCTGCAAGAAGAACTTTTTTTACCTAATTTGTTATGTCATTTTATCCTGTGATGCAATTAAATTTATAATTTCTGGTACTAAATCAGAACTGCCAACATTTTTTTATAAGGTGGATTTAAAAAAACATTACTCAGTCCAAAAAATATCTGATAAGACGGATGAGAAACACTATCACGAAAGACGAACTTTCTTCTCCTTAATGTCTAACGAAGCCTTCCTTCTTTTGCGATCGTTAGTGAGCATCCCGCATCCCGCATTAAATAGCTCACCCGATCGTGACGAAGAACATAAATTGAAGGATGATGATGTCTTCGGGAAGACTGAAACTAATGGAAGTATCAACACCGTGAAAAGTGGGAATATATTCCAGCCGAATTCAAGTATATCTTTCCTACTTTGTAAAAATGATGGACTCCTAAAAAGGAAGCATAAAGACGATGAAGACACTTCGACATCAACGAAATCGAGCTCTTACGGAAATCTGGGTGAAGACGATGCCTTCTACGGTGATTGCTACAGTGACTCTGAAACTGACGACGTGGTCGAAGACTGTGCTGAAGCATTTAAAGCAGGCAATATCGAAGAATGTGGTGGTCTACTGAGACCGAAACGATGGAAATGACGTGTTATAATAAATAAATCTGATCAAGCTTGTGATGATCGCTGGCTCGATGATGAAAGTAACGAAAGTAAAAAAAATTAACATTAAAAGTTAAAAATATTGTTGTGGTATGAAAAAGTTTGAAACTAATATGGAGTCTTTCGTTTCCTGTGTGTTAGTTCCGTTTCCTGTATGTACTGTGTGTACATTTTGTTTTTTCCTGTGTTTACTATTTCTTCATTTCGTTTCCTGTGTGTAGGCTACTGTGTGATCACTACATTTATTTAACGTAAATTGCATGTATTGCGCGAACATTGCGTACATTTCATTTTGGAGCTGATGGAGCTTTTGGAGTCGAGTAGACTTGTATCCTTGTAGATTCAAAGACATGTAGTTTCGAAGCCGCATGGTATTTTAGCCATGCAGTCTCGCAGCCATGTATAACAAGTAACCAGCAAGATCCTTTTAGACTCGTAGCATTCTGGCCAAATATCATTGGAGCTGTTGAGACAAAAGGCAGATGGAGCCAATGATTGTAGGAACCAATGACTTTTGGAGCCAATGACTTTTGGAGTCTATAGACTGTTGGAGCCAATGACTTTTGGAGTTTATAGACTGTTGGAGCCAATGACTGATGGCGCCAATGACTATTGGAGCCAATGACTGATGGAGACATTATATCCTAACTTTACATTGACGATCACATCCTACCGAGTTGAATGTACATGAGAATGTACCTCCTTTTCGTTAAATGAGCTTTCGATTTGTAGAATGTATTTCCTATTTGTTGATGGTGCTTCTATTTTTAAAGTTGTTTTAACTCTAGTATCATATTAAATTGTTCTTGATTTGACTAGCGTATTATTCCATCCGGTGCATGCATATAAGCAAGACCTTGACAGTAGATCACTCAGTTTGTTACTGACGACTTTGTATGGATCACCTAATTTGTCTCTTCTGGTGCATAAGTCGCGTAATTACCTGTTCTTGCGAACTCGATGGCATCTTTACCGACTTTAACGTCGAACTCGAAGGAGGTTGTACCATCGTCTACGGGAACCTTGACGACAGCTACGACGGAGAAGGAGCAGATCCCGTTGGCAACGACGACAACAACATTGGAGGAGACTTCATCAGACGTGATACCACCAGCAGAAGAGGCTTTAATTGCGGTAGTGCTGGCTGTGCAGGAAACTTCGATGAACGCTGTTTTGCCCTCGATGGAGACTTCAATGGATGGAGAATCGTCAACAACTAACGAACATCGGTGCTGTTACTGCAACAAGATTTTATCAAACAACAGCAATGCTCGACGACACGAGAATAGAGAATGTTCTAAGAACCTTTATCGCAAAATTTTTGTGTGTGAGAAATGTCACAAGCAATTTGCAAGACAAGATAATATGAAAACGCACATGAATATATGCAAAGGTCCCGTTTTTCGGCAGAAAGTAAATGTTTCTATACAACAACGATGCATTGATGTCCATAACAGTATGCCTGGATATGGTGCAACTGCGGCAACGTCTGTATATGGATCGGGTCTGAAAAGCTCGTCTTCATCACCCCGGTATCCTTGCAGCTACTGTGATATGACTTTCGCATTTGCTCATGATGCACGAAGACATGAGAGGAGCAAATGCAAGAAGAATCCTTCTCGCATGAATTTCGCTGTGATGAGTGTCATGAATGGATTACTCGAATTGATAATTTGCGACGACATGCGAAAAACTGTAAAGGTGAAGTCCATGCGCCTACTGCTGAACTACCTGCAGAAATTTCGACTCCTCGGTTAAGTTGAATGCTCGTGAGCGTACAAGCTAGAAAACCGATGTGCAGCAACCGATTGCTATGACGTCTGAACAGGAAAATAAACTTAAGACTGTGTTCGGAGCATTACAAGTGAACGATAATGGTTTCTAATTGGCGCAGACTGCATTTCGTGGATCATTGAAATACTAGTATTATATAAATACGTTTGGTGAGTTGAAAGACATTTGTAATTTACTTGATGATATCAGACAGAACATAATCAATCAGCTTACTGATGACGTAGCAACAAACCGGTCATTAAAATATAACTTGTGGTTGGACTGTATGTATGGAAAGCCATATCTGTTAGATGACAAAGTGAAGAAGTGTGCATTCAAGACTTCGGCTGCAGTAATTTACAGTTCTTACGATGTGAAGCAAACTGTTAAATATGGAATTAAAAAAACTCTGTCAAGAAGAGGAAGACTATGTCAGCAATTTTTCTGGTTGGTCCCTGTCTAGTATAAACCGATTGTAGCTAAAAATTAGTCATTTCACACCGATGCGGTACTAAATGATTATACGATTGCTGGATTTCGCAAGTGATCCCGTAGTATAATAGAATTTTTGTAATAATTTTTTTTTTTAAAGAACTTTCTGTGTTTTATTTCTCGAACTTTCACCTTTCTGGTATTTAAATGAAATTTATTTTTAGCTTCGTCCAGGATCGTACCAAGGACCTTAGTCGAACTAATTAATCAGTGTATTAATTGCAAATTTATTTAATGAATTTTGAACTTTTTCCTGAATTTCTAGCATTGAAATTACAGATTTTCAAGATGCTGGTCTTGATGGCGTATAGGATGATGAAAGTAGAGTATTTAAAGTCTCTTTAAGAAATTTGAACATGGTTTATTGAAATTAATATTTTTAACATAAAATGAATCATTATTGCATCGAACGAGTATCGAACCAAGGACAGGAACTGCTCGAATCAATCTGTAAATTGATTGCCAATTTTTTGGTGAATTTGGGATTTTTCCCGAATTTCTAGCTTAATAATTACACAATTTCAAGATGGCGCCCAAATGACAAGATGGCGGGTGTCACAGCAACAATAATAAATGATTACTGCACTCTAGCGGGTAAGAATTAAACTAACATGGCATCAGCGCACTCTAGCCGACGATACAATGATGATGGCTACCAGCAAACGAAGACAAGATGGCGGACATGACGTCATGTTACCTGACGATATATATACTTTGATATAAGTGGTGGGGGCCAGTCAGCCAGCACCCACCATGGGGAAGGATCGGCCGCCATTTTTATTTATTTTTGCACTTGTCGCGTTCGAACCGAGGACTCCGAGCTCTGTGTCGTAAATTTATGTTTTTTTTAAATAGTTTTATTAAAAATTTTCGAATTGAATTTTTTTATAAATTTTAAAAAAATTTCATTAAAATTGGATAATAAATAAAAAATTTAAAGAATACGGCCGTAACAGAAACTGCAACGGTGATGTCATAATCTAAGATGGCGGTCATAATCCTAGATGATGTCAGAGGCTTATCGGTGGCTGTAGACAAGCAATGCTGCACCTTTTGAGCTTAGGGGTGCAGCCACTTGTCTGGTTAGCTGAGTGTGGTAGGGGGTCTGTGGTGGTGTCTATGCTGGGATGGGTAGCCTCAGTCTCTGGGCATAGCCGCACCTCTAATGCCTTTTCATTTTGCGTATACGGCGCATCCGTATGCGTGCCCATGGGGGCCCCAGCCTGGAAATCCTTATAGGATATGAAGGCTGGGTTTTCAAAAAGGAGGAGAGATCCTCATAACTTGTAGACAAGGATGCTTAAGCCTCTTTTAGGAATTTGGGTCCTTTCTAGGGCAAAACGACTTTTGAGGATTTTCGAAATCGTAATTTTTGGATTGTGGAATTTTTTGAGAATTTTCGTCCACAAAAATGGAAATTTTGACGAATTTTGAGGATTTTTGAGGAATTTTGGGCAAATTTTGGAGTTCAAATTCAAGGTCAAGGTCAAATTAAAGGTCACGGTCATCCAAGATGGCCGCCGTGACGTCACATTGTAAACAATCACACAATCCACACACTGAACCCTGATCTCGGACCGGCCAACCTATACTACTTCTAAGGATTCTATGTAAACCCATATCCTCGTCTCCCGGAAACAGGCATAGATGCAGCATACTGTGCAGTAGAAAACGATTATTATAAAATAATGGGTACACTGTAAAAACACTTTAGGAGAAAGAATGTTTATGCAGTAGTTTCTTATTCTGTGTACCCATTGTTTTATAAAGTTTGTTCTCTACTGCACGATTTGCTTCGTCGATGGCTGTTTTTGGGAGACGAGGATACGAGTTTGCCTAGAGTCCTTTGAGGTTTTTCATTTATTGTGTTTTAAAAATATTTATATGATTAGGTCTGACCTAGTATTTTTAGGTAAGTAGTACTCGAGGGAGAGAGAGGAGGAGAGAGGTAGCTCGGGCGTGCGTGGTGTCAAGAGACGGCGGTTGGACGAGCGCGGCCTACATGTTTAGTTCGGGTCTTGCTCCGGATCCCGAGTTGTCTGCAGGATTGCATAGTTTTCGGAGTCTCATTTTTACTTGCTGAGGTTCGAATTTTTTTTTTACTGTTTAGTATCTCGATTTTATGGCACTGTGTATATTATTTCTCTGGGATGGGTGTGTTTTTTTTAATAAAACTTTTTCTTGTAGTTTTGGTGCAGAACTGCCGTTAGAAGTAATATGTTCATACATTATTTTCTGCCTCATGCATATACGCCTCTTAATAATGCATTTCACTTCACTGCAGAGGCGAACGAGTCATGCGCAACCTCACTCTTATTTGTTGTTATTCTTAAATACTATGTGTTAATAAATATTTCTTTCCAATTCTTGACTTCTCTACAACTTTCTTCCAACAGCTTTAGATTTTGCTTCTTTACGCGGGTGGTTCCACATTCTTTCAAGTCGTGATTGCAAAAACTAAAAAGTACGGCACACAAATTTACTTGGTGTGGCCCTATGTATGGTTTTCTCGCATCCTCGCACTATACCGCGTCGATAGCAGTGACAACTACTGATTACCTAAGAAAGTGAAATTCGTTTCCTTCTCGGTACCGAGAGCTCGCTGTGTACCAGCTGGATAGGCAGGGGGAGAGGGGTTCGAGCCTGCATGCTGTGTGCAAGTTCACCTTGATGCTTCCAGTCTCTCTCTCGGGCAGTTCGCTGCGAGAGGCGTTGTATAGTTCCATTTCTCTCTCAGCGCTGGGAGGCCGTTGTGGTCGGCCTGGATTCCTCTCCGGACCAGAGATGAAGGAAAGAGGTTTGATTCCTAGTGCGGTTTACGAGTCGACCACAGTCAACAAAGTTTACTATATTTATCTGTTACATGCACGGTAAGAAAAATTATGAATAATATATATTGCAATTTACACTTTGTATGTATAATATATTGTGTAGAGTCTTCTCCCTGCTTAGCATCAAGCACGCAAAGAATATATATATATATATATAAATCTTGGTTATATTTATATTGCACTTCGCAAATAGTTCAATGAATTGTGTATATTATCTTTTAGTCTAGTGCCAGCATTCAAAAATATATTTATTTCAAGGACTTGCACCGAAAATTAAATGTATTAAATACTTCACATTTCGTGTTCTAACCAGCGTAACTCTCGGTCTAGCGCCATTTAAGACGTAGTAAAAAAATATTATAGACTTCATTTGCAACTCTGAGCACAGCAAACGAGAAACGAAAGTACTCTGCAAAGTATTCTAGCCAGTTACAAATTGTGAAAAGAACCAAATAAGATACATTAAACATTTCTTCCGTACTTTGGTAGATCGGCCTAATGCTAGAGGTCCACTGATGCTGCCGCCAGACATCGAACCGACGACCTGCTAAACTTGGAGCTGCATTGGGGTGGGTGGGGGAACCACACGTGTCGAAGCTAAGCTAATCGGTTTAATCACCTCGGAGCTACCGGGCGACCGAGCCTCGCGCACTCCTTTCGGCGAGAGCGGTAACCTGGGTGGCGGGTGAACTTGCTCTAGGTATCGAGAGGGAGGGAGGATATTTGGTGGGGACGCATGCCGAAGCTAATTTTTTTTATTTAGACCTCTCGGAACTGGCCAGCAACCTTTCCTCGCTCAGGCGTCTCGGTGGTCAACTTGTGCCTGGTTGGTGGGGTATAGTGGAAGAGGGGGGGACAAAATTTCATACCTTCATTTCACACACACTGCGTACGATAATTGATTCCAAAACCCTTGACTGTGTACCATAATTACCACCACAACGTACCATACTTCTGACACAACGTAACATACTTCCACTACAGCATATGAGGTCCACCGGGCCAGTGGGCCAGAACCACACAGCACCTCCTACTTTTTAAAAGGGGTACCCGTAGACCCAATTTTTCCATCTAAAATGACATAAAAAGGAAATTGTATAAATGGACTTGGCTAACACTCAAAAACAAAAACAGGAGTGATAAGGGAAGGAACAGGCCGGAAGATGCAAGAAAATGAATCTCCGAATACAAGGTGTTACATTTTGCTTGACAATAAAACTTGTTAATAGTTATATTTGTGATTGTTACAGTGAGACCTTGCGCCAAGGCATGGGCGTTCACTCGCGTGCCGAGCTACGAGTTGGTGGTTTCCAACTCCATCGACGTGCACAGTGTACAGAGCAGGCGACAGTGCATGGACGAGTGCTTGGCGGAGACGCGGATCGTCTGCAGGTGCGTCACTTTGCCAACAGGAAATGCGTCAATTAATGAATTAGTATAAGTTTTACATCTAGAAGACGAGGTCATCATAGTTCATGTATATTGGTGAAGGACCCGGCTATATATTGGCGAATTGTGGGAAATTAATTGAATGGGTGGTCGGAAATGCCATACATATATATATATATTTGTTACATGAACATGAGTGTCCACAATCTTATCTCTGTAAAGTTACAAACATGACCATTTGTGCGAAAATTTGACTTTCCCGTGCATTTGGCGTATTTATACTCCAGTGGCTTAGATGACGCGACGTACAAATGAGCCTCGGGCAGCAGGCGATGAGAGGAGCGCAGATGTTTAGTCAGCCATACGCATTAGCAACCAGCACTTCGGCACAGCGCACACGATGGTTGGTTGTGATGTGATTACATGTTACGCTTTGCGATTAGCGCAGTGTTGACTTATAGCGAGTTCGGTGCTGAGATTACAGAATTTATGAGCAACAAGAACCAAATGACGGATGGCCGATATGCACATGGTGTACCTACTGGGAGATGAGAGGAAATGAAACAGACGTGGTGTGCTTTTACCAAGAGTGATTTCACAACAGAAATGTACTGAATAGGAAGATCTTCTCAAGTCTTAGCCAGGAATGCCTGAAACTGGGAGATTGATACTACGAAGGTGACTTACACCAAACATCTGGTCGCTAGTGCGTGTGGCTAACTATATGCGTCCTTGTTTAATGCCTGCTTCCCGGAGAGCATGACAGTGCTGCAATCACGCATCATGTCAGACACTGGGGTGGCGCCTTATGCGCACGAAATTCAAATTTTCGTGCTACTTTCTGCGCTTGTAAATTTGCTGGGATGTTATTCCGGACATGTGTTCCTTAACGATAATCGATACATTTTCATATTCCCTGCCACAGTAGTATAGAAAAGGGGCTCCGGGGACTGGGTTCTGGGTGTGGTGTTGTGGTGTTGTCCATCATCTTGAATTATGACGTCACAGCGGCCATCTTGGATGAGTTTTACCTTGACCAAAAACTTCAAAATTAACCTAAATTAGCCTAAATTAGCCCAAAATGGGCCAATAAAGCCCAAATTTGCCAAAATTTCAATTTTTTGGAACAAAATCCCTACAAAAATCTCAAAAAATTATAAAAATAAAAAATTTCTCTTTTACAGGGAAAATTTCCCGTTTCGAAATCAAACTTCCGTTTTTAGTTCTCAAAAATACCATCGTCTTGAAATGTCCCCATTGTGGCTTAAGAATCCATGTATACAGCCTCCCATAAGCCGCTGTTTGGGAGCTCTGACCTTGAACTTGGCGGCCATATGGGATTATTGATCTTTGCACATTTCGTTACGACCGCCATCTTGAAAATCTTTATTTATTAATGGATTTTAATGAATTTTTTTTTATAATTTATAAAAAAATTAAATAATCAATTTGATTAAAATTATTTATAAAACAAATGTTGCAATTTTCGTTACGGCCGCCATCTTCAAAATCTGTAATTTTTATGTTAGAAAAAAGGGAATTTTTTTTAAAATCATTAAAAAAATAAACAATCGAATAGAAAAATAAAAATTCAGTAAAATTATTTCATAAAAAAAATTATAACAAAATGTACACTTACGTCATGGAGCTTAGAGTCCTCGGTTAGAACCCAGCGAGGTAAAAAAAAAAGATGGTGACAAGTCCTTCCCCCAAAGAGGCCACCATCAGACTGACCCCCACCACTTTGACCAATGCATATATCACCCACCCCTCCCCCTTCCCCTCCCCCTCCCAATTACCCAAAAAAAAATTTTTTGGATTTTAAATCCCCTTCCCCTAAATATTCGTTTCTCGAAATTCTCCACCTCCCCCTCCCCAACCCTCCATCAACCACCCCCCATCCCCTTTACCAATTTTTTTTTCTTGGAATTTCAAATCCCCTCCTCTAAATATTTGTTTCTCGGAATTTTCATCCCCCCACCCCCCTTAAAAATACTTTTTTTCTTGGAATTTTTCCCCCTCTCTCTAAAAATTATTATTATTATTATTTCTTGCAATGAACCCACCACCACCATCACCACCCCCTCTACCCCCTAACCAACCTTTTAGTCTATAAATACCGGTTGCCGGCCCCGGGAACCTTCAGTTTACAACAGTTCCTCGTCTCCGCACCGACCGACTACAGAGGAGGTAATGTTTGCCTGTTGTGCGAGCGGGGCCAAGATAATTTCGACAATCGTAGCGTACGGTAAAGTACGTAATCTTGGAGGTCTGGACAAGGAGACTCTTGGAAATTCGTAATTATTTAGCTAGAAATTCTGGATGAATTCCAAATTTCATTAAATAAATTTACAATCAATATACTGATTAATCCAGTCAGTTCCTGTCCTTGGTTCGATACTTGATCGAGGCAATGTATTTTTATTTTATGTAAAAAATCATAATTTAAATAAATCATGTTCAAAATTCTTAAAGAGACTTAAAAACCTCTACTACCATCATCCTATAGGCCACCATGACCACCATATTGGAAATTCGTAATAATTAACCTAGATATTCAGGAAAAAGTTCAAAATTCATTAAATATATTATCAATCAATATACTGATAAATTGGATCGACTTATGTCCTTGGTACGATCCTGGATGATGCAAAAAATATATAACAACAATTTAACATAATAGTGACAGGTTCAAGAAATAAAACCATACAAGTTCTTTCACAAAATAAATTTAATTACATAATTTCTATTCTACTACAGGATCACTTGCGAAGGTTAGCAATCTTACAAACATTTAGGTCTTCATAGGCGTGAAATGACTAATTCTTAGTTCCAATCGGTTTATGCTAGACAGAGTCCTGCCAGAACCTTTACTGACATAGTTCTCCTCCTCATGACAGAGTTTCTCGACAGCATGTTTAACAATTTGCTTCACATCGTCAGAATTTTAAATTAATGCCGCCGATGTTATGTATAGCTGATGAAGTAGAACCTTTCAGACCCTTACCAGATGTTGTTTTTGCAGCAGTTATACTAATTCCCGGTGTACTCTTATGCACATCGATGCATCGTTGTTGTATAGAAATTTTACTTTCTGCTGCGCAACAGGACCTCAGCATGTCTTCAAGTGTCTTTTCAACTTATCAGGCCTTGCAAATTGCTTGCGACATTGGTTACAGCTAAACATTTTGCGAGGAGGATTCTTAGTACATTCTCTCTTCTCGTGTCGACGAACATTGCTGTTGTTTGAGAAAATCTTTTCGCAGTAACGACACCGATACACGTTAGTTGCTGCCGAACCAACAGCCATTGAAGTCTCCATCGAGGGTGAAACAGCGTTCGTCGAGGTTTCCTGTGTAGCCAGAACAACCGGCATTAAAGTCTCTTCTGCTGGTGGTACCATGACTGTTGAAGTCTACTCTAGTCATGTTGATGACGTCAACCGAATCTGCTCCATCTTCTACGTCGCTGACGTCAGGGTTCCCTTAGTCTTTGGTGCAACCTCCATCGAGTTCGACGTTAAAGACGGTAAAGATACCATCGAGTTCACAAGAACAGGTAATTACGTGACTTATGCACTAGGTGAAACAAACTAGGTGATCCTTACACCGTCGACGACAGTAACAAACTGAATGTCCCAACGTCTGGGGGACTCGCTTATATACCCGCGGGCGATTGATTAATTTAAAACAAGAAACATTTACTAAAATACACGTGACAAAACATAATTTAAAAAGAAGCACGTTAAAATAAGGTAACACATTTGGAAGCAAATTCGACAAATGAAATTGACACGCAATACACTCACTTGCAGCTTTCATCACAAAGTTAACATTTAAATTTCATTCAAACGAAGTATCAACCTAATGTCACATATTAACATCCTATTGATCATTCTATCTTCCAATTTCACAGTCTTATAAATCATATCAGTTATAGAAGGACTTATAGTTTATAACACACACCATTTCAGTCATTGATCTTTAACAAATTCGTATTTAAAAATATAAAATTTAAATACATGTTAAATCAAAGAACCTGCTTTTTTAATAGGGTATATACACCATGAGCACTGTAGGTACAAAAACATTGAAAGTACATATGTAAGAATGATATTATAAAAAGTTGTACTAAACCGTATATTTCTTCCCAACAATATACATAACATGAAACAATTGTTTTTATTCTATAAACCCCACAATTCTTAGCACATGTTTCTTAGATGATGTATAAATTTTCAGCGTTTGGCGAACCAAGTAGACGTTTTATCCCATACACCATACGTTCGGATTGTCTCTTGATGTACAATATGTTTCGTGAGCTACTAATTTCATCCTCTTTACATAGGTATGTGTTATAAATATTCTTAAAATCCCTGAGCCCATGTCACTATCACTGTCTTAAAGTCATCATCATCATCGTAGCTATCATCAATATTATCATGAGCTGCATCAATATTATTCATTTTATGATATCGTTTCCACATTTCAGTTGTCAGAGATTTACCACAATCTATGATCTTTTGAGCTTCACAATATTCTCTATTGTTTTCAAGAAATGGCTGGCTCCATTCTCATTTTCTTTAAAAGCCAGTGTGTCCAGATTTATTATTTAATCCTTCAACCTATCATCTCAAACACAATTAAATCATCGAATTATATAGAAAAACAAAACAAAGTTCCTTTCATTTAATCTTAGGAACCGCATCATCCTTTCCACCTATAGTATAGTTTTTTGAGCGCAAGAGTCTTTCATTATATACCATGCAGTGTTCTTCAAGAGATGTGGTATACAACCAGTTCTACATACAAATCCATCCTACCAATGATTTGTTTACACATTAGAAAAAAACTTTCACGTTATTTTTATGTGTTTTATTAAATTATCACTTCGACTAAAATAATTACCACGCCTAGTAATTTCTACAAAGGACTATTTTCCCAATAAATTTTAACCATCATCTCTGAAAACAACCATGTCCCATCTATATCACAAAGTAAAAGCAGGTTAGAGGAGATAGGACAAATGAAAAGTGCTAGTCACTCATAGGGTAGGTAACATGTGTTCGATACCTATCTCAGACATTGTAGCATCTATGTATTTTTCTTACCTCGTGTAGAAAAATATCTTCCAATGCATACGAATTTAAAATTATTCACGTGCGAGTAGTCAAAAGTACATAAATTCAAGCACGTTAACCTCAAAGAAAATTTTAAAAAATTCTCAAGGCTAGAGGCAGAGTCTACACTATCGAGACACGCCTACCGTCACCTGCAAATGAACATTGACCACTCGCGCGGAAGTTGCAAGCTTGCAGAATGCTGCGACAGACAGATGTTTGCTCGAGACATGCATACATCACGTCGATAGCCTTCCAACTCATTACACGTAAAACACCAGTGAAATCATAATCCAGCATACGTAAAGTACTTGCTGGAACCACTTCAAAGTATGCAAGACTGAACCAGAGCAGAAAACCGACCTACGAATGTATAACTTTCAACAACAAAAATTGTAGTGTATATACAAGAGTCGAACCCAATACCATACCCAATACTCTGAAAATTATAAGCAACAGAAATGAACAACAAGCCACTTGCTAGTATACATTTTTTTCACGAACCCTAAATTCTTGTTAATAATAAGTACGAAGGAACGAGTAACTTGGACGAAGAATCGCTTACCATGTATTGAGAATCTTACTGATACAGTCCATCCAGTGTACCAGCATATTCGATAGTTTTGGTTAATCGGTTACTATTTTAATTTTTAATATCACCATAATAGTGTACTTCGATATATGCCAGGCTATGATTTTAAGGTCATACAATTCCCAGAGGTCTATTAGTTTTATTTCGAGGAGTAATACATTATTTCATAGAAACAATAATAAAACAAGTCCCTATCAGGTTTGGTCTAATGCTTCGTTATTACCTGTTCCATCACTTTACCAGCTTCATCACACACTCACAAATGCTTAACACTCATGCATAAACAAATAAGAATCCCAATAACCCCCCGCATAACCAATTCACATAAAAAATTTTAAGAATGCATATGCCATACTCAAGCAAAAATGTTGTTAGCAAAAAACTGCCGTTATCGTTATTGTTAAAAAAATACTCCTAATGATAACAAAATGCACATTACAGACCAGACCCAATTACAAAATTACTTGTCCCCCTATAGTTTATTAAATTAAGAAAAATGGAGAAGTTCGTCATGAAAAATAAATAAATAAATTTCTTTAATGCTTTAATTTATTTTAAATTACACATATACATACAGCAAAATCTGACACTCATATATATCGTATACATTTCTCAGTCCATGCTACATAAATTTCCTCTAAAAAAAAGACTGTAGTTCGTTTTAAGAGTGAAAAAAAATACATTGAATTCATGCATATGTTTAGGTTTGTTACATCTTAGTGGACCACAGATTTTTATTTTAGAAACCAACCTTTACAAACTTCATAATGTTTTTTTTTTCAAGTATAATTTCCGTGTAACCTGTACACCGCACTTCTCACACGGTCGGAATTGCTTCTGTAGCCATGATTTTCATGAGTTAGTGTACTTCGTCGTCATAAAAATCGTTTACAACAGTAGCGACACTGATACAGCTAACCGTCACAATTACCATCGCTTCCTCGCTGCTCAACTGGCTTATGTACTTTGCTTTTACAGTGCATAATAAAATTAGTTTTGTTCCTGAAATGTAAACCACATGAGTCACATGTATATGTCAAACGATTACCGTTCCTTCTGCAGACATTATTTACATGTCTTCTTGCATGTTGTCGATATTCAAAACTTTTGTCACAGTACCTACACAGATGACTCGTCGATAGTTACTGAGTCATCAAAGGCTCGGAAAGTATGGTAGGGGTCGTCCATTAATCACGTGATGTTTTTTTAGCAAATTTTTAACCCCCCCTCCCCCCTAGTGATTTGTGGTGAGGTTTCAGACAAACACCCCCCCCCCCCCCCCCCAATTAATCACGTGTATTTTTTGGTGCAAAATATTTTTAAAAATTTCGGAATATTATCTTTAAATATAGGTATAATATAATTTAATTCTGGAAAATTAAGCACAGTGATAAAAATGTCCAGACACACATTTAGGTTGCAGGTTTATTCTCACTGGCATAAAAATAATAAAGGAAAGGCTTATTTGTGATTTACGCATGTATTCGGCGCCAAAATCACAGTCTTACCATTGAATATGTATACATATTCAATGGTCTTACTAGCGACTGGCAAGCCGAGCCGGGTGGTTCATGTTGCGGCGGGCGGGGATATTGTTGCCTGGCTACGGCGAGTCAAGGTCACGCATCGCTTTTCGGTTTAGTAGAAATCGGGCGAAAAAAAAAAATACACGTGATATCTCTCTACACCCCCCCCCCCCTTCACAAAGTGATATTTCGTGATTTTTCCCGACCCCCTCCCCCCCCCCCCCCTTTTCGAGCCTCACGTGATTAATGGACGATCCCATACTTATATTGTACTCTGCTTTTGTAGGCAATAAAGTCCCGAATGTTGCATAGGCTGGAGATTTCCCAGTCGTCATTGACAGAACATATGTACCGGTTGACAAAGTATCTGAAATAGGTACAACTGACACATAAGCTGGAAATTGTTCACAAAATGTTTTATTTACCTAATTCGGTGTAGTTACAGGTATTGAGGTCTCTTCTGCTGACGATAATACACACATTGAAGTCTCATGCAGTGAAGAGTCAGTAGATGCAGCCAACATAAGGATCTCTGGAGATAGTAGCCTCGGTACCATAGGAATCTCTGGTGCTGGCCTCATCGATGTTATCGGGATCTGTTTCGTCGTCGTTATAACCCTCGTCAGGGTTCCCACTGACAACGCTAGACCTTCCACCAAGATCTCTGCAGTCGTTGAGCCCCACCAACATCGGGTTCTGTCCAGATGTGAACGTCAATACCATCGGATACACATGCATATTCATAAACCAGACTTATACGCAGACTAGTCAAACTAACCGATCTGCACTGTACCACAACCAGAGGTGGGCTAAGCAACCTACTGTCTAGAACTCGCTGGAATAATATGTTAGTCAAAACATCAACATGTTCCGAAATGCTCCAACAGCTCCATTGCTCCAAAGCTCTATCAGCTCCAATGCTACAAATCTCCAAAAGCTCCAACGCTCCAACAACTCCAAAGCACCAACAGCTCCAAAGCTCCAACAGCTCCAAAGCTCCAACAGCTCCAAAGCACCAAAGCTGCAACAGCTCCAAAGCTCCAACAGCTCCAAAGCTCCAAAAGCTCCAAAGCTTCAACAACTCCCAAGCACCAACAGCTTCCAAGATCCAAAGCTCCAACAGCTCCAAAGCACCAAAGCTCCTACAGCTCCAAAGCTCCAACAGCTCCAAAGCTCCAAATGCTCCAACAGCTCCAAAACTCCAACAGCTCCAAATGCACTATAAACTACAAAGCTCCAACAGATCAAACAATGCCAAAGTTCCAAAGCTCCAAAGGTCCAACAGCTCCAAATGCTCCAAAGCTCCAATGTTCCAATTTCCCCAAGTGCTCCAATTTCTAGAAGTACTCCATATGCTCCATATGCTCCAAATGATTTCAATTACATTTTTTATCGAACTTGTCATTATTACCTGTATGACTTTACTAGCCTACATTTTTCCGTCAACGGTTTTTATTTTAACATCTTTAAGTTATAAGTTTTATTAAGAAATCATATTTCGAGAAATGATAGAATCCATTTTGAAAAAAAAAATATTAATTTTTCTTCAAGTTTATACAAATGCATTTATTGAAATCATTATTGCGTGTAGCCAGCTTCACTCAGTACTTTGAGCATTGATATTTCTTTTTTGCTCGAATAGTTTACTGCACAAAGCGAAGCATGTAGAAGTCTTAGCCTGTCACCAATATGTTAGGATCTTCCCATGATGTATAATTAATCTCTTCTGCTACGTTCATCTTCCATGTATTCTTTAATAAATATTATGATCTCTGGTGTCTTTCGTTTTAACACCAACCATAAGGTCACTTTCAGCATCATGTCAGTGATCATCACAAGCTTGATCAAGATAATTTATTTTATTACAACGTTCCCATTGGTTTGGGGTCTGTGATCACAGTCTTCGATCTTAGCCTGTCAACCAATATGTTAGAATCTTCCCATGTGGTACAAATCAATCACTTTTGCTACATCCATCTTCCTTGCATGTTTATAATAATTATTATCTCTGGTGTCTTCCATTTTAACACCAACCACAAGGTCACTTTCGTAATAGAGCCAGTGATCTGCACAAGTTTTAAAAGGTTAATTAATTTTATTATGTTTCCATCGTTTTGGTCTCAGGACACCATTACAGTCCTCGATCTTGCCTGCTTTAGGTGCTTCAGCACCATGGAGCTAATATACAGTAATACATCTGGAGAGGACAAGGGAAGGCTAGCAGAGAATGCGAGGTGAAGCCGGGTATCGGCGTTTGTTCCCTGCTTCCTACGCTGGAAGAAAACGAAAACGAGCCAAACTTGCCTCGCGCGGCCGAAAAATCCTCCAAACTAAACTCGCAACAGCTCCGAAACTATCAAAACAATCAAACTGAAAATTTTACTGGATTATCTGTAAACATTTTCCCCCACACCGCTTAAACTTTTTTTTTCGAAACATGAATACTTTCATTTTTAAAAATTAAATACCTATTTACTGCAAAAACATTTTGTGAATACGCAGAGTAAATTACAACATCGAGGAAAAATGTTTGTTTGCAACTATAGGTGGGGGAGACCCGCATATGAAATTAGGAACAAGCCTAAAAATTTTATTTATATAACACTCTTGACTCATTCAACCCCATACTTTTATTTTTACAGAGAGTTGAAGTGGGAATAGTGTTTCAGTGGGTAACACTACCGACATATGTCTTCGGAACGCACTTATTTTTGTTATTATTCGTCTCAAAATTTATAATTTAATACACAACGTTTATAAAAACGAATTCTTACTTACCTCATTTAATCTATTACAAATCTCTTGTAATATACGTGTATTAGTAGAAGTCTTTTCAATATCATGTTCATGTTCCAGTCTACTTACTCAACCACCGTAACAACCGTAGCTAAACACTGTAGATAATTGTTTGGAATAACTGTAATGCTATGCATATACTGACAATGTAAGAAACTTTCAATTTTATTAATTGTTTGCATAAGAATCAATAATTTTAAAAAATCATAGAATAGGCTTTTATAGACTGAAAACCTTTCACGAAGTTTCAAGCAGCCTACACAAAAGTTTTTAAATATATATAATTACCAAATATTGTTGAATATTTTTAACATTTTTATACATGTTACAACAAACATAAAATAACAATCCTATATAGGATATAAAAAGACAGACGCCAAATTTTTGCATTTTGTATTTCTTTTCTCTGTGTGAATAAAATAACAGTTCTTAACGTAGTTGCTAATACTGCACTATATTTCTAAAAAAAAAAATACGAAAACCCCTGACTCTTTAATAATTAGTTTTCTTAGGTTTGTCGAAAAGTTCGAAGATTAGTAGTTATTTCTGTTTAAAACATTTGCCACTTTTTTCTGATGCTTCAAAAGTTTTGGGAATTAATTTAGTTAACAAATGAAAAAAAATCGTTATTACCCATGAAAAGCAACGCCATCCGGCTTGTAAATCCATAGATTTGTACAGCCATATGCGCTATAGGAAATCACCTGTAGCCTCACACCAGCGCCACTCAAACCTCAAGGACAAGTCAGCTGGGGCTGTGTTTACAGTAGAAATACGCTCTCTTCCTCTTTCTTTTCATCCCTTCTTCGCAACCGGCTGGCTTCGCTCTCGCCCTACACATGTCCACTCCAGATCTTCTTACATGCTCCTTGTTCAGCATTGTCCTCGGACATGGCCACTCCCTAACCGCTGATACTCCTGGTAATCGTGCTTCACCACACGATTCGACGATCTGGGCGCCAACCCGCAGTATTGGGTAGATGAAGGTCCTCGTCTCCCAACTGCCCCATGTAGTATCTGGCTGACCCTTAACGATGTGCCTTCTCCAAACTCGAGAAGGGACAAGTATTCTGGATGGAGCTGCACCACCGCACTCCCTTCGGAATTGCACTCAACAAGTCCTCCTCAAAAGCCATTTTCTTCTATTGACGATAACTACCAATGTCACTTCTTGAATAATAAAAAAAGGGGGGGTTATGGTGGAAATGGGAATAAGGAAAGGATCCCACCCACATTCTCAATGATTAGTCCTGTCGTCATAATTCCCCTTATTAAACCTAGTATCCTCCCTCCATCGTTATTTGGTTCCTGACTTAACCAATAAATCTATAAAAATTATTTATGGGGGCATGCCCCTTCACCTCAACATTAGTAAAATTTTAATTCTCTAATCATAGCTAAAGCTTTACGTGGAACAAAATTCATTTACTACTGATCATCACAAACAGAAATGGTTACTTTCAATTCCTCACCAGTTTGACTAGATAACTTAGCTACACAACCATTATCTCTGGCTAGTATGTCCTTTAATTCTACCTTTCCACTGGTAGAAGGAACAGAATTTTCTACTGGAGCCGACATTCCTACAGGTATACTGAGGGGTTTCAGATTCCTCAGATATTTGAGTAACAGAAATAACAACATTCCAAATATTACAAACATAGTAATCAAAGTTACACTTATTTCTAGGCCAAGGGCAGGAACATTGTCCAAGGCGGATACTCTTGGTAGCGTTCCAATACCTACTAGATATGGATTTTCAACAATAATCAATAATAGGACACTACTTACAATGGAAAACGCAATACTCTGCAAGTTTTTCGTAACAAATCTAGGTATGTTTTCTGGTTCTTTTAAATGAATCGGGTCTAAAGGGGTTTCAAATTTTGACAAAGAAAAATTTTAATGTGGTATTAAAGATGGCCAATTTTCATCTAAACAATCCATTAAAGATGGAAAAACTGTATGTGTTGACGTAGGATGAGGGAAAATTTTCAATTTGCGTAACTTCATCCAAGCAGCTGGTATTACATGTACTAATTGAAATTTAGATTTCGTTAAGGAATCACATGGATACAACTCGTTAATTTTAAGTTCTTGGTTTAAATACAAACGACAATCACAAGGTACTTCTATATCCAAAGCTCCGAGGATGTCTCCACTTCCTAAAAATAAAGATTCATTGTTATGTTTCATACACTGTAATTCTAATGTTCCTGAAGGGTTTGTTAGGAAGTAACGTTCTGGTCCCGCCTGGGTGATCATCAGTTGGTTTCCGGAATGGCATCTAAAAGCACATGTTGTACTAAGGTTTTCAACTGTAATCCCCTGAGAAAGAGCCTTTGGACACAAAGCACTACCTAGGGTATCTCCGGAGAACCTGGGAACAAAACACAATTTGTCTTCAAATGGTCTACAATCCAATAGATTTCTACCCTGAATAGTGATTAGATGGTCTCCATCCACTGCCAGAAAATTTGGAGCATGATCCAAATGACATGTTGAGTTCTTCCACTGAAATGGGACTGCGACGAACTGAAACAATCTCCAATTGGAATTTAGTTTAACAATGGCAGACCTGCCAACCCTCCCGCTTTAGGCGGGAGACTCCCGATTTTGTACCCTTTCTCCCGCCCTCCCGATTTTTCATTCAAATCTCCCGTTTTTTGGTTCTGTTTCTCTTGAAGTTTTTAATGCAATAAATTTATAGAATTAAAATATTTGTACCATTATTCCGTATAATCGTATAGTAACTACGGTTTGTACCATAACGTGTAGTTATTTTAATAACCTAAATGCCCACAATTGTCGGCTAAAACGCTTGGTTAAGCGTACTTTTAAGAAAGAAACGTAGTTATTTACGATAATTATGGGAGCTGTATTGGTACACGTTCGCCATTGGTGTTTATTAGCCAACCACAAAAAGGTTTCGTTTGTTTTCCAAGATGGCGTGTTTTGTCAACATTGTAAACTGTATTTTCGGTGGTGTTGGCTTGAAATAAAGACGGAGTGGATTAATAATGAGTTTATGATACCACTGTTTACATTCGTGCCCAAATTCGCTTCGGTTTGTCAGCCGGCTATGTGTGAATTGTTTGTTCGTCCCCGAACAAATTCGCCTTTGTTCGCGTCTGTGCTCACAGACGAAGTGTAGAGGTAGCATTGTCTTCGAATTTAATCAACGGTGTATTCATCAAAATATTATTTTGTGGAAGCAGTTGCGTGATGAGTATTTTATATGCGTTGTTTAGTTGTAGGCCTACTCCGGAATAGGGATTTAATAGAAATGGCGCTAAGTAAGCCTACAGTGAAGTATCTTGCTGTGTACAAGAAGACATTTAGTGACGAATTTCCGTGTATTTTGCAATCGAGGAAAAGAAAACATGCTGCATTTTGTTCTTTGTGTCGTTGTGATTTTTCCGTTTCGCATGCCGGAAAGGGCGACATTGTGAAGCATATAAATACGAAGAAACATGCCGTCAATGCTATGGCATCAAACCAGAAATTAGACGTTTTTCGTGACAAGTCGGAAAGAAGATAGTGTGACAAAAGCAGAGTGTTTGTTAACGTATTTTATTTTAGAACACAATTTTTATATTGCTTGTGCTAATCATGCTGGTTTACTCTTAAAAACTATTTTCAAAATTTACAAAATAAACAAAAATTTTCACGCCACCCCCCCCCCCCTCCCCCTCCAATTTCACTAAAATCCTCCCGCTTTTTGACTGGCCAAAGTTGGCAGGTATGCAATGGGTAGTTTCATTTGAAGGTATAAATTTTCCTTGTGAACTTGACACTTACAAATAGGTAAATTAAAGTATTTCTGAACTTCTGCCACACTTATGGACAAAGTATAACCATCCCTATTAAGAATTACATTTAGCATATTTAATTTCTCCTTCAGCTGAGCTGGTGTAACTACAATGGCAGGTATCTTATTTGACCGGCACTGGTCCAGAATCTCTAATCTTGTAAATGTATGCGCTTGTTTGGCTAATTGTGAGACCAACACTACCTGAAACTGGAATGAATGTCCAATGTCTTGAACCATTCCTGAAAACTTAGTCATCATAGCCTCTCGGAGGTCTTTTAAGTAATTAGACAGATTTGTGAATTTTGATTGTACTCTTTTTAGAATTCCTGTCATTCCCTCGTTTATAACAGAAATAGTGTTGCTCATATTTGCCAGTGCCTCATGAGTGTTTAAAATTTGTGATTCCATCTTGTTTATGTGTTCTGACATTTGTTGTTCATTTAGAAAAAGATTATTCAATTGACTATTGACGGCAATGTCACAACACCAATGAAAAAACTCTCCAATGAAATTTAATCCTCGTTTTTCCTTAACTTGAGACTGAAAATCCAATACGTCATCACCTGCTGCTACGTTTACCTTATTGATTAGCATATCAATATAAATTAAGCTATGTTTTAATTCTTTGAAAATAACACACCATTCACTTGAACTATTGGAGGGACAAGAAGTGATTTCTTTGATACTATCCTGGATGTCATCTAATTGCATTGGCCAAGCAACCTTAAAATTTACTGGTACCGATGAAGAGTACAATGTTACCTGAGGTATCGGCTCGAAATGAGCTCCCGCAACGACTCCCACTGCTTCTTCAGTTAGTGGTCGATGTTGTCGGCTGCTTCCCAGCTGCAGGAGCACCAGGACGATGTGTAGCATCCTCATTGTCAGGACGGAAGATGATCACGCCTTATGACTCTATCAAAATTCTATACAAAACTAAATATTAGACATGCTCGATTTTTTTTCAAGTGTTACAAAACTCTTTAGTTTTTTTATTTTTGTTTTACTTAGTTATCCACAAAAAAATCTCTATTACATAACTTATACACTGTAAAAAAAATTCATTCTCTCAACGTTTGTAACTTCGTAAACATATCTGCCTCGACTCGTCTTCTTTAACCTGTACAGGTTATTAGACAATTTGTCCACCACAACATAAGGACCGAACCATTTATGCAATAGCTTCTCTGACAAACCCTTTTTCCGAACAGGTGTGTACACCATAACCTCCTGACCAATTTTATAGGTCACCGCTCGTCGTCTGCGGTCATACCTTTTTTTATTGATACCCTGTTGTCTCTTTAAATTCTCTCTGGACTGTCGCAGGATCTCCTTCCAACGAGTACGCAGTCGAAGGCTGTCCTCATCTTCTACAGGCTGACTTAATTGAACATCTGAGGGTAATACTGGTTCTCTACCATACATGAGCACAAATGGGCTAAATTTCAATGTTTCCTGCCTCGCCGTGTTGTATGCCATAGTGACCAAGGGTACATATTCATCCCAATTATGTTGTGAGGATGACACATACTGAGATAGCATCATTGCTATGGTTCCATTTAATCTTTCACATAATCCATTTGTGCTTGGCCTGTATCCTGATGTTTTCAAACTTTGTACATCCATTAACCTAAGTAATTCATTAACGACTTTGGAAGTATAAACTTTTCCTCTATCTGTCAATATGGAACATGGTAAAGAATTGCGACAAATTATGTTTTCTAGTAAAAATTTAGCTACATCATTGGCGTCCTTAAGAATAGTGTTAAAACGATGGTAGTCCACGCACATCCTATAATCGTTGTCTTTTTTTCTAATGAGAACAACTGGTGAACACCAACTCGTGTCACAGGGTCTCACAATCCCATTCTTAATGTGTTCTTGTACTATGTTGTGAATAATTTCCCGTTCCCCAGGAGAAACTCGATAAGGTACAGATGATATGGGTGTGCTGTCCCCTGTATCCAGAAAAACTACTTCTCCTCTTTTGTACTCCCTATCTGGCTGGGGTCCGAACTGAAAACATTTTGATATTTATACAACAACTCTACTAGTCTGTTCTTTTGTTCCTCTGGTAACTCTGGATTAATGTTTAATTTAGATACATCAAAATCAACATGATTTTTATCTCTAGCTTGTAATGCATTAGTTACTTCTTTGTTCTCCATACTGGGTGTTTCCTCAAACTCATTTAAATACCCTAATTTAATTCCCTTATGAAGAGTAACTGACTGGTTAGTAGTATTAGTGACCCAAATGTGAGTATGATGTTTTCTGTTTACGATACTCCTAGGTACAAGTATAGAATATCTGTTGTAAATATCCTCCTTAGGTTCTATCACCACCTCCTCAGGTAAATTATTTCCCTCAAAATTGATATCGATAAGATGATGCATCCTTGGCTCCACTCTAACATGATTGTGAACTGTCACACAACCTAACCTTAAAACATTTTCCGGCTCGATTTGGCTTAACTCATGTGTTACAACCTGACCTACATTATGATTAACCAGATTTTGGTTCTGATCTACTTGAATTTGGTCCCTTTTTACTTTGGTTTTGCTTTTAACCTCCCTTATTTCGGTATTCGTGGTGTTTACGAAACAATCAGGACGCGTTACGGTCAACGACATTTTCTGGCCTCCCTTACAAGAAATTTCTGCTCCATATTTGGTTAGAAAATCACATCCTAAAATGATCCCTTTTATTGGGGCTTCCACCAGACCTACCGCATGTGAATAAACATATTATCCTAATTTAAATCTTAATTTGGCCATCTTGGTAAGTTTCTGAACTCTTCCTGAGACTCCTGTAAAACCTCTTGGTTCTGCGTGTTTCCAACAACTTTTCGGTACTAAGCTGTACTCAATTAGTGATACCGCGGCTCCTGTATCGATAAAAACTGGGATTTCTTTTCCGAACATTTTTGTCTTCTGACTTAAAATACCATCACTTTGTAAAAGAGACATTTGGTTAACAAGGGACGAGTTGTCACCCCGACCGACTCTCGCCCTATTCAGTTTCCCTGTTGAGATGTTTTGCAATCTCGTATAAGTGACCTGGTCGTTTGCATTTTTAACAAATCGGCCTACCATCTGAGGTCCACTGTGGTCTTTCAGTTATTTTTGGAAATGAATTACTTGGTGTCTGCCTGAAAAAATTGTTGTACTGATTTCGATGGTTTTGTGTTGGGGTACTGTTATTTTTGTAATTTCCTCCCTGAGTCCTAAACTGTGACTTTGGTTGTGCCTGTAATCTCATAGTATCAAGTTCCCCGCGTAATTGCTTTAATTGTTTATTAAACTTTATCAAATTGTCCTCAATTCTAGTATTGATAGATGACAATTCTCTTTCTGGTGTTTGAACTTCTTTAAGATTTCTGATAGGTACTTGTTCCTGTTTCGAATTTACCCACTGTGTCCTCTCATGATTTTTAGCGTAATACAGACCCGCCTCAATATTCCTCAAATTACCTAGTAACTGTTCCACAGTATTATTTGAGAAAAGCATAACTTTCTCTACAATGTCTGGCCTTAACCCACGCAATACATATCTAACCTTACTATCTTCATTCATCTTAGCATCAAGTCGGTTACAAAGATTCAATATGTCGTACACAAATGACTCGAAAGGTTCATCTACTGCTTGTACTCGTGCCTGCAATCTTAATTCTAAGTCCTCTATGTGACACACTCTCACAAAGGCATCCCTTAATTTGTTTGCTAATTCCTCAAATGTAGTTAAATTCTCCAATGTGCTCTCACAGCTGTCATACCATTTTAAAGCAGGCCCTCTTAAAAATGTAGGCAAGTATGACAAACATTTTTGCTCATTCCACCGTTAACCTTGACTGCTCTGCGAAACTGTTTTAAAAATTCCTCAACCCCCTAACATCTCTTTTCAAAAAAATATCCCGGGTCCACCAAAGACCTGCCTGTCTCCATGTTTAAATTCTGATCTTTCAATTCTGGTTTTATGTCCCTTAATTTATCTTTTAACACTTTCAATGTTTCATCATCTTAAGATGAACTACTTTCAATGTCCTCAGGGTTTTTTACTTTGTCATCCAATATTTAAATTGTGTATTTACTAGCCATCTCTTGTTAACACAAAATTCATGTTCCTAATAGACTCCACTTTCACTTATTTCCATTAGTCCTTAACTTAACTTAAGCATACATTTCACATTATCTTAAAATAATTATTGTTACACAAACACAGCCATCCCTGGTCTCCCACTGGTTTCCAGAAATAACCTAAAATAAATTATTCATTAAACAATTAATCCCATCAACACATCTATCTTAATACACCTGCTTCACTGCATGCTATTCTTCTTCACTAAAATAAATCAAAATGTTAGACCACACATAACACTCTTATCTTATTTTATTTTTCAGTATCCCAGCATTCTTTATACCTACTAACCGGCGATATCCACCATTTCTGTCACGTCTCAATTTCAAGGGGGGGGGGGGGGGTTTCTCTTCTTCAATATGTAGCTCAGATAAATTATAAACTCAAAACATTAACTAACCATGGAGCTTTTAGTAACTAGATTCTTTTTTTAGTAGGCTCATTCTTATACAAGAATGGAAAATCAGGATACTGAGAAAAATAAGATAACCATAAAAACAACAGAACACATAACATTTATTAAGAAAATAAATAAGGATGACAAATAATGTGGCACCTTCCACTTCCTCTACAATCCTTAAATACCCATAAAGAAATAACTTACTAACTAACATTCTGATTATGATTCCATTATTAGAACTAACACAGTAACATTATTTATTCTTATCATTTCCCCCAGGCCACCTAGTGATACCAAACGTCATTAGTTCTTCCGCAACTTCATTATAAAAACTATCAAGAACATTCACTACCACGAAAAAGACTTTAAAAATTATTTAGTTTAAGTCTATAACGTCATCATAAACATAAAAAGACAAGAATCGCGATACAAACAAATTACATAGTTTGTACTTGAAAATAAAAAGGAAACTTTAGTTCTCAACTTCTTACACGTTAATAAAACAAAGTTTTTAAAACAAATTATTTAAGAGAGCAACTACTAGGTACCCCAAACGAGAATTTTAAAGTTAACTACGAAGAAACATGAAGTTGCAGAAGACTAAGACTCCGGCATCACGCAGACGCCATTTCAATTTCACTCACCTAACCATTACCACGTCGACGCACGGCCGGGCAGCATAACTGCCTTCCACAGTATTACAGCCCCGCGGAAACATTTTACATATATTTTAAACAATTTGCTTGGCCGCAAAACCCCTACGGGGAAAACATCCTGACGGGAAGTTTTCCTGTGTTTTCCAAACACGTAAAGTTATTACAACAAGCCGGCCGCGCGCTGCCCACACCGGGATGTCCACGTAGTCAGAAAACCAGCCAAAAGATTGTGACACTCGCTTGCGCATGGCGCGTGCGCACAACCTCGTTCTCAGCTGGCCTCAAAAAAAGGTAAAAAAGTCTGCGCCGTGTTTCTCTAGAACTGCAGCAAACAACGCGTCAGCTGGCCTGGCTGAAACGCGGTCACGCCTGCGTCCCCATACAAATACGTGCAAGACTCGCACTCTTCCAGCCCCGCGGAGACCCAAATTACAACAAAGGTGTTACATCATCTGAGAGTGAGGGGAACCAAGTCCCGAACTAGAGAAAATATTTAAAAAAAGTGTTTCCAACAAATAAAATAATAAAATAAATTAATGATAATTTTGAACCACGTGACAATATACAAATGTTCAAAAAAAATTTTACTTAAAGTGTATAAACATAAAGCGAAAAAGAGTTAGGAAACTTTTTATTACAGAAATTTAGACATATGTTTATATGGTGCTGTATACTTTTATATTTAACAGAATGTACATTATTCCTTTACTTAGTGTTTTAGAATTTATACATCAGCATGTTTTCAGGCCTTTTGAAAAGATAATAGGGTGTAGGCAATAATTATAAACTGTTCACCTTGTAGTTGGACTAGTTACCAATGGTTGAGTTTGCATGCAGTGTGTTGTAAAGTAATCACACCTATGTTTCAATCAACAATTACACTATTATTTACAACCAAATAAATACAAAAATAATTTACAAGAAACTGAACAAACTTCTCATGATTAAGGTGACCCCCGGCGGCATATAAATATTAGCATGCTCATGGTCCTGCGTAAACACACCAAATCATAACGATTAATTTAATGGTCAGTTAAGTATATATAAACGGGCATTTCTACATTTATTGCGAGTTAATAGTATACTGTAAACGCGCGACAATTCTATAGTTTACTGTCGTATTACTGATAAAATTCTGTTAAAGCAAACGACAGTATTATTCATTTGCTATAGTCATAGATCGCCTGTTATCTGACTTGCTTAACGAGTTACTGACTTTTAAAAAATTAAGACTTGATCATTTTAAGTAATACATATTTCAGTTCGTAAACGTTAATTCACACCATCAGCTTCCCTGCAATGCACATACAACAAATTACTACCACCAACCTTACAACAACACTCTCCTCATATCTATTTTTTTCCCAACAAAATAGGTTATGTAAGATGAGAATCAATACCTCGTAGAACAAGACACTGTTAAATATTAGAATACATCGCTATATTAAACAACATTAGAATTGTATGGCATTATCGTCAAACACTCACACATAGAGTGATTTAAAATACATTGTTGCATAGAACAACATTAGATTTTATGGCATTTATCATCAAAAAACTCTGCTAATATCTCTTTCAAAAGAGATTATGCAAATAAAAAGAATAAAAAATAAACATACATGGAAAATACACTGCAGAACCGCCTGGTATAGCCGCCAAGAGACGAACTGCGACGGCTGCGCTGACCGCCTCACAGCCCGGGAGTCAAGCATGGCAGCCCTTCCCTTCTCGTTAGACCATCCAGTTCCCCACTGCGGCACAAGCCTTCGAGTCGTCTCTCGTGCAAATCAATACATTGTCCTCCATCGTGATGACAGTGATGAAGCTGGCATCGGAGTGGTGGTTCGGACCTTTTTCGAGCAGTTCGAGTACCTACTTGATCTGATGGCAGCTGATTTCCTAAATTTGCGCAGAATACTGGGCCAGTCATGTATAATATCATGTATTCTTCAATGTTGTCCTAATACAAAACATGAAAATTTGGTTTAGATGGCGAGGTCTTTCTTTCCCAACGTCCATGGTGAAGCTAGAGTTCTCGGATGAAGGGGTGCTGGTGTGTAGAGGCACCGTGTTGCTATGACGCCGAGGAGCACGAAGTAACATACTCTCGATTAGAGCTCGACTCGTGACTGTGTGATTGCGAAATCTAGTATATATACTCCTCCAGATGACTCCAGATGACGTCACATGCCGATTAATTTACTGCGCAGTTCCACTTCGGACCTCAGCACTGGGTCACCGCCCAAGTTACATGGCTCGCAGGTTACACTAGGTGATTCTCATCGCCTGCCGATATTTCCCATGCTTGAAGGTCCGTCATCCAAATGAGTAACGCTACACGGGCGTACGCTCCGTTGCAACCTTTCAAATGGAACTACATAAGTTATTATTGTAAGTTATTGTATTTACAATTTTGGCTTGTTATTTACAAAAAGTGGTAGTTTGTTAGCTTGCTTGATTTTTCCCAGTTATTTGTTATTGTTATTTAGTATGTTGTTTTATACAGAGTGTGCTGATAAAAAAAATACCTTCTGAAGCCTTCAAAATTTAATCTTTTGAACATTCTGTTTGTATAAAAATAATTTATTAATCATCGACTGACTTTAGTGAAGACTCATATCTTTCTCTTCGATTTTAATTTTAATTGAAAAAATAGTTTCTCCTACTCTACAAGCATTAACAATTTAACAGTGACCTTATTAAAATTTCAGATATTTATTAGTAAAAAATAATATTTATATAATTTCATAAACATTTGTATTCTGTACTTTTAACTTTGCTTTGGATTATGTTTTAAAGGTAAAATGTTAACTTATTTCCTAAAACACTCAGTAAATTTACTATAAAAATTTATTTAAAATATAAAAATTGTTTGAAACATTAATTTTCATTGAATGCCAATTGGTTAGTCAAATATATATTTTTTTAATGGCCAATTACAGGAATCTCTTTTAGCATGTTCCATTTCCTACATTATTTTTACAGCATGTGTCATCAATCTCTTGTTTCAGGTCAGCAACTTACTACCCGCGAGAAAGAGTTTGCAAGCTAAGTGCTGATACAAGACGTACTCAACCTGAAAGTTTTAAACGAAGTATTTCTGATGCCGATTACATGGAGAATGAATGTGCCCCACGTGAGTTGCTACCCATTCAAATCACATTTACATCACTGATCATGTCATAAAAACAGAGGGAGAATGTAGGTTCATCTATATGAAAAACAGAAACTGCGTAACTTACCAGTCCATCATACTGCTGCACTAATATTTAAAAAAGAATAAAATCTTCTCACTTAGGTAAAAGAAAGTGGAAATTCATTTAAAAACAGAGTAAATCAAGTTTATTTCCGTTTGTGTAAAAAGCAAAACTCTACTTATAGTAATTAATAGTAATAAAGATGTGGTTTTCATAGAGAATATTGCTTCTTAGTGTAGTAAAGGCATAAAAAAATAACTTGTAAATAAACTGGCTGTATGACAGCAAAATGAATTAGGCTAAATTTTTCTTTGCCCGATTAAGCGCATCGCCTCACAGCATTATCTGTCATGGTTTGAACTTGCGAAAAATCCATGTAAAACAGACTACATGGTAAATAAATAGAGTCATGGTAGGGGTTGCAATCAAACCCATTATCCTCATCACAATTACTGACACCAATATGAGTGAGTAAATATTTATTGCTGAAATAATATGTTTTGGTTAAACGATCCGGTGGCTCTGACTCCTCTGGGAAAGCTCAAGATTTTGTTAATCAACATTTTCATATTTCTTGTGCACAGTTATTTGAAAGCCATTACATATGAATAAAATTGTGGGTGTGTATAAAATACCACCCAACATTTCATGTTATAATTAAATACCATGCTAGAACAACAAAAAATCATTTTAAACACAAGTAGGTATTATTTGTTAAATAGTTGTTATATCCATTACAAATAATTTTCCGGTTCTATTTAGCCAAATGGATGAAAGCGATCAGAGTGCAAAATATAATCCTGCCAATTTCTTCAAAATCATTATTGGCGTTGAAATGTACACATTAGAATAGCATATGCTGAAAACTATGGGAATTTATTGGATATCTTAAAACAGAAAAATTTCTAAGGGCAGCAATACAGGAAAGGAATTTATCTTAATTCAGTCAAATTAATCTCAGCAATTTTTACAATAAAGTTCTCACTTTTATAAAATTTCTTCAAATTTATATACAATAAGTAATTTTATTATAAAATATGAATCTGAATTCGAAAGACAAATTTTGGCTGATGGTAAATCACGACAAAATAAGTTGAAAACATCTAAAAGACTTATGGTCTATAGTGTTTCCCAAGGCTTGTAGAGAAAGTATTTAAGATTCAACACTGAGCATCTGGATTACGTTCAGTCGAAGTTTTTTTATTGGGTTTTTCTTATTTGTTTTATGGTTTTTATGTGTTTTTTTGTTTTTTATTTATTGAATAAACAAACACAAATTTTTATGCTGTCGCTAAATTATTTTATTGAAATAATTGGGGGTAATATCTTTATTTTTCACATCATTTGTGACTTGTTACTAACCCCAAATATTCCAATAAAATAATTTTGCGATAGCGACAAAATTTATGGTGGTTGTAGAACTTCATCCAATTAAACATAATACATACGCTCAGTGTTCAATCTTAAATACTTCCCTATTATTTACAGTAAAAATGTTGTTCAGCTTTATTGAATCGATGAACGCCGACTTCACGCACGAAAAAGTGTCCCGTTACGCACATTGTTCCGTTTCGCTGTGTCCTGTTACACACATTGTTCCGTTACGCTGTGTCCCGTTACGCTCATTGTACGCTTGCGCCGCATCTATCTCTCTTGCACTCGACTGTTTATAAAGCGAAGTGAAAAGTTAATGTGGTTTCATTGCTTATTACAACAACAATTTCGGCAATAATGGTTAATTATTCTTGCATTTTAAAAATCTGATTACTAGTGTAATTTCAAGTATTTATTCTTTTTTTATTAAAATAAAAATGATTCAATTTTATTCATAAAGTATGCAATCATTTCATCAATGTTTTTTAATGACGTTGTCACGTCAAACTATCGTCCGTAAACCGACTCAACTTATTTTGTCGTGATGAACCTGCGGCCGAAGTTTGTTGGTCAAATTCAGTCTCAATTAGTATGTTAAAAACAATAAAATCTTATTTCTGTTTCATTATAACCTGATTGGCCTTGAATATGTTGCAAGGGTTTCATATTCAGTCTCTCTTGTTCAACAAACTAAAATCCCATATAGCACAATAGTTTCAGATAAGTTTCTGTAATATTAAAATAAATAACTACAATGTTTCAGAAAGTTAAAGTACATTGTGAATTGTATCAAAAATTGTGTGTGCTAAATAGACTGGTAACAGAACACTCCGTTGCTGTCCGTATTTACGTCAGTTATGTATATCATTTACGCAATCAGTTTTCCCGCATACAAAATTTGAGATGCGTTATAAATTTATAATCAATATCTGTCTATATTCGCTTTATTGACGAGTTTTTACAACTGTAGAACATATCCTGTAGCGCTATAACTTTCACCAAATATTGAACCTTTAAGCAGATGTGAAAACATTTAATCCAATGGCACACTCATAAGGTGCATGCATACTCTACGTTAAATGTTTTAGAGCACTGCCAATAAGGAAAATTAAATGGATTTAAGAACTGAAACTTTCTTTAAGTTTAAAGACAATGCTCCAGGAGACTTAAAATTATAGTTTTATTTTAGTTGAAAAAATTTCATTTTTATATACAGAGTAATTATTAAGTCCGTGAAACATTTCAAAAAATCGGTTCAGTGAAATGGCTAAGAATTATTTAACAAATTATACACCACGTGAAAGAAAAACTCTCAAAGTTTTTTTTTTCACTAGTTATAAATGTTCTGTGTGTCCACCTTGCATCACACGACACACATCTAATCGATAGTCCAATTATGCCCATAACCGAACCAGAATATCAGGAGTTATGGTAAGAGCAGCTGCTACGATGAGGTGTCTCAATTCGTCAAGGTTCTGTGGTAGAGGTGGAACATAAACACTATCCTTGATGTATCCCCACAAGAAAAAATCGCAAGTTGTCATGTCCGGTGATCGTGGTGGCCACGGGAGTAGGACTTGGTCAGCGGCCGCTCCACGGCCCATCCAGTGATGTGGCAACGTCTCATTCAGATAATCTCGTACCACATTGTGGTAATGAGGTGGAGTACCATCTTGTTGGAAGATGAAGTCCCTGCTATCAGCTTCAAGTTGTGGCATAAGCCACATTTGCAGCATGTTGAGGTAGGTGATACCAGTGACAGTTCTCTCAGCGAAGAAGAAGGGGCCATAAACTGTCTTGTTTGACATGGCACAGAACACGTTAACTTTTGGCGAATCTCGGACGTGTTCGAGAGTTGCATGTGGATTCTCTGTCCCCCATATGTGTGATTTGTGTCGGTTGACTCTTCCTGAGAGATGAAAAGTGGCTTCGTCACTGAAGATTAATTTGCTTGCAAAGTCATCGTCTTCAAGACGGTTCTGTATGGCAATGCAGAACTGCAGTCGGAGCAATTTGTCATCGTGGTTGATGGCTTGCAGAAGCTAAAATTTGTACGGCTTCACTCTTTATCGCTTATGAAGAATTTTCCACACTGTTGGCTGAGGGATGTTCAATTCTGCACTAGCCCGATAAGTTGACTTCTTGGGACTCCGCACCATCACGTCCCGTACACAATCCACTGTCTGTTGTGGCACGCCTGGCCGACCCGACCGTTTTGCGTCGCACAAACAGCCGTCTTCCGCGAATTTCTTGTACCACTTCATTATGCTATTGTAAACTGGTGGTGTTTTCTTAAACTTGCCACGGAAAGCTCTTTGTAAACTCACTACCGATTCGCTACGGGCGTATTCAAGCACACTAAAGGCTTTCTCTGCCTGGTTCGCAGCCATTTTCAGCAACTACATGCACTAGCACCCCTGTCGGTTGTTTTTTAAAATAGCTTTTTGGCGCTACATTCAAAAAAACTTTGAGAGTTGTTCTTTCACGTGGTATATAATTCGTTACGTTATTCTTTTCCATTTCGGTGTACCGATTTTATGAAATGTTTCACGGACTTTATAATTATCCTGTATTTATTATTATTCTTTAGGCTCGGTCTCACATGCCATGTTGATTTATTAGTTTTTTTCATTACTTAATTTAAGGTCTGTTTCAAAATTTTATTTTGATGCCTCCCTTGAATTTTTTGTTTGGTCACAAATTTATTTAAAAGACATTTATTTTGTGTAACTTCAAGGGTGTAAAAAGTCACGCAAGTGATAATTATGAAAACTTGCGTGCCTTTTTACATCCATGATATTACACTAAGAGAATGTCTGTTAAAAACATTTGTGGCAGAACAACTAATGCAAGGGAGATATCGAGATACAATATTATAAATAGTCCTTGAAAAAAAATGAAAAAATAAAAGGTCTACATGGTGTGTGACACCGAGTTTAAGTCCACTATGGGTTTGAAAAAAAAATGTTACGAGTGTATTAGAGGTGAGGCCACGGGGCATTCCAGCGGCCCGGTTAGTCAACCAGCTGGCTCGTTAGCCCGCGGGTAAGGTGCTGTCCATTAGGACTACACCCCTAATTTGATTATCAAAAGTGCTTGTTACCTCTTCAACCACGCTTCATCCTTCCTCAAAGCTTTCTCATTTATCTATCTGAGGTTCTGAAGGTTTCGGCAAGTTCCCAAAGCCCCGCCTGCGTGAAGAGACGATAATAGGACGCCATTGTTCTGGGAGTTTCGGGTGTCAAGTCGACTCTTGAGATGCGACAATTCAGAGGGGTGCGAGACCATTCCAGAAAGGGTCTGAGGGTATAAAAATGGTGACGCCAGTCTCCGAGGCAGTAAAGTGAGGAGGGTGAGTGACGCCTTGGTGAGCGAACGCGGATGACGAGCGACGGAATTCGTGTGCGGAGACTGGTGCATCGTGACTGTGGTGTGTGTGACGGACGAGTGAGTAGTGCGAGGCAGTGTGTTGGGACAGAGGTGCGAGCTAAGAGACGAGCAGCAGGGAGAGCCACTGCCGAGTCGAGCTCCAGTAAGGAGAGTAAAATGTGGACTAAACGAACAAGATATTAATTTGTTGACAAACGTTCCAAGTGTTGTGATTTATTTAAAATGTCAATAATAGTTAGTAAACAAAACTGTAGTTAATTAATTGGGCGTCCTTTTCGAACTTGTTTTCACATTCGTAATAATAGTTTGAAAACTAATTAAACTAGCTAAAAGTGGTCTTCGGTAGATTGAAGTGAAATTCTGGAAGTTAGTTTCCACTGTATTTTGTATGCAAAATTTAATTTATTATGTCTATAAGGGTCATAGCAACACTAGTAGGTAATAAAATATTGAACTAATGTGCTTAAAACAGGGCGATGCTGGTCCACTCAAGCGACAAACAGAAGAAACAAAAATGGCGAACATTATGTCATCCAGATGGCGGGTATTGTGTCATCCAAGATGGTGACCTTCAGCGGAAAAAAAAATGTGTCGGTCTCTAGCAGAAAAAAAACAATATGGTGGTCTCCAGCAGACGAAAAAAAGAGGGCAGCAACCAACAGGCAAAAAATTGCGGCATTTAAGACCTATTGGTCTTAGTAGACCTCGATGGGTACCTTGGTAGCACGGAGAACGTTCATACAATATTCTAGCTTTTGCCATGTTGTGTAGAGCATGTCTGTTAGAATATTCGAGAAAACATTCTGATATTAGTCTTCCTGTAATCAAATCCATTAATTCGTGTTTGGCATGCATTGCTCTTGACATAACTCCACAGGGAAAAATCCTGAGATGTGAGACGAACGTGGAGGCTAAGGTATGGGAACGTTTGTGCTGATCCATCATCCTAGAAATGCGCTGTCTAATAACGTGCGTTCCTTCTAACCCAAGTGGGGTTGCAGAACGATGTTAGACTAAAATTGCTGAATTTGTGGTATAGCATACAGTTGTTGCAGCATGAATAATTAATTATTCATGTAAGTGTCTGCTCTTGAAAATTTAATGATCCAACAACCTTCATATCTCCCCGATAAATTACATCTGGCCCCATCAGTGCAAATTATTTTTTCAAGAACTTTTCATCAGTGTCAGTGCACTCCAGCGTTTCTGTTGGAACTTGTTGACGAGCAATATCGTCACCAGGCTTCAAATTTTGCACTAGAGGAACATTGTACGCGCATAATCTCAACATCTTATGCAAAACTCTGTGTACCATATTACGTGGAATTGCCAGTTCTTGCGAATATCTGCGGGTGTATTTTGTAAGACCTTGTGCGAATGTCACATGGATTTTTTCGACACATTCATCACTTACACTCGGTCGGTCACATTTTTTTTTTTTTGCTATTATAGATGCTACTAGATTCTAGAAAACATAATTGCGAGTCTCTTAACGCAAAATTCACTTGAATGCAGCTCATTAAACTCTTTGTGGTAATTTAGTTGTGTCTGGGTGAACGATTTTGTCTTGAAAAGCCATTTGACACAATGCACACTCTTAAATAGTCGCCATTTCACAAAACATTCGACTTATGTCATCTTTTAGTGCAAAAAAACTTACAGAATTTTACTTAGATTTAAAGCAAATGCCTTTTAGTAACCTGAATTAGTTTTCCCATTATACATTTTCAAAACCCTTATACGTCTTAAAGAAACACTCTTTAAAATATGGTTTATTGGTTCTCTCATGATTATTGCTTAAAAGTTGTATTTGCTTGACATTGCTTGATTACAATTTCGAAAAAAACTGTTTTACTAAATAAAAAGGACATTAATTTATGTGCCTGTAACTTCTGCGGGGCCACTGTTGTTGAATGGTCAGAGATCACTTGACTCTCTCCAAAGCAATCTGGCTTCGACCCCCGGCAGGCTCAACCCGGACTTTTCGCAAGAGTGGAACGATACAGACAGTGCCGCAAACCAGTGGGTTTTCTCGGGGTACTCCTCTTTCCCCCCACTCACTTATTTCGTCATTGCTCCATTCTCATCTTATCAACCTTCATTGTATCTAATGAGCCGGATGTGAGCGAGACGTTAAACCTCTTGATTGTCTCATCAATTCATTAATTAATTAATGTAACACATCTGGGAACTAAAAAAACTGTGACTTCACTACTTCTAATTTACACCATTACTTTGATTTTGCTGTGGGATAATTTAATAAAGAGTATTTACAAAAATAATTTACCAATAGAAAATTACCTTTAAAAGTACGTGAATTAAATTTTTTTTTCTATTGAACTTAATGGAACGCATCTTATCTACACTTTGAGAATTTATATTATACTTCCATAACATGTGGAGGCAAAGACTGGCGTGAATTCGTGGTAACCAGCCCGCACGTGAGTGCATTAAGGCGCCAGCCTACAACACATTATTTCCCGTCTACGTCATTGCAGTGTTAGCAGCCTCTCGAGCAGCACTTATATAGACAGCAATATGCCCGTTCCAGTGCCCCGACGACGAAGCTGCATGTACATGGCATGGCATCACGCATGGGTAATGGCAATTGTACCATAACCAAAATATTTTTGTGAAGCAACTTATTGTAACTAAGTTAATGTCCCACCATGAGTAGATCAACATCCATTTATTAATTTATTTCAGAAAATATTAATTAATTTTACCTGGCATTTCAAAATTCTCAAATTTGTTATGATTTTGACAGCCAAGAAACATGAAATGAGTTTTTGTGATAGAAATTAAAACCACGTCATGAAGTAGCCAGTGGCATTGCAGTTAAACCTAAAAAGTTTCAGTTCTGCAATAAATTAAATTCTCCTTATTTGTACAACCCAAAAACGTTAAAAATGTAACTTTGGCATCTAATTATTCAAAAAGTATGTGTTGTATATATTTTTCATTTTGTGAAAGTTAAACAATTGAAAAAGTCTAAAAGTTGTTTACTGATTAATATAAATATAAAGTCATGACCTGAAATGGGAACGCACGTGCTGCCCTTGTGCTCCAGAGCTGGCCAACTGCGAGTACGCGGACAGCGCAGGGCGGTTCCTGCCCTACACGGACCGCTACGTGCCGCAGACGTACAGCGCGGCCGAGTGTCGGCTGCTGTGCGACCAAGAGCGAGAGTTCACCTGCCGCTCCTTCAACTTCCACCTGGGGCGTCACGAGTGCTTCCTCAGCTCGGACGACACGTTCGCGGCGACGCGCGCTTCGCTGCTGGCCGACCGCGCCTTCTTCTACAGCGAGCGAGGCGCCTGCAGCAACGGTCAGTTACAGCTGTCGCCATAGAGCTTCGTTTCTTCTCTTTTTCATTGGAAAAAAAGCGCAATCCGTTATATTTACACACGGCTGAAACCCGAGAAAAACAATTACAAAGAGAGAGTACAGTTTTGCGTGGGAAAAACGAACACCCACGTGATTTATGGCCATGACGTTCGCAATTTTTTTTTTACATGGAGGTCTAACCGAATAAGCTAGTTGTTTGTCCTATGAATCAGTTTCGTTCTGTAATTTTGGAGGGGGGCTGTCTTATATGATGTGCACATAAGTGATGTGTTGTACGACTGTTGTGCAAAGTTGTTGAAACTATAAGTCCTCTTAACTAAGGCCGCAGAGTAAAAAAAAAAAAAAAAAAAAGGACGGCGACTTGCAATGCAACAGTTAAGTACCTATTCGCGACGAAAATATAATAATTTTATGCGAATGCCGAAAGAAGCTGACACATTATTTTAAGTACAAGGTAATAATATTTAAAAGCAGTGTACTATAATTTAAAAAAATTTATTATAAACACATAGTTAAGTAGTATGCATTTATACTGTATAATACCCGTGTTTAAACCAACAACTAATAAACGTGAAAGTAACAACCTATTAAATAAACGAATCTAACAAATTCATTACACAATTAAATTTATCATGGAATAGTTTTTGTACAGGCCAGGCGACCATTAACTTTGGTAGTTGGCTACTTTGCGGCAGCAAGCACACCACTAGTTTCTTCACTTCAAACGTTGCTAGTTTAATGTAATGTTTTATAAATTAAAACGTTTGTTTGGAAATACTACATGTTCTTTATAATTTTAAAGTGCGCATCTCAGTCTTTAATATACCTTTTACTTATAATTTAATTAAATTTGCAAAAGTTATAAATTTATTAACAAGAAATATGAAGCGTAAACGAAAGCTTATCACAAGGTTAAGATATCTGTACTAATAAAAATATGTAAATTATTAGTAAAACAAAATTTTCACATCACATACCTACCAAAAATTAACAATATAAAACAGACAATACAACAGAATATAACAACATGAACCATCAGAAATACATTAGGAAACAAGATTTCCTGTTGTATTCAATGCGGGAATTAGCCATTTTATGTTGGTTGATGTTGTAATTCTCCATGTATTTCAGTGTTGTCTGTTGGTTTCTTTTGTAATTCTCAGTGTATTTCAATGGTGTCTGTTGGTTTCTGTTGTAGTCATTATATTGATTTATGTTATTTTTCAGTGATTCTATTGTATTCTGTTGGGTTTTGTTGGTTTCTGGTGTAAAGCATTCTGTAATTTTCTAGCGTGTTCCATTGCAACCTGTTGTTTTTTTAGTGGGTTTCGTGCATTCTATTGGATTCATTTGAATTCTTATGTTAAATAAAATCATATTTATCATAAATAAACTCAAATATTTTTAATTTTTTCTTTAAAAATTTTTAAATCATCTGTAGTTTTTTTTCATATGATTTTCGATTTGTTTACTCAATTTACTTGTCATAAATTCTATAAGTTTAAATACATACTATTTTACTATTTATTATTGATGATATATTTATGCACGCATTCAAAAATTATTCTTAATGATATTTGTTCTAATTTTACATATCCCAATAGAGTTACTTAAACCAGAAACCAGCAGAATACAATAAAAAAACAATAGAAAACAACAAACCCCAAAATAGTAACTTGCAACAGAAAACAACAAAAATCAACAGAATATAATTAAAAACATTCAAAAACAAATTGAATCCATTACAACATAAACCACCCAAAACCAACAGAAAACAATTGAAAACACTAGAAAACAACAGAGTGCATTACAACAGAAACCAACAGCCACTGATGGCGGCCATAACGATAATTGCAACAGTTATGACATAATTCAAAATTGCTGACATGACACCAAATTCTCAAGGTCATGACCTCGAAGGCTTAGGGGAGGCTGTTGATATGGATTATTAAGCCTTATTACGGACTTTTCAAGCCTTTGGCATTTTTGGGAACTAAAACGGGAAATTTTCCCTCAAAACAGGAATTTTCCTTCGAAATAGGGAAATTTTTAGGAATTTTGTCAAAATTTGAGTCATTTTTGGCTAATTTGGAGGAATTTTGAGTCCAAGATGGCCACTGTGACATCACAACCCAATATGGCGGACATCAGCACAAGCACCTCAAGCCGAAGCCAGTCCCCGGACATACTTTCCTATACTTATCCGGTCTTTAATTTAGTAATAGGTATTGTCGCAACGGGTTTGAACAGCATACGAATAATTTAAATACAATAAATTCAGTAGGTAGGATTCTATAAAGAGTTGGCTTTAATTTACTGGGTTGGGGGGAGGGGACAGTAACTTTTTGTAAACTCGCTTGGCATGGCTTAAAATTTGCGAAACGCATTAGTCTTATTCTTCCTCTTAACATAATAAAATACTCTCCACTTTAATGGATATATATTTTGCACCCCGTATGTGATGTCTAGATAGAGATAAATAAATGGGGATTCTTAAAAATAACATAATACTAATTTAAAACCAACTTACATTTACTATCAAATTTTCAACATTCGAAATCAGTATTTAGCAGCAGGCATTCTTTGCAGGTTATGTTTAAAATTACAATTAAAATTCACAACAATTATCTTTCAGTAATGACTCATAAAAAAAGACTGAACGAGCAAACAACGGAGAGAGAGAGAGCTTCACCAAAACTCTAACCCTTATCCCTTTTGCGGCATTAACTTAAGAATCTCTTAAACCATGATTTTTATTACAACTAAGAAAAGATAGCTTTGTACTCACATTTCTATAGTAGCAGAATATTTCCCACTCTAACAATTTAAATCATTCATTATGTTATATTCTTCCCTTGAAACTTTTATGAACTCTAAATGGTCTATCTCGAACTCCGCCACTTAGTTACTCAGGCAGGCAGCATCACGACCTGTAAGCTTAACTAAGGTACTCGTGACCACCGGCGAGAGGCATAGCCTCCGCTGGAGTGAGCTTAAAATGACTACATTACAATCTAAGATACTCGTTAACATTGATTTGAGGAATAGCCTTCGCTATGGTGAGACTAAACCAGTCAAATGCCGAACTCTACCGACTCGTTGCCACAGGGAGCATAGCCTACCCCTGAGTGAGCCTTGACCTCTCTCTAACTCTCGCTTAAATCCCCGCGCACCGCCTACCTGAACCATCCATGGTTACTGAAACCAAATTTATAAAACTTCTAACCAGGACAGCTGAGTAGGCTACCCCCTCCCCCCAGTTGTGCGGCCACAACGCGTGGCCGGTTGCGCCAGGCGCCCCAGTAACTGCGGCTTGTGGCTGCGCCAGCGCGCAGCCGGACAAACAAACCACAAAAGAATGTGCAGACTGCAAGCCAACAGCACGCCACGGTAGCCCCGTGCCCTAATTACTTGATCACTCCATCTGCGCTGACGAGCGAGGAAAGCAGCCAGCCCAGAGTCCCATCAGTAAAGTCCCCAAATTTTATTTTAAAAACCCTCAAAAATTTTGAACCGCGACAATATAGTACAGAATCCGGAGGAGATGCCAGCTCGGGGGGGTCTCTGTTGAGATCAAAACTGTTGCCTCCCAGCCACTCGGCCATGAACCACCCCCTAAAAAGTCTGGTGTTCTAGCGCACATCTACCTGCTAGTTGGCGCCTGAGCAAACACCCATTCCACACATCAGGGCAAGATTCAGGACATAAAGTATATTATCAAAGTATGTTTTCTGTTTAAAATTTACTAACTCATTTTTACAGATTTTATCAGTTTACTGTGAGCGATTACTCCGCACACTCCTATGAACAATGCTAGACTAGAATAATGACAATGGTTAAGCTGGCAAATGTTATAATTTCATGCATTTACAGACAATTTAAAGTCATTTTCAATGTTAATGATGGGGCTTAAAAGTTTGACTTATTTTTAATATTATTATATTTCTAAACTGATTCATGATATCCATAAGGCTCTACATGGATATCAGAATACGAGGGGGGGGGGGGGTGTTTCTCCACCACTCGTCTTCAAAACAATAAGAAGATTTTAATCAACATTTCAGAACTGTACAACAGGGCTAGTCACATTACCCTGGTCAACATTATACTTTGACACTATTACAACGACAAAGACACGCCTGTTTAAACAACCATAATTGAACATAGTGGGGATAAAAGGTTATATTGACACCATGCAATCGGCCATTTCCGTCTCTGTATTCCTATCCTCGTTTTTTTTGTGGATCGTGAACGGTCTGTGCGCTCACAGTCTTAACAACTTTATTCAAATTATTCTCGCATGTGATATGTTAACTGTTAATGTTACTCCCTTATCCAAAGATTTTATGTTTCGATTATTTCTAAGTTATTTATTGAACTTAAACAATTTATCGAGTTACTGTAGAGTAGTTTAAAAGGAAGAGTGATTTCAATTATAACTGTTGAAGTTTTTCTTGAGGGGAGAGAGAGAAGTTTTCGTTAAGCCTTAATTTCCCTATATTAGCCTATAGCCGTGGTCGTAACTGTCATTGTTGACCCATTATGATGTTGTCATTCACAGTTCGTCGTCCTGGCGGTGATGTTGCGTTGATTCCCACTGACTGACTACGACTTCCGACTTCAGACTGATTTCTGCCCTACCTTACCGAGTTGATGTTTGTTTATCATAACAGCGCGAATCCTTCCCGTGCCTTTGTTTCGAATATTCCTTGCCGCCGATTCGTTATCCCATTTCCCCTTCTCGTTAACAGCTGTCAGTCTCCTCATATGTCATTACCCCTCTCTCTCGGCTCATCTGTCTTGCTTAAATCGCGTCTCTTCAGCGATTCTGAAGGTCTCCAGCTGCGAGTTACGCGAGGAAAACATTACTACTCGGCCTCCCCTCTGTGACGGCCTTGTAAACTGTTTCTACTGGCGACCGTGTTTCCTCATCGCTACGACCTAGCGGGCATTGTCAGTCCCGAACACGATTTTAATATTATTAATAACCATTTGATAAAAAGCATTCTATGGGTCTTTGATATTACTAACATAAGTATCTCTAAATCTTTTAGGGCTGTGTCAATATTATTATTATCAAGTACGATAGGTGTTTACCTTACATTACCGTTTTGAGTTTAATATATAATCATAAATAAATATCATTAATAAAACATCATTGAATAGGTGTACACAGAAAATCTTAAAGCAAATAGATCTCCATGATAATGGAACCTCACTTTCTGAAAAAAAGATTTTGATACTGACTCAGTAATTGTAAATTAAAAGAACAATTTTACAAATGCTCTTGATAAATGTGATACAACATTGCATTCTTTTATAGCAAAGCAGTTGAAAATGTGTGTTGGTGTTATTTGTTTTTACAGTTAGGGTTGACTGCACCCAAGCAGACATGATCATTACATTTGTGTTTGGAGTGCCTTTCGAGGGCCGCGTGTATGCAACAGGGAACCCACAAGCTTGTTTCGAGATGGGGAATGGCCAAACTCAACTGGTACTTCGTATTTCAATGGGAACGCAGTGTGGAACAATCCAACAGGTAAAAGTTGGTTCACATGTGTATAGATTATTACAACAGAAAACATACGTACACTAATAAAACAATTATACTCACTCTGACTATTGTAGGTTTATTTTAAATAAACCATTATTGAATGGTTTACTTAGAAAACCTTTCTTAGTGGTTTCAATTTGACACGAAACTCATTAATAGTCTTTAATAATAACACACCCATAACTTAACCTGGAAATCGAATCCAGGAACCCTCAAATGGAAGTTGACTGGTGCTTCAACAACCTACAACACAGAGATCAGCAAGACCTCCATTTCTTCTAATATGAGTGTTTGACTGTCATTTTAAATTTTGTACCTATTATAATAATTTGATCTAGTGACTGAAAGTATTAGGTTCAGTTTCAACTGCTGGCTGGTTTGTATATATTCTCCCAGGATTTAGGACTGTTTGATGTGTCCTCTCATCTCCATACCTGCAAACCACACTTTTAAAAAGATAACCTCAGTCGCATTGCAGTTTTCACCAACATGTTTTTTCCCTTTCCAAATTGAGCATTTCAACACATCATTAAAGTATATTCAAGAAAATTTCACTTATTTATTCAAAAAACTGATTTTCATAAGCAAGAATTTTACCACAATTGCTATGTTTATGTTATAGGGTCGTGGGCAATATGTGAACCATGTTGTGATACAGCAGAACCCAGTGATAATGCAAGAAACAGACAAGACAGTGCGAGTGGAGTGCTCATTTGATGCCAGCGACCAGACAGTGTCGTATGCCCCAAGTGGGTCTCGCGACCAGGAAGGAAGCGGAATCAGTGTCACGTAATCAAACTTTCACAATTCATCACTTTTTTATGAGTATTTTTTGGCAAGTAGGGGCCTTAGGGACCTTGCTGATAGCATATTATCGTCCACCACAACAATCTTGGTTCAATTCCTTATAAGTTCACATTGCATACAAAAAGTGTGGCAAATTGTCGCTGTAAAGCTTGCTGTCAGAGATTTAACTAAAAGTTATTTAATGTACACTAGTTAGGAAGAGCATCAATCTGCATTGTTAGGAAACTGTGTGCAGATCATCAGTCGGTAGAGCAAGATGGTGAGGGGAAGGGGGCCAAGCTACATGGTAGGACAGAAAGAATATAAGGTTGATCTTGAACTTCGGGTGGAGGACCAAAATAATGTGCGTGGACACTGTTTGCGTTCTCTGTGTGTTTAGTGATATGGTTCATACAGGCACTGCATATAGAGCTTCCACACATGTGGGTAGCTGCATTGTTGGTAGTGAGTTCATCCGCAGATGTGCACTTAAAATCCTTTAGTATGTCAACTTGTGATTGTTATGTTTGTAAGGCCTCTAACTTTCCCACCCTGAGAAGAGTTCCTGTATATTAGGCTAAGTTAATTTTTTTTCTTCATCACTGAGGTGTAAACAGGTCTCAGGCAGAACTAAAACAACTCAGCATTGTGGGGCTCTGACCAGGGACCTATGACACAACAAATACAATGACTTTAAGGATTCCTGAAAGATATGATCTTTCATAAGAAAAAGGGAAGGAGGAGTCTTGGCTGATGCATTCCAGATGCATAAACCAAGTAGGTGGTATGTAGGCTCTAGCTGGATGTGGGCTTAGGAATGGGAGTATAGTTTCTCTCATCGGATGTAATTTTGCTGATAATGACAGCATTACAGAGTGGGGAGCATTTGGACATTTAATGACCGGGTGTGATGTTGCTGGATCTGGGTAGTGAAATTCTCAGCATCATGGATGTATTCCACTATATCTTTACTTATATCTTCCTTCTATAACAGGATGGTAGTGGTGTCTGCTTGCCCACAGAGTATATTATACAGATGAGCAAGGTTCTGTGCTATTGTGCCTTCCTCTGCCTCTATATTCCGGGGCATGAGACTTGATGTTGGTGTCACAGCCAGTTTCCCGAACACAGCAAAGACGGTGTTCACGAACCTGACAGTATCCTGCGGATGCCTTGTGAGATTCACTGGCTATGTAGTGCTAGTCTCTCTTTCCAGGTGGATGGCCTCTGGGTCAATAGCACCTTTGTCTGTAGATGAAGTCTGACATCAGAAGCATATGGAAGCCCGCCTCATCATGTTCCTTGGCCTCTTGGGTGGTCCTGGGGACTGTAGGCGAATTAGGAGGTCCAATGCTTGCAACCTTAGCATTGTCATCTGATCAGCACAGGTGATCTCAATGTATTTTTGCTACTCAGCCACCAGGTTTTCTTACAAGGTAGGCATTGGGAGCTAAACAGTAGACCAACTCCCAAGGTCCTGCTTAATTTGGGGCTAGGGTTGTACAGAAGTTTCTGTTCTTCGTCAAGAGAGGTTGTTGTTGCAATTTAATATAAATATGATGCATTACTTATTTATTAATGTGTAGCGCCTAAATTTACAGGAATCTCTGTAAATTTGTATGTTTGAATACCAACATTTATGTTAATTTTGTGTAATCATGTGTGTTTGGATGTATCAGTTGGCTCTTGAAGGCACTAGTTAATGGTACATTCCTATTTTGAGTATTTGCATTGATTATTGCTACCACTTATAATAAAGCTAATTTGCATGTTTTGCATTAGATGGGCATTAATGTAAATTTATATCACGATTCTACGAGCCAAAGATGGTTATGTATTATGAAACTAGCTTAACATAAGATTTTTTTTAGAACAGCAACGAACACCACCTTCCATCTTAAATAAAATCTTACAAAAATCCTTAATTTTCATGTGATTGAATATTAAGACACTAAAATACAAATTACTAAATATTTAACCAAAACTATAAATGTATATTGTAAAGCACTAGATCCTGAACCCAAATATTGCTAAGGCGAACCTAAATCCGGATACTGTTCGGGACAAAACTAATTTTTTTTAATACTTTGTGGTTTATAGTGTGAGACTCATTAGTAACTTTTTTCCGAGAAAAAATAAGGAATTATGTTTAACCTGTAAGTGAAATATCTGTTAACTTCTATACTCCTTGGTTCTGACACTACAGGAGGTTCAGTAGGTAGGTGTCCAGTGGCAGTATTAGTGTAACCCATGGATAGAAAAGGGATCTTGAGCACGTGCCACTCAGAGTCAGAGCTGAATTCTCATGATATGGTTCCAGTGATATATGGGGTTTCCTCGGTGTGGAATATGAGAGTAGTATGAGGGAATACACATCCTTGCGGGCATTCATTGTGCCAACACTGCCGCTTGAACTGTGGACCATTATCAGTGAGAAGATGCTTGGGATAGCTATACCTAGCAAAGACATCAGTTTCGAGCAGATTCGCAATTGTGCTTACCCTCGCATTTGTCAGCAGTAATTTCTCCGCCCACCATGTGAAGACGTCTGTAACTATTACAGGAAATGCCGGTCCTGGGATTTTCAAGGGGTGAGTCCATTCATTCGGGGTGACATTATGAAATGTGGTCTGTGGCTGTCTGGGTTTCTGTTGTTCGACAACCAGGCCTCGGGGCTTCCGACACTGACGACGACAGCAATGTGTGTATCACCATACATCTTTAACCATTCCTGGCCAATGAAACATTTGGCAGAGAGCAAGAACTGTCATTTCAGCACCGAGGTGGCCAGCAGGATCCACATTGTAGAAAAACCAAATGAAGAGTACAGGAAGAAAAAGATGAATGTCCATTAAACTAGAACTAGAGAATATACCATTTTAAAGTTTGAAAACATTTAGTAAACTTGATTTAAATTTCTGCGACAATCCTCCCTACTATCATATTTAATACTAACAAGACTATATTTTAATCAAAATTAATTTTTTTTTCAATCCACACTTTAAAAAAATAAAATAAAAATATTGTTATAGCAACAACATAAAAAGTAAGAAATATGAGGGTCCATGGAAAGACAATATTTTGTTATTATGTTTATGCCATTTAGTTAAACATTCTATTTACACTGTTCTCACATGTCACATGTGTTACAAGAATGTCATACATGTGGCAGTTGTCAAGATAACTTTGTCCTTCATTAGAACAAAATCTTTTGAAGTGCTGCAGATAATCATATTTTTGTCTTGCGATGGGTATCAGATCCATGTATGCTATTGACGGTAGTCGAAAGCTGCTTCTGTTGGAGAAAGTTGTTTTCTTTTTGGTGGTATAACGACAGCATAAATTTCTAAACCATTGTAGGTTTCTCGATAAATCATCATTCGTGGGTGATGTTTATTAAGTCAGTTCTTTAACTGGCCTTGTTCGGAAGGGACACTTAGGCACGTATATGTGTGAGAGGATCTTGGTCCACGATTTGAAAATATCTTGATTCTCACAAGAAACCACCGTAAATGGTGAAGGCTTAATCCTGGAGTTTACAACAACGCTGTTCCAATCACGTGGTAGGTGAATATGTGTTTTTTATTCAGAAGACCCATGTTTTAATCACATTCCAAATACGAATGTCCACGAAGTGGAAAAATAACTTTTATTTTAGTAAGTTTCTTCACAAAATGTACAATGTAGTGTAGCATTCTAAAAACTATGAAGTTCTTATCCTGTCCACAGCATGAGTCACATAATGATGTCAGTTCTTTTACATAAGGGTCCATAATGGTTGAAAATAAAATACCATAACATTGAGCAAACGTCATTGGCTTCTTTCTTCCCGTGCACTTCTGCATAAGTGTAGAAGATATCATGAGATGTAGAGAGAACATGTTTATCCATACTAATATTATAAAGCTGAAGAGTTTATTTGTTTGTTTGTTTGAACGCGCTAATCTCAGGAACCACTGGTCCGATTTGAAAAAAAATTATTTCAGTGTTGGATAGTAAATTTATCGAAGAAGGCTATAGGCTACATTATATTATCAATAACATTAGGGATCCTTACTAAAAGTCCAATTTAGAATCAAATGCGTTGGAGGGGGTTAGATACCACATGCAGTACACGTACGAAGTGTGTGTTGACAATTCCGCAGGCGCTAGAAGTTTATTTCCTATTGCCTATTAACATTGTTGCCATGCACTAGATATTATTAATTTTCCCATACAAGTAAAAATCACCCATGTGATATTAACAATGAAGCAATCAGTACCCTCATAAGAGTTCAATTAGTATTAAAATACTTTTTATCACTTTAAATCGCAAACCTAAACTATTGTTTTTTTTCCTCTCTCTCTGTGTTTAATTTGTTTTTTATTGCCCTTTTTATTCAAGTATATATATTTTACAGACTTGAAACTTCACAGTAATGTTCCTTATGTTACGCAGGATGACATTTTCCGAAAATTATACCCCATGGGTGGTTAAACCCAGGCAACAGTGGGTACTTTGTCTGCATGAGAACAGGATTTTGCATTGTTCATGCCTTCTGCGTCTCCATGGCAACGGGCATCGCGCGGCAGTGGCGTACCCACAAGGAGGGGCATGTAAAATGAGCGGCGCAAGAGTGATCTGCCTGTAGACTGCCGTAGCGAAGTACGGGTACATCAGTTGTACGTTGCGTGCACGAGTCGGGAAACCATCGGTGCTTTTCATTTTCTCTCCGGTACATTATACAGCATTGTAATAAATTTTCACTGAATTGTTTTTTTATTTACCATTACTGTAAATAGGAGATGTGGCTTAATATTTTTCCATTAGTATAGCCGTGCGAAGCCGGGTCGGGCAGCTAGTTGAATATATAAAATGACAGCTGCCTGTGTTAATCCATTACAATCGCTTCCTTGGTCTTATGCTTTTGTGATTCTATTATTACTGCCTTTTACCGCTTGTAATATGTGTCTGCCTTCTTGAGATGAAATTATTTTTCAAAAATTAACTTCCGCAGTTCTGATGTGAGCTGGATGTTGATAGATTCCTTTAAATTATGTTGTATGCTTTCAATTTTCACTACTAGTTCATCGCATGTACCACACGTATTATACCTAGGATAGCCAAATGCAATGTTGAACTTAGTGTTAAATATTTCTCGATATTTCTCATAAGACATTTTGTTATTGGGAAATTGTTCTAGTTACATGGTATTCATTTTTGTCACATTAGAGTCACTAGGTAAATATACTTTCTGTGTTTTTTGAAGGCTATAGTGAGAATAACTGTTTTTGAATGTTTGGATGTGCTTCAGGATACAGTTCACTGTTTCTTCCGAATATCTGTTAGCCTCTGTACTATGTTTTCCTATCTTATTTAAAGGAGCTGAACCTGTTTTTAAGTTTACTTTGCAAAGTATGCAGACTTTTTGCTGTGATTCCATGTAACGATAAAAATGATTTGTAGCAAACCAGCACTTCACACACCTCGTTATTTCTGACAACTCGAACTTTATACGAGTATGGAAACGAAAGTAAATCTGCCTCTTCCTCCTCTTTTCTTGGACGATGACGTTTAACCGGCTTGCATGTAATCAACCCACATAGATACAGTGATTGTTCGTCATAGGACTTAAATTTATGAAATTCCATAACAATACATTTTCTCTCATCAGTTGTGAGCGATTTGAAACATTCTAGCTTTTCACAATTAATCCTCGTCTGTTTTGTGGCTACATAACCTCAATTGTTTCGCTACATCTTGCATTCACCCATATGACTTTCTTTTCCTTGTACAAGTAGACGTTGACGCCTCTTCCAAGTCATCCATATTGTAGATAACAGCAGTTATGTCAAAAGACACGCAACTGTTACACACATACTTCTAACTTACTTCAATTACGTTGTTTTATGCAGCCCCGAAAAAATGTAAATAAACAATATTTATATTACCAAGAGCATCCACTTGAGCGCTTAGGTCACCTTGTGCAGTGTTACCAACTTTCATTGACTCTCATATTTTTACCCTACAACCACTTGGACCCTCATCTTTTTTGCCCAGTGAAACAAAACTTAATCTGCCCATAAAGGCAAACACTCACCCTTTTATCCCAATGTGTAACATCGGTCGGATTCTACATAACTCAAACAGTTCAAAACTTCAGCCATCTCAAGTTCATGTAAAAATGGACCCTCGTCCTTTTATTCCTGGACACTTCACTTGTTGCCATACACAAGCGAAGGGATATAGGTATACCAAGAATCATTATCACCTGGATGTCGACTTTGAAGACAGGCTTCAGTGTTGTGACAGCTGTAGCTCATAACATGTAGGCAGTTTGAATGAGAGTCATTGTCAGTCAGTTGGGCAGCAGTGGAAAAATGCAAACAGCAATCACTGTGGGATTAGGAGGCTGCCTTGAGTTATTTAGGGTGGTGTGGAAAGCACACAACTTCGCTTGAATTAATACCAAAATTACATGAAGAGGTCCAATCCTTGTGTAACTCGAAAGTGTGGTCTTGGTTCTACAACAGTTCACCCACCATGTTTGTTTTTTTCTTCATTCAGGGATGTGCTATACTTACAACATAAACATTCGCAACTGGAGAGCCCAGTGCATTAACTTTGATTTGTGGCCTTGCACTGAATTCAGCTGTCTGTCCAAAGTGCATTATTGAATTCGGAGAAAGATAGGTGCATTAATTATACAGGTGTATCAAAATTCATGTTACAATGCTTGAGGGTAGAAAGCTTTTATTATTTTCAACCATTTTTGCCAATAAACATGTTACCGGAAACGCGTAGTTAAGCCCCTGTTATCCCAGAAAGAGTCAGCGTAGACAACCCGTTGTAGAGTGTTATGTTGTGGATGTGGGGCGTTCGAGTAGAAAAATAACCTTTTTAATCGTGGCAAAGATTTAAATTTCATTCTGAAATCAGTCACAGCTTCGGCTTTGTTTCACAACATTGAAATTGTTGCAAACATTTTAACAACGTGACAGCCTAAAGCAACGGCTCAAAAACACGCCCACCTTGAGCGACACAAAGGTGGCAACGGCGAATCATGTTTTCACGGATACACTGGAGCATGTGTGGAGTCAACCTTATGATTTCGAACGCTTCAATGATTCGCTGTGTAAGCTCTTATACCGTTTTTACTGGCGTAGCGTAGATAAGCCCTTTTATGTAACCCTACAGAAAGAAATCTAACGGGGTTAGGTCCGGTGACCTTGGCGGCCATGCGACAGGGCCCGCTCGTCCAATCCATCGGTTTGTAAATGTTTGGTTTAAATACTCTCGCACTTGCAGGGAAAAATGAGGTGGTGCCCCGTCATGTTGGTACCACATCACACGTCGGACATGCAATGGAACCTCTTCAAGAAGACCTGGTAGTTCGTTCTGAAGGAAGTGGAGGTATCCGGCGCCGGTAAGTCGTGGTGGAAGAAAAAAGGCCCGATGAGTACGCCGTCAACAATACCGGCCCACACATTAACTGAAAAACGTTCCTGGCGAGCTGTAACACACGTTGCATGCGGATTTACATCATTCCAAACATGACTGTTGTGCGAATTGAGAATAACGTATTGAGTGAACTTGGCTTCATCGCTGAATAAAACCGCTAACTCGGGGTTCCTCAATACTCTTCGATCCGCCGGACCCATGTGTTGCACTTTTTGAAGGTGGTACGGGTACAAGAGTTGCTTATGAATAACTCGCCAAACAGCCATTTTTTCAGCGTCCATATCAGAACCTACTTCCCTTGTGCTTGTATCCGGACTCTCCTCAAATCTCTGAAGTACATCTTCTTCAAAACTGGGAGTACGAACCCTGCGTGGAGCACCAGCATTTGGTCTTGTTACGGCACATGTACCAGTATCACGCATTCGCTGAGTAAGTCTTGCAAACATGGTGTGAGCTGGAATCCTACGACCCGGATATCGTTCTTCGTACAGACAACGGGCGGCTCGTCCATTTTGTCTAGCTTCCCCGTAAACAAGCAGCATGTCCGTCTACTCACTAAACGTGTACTCCATTGAGCTCCACTAAAACGTCGTCCTTTTCAGAACCACAGCGAAAGAAATGACACCACGAGTTTCCTTGTACGACAGAACAGTCAACGACAGACCACCAGTGATATCACAACACACTGCGACACTGCGATGTCACGCTGCGCAGTGCTATGGCACGGCACGAACGGAAGAAAAGAGGTGGGGGCGCCACCAACGGAAGTAAAAAGGGGCGGGGGTCAGCATTCGACATCGTACAGTCCTCTCGAGCGCTGCCCGGCGTCGTAAACACGTAATTCACCACAGCATCTCGCACAGCGTCTCGCACAAAGCCCAACGGATTGCAAACGCTGACTCTTTCTGGGGCTACAGGGGCTTAACTACGCGTTTCCGGCAACATGTTTACTGGCAAAAATGGTTGCAAATAATAAGAGCTTTCTACCCTCAAACGTTGTAACATGAATTTTGATACATCCTGTATATATGTATACATTAATGTATAAATGTTAATTTTTTGTTGTTTTGGAAAAAATATGATACATTTAAAAATTTATTGAGTGTGATATTTTACAAACAAAAATACAGGGAAAAATATGTAATTTATTATAGTGTTCCCTTGCGGCCATCGGGGACTAACATCGTCACAAATACCGCACCTTCTCCAAATGTCCGTATGCGGATATTAAAAAGAAATGGTCACGAAGCATCTGTGGTGGGCCTAGGTGAAGAACTTCAACTGAAAATAGAGATTGATCCCACTAGTGCCTTTGGGATATTTGTGCGGAACTTAGAAGCACGTACAGATAACGGAGAGCTATTGACACTTATCGATAACGTGGGGTGAGTATACAAGAAATCTGAAAACGGATTTATTTGTTTCTACAAATACCTGTAAGCTTCATTATTCACTCTCACTCAAAAGAAAAATAAGGAGTATTCTGGAAATTTCTTTTTTTTTTTTTTCAACTGTTCAGAGATGACATTATTATTAGAAAATAAGGCACAAAACATAAAGTTTAATATTCACTACTTTTAAGTGAGAAGGATTTGAAGTTGGTGAATCATTAGCAAACAGACTCACTATTGTGCTGTAGACATGCTAACTACCCTTTCTTGTCTCCATCTTTACTATACAAAACAAGCTGCTGTCCAAAGCATTCGATGCGCGTATAGCTAGACCCCGTAGCCTGGCTAAACACCGTGTGCAACGAACAGTTGAAAATATGGTTTGAACACAGGCTGTTATGACTACCTGCATGCAAAGTGTGATGCTTGTCACATATAGTGCCTGGAAATATCTTATGCGTTACTGTGACACACTATAAGGCAATACTCTCTGATTAATTGACATCTGCCGGGTCCTCTGTGGCTGTGTTTTCTAGGTATTGTGCTCATGTGGTGAGGATCATGGGTCCATCCAAAATGTCCATATGTCTCAATTTTCTACCTTTACATTTTTCTGTATTTTGTGTAATTTTTAACCAGTTGAAAGACAGAAAAAAATGGTGTAAACGATGTGACCAAAAGTTATTACCTCACAGTATAGCTAGTCGCACTATAATAATGATGCAATGGACTTAAATGCAATAAAGTAAACAAACTATATTTTGAAAATAATAATTTATTTTCTATTACAAGTAAAACATATTTCTTCAGAAAGAACTAATCAGTACAGTTACAGCTGATTAAAAACTTGCTTGCCTTGAAGCTTAAAAGAATTTGAAAATACACATATTTCAACCTTTACAACAGGCAGTGTATTGAACTGCACAGATGTTTCCTTAAATTTACAAAATAAAATTGTGTGTGCTATGTTCATACCATTAAGACTCCTCAATAGTTAGTGTAAATTTTGCAACATGCATAGATGCAAGAGATAAAAAAACTGTCTTCAGTTACGTCACATTTAGTTGAAAGAAACAATATCATTGTAAATTAAGGTTGTTTTTTTTCATTTAGAATTCATTACAGCAAACATCTTTGATTTCTGAGCAAGAGAGAAGCTAAATATAATAATGCATCTTAATTTGCTTAATGGTTTTTGTACATAAAGTTACTGATATAGCTCTTAAATAAGTAAAGTGTATTAGTTAATATCCAAATTGTGATAAAATTGTTTATAACTGAAAAAGAAATAAGAATTAAAATAAAACAAATTAATTCACAAGAAAAAACATCCAACACAGAAAAGTAACAAATAATAATGATAATATCTAATAATCACTTATCTGTCATATCTCTTGTAAGAATTACTTTTCTTCAAAAGTAACAATAAAACATTATAAATTAAAAAAAATTATTACTAATGGTTTAATTGATAGGTACTTGTAGTCTTCATTCAATTACTGTTAAAAACATTATTGAATTTTATACTAAAGTTAGTAAAACAATCTTTTTGAAAAACAAATGTTTTCAGAAATATAAAGAAAATTATGATGTGCCTGGTTGGTACATTCTAAAATGTTATGTAATATAATTATCAATAATTTTGTGTTGTAAAGCTATTAAAACAATATAATAAAGTTACAGAACTTTATGTGCCTGGTACATAATTTCATCTTCTAAGCCTATCAATCATATTGTTATAAACTCATGAAAAATGTGAATGATTTGTTTCGTTAGTTGCCCGCGAGATCCAACCATATTCCCGGAACTACGATTAGGGCACAACAGAGAATTATCTGCAGACTTTAAAGCATTCCGCTTCCCTTCAACAGCAACTGTGAACTTTATAGCGACAGTTCAATTCTGCCAGGATGCTTGTGAACGGGTGAGTAAACAAGGTTATAATTCTGCTTCCCTTCAACAGTAACTGTGAACTTTATAGCGACAGTTCAATTCTGCCAGGATGCTTGTGAACGGGTGAGTAAACAAGGTTATAATTCTGCTTCCCTTCAACAGCAATTGTAAACTTTATAGCGATAGTTCAATTCGGCCAGGATGCTTGTGAACGGGTGAGCAAACAAGGTTATAATGAAAACTTCAATGGTGTAGCATTACTTTAATAAAATAGAAAATAGTGCAGCTAGGTACAAGTGTGAATGGACATTTTTAATTTTTTTATTTAAAATGATCAAAAAACAACCCTGGAAGTTTATTATAGAACTTCTGGTGTATAGGAAGTACATGCTTCACTGACATGGACAATAATAATGAGGTTCCTATACTGTCAAAAGTTTGTGATACGTCTCAAAAAAGCTAATTTTTTTTAACGAGTCTACCAATTATAGTATCAAGAAAGAGCTGGTGTGTAAATACTTTGGTACGAAAAGTTTCCGCAAAACAAAGTGTCTCTACTTACCTTTTATACGTGTTGTTTATTAACTTTTCCTGCAAAACATTGCATTATTTTTTAAGAATAAAATATGATAATACATTGGAAACATTAATGAAATTACTTCGCATTTGGTTAAAACTGAAACCATTAATTTTGACTGGCCCTTTGGAGGACTAATGAACTCTGAGCCTTTGCGAAACCGTCAGTGAGATAAGTAACTCATTTGCAGCAATTCAGTTTAGATTTCTTGCAAGTTAAAGTCAGTGTAAATGTGTACCATCAGCCCGAGGATGCAGAGGACTGTGCAGTCTATGAATCCGCGAATTTTCTCACCCTCTTGCTCCATGCCCCAGGTGAAGTGAGTAATGAAGGCGCCACAAGAAAAAAAAATATTCTTATGCTAGGAAACGTGTGATTATTCGCAGTACTTACAAACGGCTGTATGTTTTATTGCAGTTAAGAGTTGGAAAATCTCATCCGCATTTATAGAACAGTTAGGCAAAAACTGACGTAGAATGTGTGAGGACTTGAGATGATGCGATTAATATAAACACGTACACTGTATTCGGGGTAAGGTTACACTTTTTTTTGGCAATTCTGTTTTTTGTAGTGTCTTTGAACCAATGTTCATACTATAAATGTTTTAATGTTAACATGTACGTATGCTACCATGTGACATACCTAACTTTCAGCAAGTTTATATAAATGAATCAAATGTCAGTGAAAGTGTGATTTATGAAGTAGAAAGTGACCCAACTGGGAGATTAGCTCTCCATCAAAATAAAATAGTTATTCTTAAACAAATACTAGTAGTTTATTTTAGCTGTTCGGAAACTGGAGTCCAGTCTGGTGTTGGTACCGGGTTCGGCGACCTGGACTGTCTCGGCCACCACCATCTTGGATGCCACTATATCGGCTTCGTGAATTCGCGGCCATCGTATTGAATAGGTCGTGTTAGATTTAATTAAAGATTTAAAATAAATTAAAAGGTATGAATTATTATAATATGTATAAAATTTGTAATAACAAGCACTTACGTAATGGACTTCGAAGTCCCTGATTGTAACCCGACCATTAATTAATGAAAATATTAAAACAATTCCAAAATATTTTTAAAAAAATATTTAGTGATAACACACATCACGGACTTCGGAAGTTCTCGGTTCGATTCCTGCCGTATATACTTGTAAAAACAACTACAAAGAACCTTCCTCCACAACATTTACCAGCATACTGAAACCCGCCACTTCTACCAAAACATATATTACTCCCGACAATGTGAAATCACGGCAACCATCTTGAGTTCAGCTTATTGGATTGTCTTTTTGTCTGCTAGTGTATGCTAGTGTCGATCGCAAATTTGGCTTTCTTGTTACCCGCTAGTGTTAAGGGGCCCACCTATTCATGGATGTATTTCTATTAGTGAGGCGGGATGATAAATGCGATGCTCGCTGGTGTTTTAGCGCGGTATCGCCTTTAAGCGCAAGGCTTTGAACTGTTACGCAGTCTTCTCGTCGTGCATATGGAAACTATGAGATTTGTGCTTACGTGAAGGAGACTAAACAGGGGGGGGGGGGGGGATGTAACTCGCTGTGAAAGGTGAAATGCAAAGCAGTACAACACTCGAAGCGGCCTGCACCTCAACATTGTGGTTGATGCGCCCGCGACACCAGCCGCAGGTCGCGCCCTCGACTACTAGCGACACCAGCGCGCGGTGGAGGCGGGCGGAACTACAGTCCCGCGCCTCCCTCCAGGAACCACGAGTCCCCCCACAACCCCCCACAACAGCTTGGTTATTTCCGGTGGCGACGCGTGAGGGTAACTTGAGGGGAGGCCACATAGTTCACCCCAATAAAGAGGGCGGCGGGCGGGAAAAAATGGATTTCAAAGTTCAAAATTGTACTATTTAATTAATATATGGCGGAGAAACGAAGAAAGGTCAAATGCAAGTCCCCTGAGCGCTTTCAATAATCTGTACCAAACATAATTCTGAAAACACGTGATTTAGTTATTTCACTCTTCTGAAAATACAGTTAGAAAAAAAAAAAAAAAAAAAAAAAAGCAGAAATACTCATCCGTCCTCAGCTTATCCTTAATTGCTTTTCGTGAACAGACTCCACTCGGGTATCTTGAGTAGTTTTCAAATCGTGTAGGTTTCTTCTGAAGCTCTGCACGTCGTATGTGTCCCCAGGAAGGCAAATTTTAATTCATAAAGCAGTTTCCATGCCAGATGACATTATGTAAATTTATCTTTAATGACTCTTGTAACTTAAAAACTTACCTGTATCTTATGCATTCGAACGCAAAGTCCCCTTTACCACGGGTAATCTTTTGCTATGCCTAGTTATGTTTTGCTCGCTTTAATGATAAAAAAAGCTTTTCTCTTAACACCAAGAAACAAATTTACATATACATAACCACAAACTAAACCATATTATGCATGTAAATTATGATAGCGGATGTTTGAGATCAGATTTTACCAAGCTGGATGCCAGAAAAAATATTTCAAATATAAACTTATTTTAATTTTCGAAGGGATCAAGTCCGGATTTATGGCAAGAGGAAACATGGCGGACTTGGCCTTGAGCCGGTTTCTCTCAACAATTCGTTCCTTCGATACTCCATCGTCTATTCTCATCTGGCCATATTTCATCGTCTCTAACGACTTCGATGACTATAACGCGTTGAAACGTGCATTATAATACATTGTTGCAGTCCGAAATCATGGAGTGCAAACATGCAAGACATTGATCAAACTTATTCTTGAGTTAGATCGCAACATCTCGAAGTTCAGGCGGCTTCGAGTTCTGTACTGCTTTGCATTTCACAGCGAGTTCCATTTTCCCCCCTGTTTAGTCTTCTTCATTCAAGCACAATTTTTAGATGACCCGGAAAGACCTTACCTGTTGATGCTGGTATAGTGAATACATGGTGATGTAATAAAAAGTCTGTGTTGATGGCTTTATTCGATTTATAGTTTGTTCAACTCAGGGTCGCAACAATTAAATTTCCAAAGGGGGGAAATATACCTATTTATAAAGAATCATCGATCCCCAGTAGTATAGGAATGGGGCTCCGAGCGCACGGGTTCTGGGTGTGGTGCCGGTGCCGGTGTCCGCCATATTGGATTGTGACGTCACTGCGGCCATCTTGGAGGAGTGTAACGGGACATAGCGTAACGGGACAAGTTTGACCTCGACCTTTGACCCTCAAAATGTGTCAAAATCCGCCAAAATTGGGCAAAAATTGTCCAAAATTCGTCACAATTTACATTTCTGTGGAAAAAAATTCCGCCAAAAATTTTCAAAAAATTCCACAAATTAAAAATTTCTCTTTTCGAGGGAAAAATTCCCATTTCGAGGGAAAATTTCCCGTTTTCAGTCCTTAAAAATCCCAGCGGCTAGAAATGTCCATATGTAGGCTTAAGCATCCATGTCTACAGCCTACGATAAGCCTCTGACGTCATCATGGATTATGACATCACCGTTGCAATTTTCGTTACGGCCGCCATCTTTAACTTTACTATCCGATTTTAATGAAATTTTTTTTAAAATTTATAAAAAAATTCAATTAATAAAATTTTAATAAATTATTAATAAAAAATATACTTTTACGACATGGAGCTCGGAGTCCTCGGTTCGAACCCGACGAGTGCAAAAAAATTAAAAAATGGCGACCGATCCTTCCCTCACAGTGGACGCTGACAGACTGACTCCCACCACTTTTTTTCAAAGCATATATATCGTCACCTAGTATGACGTCATGTCCGCCATCTTGTCTTTGATGCTGGAGACCACCATCTTGTTTTCGTCGGCGAGAGTGCGCTGACACCATGTTAGTTTAGTTCTTATCCGCTAGAGTGCAGTAATCATTTATTATTACTGTGACACCCGCCATCTTGAAATTTGGCCGCCATCTTGAAAATCCGTAATTATTTAGCTAGAAATTCGGGAAAAGTTCCAAAATTCATTAAATAAATCACTCATTAATTTACATATTGATTCGATCGATTCCCGTCCTCGGTTCGATACCCGATCGATGCAATAATGTTTAATTTTATGAAAAAATAATAATTTCAATAAACCATGTTAAACTTTCGTAAAGAGACTTTAAATCCTCTACTACCATCATCCTATCAGACGTCAAGACTACCATATTGGAAATTCGTAATTTTAATGCTAGAGATTCGGGAAAAAGTTTAAAATTCATTAAATAAATTTGTAATCTATATACTGATTGATTGGATCGACTAAGGTCCTTGACACGATCCTGGACGAAGCTAAAATAAATTTAATTAAAATACCAGAAAAGTGTAAGGTTCGAGGAATAAAACACCTAAAAGTCTTTAACAAACATAATATTTATTACACAATTTCTATCCTACTACAGAATCACTTGCGAAAGACAGCAATCTTATAAAAATTTAGCCCTGCATAGACGTACGACTACTTCTTAGCTCCAAATGGCTCCAAATGCTCCAAACGGCCTCCAAATGCTTGACAGCTCCAAATGCTTCAAAAGGCTCCAAATGCTCCAAATGCTCCAAACGGCCTCCAAATGGCTCCAACAGCTCCAACAGCCTCCAAATGCTTGACAGCTCCAAATGTTTCGAGCAGCTCCAAATGCTCCAAATGGCTCCAACAGCCTCCAAATGCTTAACACAGCTCTAAATGGCTCCAAATGCTCCAAACGGCCTCCAAATGCTTGACAGCTCCAAATGTTTCGAGCAGCTCCAAATGCTCCAAATGCTCCAAACGGCCTCCAAATGGCTCCAACAGCTCCAACAGCCTCCAAATGCTTGACAGCTCCAAATGTTTCGAGCAGCTCCAAATGCTCCAAATGGCTCCAACAGCCTCCAAATGCTTAACACAGCTCTAAATGGCTCCAAATGCTCCAAACGGCCTCCAAATGCTTGACAGCTCCAAATGCTTCAAAAGGCTCCAAATGCTCCAAATGCTCCAAACGGCCTCCAAATGGCTCCAACAGCTCCAACAGCCTCCAAATGCTTGACAGCTCCAAATGTTTCGAGCAGCTCCAAATGCTCCAAATGGCTCCAACAGCCTCCAAATGCTTAACACAGCTCTAAATGGCTCCAAATGCTCCAAACGGCCTCCAAATGCTTGACAGCTCCAAATGTCTCCAACAGCTCCAACAGCCTCCAAATGCTTGACAGCTCCAAATGTTTCGAGCAGCTCCAAATGCTCCAAATGCTCCAAATGGCTCCAACAGCCTCCAAATGCATAACACAGCTCCAAATGGCTCCAAATGCTCCAAACGGCCTCCAAATGCTTGACAGCTCCAAATGCTCCAAATGCTCCAAATGCTCCAAACGGCCTCCAAATGGCTCCAACAGCTCCAACAGCCTCCAAATGCTTGACAGCTCCAAATGTTTCGAGCAGCTCCAAATGCTCCAAATGGCTCCAACAGCCTCCAAATGCATAACACAGCTCCAAATGGCTCCAAATGCTCCAAACGGCCTCCAAATGCTTGACAGCTCCAAATGTCTCCAGCAGCTCCAAATGCTCCAACAGCTCCAAAAAAAGGCTCCAAAAGCTCCAACAGCCTCCAAATGCTTAACACAGTTCCAAATGCTCCAACAGCTCCAAAAAAAGGCTCCAAATGCTCCAACAGCCTCCAAATGCTTAACACAGCTCCAATTGGCTCCAAATGCATAACACAGCTCCAAATGGCTCCAAATGCTCCAAACGGCCTCCAAATGGCTCCAACAGCTCCAACAGCCTCCAAATGCTTGACAGCTCCAAATGTTTCCAGCAGCTCCAAATGCTCCAAATGGCTCCAACAGCCTCCAAATGCTTAACACAGCTCTAAATGGCTCCAACAGCTCCAAAAGACTCCAAATGCTTCAAAAGGCTCCAATTGCTCCAAGAGCTCCATCTTCAATTGGTTCCAACTGATTCCTATTACTTTTATCGAACTTGGCATGATTTCTAACATGTCTTTATCAGTATACATTTTGACTGGCAGTGGTAGCGTTTTTTACACCTTTAAGTTATAAGTTTTATTTAGAAATCAGATTTCGATAAATCATAGCTTCCATATGGAAAGAAAATATAATAATTTATCTTCAAGTTTATACAGATACATTTAATTTAATCCATTATTGTATGTAGCCAGCTTCCCTCAGTTCTTTGAGTATGAAGGATATTTCTTTAATGTTCGAATAGTTTCCTGCACAAAGCGATCCATGTAGTAGTCGTAGCTTGTTAACCAATATGTTAGGATCTTCCCATGAGGTATAATCAATCTCTTCTGCTGCCTTCATCATCCTTGCATGTTTATAATAAATATTATCTCTGGTGTCTATCGTTTTAACACCAACCACAAGGTCACTTTCGTCATCTTGCCAGTGATTATCACAAGCTTGATCAGGATAATTTATTACGTCGTTTCCATCGTTTTGGTCTCAAACCACCATCACAGTCTTCGCTCTTGCATGCTTTTGGTGCTTCAGTACAGTACTCAATCATGTCAGCCTCAGATGTGTCACCACAATCTTCAATCATGCCAGCCTCAGATGATTCATCAAAGTCTTCGACCTTGTAAGCTTCAGGTGGTTCTCCATCTTTCACATTTTCATGGAGACGACTAGATATTGGAGTAAATATATTTTCATTTCTAATGTGGTTACAACTTCCTTCGTTTGTTTTAAATTTTAAATTATTATCTTGATCTAGATCAGTAATTTTAGCATTAGCTTTTTCGCCTTCGTTCCTCTTCCGCGATGTTGTAGCCCAGTCTTCGTTATCTTTATTCATCTTAATTGTACAGGTCTTGTAATGTCTATCCAAGTAATATCTTCTACCAAAGGATTTCTGACACTGACTGCAATGAAATGGTTTTTGACAAGGACCCAAATTACACTCGCTTCTCTCATGTCGTTTAGCATTCTTTCTCAAGGTAAACACCTTGCTACAGTATCTACAGTGATGACGTTTTGATACAGCAACAAATCCCGTTTCAGGATTCATATTAGTTATTGAGACTAATGCCAGATGCAAACTAAGAGTTTTAAATTAGATATATTACTTAAATAGAATTTTTTAATTATTTCATCAGCGAGAATTAATTTATCTCATTCAAAGGTACTTGTTGCAAGTAGTTCTGCTTTTCAACAACAGATGTCGCCACATGTTACTTGCAGGTAAATAATATTTAGTTCTTTTATGCGGGATGCGGGATGCTCACTAACGATCGCAAAAGAAGGATGGCTTCGCTAGACTCCAAGGAGAAGGAAGTTCGTCCATCCTGTTAGTGCTTCTTAGATTTCTCAGAGATTATTCGACTGAGTAATGATATTTTTTTTTTAAATTTCCACCTGATAAAAATATTACAAGTGCTGATTTATTGGCAGAATTTCAATAATTAAATGCAACCTTGAATAAAAAATGACATGACTCATTAAGTAAAAAATTCTTCATGCAGAGATCAATTCCTCATCAGTAACCAGAAGCACTCGGAGAAAACCATCAGATGTCTAGTCAGGAATAATCAGAAGCACCCAGAGAAAACCATCAAAATATTGTCAAGAATAATCAGGAGCACACGGAGAAAACTACCATAATATTGTAAAGAATAAACGGGAGCACACGGAGAAATCCACCATAATATTGACAAGAATAATCAGGAGCACACGGAGAAAACCACCGCAAGTTTTCTTTGATATCATAAAATTTCAGGAAAAAAAAATAATACTAAAAATAAAAATAAATTAATAAAAAATTAAAAAAAATAAAATAAAAAAATACATAAAATTCTGGCTTGTACTAGAACTCTATCTTTGTTCAACAATGAGAAGTTCACAAGCTAGCAGAATATATTTATGTATTTTTTTTATTTTATTTTTTTTAAATTTTTTATTAATTTATTTTTATTTTTAGTATTATTTTTTTTTCCTGAAATTTTATGATATCAAAGAAAACTTGCGGTGGTTTTCTCCGTGTGCTCCTGATTATTCTTGTCAATATTATGGTGGATTTCTCCGTGTGCTCCCGTTTATTCTTTACAATATTATGGTAGTTTTCTCCGTGTGCTCCTGATTATTCTTGACAATATTTTGATGGTTTTCTCTGGGTGCTTCTGATTATTCCTGACTAGACATCTGATGGTTTTCTCCGAGTGCTTCTGGTTACTGATGAGGAATTGATCTCTGCATGAAGAATTTTTTACTTAATGAGTCATGTCATTTTTTATTCAAGGTTGCATTTAATTATTGAAATTCTGCCAATAAATCAGCACTTGTAATATTTTTATCAGGTGGAAATTTAAAAAAAAAAATATCTTTACTCAGTCGAATAATCTCTGAGAAATCTAAGAAGCACTAACAGGATGGACGAACTTCCTTCTCCTTGGAGTCTAGCGAAGCCATCCTTCTTTTGCGATCGTTAGTGAGCATCCCGCATCCCGCATAAAAGAACTAAATATTATTTACCTGCAAGTAACATGTGGCGACATCTGTTGTTGAAAAGCAGAACTACTTGCAACAAGTACCTTTGAATGAGATAAATTAATTCTCGCTGATGAAATAATTAAAAAATTCTATTTAAGTAATATATCTAATTTAAAACTCTTAGTTTGCATCTGGCATTAGTCTCAATAACTAATATGAATCCTGAAACGGGATTTGTTGCTGTATCAAAACGTCATCACTGTAGATACTGTAGCAAGGTGTTTACCTTGAGAAAGAATGCTAAACGACATGAGAGAAGCGAGTGTAATTTGGGTCCTTGTCAAAAACCATTTCATTGCAGTCAGTGTCAGAAATCCTTTGGTAGAAGATATTACTTGGATAGACATTACAAGACCTGTACAATTAAGATGAATAAAGATAACGAAGACTGGGCTACAACATCGCGGAAGAGGAACGAAGGCGAAAAAGCTAATGCTAAAATTACTGATCTAGATCAAGATAATTTAAAATTTAAAACAAACGAAGGAAGTTGTAACCACATTAGAAATGAAAATATATTTAATCCAATATCTAGTCGTCTCCATGAAAATGTGAAAGATGGAGAACCACCTGAAGCTTACAAGGTCGAAGACTTTGATGAATCATCTGAGGCTGGCATGATTGAAGATTGTGGTGACACATCTGAGGCTGACATGATTGAGTACTGTACTGAAACACCTAAAGCAGGCAAGATCGAAGACTGTGATGGCAGTCTGAGACCAAAACGATGGAAACGACGTAATAAAATAAATTATCCTGATCAAGTTTGTGGTGCTGACATGATTGAAGACTGTGGTGACACATCAGAAGCTGGCATGATTGAAGATTGTGGTGACACATCTGAGGCTGACATGATTGAGTACTGTACTGAAGCACCAAAAGCATGCAAGAGCGAAGACTGTGATGGTGGTTTGAGACCAAAACGATGGAAACGACGTAATAAATTATCCTGATCAAGCTTGTGATAATCACTGGCAAGATGACGAAAGTGACCTTGTGGTTGGTGTTAAAACGATAGACACCAGAGATAATATTTATTATAAACATGCAAGGATGATGAAGGCAGCAGAAGAGATTGATTATACCTCATGGGAAGATCCTAACATATTGGTTAACAAGCTACGACTACTACATGGATCGCTTTGTGCAGGAAACTATTCGAACATTAAAGAAATATCCTTCATACTCAAAGAACTGAGGGAAGCTGGCTACATACAATAATGGATTAAATTAAATGTATGTGTATAAACTTGAAGATAAATTAATATATTTTCTTTCCAGATGGAAGCTATCATTTATCGAAATCTGATTTCTAAATAAAACTTATAACTTAAAGGTGTAAAAAACGCTACCACTGCCAGTCAAAATGTATACTGATAAAGACATGTTAGAAATCATGCCAAGTTCGATAAAAGTAATAGGAATCAGTTGGAACCAATTGAAGATGGAGCTCTTGGAGCAATTGGAGCCTTTTGAAGCATTTGGAGTCTTTTGGAGCTGTTGGAGCCATTTAGAGCTGTGTTAAGCATTTGGAGGCTGTTGGAGCCATTTGGAGCATTTGGAGCTGCTGGAAACATTTGGAGCTGTCAAGCATTTGGAGGCTGTTGGAGCTGTTGGAGCCATTTGGAGGCCGTTTGGAGCATTTGGAGCATTTGGAGCCTTTTGAAGCATTTGGAGCTGTCAAGCATTTGGAGGCCGTTTGGAGCAGCGTTATGCATTTGGAGCCAATTGGAGCTGTGTTAAGCATTTGGAGGCTGTTGGAGCATTTGGAGCCTTTTTTTGGAGCTGTTGGAGCATTTGGAACTGTGCTAAGCATTTGGAGGCTGTTGGAGCTTTTGGAGCCTTTTTTTGGAGCTGTTGGAGCATTTGGAGCTGCTGGAGACATTTGGAGCTGTCAAGCATTTGGAGGCCGTTTGGAGCATTTGGAGCCATTTGGAGCTGTGTTATGCATTTGGAGGCTGTTGGAGCCATTTGGAGCATTTGGAGCTGCTCGAAACATTTGGAGCTGTCAAGCATTTGGAGGCTGTTGGAGCTGTTGGAGCCATTTGGAGGCCGTTTGGAGCATTTGGAGCCATTTGGAGCTGTGTTATGCATTTGGAGGCTGTTGGAGCCATTTGGAGCATTTGGAGCATTTGGAGCTGCTCGAAACATTTGGAGCTGTTAAGCATTTGGAGGCTGTTGGAGCTGTTGGAGACATTTGGAGCTGTCAAGCATTTGGAGGCCGTTTGGAGCATTTGGAGCCATTTAGAGCTGTGTTAAGCATTTGGAGGCTGTTGGAGCCATTTGGAGCATTTGGAGCTGCTCGAAACATTTGGAGCTGTCAAGCATTTGGAGGCTGTTGGAGCTGTTGGAGCCATTTGGAGGCCGTTTGGAGCATTTGGAGCATTTGGAGCCTTTTGAAGCATTTGGAGCTGTCAAGCATTTGGAGGCCGTTTGGAGCATTTGGAGCCATTTGGAGCTGTGTTAAGCATTTGGAGGCTGTTGGAGCCATTTGGAGCATTTGGAGCTGCTCGAAACATTTGGAGCTGTCAAGCATTTGGAGGCTGTTGGAGCTGTTGGAGCCATTTGGAGGCCGTTTGGAGCATTTGGAGCCATTTAGAGCTGTGTTAAGCATTTGGAGGCTGTTGGAGCCATTTGGAGCATTTGGAGCTGCTCGAAACATTTGGAGCTGTCAAGCATTTGGAGGCTGTTGGAGCTGTTGGAGCCATTTGGAGGCCGTTTGGAGCATTTGGAGCATTTGGAGCCTTTTGAAGCATTTGGAGCTGTCAAGCATTTGGAGGCCGTTTGGAGCATTTGGAGCCATTTGGAGCTAAGAAGTAGTCGTACGTCTATGCAGGGCTAAATTTTTATAAGATTGCTGTCTTTCGCAAGTGATTCTGTAGTAGGATAGAAATTGTGTAATAAATATTATGTTTGTTAAAGACTTTTAGGTGTTTTATTCCTCGAACCTTACACTTTTCTGGTATTTTAATTAAATTTATTTTAGCTTCGTCCAGGATCGTGTCAAGGACCTTAGTCGATCCAATCAATCAGTATATAGATTACAAATTTATTTAATGAATTTTAAACTTTTTCCCGAATCTCTAGCATTAAAATTACGAATTTCCAATATGGTAGTCTTGACGTCTGATAGGATGATGGTAGTAGAGGATTTAAAGTCTCTTTACGAAAGTTTAACATGGTTTATTGAAATTATTATTTTTTCATAAAATTAAACATTATTGCATCGATCGGGTATCGAACCGAGGACGGGAATCGATCGAATCAATATGTAAATTAATGAGTGATTTATTTAATGAATTTTGGAACTTTTCCCGAATTTCTAGCTAAATAATTACGGATTTTCAAGATGGCGGCCAAATTTCAAGATGGCGGGTGTCACAGTAATAATAAATGATTACTGCACTCTAGCGGATAAGAACTAAACTAACATGGTGTCAGCGCACTCTCGCCGACGAAAACAAGATGGTGGTCTCCAGCATCAAAGACAAGATGGCGGACATGACGTCATACTAGGTGACGATATATATGCTTTGAAAAAAAGTGGTGGGAGTCAGTCTGTCAGCGTCCACTGTGAGGGAAGGATCGGTCGCCATTTTTTAATTTTTTTGCACTCGTCGGGTTCGAACCGAGGACTCCGAGCTCCATGTCGTAAAAGTATATTTTTTATTAATAATTTATTAAAATTTTATTAATTGAATTTTTTTATAAATTTTAAAAAAAATTTCATTAAAATCGGATAGTAAAGTTAAAGATGGCGGCCGTAACGAAAATTGCAACGGTGACGTCATAATCCATGATGACGTCAGAGGCTTATCGTAGGCTGTAGACATGGATGCTTAAGCCTACATATGGACATTTCTAGCCGCTGGGATTTTTAAGGACTGAAAACGGGAAATTTTCCCTCGAAATGGGAATTTTTCCCTCGAAAAGAGAAATTTTTAATTTGTGGAATTTTTTTAAAATTTTTGGCGGAATTTTTTTCCACAGAAATGTAAATTGTGACGAATTTTGGACAATTTTTGCCCAATTTTGGCGGATTTTGACACATTTTGAGGGTCAAAGGTCGAGGTCAAACTTGTCCCGTTACGCTATGTCCCGTTACACTCCTCCAAGATGGCCGCAGTGACGTCACAATCCAATATGGCGGACACCGGCACCGGCACCACACCCAGAACCCGTGCGCTCGGAGCCCCATTCCTATACTACTATCCCCCCTATTGAAGCGGGGGGTCCGGGGTCCTCCCCCGGGAAAATTTGTATTTCAAGGTGGAAAATGGTGCTATTTAAGCAGTTTTATTATCTAAAAATTGATTACACAGCACTTTCTTTGCCCCCGTTTGGCCCCACTTCAAGGTTTCAGAGGGGGGGGGGCGGCAAAATAACCTTGCCCCCCCCCCTGTTGTTGCGCCCCTGGCTTCAACTTAAAGTGTTATTTTTTATAAACCTTGTTTAAAACCTCCTTTAATGTTAAGGCTCTATCACATGATGGAAGTTTCCTTGGAAAGTCTTCCATGGTGGCAGGTATGGATGTTCCGTGGAAGAATTAGCAGAGCGCTGGCCGTTTTCATATACGTTTTTGTAATTGGTCCTGTTGAAATTTCTGTGTAAGATTTCGTAGAAGGTGGAAATTTCATCCAATCAGAATGAAGTTGTCATGTGTGAGAAATCTGAATTTTATTTAGGAGGGTTTGATTTTTTTTTATTATTGATTTGAAACTCGGTGAACACGTGGTCTGTTGAAGCAGTTACAGCATTATGCGACAATTATGAGAAACATCCATGTTTATACAATACAAAAGTATTAACTATTATAATAAAGCGATTTGCACAAGCTAGGCCTACAACAGTCACAATTCTACGTGTGATAGTTTATTCCATATAAATATCAATAACTGCTGCCATGGAGGCTGGGCTAATAATTTTGCTGGAAGTCTATATGGAACCTTCCATCGTGTGATACAGGCTTTAGTGTGCGTTTGTCCGCTGGTCGTGTCCACGCGGGGCGGTTATTTTTTTTTAATCCTGTGAAATAATTTAGAAAAAGAATATTGCTTATCATGCCATTTTTTTTTTTTTAGTTTTTGTGAAAACTAAGTATCTATTCTGTTTCGATAATGCGTACATGGGTTATTATAAAAAAACGTACAAAACACTGTCCACACATTGTTATGTATATATATATATATATATTTAAAAGAGAATGTATGTGTGTATGTATGTTCACCTAAAACTCGAGAATTGTTAGCTCAATTTATATGAAACTTTGCACACATATAAAGGGGGACTTTACCACTCCGACGATTATAGTTACGTTAGTGCTGGATATGTGGCGCTGGTGGCAGTGATTTTTATCTTTTGAACCATAGGTCGAATTGATATGAAATTTTGTATTTACACATGTGGCAGCATTGGAACACCAACTAATATGGTTACACTGGTAACTTATAGATGGAGTTAATGCCGTTTAGTTAAATAAATTAAATTTTGTATCATAGATCCAATTTATTTGAATCTCACTATGTCAAACCAAAGAACAACAGAATGAAAATAAACAATTGGTAACCACAACAATTGGTTTTCTGATTTTGGATATTAATTGGATAGCGAAGCTTATTTTATTTAACAGCTTATTTAACAGGTTATTTCTGCGATGCCACGCCGAAAACGATCATCAATTGGCCAAGACAGCCAAGCTGCTAGAAGGATGAGACTGACACAAGAATCAGAAAGTGATGAAGTACGAGCCCTACGAAATGAAAGCCCCAGAATAATAAACAGTCAAACAAGGGCATCAGAATCTCAAGAAGATCATCAAAATCGTTTAATTGCAAATCAACAACGTACAAATGAATTACGCTCTAGAGAGACAGAGAGAGAGAGAATTACGTAATTAAAATAATCGTATTGCAGTATCACAGGCAAGAGCAAACGGAAATATTGATCACGACAACAAAGAATTGCAAATAATCGTTCAAAAAAATTAATACGACGTAAATGCCATTATTTGATTGTCTCGCATTTAATTACAATAATACCCTGACTTCAGTCAACATGCTGAATGCATTATTGGTCCAATGAACAAAATTTGTATATATTGTAATGCGTTGAAATTCAGCGGTGAAACAGCGGGATTGTGTTGTTCAAACGGTAAGATTATGTTACCAATATTACGCTCACCACCAGAACCATTATTATCATTGATTTCTGGTGTATCACAAAATTCAAAGCATTTCTTAACAAACATTCGTAAATAAAATTCATGTTTTCAAATGACGTATTTTGGTACATACACTATCGTACATGACAATTTTATGCCAACATTCAAAATTCAAGGACGAATTTACCATCGCTGTAGTTCATTATTGCCATTACCCAATGAAGAACCCAAATTTCTTCAAATTTATTTTAAGGGAGATGATGAACAACAAATCGATCAACGTTGCAACTACAATCCTGGTATAAAACGAGAAATTGTTGCCTCCTTGCAAACAATATTTCGTGAACACAATCAGTTAATTCAGTTGTTTAAAACAGCAATCGAGAATATGCCAGCTGAGGTTTATCGCATTATTATTAGATCTGATAAAAGACCTGTTGGACAACATGGAAGACGATTTAATGCACCAAAAATAAATGAGGTGGCTATAGTAATGGTTGGTGAAGAGTTTGAAGCACGTGACATTTTTTTTACACTATCGCAACAACACGATTCAACGAGTTTCAGAAACACATCGCTCATACGACGCATTACAGTACCCCATTATCTTTTGGGAGTGTGAAGATGGATATCACTTCAACATAAAGCAGGTAAATCCAATTACAAGAGAAGAAACAAATAAAAAAGTTTCTGCAATGAATTTTTAATCATACCGTTTAATGATCAGGCAAGCGACACATAACCACATTCTGCAATGTCGTCAATCATTTCAACAATTCGTAGCAGACATGCATGCAAAAATTGAAAGCCAGCGCCTTCTTTTCATTCGTTTGAATCAAAAAATGTTGCGCACAGACGACTACATACACTTACGCGAAGCAATCGCCAACGATGGGAATGTTACTGATAAAGGAAAAACGGTAATTCTCCCAGCAACATTTACTGGCAGCCCAAGACATATGCATGAGTACCCTCAAGATGCCATGACATATGTGAGATCTTACGGCCGTCCAGATATATTAATTACGTTCACAAGTAATTCAAATTGGGAAGAAATAAATGAACTATTAATGCCAGGTCAAAAAGCAACTGATCGTCATGATTTAACTGCCAGAATTTTTAACCAAAAACTAACAAAATTAATGGATTTAATAGTTAAGCATTAAATTTTGGAGAAACTCGCTGCTGGATGTACTCTATCGAATGGCAAAAAAGGGGACTTCCACATGCACACATACTTATTTGGTTGAAAAACAAAATAACACCAAATCAAATTGATGATTTTATAAGTGCAGAAATACCAAATCAACAAGATGATCCTGTATTATTTTACATTATTATCAATAATATGGTGCATGCTCCATGTAGTGTTCTCAATCCGCAATCACCATGTATGGTTGACGGCGAATGTAGTAAAAGGTATCTACGAGATTTACATTATGACACAATTACAGGCAATGATGGATATCCACAATACAGACGTCGTAAACCCGACGCTGGTGGACACACAGCAACAATCAAAATTAAAAATGTCGATTATGAGATCGATAACCGATGGATTGTTCCCTATTTGCCATTGCTTTCAAAAATATCCAATGCACATATAAATGTCGAATACTGCAACTCCGTAAAAAGCATTTAATAGGCCTACATTTGTAAGTATGTAACCAAAGACAGTGATATGGCTGTATTTGGAATTTCAAATTTAAACACACAATTTGATGAAGTCACGCAATATCAAATGGGCAGATACATAAGTAGCAACGAAGCAGTGTGGCGTATATTCAGATTTCCAATTCATAATCGTCATCCAACAGTTGTTCATCTCAATGTTCGCCTTGAAAATGGATAACGTGTTTATTTTACGACGGAAAGTGCAGTACAGTGAGCACTCAATCCACCAGATACAACATTGACTGCTTTCTTTAAATTGTGTGAAGAAGATAATTTTGCCAGAACATTGCTATATTCTTAAGTACCAAAATATTTCACATGGAATCCATCATCAAAATCATTTAACAGAAGAAAGCAAGGAATTTCAGTTGTTGGACATCCAAATGTTTTTGAATCTGATGTTTGGGACGAATATATACAGTACATCCAAACAACGCAGAATGTTTTTATTTACGTTTGTTTTTGATAAATGTTAAAGGTCCAACATCATTTAAATCATTAAAAACAATTAATGACGAAGAATGCGTGACATATCGTGAAGCATGTCAAAAGCTTCAATTACTTGAAAGTGATCAACATTGGGAGGAAGCATTGGCAGATGCAAGTTTAACAAGTCGACCACATCAAATACGTACGTTATTTGCAATCATATTAACCGTATGTTCTCCATCAAATCCTAAATAACTTTGGGATAAATTTAAGGAATGTTTAAGCAAAGATATTCTTCATCACATTCGTACAACTGCCAATAACTACGACATACAATTTTCCGATGATATTTTTAATGAAACTCTTATCAAATTAGAAGACTTATGTTTATCGATTGGAAACAAACCACTCATTCAACTTGGAACGGTAGCTCCACGTCGTTCAGCACTGGATATTTGTGATCGTGACCTTATATGTGAACAACAATTCAATGTTGGTGATTGAAGACAATTTATTGCTGTTAAAATACCACTTTTAACACAAGAACAAAAATTGATATAGGGGAGACCGGGGCAAGTTGACGATGTTAAGCTTTAAAATGGCCTTTAACAGATAAATAAGCATATATAATATCTAGTTTGGTACCAATACGAAGTACATACTAATTTCTACCTAAATATGTAAAAAGGTTGTATTACTTTGCGTAGTTCTGAAGTTATTGACAAGAAACCAATTAGTTAGCACATTCGTCATCTTGCCCCAGGAGTGGGGTAAGTTGACGAACCTATTGGGGTAAGATGACGAAACCAAAATATATATATTTATGGACAAAGTAAACAATAGTTTTATAGATACCTACACTAAACAACGTGCAGGATGTAAAGAAGATATATTGTAACATATTTGAACGACTTTGATATAATTCCTTGACTTCATAATTGGAAACGTTTTCGTGCCACCACTCAGAACATGTGGAACACTGAATCCAGTCTTCATTTGGAGGTTCCACGTAAACTTCTTCACATGCAGGGCAAGAAACGCTATTTAGGCTTTATGGTTTTGCTACAGAATGATCAGAGCTTTGTTTTTCAGTTTTCTTAGTTTTTCTTTCATTTTTCTTCTCTTCATTCTGCTTCTTCTATCTATCTCTTCGTCACTCCAACGCCTCCTTTCCGTTTTCCGCTTATAATATGCCTAGGCATCTACAAAAAAATCAAACAAAATTGTTACGACTATTAACACAGGAACTATTTATAATATTTTATAATTTCATTATTATTTTTATTTTACTTAAATGTTCGTCATATCTGTACATCATTGGTTTAAATAACACATATAATACAAAATAATGCTCACACTGTCATTACCTATGGCAAGTTGACGATTGCAGGGGCAAGATGACGAATTCGTCATCTTGCCCCCGTCAACTTGCCCCAGCAGCCGTATTTTTGCTTTACCAAAATCACGAACAACATTAACAAATTTTCTTCAACAATCTATACACTAATATACTCCCAAAAGTCAGCATTTCATTTTACATATATAAACATTTAAAACAAATGGACTATTTTCTCGTAATAGCTTAACATACGTACCTTCAATATTACAACAATGGCTCACGAAACAGACTGCCTCTCAAAACTGCCACATTCAAACTGACTGGAAAATTCCGCTGCACCTGCCTAGTAGGTGCAGATGGTGACACACAAGGTCACAGGTGCGCCAACCGTCTATCTGTGTTTCTGGATTAGTTACATACGATTCGTCATCTTACCCCGTTCGCCAACTTACCCCGGTCTCCCCTACTAAGAAATTACAAATGCAATTTTAAATAATAGAGGTGGCCTTTATTTTCTAGATGCGCCTGGTGGCACACATAAAATATTTCTTTTCTGTGTCATATTGACACAAGTTCGTTCACAAAAGTGCATTGCGCTGGCTATTGCATCTTCAGGGATAGCTGCGACTTTATTGGATGGCGGACGAACTTCACACTCTGCATTAAAATTTCCATTAAATATGCAAATCGTAGAACGTCCAACATGCAATATTTCCAAAAATTCTGGAATGGGTAAAATTCTACAGCAATGCAAAATTATCACTTGGGACGAATGCACGATGGCTCACAAAAAGTCACTCGAAGCACTTGATCGCACTCTGCAAGATTTAAGAAACAATGATAGCCCATTTGGTGGAGCATTAATTTTACTAGCCGGAGATTTTATACAAACTCTACTGGTAATACCAAGATCAACACCAGCAGATGAACTCAATGCTTGTCTAAAAGCATCTCATTTGTGGCGACACGTTCAGAAGCTAAACTTAACAATCAATATGTGTGTACACATACAAAACGATGCATCTGCCGCAACATTTTCTGAACAGTTGTTAGATATTGGTAATGGAAAAATGCCAATCGAGCAAACTACTAAATGCATCACTATTCCTGAAAACTTTTGTTCAATTGTGACATCACTTCAAGAATTAATGGTCCAGGTTTTCCCACAATTAATACTAAATTACAAAAACCATCAATGGCTTTGTGAACGCGCCATTCTGGCTCCAAAAAATAATGATGTTAATGATCTTAATCATACAATTCTCGAAAAAAATAATCAAGAATCGCACACGTACGATTCTGTGATGAATGAGGATGAAATTATCAATTATCCTGTAGAATTCCTCAATTCATTGGAATTACCTGGAATTCCACCATACAACTTAAATTTAAAAGTCGGGGCTCCAATTGTTCGTTTAAGAAATATACGTCTGCCAAAATTATGCAATGGCACACGTCTTGCGATTATAAAACTAATGTTAAACTATATCGAAGCAACTATAATCAATGGAAAATGGAAAGGAGAATACGTTTTATTTCCTTGAATTCCAATGATTCCAACTGACATGCCATTTGAATTAAAAAGATTGCAGTTTCCAGTTCGTTTGGCTTTCGCTACGACAATCAACAAGGCCCAAGGTCAATCTCTTCAAGTATGTGGAATAAACCTGGAAAAGTTTTGCTTTTCACATGCTCAATTGTATGTCGCGTGTTCCCGCGTTGGTAAACCAAGTTTATTTGTTTTTGCTCATGATGCAAAACCAAAAATATTGTATACTCAAGTGCTTTAGAATAACAAAAATCATTTTAAAAAAATGTTTTTATTTACATATTAAAAATGGTAGATTTTTTTAGGTGAAGCGAAGCGCACCAGGCACCAGCTAGTCTTCTATAACATGCAATCAACTCAAATAATTGGAATATAAGATAATGTTAAAAATCTACATTATATATATATATATTTCTAAAATTTCAGAATATCCTATATTTTTCTTTGGAAATGACTGAATAATAAAGTTCACAGGTTTTGAAACAAATAGCCTTTTTTTTTCAGGTTTCTGGTATACAAACAACCACGACAGTAATCAAAATCTTGCTTTTGTCACGACTAGTTCATAATAAAACACTTACTCACTAAGTTACAATAACTCTCTTGTAGTATTACGAACTATTTCTCGGCAACTTGTTTCAAAAGAAATCTTTTTGTAAATGTACAGAATTTTTTTCTGTGGAGTCACTAGAAAAATTGCGGGTCAATAACTTCCAGGATAGATTCCATGATCCTCTGCATACACTTGCAAACACCATATATTCATTGGCTGCTAAATTGTGAGGCGTCTATACTGGGTAACTCATGATTCAGTACGCCTTTGATTGAGGGTGTTTAATTACCCCACAGTCCTCCAGATTAACAGTTAACAATCAGCATAAGTAGCACAAAGGTATAATTATTTTAAACTTAAGCATATCACTAAATGAATCGGTGATTTTTTTCCGGTCAGTTACTAAAATAGTGTATAAATTAGTGTCAAATTCTAAATCAGCATTAAATGGATATTAACAACAGTAGTATATAATAGTTCCTTATGGTCCTAGCTTCTGGTTTGAGGAGCGGGAGTCAACCGCCATCTTGGATTGTGACGACACGATGGCCATCTGGGACTCAAAATTCCACAAAAATGACAAAACTCCTAGAAATTTCCCTACTTCGAAGGAAAAATTCCCGTCTTGAGGGACAATTTCCCGTTTTATTCCTCAAAAATTCGAAATACCTTAGAAGTCTTTTGCATTAGAAAGAACCAAATATCCCCAAAAGGCTTAATTTACCCAAAGAAAAGGCGCGCCTAAGCCTCTGGCAGCCAACTTGGATGACCTAGACCTTGACCATAAAATTCCAATTCTATAATTTTTGTCCAAAATATTTTGAAAAATATAAAACATATTGCCTACTTCAAATGTTTAGTTACTTAATAGATTTCGGTCCTTGGTTCGATTCCCGGCGAGAGTAACCATAAAATTTATTAATAATATATTTAAAAAATTGTTAATTAAAATTTTTGAAATTATTAAATAATCCTTTCTTCACATCCACCATCTTGATTTATGACATAATCGCTGCAATTATCGTTACGAGCACCATCATGAAAATCAGTCATTTCGATGATAGAAATTCGGAAAAAATTTTAAAAATTGATAAAGAATTGATTAATTTTATTTTAATAAAATATTATTTAAAAACAACATTACACATTTCGTTATGGTCGACATCTTCGATTCTAGAAACGTTGCACTTTTCGTTACGCCCGCTATCTTGGATGTGTATGATGTCATCGTTGTATGTTTAGTTACGGCTGCCATCTTAGATCCTAGATCGTTGCAATTTTCGTTAGGCCGCCATCTTGAAAGCCCATAAATTTATGTTAGGAAATAAGGAAAAATTTTAAAATTTATAAAACATCAATTAATACAATTTCAATTAATTATAATTTTTAAAACACAATTACGCCAAGGAGTCCTCGGTTCGAAACTGGTGAGGGCAAAAATAAAAAATTACGACAGATCCTTCCTCCACAAAAGCCGCCAGCACACTGACCTTCCACCACTAATGCAATGGTACATATATCACCAGCTGTTATATCATGTCCGCTATTTTGTTTTAGTCTGCTGGAGGTCGCCATCTTGTTTTCGTCTGCTAGAGTGCACTGTCACCATGTTAGTTTAATTTTTTTTCTCTAATAAAGTGCAGTAACCATTTACTATTACTGTGTCACATGCCATCATGAAATTTGGATGCCATCTTGAAAATTCGTAGTTTTTTAGTTATAAATTCGGAAACAATTCCAAAATTCATCGAAAAAATCACTCATTTATGTACTAATTGATTCGATCGATTCTTGTCCTTGGTTCGCGACTTGATCGATATAAAAAAATTATTTTAGGCAAAAAATACTTATTCAATAAATCATGTTCAAAATCCTAGAAGTGGCTTAAGTTCATTATATACCAACCTCTAGTAAGCCGGTATGACAGTCATCTTGGAAATGTGTAGTTATTGACCTAGAAATTCGGGAAACATTCCAAAATTCATAAAAAAATCCCTCATTTATATACTGATAGAGTTGATGGATTCCTGTCCTTGCTTCGACCCATGGTCAATGTAAAAAAATATACAAATTTAATTTAAAATTCTATAAAAGTGACAGGTTCAAGAAATAAAACATCACTTTTTTGCAAATATAATTTATTACATAAATCCTACAATGCTGCAGGAACACTTGCTAAAGTTAGCAATCTAATAAACATTTAGTTCTGCATTGGCTTGAACTGACTAATTCTCAGCTCCAAACAGTTTACCGAAGACAGAGACCAGCCAGATCCTTTTCCTACATACTCTTTTTCTTCCTGACAGAGTTTCTTGATACTGTGTTTAATAGACTGTCTCACATGTCTGAACTGTAAATGGGACTATTTACTGTCTTGAATGCGCACTTCTTCACTTGGTCTTCGAACAAATACGGTTTACCATACAAGCAGTTCAGCCGTAAGTTATATTTTAAAGGCCCGTGCGTTGATACTTCATCAGTAAGCTTATTTATATTATTCTGCTTGATATCGTCAAGAAAAGTACAAATGTCTTTGCCTCCAACTGTCTTTGGCTACAACAGTCATTTGCTCCGAAGGTCAATGCTCCAATGCTTCAATTGCTCCATAATCAAGTGCTCCAAAGCTCCAAGTGCTCCATTGCTCCCAATTCTCCAACATCTCCAAAGTTCCAATTTCTCCAACAGCTTCAATGCTCCAATTGGCCAAACGCTCCAACTGCTCCAAGAGCTCAAAAGTTCAAATTTCTCCAAAAGCTCCAATGCTCAAAATTGCTCTAAGTGCTCCAATTGCTCCAAGTGCTCCAATTACTCTAAGTGCTCCAACTGCTCCATTTGGCTCTAACTGATTTCAATTACATTTTTTGATCTAACTTGGCCTGATTGCTGGTATGAATATTATTACTCTCCATTTTTTTCTGTCAATGATGATGATTTTTATATCTTTAAGTTAGAAGTTGTGTTACGAAAACTTGGCATTAGATAGAAATCAGATTTCGAGAAACTAAGCAATCACTTTTGAAATCTATAATATTACTTTTTTTTTCAATTGTATACACATGCAAGTAATAATAGTCATTATTGTATGTAGCCAGCTTCCCTCAGTTCTTAGTATGAAGGATATCTCTTTGATGATGTGCGAATAGTTTCCTGCACAAATCGAAGTCTTAACCTGTCGATGCTGCCATCATCTTCCTTGCATGTTTATAATAAATATTATTAAGATATCTTGAGTCTTCAATTTTAACACCAGACTCAAGGTTACTTTCGTCATCGACCCAGTGATCATCACATGCTTGAACAGAATAATTTATTTTAACATGTATTTTCCAACATATTGGTCTCATCGCTTCATTACAGTCTTCGATCTCGTGAGATTCAGGTATGTCATCGCAGTCTTCAATCATGTCAGCTTCAGATGTTTCATCGCAGTCTTCGATCTTGTCAGCTGCAGGTCGTTCTCTGTTGTACGCATTTTCATGGAGACGACTAGAATTTGGTGTAAATATCTCTTCATTTCCCACGAAGTTGCTACTTTCTTCGTTCGTTTTAAATTTTAAATTATTATCGATATCTAGGATAGTATTTTTAGCAATAGCATTTTTACATTCTTAATAATCATTATAGTCGTCTAATATTTTGCCTTCGTTTCTCTTACTCGGTGTTGTAGACCAGTCTTCGATATATTTAGTCAGCTTAGTTGTACAGGTCTTGCAATGTCTATTTGTACAAATTATTTATGACACTGACTGCTACTAAATGGTTTTTGGTAAGGACCCGAAACACACTCGCTTCTCTCATGTCGTTTAGCATTTTTTCTCAAGATAAACTCCTTGCTGCAGTATCTACAGCGATGTCTTTATGATACAGCTACAGACAACGAACCAGGATACATGTTAGCTTCTGCGACTAATGCCAGATGCAAACTGAGAATTTTTAATTGGAACAATTACTTAAATAGAATCTTTGCAAATTTTTCATCAGTGAGAGTTATTTATCTCATACAAGAAACTTGTCGCAAGTAGTTCGGCTTATCAAGAACAGATGTCGCCACATGTTGTGTTGAGTTCAATATTATTTATTTTTCATGTAGGATGTCGGATGCTCACTAACGATCGCAAGAGAAGAAAGACTTTGCTAGACATCAAGGAGGAGGAAGTTCGGCTTGGATTTAGTGCTTCTCATGCGTCTCAAGGCATATTATTTGACTGAGTACTGGATGTTTTTTGTTTGAATTCCATTTCATAGAAAATATTTTTAGTAATAAATTGGTAGCAGAAATTCTCAAATAAAATTTAACTCTGATTAAAATTGCGTGACTCATTAAATAAAAAATAATCGTGCAGGGATTGATTTCTCAGAAATAACCAGAAGCAGTCGGAGAACATCAATAGAAGTCTCGACAGGAATAATAAGGAGCATATGAAGAAAAATAACGTACGTTTTCCCTTATTAGTATCAGTAAATCACAGAAAAAAAAATAGATAAGTATAAAATAAAAAATAAAAAATTACAAAATAATAATAATTAAAAATAAAAAAATTACAAAACATTCTTTCTTGTGCTAGAACTCTATCCTTGTTCAACAAAGGAGAAATTCACAAGCTGGCAGAGGCAGTTTTTTGGTTATCAAGAGAACAGCACTGGACTACACTTAACATTAGGGAAGATGTAAGCTGACAATAATGCTCCTGCCCCCGCAAGCAAGAAGGAGAGACAAGCCATTCTGAGGTACACAAATTTATATAAAAGTTTTCAACCTTATAAGGCTGATGTGACAGAACAACTTCTCGGTTACTCAACAAAAGGAAACCGTGATAGTGAACAAAAACCCATGAATATTAATTTCGTGCATCAAAAATACTTCTTCAGTTGGACTCAGGCTAGTGAATTTTAATGATTTAAAACCAGCAATATTGACTATTCAAAGTATGGTGTGGGAGAGGTGCTAGCCCATGTGAAGAAGGTGACAAAGCACTATAGCATTTGGCTCATGTTCCTTGCATAAGCATGAGAAGAGCTATTCTCAAATTGAAAAAAGAGCCATTAGCGATAATGTTTGGTGTCAGAAAGTTTCAACAATAAGTAACATCCAGGCCCTTTACAATTTTGACAGACTATCAACCACTTTTAAGGTTATTAGATCCTACCAGGCAAACCTCTAACATTTTATTCCTATGACTTTTGAATTGGAGACTATGGCTGTCTATGTTTGATTTCAAGCTGTTACACAACCAGAAACAAGCATAACAAATGAAGATACGTTGAATAGGCTGCCATGAAAGGCACCATAAATTGTGCTAAAGTTGGACCCCCCTCCTATTGAAGCCACAAAGATTGTAAGCTTGACTTAGTGGATCAAATGCGTATTGTGGTACAAAGGAACACTATGATCGGTTGGTCAGAAAGAGAGGCAGTGGAAGAAGAAAGAACAGAAATGAATTGAGGAAGAAACTGCTGCAAATGCTGCATGCAATATAATGGTGTGTTGAAATCCAAGGCAGTGTGGAATACCTTCTAGCTAAATGGTAAGTCTGAATTTTTAAAAATAAAAGCCCTTTAAAAAGCTATTTTAAAGCACAGTACAGTAGCACTAAAAAAATTTAAAGAATACATTTCTTCAAAAACAAGAACTGAACCTAATTCAAAGGTCAAATATGGACTGAAGTAGATTTTGTTGATGTGTAAATATTTTTTCTCTCGGTATACGGCATTTGGTAGGAGTAATTTCGTGAAAACAGAACGTAAATGCAGGAAAATGGTGCTACGTCTGCGCAGAAGTCTCTGAAACCTCGAAAAGATGGCATACGCACGTGTAGCAACATAAACCCTTATATCGTCACTTTGGTAAATATTAGGATACATGCCAAATGTATTAGTGTGCCAAATAAATTTTTTTGATAGTGAATCTATCCTGGAATATATTTTGTAGACTAAAATAGTCAATAGTCATAGTAAAAAGTAATCCAAAGTTTTAAATTAAATAAAAATAACTGGTTTTAAAATAGGTATAATATATATTCTCCTTATTGTAACCCAATGTCCTTATGTAGTAAGGTGTATGTATGTTTCTTAAGTGTGAGATCCGTCGTTAAAATCTCGTCAAAAGAAGGATTTTTTTTACTTTTTAATAACATTTTAATGTAATATTTAATAATAATGTTGAATCAGTTCAATAAGGTAAAGTTTTATTTGTAGGAAGTATTTACAGACTGAGTTCAGTAATTTAAGAAAAACACTTCAACATATTGTGGCCATAGGTGGCATGGCCACTTGATTTTATATTTATTTTAATTAATGTTGAATTATGGCTGTGACGTAATTTTAGTTTTAGTATTTGCCCTTTTCCTTTTTTTTATAAGTATTGGTCTTTTATAAGTTTTGTTAATCTTATTTTTAAATATGTTTTTATATTATTTTTTTTTTAAATGGTTTAGTTTCTTGATATTTAATTATATCGTTTTGGACTTTGAATCATAATACGGTGTACGACGCTCCCCCCCCCCCCCCCCCCGTGAAGATTGAAATGGACTGTTCCAAGGCAATAAGGTGGTGGGGGAAATACGTCAAGAGGGACGGAATGAGCTGTATGAGGGAGTCGTCAGCTGATCGCCGTGGTGGACGTGTATGCGCTTCGGGCGTGACGAGCGCGGTGATGGCTTGTGGTATTGGGCCGGCGGGGACTCGTGAATATTTTATAACATAAATCAGCTGACGTATATTGAACTTCGGGAAATACTTAGATTGTGGCGGGTGCTGCCAAGAGGATGAAGAGTCCACGCTACATTTTTCGTTAATGAAGCATTTAGCATGTGTGCTAAAGTACAGCCGGCTAAACTCCGGGCCAGGAGGTCCGGGGTGGGATGCGACGTACAACGTTCAATGCAAGTAAAAGATTCCGGCTCCGAACTTTTGCCCCTGTAACCCCGGGGCGTTGATATAAACTTTGCCCACCATAACAGTGAACAATTTAAAAATAACTTTTGCCAAAAGACCCTAATTCCCACGTCGAGTGTATGTTGCGTCCTCGTACTCATTTGTATCGAACCTTCCATCAAGCTTACCATGAAGCGTCGTAAAATAAAATCACCCGGGTGTAATCAAGATGTTTTAGAGTGACATTAATTTTCACTAACTTTTATTTGAATAGTATTATAATTTATTATTTATACATATATATTTTTTTAGAAGGGTTTTTGTATCAATGTCGGAATTTATTTATGCGTTTATTGCAGTATTTATTATTTATTGGTATATATTAAAACGTGGCTATATTAAAAGCCTCTGTAACTTTATAGGGCAAAAGGTTTTAGATATAATTGTAATTTTTTTGATATTTGGTCTTAAATTAAATTCCTTACCATGCTCATGCGCAAATGGTCTCATTAAAGTTTTTGACATTTCAAGTAATTACGTTCTTTTCATTTTAAATGCTATTAATCTGTTCTCTTCCTTTTCTAAAAACTTTTTGAATAATTTATTTGTGAATTTTGGGGCACTCGTTTATCGGAGCAGCGTGCCAAATAATAATTTAAAAAAGATAAACAAGATTGGAGTGTTAAAGGCTGTTCCCAGACGGGTGTCTAACTTGTGGTGGTGTGACACCGGGAGTGTCAACCGCGACAATATACTTATTGTTATGTGTTTCAAAATGTTTCAGTTTAACATTTTAGCATGAAAAATTTGTAGTATTAAATGTTTAATGAATTTTAACAAGATGGGCATGGTTTCATTATAATTCCTTGTCGAAAATCAAGTCCAAATTCGGAATCTAATGGACTGCAACTTTAAGTTTTAAAAATACTTAAAAAATAACGCCACGTTTGTAATGCTTTAGAGAAACGTTAAAAGTTAAATATCTTTGACGCCAAGTTCGTCCCAACACAGTTCTCCTGGGTAATAAATTATAGGTATTTTTAAAGTTGCTGTTACATTTTGTTATGACTATTCAAGATTGCAAAATGTATTCCAAGATAGTTTCACTACCATAAAATTTTCTTTGGCACACCAATTCACTTAGTACATCCCCTGTTGAGTCCACCATCTTGATGACTTCGGCTTGTGGCTATAGCAATTTCTGCATGCACATTAGACTTTCAACCTGTCAGATTTCCGTTGAGTAATGTACACTTATTTCATTGCATTTCTGGTGCATACTAAAATTTCACCCTAAATTCCCCTAAAGAAGTATAACCTCAAAAATGATAGTACCAACTTCTTAAACAGAGTTATAAGTAGTTAATTTTTCTCAAAAGGAAAAGGTTTTACAGTTTTTCTATAAAATTAATACTTTTCATAACATTTTTACGAGGCTCGTCATTGTTTAACGGATTCTACGTTAAATTTTGTGTCCGAGTTTCGTATTATAAGTTTATTTTCAACATGAAAACAAATGAATTCGCTCGTTACCGAGGTTAGATGTTCACACATCACTGACGAATATGTACTGAAAGACTTGCTCACATTTTTTTATCGCCAGTTTTTTTGTTATATGGGTTATGTCGTGGAATGGGGAATGGGGAAGGGGGAAATCACTTCCATCGGCTGTCACATAAGACCACCACTGATTGCACAAAGATACATGTGGTGGCCTAAGCTGGATAAGGACATTGTACATTTTGTAGGTCAGTGTCAACAGTTTCATGCTAACCCACCGAAACATATGGTTGTAGGCTGAAAAGAATAAATGAAGTTCGGGGCTAGGGAGCACATATATTTCTTTGGCCCTTTCAGACTAAGGTGATTTTAATTGGGCAGTAAATGCGTACACAAGATGGCCAGAGGTGAGAATTGTGTCATGAAGTTCATCATCATCTGTTGTTTGTGAATTGATTAACATGTTCAGTGTCCATGGGATACCTGTATGTATAATTTCAGTCAATGGGTCTGCTTTTAGTTCTTTGGAAATGTAAAGGTATGCATGGTAAATGGCATTAGTCATTTCATCCAGCTAGTAATGGTCAATCTGAGGACATGGTCCTGACTGTCAAGACAAAGCCACTGAAACTAGGTGATGGCGACTGGCCGACCAGACTGGAAAATATATAATTGCCATATGGACCAGATTAGCCGAAGAGTCGAGTATGTTAACGATTAGAAGCGCATCTCGAGAGCTACCACAAGGGAAGAACCAACAAGTATGGCCTGTGTGCAGTCCACACGACGATGGCCAGGCGACATCAGCTGTGATAGGAGTGATATTTGTCATTGTTCACTGGGGGGCAACGGTTCGGCACCCTAAAGCACTAATTGCACTGTTGGTGGTGTATCCACAAGCAACTGTGATCAGCAGGCATCAGTAATGGAGGAATACGGGTCTGCTGAGGATGCGGATAAGCACACTCAAGTCCGTTCAGGGTATTCGAGAAGCTAGACAATGTATCCTGGCAAACTGGATGTATCATTTTTGTAGGAAACGTGTATCTAATAGAGTGAGACAGCAGCCAGTGAGGTTGAAAGACTATGTACAGCAGTAATGTGACAGGGCAAACAGTTATGAACTGTAGTGTTACAGTGTAGTGTCTGTAGACAGCATTGGTGTACGTTATCAGTTAGTGGGCAATCTTGGAAAGGAAGAGCTGTTGTGTCCTTGAGCATAGGTTGGTATGTTATGGTGATATGTGCTGTAGTTTCCATTAATGGCAGAATCAGATGTAAGATGCAGTCACTGAACACAATAATAAAGTTCTGTCAAGCAACTGAGTAGTATGTTGTTCAGAGTTAATTACTGCAGTATCTAACAGGGGGGGGGGAGGTTTGTGACATTAACATACCAAAACTCTGCAGTGTCATACATCCAAAATGTTTTTATTTAATAGGCCTTCGGGATTCTGTCATAAAATCACTTTGGTGATTTTCCAAGCCAGGTTATCTGCAGCACATTTACACAGCACTACTCCCACGGCTTTACTAACTAAATGTTTGACTACTGTAGAATTATTCACAAAGGGGGCCGATTCTTTAAATAAGTCCACCTCTGCACAAAAATTCATTATTTTTTTAGCTGAAGTGTCCCTCAAATCAGAAATGTGCACCATATTTTCCATCTGGGACAATTTAGTCATCAAATCTCAATTTATTTTATTTTTCATTTTATTTATCTGCCAAATGGTAGATTATCTGCAACTGCAAGAACTCTAAGTCATCAGTTTCACACGTTTCTACGCCCGCGCACTCCAACCTTCCGAGTACTTCCTCCTTGGACAATTCGAAAATTACACTCATTACCATGTTCGTTAAGTAACAGGAAATCAACAGAAACCTACCACAATTGTGAGCCTAGCAGAGTGGCGCATTTGAGAGTAAAACACTAGCTACTGTTCACTACAGTAATCCGCCCTCGTCACCGCCTCCCGACTAGGCCATGGTGGAAGGAAGGGGAGGTGAAACCGTCCGGCCGCCCAAACTCGTCCTCTACTGCGCACTATATCACCTTGCTCGCACCGCCCGGTCTACACGCAGCGCGTTTACGGGAACACGACGCAGACAGTTCATTTACAATCGTTTGAATAGTAAGTCAAAATACTTTGCAATGTGCATTGCATAGCGTGCATTTAGAACATACAGTTTAAATAAATATATAAGTATCAAAACACAGGGTTTATATTAATAATAAAACTAACGAAGCAATATTTTACCGGCTGTTTCATCACTTCAAAATGTTTACTGGGTCTTGTACTTATCTAGATACCGCAATGGCCATGAATGTCAGCACTGTCGAAAAAAAAAATCATTTTACAAAAAACGACACAGAATGGTAATGGGAATTGGAATTAATATACTTCGAAAATATTTATTATGAATATTAATAAAATAGTGATAATAAACATTCAGTATGCAGGCGACAAAGAATAATACACACACATTACAACAACAAAAACGCATCTGACACAAAACAAAGTTTCTATAAATACATATTTGTACTTTACATAAACATAAGAGCTTTTGATTTATTTACAATTTTTAATTTTTTTTAGTTACAAACAATAAACAAAGGATAAATAATGATGGAAAATATATTTAAAAAATATTTTAAACCTTTATTATTTAACCAAATAGCTCTACAATATTCAGCAAAAAAAAGCTTGTAGGCATTACAAATTTTTTAGGTACAAATTCATTAGTCCAATGTTTTTAAACTGACTATTATCAACTTTATATATAATGTGATAGTAATTTTTAAGTATTTAAAACATCAGTTTTTTTAACGCGTGAAAATGCTATTTAAGACGCAAATAAACAAACTTTTACACGGAGAGACGAAACAAAATTGTACCATTATCTAAACGCTTAAATGTAAAAATTGGCAAAGACTAAATTAGATAACAATGAATTCATGTACGTTTATTTTCATTATTGTGTGTAAACCAACAACATAACACAACACAAGCAGATTGTAATGCTGCAATCTTAATATACCTTTAGGTAACTAACATATTATTAAAATCAGTATCATCACATGTAAATAGAAAAGTAACTCACTTTAACGCACCGCATTTTGAGCGGTATTTTGCATTAACATTATTAAGTTAAATACATATCGTAATGAAATAAAAATTAACTTCTTCCAAAGCCTAAACGAATTCATTTAAAACAAACATATTAGACCTCGAATTTCAAAAGTGGTTGTATGTAAGCCTGTTTCTTTCTTGTATATTTTATAATTCTTATCTCACGGTTTTGCGTGTATACTTAAATATATTTAAACGTAATGATATCATACGTCCTCCCCACTCCATTAAAGAGAACATTTTAAACAATAGAAGAAATGATGCGCATGTTTCTTTTTGATGTATAGGGGGTTTACATTCCTATTTCATTCAATTGTTTACATGCATTGATTAAATATTTTCCCCCCTTTATTAATGCTACACAACCTAGTGTTTAGGTTAGTTCTATAACAAACAAGAAAAATAAAAGTTAAATTGAAATAAAATCTGTAGTTCTCGCTGATGTCCGAACTCACAAACATTATAAAAACCATTGATTTGAGTTTTTATTGATGTGTATATATACGTTTACATTTCAATTTTAATAAATTCATTTAATAAATAACCTTTTTACCGCGAAAAGCTTTATTATTATTATTATTATTATAGATAATAACTCAGTATTTTGCACGAAAAATATTCCTTGGCCTAATATTAACCTACAGTTAACCATACAAAAAAACAATACTCGTATTATAAAACAAGTGACATTTGTACTTAAAATCACTTTTTTTTTAAACTTACCTCTGCTAACACAGAATTTGTCCTTCCTTATGTATACGTTCACTCACTTATTGCAAAGATCTTCATTTCTTGGAAAAGAAAAATATTTTATGCCAGAATCTCGAGTCTTTTAGAAATGATTGTGACATCCGAACACTGCACAATTTGGCATTTCAACTTCATAAAAACACTCCGGATTATGTAAGCACCAACAATAACAAATGTTCGCACGAGACGCAGATAAAATGGATGGGAAGCGCCTGGAAGAAGAGCGCTGGCTACAACCAAGGTGACGAAGCAAGAGAGTGCGTTGAGGGGGGAAAACCTGCGCACGGTTTCACCTCCTCTCCCTTACACCGTGGACTAGGCCATTACTCATAAAACAGAAAACAATACATCTCCGACTAAATACCGTGAGTGGGTAAAAGTGAATAGCAGAGAAATTAAAATTAAGGCTACGAGAATAGCAGTGACATAGGAACAAATATTAAACACCATAAAACTATTTAAATTTATGAAATTTATTTTACCATACGCGAACATGGCAATGTACATAGCAAATGGATAATCAAAAAATAAATTACAAGTAAAATATAAAAACGTTAAAAAGTTATTTTAGCATAGAACAAAATTAAACAAGTGAAAAATAATAACGTGCTTGATCCGTATAAAAAAAGTGGACCCAACATAGAAGCAAGTGACTATAAGCTTAAAACTATGCAAAATTTACGATATAGGATTAATTTGCACAGACACGTGAAAATTTTTAATCGAGCGTGCTTAAGCGAGATTCGCCTCTTATCATTTTATTTGGCTGGCCAGTATAAGTATGTAAATAAAAAAACAATTCCTCGTAAAATAGAAGTGAAATTTGCACACAAGTCTTAGTCCACCATACGCTGTAAAGCTTTTACGATTCAAGTAGAGGACTTTCAGGTAAAATAACGTCTCTCAGGAGGCATTAGAACAGTCAAAGGCAGCCACACGGGTAAACTGCGGTGTGAGAAGGCGTAGCAAAGTTTTAAAATGATGATCCACTTACTTGTAGTCCAGTGTTGTTAGCGTCACGTAGAGTGTACTTGCGAACTGTTGCGTGGCCTGTCTTCTTCTTACGCTCTCACTTTAGCTTCCTTGAGTTGCATGCGTGCGAGTAGAGCCAGGGCGAAGTGAACTTGTCCCACACTGACTACATAACATGCAGACCGAAGAAAAATATGCACGCCACCCAGAGAATAGCAAATACTCTGCCACGAAAAACTCTCGTACATATGCAAAGTTAAAAACGCACCTCAGCTCCAAAACGTTTATAAACATATCCTCTGGACGATTATGCACGCGTCTCAACAGTTTCACTCGCGCTGCACGGACTCGCTCTTCCAGTCTCTATCCCTGCCACCGCTGCGCTCGAGCGCTGGTGTCGCACGTCACATATAAATTAAAACTCACACGTGGAATAACGAATCAAACAGAAGTCTGCGCCCCACACAGATGATTAAAAATATAAAAAATTTGAAAAATTACAAAAGGACTGATCTAAAAGTTACAAACTTACACACTAGTTAAAATTAAAAATTATATGTCTTCTAGATAAAATTTGCAAGGTAAAAAGCTAAATAAAATACACACGGTAAATAAGTAAAATAAAATTTCCAACCAAATATTATTATTAAAAACAAGTGAAACTAAAATATAAACACACCTGCATAAACAAAAAATAAAATAGCCCATGGCATGATAATACTACAAAACCATGAAACCCTTTTGAAGATTAAAGTTACCTGGCAACATTTGTATACAGGAGCAGGGCCGAAACAAGGGGGGGGGGGGGGGGCAAGCGGGGCATACGCCCCGGGCGCAAAGCTGTGGGGGCGCCGAAATCGCTTGCATTGTAATTCCTGCTACAACTGGTAACTGGTAAAAAGTTTTTTAACTTTCATGCCAGGAATGTCTAATCTGATTTACAATAACGTCTCAACATATTTAATGAACAAGTCAAGTGATTATATGGACTACTTAATGGACATAGTGGGTTCATTCATGGAAGTTACAGTAGCACAGAAACTGTTACATGTAGGTATGGAAAATACTTATATAGCACCATTTTTCCGTGGGAGGGCTTTATTGGTGTGGTATGTGAAAAAAAAGAGGGGGGGGGGGGGGCCGCATGAATCCATTCATGCCCCGGGTGCCAGAGAATCTAGTTGCGGCCCTGTACAGGAGGTGGAAGAGTAAATAATTTGTTTAATAAAACCGATTGTGAGTTGATATAATTTTAAAGTTGATCTTGATTACCCTGACTTGTGACAAATTTGTAATGTATGTACAGTAGTTGTACAGTATGCTAGCAAATTGCACATGTGGACTTGTTTATACTAGCTAGTCTGATGACACAAAAATTAAATTTTTTGTACTTTTCGCTTTTAAAAAATACTAGGTAAATTTCAGTTACTTTCGGTGTTTTCTTGAAGTTATAGATAAAGGTATTTTATCCAGCATGTTCAATACCACGGCCATGCCCGATAATTTTGCTTGATTATTGAAATTCAACATACTTTAAAAGGGAATACCAAAGCAAAATTTGTATACAGTACAATAGAATTTAAAACAAGTTGTAATAAGCTGTAATATCGAAAGAGGAAATACTAATGAGTGTTGGCCTGCTTCAAAAAATCACTACAGAAACGACCTGTGAATTGTAAAATGTGGAATGTAATCCGCTAGAAAAAAGGAAACACTACTAAAATGAAACCGACAGCTTTGATCAACTCAAGCAAGCAAAAACGCCAGAAGCACAGTAATGCAACCTTGTAGCCAAGGTCAAGCAGGAAGCCACAAAAAAAAACGGATTCCAGCGGTTCAATTAGTTTCAGACTGCAAAATTTTCTGAACCAAAGAATGCCAAATTAAAAACCTTTCAATGTAATTGAAAAATAAATGTATACTCTTAACAATGAATTTGAGGTTTATTTTACTTAAGTTACCGCCGTAATTTCTTGCTCAAAATTTAATAAAAAAATTAACAATTAAAAGTAATTTACTTCACCTTAAAAGCAACAAAAATATTTTACAGTGTAATGTCCACTCTCTTCTATGAATAATAGTTAAGATCATTTCAGATGATTTAAACACTTTAAACCAACATCTTAAAATCACTCTTGTGAAAAGCATTAAAAAATTTAATCCTAACATAGCTGTTAAAAAGAACAAGAACAAAGTCCAAGTTGATTTAACACCTCTGCGACCAGAAGAAAACACTAAGAATGACAAAAATGCTCTTTTAAATGGAAATCAACTGCACATGAAATTTGATGTTATATTTTTCGGTTCACATTTTGTATTAAGGTGCCACATTTGCCTCTCGATTAGGTGATTTGTCAGCAGTTATTTCCTGAATTTCTGGATATCAAAAATGGGATAGGCATTGCAGAGAGTAAAGTTTTGTAGCAGAACTCACATACCCTCAATGTTCTCTCCTAAGCATCTTGTCAATTCCAGGATGACATGTCCTCACAATGTTGGTTTAACCACTTCATATGGTCGTCACTTCAACGGGTACTACTACCTACCATTTAAAGGTTCTTGAACACAATTAGTTAATTAATAACCTTATAAGTAGTATGTATTGGCCAGTCCGGGCACAGGGTTCAGGTTGTGAGCTGGAGCCGGGTCAATGACCGATTGATCTGACGTCACGGTGGCCATCTTGGATGACCTTGACCTTTGACCTTGACCATGACCTTCAAAATTTTCCCAAAATTCACCAAAATTCGCCAAAGTTTCCAGTTTTTTGGAAAACAATTCTGCCAAAAAATCTCAAAAAATTTGATGATTCAAAAATTAGGATTTCGAAAAACCTCAAAAGTCTTTTTGTCTTTGAAAGAGCACAAAATCCTAAAAGCGGCTTAAAAGTCCTAAGAGCTAGCTGCTCTAAGCCGCCGAGGTCATGACATTGAAAATTAGGATGCCATGGCAGCCATTTTGAATTATGGCGTCACCGTTGCAATTTACGTTACGGCCGCCATTTTGAAAATATTTATCATCCGATTTTAATGAAAAATATATAAAATTTATTTTAAAAAATCAATTCATTAAATTTTAATAAAACATATTTAAAAAACATACACCTACGACTTGGAGCTCGGAATCCTCGGTTCGAACCCGGTGAAGGCAAAAAATAAGAAAATGGCGATCGATCCTTCCTCCCACCGCCGCCGTTTCTTCATATGCTCGGCCGGGAGCATGTGACAGCGATACCAGGAACTATTATGTTCCCATAAATCGCTATGTGGGAAGTCAATTCAAGATTGCGACCCCGTCACTTTGTTCGAATCATTAGAAATGACGGCGGGGCGCGAAGTGTGCGATTTTAAAATTAATGGTGGCTCTCGGTCCTGCAAGTAGTTAAGTAGCTGACGCTATGGTGCTTGGCTTTAATTTATTTAGTGTAGATGTTAGGCGGGGGGAAGGTCACCCTTTCCCCCTCAGTTAGGTGGCTAACTGATGTATGTAAGTGTCGTGATGTCTGTATTTAGAGGCTTGTAAAGTATTGCGTCTAAAGTGGCCTAGTTAATCTCGTTGTGTGAGTGTAGTGTTAAGCTCCAAGGCCGCACGCGACAGCACAGTGACCCCCCAACAGGTGTGTGCCCGGCCAGTCACCGAGGAGGCATATAATCGTGAAGAGTGTAGAGTTACGCTGTGGGAAAGGGGTTAGTAAGCAGGCGACAGCGCGGGATTCTGTCAGCTCGCTCCCGCAGACCGCCAGTGCCCCGCGCGATTGCGCCGCCCCCGAAGCTGACTGTTGCTCCAGTCACTCACCGATTCTCTCGTTCAGGTTTCTCTCTCCATCAGCCGACGCAACCGGAACCTTTCATGCACGGCGCGAGGTTCCGAGGGTCACTACTCCTCTTTCCCTCCTACCGACGATGTGCAGCTTTTGAAGTATGTAGTAACGCCCACTCGTCGATTTGCTGCTGCATTGCCGGCAGTGCCGACAGTCCAGACCCAGCACGCCGTCCAACTTGAAGTTCCGCCGTCACTTGATCCTCGGCGAGCCACGAAAGCAACTGCCCCTCCCGCCAGATGGTCCACGAGTTGGTATTTATATATTTCCAACAAATCCAGCTGCTCATCACAGCTGGACCCCTGTATTCGCCACCGACAGGCCGCGCTCGACTGCGGTTAGTCGCTGCCTCTCGGCGCTCGCTCTGTGCACAAAATGGTTCTCGCACCTCCCGCGCTGTCAGAGGCAATGAACCTCCAGGCAGAGCAGTCAGCTTGTTCCCCAGTGATGTGCACACGACAAGAGCTACCAAGCGAGGACCTCCCACCACTTATGTCAAGGTATATATATATATAGTCAGTATGACGTCATGTCCGCCATCTTGAAAAACCGTAATTTTAATGCTGGAAATTCGGGTAAAAATTTAAAATTTATAAAAAAACGAATTTAATAAATTTTAATAAAAAATCTTTAAAAAACACCGTAGAACTTTCCATTACGGACGCCACCTTGAAAAACCATAACTTATATGCTAGAAATTTGGAAAAAAATTCAAAAATTATAATAAAATTCAATTAATCAAATTTTTATAAAAAATATTTTTAAAACACACTTACACCTTGAAGTCCTCGGTTCGAACTCAGTAAGAGCAAAAATAAAAAAAATGTCGATAGATCCTTCTTCTACGGAAGCCACTTGCAGACTGATCTCCCACCACCAATACCAAGGTATATATCATCAGCTGGTATGATGTCACATCTCCCATATTGTTTTCGTCTGCTGGAGGCCTTCATCTTGTTTTCTTCTGCTAGAGTGCGCTACCGTCATAATAGTTTAAGTTTAACCTGCTATAGAGCAGTAATCATTTATTATTATTACTGAGGCAACTGCCATCTTGACATTTAGACACCATTTTGGAATTGTGTATTTATTGACCTAGAAATTCGGGAAAAATTCCCAAAATTCATCAAAAATTCACTCATTAATTTACTGCTTAATTAGATCGACTTATGTCCTTGGTACGATTCTGGACGGTGAAAAAGTTAATTTAATATAACAATTTAACATAATAGTGACAGGTTCGAGAAAAAACCACCACAAGTTCTTTTACAAACATAAAATTTATTACATAATTTCTATTGTACCGCAGGAACACTTGCCAAAGCCAGCAATCTTATAAACATTAAGGCCTGCATAGGCGTGAAACGACTCATTCTTAGCTTCAACTGGTTTATACTAGACAGAGACCAGCCAGAACCTTTAATGACATAGTCCTCCTCTTCTTGACAGAGTTTCTGGATACCACGTATAACAGTTTGCTTCACATCATCAGTACTGTAAATTACTGCAGCCGATGTCTTGAATGCATACTTCTTCAATTTGTCCTCGAACTGATACGACTTACCATATATACAGTCCAACCACAAGTTATATTTTAATGGACCGTTTGTTGCTACGTCATCAGTAAGTTGATTGATTATGTTCTGCTTGCTATCGTCAAGAAAAGTACAAATATCCTTCGGCTCACTAAATGTATTTATATAATAGTAGTCTTTCAATGTTCCACGAAATGCATACTGCGCCAAATATAAGCCATTATCATTCACCTGTAATGCACCGATCACAGTTTTAAGTTTAGTTTCATGACCAGACGTCATACCAATCGAATGCTGCTCATCTATTTTTTTGGCCTGTACGCTCACGAGTCTCCAATCTAAAGCGAGGAGTCGAAATTTCTGCAGGTAGTTCAACAGTAAGCACACGGATTTCACCTTTACATTTTTTCGCATGTCGTCGCAAACTATCAATACGTGTAAACCAAACATGACACTCATCGCAGTGAAACTTTATACGAGAAGGATTCTTCTTGCATTTACTCCGTTCATGTCTTCGTGCTACATGGGAAAATGCGAGCGACATATCGCAGTAGCTGCAAGGATACCGTGTTGATGAAGACGAATCCGAACCAGGTGCTGATTATACTGCAGTTGTACAATTTCCAGGCATACTCTTATTAACATCAATTCATCGTTATTGTAAAGGAACCTTTTCTTTCTGCCGCGCAGCAGGACCTTCTTCATGTGTTTTTTCATATTATCATGTCTTGTAAATTGCTTGCGACATTGGTTACAGATAAACATTTTACGATAAATGTTCTTAGCACATTCTCTCTTCTCGTGTCGACCAGCATTGCTGATATTTGAGAAAATCTTGTCGCAGTAACGGCACCGATGTTCGTTAGTTGTTAACGAATCACCAACCATTGAAGTCTCCATCGAGGGCGAAACAGCGTTCGTCGAGGTTTCCTGGTCAGCCAGCACTGAAGTCATTAAGCTCTTTTCTGCAGGTGGTACCACGACTGATGAAGTCTCCTCCAGTGTTGGCGTCGTCGTTGCCAACGGGATCTGCTCCATCATCGTCGTCGCTGATGTCAGGGTTCCCGTAGTTGATGGTACAACCTCCATCGAGTTCGCCATTAAAGATGGTAAAGATGCCATCGAGTTCACAAGAACAAGTAATTACGTGACCTTTGCACCAGATGAAACAAACTAGGTGATCCTTACACCGTCGACGACAGTAACAAACTGAGCGACCTGCTGCCTAGGACTCGCTTATATACATGCACCGGATGGAATAATACGCTAGTCAAATCAAGAAGTATTTTCTATAATACTCGAGTCATAACAACATTTAAAACTCACACCAAAATAAGGTAACTGAATTGGAAGCAAATTCGTCAATTATTATGAACACGCAATGTACGTAATGTACACACAGGAAACGGAATTAACACACAGTACACACAGGAAATGGAATGATCACATAGTACACACAGGAAACGGAATGAACACACACAGTACACAGGAAACGGAATGAACACACAGTACACACAGTACACACAGTACACACAGTACACACAGTACACACAGTAAACGGAACGAACAAGCAATGTTCACGCAATTTATGCGCAATACATGCAATGTACTCAATTTACACGCAATGTTCACGCATGTCAAGCATTTAATTAAAAGGAAGCACATTTGGTTTGAAAATTGTACACAATGGAAGCGCATTTAAGGAAATGGAGGTAGCCTACATTTCCGCATACATTCAACTCAGTAGGATGCACTCTATCGTCAATGTTAAGTTAAGATATAATGCCTTCAATAGTCTATAAATCCAACAGTTTTTTAGTTCCAAAAGTCATTGGCTCCAATAGTCATTGGCTCCAACAGTCTATGACTCCAACAGTCTTTTGACTCCAACAGTCATTAGCTCCAACAGTCATTTGCTCCAACTGTCTTTGGTTCCATAAATCAATGACGTCAAAAGTATTTGACTACAAATAGTCTGAGGCATAGCGCTATTTGATTATAAGACTAGGAGGCTACGAAGATACGAGACTACAGGACTGCTTGTCTACATGACTACTTGACTACGAAGCTACAAGACTACAAGGCTCCAATTGCTGCAACTGTCTTCGGCTGAAATTTCTCTTTGGCTCCAACTGCTCCAACAGCATTATGTTATAAGATTACAAGGCTACTGATTTACGTAGCTAAAAGTCTACGAAGCTCCAAGGCATCATGTCTACGCGATTACTAGCCATGAGGTTACGAGACTACGCGACTACGACTCTACAAGGTTACGAGACTGCGAGGCTACAGGACTACGAAGCTTCCAGAACATAAGGTTACGTGATCGTGAGGCTATAGGACTACAAAGCATCCATAATGCAAGGTTACGTGAACGCGAGGCTACAGGACTACGAAGCATCCAGGACACAAGTCTACGTGGCTACAAGACTAATTGGATCTAACTGTCTTGGACTTAATTCATCAGCGAGAGTTAAGTTATCTCATGCAAAAGAACTTGTTGCAATTAGTGCCTATTCCTGCCAACAGATGGAGCCACATGTGTTCAGGTAAATATTTTTTTTCATGTGGGATGCGGAATGCTCACTAAAGATCACAAAAGAAGGAAGGCTTCGCTAGACATCAAGGACAAAGAAGTTCGTCCTTCGTGATAGTGTTTCTCATCCGTCTTATCACGAATTATTGGACTGAGTAATGATACTTTTTTTTAATTCCCCCTGATAAAAATATTGTAAGGGTAAATTCCTGGTTTTGCAAAACCAGAAACAACTTTTTCATTGGCAGTCTTTAATAATCTAGGGATATCTTTAGTTAGTCTCTGAAACTCATTAATTTTTAAATAATAAAGCACATTCTCTATTGTATGCAGTTTTCAGGGGGCCAAAAAGTCAGGTTCAGTGACTGTATACAGTAACTAGTGTGAGGCGGGAAGGAAACAACTGCTATGTCATTGTCTCTAAATAAGTTATGAGCTGAAAGTGAGGTATGGTTAAAGTGATTGTCCATGAGAAGTAGTTTAGGATGCTCTTTTGAAATCTGAGTATTGGCTACAAAGTGCTCCTACCATTCTGAAAACAAATGGGATATTGGTACGCATGCTTGCATATGAATACCCGAAACGATGCCATGTCAGTTTACTGACAGTCACAGTTTAAACGATGACGAAGTACAAGCACTTACCGCATTAAGTTATAACAAAAACACCACTAATTATTTATAAACATCTAAAGTTCTACAAAAATACATGTTTTGTTAATGCAAGTAACTCAGTACCTACCTAACTTATTGGAAAAATCTCAGATTAAAAAAAAATATGAATATCCAACACAACTTCATCCTTACGTCATCGCAACTGGACTAGATTGAAGTTACTTCTTTCGCCGCATAGTGGCGTCAGCGCTCCCGCGTGCGCCTTCTCTTCTGTAGCCAGATGTTGATGTGCGTACCATTACCCGCTGCGTCCAGCTACCCCACCTTCCCCTACGTACAATAGAGACTTATAAAATATGCTTAAATATTATGAAATCACTGTACACTGATATATTTTGTATATTGGTGTAGTGTGGACATGTTGACCAATGTAGGCGTTGTTTTGTTTATGTATTAAGAAATTTCATTTATAACAGCAGTCAAAAGATTATGTAAAATTTCAGATGCGCTGCAATAATGGAATCCAGTCCTATGGGAAGAGAAGACGAAGATCATCACTCAACACAATTGATATGAATGCTGATAACATGACAGAGCACCAAAATTTCAGCACAACTTCACTGCAGGGACTTTTACCAGAAGAGAACTTAGAAAACAGTAGCAGCATTGAGCCACATTTTAACACTCCCGAAAGCACAGCCATTACTTTGATGGAAGATAATGAAGACAGCCCAACTACAAATGCTTTTGTTGCACATATCACAGGAGGAAAGAAAACAGGTTTGGAAAAATGTTGTTTTTTTAGGATATATAATGTCTCTAACCTTTTCACTGGCAGACTTAAAGGGACTAAAGCTGGAATCACAATCATCCGTCTGATCCATCCGTCAATCACATGACCTGCAGCCAATCAGATAGCTCGTAAAATTCAATCCGTTTGTCCTTAAAAACATTACCAAGCTTTAACTTTTGACAGACAGACGGATTAAATAACCTCCAAAATAATAGCCAGATACCTTTGACCGGCTACATTTACTGTCTTATAAGGTTTTTAAGTACGTATATTTATTTGTTTAGCTGGTTCCATTAAATGTTATTAACATACGTTTGAACAATTTTAACACCTGAAAATATTTTAATAAATATCAGAGTAAATAAAATAAATTATTTATTAGGTGCTTAACTTTCAAGATAGTCAGTATAACATATCTATACAAGATTAATTTTCTACAGTATTTAAGATTTTTGTCTGTTGGCAGCATTAAAATGAAAAAAAGTATTTGATGGACGTGCAGATGATTGTGAATCGCTCGGCTTGTTGACGAATGGACGCGACAGATCATTGTCAGTCCAGCTTAATTAGAACAGCTTTGAGGCAGATTATAAAAATTTCCCGCTTCTGCAAGGAATTGAACACATGTTCTAGATTTCAATGGGCAAGCTGAAATAACTAGTTGGGTGCATTTACTGTTCATTTTTTTGAAGAAAAAAACAAGACTTTTGCTGCGCACGATTTATTTTGTTTCCTTGTTTGTACAGTCAAGTTTTGATAACAAATTAAACAAAAAATTTCCATATTTTATTACTTGTGATCATTGTTTAAATAATAAATTATGTTAAGTTTTGTTTAGAAGAGTTTCCAGCACACTGCTAGGTCAGGTAGGCAAACCAGCTCCTCCATCTTGTTTTCTCACATTTCTTTCCCCAACCTCCTCCAGCTATCTCAAGTTTCTCCCACATTCTCTTAATGGTCCTCAGTAGCTTGACGCCACTCCCGCTGCCTGTCTAAGTTTTTTAAGTAATTGTTAGTTTGAAAAGTGATCTCAGGGGCAATAACGGGGGTTCGGCCTCGTGGCTGCAGGCAGGAGCGCGTTGCGGTTTGGAATCTACCCGGGCTGTTCTGGCCACTCAGGACGCCTTATAAATAAATAGTAAACTGGTTGACACGACACTGCACTTTATTAAGAACCGTTACATATACTGGTCCAAGTATTGGCTGCGTCTGTTGTCTGACCGTCGCGGCACGCGAGTCTCTATGCGTAGACGATGTGCGCGACCAGGATAGTTGGCAAAATGGTATGTGCGGGCTTATACTGTGGCCGTTATCAACGTGAAAGATGCGGCGGATAGTCGCGGAGTTACAATGCTGCAACAGCTTATGCATAGATTGACGTTATTATGCAAAACAGCACATACGAATGAATGCAAAACATAAAAGTCCCGAAAAGTCCGTAGGTCCGGTTAGGTACAAACATACAAGTTACAGTCACTTATTAAACAGTTATGACGTGGTTAGATTACACGTAGAAGATACACATTTAAATTAGATGAAAGTTAGATACGTAGATTAACGAATTAGAACTCGACACACGAGGCTGGCTAGGAGCCTTTGATGAGAATGATTACTTGGCTTCGAAGTCTGAAAACTGCGTAAGACTCATTTACGCTGTCCTTAAACTCTGGACATGAAAATTACGTAAAGAGTTGAAAATCTCCCTGTTGGGAATAATTGATTAGTTAACGAGTCGCACGAAAAGACGTGCGACTGAGTGGGGTCGGCGCAGAGCTGATTAAAGGATTTGAAGAACTTACAATATTGCTGAGACTTGGATGAGGCGCGAAATTTGAAGGGTCTGCGTTCGCGGAGCGACCGACCCCTGCGAGTCCCCGACGGCAACTCAGCGCGTGGGCGCCCTGCGACCTCGCGCCGAGACACGTGAAGCGCGGGAAAAACAGCTCCGGCCAGTTTTGGACTTAAATGACATATTTCACAATATATGATTATTGAACAACTGGACATAATTTCCCTTGAATTAATTATCTTTTAATTGTTATTAATTTGGTTGTTTTGATTTAAAAGAATAATTACTGCTTTAGTTTCGCGCATTGCCACACCCGGCCGGGCGCTGTCGTCGCCTTGGTGTTCGTCGCGGTGCACTTTTACCCACTCGGCGGACATCACGCTCGGGCGTGTTCGATGCACTTAAGAGTAAGTGTTGTTGTGACATAACGACCTGTGCGAACCAGAGGTAGCACCGGCGGTCAGCATCAAGCTGTGTGGTCACCGAGGAATCCTGCTGACATTGTAAGATCAGGGTCAAGGGTTTGTTACCAGTCCCTGGTATGACTCAATTTATAACCATGAGTCAGCACCCCAAGTGATTTGGAGCCCACTTTAATTTTGGAAGTCTCTTTGTCTTGAGCCTTTATGCATACCATAGGACCATAGTAGTTAAGTGATCATATAACTTTCCTCCCATCAAGTTGATCTGGGTTCAGTTCCGGGGAAGGTGGTGTTATAAATTTATTAATTATTTAATCCCCACATACATAAAACCAAATATTTAACACAACAGAAAATTAACAGTTTCCTTGGAGCCATAATTTTCATTATATTATTTTTTTTTTCACTTTATATGTTCAGCAAACATGTCATGCAAACAGAACCACCAAACACATAGCTCAAAATTTTGCCCATCCCAAACTAGCCCATAATGATTTCAGTTTTCTTCCTAACCACAAGTAAAATTAGCCTTCCTGTTAGAAATGTGTCCAGAGGTATGTGATCTATAAACTTCCTGTGGGTTTACTTTGATTGTAACAAGAGTTCTTTATTTGTGTGCACTTGGTGGGAGTAGAATGAACATGGCTACGAAGTTAATTTGCCCAAGTTTCATATGCAGTGCATGTGGCAGTATGTACAGTCAAACACCTAATTTTTGAGACAAAAATGTGATTGAAAATGTAGAGATTAAATACAATGCATGTTTATTAAGCTCAATGTTTTTACTTTTGTAGTAATGACTAAATAAACGTTTTTATATGCTTTTACTTCAAAACCAGAGAAATAATTAAATTTTTATTCAGGCGAGGAGCCCAGAAGAGAAGTTGTCTCAAGCACAGAGCTAACATCATCTTCTAATACACCATCTTCTAATGAATCACTACCAGTGCAAGATAACGACATTCCCAGTGAGCTTCCCCTGCAGCTTCGGGTAAGTTATCTCCAGAAAGGTAACAATAATTATGGAAGAATATGAGTTAGTGCCAACATATTTCTATGGGGCACTTTATTGTTTATAGCTAAACTGTAATGATAAATGCACATCTGGATATATTGTCCAACACTTTGGTTTAAGTGTAAAGATACCAAGTGGGTGGATAAGTGGTCTTTGGTTCAACTCCCAGCTGGATGAAGGATTTATTATATTTTAAAAGTTTCCTTCCCTGAGTTCAGTGCTGGGTGCAGTGATGTTCCTTCATTGTCACAAAAATAAAAGTGCACATCATAAGCCCTTCAAAAATTAGCTAGTAATGGTTAAAAATTTGATCACTATTCTTCTCCACCAATAAACAGACATCACTTTAGTAGTTAAGATGTAACCAGTGTTGAACCCCTTGCTTTTCTTGAGGATGATTGGTATTTTGCTTTTTTCTGTAAGGCTCACAGTGGATTGGTATTAGTATGTCACTTTTTTTTTCTTTGTTTATAGGAGCTGAAGTATTCTTTCAATGATGCTCATGGTACATTATTATGGTCATTAATTTTTACAACAGGCTTATATTCTCTCTCTCTACAACAAATGATGACACAAAATTCAAAATCCTAACTACTGCACTATTTTGAAATTGTAATGAGTCCACTACATTAATATTTTCAGCTTCGAGGGAATTTTGTTACTATTGGACCCAGCTGACACCTCAGGGAAGACCTCTGGTGCAAATCTGTTGACAATATTACATAATCGCATCTCTACTAGACCAAATATTTTTTCATGGCTTTGAAATATTTCCAAAGTTCACTATTTTTCCAACAGCCTACAATACTTGGAAACCAAAATATGGTTTGTGTCTCGTATCTAATCTCAAACTTGTAAAAAAAAAAAAAAGTTAAATGTCTAAAACTGCTTTGAAGTTGTTCATAAAACACCTATTGCATAGCAGTAAAATAAGGTACCGTTGACTCAAAAGAAAAATCAGCATAAATAGTGATAAAATAACATTGCTAATATAGGTTTTAGTGATGTCTAAGTTTAAGAAGACACCCATAATGTGTCAACTTCAGGGTACAAGTTACTCACAAAAATATATTATTCATAAACATGTTTAACACAAGTTCAAAATGTGAGCCTATTACAATGTACCACTTTGTTTCCATATATTGTCACGGTGCCGAATTTGTCAGTGTCGCAGAATTTAATGTTAGGTATTCCATTGATCAGGTGGGTGCCTCAGTTATGCTGTGTCGCAACCCTGTGACAGGAACACGGCAGTGAGTGTAGGTGCCTGTTATGCGAACACAATGCGACACTTATTGTTGGATCAGCTGCATTCTGGGTGCAAATGCCTGCTGATGAAACCAGGGTGCGCTGCCCTCATGTGCTAGCGAATGGGGTCCACTCAGTCAGTCTGTGCCCAGCTTGAGAAATTTGGGCAAGGCAGCACAGAACCATCCTGAAAGGGAGGGCAAGGCCTTCCCCATTGTAATGATTCAGTATTTCGAGTTGCAAAGTGCGAGATGTAGAAAGTTGAAGTTGAAGCTAGGCTCACTCAGACGGGTGAGGCCCTTCATGGTAACGAGTCAGTACGATGAAACGAGCTGTTGTAAAATTTAAAGTTTGTGTTGTAAAGTTAGGTTTAGTTGGGCGAAGCAGCCCTGATGAGTTCATGGAATAGGAGGAATTTACAAGTTGAAGTTGTTACATCAATGTCGTTAAATTACAGTTTTTCTCGAAGAGAAGTTGCAGGATAGCATGTATCCAGTAAGTCCAAGTGCCTCTAAGGAGATTAACTTTCTAGAGAAGGTGTTCCTAATCAATTACTATTTTTAGCATAAGTTTTAGCCTAGGTCAAGGTTACAGGTATTTTCTACAATGTTTATGATGGTCACTTGTTAAAGAGGAACCACGAAACTTTAAATAGTAAGATGTAATTTAACATATTTAGTTGTTTTAAAATATGCATTCGTGTTAAATAGCGTTAAATTATTTTTAAGTAAGCACCATGGTTTCATATTTCACTAGAAACATACTGTAGCATTTTAATGTAGTACTATTGGTAGGTATATAATGGTAACAATTTGATCTTGTGAGAATTGTTACGGCATACTGTGAAAACTTGAAAAAAAAACGTAAACTTGTTGAAGTACGTATGTAAAATTTTGAAATTAATTATGTCAATGTGTTTCATTACTTAATAAAACTGCCACTGTGACTGCCCTAAATAAAAGACTTAAGACTTAAATAAAAAGGTATGGCTCAGTAGATTGCACTTAATAATAAAAGATAGATGTGGTAAGAGTAAATAAGTGTGATTTCAGTGCTACGTTATGAAAGGTTGACTCAAGTAAAACTATTGTTTCAGAAAATTGCATATAGAAATTCAATGTGTCACACTGAATATGGAATACATTGCTAAGCAATCTAACAAAATGTCTCCCTTTCAGCACTGGCAGAGGGTTATTTTCTTAGTATCAGAAAAAAAATTACCAACAGCAGGCATAAAAAAACTGTTATAAAGAGGAAGTCGCATATTCTTGTGGTGCAAATTGCAGTAATGCAATACATTGTCAATATAGGGTGTGAGTCAGGGAGTAAAAATATCAGTGTAGTGAGGGGAATGTAAAATTGAGGTTCTATTACACCTCTTAGCTCTTAGCTTGTATGTTTTGTGGCTGTGCCCCCCTTCCAAAAAAATAATCATTGATGTACTCATGTTTGCTAATAATTAGGATAAATAAATGAAAATTAAAAAAAAATTCACAACAAAAATCATGTCAAAAATTGGCAATTACTCACAGAGGACCAATGAATATTTTTATGTTCAGAAATTGCTGGGCATAAATTTAACAGGCAGCAGAAAATGCCAAAACAAGTAAATTTTGTTAACTGGAAACTTAACCCTGCAAAGTTACAGGCGGGAACAGTAGTGCACAAATTTAAATATCCTTTGTGATATGAAACTCCCAGTTTCAGGCAGTTGCTAGTCGTATAAATGTCTTCCTATTAAATACACGTTTGTTGTGAAAGTGTCCTTGGTAAATGCGCACTGCTCGTGCTGTAACTCCTTGCGTCTCCCCGCACATCATTAACACATCGGCCATCTCTGCAAGTGTGTAGTCTGCCGTACTATTGCTGTTTGTGAAATCTGTAATCACAGCACCATATTCAATTCCATTTAACACTGTGCTTATCACCCAAGGCCAAACATGTAAACATACCACAACTATCCATCCCCATCAACTGTGCTGTCCACCGGATTGCTGGTTGTTAGTGCATATGGCTGATACTAATAAACGTCTGCACCCCACACGTTGCTCTGCTTCCCGCAGAGCATTTAAACGTCACTGTTTTGCGACTACATGTTCACTGAGCCAATGGAGTAGTTCTCTCATGCGGGCAAAATTAAAAGTCGAGCGCTGTTGTCTGTACCTGGAATTTTGCAGGGGTTCATTTCAAGACATATATTCCATAACAAAAAAAAAAAAGAAACTTGTTTTGGCATTCCCTGCCACAAATTAAATTTATGTCCCGCGATTTCTGAACAACCTGGTCATAACAAGAACTGAATAATATTTCAATGCATATGCATTAACATTTTCTGAAATTAAGAAAATGTAAAAACCGAACTTTATGTTTACTGTTTGGTTTCTTTAATACGCTATGTTAAAATATTGACCATGAGTCAGTCCCATCCTCAATTTAGTCACCTATTAAACATAATAATTATGTTTGTGTGCAAGGTTCTGGAAACATTAACTTTAGGGGAAGCATTCAAAGTATTTATACTTCATTCACCAACAACTTGTGCTGTACAGTTAACTATGTTTCTAGGAACAGACTTAAATGATATTTTCTTTTCACAGCTTGTTGTGGGTGAGAATTCCATACCAAAGCCAACAAAATCATCCAATGTAAAATCGGTACTCAACCGTCCTGATATAATCACTGGTAACACACAAGGCAAAATCAATTCTGCAGGTAAGCCTTACAACAGGAAATGAATTGTTCATAAAATAGACAACTAACCACATTTGGTTTACCCCCTTGGCTCAGTTGGTAGAATTGCTGGCTTGTGAGTAAAGGTTCAATTTCCAGCCAAGTTGGGGGTTATCACTTGTGGAAAACTTCTTCCCAGGTTCAGGACTGGTTGTTGTGTTGTCTCTTCGAGTCCATTGTGCAGAAGGCAGTAACAGACATTGCATCATCATTTTGCCTAGTCTTCCCTGTCCACAAAGTGGTCATGTCCCACATCTCATATCATTAAACGAATACAGTATTAGATATCAGTTCACTACGTCTGCACTAAAATGATTTGCTTATCAGCAGGGGCGCAACAACAGGGGGGGGGGGGCAAGGGTATTTTGCCCCCCCCCCCTCTGAAACATTGAAGTGGGGGCAAACGGGGGCAAAGAAAGTGCTGTGTAATCAATTTTTAGATAATAAAACTGCTGAAATAGCACCATTTTCCACCTTGAAATACAAATAGGGGGGATCGATTATTCTTTTTAAATAGGAATATTGCCCCCCCCCCCCCTTTGGAAATTTAGTTGTTGCACCCCTGCTTATCAGTTTCTCTCTGACACTGGTTCTAGTATTAAGTTATTGTTCAACCCATTGACTGCTAATTCAATACATGTTTTAGCTTCTTCTCAAATGAAAATAAAGAAATTCTAACAAATATTTTCAAATCTAAGATACATTAATTTCAGTCAACATTGATACATAATTGTTAACACATCAACTTTGCAGTATACCAAAAGATTGAAAAAGGAACACATCACTAGCACCACATTTTATTTAGGCCCCCGCCTACCCGGGCACACACATGGTGTGTAGAGCTTCAGGAAAAACAACACTATTTCAAAACTATTCAAGATATTCGAGTGGGGTTTGTTTACAAAAAGAATTTAAGAATTCACTGAGCCAAAAAGTACTTTTGATTCCGGATTAAGTTTTTAAACAGTGTTTTTAGAAGCGTGAAAATGGCTAAAAGGTGTTTTATGGAGTAATTTTTTGGCGTAAAACAACTGGTATATATTCTTGAAAGCACTTAAGGGACCTGTTTTACACCTTTATCTTTAATTCTCCCCCATATAATGTTACGGTCACCGCTCAGATTCCACAGTTATCCTATGACGACGAGAAGACTGCGCGACAGTTCACAGCCTTGCGCTTAGAGGCGACACCGCGCTAGAAAAACCAGCGAGCCTCGCGCTTATCATCTCGCCTCACTAACACACATACACCCTGACCATATGGCGTCCTTACATGCATTTTTTTGAGGTTTAACAGTTATTTCTCTACATTGTAATAAGAACAAAATCGAAGTTAAAATTTTTTTTATGTCCTTAATTGCTATGGTCATACACAATTAGCGCAAAAGTTAAACAGAAGTTTTGGCAGCAAGTTTCTTTCACAAGCGGGAAACATGGCTAACATCAGGAGCCAGTGGGATTTCTCAGAGTAATACCATTTGCCCTGTCCAGTTCATTTCATCAATGCTCTCTTCTATCATTACCCCTCACTGTCCTATATGACCTCTATGTCAATGAGATTTAAGCCCTAATTTATTAATTCATTCTTCCAGTTTCTTAAGTACCATCACATTTTATTTATTAGGTATAGACTTGAATGATTGATTTCTGTTGTATCTTCCCTGCCACTTGAACTTGACATTTTATGGATTTATTCAGAACACAATTCTTGCACAACAAACTGTTAGGATTTAATTTTTTATTGTTAGATGTAATACACTTTTCTACAACACACCAGTGATAGTGTTCACTGCAACTCCTTACATCATGCAAGCTATGCAGTCAGATTTTAAACTCAATGCAGCAATTTATTTATATAGCACCTCAGATTGCTTCGATATTACAGAATAGTGAATAGAGGATGCACCAATTCAATTACAAATTCATTACTTAATTATGAAAATTAAAAATTTTGAACAAAGTTTTTATGTTTATGTTCAGAAATCGATAAAATAAATTTAATTCTAAATTTCTAACTGATGAGATGGTACACAGACCTATAAACTCAAAAAGAGCCACAGCCAAGACCAGTAAGTGTGAGAATTTACTGCTTGGTTCAAAAAACCTCTATTATAGGTGAATGCTCTTTTTACATTAAAACTAATTTTCATTTGTTGGAGACTTTTGAATGCACAAGATTGGGATTGAGCTAAAATGTTAGAGAATAATAATTTTAGTATCTGCTGTGGTGTGGGCTCATGCTTCATGGTAGGTGTGTGGCAAACATCTCCGGTTTGGAAGGAGATGAAAATAGATGAAAATATATGAACAGTGATGAACAGTTTCATGCTAATGATGCGAGATCTCAGCCTGTTTGCCGCTGTGGCTAGCTGGAGATGTTACCACAATTAAAAATGGTCTGGAAGAAGCTAGAAGGAATGAGCCAGTTGGCTTCACGTGTTTGGGGCTGATGAGTATGCCTTTACCCTAGTGTCGCGGCACCTGGTAACCTACCCAAACAATGTCCGCGGAGGATGATGGTAAGCAGAAGGTTTTTCACAGTGACCTTGCTTGAATGCTGGTTTAATTTTACACTTCTGTACAGACAAATTACACACATTTAACAATGAAACCGTAATCTTAACACACTTCACTGGCACACGGTTTAGTCTGAAAAATAAGTTGAAGTGCGAACTATCATTTAAGTTTTATAACACTTCCGGAGACAGCAAATTCCTTTACAAAAATGCACCAGCACACATGCAGACATGCAACAAGGTGAAAGATACGGTATGGAGGTAGGTCCCAATTCCTAAAGGGTAAGGGCTGTAGAGCTAAAGAGAAAAACCTTTGTAATAAAATAATAAAATAATTAAATTATTTTAACTATCAGTTACAGCAAGATTTATGTTGAAGCTCTACTGGTGAGCATCTATCCCTGTCAAATGCATGGCTTCAAACTGTCTGCACTCAAGGCGGGAAGTTATATTGACACTAACCACTGAATTTACAAAGAATACACACAAGTCTTTCTAGGCAGCACCTGAAAACATGATATGACAAACACTTTGCATAACGCCATCTCTTCCTTTCCTGGGGCCCTATTCTTGACGCTGTCGAAATGATCCACAAGCATTTCTCATGAAAGTGTGTTATTTTTCCATTCTATTCTCTGCAATTTCTTTTACTGTTTACAACACAATTTTCTAGGTTATTCATTTCTGTCTCTTTTTGATGGTTGTGGAAGTAATCTGTATGAATATATAAGAAATAATTAAAAATGAGTTATAAAGTAACGCCCGAGAAACAGAAAATTCCATGACAAATAAAAAAAAAATTAAGCAGGAAAAAATATTGTGTAATGCAATTTTCAACTTTATTTCTTGTGGAAAAAGTAATACAACATAACTATTTATGAAAAAGTTTACAGATTCATGTGTTTTTTTAGTAGTTAAAAAATTTGTATCTAGAGTTTCTGCTAAATTGGCTCCAACTCATATCATATTTATGTGTATACTTTGAGATAAAAATAAATTTGATGCATTGTTTCTTGGTTCAGCAAATTATCTATGAATGTGTACATTAAGATTTTTATAATAATTTTAAGTCATTACAAAATGTTAACTTTTATGGACAGTTCCTTGGCACTAATTTTGGGGAGAATTTTTTAATTTAATTGGAGTAGGGGCTTCTTGGTAACAATCTATTTAATTATCAGAAAATCTTTCAGCAACAATGTTTTTTGTCATTATTTATTTAATGATACATGTGTGGGTTTTTATTGGTACATGTTTTTAACAATATTTTCTACATGTGTGTACCTGCATGGTAGGGGGCGATGGAAAAGTACCATACTGGAAAAGTACCATACTTGGAAAAGGACGAGGCGGAATTGTGCCATATTTTTTTACACACTCCATGGAATGACAACAACGCCTCTTTTCTCAGAATAGTGTGGAGAATTCGTCTGTAGACAGCGCTGTCAACTCCAACAGTTTCTTAGGTTAACTCAAATGATGCCAGATAGCAGCACGTGTCCTTTTTAAGTTGCCGTCGTCCGGGGTCTCGGGCTCGAGTCCCGGTGCGGTTCCTAGCGGGAGTGGCTGTTGCAAATGTAATGATTCCGGGTGGGCGCCAGACTAGTTCTGGTGCTAGTCGGTAGTTGGGTCGTGGGGTCGATTGCCCTGCGTGGCCCACTAGGACCGTCGGCGGTGTTCCCTACTCGGCGGGGGTTGGGAATAGCAGGTTGAAAGAAGCGTACGCTGAAGTGAGGTAATAAATGACGTGCATCATTTATTCAGTCGACAGTGGCTCTTGTGTAACGTTGCTGGTTACACGCCACGTCGTACAAGAGGTGACGTTATAAGATACAAATTACACAATTACACGCAACTGAGTCTGAGAGTTACTGAATTACCGTAGCACAAGTTTACAAAAGGAATGTTACACGAGGTTGCGTTATACAAGTTTACGAATGTTACGTGGAGAGGTGCATCGAACAAGTTTACAAAAGAATTGTTACACGAGGTTGCGTTGCACAAGTTTACAAAAGAATTGTTACACGAGGTTGCGTTGCACAAGTTTACAAAAGAAAATGTTACACGAGGGTGCGTTGCACAAGGTTACAAAGAAATGTTACAAAGTCACTAATTATTCCGTATTATCGTGTCCCTAGGCTTTTCTGAGCCTGGTTACTCAACGAGGGGTGAGGGTGATTGGAGGCAGCCAATCCCGTAAATCTGCGTATTGAGGCGGTGCTCGCGTCCACGGCAGTGGAGCGCGGACCGCAGCTAAATTCGCTCAAGAGTTCCCTTACGGGGAGTGTCAGCGCCGGAGCGACTGAGATTAACAAAAGTTCTGTCCTCGGGAGTCGGCCCGTACCGGATAATGCACCTACCCCGCGGACCAAGTGTGGTGCAGGGGGGGGGGGGGGGGTGTGATATTTATGCTGCCGGATTAGGTCCTGGACCGAAAAGCTGGACCGGGTACACACGGAGAGATTATTAAAAGGGTTTGAAGAATGACTATATTTACCAGAAGTGAACTCGGTGTGGACAAAGGATGATGTCTCTCCGTGGGACGTGCATCCGCCCCGGTCCACGAGTCGCGTTGAACTGGCGCCATGTCATGGCGTCCGGCCGAGGCTCGGTGGCCCTCGCGCCAGGGTTGACCTCATTACGTTAATTTCTGATCTGATAAGTTAATAAGAGAATTTAATGATGCTAAATTCTTATATTAATTATAAAGGCTGAATTAAGGTCATTTGTCCCTTCTATGAATTGAAAGTTATTATATTTAAGAATTATTTTGTTTGAATGTTTTACGTCACACCAGCGACTGTTCGTCTCTTGTCAGATTGCTCTGGTGGGGTTAATGATGCAACACAAGGTTTGAATAATTATGTCATAAGGTCTGGTTGATTGATTCAGGCAGAAGGCCGCCAGGGGAACACTCACACGCGTATTGCTGTAGTTACACACGTGAGTGCCCGGGCACTCCTACGTCGCACTTCCGTCAACCGACTTTAAATTACTACGTAATATAGTTTAATAATTAGTGTTTGTTTTTATAACGTGGTTGATTGAAGTCTGTTTATTTGGGGGGAGGCCGGGTTCTACCTTAGTTGTTGATGGCTCGCCTGACTCGGGTGGGCCATGGCTAGGGGCGCGTTCCGTTAGCGGGGTGAATACTGGCGGTTGCAGGTCGGGCTTTAGGGTGGCCTTCGGTCGGACGACGTCAAACGCCCCCCCCCCCCTCGAGAAGCCCGACCTTGCGCCGCTAGTGACCCCGCTACGTGGGGGCGCCCCTAGCTTCGGCAGCAGCTCCAGCCAGGTGGTGCTCGCGGCGGCCGCAGCTGGTAGGGCCTGCGTACTGGATCCAGGTCATCCCACGTCGAACAGCCGGGTGTTGGCTCGTCGGCGTGGTCCGGCAGCTGATAGGGCCCGCGCTCTGGACCTGGTGCGTCCCGCGTCGAGTGCCCGAGGTGGTCCGGCAGCTGGTAGGGCCCGCGCTCTGGACCTGGTGCGTCCCGCGTCGAGTGCCCGAGGTGGTCCGGCAGCTGGTAGGGCCCGCGCTCTGGACCTGGTGCGTCCTGCGTCGAGTGCCCGAGGTGGTCCGGCAGCTGGTAGGGCGCGCGCTCTGGACCTGATGCGTCCCGCGTCGTGAGTCCAGGTGGTGGGACGTGGGCGGGGGCCCAAGGCGCCTTCCCCCGTACGTAGTCGTCCAGGTACCTGGGTGGCCGGCGGTTCCTCGGGGGGAGGTTCCCTGGGGCGTCTCCTGGGCCCGGGGGCTCCTGGGGCGATGTGGCGGCGTCTGGCCGTAGGTCGTCCAGGGCTGAACGCGGCGTAGTGTGGTACGGACGTCTCTCCCGCTCTGGGATGCCAGGCGGCCCCAGGTCAGTGGTCTCGTCGTCTGGTTCCGTCACCACGGGAATGGTCTCAGCCTCGCCGTCCTCTGTCGAGGTGCTGAGGGGGTCCGGGAGCTCGGTGATCGAGAGTGTCTCGACGCCGTCCTCTGGCGGTCTCGGTGTAGTCGTGGGATCGTCAGTGTCTGGAGGCCACTCGATGAGGGGTCCTTGGGGCTCGTCTTCGCGGGTAGGTGTCCCGCTGGGCTCGTCGGCTACCTCTGGTGCCGGTGTGGCCGTCGTGTCCTCGTACACGAGCGTCCGTGTTCGGCTCTGACCAGTTGGGCTTCGTGCCGGGGTGGTCTCGGCGGGCGTGTCCCCCTCAGGCGCTCCCTCGGTGTCCGGTGTGGGTGCTACCTCCTCGTCGGGGGGGTTCTCCCCGGGTAGGTGGGCCAGCCGCAGATCGTCGCGGTGTACCTTCCTGTCCCGTCTCCCGCCGGTGCGTACTAGGAAAGTGGTCCTCCCGAGCCGTCGGCGTACGGGGTGGGGGCCGCTCCACCTTGAGGCGAGTCCAGCGCAATAGTTGCGGGGCGCGTTGGAGAGGGGGTGCACGCGGACAAACACCTGGTCGCCTACCCGCACCGCAGGCGGGGGGTGTTCGGTCGTGGGTGTTATTTCCTGGGCGTATCGCCTCTGACGTTGTCGAGCCTCGTCGTGTTCGGCGGTGCGCCGCCGATCGCGGTCGGCTGTGTCTTCCGCCGGGTGGGGTGGTCCGTGTGTGGTCCATTCCCCTGGCAGTGGCAGGTTGTGCCCCTGCACCATCTCTGCCGGTGTGCGGCCGGTGGCGGCGTTGGTGCGTCTCCGGACGCAGAACAGTGCGTCTGGCACGTGGGTATCCCACTGAGTGTGGTCCGCCCCCAGTCGTATGCGCAGTTGTGCCTTCAGCTCCTGGTTCCATCGTTCGGTGTGGTTTGCCCTCGGGTGGTAGGCTGGCGTCGAGTGGTGTTCGACCTCGTGGTCGGTGCACCAGGCCTTCCACTGACGGCCCAGGAACTGGCTGGCGTTGTCTGTTAATATGGACTGGGCGTAGCCCCAACGTGACATAAACTCATTGGTCAGGATGTGAAGTAGAGTGGTGGTCCTGATGTTGCTGCACGGGTACGCTTCGGTCCACCGCGTGAACAAGTCCGTCACGACAAGCAGGAAGCGTTTCGCGCGGAGCGTGCGGGGGTAGGAGCCCATCACGTCCAGTGCAATGGTCTGGAAGGCGGTGGTGGGTTCCCTAGGCCGTTGTTGCTCCTCCCCATCCCGTCGGCGTGCCTTTTGTCTCTGGCAGACCTCGCACTCGCGTACGTACTCACGGACGTTGTGGGTCAGACCTGGCCAGTGGTAGTGTCGGCCCACTTCGCGGCGGGTCTGGTCCGTCCCGGGGTGCCCCGCGAGGTCGTGGTCGTGGTGGAACCGTAATGTGGCCTCTCGCGCCTCCGTGGGGACGTAGGTTCGCCAGTCGCCGTGGTTGCCTGGGGTCCGCGTCATTACTACGCCGTCCTGCACACGCCAGGTACCGTGCTCGGCCGCTGGGATCTGTCGACGTCGTCGGTCGGCGTCGGCTGATGTCTCCTGGGCCTGGCATACGCGCCGATACAGGTCGGCGGCGGTGTTGGGCGGTCCTTCCTCGTCCTGGGCTTCGGCCGTGAGGCGGCTACATGTAGTGTCACCGTGTTCGAGTGGGTTTGGCGTGACTGGGGGTAGCATGGCGTCCCAGTCGTCGTCGTCCCGCAGTTCGGTGTTCTGGTCGGGTTCTCGTGATAACAGGTCGGGCAGCTGATTTTCGGTGCCGGGGACATGCTCTACCTCAAAATCAAACGATTGGAGAAACAAGGCCCACCGAATCAGTTTGCCCTTCCTGCCCTGCATTGTGTGTAGCCACGTCAGGCATCGGTTATCTGTCCGAAGTGTAAAGGTCTTTCCCTCGAGGTGTGGCCGGTACTTTTTCATGGCCCAGACTACGGCTAGGCACTCCTGCTCGTTGCTGTGATATCGGCGCTCTGCCGAGCCGAGCTTTGCGCTAGCGTAGTCTGTGACCTCACGCTCACCGTCCGGGCCTACGTGGTATAGTACCGCGCCCACCCTGAGGTTACTCGCGTCCGTCTGTAGGTAGAGGTGACGTTCTGGGTTTACACGCGTGAGCGTGTGACACTGTGTGAAGGCGAGTTTGACCTCTTCGAATGCGCGCTGGGCGTGGTCGTTCCACCGGTAACGTGACTGGGGTGACAGGAGGTCCGTCAGGGGGGCTATTGTCCTCGAGAAGTTAGGGACGTAGCACCGGAGCCAGTTGATCAGGCCGATGAAGCGCTGTAACTGTTTCCGCGTTCGCGGTACCTCGGCTTCCGCGATCTTCGTGAGGTGGCTCGCTTGCGGCCGGTTACCCGCGGCGCTCACGACATGCCCCAGAAACTCGACTTCCTGCGTCCCGATGTGGCACTTGTGGTGCGCGACGGACAAGTGGTGGGTAGCGAGGCGTTCTAGGACCAGTGTAAGGTGTCGGATGTGTTCCTCCCAGGTCTCCGAGAATACGATTACGTCGTAGAGGTACGCTAGTGCGAAGCGATCGACGTAGCCCTCAAGTACGCGCGTCATCATCCCCTGGAACGTCGCAGGGGCGCATTTCAGTCCGAATGGCATCGCTCGAAATTGGAATTTGCGGCCGTCGGGGATGGTGAACGCGGTCTTCTCGCGGTCTTCGGTCCGGATGGGAACCTGCCAGTACCCTGATTTAAGGTCGAGGGTACTGAACACCGTTGCTCGTCCTAGTCCTGCTACCGCGTTCTCCACGCTGATCTGGGGTGGTGGGGCGCTAACTGTGATAGTGTTCAGTGGCCGGAAGTCTACGCAGAACCGCAGTGATCCGTCCTTCTTCGGCGCGAGTACTATGCAGGCGTTGTAGCGACTATTCGACGGTTCAATAACACCATCCCGGAGCATCTCCGCGACCTGTTCCCGTATGGCACGTTGCTCCCGGAAACCGTATCCTCTGGGGGGCTCGTACACCGGTTGTTGTGGGTGGTCGGGATGTGGTGCTCGGTGACCGTAGTTCGTCTGAGGGGGTCGGACACCGTGAATATTTCCTGTCGCTCTGCTAGTACCCGGTCTACGGCGGCGCGGTACTCGGGTGGGACGTCGTGACGTACCTGGTGAAGTGTGACGGTTTCATGAGCCCGTGCGGGTAGGGACCCGACGGCATAGACTACCAGCCGCTCTTGCGTGCCGATGTGTACCCGAGTGGCCTTGGTCTCGATTACGGCGTCCTGCTCTGCTAGCCAGGGCTGCCCCAGGACTATCTCCTCGCGGAGGTCCTCGACGACGAGGGCGGTCACGGTGGTGGTGTAGCCCCTTATCCTAACCTGGAGTGTCGCTCACCCTACGGTCAGGCCTGGTCGGGTGTTCGTGGCTAATTGCAATTCCGTCTGTTGAGGTTGGAGTTTCCCGGGCGGTACCAGGTGGGGGGCTACGAATACGTGACTCGCCCCTGTGTCGACTAGAGCAGCCGCGGCTCGCCCGTCAACCTCTACGGGGATGCGCAGGAGGCTGTCCCGCGGGTGGGTCAGCTGGTACAGTTGGGGGGGGTCTTTCCCTTCCCGTGACAACCGGGAGCGGTGTTCCTAATGCTCCGCCCCCGGGTTGGCGTTTCCCGGCGGTTGGTTCGCGCGAGGAGGTGGTAATGGGCAATCCTTGTGCCAGTGGCGTGTACCGTCTGGGCAACCTCGCTGGCACAGTGGTAGTCCCTGGACGTCCTGTGTTGCCGACCTGGTGGGTGTGGCGTTGGTTTGGGGCGTGTTTTCGATGGCTCGTCGCCGGGTCGGTGGCTGGTTGTCAGCTCCCCCCTGTTGTGATGCCTGGCTGAGGCGTCCCCGACTCGTGTCCAGTGTGCCCCGTTGCCAGAGGTCGCGCAGGTTCTGTTCGATGGCCGCTGCTTGTTGCACGTATTCCTCTACCGACTCTGGGCGACAACAACGCATGAAAGGCTGGAGGCCGGTGTGGAGTAACGCTGTGACAGTGGGTAGCGCTGTCGTGGGTCGAGCGTGCGGGTTGACGCGTGCAAAGAGGCGTAGTTTCCGTGCTACGAATTGTTCGGCCGTCTCGCCATTCTTCTGCCGCTCGCCATAGAACTGTGAGGTGCAGTCGAATAATGCCTGTTCAGTGTCGAATCGGCGGGTTAGTGCGCCGGCGAACTCCGTCCACGGCATGCCGAACCGTCCCCATATGTCCCACCATTCGTGGGCTGTGCCTCGCAGTTGCCCGCTGGCCTGTCCCGACCACTCGTCTACTGGTATACCTGCTCGGGTCAATCGCACTTCACAGTTTTCTACGAAAGTTCGTGGGTCCTCATGGGTGAGGCCACCGAATTCAGGTAGTGTGAACTTGCCCTGATAACCTTGGGGGCGGTTGTACGTAACGAGGTTTGGGTCGACGGGTGGCGGTGGCTGTTGCGCATGGTGTTCCTCTTTCGCGGCGTGTGTGCATGTCGTGCAGGTGGTCGGGCGAGTGCTCACCACGGTGGTGTTAGTTACTGTTTCCGTCTTTACGGTTGGTGCTTGGTTCTTCCCCGGGAACTGTCCGCCCCACGGCTGTACCCATGAGTGGTCGTGTGGGTCCTGACTGTGGGGGGTGCATTGGCAGGTCATGTACCATGGTCTCGACCCCGTCAGTAGGTCTGTCCCCCTGGGCAGTAAGCACTGGGCGCATACAACGTCGGAGTTCCGGGTTTGCATGTTGCGCTAGTTATGGTGCGTGTTTAGCGGTGTTGGTCTGTGTTTCTCGCTCGCGGCTCTGTGTGCACGGTGCAGGCTTGCGCGCGGGGTCGCGCTCGCCGGCTGGGCAGGTGCCCGGACAGCCGCACAAAACGGAGGCCGAGAATGGCCGCGGCGGAGGTGGTGCGCAGATCGTCGTGCGCAGCGGCGGCCGAGAGCGCCCGGACAGCCGCACAAAGCGGAGGTCGAGAACTGTCCGCGTTGGGGAGGGGGTACGGATGAGCGTGCGATTAATAAGGCTGTACGCTAGCTTGTACGCAGGCTTGGCGCTACAAGTTCTGCCATGTCTTTTTAGGCTCTCTCTCCGCGTAAACGACTTGCTACATCGAACACAACTTATCATATTGCGCAGTGGATTTTTAACACAGTCATTCTTCTCGTGTTGTCTTTTATTCTTTCTCAAGATAAACTCTTTACTGCAAAACTTACACCTATGTTCTTTCGATACAGCGTCAGATCCCGAATCGGAATTCATATTAGTTACTGAGACTAATGCCAGATACCAATTGAGTGTTTTAAATTAGATCCAATACTTAAATAGAAATTTTTTCATATTTCATCAGCGAGAATTAATATATCTCATGCAAAAGTACTTTATGCATGTAGTTCTGCTTTTCAACAACTGATGTCGCCACATGTTGCTTGCAGGTAAATCATATTTAGTTTTTTTATGCGGGATGCGGGATGCTCACTAACGATCGCAAAAGAAGGATGGCTTCGCTAGACTCCAAGGAAAAGGAAGTATGTTGGTGCTCCACAGATGTCTCATGGCGTAATATTAATTTGACTGAGTAATGATATTTTTTAATTCCACCTGATGAAAATATTGCAAGTTTTGATTTAGTAGCAGAAATTATCGAATTAAATGTAACTCCAAATAAAATGACATGTCTCATTAGACAAAAAAAAATCCATGCGGAGAGCGGTTTCTCAGAATAGTCAGAAACACTTGAAGAAACCACAGGATTGATTGCAAGAACACGGGAAAAACCATCAAAATATTGACAAGAATAATCAGGAGCACACGGAGAAAACCATCATAATATTGGCAAGAATAATCAGGAGCACACGGAGAAAACCATCATAATATTGACCAGATTAATCAGAAGTACTCGGAGAAAACCACCACATGTTTTCTTTGATATCATAAAATTACAGGAAAAAATATTTAAATATAAAAATAAATTAATAAAAAAAATTAAAAAAAATAAAAAAAAAAATACATAAATTTCTGGCTTGTACAAGAACTCTATCTTTGCTAAACAATGATAAGTTTACAAGCTAGCAGAAACTGTTTATGCATATTTTTTAATTTTTTTTAATTTTTTTTAATTTGTTTAATTAATTTATTTTTATATTTTAATATTTTTTCCTGTAATTTTATGATATCAAAGAAAACATGTGGTGGTTTTCTCTGAGTACTTCTGATTAATCTGGTCAATATTATGATGGTTGTCTCCGTGTGCTCCTGATTATTCTTGCCAATATTATTATGGTTTTCTCCGTGTGCTCCTGATTATTCTTGTCAATATTTTGATGGTTTTTCCCGTGTTCTTGCAATCAATCCTGTGGTTTCTTCAAGTGTTTCTGACTATTCTGAGAAACCGCTCACCGCATGGATTTTTTTTTGTCTAATGAGACATGTCATTTTATTTGGAGTTACATTTAATTCGATAATTTCTGCTACTAAATCAAAACTTGCAATATGTTTTTATCAGGTGGAATTAAAAAATATCATTACTCAGTCAAATTAATATTACGCCATGAGACATCTGTGGAGCACCAACATACTTCCTTTTCCTTGGAGTCTAGCGAAGCCATCCTTCTTTTGCGATCGTTAGTGAGCATCCCGCATCCCGCATAAAAAAACTAAATATGATTTACCTGCAAGCAACATGTGGCGACATCTGTTGTTGAAAAGCAGAACTACATGCATAAAGTACTTTTGCATGAGATATATTAATTCTCGCTGATGAAATATGAAAAAATTTCTATTTAAGTATTGGATCTAATTTAAAACACTCAATTGGTATCTGGCATTAGTCTCAGTAACTAATATGAATTCCGATTCGGGATCTGACGCTGTATCGAAAGAACATAGGTGTAAGTTTTGCAGTAAAGAGTTTATCTTGAGAAAGAATAAAAGACAACACGAGAAGAATGACTGTGTTAAAAATCCACTGCGCAATATGATAAGTTGTGTTCGATGTAGCAAGTCGTTTACGCGGAGAGAGAGCCTAAAAAGACATGGCAGAACTTGTAGCGCCAAGCCTGCGTACAAGCTAGAGGACAACGATGAATCTACTAGCCTAAGGAAGAGTGATCTGCATTACGACAATAATTTTCTTGGCTCTTCCGATCTCGACAAAGAACTTAAATTGAAGGAGGTTGATGATTTACGGAAGAATGAAGGCAATGGAAGAATCCTTAACGTGAAAAGTGAGAATATATTCCAGCCGAATTCAAGTAGATCTTTCCTACTTTGTAAAAATGATGGACTCCTAAAAAGGAAGCATGAAGACGATGAAGACACTTCAACATCATCAACATCGAATTATTACGGTAAATTGGGTGAAGACGATTCCTTATACGGTGATTGTTACAGTGACTCTGAGGCTGTTGACAAAGACATAGACTATGATGAAGCACCTAAAGCTGCCAAGATCGAAGAATGTGGCGGTGTCCTGAGACCGAAACGATGGAAACGACGTGATATATTAAATAAATCAGATCAAGCTTGTGATGATCACCGTCTCAAACATGAAAGTTACCCTGAGGTTGGTGGTAAAACGGAAGACACCAGAGATCATAATATTTATTATAAAGGTGCAAGGAAGATGGTGGTAGAAGAGAATGATTACACATCATGGAAAGATCCAAACATATTGGTTGACCGGCTAAGACTTCTACATGGTTCGCTTTGTGCAGGAAACTATTCCTGCATCAAAGAAATATCCTTCATACTCAAGGAACTGAGGAATGCTGGCTACATACAATAATGGCTTGTTTTACTTGCATTTGTATAATGTAAAGCAATAAAATAAATAATTTAAATTATAATAATTTAATGTTTTTATTTCGTGTATTCTGATTTCTAACTTGTGCTTCCTTTTTGCCTTTTTTTTTTGTTGATGGAGCTTCCAAATGTGCTGCCTTTTCGATGGTGGTGCTTCCAAATGTGCTGCCTTTTCGTTGTCGGTGCTTCCAAATGTGCTGCCTTTTCGTTGCCGGTGCTTCCAAATGTGCTGCCTTTTCGTAGTCGGTGCTTCCAAATGTGCTGCCTTTTCGATGGTGGTGCTTCCAAATGTGCTGCCTTTTCGTTGTCGGTGCTTCCAAATGTGCTGCCTTTTCGTTGTCGGTGCTGCCAAATGTGCTGCCTTTTCGTAGTCGGTGCTTCCAAATGTGCTGCCTTTTCGTAGTCGGTGCTTCCAAATGTACTGCCTTTTCGATGGTGGTGCTTCCAAATGTGCTGCCTTTTCGTTGTCGGTGCTGTCAAATGTGCTGCCTTTTTGTAGTCGGTGCTTCCAAATGTGCTGCCTTTTCGTTGTCGGTGCTGCCAAATGTGCTGCCTTTTCGTAGTCGGTGCTTCCAAATGTGCTGCCTTTTCGTAGTCGTTGCTTCCAAATGTGCTGCCTTTTCGTTGTCGGTGCTGTCAAATGTGCTGCCTTTTCGTAGTCGGTGCTTCCAAATGTGCTGCCTTTTCGATGACGGTGCTTCCAAATGTGCTGTTTTTTCGTAGTCGGTGCTTCCTATTGTGCTGCCTTTTCGTTGTCGGTGCTGTCAAATGTGCTGCCTTTTCGTAGTCGGTGCTTCCAAATGTGCTGCCTTTTCGATGACGGTGCTTCCAAATGTGCTTCCTTTTTTTGTTGATGGTGCTTCCTATTGTTTTTCCTTTTTTGAAGGTGCTTCCAAATGTGCTTCCTTTTTTTGTTGATGGTGCTTCTATTTTTTTAATGTTGTTTTGACTTTAGTATTTTGGTAAATTGTTCTTGATTTGACTAGCGTATTATTCAAACCGGTTAATGTATATAAACGAGTCCTAGACAGCAGGACGCTCAGTTTGTTACTGCCTTCGACGGTGTACGGATCACCTAGTTTGTTTATTCTGGTGCATAAGTCGTGTAATTGCCTGTTCTTGAGACTTCGATGGCATCTTTACCGACTTTAACGTCGTACTCGATGGAGGATGTACCATCAACTACGGGAACCGTGACGTCGGCGCCGACGATGTTGGAGCAGATCCCGTTGGCAACGCCTCTGACAACACTGGAGGAGACTTCGATATGTGCTGTTCCACCATCAGCTGACGTTTCATCAACGTTGAATACTTCAATTAATGAAGAGCGTACTTCGCATCAGTGCAAATACTGTGGTGCATCATTTACTATCACCTCAAATGCTCGCAGACATGAAAGAAGCGGTTGTTCTAATAATGTTCAAAGAATACAATTTCAGTGCAATAAGTGCAATAAACTAATTTCACGTCTCGATAGCTTACATCGTCATTATAAAAAATGCTCCGAGAAGTATAATGAACATGGTTATTGATTTGACTCATGTGTTGTACCGGCTAATGAGACTATATAAGTACTATGAACTTCAGTCCGTCTCTGGCTGTGGTGATGAACGGATCGGATAGACATTTAAAGTCATGTAAAAGGCTTAGTCCGTACATTAAGAAGACTGTTTGAATCGAGGAATCCAAAAGGCTTTGGTAATTTGTCAGTGTTTTTTTTTGTACTTGTAGTAGTGTATTGAATTTATGTAATAAAATTTTTTAAAAAGAACTTGCGGTGTTTTTATTTTCTCAAACCTAACACTTTTTTTAGTATTTTTTTTAAATTGAAGTTGTTTTGTATCGGCCAGGGATCGAACCAAGGACCTTAGTCGATCCAATCAATCATTATATGGATTACTAATTTATTTAATGAATTTTGGATTTTTTCCCGCTTTTCTAGCTACATTATTACATGATTTCAAGATGGCGGCCGAATTTCAAGATGGCGGGGGGCACCTCCATAATAAATGATTACTGCACTGTAGCGGGTTAGAATAAAATTATCCAGATGGAAATGTACTCTATAATACAAGTACACACACAATATGGCGTACTCCAGCAGGTGGTAGCTACTGGTAGCATGTACTGAACATAAAATGTCGGATCCATGATGGTCGACAAGGACAAAGTCAAATTTCAAGGACAAAGTCAAATTTCAAGGTCAAGGTCAAATTTCAAGGTCAAGGTCAAATTTCAAGGTCAAAGTCAAATTTCAGGGCCAAGGTCAAATTTCAAGGTCAAGGTCAAATTTCAAGGTCGAGGTCAAATTTCAAGGTCAAGGTCAAATTTCAAGGTCAAGGTCAAGGTCAAAGGCCAAGGTCAATGTTCAATGTCAAGGACAATGTTCAAGGTCAAGGTCAAAGTTCAAGGTCAAGGTCTAATTTCAAGGCCAAGGTCAAATTTCAAGGTCAAGGTCAAGGTCAAAGTTCAAGGTCAAGGTCAAATTTCAAGGTCAACAGTTGAGGACAAAATTATGGTGACCAGATAATTATACTACATGGTATCGGCACACTCTAGCAGACGAAAACAATATGGTGGTCTCCAGTGGATGAAGACAAGATGGCGGACATGATGTCATACCAGTTGATGATAAATACCTTGGTACTGGTGGTGGTAGATCAGTCTAGGTAGCTTTCATGGAGGAAGGATCGACCATTTACTCTCGCCGGGAATCGAACCAAGGACGTACATCGATATAATCAAACAAAATTCAAATACGTTAATTTTTTGATGAATTTTGGAATTTTTTTCATTAAAATCGGATAATAAATAAAGATTTTCAAGATGGCGTCCAAATTTCAAGATGGCGGACATGATGTCATACTACCTGATGGTATATATGCTTTGAAAAAAAGTGGTGGGGGTCAGTCTGCCTGCAGTCACCTAGGGGGACGGATCGGTCGCAATTTTTTAATTTTTTTGCCCTCACCAGGTTCGAACCGAGGACTCCGAACTTCGTGTCGTTAATGTTTGTTTTTTATAAGTATTTTATTAAAATTTTATTAAATTAATTTTTTTATAATTTTTTAAAAATTTTCATTAAAATAGGATAATAAATAAAAAAGTTAAAGATGGCGGCCGTAACGGAAACTGCAACGGTGACGTCATCATCCAGTATGGCGGATAACACAATGCCAGAATTTTCGAGAACACAATGACGTCATCCAAAATGGCGGATCTAAGATGGCGGATCCAAAATGGCCTTCGGTGTCAAGGTCACGGTCAAAAATCAAGTTCACAACCATCCAAAATGGCCGCCGTGACGTCACAATCCAAGATGGCGGAAAACACCACAGACACCACACCCTGGACCCTGTCCCCGGACCGTCATTCCTATACTACTCTGCGCATTCATTTGGTCGCAAGCTAGAATGCAAATATTTATACTTTTTCACAGTGTTAATGATTGAAAGGCAGTTATTTGGGCATGTCCCTCTGCGATTGTGAGCCAATGCAGCATAGATTGGTATTTGAGTTACAAACCTGGCCAAAAATATATATTTTTTGCTTTTCGTACGGAGATGCGTTAATTATTCAAATAAAAGCAATCACTTTCAACAAACTCGTGAAAGTTATACGTATGCATACCTGTAGCTGTTTACTCAAGCTTAACCCATATATATGTAGTAACGACTGCGTTGTGGGCCGCGGGCGGCCAGGTGGCTTGAATTGCCGACGTGTTTGACATGTTAAGAACAGTCTAGTCCGCCCTTCTCGCCACTTGTCTGTCTACGTCCCCGGCAGTTACACAGAGGGCCGGGTTGGCAAGGCCAGCTTCAGAGGAGCCGCCTTGCTGACTGAAAGCGGCCCAAATTACTGACGCGTCACGCATACCAGTGCGCCCCGACGCTTGTTCTGGGCCATTCGGCAGCGGCACACCTTCGCCCTGGCTCCTTCGTGCCACGTCATTCTTCCAGCAGCATCTCGGTACGTCGACGTCTAAAACCTTCGATAAAGCCAGAAAGGGTGACAGTGGAGGACCGTCCCTATAAAAGGGACGAGTGGCGTCGCGAGAGTCAAGAGTGGTACCGGGGCCTTCTCCCTGGTATAGGGGCGACAGCGTGCGATAGTTTGGAGCAGTGTGCGTTGGCGAGCGAGAGTCTCGGCGAGACCAGAATATTGCGTGCTGGGGCGACCCGGCGACTGGCGACAATCGTGCGATGGTTAGAGGCGTGCGACAGCGGTGGTGCAGAGTCGAGCGAGGGCTGCGGCGGCGGCTCGACGACTTCAGGAGCTAGCAGCGACTACTTGGAGCCGACCTCCCTCTGCGAGTGGGGACTGGGCCGGCGGCGCGGCTAAGGTGGCGAGAGCTGGAGTGTGTGTGAGTGAACTGCGCGACTCGATAGAGCGGAACAGACTTGTATATAGTGCGGAGAGCAAAGTGTAAATAGTAAATAATAAAACAGTATTTAAACAATTAATCTTTTAATTGGGCTATTCCTCTCGAACCCACTTGGTAGGATCGTAACAATATTATACTGCCTACATACTGGATTGGATATATAACAAAAAAAAAGTCGTAAAATAACTTGAAAGTACATATTTAATAAATAGACACTCGTTAACAAAAGATATAACTTACAACATTTCATCATCATTTTAACTATCATCAAAAGAACCAGCTTGTTTTTTTTAAAAAAAACTCTAAGACTTTCTTTGATATTGTCTGCCTTTTTCTATTTAAGTTAGATTTCATGCCAGTGAAAATGGGTCCGAAGGTAACGCGAGCGATTTAAAATATCCTCATTACAGTCCAACGTGAAAAATGTTCTGGAGAAGCTTTCTCTGTACTGAATAAAACGTTTATTTCTCGCTTCGGCTGCTTATTCCGACAACTGACTATTCGGAAATAAAGCATGCAATGTGATCCTCGGAACATGAGTTAATATACTGTGGACTATTGATGACATAGTTTGCTAGGCACTCAATTCTACATAATATTATGCAATATTTATGGTGTACGTACCAAAATTTTCGACACTTATATCGAAACCCAAAGATATCACTTTCAATATTATTTAAAATCGGAGAATATATTCAAGATCTAGCCCTACAATGGCAGCGGCCATCCGAAACTTTGTGGTTGTGGTTGGAGACTTTGTCTGGAAGTATACTTATTAGCCATATCTGTATTGCCTGCGGCACGATAACCCAATTGCGCTGCGTAAGTTAATTCATCTACAGGAACTTTCTTTCTGAGCTCCATTTTTTTCCCGGTGCTTTGATTGATCACTCAAATCATCTAATTATTTATACGGTCGCCATTTCAATGAAGAGACTGGGGCAGCAGGTAAATAATTTCTTCATTTATCCAGTTTTCAATTATTTTTTTCAAGAAGCTTTTTTCTGTACTGTTGCACAAGGCCCATTTTAGCTTGTGAAAAATCTTAAAACTGTTAATGATGTTTGTAAGATCCGATAATATCTTAGAAGGGCACTTAATAATTTCAGCTAATGTATATATTTTTATAATTCTTAGAGCTTTACATCAAAGAACCTGTCTGCACTTCATCTTATAATAGCTTGCAGTTGTTCTTGATTTGTATACATCAATGAAGCCAGAGAACCTAAAAAATTATAAATAAAAAATAAAAATCATTATCTGATATATTACGTCATATTTATCTTAGTGTTTCGGGGCCCAAGGCCAATGCTTATCATTGAAGTTGAATTTTTGACTCAAATACCAGTCTGTATGATGCCAAGCTAGTAGAGAAAGTAAATGAATCAAGTTGTGTCGATTAACAAGATAAAAAAACCTGTTCTCGCTAATAAATTGAAAAGCAAACCTCGTTTTAGCACATGTCGGACTGTTGATTCCACCCAGACGCCAGATGAATCCGAAATATTTCTGGATCTCTTCATATAAGTATCTAATGTGAAGTCAGTACATGCGCACGAAGGTTAGTTTTCACTTAATTTCCTACATAATCTAGAAGTGGCAATCCAATCCTAATTTAAAAAAAAAAAAATTACAGCATAAAGGCGTAGGTACATTTCAAAGTTCCTGATTATTCTGTAATATTCCAGAAACTTTTATAAACTTATGGCACGTTTAAAAAATTACTTTATGTAACATTAAATAATATGTTATTAAATACTCCAAACCGATCGATTTAATATTTTCTCAATTTTCACAGAGTGAAAATTATTCAAATGGTTTTAATTTAATGCATCCAGCATTGAACAACTTAGAAAGATTTTACGTATTATGCATACTACCTTAGTTGTTAATTTTATATAAATTTTTACTTTGGACTTAGGTTTGGATAATATTAACAATGTTTAAAATACATTTAATCAATTAATAGTAAGAAAACTTAAAATATTTTAGTTCCATCACTTCCCATTCTTACTCTAATAGTTCCTTACATAAAGAATATTATAGTTCAAGTTTTTGGATCATGTTTATGATTCTTTAATAGATTATTCTGGATTTGAGAGTATTCCCACTACATTTTTTTTTGTCTTTCAACCCTTGTTATTTCCACCCCTTGAAGAAATTGTTGGCAATATAAACATGAGGTAGAAAAAAAATTAAGAAAGTATTCAATCGTGTTCATAGTGCGTAATTTGTAGAAATTATTTTGAGGTTTCACAGTAACAAGAAAGTTTTTAACATGGTACAGATACTATCATTTCAATTTTTTAATTCTCTCCGTGTTTTTTATCCACTAGCGGCAAATTGGTTTATAAAAAATTTTTCTGACAATAGTCTTCGATAAAAATTACATCTAAGATTTACAAACAATTCAAACGGATTCGTTGACATGCTTACTAAGAGAGTTATGAATTTCTTTTGTCCTTCAAAGCTTGTTTCTCCCCCCCTCCTTCCTTTTCAGTAAGGGTTGGCTGTATTAAACATTATTTTAGAACACAGGTTTTGGTATTACTCCTACGTTGAAATAGAAGCAATATTTGTCATATGTTGTAAGAAATAACCATTTTTCTGTTTTTCAAAAAACATTGCCCATTTATAGCCGTTGGGTGGAATTAACTAATTTGACCGATATTAATCATTGCAATTTTTTATACATTGGTTTGAAAGTTATTTGTTCAAAATTACGATAGCTATCGTGTCCATAGAAAATGGAATTTATATAGCTATATAAATATATAAACTTTTCAGTTACATACGGTTTTGGGGTTATGGACAATGGAGCATAACATTATATAATAATTTTCCAGTAGTCAGACCGTGGCAACATCTAACAATGGGTAAAATAAAAAAAACCATATATGGTTTTTATTTTTTGCATATAATATTTATGGTTTATATGCTATCTATTTCCAAGTAAATAATTATAAAGCGTTCATATGAAGAAACAATTTACGGCATAACATATTTATACAATCAGAGATATTAAAAAATAGGGCGACTGTGTTGAATGCATCAAACAATGATTATGCACCTCACTGAAATGCTGCTTTACTTTGGTAACGCTTGTTTTAGTAACGATAAGTATTTTCCGGCCAAAGAAATTTGTTAAAGTAATAATCACACATTAACGTTTTTATATGGTTGTTATTATTATCCTTTTCAACTAAGTTTAGGAGCTTCTCATATTAGACTGATTCATGTTTTATGTTCTATTGCTTGGAGAAAAATCTCATAATAAACAATAAATTATCCATAAACATCTTCGCAGCTGAAGTATTACACAAAAATTAAATGTCCAAATTCAAATACTTTTAATTAGTTTCAGTTCATTAATATGTTAGCTGAGAGTTTTTCAAACTTTTCTGAGACTACGGGTATGTGTTTGTAAAACAAAAATATATTTGCTTAATTTTCAAAACTGTATAGGTATATATTACCCATAATTTTCTTTAGTTATCTTTCTTTCTAATATATGAAAAATAAGTAATGATCCTTTCAGATTATCATAATTTCTTAGTAATAAAATATTGGCTAAAAATTTATGGATTCCGAAGACACGTGTCTTAAAAGTGTCTTATAAGATACAGCGATATGAGTAAATCTTTTGTGAAGTGTCTGAAGATATGGCTATGCACATAAAATAGATTTTGTGAAAAATGTACATAAATTTAACACAAATATTTGTAGAAAAACTAGTAACTGGGTATTACTGAATTAGTTTCCATCAGTAACAAATAATTTTTACAGAGTTAAAACTTCTTAAGTGGCTAAATGAACATTACACCTAAATAAAACACGGTTTTAAAATGTAATTTTTGGCAATTTCATATAAAAATTAAAAATAACAGTGTTCATTGCTCAATTAATATTATACATAATACAGAATCATAAAATAACAAGAGAAACCAGACCAGTATGCTATCCTTTAACGAAATGAAGACTGTAAATGAAGAACTGTCTGCCTCGCACCTAGCCTGAGAGGTTGGCACGAGCTCATTTCCGTCTCCCAAGCGCATTGGCGGGGAGAGGGTGTGAGTGACCTTCCTGGAAGGAGCTGGCAACAGCAGCCTATCTCCGCAAACCCGCGCGTCATCCGCTCCACCCTGCTTCCCCCCACCCACATCATGTGCTGGTAGCTCGCTTCCTCAACATTTCGATTACAAAAAGTGATGCTGTCCAGGGGCTCCCACAGGATTTTTTCCCTGGAGGGGGGGGGGGGGGGGGGGGGGGCAAAGTCAGTTGTTTCATATTTTATACTCTAAATATAGAAATTAAAAATTATCAGACAATTTTTAAGGAAATATGTCTGTTTATTAGTATTCTTCACATATGCATTAATCAGCACTAAAGTTGTTAATATGTTATGTTAATTTTTCATCAAATTGTATGTGAAACTATTTTCCAGTCAAACTCGCAGAGGGGGCAACTGCCCCTGGGTACTGCTCTCCCCCTTGTTGGCACCACTGATGCTGTCGCTTTGTTTTCAGATAGAGTATCATACTCGCGGACTTTTATAAAGAATTCAACTCAGTCAAAAGTGCAGTCGGGCCCTTTAAGTAATTAAATGAATAGCCTGAAATTTATGATATGTACTTTGAAAATTATATCTAATCATATAACCATCTTTAAGGAAATATTTAAACGTTTGAAACCATAGCGCCATTAAGGTCTTCAAAATCTATAATATAGTTTTTGTTTCACAATTTTATCATAAAAATTATGTAAATCGCACGAGTAAATGTATTACATTTAAATTACTATCCCACCACCACAATGAGTTTGGCTGAAGCCCGGCCTTCATTATTTTAATACTATTTAATTTAATTTAACCGATAATATATATCCAGAATATTTCCTCTTTTTAAGTTAGATGTAAAAATATTCATAAGAACTTAAACATATTATGTTAAACTAAAAGTATCATTTTGCCTTATAATTATCATAAACTGGTGTTACAACTTAATGTGACTTAATATTTTTTTTTAAAGTAAAGTTGTTCCAATCAAGACAGTATACCACGTACGTATCAAAGTTCTCATTTAATGTTAATGTACACCTCGTAGAAAAAATTTTCTTTGTTAAAAACAGTAGTAATATACTTAAATCTATGTCGTTTGAGCACTGTAAGTTTGACATGAATATCTTTCTTTAACAGTTACATTTATTTTAACACGTTTGGATTGGTATCACACAAGATCTCTAAATTTCTAGTGTATGCCACTGTACTTTAAGTTGACTTCCACAGAAGAGTTATGAATGTTTGATTTATTTCTCAGGTTCATTTTTAATGTATGTGAACAAAAAGTCAACCAACATAATAATAACAATAATTTTAATAGTATCGTTCACCAGTGCAATTGCAAGAAGATGCTACAAAGCATAACTGAAGCTTGCTGGACATACAGTTGCATTATTTCTCAAATATTACAAATTATGGTAAAATACGTCTTCAGGGATGACATGCACATTTTTAGAAGCTTGACATATATTTCTACGAGACAAATCTGACATAATATTGAAATATTAAGTGATTTTGCAGACCAAGTAAAAAAATACGTGTTTTGCTGTCAGTCTTTTTTTTAACATGCTAATTCAATATTCCTAGATAAATTTTTCAATACGTTAGTCAATCATAAACGTTACTCAAATTTTAAAGATTGAAACATACTGGTTATGAATAATCACAGAATTTCTAGTCCATGGATACATATAGTATAAAAGCTATGTTTTACACAAATTTTCAGTACAATAATATAAAATAAAAATATCTGACAAAAGTGGATATTTATTTACATGAATTGCACCTCAGTGAATTTTTCATTGTCATAAGATAATATCCGAAGAGGTATAATAAAAATAAAAAATTCTGGTGTAGATATTTCATTAATTTTATCTTAGTTTAAGCAATATTTTAGTATGAATTCAGTAGTGATGTTGTATTATAGATTATACCTAGTAAATATTTGTATATATATTTTTGAACCTTTAAAAAAAATAATGAAAAATCATAGCCAATCTATCGCTGGTCCGAATGTTATTGAATCTGGTAGTAAAATATGGTAGTTTTCCGTATTGGCACAATTCCGCCTCGCCTCTTTGAAACAGACGGAAAAGTACCATACTGGAAAAGTACCATACTTAAATATAAAATTTATAGCTGCCACGAATGTTTTTGAATCTTGTAGTAAAATATGGTAGTTTTCCGTATGACAGAATTCCGCCTCGCCTCTTCGAAACAGACGGAAAAGTACCATACTTAAATATATAATTTATAGCTGCCACAAATGTTTTTGAATCTTGTAGTAAAATATGGTAGTTTTCCGTATGGCACAATTCCGCCTCGCCTCTTCGAAACAGACGGAAAAGTGCCATACTTAAAAAGGACACGTGCTGCTATCTGGCATCATTTGAGTTAACCTAAGAAACTGTTGGAGTTGACAGCGCTGTCTACAGACGAATTCTCCACACTATTCTGAGAAAAGAGGCGTTGTAGTCATTCCATGGAGTGTGTAAAAAAATATGGCACAATTCCGCCTCGTCCTTTTCCAAGTATGGTACTTTTCCAGTATGGTACTTTTCCGTCTTTTTCGAAGAAGAGAGGCGGAATTGTGCCATACGGAAAAGTACCATACCAGTATGGTACTTTTCCAGTATGGTACTTTTCCGCGCCCCCCATGGTAGGAATGTTGGCTAGGTTTGCAAGATAGGGAGCGGTAAAAAGGATAAATTTTATCTTAAAAATCAAATGTAACTGAGCGAAATTCATGTATAAATGGACAAATTGCGAGAGCATTTCAACTCCGGAATAGATGTACTTTTTTATAAATAAAATATGCTTAGCCTATATAAAGCTACCAATTTAGTTGGTCCAATCAAAACATGAAACATTTTTGCAATATTTAATGTGAAAAACAAATTACGTTATACGGAAACTATGTAATAGTACTTGTCACAAAACACAAAAAATACGTATCAAAATTTTACAGTGTGAAAATTTCCATATTTGTCATATACATTAGGTAAAATTTTAAGTAAAATACAATCTTAAATAAAACTTTAATTAATATTTATGTAACTGACATTGCCAATCACAGAAACAAATGTAAGATTCTTAGACTTTAAATTGCAATTCAATTGCAAGCTATTTTTCACGGACACACAAATTGTGAAGGTTGGAATGGCACTAGTGTTGTAATTTTGAAATGCAGTAAATTGGACATTTTCTTAAACCCATCACATGAGTTTTTATAAATAATGTTTTTGTTTCTTTTAGGAATAAATTAATTTCAATCAAATAACCTACGACTCGGTGATAGGCCTACCTACAGTATCACATAGCATATTTTTATCCGAATATACATTACATAATCTAATGAGGTGAATAAGTTATTGCTGGTTTTAAATGTAGCTAACCTAATATAACTAGGCTTCCTACTATTTTACAAAATTTAAACATAGCTAACCTAACTTAACCAACCATCCATACGATTTTAAAGTTTTTCGGAACTACAACAGAACTTCCATTTTGAACAAATCAAAGTTCCAAAGAACAACAAACCATCAAAATCTCTATCGGAATTGTGATTCCATCAGCAAAGGAGATGACGGAATAATTCTGACAGTTTGTGACATAATTCCGATAGCGGAATTATTCAGACAGTGTAAAGAATATGGCCCCAGGTCCTAAACTCTGTGAAAATAAGTCATAAGTTACACACCACACTGACCACCATAGTAGCAGTATTAATGGCAGGTGTGTTCCCGCATCACTTGGCTCTGTGGACAGGGCAAGACAGAGGCTTCGATGACTGCCCAGGGCAGAATATCATCAATCTTTTTTTTAATGGATAGAACATTACATGACTGTTCAATGACAATGTATTTTTTAAATACCCCATTGTTTATACTACTTGGCTTGATCAGAGACAGCTAACATGCTAACTTATTACACATGACATAACCTAACCAGTCTACCCGATACGAGATTATGAAAAGTCCCTGTCACAAAGCAAACTAGTTTATATGGAAGGGCACTTGAACTCACTTGGCCAATGAAAATACAGTTATGTACAAAAATGATCTACTTAACTAAACTACAACATGCAAACAACACAACAAACTAATCCAGTCTATTGCTTAATACAGAATTAAAGAATAAAATAAAGTTATAAAAACCTACAAAAATGTTTAAATATGTAATTTTTAATGTTTAAAATTATTTTATCTTGCTTGTTCTAGATGTTGCAGAAGACAGTGATTATGTATGCATGGAAAGGTCCGTGGTCACCGCAAGTGCCATAGTGCTAACATTCTTCAATGTTGGCCTCATATCTGGATTTATATTCTTTTACAATGTGCGGAAAAACCAATGGAAAAATGAAGCGAGAACAGACATGAGCAAACAGTGTGTAACAATTCCCGAAGTGCTTTTCCGAAACGTGTATGATCGCCTGCCAAGGAGTACCAGCATCCCGTTTGGTTCGCATCAGCAGCAGCAGCTCCCTATATGAGAACTAATAGCTACCAACAACTAGAATTTGTGAATAAGTACAATAAAGCCTCTGCCTGCTCCTTAAACACTAGCTAAACATAAACTTACCCAATTGGTATTTTTTTTACATATTTCTCAAAACTTTAACACTAGTATCAGTCACTTCCACTACTGGTAAAGATTAATTATATTAATTAGATGCATGATGATTTAATTTTATTATTTTACAAATTATTGATTAAAAAGGAGCAGGTTTTCATCAATTATTTTTGTTAATTTAGAGTTAAAAATGATGGCCCTATTTTGCTGTTAATTAACTAGGAAAAAAAAGGTTTAAAATTTTATAAACTGTAACACACATGCAAAATAGATTAAATTGCTTAGTTTTGAATGAATGTGTAGATGGAATATAATTTTGTGAATACTTCTATGTAGTTTTTGTACTGAATAAGATAATACAGAAAATACGAGATGCCAATTCATGTGCCATATTTCCTGGAACCTACATTAAAAACAGTTACAACAAATGTTTGTGCTGAGAAAAAACTATAATATTTCATGAGATATTTTATGTGCACTGCAGCATAAGGTGAACCAAAACTTTGCTGCTGCATGTTGCTTTGGAAATGGTGTAACAGTAGCAGGTGCACCACAAATATATGAACCTGTAATGCCACTCTACTTAAAGTGGAATAAATTGTATACCTACTAAAGGTAGAAGTGCTATTAAGTTTCAAGAAGTTTACAATGCTCATGAGTTTAAATTTATTTAGGGAACTAAATAGTTTTATACTTGTTAACCAAAAAACTTTTAAGAGGAGTAATTATTCAAATGTTTAAGTATGATATACAAGTACAGAGCAACTCATGTATCTTATGCAGGAAACTTATTGCATAGAAGATTCTTGTAAGGGTTTCATTTAAGTGTAACAACAAACACGGTCCAAAATCATTGATTGCCTATTCAATCAACAGCCTGATGCAAATTAACCAGGAAGACTTCTGGCAGTGGATGTCATGTTTCACCAGGTAACTGTAAAACTGTTGCAAATGTAAAACAAGACACAAGTTTCTTCATCAACTAGTGGCTATACCCAATGTAATGTTTGCTTATGTTGTACAAGTGAGCAATCTGGACTATTTTTAGAACTTTTGGGCATTTACCTCCAGAGTTGTAAGTTTAGGTTTCCTCTAGGATATTTTAAGAGCTGTTGTATTCTTACTAAGCAATGACAAAGTACAAATTGGTGTATTAAGTCAACAAAAATTAAATCTCCAAGTCCAAGCTATTAAGTGTTGGGGGAAGTATTAATATGAAGAAACTGCAGATACTGAAATTTGTTTCTTCTTTATTACTTTGCACACATGCATAAAACATGAATGTACATGTTAAAAAAATTAGTATTATACATGTTTAAAAAATGATTCAATTAAAATTAATTATTAAAAATACGAAACTTAATGGGACTGAAGTGACTTTGATAAAGAACAATTTGCACAAATATCTAACATACTGGACCATATGTGACCCTTCAGTCTCAATTTTCTGAGAGAGGCTTGTATTATAACATCTCAGCAATGATAGAGCAGACATGCCAGAGAAATTGTCGATTTGGTATTTACAATTCATTAGGAGCCATAAAGACACATTAGTTTAGAAGATAAACTGGGGCTGAACAGTGTGTTCTTTGAACATAACTAAAAACTGACACTATATAAATAAACACATATTTATTTTTTTATTTTTCAAAGTATGAAATATTTTGAAACCATTTGGTATTTAGCAAAATCCTAGTTTTACAAAGAGCTGCAAAAAATTAAAACTATGGAAGCAATTAGTGTTAGGCTCTACATTATCAACAACAAGTTACATATTCATGATTATATATTTCATTGAGAAATATTTTTCATGTAGCAACAAATAACAATGCCACAAAAATTTTTAACATAATAATTCATATTTTAAGGACATGACATAGAAAAAGAAATATATTAAAATGTAACATACATAAACATTTATTAAAAAAAAAAACAGCACAGTAGCAGCCTTTAAATGCTAAAGAATTACACTATGTATAGCTGCAAAATAACTAAATCTTATTAACAGAAAAAGAAATAGAAGGAGCAACAAAAAGATTCAACAATTTTACACAAGAGCATTACATGAACTACAATAGTGTAAAACATGTCAATATGTACATTAATCTGTTACACTATTGAATGTTGATGTAAAAAAACTACAACCACAAACAAAATTGATTAAATTTTACAGAAAGCTGTGAGAAAATTACAGTATTGGTCCCAAATGCTCCGGATGACAAATGCTAATCACCACCTGTGTTATGGTCTGCAAGTTCCTTCAGACGATGATCTTTTTGTTGTCGGAAAATAATTTCACTCAAAGTTGCATGTACTTTTCATGTCCAGGTAACCAAGCCAACAAACATAATAGGAAATTAACAATGGTAATTGCAAGCCGCAAAACAAACATGCAGTCACAAAATTTTCACAGTATTTATAGCACAAGATGCAACAGGAACAAAACTTATTTTTACCTTTTAAATTAAGTGAAGCAGCATCAAATACAAGTGGATATTACGTGTAGATAATAAAAACAATTCACCTGTTTGAACTAAACCATTTAAAAAATAAATTCAAAATAATTTGCAGGGAAGTATAAATTCACAGATTACAGAGTTTCAAAAGCCACGTAGTAGAATTTTAAGAAATAAAGAACAGCATAGTAAATAATTAATGAATTTGATGAACATTTTGAAATACAGTAGATGCCCAGTAAAACACGGTTTTTTGGGGGACATAACTAACCCCCACGGTTTGGTTCATCCATGGTTAATTGGGGAATAAACCAATACTGAAAAAATAATAATAATTATAATATTTTTAAGCTTAAATGTAAGAGGTACAGTGTTACCCGTGGGCTTATAGAAGCACGGCAACACATGTACACAACTTTGCTTTCAGCTGCCAATGAAGCCAATAAATGGATACTATCTGAACCCTGCTCGACACGTGAATAATGGTTTGAAAATCACTGAAGATTGCACTCTCAGAACCTTCTAAAAATTTTTCTTAAAAATTAATTACTATGATACATGAACTAGAAGTATTTTGTTACTGCTTTTAAAACCCTACATAACTTCAACTCAACAAATAAATTATGTGAAAAACATTTTTTTTTACTCTGTACTCACCTATAATATTTTACTTAAAATTGCTCAACAATAATGACTCAAATACAAAAACGAGCAGACTAGAATCAATGTTGCTCCACCAGTGGCAGTGAACAGACATGGTAACATGGCACCAGAAGAGGCTGGCCTGCACTTGTAGTTGTTCTACCTGCAGTATATCCATGTCCATTTTATAACATACGTTTTATATCGGGCTTCTACTGTATTTATGGCATTATAAGGACAACAGCTTTGGTTATGAAATAAAAATTTACTTGCCAAAAGAAATTGGCATTTGTGTATGTTTGCACCGGGATGCTAAAATAACTGTAAATAAAAACAACACAGTTTTAAAGTGTTGCCTCTGAGCTTTTTATTGAGTAGCAACTGAAACACTTCCATTCTTCTGAATACATAAAGTGTGAGTCTGTAAAAGTTAAACACGGTTACAATAGTACGCAGTGCTTATTATTTAAAAAAATAAATTACACAATAAATGAAATTTTATGCACTGTCCCAGCACAATCAAATTGAACACACTGAAAAATAATACATATGACAAAAATACACAAACTGATAATATTAACAATTGCTACAAATGTACAGTAATGATCAGTACCTAAATACGAAAAATTTTTATAATAGACACATTGCATTTACTCTCCATTTACAAAATATAAGTCTTCAAAGTGCACAGTTAGTAGAATTTGTTGAGCATTTTGGGATGATAACATATTAAAAAAAACTGTTTCAAAATTAAAACACAGATTGTTAAAACATACTAATTAAAAGAGTTTGTTGAAAAATTAGGTTGATTCCTGCAGTTTTATTTAGCCATCCCCAAAAAAGTAAATAGTGGCTCAAATTTGTATAAAGTTTAATAAAATGTGATACTTTATTCATATTTCAAAACACTTTAGCTCTAAGAGCACTCAAAATCAACAATTTACACATTGGGCCAGTACCTAGCTGCTGAAATACGTGTTCAGAGCACACAACTAAAAACTATAGAACACTATATCCGTTCTAAGGCTCATATTTCTGCACCTGATTGCATTGATTACAAGATTAGAAGATACAAACTAGCACATAGCAATCAGATGGTGAAATTATGTGCTCTCACAACCCCAAAGGATAAGTTTTTTTGGTAATTAAAAAACCATGGACAACCAACATGAAGAATTAAATTGAGTTTTACAAAAACAAAACAACCAGCATTAGTTATTGAAGATCACTCCTTAACTACAGTTCACAGAAAAACACTGTTGCCTGTGAAGACACTGCAGCTGGACTTACTGTGTCTGCCATCCTATACAGCACTGATTTAGCTACTTGGGCCAAATTTTAATCCCAAAAAAAATATGTATACAAAAATGAAATATTATTAAACTGCAAACAATTTCACTTCCAGGCATACAGGATATTTTAGAGTATCTACTAAAGGAATTCACTAAAAATTGAAAGAGTATATTTTGACCTTATATATTGCAAAATACCATCAAAACCATTGTCTTCTACTACTACAACAGATAAAGAACTGACCAGCTAAAAAACAGTTTTGCTTTAGTAACTGGAAGAATTTATCTCTTGTGCTATTAATGACTGGGTAGTGTACAGCCAGAGTCAACATATAGCTGTAACAAATTTCAGTACTTCGAGATTACGTGTGACACTAGGCAGTGGAAGAACCAGAAACTCGGCAAGAGGATCAAAAATCAATTATTTTCCTGGTTTTTCCACAAATTATTTCACCCACTGTAGTAGGCGTCCCCCTTGATCCACCACTGAATATAGGAAAGGAAGGTAGCATAAACACACAACTACAAATCCAACATGCAAGAATTTAACACACAAATTATTAAGTGTTTGCCAAAAAAAAATTCCTTCACCTTTCAAAATCGAATGGTTCTGCTACTATGAACCTTGAAATTACAGTGGAATGTTCTTGATAAACTTTCGTTAAATTAACAAATACTATCTAAGACAGTATATTTTTATAGGTTGACAATTACCCTTAAAAAAAAAAAAAAAATTTTTCCCAGCCGTGGCAAATCAGCAAAAGATGTTCCATGGTCAAATTCCCACAAAATAAAAGATGTTTGGAGAAACATTATTAAGACTCAAGTCAGATCTACGATATAAAAAAATAACTGCAGAAAAAAATTAGAACAAAAAAGGTAAAATCTTAAACAGTAGGGACTAGTTGACCTTAAAAATGTAATAAGACTAACATGTAAATAAAGAAGTACATTATTTTGTAACATTAGAGGTGGAAGGGAATGGCATTTTTACTTCGGGACAGGATTCGGTCAGGAAAGACTAGGATCGGAATCGGGAGCAAAAGCATTGAAATTACGTATGTCACTTAACTTGGTATGCAGGAAAAATTGGTTGTCTGTAAAGTAGGTTTACGGACGATAGTTTAACTTGACGTCATAACAAAACATTGATGAAATGATTGCATACTTTTATGAATAAAATTGCATCATTTTTACTGAATTATCACTATTTTGTATGGATACAAAGGAGTGAAATGAAATCTACAATTTCATCACTAAATTTACTTTTATTTGCACTCATTAATTCAAATATGTTTATTACTTTAACGAAGAGATTATTTTAACTATAACTTTTATACATGTTTGCTAATTAACTTCTTCCAATCTGTGTTATTCTGTTAAGGATAGGACGATGATAGGAAAAGTAGGAAACGAATGGGAGTGTTTCAAGTTTAATGTGCCTCAAAAAAGTCAAATCGATGGTTGTTCCAATCGAGTGGAAGAGAGAGAGATGCGGCGCAAGCGTACAATGAGCGTAACGGGACAAAGCGTAATGGGACAATAAGCCATCCTTTTTTGTGCGTGCAGCCGGCGTTCGATTTATTAGACGTCACGACAAAAAATATTTATTATCAAAATGTGCATATTTATGTGTCTTTCATAAAACATCTACATTAAAAGTCCAAATGATACTAAGCTCACAACAAAATATTGACACATCACAAATAATATGCAACCCATAATGGAAATAAAAACAAACATCATATGTCCTATTCAAATTCAAATTTTCGTGAAGAAATACTTATTGAACATGTTCACGTCTTAATTTTTCTCTTTTGTTGTTGACAATATTGCCAGCACTAGAGAAAACATGTTCACTGGCAACCTCCGTTGCTGGTTTTCACTTGTAGAATCACAGGCAAAAATACATTGCATTCTGTGATCAGGTAATTTCTTCAAGAATTTCCATATAGGTGCTGGTCCAACCTGGATCCCCTTTGCCACTACTGTCTGGAATACCAAATTTAGAAACCACACATTTTTATTTCCTAAAATTTAATGTCAACAATTATCACATCCACTTTAGGAGCATACTCTCATTTTCCATAGTTAACTTTTGAGAATACATGATGACCAACTGCGAAAACTTTACACCGCTGTTGTTTCTGAAAATCTAACAGAAAATTATGGCCTAAATATTTGAAACAAAGATGGCATCTTTCGGTTTCTTTGTTAAAAACTGAGAGTATCGTTTTGAATATCAAGAATTTGGCAACATTGTTAATTGCTGCTCTTGTAAAATTATTTTTAAACACAATCTTAAGATAAGGTAAAGATGTTTAGGTTTGCCAAAAGTACAAAATTAATTATTTAAATACATTTATATATTCAAGTACTTTATTTCGTTAAGAGTTTATTTTTAGCAGCATTATGAATAAGTGTTGAATATAAGTTTCACAGAAAGGGCTTGTTTTTTTTTTTTTTTGTGATATCTTTGTGCTTTGTTCAAAACACGTGCAAAGTTGTGGTTTGTTAAGTGACGTAGAGGGTGAAAAACGTAAGCATATAATGCTTTTATAATATAAAAATTAGTTTGCCGGAGGTTTTAACAATTAAAAAAAAATTGGTTTTCTTGATGCATTATCCAGAGGAGAAACATTATATTTCCAAAGTTTGGAAATTGTTTCTTTCCTGACTCTTGTCCTGAGTTCCGCGATCCGTCCACTTCTAAAAAGCATTCTAGCTCTACAGTTATTGAGAATGAAAACTACTGATATAAAAATTCAGGATTCACAACCAATGTTAGTTCAGGAAATTGTCCAACTCTGTAGGGTATGAAATGACATCTACTTCATGATATACATCACATCAAATTAGTTTATATTGTTAGCCTTTTTAAATACTACGACTATGTTATGATGTGTTTGACACATTACTGTTCACTCAGCTAGCTTCAAATAGCAGCCATGCCTGCATCATTGGCATTTCAGTGAAGCTTTTGATTTCTTTCCGATAGCACAAAATGTTCCATTATCCCACAGACATGAAACCAGCAAGAAATAACAATTTCTGAGTGCACAACAAAAGGTTCTGGAAGAAAGAAGTCAATCTGACAGATTTATTTAGTGGCTCAAGTGATGAGACGACAGTTCCAAAATTAATGGCAATTGTTCAGTGAGTTTTGATTTGCAGAGCGCTACTAGCAGTGCCAGGTGTAACAGTGGAACTGGACCAAAAGTTATAATGGTTAACTGAAATTTCTTTTCGCTGGAAACTCGAGCGTGTGCACATCTATTATAAAATGTTTTTCAAGATACAAGATAAGTATATGAAATCAGAAATATTGCATTGCAAAGAAAATCAGAGAGAACAATGGTTCCACTATTCAGTTGATAAGCTTCAATTATAATTACCAATGTGTATCGTAACAGGTCAAGAAACCACCAATACAAATGTACTAGCAAAACTGAGATAGAGTCAGTACTTCACTTTCCGACGAAACAATGCCATTCAACAATTTTATTTTACTGTCAAAAGTTTGACATTTTTCAGACGATAAAGTACAATCAACTTTTTATGAGATGAACAGTAAATTCTCCACTATTTTTTCACCAATGCTGATGATGAAAGCCTCATAAAATAAAAAATTAGGTCGTCTTTCAGTAAACGAGCCCATTCTGGTACAAAACTATACAACCTTTGACTTACATTGGTTACTGTGTGAAATTCAACATTCTTTCATGTACTACTCACTGTCCATAAAAAGTTTCACAAAGACAGACCAAATAAGAGGAAACAAAAATATTCCATAGAACACAATAAAGAAATAGCATGTATTGATAGGCATAATCAGGTAATGAGATGATGTGTGTGTACTGCTAACAATAAATGTAGTAGTGAGAAATGGGGCTACATGTTCAAAAATGTTTTGAAATGTAGTACACACATAACAATTTATAAATGTAGTACACACAGAACAATTTATAAATCATATTTTGTACAGTTATTGTTACATTGTGTAATGGAACAGTAACAATGTGTAAAACATAAAATATATATATATATATATATATATATATATATATATATATATATATATATATATAAAAAAACTAGTGGTACAGTAATCACTACTAGAGGCAAGTCTAAATGGTACATTAATTAGTATGTGTATGCATATATTATATTTTATTGATATGTTATGGGGTTAAAGCTCTTTAGGCTTTTATCAAAACATTTTATATTTCTTTTATTATTCAATTTATTATCATTGAAGAATCTCTAAAAACATGCAAATTAAAATAATTAATTTTATCAATGATGCCAAATGATTCACTAGTTTGTAGAGATCAACCTACAAAATGGTTTTTTATTATCATTTTCCATTTTAATATAATATAAATGTTAAAATGCCAACATCATTTATTTTATTGGAAACAATAAGTACTTAAACTAAGGGTTAATTAAAATTGGTATGTCTGAACAGGCCTAAAAAATGATCTGCACGATATCACCTGGCAAGACTTGACTATCTGAACGCAATGTCCAAAGCTACTTGGCTCCATGCAGGAGACATAGAAATATATGTATACACAAACTTATAGTGATGAATGCTTTTCGTATTTCAAAATACTTTTATTAAAAAATTGTAGTATAACTACTGCTTGGAAAATTTTGTATGTTTTGCAAGAAGTATTTTGAAAAGTTAAATGTCTATAACAGGAAATCTAGCTCAATCTGTTATTTATTAGTTAGTGTTATCTTGTCAAACTGCACAAAACTTATCGAAAATATTTTTTTGTGTTGATTCTTGTTTACACTACCAGAATATTACCTAAAAGTGTAAGAAAGTTAATGAAAATTCATTAATAATGTATCAAGTAGTAATTAAAAACCAAAACCAGGCTCGTATCGGACGGCATCACGCAACACTTAACACTTGCTAATGCATGCAGAGGAGCAAAAAAAATATACAAGCAGTCACAATTTATAAACTACATTTTAGGCCTACATAGAGTACTATCCAAAATGTAACTTTTTCTAAAACAAACTAGTTAGGCCTATGGTTAGTGTCTTATCAAGTTACATTCAAAGCCTAGACCAACTTTTGGTGACATTTATTTTCACTTTTTAAGCTTAAGCCCACTTGTGTAAAAATTCTCACATAAAAACTACATTTTTACAACATTAACACCCCAATTGTAGTGAAAAATGATTACCTGATCCTTGCATACACAGATTCCTTAATTTTATAATATTAATGTCAAGTAAACAATAGCTTTAAATGGTTTAGAATGACAGTTTATTGTACACACAGCCTGAATACATTAACGCCAAGGGTTTTGCTTCGATGCAGTGATAACTAATTTTTTATGTACTCTTGCTACAGCAACCTAACAAGACTATTAGAGAGTAGTATGCTGCAAGCTGCCCTGTTAAAGTGAGGTGTTTCAGTGGATATTTTAAATTGAAAGCTTTCTTCTGTCAAAAATAGGCTACTTACATATCAATTTAAAAATAAGTTGTGATTACTAATTATAAAAGTTACTAGAACGAAATGAGATAACAAAAAAAGAGGGTGCATGCTCTCCATTGAAAAGAGGATGGTGAATTGTTTGTAAAATATTTCCAGGGAAACTTTTATCAGGATGAAATTGATAAAAAAAAAAAAAATGATGTAAATCTGTATGGTATACACAAAAACACAGAAGATTCCAGAAAAATACTATATAGATAAAAATATTTGTGGAAATAAACTTAACTCACATTTTAATAAACTGTGAATGTGGTAATTTTAATTTCCTAAATAAATCATGCAGGCATTCCAAAAGAGAAAAAGACTGAAGAAAATGAACCATGACCAGAAATTCTAAGACAATCTACAGAGATCAGTATTAATAAAATAGGCAAAAAAACTTAAGACAATACCCAGTGAATGCTAAAAGTACTAAGAGATACGTAATACAATGCAAAGAAAATGTTTAGGTTACTGAACAAAATGTTTATGACATGAGAAACTCACACAATAAATTAAAAGCAGGAAAGTCTGAAACACATTCTAACATACAACAAAATTCTCAAAAGTTTGTGACTAGAAAGAAATTAACAGTAGGCGCCTGAATTAACACAATTATTCTGGGAAATAACAAGCACCACATTATTGACTAACCTTGCTACAACAAAAGTAAAGAACCAGTTAAGTAGTTAAAAATATATTACGTGTTGACATAGCAATAAAGTTTAGTTTGTGTTTTAAAACATTACACAATGCAATTATGAACAGTAATCAGTTTTAAATTTTCCTCAAAGCTATTACTTTATTAAATTTAATGTACATTAGTTACTCATTTTACATTTAATTTTCATGGGAGTAGCAACACAGTGCACCGAGTCACGTTGTTTACAGTTGCTGTGCCATGTAGGTAGTTAGTCTGTCTGCCTAGCATTTTCTCGTTCCCACATTCCATTCCTATATGCAAATCCTGCAACAATTATTATTTTCTCGTATCTAAAAGGTTTGACTCACTATCAATTCTGACAAGAATGATCTTGCAAAAACTAGTGCACTTTTCTAGTGTATACTTTTGGCTCTCTGCCCCTCCATCAGCTGTGTGTGTTTACCTAAGAGCGACCTGCTGGTTTGCAGGTTTAGTCTGCCATTTCTATATTACTTGGATGTGGGAATGTGGAGTTTCTTAATGATGCTGTGCATGGTTGGCTTTACTTTCCAGCTCCTGTTTTTCAAAGTTTTCTGGGGCTTTCCTGGTAGGCAAAGTGTCTCCCTGATGTAGTTGAGCCCTGCCATATTTGTCATCATCTTCTGGTCAAGGGTGTCTCTGAATACAGTAGAGCTCCTTGTCTCCCTGCTTCGTACAGAAGGGTGTCTCCTGGATAGGTCCGAGCTCATTCTGTTGCCTAAATTCTGCCTGTCACACTGATCCCCTGACTTGAAGACATCTTGTCAATGTCAAAGGAATGTTTGGAGGTCCATTTAATCTCACATGGAAGGATGTGGTTGTCTATAATGTGTGTTTAAAGCTATGGACTTTGGTTGAAAAATTTTGGATTGTTATCTGAAATCATGCATACATATTTAAGAACTTTACTTCAGTCAATATATCACCTGTATTTGAATATAAGAGAAAAAAATTTGCAAGAAGTGAAGAGCTTCCAGGGAAGGAAGTTATACTGTGTGGCTTTGCCATGCAGTGTTAGTATGCCCGTCTTTCTTCCTCTCCTCCCATTGACTGTTGGTGGGTGACTGTAATATTCTCTAAAATAATTTTCTGCTGCCCCTTACTGAATTCTGTTTTGACTTATCACCTGTTGTGTTGTTTTTCATTTTATGTGCCTAATCACGAGGTTATCAATTCATGCTTTGTTGGGTTTGCTGCCCAAGTCATGGTCTTGATGTTTGTAATGATGTAAGACTAGGTATTATTCTTGCTGCTTTTGATGTTTTACGAGATGTGATTAAGCTTCTATTTAAAGTTTTTTTCATTCTTTCATTCCTGTACATGCAGGGATTATGTAAAGTCAAAGTATTAATGTTTTTTTTGTGCCTTGTGTCAGAAACTTGTTAAGTATTAGTCAGTCAATCTGTTTGCAGATGGCTGTCAGTTGGTTACCACTTTGGTCAAGTCTAGTTCTTGTCAGTTTAATTGGTCATTATTTGCGCTAGGGTTCCAGTATATGTGTGTTGTTTGCCATCAATTATCGAGTATCCAGTATTAATCTAGTAAAAAATTGTTATAATAATCAATGTAAAAAAAACCCTCATTCAATTTGGAACATAAATTAACCCAGTCTTGGGTATTTTAGTCATACAATTATGTAATCAAGTTCTTGTACGACAAGATTAAGTTCTAGTAATCTTTACCTGGTATTACATAACCTCAAATAATATTTTTGTGCTAACATGATACTCCAGTCACAATATAACCTCGAACTACCTGTCTAGGCAAGTGATTATTTTTAATAGTTTTTAACATTTGTTAAGCTTGTTAATGCTGTTTTATATTAAATAAATAGAGACACAGGTAAATATGGAATATCTTTGTGTATCCTGAAGAGCAGGCCCTGATAAGATACGTAAAAGGTGGTGAAGTGACTGGAAGGAAATGTTGGAACAGGCATTCATGCTTGAAAACTCCCCTCAAACATCAACATGAGCACATATCAGAACAAAGCATGGGGGAAGAAGAGACAACTACAACCATGTTTTACGCATTTTTATAAACATTCATGTAGAAAGTTGACTTGTGGAGAACATTCATGTAGATACAGCACTTGCACTGGTGTGATAGTTTTGTTTTAATCTCTTCTTTTTCACAAGCTAGATTATTATCAGTATCATCTACCTAATAAAGTATATTTCTGCAATATAGTTGAAGGAACATACAGAAGAAGTTAATTATCATAAAAAATGCTAACCCCGACACCTGTAAAGATACAAACATCCCTCTGTTTCGTACCTAACCAAAGACATGACTAATTAATTGTGAAGAAGAGGAAGAAATAAAGAGAGAGAGAATGCTAGGACATAGGGAAACCCCTAACTTACTATAACATTCACTAGTGGTAAAAATGTCTGCATATCACATGTGTTTAGTTTTATGGTGACAGACAAAATCTTACCTATTATCCGCTGCATTTTGAAAAGTGTCATATCAGGCTTCTACCCCGAAAATTGGAAGGAACAGCAAAATATCAAAAGCTATCATTAGCCTTCCTTTATTTATCAATAATTTGCACAAACAAAACTTAACTATACAGTACCCACTTATACAGATAATGCTTTGGGACAAATAATAGTCAAATTATGTGTAAGGAAATGATAAATTTTGGAGAGAATTTTTGGCATTAACTACATATGAGCAGTGCAAAAAATACTTAAAAGTTTAAAAATTGGAAACAGCAAGAACAAAAAAATACAAATTGCAAGAGTATGGTTTATTTACAGATACCCACATAATGTCAATCACGGGTCACAACAGTTAATGATAGTAAGTGATTCAATACCAAACTAACTGAGCAGACTGGCTAAATACAGTATTTGTAAGAAGGTTTACTCTATAATGTTAAATATTGCTAATCATTGTGATGTTAGCAAATTGCTATAAACAATATTTAGTCATGACCAAAAAAAATAGGCAGATGGATTGCATAAATTTTCAAAATACAGTTTATTTATAATACTTTGGTAATGTTATGACAACATTGGCAAATGGTCATAAAAGATACGTACAGTTGAAAATAAAGCAAACTGGGTAAATAAATATGCACATTATGGCTATTTTAATGATACCTTGACACTATCACTGTAACACAAAGCTTTAACTATTTATTATATATGGCCAAAATAACTCAGCAACCTGAATATACAAATTTGCCAAGTAAAGTTTACTATTTATTTTTAATAATAATAATTCCTTTAATGATTTAAGAGACTGGCTTAACAAAAAATGCATGAAAAAAAAAATCACACACACACAAGTTATTAACTGTTATCTTTATAGAAATTTTTGTAGTGATGTTTATCGAGTGGCCTTGAATTATGTATGGCATAATGAAACAGCAGACTATCTACTTTGTTCAGGTTAAAATTAAAATTCCGATAGCCAGCAATTGGGTATTATGGTGATGTTTATGCCTTACGGAATAGCTTTGAAAATGTGTGGTCGAAAAATGACTTAGACTGTAATTTATGCACAAGATATGTGGTATTTCCTAATACCAAGCTATTGTTTTTTTATAGTGATATTTAGTGAATGGCCTTCAGACTATTCATACAAATGTGCCATATTGCACAACTCTTTAATAAACTTCTGTTCATAATGGGAAGAATTTACAAATTTTTGCATGGTAGTGTAAACTATCAAAGGGATTACATGTTGTGAACTGTGTTATCCAGTGGAGAAGCATATGAGGTGCGTTCCAAATAATGAGTGATTTTTTAAAAAGGCATATTAATTTAAAAAATTACAATTAAATGATATTGCCTTCAAATTATGATCCTTGAGTTGCTATATAGCGGTTCCAGCGATTTTACCACTCTTCATAGCGTTAAGCATATTTGCTTTCTGAAGTCTGTGGAGAGTGCTCGTCACAGCTTTTTGAATGTTTTTGATTTGTTGACCGTGGTGCCTTCACAACGTGATTTGCTCATGCCCGCTTCATCACGACATCACACCCCATCACACTGACCTATCCGTATGCCAACTTTAGCTTAGAAAAATGTACCAACACTTCCCCAGGCAGTCCAGATCTGGCTCCCTGTGGTTTTATTCTTTTTCCCAAGCTGAAATTGCATTTCAAGGGGACTCATTTTGGGATAGTCCAAAACATTTATCAATCTATGACAAGCGCTCTCCGCAGACTTAACAGAAAATGACTTTGCCTATTGCTATGAATATTGGAAAAATCGCTGGAACCACTGTATAGCTTCTTAACTTCTTAACAATCTTACTTTCAAGTAGGTAACAAGGAATTGTACCGCATTTACTCCGTATAGGTCACAGATTTTATATAGACTTTTTGTTTAATAAAATTTACTGCTACCCATATATATTTTGGGTAAAAAAAAATTAACACTGCACTGTTGTTGTTGACTATGTGCTTAAATAACTTACCTGTTTTGGTTTTTAATATATATTGTTTAATTAAACTAGCTCAGAAGTGCGTGTAAGGCATCATGAACTGTGCCGTAAAGCTATGTCTGCCGCATGTCGGGCAGCTACCAGGCTAACGGAAGTGACACGGCAGTCAGCCGCTGGGCTGGCACTCTGCAAGAGGGAGAATATAAAAATAAAACAGCTCTAGTGAGAAAGATGGGGTGTGTAGGTGTGTGTGTGTGAGTGCATGTGGCTATGCAGCAGTGTTTATGGTTCTCCCTTTCTATCTCATTGTTGTAAATGTCTGTGAACTGGCACCACACTCAATCATCACGTTTCTATCTCAACAGGTTTTTTTTACACAATGTGTCCAAACATTGTTTTTGCGTCAGATTTCCTATGATTTCTACTACAACATTTCATTCATGACAAAACTGCTGTAAAGGGTGGGCTTGTTTTTATTGAAGAAACTGACAAAAACTTGACAAGGAAATAGCCTAGTCTTTTCTCTCTTGGGGAAGGGAATGGGTAAAAAAAAATTTAATAGACGGGAAGGAAGGAAAACATAGTTATAAAAATAAGTATTCTTTTCCTTTGTATTTTTTGTTAAATAGTGCTAAGGAGATGGATAATGGGGGAGAGGAAGGGCCATAAAGGTTGAAGAGGGGAAAGATGAAGGATATCAGTGCTGTGTTTCTTAAGCGGCAAAAAGCTTAGACATGGACCATAAGACTTCGCTTGTATTCTATTGGAGACAGTTATATGGCGCGATCCTTATTCGAGGGTGACCCGTAAGGTGAAAATGTTAAGATATTTTTTGTCAAAAATTAAGGGTGCATCCCATACACAGGGGTGACCCTTCTGCGAGTAAATACAGTAATTTTTATGCAGTAAACATGCATTTTTGAAAACCACTCTTATAACTTTTGGAATGCACCTCCTATACTGAAAATAAAGCTATAGATTTTCCTGGAACCCGTGAAAGGTTTTTTAACGAAGGTTTTTAAATCAAGACATAATTTATTGATGATGTCATAACTATATCGTTTCTAACAGAAATTATTGACTTACAAAATTATGTGTAGCTAAGCTTCTCGAGTATACACTTTACTTTTTGTGCCTAAAAACCAGCAATTTCAAGTATTGTTAGTATCAGGATGTATATAAATAGAAAAATTAAGTTTTTCTCAAATTTTTTTCTTATTGTACTTTCAGAAATAAAAATATTATTAAACATCTACACTTGGCCCACTAACACAAACAAAAAAAAATAGTAAAATTGTAATCAAATGCCCTATAGTTTATAAGCTTTTTGTTTTAAACTAATACACATTGTTGAAGTTACTTATGCTGGATTGACTCAAGAAATTCCCTCTTTCAGTTCCTCCACTTCTGCATTGAGTGGGACACCATTCAAATGTGAGTTTTTGATGTTTCTAGAGCGAAAAACTAATCCATCCTATCAGACAAAACATCCTGTTAGCACCTTTTGTAACTATCTATAATGTGTTCACAATTTCTAGAAAAAAGTATTTTAGTTTGGTAGTGCAGTTCATCAAGGAAAGCTCTTCCATAGCTTCTATGAACACTTTACTACTGGTATCTGCACTATGAAATAATGTTACGACAGTCAGTAACTTTACCAACTCCACAAGTAATGATAAGGATTTCAAAAGAGAAAAGAATGTGATGTGGTGTGAAAACCTAATGCAAGAAGGATGTGTGAGCTCACAGTAAAATCCATGGACAATATTAAGGTCAGATAACTATGCAAAATGAATCAAGTTTAGCTAAGAGAAAGCTACTTAAATGTATCCAAGCAAAACAGAGATAATGCTAAAATTACAATAGAAATATTTTACGTAATTCAAATACATACTTATTGCATCATTTACAGCAGCAAAGTTTGGATTATCACTTTAAACAAAAAAAAGCTAACACTTACAATGCATGAACCCTTTATTGTTTGGGTTACAATAATACTTCCCATATGGCTTGAAGAGATTCACATTTTAAATTTCTCAAATTATAGCAAAGAAGCTGAACTTTAGAGATAAAAACACATATATACCACTGCACGCAACAGATAAAACAAAAATCCACATTTAAAACTAAAGTACAGTATTGTTTGCCATCATGTTTAGTATTTAAACTATATTATGCATTCAGATAGAAAATATGACTGGTTACATAAAGATAAATTCCAGTCAAATGAAAGAGATAGGGCAGTTGACTCATTGAAACACACACTGATACTTTGATATGATGTAACATACAAAGTCTGACTAAAGACAGTTCCAAAAGCATAACTGCTAAAACTCTTTCAAATAAACAATTACAGAAAATTATTTTGTTATGGTAGTTCTTAAATCTATTTCATAGTCACTTCAAAATTTTTTAAATACAGATAAGAATTTTATGCAAAACCAATCAAGGTCTAGTTAAATTTCAGTTGTCGTTCATACTACAAACACATGCACTGCATCAGTTTTTGGTGTCATGCCTAAGTACTGAGCTTGCACTCTATCACATATACTTTGCAAACACTACATCAATGTTTGCAGTTCGCTGCTCTTATGCCATCACAGCAATGTTTATGTTCAACTTAAAAAAATTAGAAAATATAAGAAACACCAATGTAAATAGTGTGATTAAAATGAACAGACCATAACGAAATACTTATTCAGTTCCATTGATGGGTAATCAATACTCATCGTATTAATAATCAACATGGAACTGGGCAAATTAGCTTATTATTTAAGTTAAGAGCTGTGATGTGGCTTTGTCTACAAAGTATTTGCACAACTGCAACATTGGTAACACTGTCAAATGGCTTGCACATGTTGCTTTGCAAGCAAGTTAGTATATTTTATGTTTAGTTTTTCATATATACAATAATGCCACATTGAGGCAACAGATACAACATAGTCTGAAAACTTTAGAAAACCATTTCTTTAAATTGTCTTTATATTGCTTTCATATACTTCATTACCACTATTATTTTGGATTGAACAAGCTATTAAACAGAGTCTATTCAAAAAGATTCTAGTACAACTTTTTAGAGTAATCATAACATTTCCGACATGAAATTCAATTATAAACCAACTTGTAAGCAATCACATCTACTAATATGAAAGGTCAATAATATGCAAGAAAAATTAAGATTATCTAAAATTAAAACAGTATTTTGTAATCGTGCAATGCATACATCATACACACATGCAAACACACACAAAGCTTACAAGATGTCCACTAAAATACCAGTCTCCAACTTTTGTTTACTGTTGCCCAAGTATTTCAAAGTATAAAATAAAAATACACAAATAATAAAATTTTCACAATTGCTTATAAAGTTAAAAACTATTCCGCAGCATATCAAGACGTACATATAAAAATTGGGATTTAAAATAACAGCTCTGTAAACCCTACTGAAACTTTAATAATTTGTTCCAAGAGTATTTTATGACACTTAGTTTCTTTAGTATCATAACTGAGGCACTCAAATTTAGGAAACTATTGTGCTTTGTGAATTAATGTAAATGTGGCACATTGGTTATGCAACCAACCAACCATTTTGTTCTTGTCGACAATGGTGTTGGTGTTGACGCATGGTGTACTAGTTGTCACCTGACCCTTGTTCAAGATGCACTTAGTCACTTTGTGCACTGAAACCCTACAGCACTACAAGCATATCACAGTGTAAGCTTCTCCCAGTACAGATTCAGGTTGGCCAGCAAGTGATCAGGTGACTCTCGACGTCAGCACGTTGACGTCTCTTCCCCTTCCAAAGTACAAGCCACATTCTCCAGTTTGTGAGCAAGGTGCATCTTCTTGCAGTAGGTATCACAATCCAGGGCATCTAGGATCTGCAAAACCACATAACACATTACTAAATACATCAATGTGTGTATGTGTGTGTGTGTGTATATCTACCGTATTTACTCGCATATAGGTCACGGCAATTTTACCAGATTTGATGGGGAAAAAATGAAGTGCGACCTATATGCAAAGAAATTTTTTTAAAAATTTTTGAGGAATTTTTTTTTTGCAATATTTTGCTTTAAAATGCGAAAAAGAAGTTTATAGCAAAACCCCTTATTTGCACTTTTCATGGGGACAAAGTAAAAGTGTGTAAAATGCAGGAAAGTGTAAATAAAGGAAAAAGTAAGAAATACGTTAAAGTTAATTAAAATACAGTTGCATCCAGTGGCGAAGGGTGAATTTCATAGTGGGGGAACCAAGTATGTTCACTGTTACCCCCTATTAAGGTGAGGGGGCCCGGGGGTCCTCCCCCGGAAATTTTTGATTTTAAGGTGCAAATTGGTGCTATTTAAGCGGTTTAACGTATCTCTTTTGTAGGAAATTTTATGCTCTTTAATTTTGTATCAAATTTATTTATTTTTTTTGCTAAAACCCATAGTTTGGAAAATACTCAAGCAAAAGCGATGAATTGTACCTTTAAACAGCCCTCCCACCTCCCATTCACCACCGACCAATGGGTCTATTAGTATGTTTTTCATCTATTTTTCTTTTGTTGCCTCGACTAATAAGGTGGCTTCCGCAGCAAAACAATTTTAAGTGTCGATGAAAGCTAGGCCTAAGAGTTTCTCTTCAAAATGTTAAGTCAACATTTCCTATATTATAATAAAATTAAAAATCTGGTATGACTAAAACTTGAGCAATCGTCGTTACACGAAGCAAGATATTTTAATGAGTGAAACAGTGAAAGATACGCTCGGAAACACATCACCAGTATACCTATATCAAAATTCACGAAATTATGATTTTGGTAGTCAATGCAATACATGTTATAGTCACACAGAATTTAATAATCTTAACTCTCACTTTCAAGCATGAGCATGTATGGTCATTTTGTTAGGCTATTTCACTTATTAGATTTGAAGCGTCTTTTGCACTGCACACCGCTTGATTTAGCATTTGTTACCATACACAATATGTCTGGCGTGGGTCTACCTTGCAAAATTAAAACTCGTTTTTGTTCGAAACTTTTAGCAAAAAGATGAAACAAGTAAATTTTCTAGAGCTGCAGAAAACCGTATGTATTGGGTACTGAGTAACGGGTGCGCCATCTAGTACCGAGTAACGAAACGTTACACTCTAGAGCTGTAGCAAACCGTATGTATTCGGCACTGAGTAACGGGTGCGACATCTAGTAACGAGTAACGAAACGTTACACACGGCTGGATTTCGTTACTCACATTTTTCGTATGTTTTACGCATGCATGCGCATATTCGATGAATTTACGTTACAAAGAATGATATTTTTTTTCTTAAGTAAAGTATAATTTGGAAATTCGTCGTCCCAGTTTTTTACTGTTTATATGAAAGTATTTTTTTTTTTACAAATTAGAAATAAGTATGTTTTTGTTTTTTATTATCGCGTATTTTCACGTTTTTATCTTAAAAGAGATAATATAATAAAACCGCTGTAATAGAGATTTAATTGTTTCTTGGTTACCATAAAATGTTAATTATCAAATATTGTTAATTGTTTATATTCTATTTATTATTATTTACGCGACGTCATACTGTACGTGTACGCAATACGACTCGATTCGTTGCTGCAACATAACATAGCATGTTATGCGGTATCAGAAGTAACGAGTAACGATACGATAGTAACGAGTACTAATTGTTATAGTAACGAATACATACGGGTACGCTTTTTTCCGTTACTTTTACACCTCTAAAATTTTTCTACCACGCAGTCACAAGCACGTCTGTTTCCTGCCGCTCCCTCCCCTACTGCGACAGCTTCGTCCCTCCGCACTCCCCTTAAAAACCCTTCCATGGCCAGGGCCCGCAGAATAGACTGTTGGTTCCCTTGGCCAAGCCTACCGCAATGAGAGAGTTCAACAATGCTGTAGCTATGTGGCCACTTTTGAATTTGACGAAACTCTTCACCAAAAACTTGGGACGTAATTAAGTATTATAAAGTACGTATTCTTAATGTAGTAAATCTGCTTTCAGGCTGTCAGGTGAGTTATTTTACGCAACGCGAAGCACACAATTTCTCTAGAGAATATGCCACGCGGCACGCGATGGAACCAGCCCTCTGGCTTGGTTCCCCAGGTCGGAAGCCGAAGCCGAGTGCTCACGGAAACACCCGAAGGCGAAGGCGGAGAGGAGTCGGCCACCAATGAAGGCGCAGAAAGCAATGGTAGTGCCGGGGGGGGGGGGGGGGGATGTGGGAGCGGGGAAGGCAGAGAGAGAAAGAGAGGCGTGAGAGAGATAAAGCGATAGCTGAAGAGGTTCAACGCGCGAACGCGCCTACACAAAGTGTTAGGGCGAGCTGTTCAAAAAATACGAGTTGAATTATTTACGACAGTAGACAAGTAGTAATATATTTATTTTATTTATTTGTCAGCAGTAGGGAACCAATGGTTCCCTTGGTTCCATGGAATATTCGCCCCTGGTTGCATCCTGCAGCGTTCAGAACAAATACACATACACACAAATACACGGGCTACATTACACATACGCATTGCACCACAGTAAAAAAAATTTAAAAAAAAGGGCCGCAAATTGATGGAAATTTACCGTCAATAGCGCGCCGTGCGCGGAGAAAGGTCATTGTACTCGATCAGCTGTTGTTTCGGCGCAGCGTAGTCGCAGGCTGGCTCTCTCTGTTCTCTAAGCTGCGCATGCGCAGTATAACTCACTCAACGCTACGCCCAGACTCGTGACCTTCCATCAGCAGCCAGCCAATAGATGCGAGCTTAGCGGAAAAACATATAAGCTCCACCTCCCGTGTACCAGTTTTGTCCAGTTCTAATACCAGTTTATTGGTATACGCACCAGTTTTCTCGCTGCCGTGACGTGTTCAAGTTTACGTTCATCTTGATGTCTTGATACCAATAATTAATTATTTATGATCCCCAGATATAAATGGTACGTTTAAAAAATATGCGTCAACTGTACAATACTTCCGAAATTATAAAATACGTATAAAACAGATACCAAGACTCCGCTCATTTTATATTGTGAAGTTTATGTCTCGTACCAGTATTTCAGCTAAGTTGTGACATAAATACAGTATCAGCAGCCACGTAATATGCCCGACAATCCCGTTACGTTTATACATTCGTGATTTTACGTTTTTCCCTAGTACTAGTACATTTTAGATTGTCTCCTGCTATAATTACTCGTACTTTAACACACCTAGGCTTAAATTATTACATGTTTAGAAATAAAAGCAACTTTTCATGTTATAAAATATGTATATTTTGCGATTTAAAATGTCCATTGCCGACTATAAAAGTTAAGTTTTTCATGATGTTATTAGGCCTACTAGCTAATCTTATCTACACTTAAAGTACCCACGGTATTTTTTTTATTTGAGCAAATATATTGTGTGTTAATTATTATATTATTGAAAAAGATATAAAAAAATGTAAACACGGGGCTTACGACACTGCCTTCAGTGTCGAGTTTTTTTTAATTTTTACGTTTGATTTTCTTAAGTGTTGTTTCTGCACGAATAGGATATAATTTCGATTGAAAATACGTCACATCAGCATAATATTTAGTCACGGCAGGTCATTTCCCGTGGCAGCAGGACACGGCAATGGCAATTCATTTCCCGCGGCAGATGGACCAGTTTGCGTCATTAAATTAGCGGTGCGACCTATATGGGGGGAATCTTAGATACCAAATTCAAGACCTCAAATTATGGGTGCGACCTATATGCGATGGCGACCTATATGCGAGTAAATACAGTATATATATACACACACACCACTGTTACATTCGTTTAAATTCCTTGGACACCATATATATTTTACTAGTAGATTGTACAAACGGGCAAAATTATTGTGAAAAGTTTTTTCAATAAGGTATTCCAAGTGACAAAACACTTTAAACATTCAACAATTAGCAATGGAAATCAAATACTTTGATGCCAATAACGAAAAATTAAAATACATTTTGATTAGCACTTGATTTAATATTTTAAAACCATAAAGTAAAATGCATTATCTTAAATCAGCAAGTACAATAAATGCACAACCATTTGAGAAAGAGCAAAATAAAAATTGAAAACCAACATGCATTACATAACATGTGGGTTTTGGTAGCTATTTAGCAGCTCAAACACTGCTAATTATTAATTAGATTATAAATAGCAGCATAAATAAACATTGCTAGTGTTAGGTATTGTTTTTTAATATATGCTTTAGTTGTGGTATCATGTAGTGAGTATCAAAGGTTTGATCACAACCTCCAGTATGACCATTTTATAGTAGCCTTGGAGGCCCCATAGCCCAAGATGCTAATGTCTGCTGGTTATCCAGAGTTTCAACTAATTAAATTAAAAAACTCTACAGACAAGATGAACATGGTTCATTACTACTGAAAATATGGTGCTCTACCTTCAGCAACAGTCACCAGGTAAAATATTACAGCAGTGGTATGGGCACATGGTTAATAATTTCAAACAGTCATGTCTTTTGACTGCTTTTCATTTTGGCTTTGTTTAAAACTGAAGTACCTCCCTCCACTTTACTAAACATTTAGTATTCTAAACATACAGTTATATAGTTATATAGAGAATTTTTCAATTTGTGATACATACATTAGGGGGTTACAGAACATAACTAGACAAGAAAAAGTCACCCAATGATGTATCTCGGAACTCAACCGGTAAATTAACTACGTATTGCTATTTGTCAGGTAACCAAAACAGATTGACTTAAAAATCAGCAAAAACGCATAATAAAATGTATGGATGTGCCAGGATTACAACATTTATTGATGGAATTGAAAAAATCTTTTTCACAGGATTTGGAGTGTTTAATTTTAAATGTCCTTTTGCTGGGTGCATCAGATGTGATTTTTTTTGTCACAGTATACTCATAAAATAAACAATAACTGTTTCTACTGAACGTTTTGAATTTCCTCTGGTACTTAGAGGTTACAAGAGACTTTAAACACATTCCATGAAAAAGTTGAAGTTTGTATACATTCCTAATTAGAGGTATTGTTTCATAACCCTCAAACCATTTTGTTTCTCAACTTGCATGAAAAATAACCACACTTCAATACTACCATAACATTTCATGTTTACTACATTACCATAACATTTATATTAAGGGGGAAACATAATTTATTTTTACATATCTAATGCCATAAGTTGCTATAGTACCATTAAGGAATTAAATAATTTAAAGCAGGTTGACAATACCATCATAAAGATTTTGAATTAATTTCCATTTTTATACGAATAATATTCTGTCATCTATTACTAACTTTTATTTCAATATTTTCTTCTTCAAAACTATATGCTGATCAAAAATATTGTATTTACGATTATTAATAAATGTCATTAAGTAGAATGCCTTTTTCGATGCTTGTGCATAATATTGTCACCTATATGCAAACAAACTCTGCTTTGTACTATTAGCACATTAATGTACTTTTGTCAAGACAGCTATTCATAATTGTATTATGCATTTAAATCAGTGTAAAAGTAAATTATTTCATGATCAGTTGATGTTTTAGTGCTAATATAGTGGACATCAATTAAGTGAAAGACAAAAACGGGACCATGCAAACTCATTGCAGAAGAAAGGAATTTCACAACAACAAAAATACAAAATAGGGGTTTACGATACGTCACATATATGTTGCACAGTTACTGATAATAAATTGTGGTGGCCAAGCAGACGTAAAATTCACCATTTTCCGGCTGAATGAACATGCTTATTTTATGGATGGAGGCAATACTAAAAAATACATTTTACACCTTTAAATATGATTGAAATAGTTCTGAATTATTTTTACACTTTGCTCTATCATGCTGAAGAAGACATTCTGAGGTGAATTTGGTAAACTATCCAAGTAAAATATTTTTTGACAGAAAATATATTCACCCTTCATTAGTGTTTTTCTTAATGATATGACTTCTGCTTGATTTTCCAAAATTTCATTCACAAAGTAAAACTTCCAATATGCAAATGACTGCATATTGTATTTTACAAAAATCCAAAACACTCTGTAAAACAATTTCATTGGAATTTAAATTGTTTGATGGCACAAGCAAATATTTATAATTTTATTTTTTTTACTTAGGATGGATGTAAAGAGTAATTGCTGGCACTTAACAACTCAAGAAACATGCTTGTGATAAATATTTAACTTTGAACACAATTTAATGTCATTTGAGGAAATTTGCAGAGCAGAGAAAAAAACATACCTGTTCACTGTACTTGGTGACATAAATGTAGAGTTCTTTGAGAGCTGAAATAGTGTCAAACTCTCCCACTTGCGCAGACGTCAACAGATGCTGCATTGCAGCACACATTTCTTGGTCGGATATTTGTGGCAGAACCTGGACGTTGTAATAGAATTGCGACACCATGTTTCGATAGTGTGGGATATCCTTGGCAAACAACAATTTATTTGACGGAGAATCCTTGCCAAGGCGGTGTTCAATCGTAGAACACGCATCCATAAATGTCTGAGCGATCACAGACAGGCACGAATCAACAGTAGAAGATTTGCTAATGTCAAATATGAAGTCAGGGTTCTTGATAAAATTTACCCAAAACCTCAAAGGAAGACTGTAACAAAATTTGTGCACAATCAGGTAATATAAAGAAAAATAACTATTGTTAACACACAATAAAACAAAAATACAAAAGTATGATAATTTTACAGCTGTGTATACAACAATAAAACCCATTAAACAAGAAATTAAAATTTCTATCTGGCATAAAATTGAGTGTTACTTTTGTGTTGATGCATTCACTTTGATTTTATGATGTGAAAATTTCACATCTGATGAAAAGTTTGCATTATCAAAATTGATTCGTCTATTCTCGACTGTTTCTGGAAAACAGGTCATACATTCAGTTATCTATTATCATTTGGCAATGTAAAGGATCTGATAAATGCCATAATTACACACATACGAAAAGTGTTGCAACCTCCTACCATGAAAATTGGCCCAAGTATGTGTTCTCATTTCACACCCTTGTACCATAACAAGTGAACTCGTTTAACCATTAAAAATATTCTGGTCACATTTTTACAGATAAACAAGCTATTTAACTAAAAACAAAACTATTGTATATACAAGTACAGTTTATGAATTATGTGACTGTACCATTAAAAGTGGGCAAAACAATTTACTTTTACGATTTTTTTTAAAACGGTAACTATCACTTGATGATCAAATGATACAGTATGAAGAAAACTTGGCCAGATAAACACAACGGAGAAAAAATCCATGAAGATATATACAAAGTAAACGTAAATAAAGTTTATTCACAAAGGTATCTGTAATAAAAAAAAAGAACGGGTCATCCAAATGTTTTAAAATGCTTAGTTATGTGTAGTTGACAATGTACAAGTGTCACAACTGAAAAAAACAAAAAAAAAAACAAAAAAAACAAAGGAAGAATGAAAAGTTGGTCTAAAAGGTGCATTCTGAATCCCAACGCTTCACAATAACGTTCATTCAGTAGAAAAAACAAGAATATTCCAGTCGTTTCACGCACAATTATGAGGCAGTGACATCAGAGGAAGCAATAAGCATATAAGGGCGAGCAATTCACCATCGTTATCAGTGCTAAGCGAGAGCATGGTAAGGGGATGAGCTACGGAGCTTGTGGTATGCAATCAAACCATACAACAGCACCAAAATGGTATTTTGCAGCGCCAAAATGGCAGAACGTTCCGCTTAACAAAATCCACAGTGTGTATTATTATGAAATGTTTCACTAAAACTGGAAATAGCTGTATGGTAAAGGCTCCTGGTCGGAAGTGAACATTGACAGATCGGGAAGTACGCCTATTTTGTCAACATATTTGTAATAACAGGCACTTGGCAGTCGCAGACCTAGTCACACAGGCAAGACTAAGTGTTGGAAAGACTATTTCCGAAGCATCTACGTGCCAATATATCAAAAAGTGTGGCTATGCATTCTACAAAGTGAGACGTAAGGTATTTCTCACTTCATCGAATAAAACTCAGCGTGTTGTGTAGGCCAAATCTTACCTCAGCTGGACTCTCCATCTCAGTGGAACAAGGTACTGTGGACAGATGAATCCATTTTTCAGGTTTCATATGGAAATATTGGTCCAAAGGTTATCAATATGATGGATGAAGCAAACAATCCATCCTGTTACAAGCACGTGGTTCTTAAAACAAACTCTGTTATGGTGTGGGGTTGCATGACAGCGAATGGGGTTTTCAATTTCCATTTTTGTATGGGTACGATAAAGGCTCCAGACTATAAATGCATTCTTGATGTAAATCTACGCCCATCAGTGCAGTGATTGATTGTCAGAAAACAATATCTTTTCCAACAAGATATGACATGGCCACATATTGCGAAGATAACACAAACATGGCTAAGTACGAAACTTGTCCTTATTTTAGAGTGGCCAGCAGCAAGTCTGGCTCAATCTCCCATAGAGAATATTTGGAGAGTTCTTAAGAGGAAGATGGCCCAGCGTTGTCCCTGCTATGTACAACAATTACATGACTATCTGCGACAGGAATGGGGAAAAATTCCCTACACACATTGAGCCGTTTAGTGTGGTCCATGCCTAAACGTCTTACTATGGTTATCCACTGTTAAGGGTGACGTCACCTCTTGGTAATAAAACAAATTAAAATTTTTGACTTTCGTTGTGCATCGTTTTATCATAATTATCTGATTTGCTGCAAACTAACACAAATGCTGTTACAATGTTGTATTCAACATATCATACGTTAACCATATGTTTCCCTTGCTATTACTTTTCGTAGTGTTTCTCAATTCCCTCATTTAAAACTATTTCTTACATGAACAAACTTTATTGACTTTGACTTTCTACATCTAGCTGATCAAAATTTATGTTAAGTATCATTACACTCAACACCACAAGATGAGTGCCAGCCAAAATTACAGTAATTTTAGAATTAGGTATGCTATAACTAACAAATACTACATTGCACTGTAAATTGAGTTTAAGGCGATTGGTGCATGGTAAAAAACGGTCACAGGCCCGAAAACAATGAATTTTGTATCATATGATCACTAAAGAGTCTATATGCCTATGTGGGTGACCGTAACTATGTAGGGAGGTCAGAAGCTTAGTTCCAGCTCGTCAGTGGCGAGATGGCCTTCAGATGGAAAGGGTGTTGCTGGCGGTCGCTCTGCGGCCTGCCATCTATGAGAAAGTAAGAGAACCTCGAAGGTTGTATCTCGCTCTCCCTCTAACACACAGCCGATACGGTTCTATCGTGCCCGGAGGAGGGGAAGGTTTAGCAGGTTTCTCTTTCACTCATCCTTCGCCATGGGGAGGCGGAATGGATTATTTTTTTGTCCGCAACTGCGCACATGTGGCTGAGAGCTAACCTCTGCCACTCCCGCACATCTTCTCACTCAACTCGCTCGTTCTCTCACACTATTTCAATAAATCTTTTCAAATCTTCAAAATCAATACTTTAAACCATTGCGCTTCCTAAGGATTAATTATATTTCATGCACGTGCCCGAATTCAGCTGCAAAAAAATAAAACGCGTAGTAAATTTTTTTCTTCAAAATCCTTCGGAAACACTGTGTGTTAAAAAACATTCTGAAAGCACATTTTTCTAGATAAATGGAAATTCTAAATCACCTACGCCACAAGGAAACATTGTGCTTTAATATTATGTAAAGAAAACACCTCTTAGTTTAATAGTTATGTAAAGGTGGTGTGATATGTTTTAGATGTCACACCATCTTATCATCCATGTAGAAGAGTTACCCGAAAAGCTAACAAGACTATTGCCATGGAAATGGAAATATGGTTAAGGAAATATTTTTCAAATGTTTGTAAACAGTAAACAACATATAAAAAATCTTATAACTGTAAAATTAAAATACACACAACCCTATAGCAAATTTGATTTCAATATGAAAAAGTATACAATAATATTGACAAGAAACGAAATTGCAATAGCAATACAAAAATATTGCAATTTTGTTACATTGTTAACATATATATTATTTTTAATAAACGCAATAAAAATGACATACTCAATATTTGGAATACAATAAATACCTTAAGCCCTACATAATTGCTGCGATATTCACAATAAATGCTTTTCGTAATTATAGAAGTTAAAAAACATCGTAAATAAATTATGAAAATACATATTATGGTGAAGGAAAGTGGACACTATCACACTGAAAAATCTTAGAGGGTAGTTTTCCTCATCTTATTTCTTTCTTTGCGTTTTTGGTCTTGTTCGTTAAAATATTTAATGTTCAAATACTTGATACGCATATACGTTCTTGTCCTGACAAAACAGTATATAACTTCTTCTGGATATTTATTTTCAGTAGTTCCGCAAATAATTTTAGTCAGTGATTCAAAAATCCGCTCTTTTTTGCACAAATTGTTGCCATGAACATTATCAAAACACATTTCAGCGATCTTTATTAATTCAAAAAATTCATTAGTGGAACATTTTAAGTTACCCTTTGATTGTACATGTATCCAGCTATCGTCCTCCGAATTGAAATCCGTAGTGCCAAGGTCACGACATTTATTTCTGAAACGGTGAGCTTTATAGCCAGAAACATATTTCAGCCCTTCAAGAGAAATTTCGTCACTTGAAAGGGGCCTGGCCTCTAAATCTAAGTCTATTTCTTCCATGTAAGCAAGATCTATTTCAAAAGGTGATTTCTCTTGAAATGTCTTTGTAAAATGAATTTCCTTGCACAAAAGTAGTTCTGTACTTTCATTCTGATAAGCACTGCCCTGTTCCATTTCATTTGACGAAAAATCACTTACCAAACACATTTCGTCTGTCTTCTCATCCGTGTTTTTCCGATCAGCAAAAACTGCTGCAGAATGTTTTCACAATATGTAGTTTATAATTCTGTATTTAAGTCAATGGGCAACAGATGCGTATTTTGATGTTCCATACCTCTAATATACGGGGGAAAAAAAAAAAAACACTCCCATACCTGCCAACCTATGAAAATCTGAATTAGGAAGATTATTAAACACAAATAAAATTACAGATTTAGACAAAAAAAAATTACCTATACGGCTACAATGCAGACTTGTACTGCTAAAATACAACTAAATTACACAAATCACGCACTATCAAATAAGCTATAGCTACATTAAAAATATATGTGTGTTGTTATCTGTTCACTGTGATACTTGAAGATCAGCACAATATTTCACACAAGAATACAACTCACAGAATCTATCTTGGCTTCCGATAAGAATTTTGCCAGAAAATTTATATAACATAGTCAAACAATGTGGATTATAAGAAGAAAAAAATAATAAATAAATGCTTAGCTAATTTGGAGCACTGGAGCACTGTGACTTTAAAGAAGCAACTGTTGCCTTCTTTGCTCTCTTTAAGAACTCAGAACTAAAATTTTGTTCATAACACAAATTTTATTTTCTTGTCTTCAATATTGAAAGGGATTCTAAAGTGTCACTGGACATGGAGGATCTGAACTGTGTTCTGTTCTTTTTCACCAAACTGAAAATCCTTTCACATTCCGCATTGCTGTGTTGAATGGAAAGTATTGACAGCATTATTCTACAAATTTTATCATATTTCAAAATACCATCAACTCCACGAATTTTGGCTAACTTAGCCCACTTCACATCTTCACTCTCTTCCGTGGCAACAATGCCCGAAATATCATCAATCTGAAGAGCTGAGAATTGTTTTGTCACTTTATCCATAGCTGCATCTCTTGATTCGCCTTCTTGAACAGGAAGAATAAAAGGAAACAAATCCACAAAATAGTGAACAGATGAAAAGCTGGAATCCTGAATATTTTTCATTCTTGCCACTTCTGCATTCTTCAACACTGCATTTCTGATGGGGAATTTATTAACAATGTAGTCACAAGCTGTAACAAAGTAGTTCCTAACAGCTGCAAAGAAAAGCTGTTTTTCCTTTTCATCAAGTGTTTGTGCAATTCTAGATGCTTGACATCCAATAACTAAATCCACGTCATCTTTTTGATTCTGGACACTATGGTAGTCAAGTTCAAATAATGAGCAACTATTTACAGTTCTTGGTTTTACAAAGTTTGAAATCAATTCTCTTAAAAAATCATACAACAGTTCTCTTAAAATGTGAATATGAGGTGATGATGATTGAAGAATGACATTCAGTTTTTCAAATGATGGCACAACGCTTAGGAGAAATGCACAGTGTGCTTTATTGAGATCAGAAGAAAAAAACATAAATATTTTTTCTTCTAGATTCATAAAAGGACTTTCATTCTTCAGAATAGGAACATCATTTTTTTCCGAAGGTAAAGCAACTTTTTTATGGCTGGTAAAGGAAACAGAACTTGGTTTCCTTTTCTTCTCTGTCTCTTTATCTAGGCCTTGATGGGCTCCACTTGAGCTTGCACAGGATGACTGTTGAAGCTTAGGAATTTTGTAAGAGGTTAGACAAACAGATTGTTTCTGATTTAATACCTCTGCCTTAAAAAAGCTAAGTAATGGTTGCCATTGCTCAAAAACCCTCAACAAACTTCTTCTAAGAGAAAGCCATCTTGAACACACATGTTTAAGAATTTTCTTGGCTTCTGTATCGTGCAGATCTTGAAACTTGTGTAACCTTTCTTTTCTCTTGGAACTCTTCTCCAAATAATAAAAAATGTCTAAAAGAATGTCATCGACTTTTACTGGCAGAGAAGATGCAGCTTTTTCTGCAGCTAAGTTTATTAGATGACAAACACAGCCAATCTCAATAAGCCCAGGGTGTTTTTCCTTAAACACTGCTGCAACACCATTTTTATGCCCTATCATAACAGCTGCATTGTCTGAGCAAAATGCAATGCAGTGTTCAATGGGAATACCATTACATTCAAATTGGGAAAGCACTAAATTACCAATATTCCGTCCGGTGCAGTCACCTTCCAGAACAGGAATGGAAAGAACAACATTTACAATTTTATACTGTGCTTCATCATAAAACGTAACTACAATGGGATACAACTTAAAACTAGTATCGTTGCTACCATCAGTTGCGACTGAAAACGGCCCACTTTTTAAGTACTGCACTACTCCGGATTTTGCATCCGAAGCCATCTCTTTCATAATAGCAGAAGTTTTGGTACGCCCACATCCATATTTCTTGGCAATTTCCGAGTCTGGGAACATTTTTTTGACAAGCGCACCTGCATATCTGCGGCCGCTAGAGGAATGTTATGCTCTATCAAAAACGAAGTAAATAAACACTCAGCTCGCGTAATGTCTAGATCTGCACCCCCAGATTTAACAAAGAACCTTGAAAGTTTGTGATTATCTTCTTGGCATTTCACGTTGGATAAATGCTTCGCACTTTTGATGTGCACGCTGATATCACTTTTACCGCCATGCGATATGTTGATGTCGCATCTGCATATCTTACAAAAGCCAAACCTTTCCCCTTTGTCAGAATTTAAAATGCATGGAAACTCTGCACTATACGCATCACGGAATGTCTGGTAATAATATTGTTTTTTCTTACTCATCTTTGAAAACATAATGCAGACAGTCACAAACATCTAAAAGAGGCAACGGCAATAGCCCGTAACAAAGTAAACAAATTCGTAAACAGTTGTTTCACGTTGCACTTGTTGACCACAGCGTATTTTGCTAGTTTAAATGTATTTGAAATTCAAATTTAATACGTAATAGCAGCTCGTAAATTATAAATCAAAATCACCCGTCTTAACTAACCATCGAACGAACAAGCGACGACGTACTCTCTGTAGAACTGTGTAAACGAGAAAAAAAAACAATCGTTAGTCATGAGCACAACACGCAATACATTGACATGAATGTTGAATCGATTTGGAAGACACAGACTTTTTTTACCGCGAAGCTATTTCAATTACAAAAATAGGAAGAATTCAGACAATTTCGGAAAATCGTAAAGAGCAGTTATAATTCGGAAGACTTCCGGAAAAATCGGAAAGGTTGGCAGGTATGCACTCCAACACATCTTGGTTCAGTTTAACTGTTAACAAACATTCAGGTTAACCGGTCCTATACATATTTTCGAGTGTTTTACTGACTGAGTTATACTGGTCATTAATTAAATTGATCGCTGATATTTATACTTATAGACGAAATTTTGGATTTATCATTTTATGTGAACTCTAATGCGTTAAAAAGTGTAACGCAACACTACACACAGGTAGTGATGTCTAGTGCACTGCCCTATGCACATTAGTTAACAAAAAATAAAATAAAATATTAATTACTGATAAATAATACCTAGATGTCGTGATTCAAGTAACACATGCTTATCTGATTTTAAGACTGATTTATTACTTACACACAAATAAACAAATACCACGTATCCCTCAATACAGTAATTCCATTTTACCAAAATATCACTCCGATTTTTTTTTAACTATCGTTGCCAGGTACATGGGCACGACTTCGCAAATGTCAATGTTTCACTTAAAGTTCAAAAATGGATTTACGGTTCGAAAAATTCACTAACTCATAAATTAAATCAATTGTCTGATAAAACATAAGACCCATAGACTCAAGACCACTAAGATAGTTGTACATTGTATGTTCAAATGATCATGCCATTAATAATAATGAGAGGCTAATTAATTTAGTAAATATAATATTTAATAGCGGCTGGTTTTAGTTTATCCCAGCAACATCAACAAAGTCATAATATCAATGGGCAATGTTAAAAAGTTGCAGGGCGTCAGTACAGCGTTAGTGATAGAGTAAAAACAAAATGGCCATACCTGGACTAATGATATCTTCTGACGTTAATAACTTTAAAATCGCGTATTCCCGTTCGCAACTTAACATACCATCAGCAGTCTGATGATAACCTTTTTATACATACTATTATTACCGCACACGTAACATAACTTATGGTAGGCCCGCGTCAGGAACGTCCTGACGCGGAGCTGCACGCACCAAAACGGCCAAAACCAAACTTCTTTTTAGTAGCGTAACTTTTACAACAATAGGCTCAAGGCACTTTTTGTTTGAAAGTTCCGCCGAAACCTCGGGAAATTTCTGGCCGTGAAAAACATAATTCCAAAAGCCGCAATTACTTAATAATTACACAGAGAACAGCCCAAACGTCTGTAACAATGTCAGAAATGTAGTTCAAAACCCAAAATAAATTAAACATATAAATTTAAATAACGTAGCACAGAATAATAAAACTGTAAACAAACATTTGAAATATTAAGGTTTCAGTGTTCTGTGCAATGTAATATTACAAAAGGACATTTGTAATTAGTGTGCCCGACATTCTGGCATCGCTAGCTAACATTTCAAATTTTTTTAATTTCATATTACTGGAATAGCCTAGTGTTGATTTGATGTTCTAAATAAATTTTAATACATATAAAATCTATTTTTTTTGGTTAAATTTAGATCTGTCATTCTAGTGTGCATATAGCATACCCTAACTAACCGGAATACACAACTGATGTTCTATGCTGTCAAAACATATTAATCTGGAGGGTAAAAATTTATTCATATGTGTAAACAACCACCACAAAGAATAATCACCGTGTCAGTATTCAACTTCAAGTCAAAACATAACCGCTAAAAAGAATTTTGCTGTACAAATTTTTTTGTACAGAGACAGTTTCCTTGCTTGAGCGTAGATAGACTCCACTATGAAGCACGACCTTGACAGACCCTTCGTTTCTTCGGCCTCCTCTCTCGTTCTCCCTCTACGCCCCATTCTTCCCCCTCCCCTCCCGCAGGCAGCGGCCAGCCGGCCAGAGCTCCGCCGGACTACCTGGTTCCGACAAGCGCCGCCCCTCAGCGCCACGTCGCGGGGACATTCTTCCTGGCGGCGAGAGTTTTACACGCAGCACTAGAACTGCCACTCCAGAGGGCGTGTTTTGAGTCGGATCGTATCAAAAACAAAAGGATATGAAAATATATACATAACTCAATAGTGTTCTGCCAATTATGTATTCATTTTCATTTAAATTTATTCTTTAAATCGCTCCTGAAGTAGTCCAGCAATGATCAATGGAAATTGTCAATATTAAACTGTAATTTTGACGATCAAATTTTTTTTTCTTACTTTTATAGGTGCAGAAACCTATTCGTACACTCGTTTCTTGAACTATACTTAAGTTTAACATAATTATGTGTTTTCTAAATAATTCTGGCTTGGAATAAAAATAAATGCATTTAAAATGACATAACTCAGTAAAAAAAGTTTATTAAAAAAGATCCTAGGTATAGTATGTCTTAAATAGAAGCATCAAAAATAAATATGTACAGTTAAATTAGTTTTGTCGTAATATTTTCCATGCACCAATCGCCTTAATTTCTTTCATTGCAGGTAGAAATCACATCCAAAACATCTGTGACCCTGTCGATGAAACACACAACTCCAATTTTTTTCCTGGAAAAATAGCTTTGCTAAAAGCATGATTTTAAATTAAATCTTAGTGAAAATTGTTAAAAATAATGGCATTTATTAAGCACCATTTTCATACATCATTTCAAAACCAGCCAGTGGATTTAAAACAATAAATAACTGTAAAATAATATTTTGAAGAAAACTGCTTCAAAACTGTGTGAAGAAACATAATTCAACTTTTTCATGTGCAGGGTAAACAATAAAATATGTAATATTCTTGCACAATTATTCTTTTTGACTGGAAAATTTAAAATCGCTGGATTTCCAAATGTACTTAAGTGCATCTTATATAATGAAATTGTAGCATAACATAATTCCTGTCCCCTGCTTTTAATAACCCAGTAACTGAGAATGTTTTATGTTATTGATGTTTTCTTAAGGTTTCATAACTATTGTATAATAATGTTTCTTCTATAATGCATAGTCATTTAAGATATTTTGATTGTGCTTAATAATATTATTATCTCTATTTTGTTTGATCAGTTAAAATTAACATTTGTATTAACTAAGATTTTACAATATTAAAGCATCTTATAATTATTGAGGCTGTAACATTCAAGAAGGTTTAAAAAGAAAGGAAGACACAGGAGCGACACTGTCGCCAGAAAGTTATTTCTCACCCCTGAATATAGTGCGTTGTTGGGAAAACCCCGAACTTTGCAGCAATGGACCAGAACTTTTGCTGGGCACTGTCTCGCCAGCCAATCAAGACGAGTCATACTGTGGTGTGATGTTACTTTCCAAATTTTAAGGAAATAAATGTTTGAAATACACTTTCCTTATATATTCATGTACCTGGTTCTGTTTTGTGATTGACCGGTTGACCCACAGGGTTGCTTCCTTTTGTTTTCACCTTTGTAAGGGAAGGCCATTTCATTGTCCAACTAGCTGTTGCTTGATTGTCGCCGTGCGCGGCCATGTCATCGGCCACTCACAAAAATATTATGTGATGAGTGACAGGATAATTTCACGCCAGCTGGTTGAGGCCAGCCAAAGTTTAACATTTTTTTTTCAATTTTTTTTCTAACTCAAAATTTGACCCCAAGTATAGGCATCGGCCAAGGGTGACAGGCATCACCCACCCAGGATAATTCCGAGAAAACTTAACTGAGGGACTTTTTTATTTAAAATCGAGAGTTGAGCTACAATGTTAGTGACTGCCAAAAATCACATGAAAATATGTAAGTTGTGATCATTGTGTGGTTTTGAAAAGATAATAAAACAAAAGACGGTGCAAAGAAATTCTTTAATTTAAAAATTCTAGCAGAAAAATGACTATCAAAGCAATAAATCATCCTCAATGTTGGCATCAAATGAACTTAAAAACAATACTTTAAAATCATTGTTTATAAACATAATAAACTCTCCACTGATTAAAGTGTCTTGTTACTACAATCTTGACAAAAAGTGGTATTTAAGGCTAAGCTCCACACTTTTGCAGCCACCAGGGGAATTATTTCTCCCATGAATATCATTGTAGGTAAACAAACGTAACACACAGTTTTGTAAAGAAAGCTTTGAATTTTTCAAATATGATAAATAAATTGTTCTGAAAAAAGTAATTTTTTACAAAATTTTAGTTAAGAAAATTTTAAAACTAAACATAAGGTATTTATAAAAACTGTATGAGGCTGTTACTCTGCACACAATGTATATGAAGTATCCTGAACAATTCTATGTTGCTTAAATGTTGAAATAACATACAGAACTTATATAGTTTGAGTTTAAAACTTGTTATTTAAACGACGCGTGTAGCTCATGAAATGAACGAATGCCGTGCGAGTTCAGCATCCCCCGGCTAGATGTCAGGTTTTTATCCCACAATGAGTTTAGAGTAAGCCCGCTAGATGCCCCGACTATCGCAGAGGAGTTCTGAAGGGAATAACGTTGTTTTGAAATGGTCAACTGATAAAACTGGTGCCTACTAAGGGAGTTAAGATATTTTTTTTGTCTTCTAACCCTATTTTTTTTATCCATATAAGTTATGATTGGTTGTATCCAAAATTTATTTTGAAAAAAAGTTTTTGGTATAAATTTAAAGAGATATAATAACTCTTCATAAGGATGCAGGGGTTACAGCAATTGCCCTATTAAAAAAAATAAACCTTCCCCATTTCTACCTCTTGGGTCAGATTTTTAACATTAATGAATTAGACAGAGATTTCCCAATGTTTTATTTTTCGTACCAGTTTGAAAATGATTTGTGCAAAATTACTGCAGCTATTGTGATCATTATATATATATATATATATATATATATATATATATGCATAAAGATATACATATGTATGTATGTATATAAAGTTTTGAGATGATGATGGTTTTGGGGTCATTGGACCATGTAACAAAAAACTTTGTAAAAATTTTCCGAAGGTCGCACCGTGGTAACTGCTACATTAGGAAGTCTTTCTTTGACATCTACCAAACTATAAAAATAATTTATTACTGTTATTTCAATGATTTAAAGGCTAGCAAAATCATGCCAATACAATTGCAAACGAAAAGCATGTTATTTTATTCATTCTATTTGTTATGGCATGATTTTTTTAGTTAAAAACAAATGCAACTTAAAGAAAAAAAATTAAGGATTTTAATTAATATGCCACCTCAGTCACTACAGAGAACTGTTTAAATCGTTAAAGATTCACCCTGTTCCTTGTAATTTTATCTTTATATCCATATTATATATCAAAACTACTCCCTGAGCAAGTGTTTCTGCTGTGGATTTAAAGTTTATAATAGCCTTCCGTATTTCATAAATTAATTTTAAACTCTATTAATGTAATGTAAGAAGAACACTTTTTCTAGACACATTGAAGATAGTACCTATTCGCCTAAGGTATATACTTTACGCACTTGTCCCTGGAAGTGACATCACAAGTGCTGCATAACTGGAAGTGAAGAATGCTATAAAAGTACGCAAGTAAACAAATCTGTGTACTTCTCACTTCAATATAAAATACGCCAGTATTTTGGAAAACATTTGTAGGTTATATTTGATATTACATTTAACTAATTTAAGAACTCGTTGAATCACCTTATAGATATTTATCAATAATAAATGTTCCAGTAAACCAGTAATAAATAAGAACATAGGCATTATGAATATGTGCTCAATACAAGACAAGTACACGAGCTACCTGCTGCAAACCATCAGAAAAAATAAACATGATTATGAGTAAGATGCCTACCCATGTTAAGATACTTTGAAATTGCAGTTTTTTCTTAAGTTGAATGTTTCATAAGAAGTTGCATACTTGTCTTATAATATTTTACAAATGTTTAAAGAAATGAATGTTATCAAAATTTAAGTTTGGTTATAAACCACAAAATACAGTTACCAAAAACCATACAAAATATATACACAGAACGTTTCCAAGGTTGTGTCAGTAGTTTGAGTGCTTAGAAATAATGATACTGGTGTGATACAACTGACTGGCCAGCTGCAGGCAACTTACAGTTATTTTTTGGTCATTCCATGCCAGATCATCCAGTCAAGATACACACTGTCCACCCGACCATCTCAGATTTGGATTAATATTTGGTAAATGGTATCATCAGACAAATATAAGAACATTATTTTTCATTTTTGGAATAATGGCTCTAGTTTGGAATTTAAAGCCCTTCAAAGTTTCACTCTGTTTGTTGGAATTTTATTAATCCACAACCAAAATCGAGTGACACATTTTGCTACAACTTACATTTGTAATATCATTTATTAATGGAGAATCGTGAAATTCACCAACTTATTCAGAATTTCATGTAGATTTTAAATATCACTCATAAAATGTAATTAAATGTCCAGAAGTACGTGCAATTTATGTTCGAAGTGGAAAAAATAATTTACTAAACATTGGTAACATCAGTTCAGTAATCCTATTATAACCTTTTTTTTATTATCTATACATCTCGAGCATGGTACCATTAGAAAGAGCACAAAATTTGCTACAAAATGGTGAAATAAAATTTGTGGATATTTACCTTCTCACCCTCACCCCACCTAAACAAATGTTTTGGTGGATATAGTTTTTGCTAATTGTACATACAACAAATACATAAGTTCATACAAATAAAATAAAATTACAGAATTACAGTAGTTAAAGTTATGCCTGAAAAGCTGTGCACATGAAAATTGCACTTGTTTTACAATTCAGGTGTCACTTGATGTACATACCTGAGGTAAGCATACTTAATTTCTTTATCAATGTAATCTATGAAGAAGCCGAATCCATTTTAACTATTTTGATGTAATTTTTCTCTCACTAATGGATGTTAGTTTATAATGCACCCTTACAACCTGAGACTCAAGTTCTGGGAACATCAACAGTGCAAAGAATGTTAACTTTTGGCACCCAGCATGAATCTTCCTGGCCATAATTATAATGTTCTGGCCAGTAAAATAATTTAGCTAGCCAGTGAGGATGTATAAACTTAATCATTGCATCTTCATCTTCTTTTTCAAACACTAACCCAATATAACACTTATTATCATAAACTGAACACACATACGAATTGTTTGTAATTTTGAGGCTCTCCGTTTAGTCATTCAAAGAGTACTCTAACTAAAAATTCTCATCAGAGCTAATTCGCTTAGCTGCTATTATAGTTTTAGATAGTGGAATGAAATATGTAAGGACCTTGTTTCAAGCAGAATTGTGAACTCTGAGAAACACTCTTCAAGCTTTTCTTCCACTGCATGAACGCAGTCTTCTTTGATCAGCTGAAACTTAAATTTAGTAAAGTATTCATTACAAAATTGAAACATCTGATTTAGTTGTCAAAATTTATCTTTACACTTTATTTGCAAGCTCACTATATATACTGTCATTTTAACACATCCTCCAACACCATCACAAGCTGTTTTACCATGACTTGTTGCATGAAAGGTCCAAGAAACTTTTAAATCAAAATCTTCCAAGTAATAGCAGAGGGTAACCAAACTTTTAAAATTCTTGTATTGTGCTGCATTACCATCTGTGATATACTCCACTTGATTAATGTTAATACATTCTTCATGAATTAGTAAACTCAATATTCTTTGAACCTCATATACAAAGAGAATATCATGGTTTAGATAATCTGAGATAAAGCCCAAAGACATTCTACATGTTTCTCTATCCTTTGCTGTGCAAGCAGAGCGCACCCAATGATATGACTGAATTTGACCTTGAATACCAAAAGAATAGTTTTCTGCAAAGTCCATGAAAACTAGTATTTCATTTAGCTGAATGTTTTCTTTCCTCTGTTTCACATAGTTTGACTGCTGTTTAGAGATGAATGAGTGTTGTATTAAAGCTGCCAGTTTCTTCAAAAGCAGATCAATAAACTCACACAAAGGAAAGACCAGCAATCAGTAGTTACCCATTGTGAAAACTGAATTTCATCTTAATTATCAAAGTCAGTAAAAACGTTTCTTACGTATTCTTGTACTTTTACAGAATTTGGACAGTTAGAACATATTCTTAACATGCAATCATGGTTTTCACTATCACATACCACAGTAAATCGATAAGATCCTTTAGTTTTGATTTTTTTTAAATTCATAGCCCTTAAAATAAGGATTGGATTCTGGCGTACTGGGCAAACACAGACCAAATGTGTACATGGCTGACCACTGTGACACACCATCTCACCCGCAGCTCACAGAATTAAAAAAATCCTACTTTATCACAAGAAAATTTCTCTATGTATGCTGTGTGTCACTCATTAACATTGCAGAGTATTAGGCATTTTTGTTCATAAACACTTTTGTGTACACTAACCTTATCTTTGGCCCCTGGTATTAAATAGTCTGCTGTTTTTATCTGTTTGATAAAAATTGGTAACTTTTTTAACAAATTCAGCAAAAATTTTTCAACCTTTCAAAGGCTCAGGATATGAAAAAATTATTTTCAGCAACTAGTGTAATTTTATTGCTATGTACTCAAAAAAATTTAATTCTGTTGAAATTTTCTTTCGTGACCAGGAATTAGGTGCAATTGATAAAATGTGTAACTTCTCCCTTATGGATGTTGCATATTTCAGTTTTTCTTTCATCTGACTAATTAGAAAATTTAAGTCACTTGCAATCCTCTTAATAACTTACTCTTCAGGTAAGTCTTCATCAGTATTTCCTTCAGACTGCAATTCATCTTCTGGTAACTTGAAAAAACTGCTGCTACTTTAGAATTTCACTTCATTTTTGACTTCAGCTATCTTTCTTTTAACATACACTTATTTTGAAAGTTTAGAAAGTTCTTTTAGTTTTAAGGGTGACACATCAAGAGTACTCATGCTTAAATTCAAATCTTCCTTTTCAAATGGTGTAGTGTCTCTAAGGTCTGCCTTTGTAGGTGTAAGACTGTGAGGGTCTCTTCGTTAGAATGATTTTGTGAATTTTCAAAGTCTTGTTCTTGAAATAACTTCGTCCTGCAGTTGAAACACAGCTTTTGTCCAGGAACTAACAAAACATCAGCTTTCCTTTTTGCATATTTGGCTATTTGAAGAGATATACGTCTTATGGCACTTTTTATAGACCTTTTGTGTTTCTTTGCTGGGTCACAACATTTTTTAAAATCTTCCCGTAATATTTTAATGAGTGATGCATAGTGGTGTGATCATATACTTGAATTTAAATGCAGTTTGAATCCATCTATCCTCCAAAGCAGAATTTATTTTTGAAGTGAAAACGTCTTTAGCCGCGTTGAGCGATTTTTGGTAGGAGCAAAACTTATGGGTTCGCGTCACCAACATGCTATTGAATTGTTGCGCCAGACTGGCGACGCGTAGTGGCCTGTTTACATGTATATGCATATATACACTAATACAACGTATATACTTAACTGTATCAAGTGAATGTTAGACTCTTTTTGGATGGGTAAAATCTTGTGAGTTCGCATCACCGACATTTGTAGTAGCAGAAGGCCTCTTCAATTCTGTGTCTCAACTCTGGCAAATTATTAGGTAGTGGCGGAACGTACACACAATCTTTTGTAAAACCCCAAAGGAAAAAAATTGCATGGTGTTATCAGGTGAACACGGAGGCCAGTGAAAAAGAACTCTGTCATAGCTACCATCTGCGGATGTTTTTGCCACATGGGGGATCACTATTAAACATTAAATGAAATGCACATTGAACTGAAATTGGACATTCACACCCGCTTAAGATTCACCATTTTGTGTAGGTGGTGCTGCAAGCGAGAAACAAAGCAGTACTCGTGCATGCGCCTATCTAAAACTGTTTTGAGTTAGTCTTTAATTGTGACTTTGAACCAACACTCTACAATGCTTACAGTTGATACCATTAAAATTTAAAGCTAGGACTGTTCTTATGGACATACTGTATAATATTGTGGTGAATATATGAGCTTTCAGCAGTAATTTGAAATGTGGCAGGTGCAGCTCACAAAATGATCTTGGGGATAGTGATAATGACCCAAATTTTCATCTTCAAACTATACTGATTCAAAATAAAATATTTTTACATTCTTTGAATGGCTCTTGCAATGGGGAGAACTGATTTAAGATTTTTTTTGGACTAAACCTTTACTAGCAACTCAACATGTCCAAAAAAACATATTAAATCAAATTTTTTTTTTGTTTTTGTTGTTGCCCGATAGCAATTTTCAATTGACTGCACAGGTGTGTAATCATGGTATTCAGAAAACAATACTTATTAATTATAGCATGGTCATCCAATTCAATAATTTGTCAACTAAATTAATTTTCACAGTAAAAATTATAAACATTACCATATTAAAGTTTAGTGAATATGATAACTGAAATATAGTATCCCAAAATGCACTTGGTACAAAAGTAGCGATGCTGTAAATGCATATATTTGCTTTTGTTTTAAAATGCAGTTCCGAACAGTGATTGAAATTAGCTATGAGACACTTTTTTCTATCACACAAAAATTCTAATTTATTTAACTATTTGTCATAGACAATGACAAAGAAAAGGATTCAGAAAATGAGCTTGAGAGCATTATTACCATGCCTCAGTACGAGATAGGTAGGGAACCCAGAAAACAGTAAATGAAACCGACCAAAAACTGTGTTAAAATAAGGCAAAAGTGGTGCAAAAAAAAAAATTATAGCATAAAAGGTGCACAAAATATCTGTGTAAAAAATTTATATTAGTAATTAAATTCAGTATCAAATGTTTATTTTTGCCTTTTACCCCCCTAACATTTGTATTCTGTACCCTATCAATTAAAAATTAATTTTAGGTATGAAGAAAAAGCCACTTTTTCAGAAAAAAATTAAAAATTCTAAAATGCCTTTTTCACTATCTCACATTTTCCCCCTAATCATTCTCTACGGACTTTTTATTCTTAAGGTAGTTTACTGTTTGGTAAGGTTTGACACATTAAAAGTACTGAGAAATTATGTGGATGGTTGTTTAGGTAGCTAGTAGGTACATAAAAAATGTTATGAAATGGTGTGATTAGTGAATGTTTGGTTAGGTTAGCTACATTAAAAATAGTATAAAATAGTAAGGATTATTGGTTAGATAAGTTACACTCGTATATTTTAAATTGGCAATTCATAATGATTTTACAGTATATTTAACAAAGCTAACCAACCGTCCACACTATTTCTAAGTATTTTAAATGGTGCTAAACCCAACCGACCATTTTCACGATATCACATCCTATCCTAACCTCCTTTAAATTGGTAAACTAAATGAAAAATCATAGTGCCCTTTTAGAGGATGCTTGGGAAACATTTCAGGAAATTTAAAAAAAAAAAACTTTTTTTTCTCAGAAAAAAAAGACCCTTCTTCAGAATTACAGATTAAAAACATACACGGAAGCATCTCTATAAGATTCATGAAATTCAACAAAAAAACAAAAAAAAATTATTGTTAAATCATTAAAGCAGGTATTCCAAGACACAAAAATAAGGGTTTAGGTATGACAGTGATCAACTCGTGGCGACAGCTGTATTTTGCACCAAACTCCAGGTTTCCACAAAAATGTTAAAATTCTGCCAATAACTATAAAAACAGCATAATTTCATCATTTTAAGTGTATTTACCAGTTTACCATTTTCATGGGGTCCCAAAAGATTGAAGAAAAAAAACAGAGGTCAAAGCAGGAGTAGAAGAGGTGGGCCTTGTAGTAGAAGTATATGGTGCAGCAAAGTGTGAAGAAGTTAAGAGAAAGAGAGAGACAAGAAAAGATTCTCAAGTTGGGTGATCAGAAATTGATAACATGGCTTCTATAAATGCATATGCAGGAAAAACTGCAGTTATGCCAGAAACAGATTTAGATGAACATAGTGCACTAGCCTTTTTTTCACATTTTTCAAATGCTAACATGAAGCATAGGAAAGAAAACCTGGTGGTGCTTTGTTGGAAAGATAAAAAGAATGTCTACATACTCAGCATCCTGTATGAGGCAAATGACAGGAGGGGGAAATGAGAAAACCCAGTTAATACTGTACGTAGCTAGTTACAATGCTATAAAGTTTCGTTTTGACTTTTCAGATCAGCGTAGGTCATATCGAACTTTCAACCACACATTAGGAAATTGGTGGAGAAAGATGCTATTTTACATGATCCTTATTGGAATATCTTAAACATTGAGTTTTTTGAGGGTCAGTCTCACAGCCATGGTTTTTTTTTTGAATTTTAGTGTCAAAACTCATGAAAATTATGTATTAAAATTACTCTGGCATTTGTTGTTTGGTTGCAAATTTACTACACATTTTTGAGAGCAATAAAATGTCACACAAGTAATTATAATTATAAACAATTGTGTGACTTTTTACCACTGTTAAGTAGGTAACACATACATTTCAGATGACTAAATTTGTGATAAAACAAAGATTGCAAGAGAGCTATAGTGATAAATCAACAGGAATAGCTCGTATACAATATAAATTACAAAAAATATATCAACCAACATGGCGTAGAAGACCGAGCTTAAGAGACAGACTAGAGATTAAATGGTGAGTTGGAGCAGCGATGGAATGTATTGATGGGAAAATGGAATTGACCTAAGAAAATCCATTGACTCATTGCAAAGTCTTGCAAAAAAATCCAGATATTACCCTGCAAGGAATCAAACCTGAATTGCTACCGTGTGTTATGAAGCATAAACGAGATCTTTCATCTTCCCCACCATAAATGTTGGGTGCAAGACTTGTTAATACGCTAAGCAGCACAAAATTAAAGGACAATAAGTTGTAAAATGATGTTTTTATTTTTCTAATAATAATCCTTAAAACCTACACGATAAGTATCGATAAAAAACATGCACACTTGTATGTACAACTGCACATATATATACACTCTCTCCCCATCTCTTATATTCGACTCCACTCTACAAGTACATTATGGAAGATATCATATGTGACTAACCTGTTTGATTTCCAGGCATGTACAACTTCTGGTTCAACAATACTGTGTCTCCTTGCTGCACTGTCTAAGAGATCAAATAACCATTTGATTGCTGGTGGAAGCGCAGAGTTTGCTGTCAGAATAGTATTGAAAAAATCGTCAACAAATTTCTGAACAGTTCCTTTAGTGGACAGCAGCCGAGTTAGAAAAATTTCTGGTATGGCTTTGTGCGTCCGTTCCCCAATCCGGTTACTTTGGTAGTGCGGATCATCTACAGGTCTCACCAAGTGATATGTCCGCAAGGCAGAGCCCGTTTCCACATCACCATTCATGGTGATGATTGGTGACAGAGAATTTGACAGGTATGTTGCACTGCCTGAAAACCCCACAAAAATTCCAAAAAATAATTTAAAGTAAGTTTACTGCATTTTTAAAATTGACAGAGCAAATTATACATGATCTGTGTAAAACTGCTTTACATTTTTTCTAAAACCAAGGAAACTTTTGAAAAATGCACTGAAGTGCAAAATGAATAAAATTAACACTACCAACATATGGGATAAAAAAAATACAGTGTTTTATTGCATAATCGTCGCACATTTTATACTAAAATCAATTTTGAAAAGTAAGGGTGCGACATTTATGAAAAAAAAAAAATGTTAGGCAAAGTTAATCATAAAAACAAAACCCATTCATGTAAAGTACGTTAATTTTAAAAGTGAAGCATAAAAGAACACGCCAAACAATTTAAATTAATGAGTCATGCAACAAAAACCTTTCTTCAACTTAATAGAAAAACCAAATCTGTAATCCGAATGCGAGCCTGAACGAACGTGTAACTATCGTCATAGTACACACCACGAAAGAGTGCAGGCCATCAAATGTAGTTAACTCGGCACTCAACAGAGAGCGCGCGTTGCATGCACTCGGCGAGATATCGATATTTTACTACGTGTGCCTGCTCTAAATGGCAAGCAACATAACCAAACATGAATGATGCCAACTAGCGCTGGCTACATTTTTGTAAGTGGTACGCTGTGGTGACACAGAACAGATAAAAAAATTTTTAAAAGAAAATTTACACATCAGACAACTTCGTATTTCCGTTAATTAAATAAGTAAGTGGTAATGCCCGAATAAATATTAGATTTATACTTTAAAATACATAGTTTTATACAGAAAAAAATACCCACACGAAGCACTCGGAAACTAATAGAGGGACCAAAAACTCAAGCGACGTTTACGCAAGAGGCTTTCTTATCCAAATTTTGACGCCCTAAAATATGAAATAAAAGAGGGTAGTGTAAAATATCACACATTCTAAAAGCAACCAAAATAAAAATTGGATAGTATTTCTATTAAAAAATTATTTGATACCAAACCTAATAAGCGGGAAAATGTAAATTTTGGGAAAGCCCGTTTTACTGCCTATTAATGTCATTTAATAGATCCAGACTTGAATGTGCCACCTGTATTCATAAAAAAGCTATTGTAAAACATGCAAAACATAATATATATTTTCATAACATGAAAAATTAATTATAGACCTGTACTACAAAATTACTGATAGCTAAATGGGAAGAAAGGTTAAATTGGTATTGTTCAGTCCATCATTTTATGACTAACAAAGATTTTTCTTTACTCTAATAATTACAATACTTAGGCATTTTCAAATTTGATTGCACATACTTTTGAAATAAGTAGCATCGAACCAGTCGTAAAATATGAATTGACATTTTTTTGTAAACCAAAACAAAGCAGTCATCTACTTTAACCAAATTATTAGAGATGTAACACTTTTGTGTTGATAACACAGCACAAAGAGCAATTATCACATTGGTGTAATAGTGATACTACATATATTATAAATTAGCACTATAATATTAAAAATCTACATTAAAGGTATCAACATACTTTGTTTTTAAAATCTGTGACATGCATTCAAGTTTTCTGGGAATGTTTCTTAAGGAATGTTTACAGTGGTTTGAATATAAAATAAACTGTAATTTAAGAAAATTGTAAAAGCTGCAAAAAAGGTAAAAATTGGATTTCAAAGTAGATTAGCACACTTACTCCAAAAATAATGCAGACATTTAATCCAAGGGAAATGGGAAAGGATTGGCAGTGGTCTTTTTCATAAGGATCATCTCAACATTTTCCTGCAGTGATTTTGGGAAAATACAATCAAAATGACCAGACCTAGATCAGAACTCAGATCTTCCATGTCCTACAGCAGTGTCGTGACAATAATAGTACCAATTTTGCACTGAAAGGAAGGGGTTAGAGGTGGAATCATCCATCCAGTTATTGACTTCAGAACTGGGCGTCTGTAGGCATCTACTATCCTCTATAGGTAGAGACCTAAAAAAATTGTGAATGCATAAAAAATGTGATTTTTGGATGTTTGGAAGTTAAAATGAAAGTTTCTAATTTTATTAAAATCTTTTACACAAATAGGCTCTCATTTTAGGAATATTACAGTTTTTACAACTTTCTCATAAAAAGTATCTTCAAACAGTGTATATAGTTTATTTTATAAATAAGAGACTCACTGTCTCTCTAAACTAGAGGAGGGGGGGAGAGAGAGAGAGAGAAAGAGAGAGAAAGAGAGAGAGAAAGAGAGAGAGAGAAAGAGAGAGAAAGAGAGAGAGAGATAATGGAGTTAATCACAGGGTCTCTCCCATGTCCTTTCTCTCCTCTTCTCTGTGGCTGCCCCCTCAACTCCTTGCTTCCAGCTACCCTAGTGACCCCCATTCTTTACTTTTTTTAATACAATAGCTTTCTGAACGGACAGCCTTTGTACTGCAGCGGCACAACTCAATTTTATTTTTATGTATGTACACCTTGCCACTTGCTGTTTCAAAAGAGGTCCTGCAAATCATTCTTACTAAAAAAAGTGGTACCAGAAAAGTTCTTGTAAATGCCATGAACCCAGAAAGAAATCAATTAGTAAGTGTTCATTATACTGTCTTTTGATGATTAAATTTAACATTGACAGAATTTTCCTGCACTTTAAGTATAATATGCATAAGCTAAACATTTACTAAAGAGAATTTATGCTAAGTTGTTTGTAAACATTACGTTATGTTCATTTTTTTTAAGTTCTAAGTCATCAAATAAAAGTGCTCTTAAAATTATTTTGGTTTCTGTTGAAAATTTTGTAAATATAACACCACCTTTTCAGGACTCTATAGGTTACTAGGAATGAGGCTTTTATAAAGCAGTGATTTAATATACTGATAGAGAAGTTAGGGTACACAAAAAAAACCTGCAAAATAGTTTACTTTGGAATCACTCTTCGGGAATCCATCTCTGATTGCCTCAGAAGGCTCAACCACATGACAAATAATCAGGAGCATGGATTAAATTTAAAATATAAACTAGGAAGCCGACTTTAAAGTGGACCAAACTTGTTAAAACTAAATTCATTCATTAAAAACATTTCTATGAGAAGAATATAGCACACTAACACATATATAACTAATTTACTGTAAAATCTATTAAAAATAACTGAAGTAAAAAGTTAATAAATTGCATGCGTTAAGTAATATTTTCTAGCTTACAACTGTGACATGGTTGTTTATAATTTGGCTTATATGTGTCATTCGTCCGAGGAATGAGCGACATCACAGCAGATTCCTTCACACCATAATGGGCTAATGTGTTTAGCTTCTTCCAGCCACACACACACTTGGTTGTTAAATCTTCATCTTGCAATGTTAAATGGCCTCCTCTACCATGACGCCACTCTAAAACACATCAAACCACACATCACAAACCAGTACACAATTTTTATCCTGGGCTTATAAACATTGATAGCCTTCACCCCGGTGCTTAGAGGGCTTACATACTAACTTAACTTCACATAGCCAGTCTCAAAGCAGGATATGAAAATTTCCTGCATCAGTGACTGGTATTGTGCCTTGCAAATGGTCAGCTATAGGGTGTGACTACCACCAATATTTAAACTTATAGCAGCCAATGTAACACTACTAACCTGTATACTAATTGCACCATTTATAAATATTACAACACTTTTCTCTGATGAAGCACAATTAAATACCGGTGGATTCTTCTTACATATTCGATACTGTTCACAATGAAAAACTTAAGTCAAACGTAGAAAATGCTTGCCATTGATTTTTTATTTACTAAAAACAAATTTACTAGCTTTTTAATAAGCCCCATTTTAATAGTCAAAAATGCCATTTCCCTCCAAAACATCACATCAAAGTTTTAATCAAACTAGATGTTATGACCAAAGAAAATTTTAATTACATACATAAAAAATACGTCTTTAAAGTAAATCATAACCTTTAAAAATTGACAGAGACTTTTTACATAAATAACGACTTTTTCAAGATTTGGTGAAATTTGTAGCTCAGTAAAAAATATTACTTAAAAAGGGCATGGAAATATTTTTTTTTTACAAAATCCCAATAAAAATAAATAAAACAAAATACACATACTTACCTAAGTCTACATCGTGAATAGATGGCCTCATAGAAAATGGAGTGTTTTTGTACAATGCATCCAAAATTTTGGACTTTACTTGACTTATTGTATCACAATCCAACACTTTGCATTGAATTTTTTCATCAAGGTCATCCTGAACCACATGAAGTACCTATGACACATAGAGAATCAGATAATTGTTAACATTGCTGTTAAAAAAACTAAGCACTATAATAAACTTAAACATACAATAAATACTATTAGTGCATATGATATACATAATGAAGCTTATCTGATATTAAAATTACATCGAATAAAAAATTATTACTAGATGGAGTCAATATTTTAGAAAGTGCATACTTACAACAACACCATGATCAATCTGTTCCCGCAGCAAGCGTTCTTCAGAAAGTGAATATCGTGCATCATGTGTAATCGCATCAACAGGCCCTTTCTCCACCTGGTGTTTGATGGCCTTAAATAGGAGAAACAGCGGAGAACCAGCGTAGTCCTTCAAGTAATTGTACATGCAAAGGGCCATCCAGTTGGTTAACATTTTCTCCACGACTGACTCGGTCCTGCGCAGCATTAACTGTGGGTGTTTGGTGCCCACAGATTTGTCGATGAGCCTCAGCAAGAGACTTCGCAAAATGTCGGTCGCATACTCCATTTTGCCCATTAGAACCACCATTAACAAAGAGGCCACGTTCACCCTATGAAGCAAAAACATAAAAAAATTGACTGAAAATGTATTTGTAAATCCTTTATAACTGGTTATACAAGATACAAGAACATAAAAAAAAAGTTACTCATATATAGTGTAAAATGCAGAAATTTTGAATGCAAAATACTTTAAATTGGTCACTACAGGCAAGCACCAGAAAGAAGCGAGGGAACAAGAACCTCGATGTAGATGTCCACTTGCTGCCACCCCTCATCTCGACCGCTTTGCCAGCATGCACATTTGCCAGATTGAATTGCCAAAAGTGTGTGGTGAACAAGCGGTGGGGTTCCAAAAAAAAAAAGCAGTGGAAAGTCATCGCAAGTATGGTATGAACACATGCTGCTATGGCTACCTGCACATAAGGTGCAAAGTTTCTTTGTAAACAGCTTAAAACCAAACAATTCAGCTGCCTAACACTGTTTAACATGACTCTCCAAGTATTGTATTTTCTGCCATATAAGACTAGAATTTTATGTAATTTTGAAAAGCTTAAAACTTAAAACTGCTACTTGTATCATATGACAAGTTGTGTTTGTGACAGTACTTATGTCACTGTTCCATGGAGTCCTACACCTGGCAGTACCTTTGCTGCTGCTGTACTGAGGATGTAGAATTAACTAGCAAGAGCCTTTATTTTACCTTTTCTTATATACTAACAACCTCAATGTTCTCTACCACTCATGTTTTACTTTATGATATGGTCTCCTCTTTTGTGCTACAGCATTTAAGATAAAAGCAAGGTAGTTAAACTGATTGCCTCTCTTTTGTTTGTAAATCTGTTAGTCACTCGTCTAGGGCGCAGTGAGAAAAATTAATTTTTCCCTTCTCCATCCTCACTCACGGCTGTCAATTCTTTAGAGAAGCTATATGAAAAGTCTTTTTACAACTACACTAAAAAAAGTTCGTCATAAAATTTCATCCAAATTTCATTTAGCTCACACTGGATAAGCAAGATAATTCTACATCCATGCTATGATAATTAAAATAAACATCATCTCAACATATGTGTGAACTGAACAAGATGTACACAATAAATGCATATAATTTGGGTACCAATACAATGAGTAGTTTTTATCAGTTTGTTTAGCGCAAGAATACAGTGAAACCTCATTAATACAAACCTGAAGGGGAGTAAAATATTTCAGTTTGTAATAACGAGGTTCATATTAATGAGGTTCTTGAGCCAATAGGTAGAATAAGAACTCGATAAGAAATATTGAATTCCTACATGTCAGAGCACTAAAAATGTGGAATATTATTATTGTAATAGAAGCCAGATATTGACATGCACACTAACAAAATACACTTAGAAGCAATTTTAATAGTTTTAATAAAATATACTATAACAGACTGATAATTAGTATACATATACGTATGTATGTATTCTTATTTAATTTGCTTCCAAAGTTTTGACAAAAATGATTAACATTTACCGTACAGTTAATTGCTGTTGAGTGTATAGCAATTCTTATGCAAAGTATGCAAGATATATTTACATAGGTTTAAAAAAATCATTAATTTTTTTCTGGACACACTTATCTCTGTAAATATCATTTACAGCAGAACATATCTTCTCAAATCCTGCAATCAAGTCAATTGGCACATCACTTGCAGCAAGTACATTTTCCAGTGTACGCAAAGCACTGATTGTATCACTTTTGCTTGGAAGTTTATGCACTACCTCACCATTGTCGTCATCACCATCATTATCCTGACTCGTACCACCCTCACAAAGTGACTGTACAGCGTCAGCCGTTGGTGTTTCCTGTAATCCTCGTGAACCAACAAGATCTTCTGCAGTTAATCTTGCACTGGTGTACACACTGTCATCAATATGAACAAACTCATTGAAGTCATTATCAACTTGCACATGTTCTTTTAACTCTTGCCAATCCTCTAAAGGTTGATCACAGTCAGGTTCTTCAACAGTTTGCTGGCCAAAACCACTTTTTGCAAAGCAATGCACAATTGTCTTTTGGCTGATGCTGTCCCACGACATGGCTATACTGCGGATAGCATCCAAAACTGACCATCTAGGAAGCTCAGTCTTTCCTTTTTCACACTGCCTGATAAGGTATTTCACCAAGCGCTGTCTGTAGTTTCTTTTCAAGCACTGTATTATACCTTGGTCGAGTGGTTGTGTCACACTTGTTGTATTTGGTAGCAAGAAGAGTAAGGTAATGTTTTCCAACTTCATACCATGAGCAGTATGTGCAGCACAGTTGTCCAACAATAACAAAATTTTGCGATTTAGAGTCGCCATTTTCCTGTCCAATTTTAACAACCACAACTGGAAAATTTTTGTGGTGACCCAAGCCTTACTGTTTGCCTCGTAATCTACTGGCAGGTTTTTTGCTGCAACATCTTTGAAACATCTTGGCTTGGCAGACTTGCCAATAACCAAGGGTCGAAGTTTAGTACTGCCATCTTGATTACAACATAGTAAAACTGTAAGACGAACTTTACTGTGTTTACCGCCATGGCAGTTTTCACCTTTTACGGTTAGAGTTTTATTGGGCAACAGATTGTAAAAAAGCCCTGTTTCATCCATATTAAACACATCTTGTGGTGCAAATTTACTTACGATGGACTGTACTGACTGAAGCCAGTCACTCGTTGCTGTTTGGTCGACAGCTGCAGATTCGCCACAAATGGATTTTGTGGCCAAATTATGCCTATCTTTGAAGCGTTGAAGCCATCCGTTGCTGCAATGGAAATCGTCAATTTTGAGTTGCAGTGCCAGCTGATCAGCCTTTTCTTGGATAATAGGCCCGGAAATTGGAACTCTGGCGGCGCGCATTTGATGAAACCACTCCAGCAGTTTGGCCTCTAATTCGGAATGTTTACCGACGCGCATCCTTTTCTTAGTTTGATTACTACCTTTCCTGACCGCTTCTTCTATTTTATCTGCTTGCTTTAGAATTGTACTTAAGGTTGATTTTGATATACCAAACTCTTCAGAAAGTTCTGTTTTCGTTTTTTCACCCTGACGAACTGAATTTATTATCTTAATTTTCGTCTTCAATGCAATTTCCTTGCGTTTACGTTTTGCCTCCATTTTTATGTGTGTACGTACAAATTCTAAAGTTTAATAAAATTCTCACGAGATAATTCACTTAAACTTTCATTACAACGTACACAAATATTAAACACGTTAGGCGTAACATATATTTTGTTTTTATTGGTCCGGCACAGATTCATGTATACAAAGGAAGTACAAAATCGAACGTAAATACCATCCCACGTGAAGTTCGATATATCGAATATTGTACAAACGCGAGTGATTTCTGAACATATCGAACACACGAACGAGTGATTTTGAAAACATAGAGTTAAAAACACACTTCGGACACTCAGGCGGGGCCGTATCTTTGTGGTAATCTTTGGTTCGTATTAAACGGTAAACATGACTGTTTGTTTATACGGACGGGAATTGTTATTGTTCGCTATACATAATAACGAGAATTTCGTATTAACCAAACAAATCTTCATTGTGTTTAATGGGCATATTTCACGGGGAAATAGTAATAGGTAATATTAACGAGTCATTCGTAATAAGCGGGATAATATTAACGAGGTTTCACTGTATAGTTTTTCATTGACAAAATGAGTCCAGCAACTATGATAAGTTATATTATTTTCCAAATAAACAATGTGCACAAACTATAATCATGGTATCAGTTACCGCTGCAACACAAGCTAATTGTCAAAGTAACGAAACATCTTGATACAATCTGTGACTACTTCTTTATGTTGCAGATACACATGATATAAATGTAGCTCAAAAATGGTGGGGCCACAGTGGCTGAGTGGTGATCACTCGCCTCCCACCAAAACTATCTGGGTTTGATTCCCGGCCAGGTCAAACCTTGTTTTTCTCAAGTGGGAAACGGGGTGGACATTGCTGAGAGCCAGTGGGTTTTCTTAGAGTGCTCTCATTTCCCACACCAATTCACTCTGTCCGTGCTTCATTGTCATAGTCTCTATTGACTTTGATGTCGACAGTCGACGAGACATTACGCCCATATATTTTATTTAATTTCCTACATTGGTGTGGCCAAACATCAAATAATTCTCTCAAATTAAAAGTAAAACTAAACAATTAGGAATATTTTTGGCAGCTATCTGAATATGACCCTACACCAAGATGTAGAGGATTTATACCAACCATTAGGACATTGAAGAAGATCGCAGGCTTTCACGACCATTGATTGAAGTTGCTTGGCTTCTAGGGCTGTAGCCACGTCCAAGGCGAATATATCGCCGACATTTCGGTCAACATTGCAGTTGCCGTCATCAGGGTAGAGTTACCTACTCAGGTTATTAAAAATTTTCCTGCCTTTTTAATACTCTTGCCAGAGAGGGGAGTGTTTCACGATTGGCTGCAGCTGCGGGCCAATCACAGCCATCTTTTCATATTGTTGGCCTGTTGGTTTGGCTAAATGGAGCTGGGTTTCTGTGATTGGCTGGGCTGTTTGGCCAACCAAAGGCGACCTGTCTTTTGTTAGATGCAGGGCTAGATTTTGAGGTTTTCTGAAGAGTGGATCCCATATTCTTCTTAATTTGTAGCCATCTTCTCTATTTATGTTACCTGGGTGTTTTAATATTTCTACTGTTTCTTCAATGTATCTTTTCTTGTATTGTCAGATGTTGGCTATGGTATGGAATTGGTCGAAATCAATGCTTGTTTGTCTAATATATACCTTGCCACAAGAGCATGGAATCTTGTACACACCAGCTAGGTTTTCGGCTAGAGTTTTATCTGTCACAGATGCCATAGACCCCTCAATCTTGTTTATACGTTTGAGAATTGCATGAATTTCATGCTTCCTAAGAATTTTTGACACTTGGTCTGAAATTCCTTTGACATAAGGAATGACGGCTTTAATAGGACGATGCTTTTCTTTTGCTGTTGATGTTGCTTCATGGCTTTCCTAATTTAAGATTTAGAATAACCTTTGCTTGAAGAGCTCTAGCTCTGTTTACCTAAGCTGAGATGATTGTCCTCTTCTGAGATGGAGGATGATGTGAACTTTCCTGCAGATACCTGTCTGTGTGGGTTGGCTTTCTGTAAACACAGTAACCCATGTGGTTATCCTCTTCTCTTGAGACGAAGACATCCAGAAAAGGCAATTTTTCTTCTACTTCCACCTCGATGGTGAAGTGTAACTCTACTCTGATGATAGCGACTGCAATGTCGACCAAAACGTTGGTGATATATTCGCCTTGGACGCGGCCACAACCCAGAAGCCAAGCAACATTAGGACAATGGTTTGACATCTCCTTGGCATGAAGGTCATAGAGACAATGAAGCACTGAGTAATGTGAATGTCGTGGCAATGGAATATATTGGTGGGGAGAATGAGAGAAACCCAAGAACTGACCAGCTTACTGCAACATCCACTGCATTTCCCAATTGCAATAGCATTTCACTTGCCAAAAATCAAATCTCCCAAGGAGGAAGGTAAAATATCTGACCATTAAACTCTCGGGGCCCAGGGTTGCTGGATTCCCTGGGCTGGAGTTCCATTAATAGTTTCATTAAATTTTTGTATTTTAGAAACTATTTCCATAAACATGAAAATTGTTATTACTTTTAAGGGTTTTGTACCACTCAAAGTATATTGATTGAAGGAAAGATATAAGTAGATTGTTTCTCAAAATTTAAAGAATAAATGTAATTGAACAGCGATAATAATAAAACAAAAAAAAAATTATTTTGTTGTATAGAAATGGAAGTGAAGATCTACCCATTTGTCATATTTGACAAAGAATTTCAGTACAAGTAAAAAATTTTCATACATCTGGCTGCTCTGGCCTTGTGCTAAGTAAAAACCGAAGTAAAAATTTGATTGTTTAACAAGCCAAAAATTTAACCATTACAGAAATAATTTTTTGTATTAAATAATTTAATTTAAAATTAGGTACTCTACAATTTTATCCATAGTTAAAAATTACTACACACATATTACATAATGCACAAGGCAATAAAAAAAAAATATATATATTTTACAGTAATATTACTCACTTGTCTCTAATGTTGAAGGTCTTTTGCATTTCCAGAATTTCTATAAAAATTAAGAGAAAATATTTGTTGTAAATTAACTGCTCAAATTGAAGCATGGCTGCATCATAGTTTGTGCGTGGTCCATTAATTCTTATCTAAAAAAGTAACAAAATAAAACATTAAAATATCACATAAACTAACAATTAAAAAAAAATTATAATCAATAATATACTACCATGCTAAACAACTGACAAAACTCAAAACAATGTGCATGTCTTTTGTGTAAAAATGTAGTAACATTTACCCAAGGAAGCTAGAGGGAGAGAGAGGTACAGTCATAACTGCTCCGGCGGAGTAACAGGTTCACGGGGACACAAGACTGGCCTGCAGTCTTGGGCCTTGCTTGTTGCAAAGCTTCTAACACACAGGTAGACAACACTGATTTCTTGGAAATTTTAACAAGTTTGTGTAGAAGGTTAAGTGAAAGCTTCATTTTATGGTAAGCAGCTGCTTGTAAATATTAAGTTTTCAATAGATTCATGACCGTGATACACCGCAGGTACGTTTAACTCTTCAATAAAACAGGGTGTCTACTGAGTTACAAAAATAAAAATTAGTGACTTTTTCTTGACTTTTTCATGACAATTTTCACTGAAGTGTGAACACGAAACTTGTCAAAATGGTATAGTTTTTAAATGTTATAAAATTAAGTGTAGCCTATACCTTACATCAAAAATAAAATGAAAAATTGAACGTTTACTTTTCTTTATCAAAATATACAGGCCTAAGTGCTGGAAAAAAAGACACAAGTTAAGCCTACAAATGAAGGTTAGTTTGAAACTTAACTGAATAAAATTAATTATATCTGCTTTCCCGCATGCCAATTTTTCGTTGCACTTTAAGCGCTAAAACACGTTAACATTTGTTGGCAAACATTTTCAGCACATTATATCATAGAAAATATTACAATTCCATTCCGTAGCACTTTAACCTCTTCGACAATGATTTCAGTTGGAAAATAAAATAGGGGGGCAATTTAGGGATTTTGTTGTTTTGTAATTTGTTAACATAGTCGTTAACAAAACCAAAACACGAAAATACATCATACATTTTGTGCACAAATTTTTGGCTTTCTTTTATCATAGCCAAAAAAAAAAAAAAAATATATGTTTCGTACACACAAGCAAGCAGTAAACAAATGAACTCAACGCTAATAGTTTGATTATGAACGCTCGCCATTTGGCCAACAACTTATCGATATGGACGCGGGTCGCGCGCATTGACACCTTGTCAGCTGCAATCGATTATGTGCGATCGTTGTGCGCTCTGTAGAGAAGAATGAAACTGACTACGCCGTGACCGCCACGGAACGAATACCATCCTTTTTTTAAGCGTGTAAGGTACGAGAATTGAATAAATTACGTTTTCACAGCATTCGAAAGGACTTTTTTTTAAATAAAGAAGAGCAACTCACTATTATTAAAATTTTCTCTGCATTCTATGTGAAAATTATGACGTTGCATGTAGGAGAATAGAAGCTGTAAGCAACATTTGAACGGGCGAAAATGGCGGGACTGGTCTAGTTAAACACGGGAAAATGTATTGTGTGGGAACATCTTAAGCGATGATTTTCCTGAAAATGAAAGCTGCCAAAAGCACAAAAAATATGGTATATACAAGATCAGTGCACAAGAAATACACATTAGCCTTGTAATTCATTTTTTCGTGACTTTCACCAAAATATAATTAAAAATGGTAACTTTTTCGGGACTTTCGTGACCGGTAAATATGTATTGTACGGATTAGCGCCAAAAAAAATCGTACAAATATGAAATAACTTCCATTATATGCTCTTTCACGTCCTCTTTTCAGAACCGCCTGCGGAGATAAAAAATTCCAATTACTTTTGGAGATATCGAATTTTTTAATATTCATTTTTTCGCGATTATTTTTAAATCCGAAAATACCTTTATTCTGTGCTCTTTAACTTCCTCTTTTCATTAAACCCGGCGGAGATCAGAAATTCCAAATACTTTAGGAGGTATGGAATTTTTTAATTTTCATGATGTGCACTGATGCGTCCCTCAGCGGGAAGCCTACGATTCACACATCCTTCTGGACATACCCGAATACTCACATTGGCAAGCCTTCTTTTCTTAAAATTAGCAAGAAGTAATTAAAAATACTTTAAAACACTGTGGATTGTTGGTTATATTAGGTAAGTATAGCTAAATTAAAAAAACTGTAAAATCATTTTATGGTTGCTTAGCAAATAACTTTTTAATATGTAGCTATCCAGCGCTAGGAAACCGTTTACATGATTTCACAGTATTTTTAATGTAGCTATCCTAACCAAATCAACCATCCACAATGTTTTGAAGTATTTATAATGTAGCTAACATAACCTAATTGACCATTAGTTTTCATGAGTTGCATATTTATTTACAATAAACAAAAAAAAAACCGAAGATGCACGATCGGGCGTTTGCCTCTCGACTGTTGAAAGAAGGCTTGCCAACGTGAGTATTCGGGTATGTCCAGAAGGATGAGTGAATCGTAGGCTTCCCGCGTTCACCATTGTTGCTTGTTTACAAGTATGATTTTTTTTTTTTCGCGACGTAGTTGAACGACTACATCACGTAAAAAGAAAATTACGTGAGTTCCTACTGTTCATCCTTTTTCCCGGTTTGTTAGGTCAGGTCAGCTACATTATAAATACTTTAAAACTAAACTACCATTAAAATTAATTTTTATTATTTTTAATGTCCGTTCAGTTTCAAAGTATTTATACTGTAGCTGACCTGACCTAATCTACCTTTGTCCCGTTTTGTTAGGTCAGGTCAGTTACATTATAAATACTTAAAACTATACAAGTAAAATTAATTGATATTATTTTTAATTTCCGTTTATTTTGAAGTATTTATCATGTAACTAACCTTACCTAATGGAAAATTTCTGTTATTTAGGCATTCACGCACACACGGCAAAATATAAAATGGCGTCTGTTGAATGATTACATAGGGCTTGTATTGCAAAATAAGAACGGCGATATCTCCAAAAGTAATTGGAATTTTTAATCTTCGCAGGCGGTTTTGAAAGAGGACGTAAAAGAGCATATAATGAAAGTTATTTCATATTTGTACGATTTTTTTTGGCGCTAATCCGTACAATACATATTTACCTCGTGACCTTTTACAACATTCGTGACTTTTTCGTGACTTAGTAGACACTCTGAATAAAGATGTGACCCAAATACTTTCATAATTATAAAAATTATAAATTTTTGTGGACTATGAAATTAAAAAGCAAAACTTGAAGTGTCAGACTTTGTTCGTATTATAGTCAAGTGTAATGTTTTAACATACCTTGTTTGTTAATTTATAAGTACTTTGTATAGATAGTACAGTTTTGCAAATTGCTTCACATGTGTTGATGTTAGTGATGGCCCGATATCCAGAAACCTGATACCGATACCGATTTCAATATTTCCAAATTTACCGATCTGATACCCAATACCCGATATTCCGATAATAGGCCTATCTCATTTCTAACACTGATTCTATAAAATTGTGGTTCTGGAGTATTGTTAGAGATATTAATGAAAAATGTTAAATATTAATAAAACATACTTATGTAAATGTGTATTATTTTTATTAATGGTAAAATATTGTAAATTCACATTAAATGAAATCTAATAATGAAATTATCATAATGGCCTACAAATAAGCTCTCTAAATTCATGCAGTCTGCCATCTATCGGACTGAGGTGAAAACGCCACGTTTTCACACAAAAATCTTGTAGCTGCCCGGTATTAGTCTCTAGTGTATTTGCTTATAATGTATGAATCACGAGTCACTGCATGTACTTAGTCCAGTGTCTCAACTCTAATATACAAAAAATACAGTCCGAAAAACATTAAACTTTTGTACCCTTTGTAAAATTTCATCACGGTAAACGACACGCTAGAAAGGAAAGTCTTCAATTAGCAAATTTTGTGACCATTGTTCAAGCGTATCCTTCCATTTATTGGTGTGAAAACACGTTAAAAATATGTGATAAGTAATTTCAATACAACTTTGAAACATACTGCAGAGTTTATAAAACCACACATCTTTATTTATGTTGTTGGCAATGTACTATATATAGCCAACATAATACTTTGCTGCAAATTGCCCTACTTAAACACGCTTCATATTTTAGCTTTTCTAAAACTTACGTTACGTCTTTCTATAGAAATGCAGTTGGCGACCATAAAACAACACGGAAAGAAAATGCCTGTTATATAAAGCAGCAACTTTGTTCTTCTTCATGCTTACGGCTACACCACTTATTAAATAAAATATCGTAATTATTTTTGTTTATGTTTTCAATATATGTACACTTAGTGAACTTCGAAAATTCATTACACGAAAACATTTTGCGAATATCTGAAACAAATAAATATGCACTAAAGACAGGGATTTGTGTACACATGGAAGAATTGTACCGTCGGATGCATTGCAGTATCAGAAAGAAGAAATAGGCTTGAAATTGTTTCGGTGGAAAATATACTTGGAATTACTAGGTAATAATGGTGACGTGAAGAAAGAGAAATTACGCCCGCGGAAAATAAGCTTGGAATTACGGTTAAGATTATGTGAGAAGTATTATTGGCGAGAGCAAACATCAGTTATCAAAATATCGCAAATATTTACCGATATCCGATATTTAAAAATGTGCAGATATTACCGATCTCCGGTGTTGAATATCGGGCCATCACTAGTTTAGAAAGATTTATTTCTATTAATAAGTGAAGATCATTTGCAGAACATAATTTTTAAAATGCCTGGCTATGGAGTGCAAAACTGTAAAAATGATGATAAAAAAACTGGGACAGCAGTAACATTCCAAATAACTTAATTGTGCAAAAAAATGGGTGCTAAGTACTAAAAGAAAGGATGTTTTCAAAACTGAAACATTAAGAATTTGTTAGGTTCCTTTCAATGAAAATAATCATGAGAGAGACCTACATAGTAAGCTCATAGGACAGAAGCAAAAAAAGATTCTCAAACCTGATACAATGCCTCATTTATTGCTATCAAATCTAACATTTGTAGAAAATTTGGCTTAATGTGAGACATTACAAAACAGAAATGTGAAAAGAAAATTAGTCTCTGCCATAACAAATATTTGCATAAAATTAAAACCTCAGATCTGGACTTACGAATGAGTGAAAGAGAAACCACAGATGGAAATAAGCAAGAACTCAACAATGCAAGAATAAGTAAACCAGGACTGGACTATACAAAACAGAAATGTAATAAAGTTCTCAAAATGAGCTTCAATTATTTCAAAAGTGTGTATTTTCTCTGGATGAAGAATTTAAATAAAAAACTGACTTAATACCAGGGTAAGATAAAAACCAAGTTTTTTTTGGTTTAGAGCAGCTTTTTTTACATTAGTTATTTTGGTTCTCAGCATGTTTAAATTAAACCCATTCAACATCCCGCTTTCTGCCACTCATGTTGAACCAGAAAAGTTATAATGTCAAAGAACTAAAGTCCAGCAAATCTGCACACCTGACAGGGACTTAACCACAGAAAGAGTATTTTCCCACATTCTCCATAGAATTGATGTTTCCCACAGAATAGGGATTTACAGTAAAGTCAGGGATTTCCCACAAAAGGGTAAATTTTTTAATAGTAAATTTATTTACTCTTTTTTTTATCAGTCTACATTTCACTAATTAATTTAATTTTAATAGTAGTATTTAGCTGGGTATAATTCACCACTTATTCAGATAATTTAAATTATAAAGATTTTGAATTAGTTTATAATGTTTTGTTCGTGTAAATCACAAGAAACATTAATGAGCTAACTTTTGTTGCTATTAGAGTGGAATCAGAACTTTCATTAAAAAATTAAAATATTCTATTTAAAAATATATTATTTAAATTGTTTTTATAAAAATGACTTGGTTCAAACCGTGGTTTAAGCCAGCCATCCCGGCTTAATATAAATCAAAGAGAAAAGTTTTGAAACAAAAGTTTTCACACCAAAACCAACAGACTCATTAAAAAACAAAAAACAAACGCAATGGGAAGATTAAGATATTGGAGCTGCTGGAACATTACCTTCAATTTCAAGGAAGGCTTATATTTACGGAAAAAATAGGCTTGCTGTTGACCGATTATCAAAATCAGAAAATGGACCCATAACCTAAATTATTTGCCTGTAATCCAAAACCAAATATTATTAGTTTTATAAGCCAAAAAAGTATTTATTTCAACAATAAGGTGTGCATACTGTTATTGTAGAAACTATCTAGTCGTTTTAAGCCTACTGTATTAGTCTGTGCTATTATTTTATTTATGACAAAACTCCTTGGATGGAATTCTTAGGCTGTCTGATATTTAAGTTTGAATGTGTTTATCTGTGCAGTCGTCGTAGTGTTGTTCATAATGCCTTTTTAGGTATGTCATTGGGTTTATTGACATATATGATTTAGGATAGTTCTCTGAGTTTATATTTTCCTTTTTATTTCTTAACTAGATGACCCAGTGAACTTCGTACCACCTAAAATTAATTTAATTGTAACCTTTCATAAGCGATTACCAATCCTTATCAACCTTCTAACTCTATTTCATTGAAAGATGCGCCAAATCACCTAGTTGCTGCTGACATAGCAACCTATCTGATACTGAGACACTTTGTCGTTTGCATTTGTCACAGCGAAAAAAGCTATATCACTCGCTGCCTTTGTTCACACATTTGCATATGTACTTGATCGATTTGATGGAGACACAGTATTCCAAATTGATGTGAGCCTCAAAAGCCTTCGACAATATCGACAAATATGGCAGAATCCAATGATTGTCCACATTAACATCATGACCTTTGACCTTCACAACTGCAGATCCGCCATTATCCGCAACTGATCACTGACGTTACAATGGGTATTGTCATTGCCTGTGATGGTGTCAGCAATCAAGTCTCTCGGGCATCGTTTGGAACACTTACCATCGATCATACAGGGCAAGTCATTGTTGAACACCCTGCAAGGTCCATGGATCATATTCTTAGTAACCTTTGCATGCAATTTCGGATCAACAGTTCCATCAGGGATTTCGGATGAGATGACTGAATCAATTTCATCCGGCCTGATTTTGTCAACTACCCAAACCAAAATAGGCGCATAAGGCAGGACACGCTTTTGCCATTCAACGGAGTACATCCAACAATGAACTTGGCCATACACATGATGCTTTATGATGAAATCCATCAGAGAATTAAATTTTTGTTTAAAAACTCTGGCAGTGATGTCATGTCTGTCAACTGGTGTTTGGCTGGGTAGCAGTCCTTTCTTGATTTCGATCCATTGAGGATTACAGGTGAATGTTATGAACAGGTCTAGGCGGCCATATTGTCTAACATACGACATCACATCTTGCACGTACTATTGCATGTGGCGTAGGCTTCCAATGTAAGTGGCTGGCCAAATTGTCGTTCTTCCCACGTTGTTTGCATCGCCGTCAGCATTAATCGCATCGCGGAGATGAATGAATTCTTCAGATTGGAGCTGCTTTTGGTTCAAACGAATATATGTCAATTGCTAAGTCTCAATTTTAACATACATGTCAACCATGAACTCATGGAAATGACGGCGATACTTCAAAATGTGATTTAGTTCACCTTCACGGATCATAAGTCTGTATGAATAAAAACTAATGGCACTTACTTTTTTTAATAGTTTCAGTGTCTGTTAGTTAATTAACCATTTTGATGTTGAAATGGTATCCGTCCTTGCCCTGCCAAAAGATAAATGGATATTGTAGAGCATCGTAAGTCCTGTGCGTTTTGGACATATGTTTTAATTCATTGTTCCGACGATGAAGCACGATATCTTTAGATTGTAATTTTTCTCTGACTAAAACAACAGCCACTTCGTCGATTGTTGGTGAATTGAACCTTCTTGCGTAATTTCGAACAATTTGATCAAATCCTTGGTCTGACGAAGAAATGTTTGCAATTCTCTGACAATCTCTTGCTATGTTATCGGATTGTGAGCACAACGCTGATTAACTTCCTCATCCGAATTGCCCACGAAATAAAGTTGTAAGATTTGAAGGTCCACATTCGTTGGTGGTAACAGCGCTCCTACTAAATGATATAATTGCCCTAGAATCTTGAAAGTGGGCATAAAATTGTCCCATACAATATGTGTTGCGCCAAACAACGTCATTTGGAAACAACTGTTGTATTGTTGGATGTTGGCCAGGAAATGGGTAAATTCACTTCCCGTTTCAGAAACTAATGAGCATAATGGCTCCGGTGGCGGGACCAATTGTGGCAGTTTCAATTTTCCACATGCGCAATACAATCCAGGAGATTGACCGCTGAATTTCAACGCCTTATTATGTGAACAAATGACTGACATTTCTCCAATCGTTACTGAAATGTCCACACCCTAACCAATTTCGGGATCGTATTGGAATGCCGTTCCTTCCAGGTTCACAGGAGCACCGCGTCGGCGCAATCAGTCATGTTCATTGTATTGTGCTCGCTGGCGTGCTGTTTGATGTACATGAACTCGTTGGATTCTGAATATATTCACTTGTCAATCTTCAGTCGCTGTCAAACATAATTCGCACATGCCAATACGCCTATTTTCATTATCCGTCGCTCGCTGGTCATCAGTGCGGTTTGTACATTTAGTAGCTCACAGCGCATTTAAATGACTTCGTTGACCTATGTCAGCTCGTCCTCTACTTGGCATTGTAATGAACACTATAAAACAATACGGAATTGTTTTCATGATCACTGAATTTTGTCGAACATACCTTGAGAAATTTACAACTTATTATTAACCTTAAACTTATTCCTTCAGTTTTACTAAAACACATTTGAATTAATTTGTGGTTAATGGCTAAGCCTGCAAAGTCAATATATCTTAAAAGAATTGCTGATCAAAATGAATGTTCGCAAAATGAAATGAAAAAACTTTAATCAAATCATTTGTCAAAATCCACTACCTTTCTTTAACAACAAAAAAAAAATAACTATAATAGATTTCACACGACCCCACAGAATAAAAAACACATAGAGGAAAAACAGTTACGCATGGCGCAGCTGTGAAACGAAAGGTCCCCCATGTACGCCATCTGTTGAATGTAATCTGAAGTGGCTATTCCCATACAAAATTACTAATTTAGACTTTTTTATTATTTCGGCTGTTTCTTTGGGTTTTTCCTAATGTAATTTTTTCTAAACCACCCCAGTATTGAGGCGAACAAAAAAAAATTATTATTCAAACCGGTCAAGCCATTTTCGAGTTTTTGCGAGACTAACGCACTGCAATTTATTTTTGTACATAGAGACTAACTAATGCCCACCATGCGTTGCAATGCCTTTTTAATTTTCCCCCCCAAATGTTTAAAAGTAGGTATACATAATCAGAGTGTGAGTGTGCCTCTATTCCACTCTATCTCTATACCTCTCTATATATCCCTTTCCCCTTTTCTCACTCTCTCCCTCCCTCTATCTTCCTCTGTCCCAACCACCCACTCTCCCATCATTATTTGGACTATAGCGAAGAGGAAATACTATAAAATACTTACAAGTAACTATCCATACGACTTGCGCGCCACCTTAAATTCTGCTTTGGTGTTATCGTAATCTCATCTAGACAATGACCTTCTTGTGTTTAGAAAGTCAGTGTGCAAAATTTCATTCAGATCGGTTCAGTGGTTTAGGAATGCATAGAGAACAAACATATCAACATTAAAAAGTAATTCTAAGTGAAATTCCAATAAAAAAATTACCAAATTGAAATTTTTTTTATTTTTCGGTTGTTCCTTTGGGGTTTTCCTAATATATTTTTTTGAAACCATCCCTGTAATGAGGCGAATAAAACAAAAAAAAATCATTCAAATCAATCGAGCTATTTTCTAGTTTTAGCGAGACTAACGCACTGCAATTGATTTTTATGTTACCTTATTTTGTTGTCTCTACATACAGCGTGATACCCGCTGAGGGGGGATGTAATTCCATGCATTTTATTTACATTGGGGAGAACAGGCCTTGCTGCACACAGTCTACGTCACGGCCCTTAGGAGAGAGTAGCTGGATCCACATACCTGTAATACATGTGGTGGCGCCCTAGGCATAACACTAAGTCTCTACAAACATATAATCAACTCCCAGAGCGACAGCATCACATGTTTCCCCAGTTTGACAATAATGAACCGTGCAACACTGAGGTGCAGTTTTCAGGACTCTGCTGCCTCGCAGTGCCCCCAGTGATATCATGCTGACGGACCGCTCTCCCCTCCAGTTTCAGCCTTCAGATCGGTCCTACCTCTCCTTCTATTTCCCTTGGCATTTAGCTACACCATAACCAAAAATAAGTCAGTAAAATTATCTTAACTAAATTTTATAAACATATTTTATTATTATTTCACCAATTTCCAACTGGCTTATTTACAGGAAGAAATGAAAGATTAAGATACTTATTGTTTATTGGGAGCTGAATTTACTTTTGAAAATTTTTTTATATTTTTTTTCATATCTTAAAGAATCATGGCACTTTTTAACATTCTGAAACAACAATTTTAATTAGGTGTTCTGATCCATGGAATCTCAGCTTAACAAGTAGAGATGTCAGCATACATAATAAATTATAGGATGTGTCAAAAAAGAAAGAATCCAAACAGAACAATATATCAAACATAAAACAAGACAGGAATTATTATCCTCAATTAAGAGATTTTTATTATTTTGATCACTAAATATCAAAACAACCTAATAGTAACAGTAGCTATCAATTTCATCAAATAGGAAATAACTGACCAAAACTTAGTTTATATTTTAAAAAAAACTGAAACTTTTAATAAAATATACTGAAACATGCAAATTAAATTCTGGAGTAAAGGTACACTCACCAATATGCAATTTCATAACAAAAAGTATTGTAATATAAATTTTTGACTGTGAGTGAATTGAAATAACAGCTATTCCACAAAAATTACGATAATCAACACTATATTCAAACAAGTACATTAAATCTCAATCTGACACACAATGCTGGTTATTATTTTTTTTTATCATTTCTTTTAATTAAGGGCTACTGCTGTAAATTTATCACAATATTTCTTTTGTATGCCTTATTTAGTCAAATTTTGTCACTTTCTAAATGTGATTTGCAAACTGTAAAACATCATTCATGTGATCATAGCCACAAAATTATGCATGACTATTTTACTGCTATTAAATGACACAAAGAAAATATCGGGTACGGAAATTTCTGACAAAACTTAAAAAATTACAGATATACTAGATAATGCCCGGCATACGTTGCAATGCTTCAATCAATTTTTTTTTGTAATTTTTTAAACGTATACTAAGCATCTCTCTTTATCTCTCTAATTCTCTATCTCTCTATGTATATCTCTATAACTCTCTCTATCTTTCTATTTATATCTCTATCTCTGTATATATATTTCTACATATATATCTCTATATATATTTCTAGCGGACCCGAAAGACATTGTCCTGCCCAAATGTACATTTGGCGGTAAGTATTTCTACGCTGGACATTTTGTATCTTCTCATTATACATACCCCTCCTCTTGTACACGCCACTGCCGTTACCAAAAACCTTTCCCATGTTTACGCAGAAGGCAACAACAATGCAAAAGCCTGTTGCCATGGAGGCTAATTATCAACAATGCTTAGTTTTTTTGCTTTTAAAGCGTGTTTTTTTAGTTTTTTCTTAACTCAGAATCGAGATAAAATATCCAATTGTGAATCTAAACCATCCTCGAATACCCGTGAAATCACACAAAAAATTTCATCAAAATCGGTCCAGCCATCTAGGAGGAGTTCAGTGACATACACACGCACACAAGAAATATATATATAAAGATGTGGATTTGCAGGAAAAGCCCTTAGTTAATAACAATGACAATAAAATGATATAAACAACATTATGTGAGAGACTGAGCCTTAATAAGCATTAAAATAACCCAAAACAACCTAACTTGACAAACTGACATTACTTCCATAAATTTTACTAGTAAGTTGATACACATTCACTTACTTTTGGATCATTTAAAATTGGATGGTCTGTTACACCAGGAAAGAAGACTTTCATTATATAGTTCCGATGGTCAAGAGTTGGAATCCCCGATGACTCTAAGTCAGCTGTTAGGTCAGTCATGTCAGTCTGGAGTTCTGCAAAAGCTGTCAGAAAGAATTTACAATAAATAATACAAAAGTTAAGCACTTCTAAAAAAGTCTCACTAGTGAAAACACTGTACTAAATGTTTCATATTTAACACATTAATTGTAACAGCAATTTTATAAAAATACATGCATCCAATATGCCTTTGCGAATAACACTTTTTTGATCCAAAGCAAATATCAAACTGAAAGTTAAAAATATTTGCAAACTTAAATCAAATAGCAAATATTTTTTCCAGCAAGGCTGTATTACACTTTTATTTTTATAAAATACTGGAATGAAGTAAAAAATAAAATATACTTTAATATTTGTAATGACTATAAAACCAACTATGTATAACATCATTCAATAGATATAATAAAATAACAACACACAAAATTAATTTTGTGCATTCATAAAAGAAGATTTTATTCAAGCAAGACATACTCACCACTACTATCTAAAGTGTAGGAACTGACAGATTCTGACACTCTGCAGAGAAGTGTGCTGAACATAGATACTAAGTCCGTAGATTTTCTCTGGGTATTTTTTTTTCTACACCTTGCAATCTTGTAGCAGCTCTATATTACTGCTTTATTTTTTGTATCACTTCAGTGAGTCTTATACCTACATAAAAGCTTCAGTCCTTGCAAAATATTTATTTGTATTTCACAATTTTTTTATCCAATATTTCCTCAGTACTTCACTATTTACATAAAGACTGGTACATAGAATGTACCTCAGACTAACATAGGTATAACTCTCATACTCTGCTTTTTCTGAAGAACATAACCACTTATTTTGGCAGGGCATGCAAAAAGGTACAATTTCTTTAAACTATAAATAAAAAAAAATAAAAAAAAAGGAACCAACCTTGTTTACATTCTGAACGGACATTGCTCTCCAAAGTATCCATCTGAATCTGTATGCGCTTGTACTCCCGCTCTGCTTGCGTGGACTTCCGGCGGTACACGACAAGAATAACCAGAAGTAGCAGCACCAGAAATACAGTTCCCGCAGTGATACCTGCTATTGCCTCAGGTGGAAATACGCTCGGCTTCATGACTTCGTAGCGAAGATACCCTATGGGAAACCTCAATGATCTGCCGACATGGACCACCACTATTGGCAATGCCATTTCTGCACCAACCCCAACATCCTTGGTTCCCACGGGCTGAGTTTCCGGGGGTATGCACACCAGCTGTGTCAATGCTAGAGATGTCACGTTGCATGGTTGCGCTCCAATGGTTACATTCACATCAGATTCATCACTTGCCAAGTTCAAGTTCTCGCCCTTATAAATCAAAGAAAAAATTGTTATAACTTTAACTAATAAATAAAATAAAGATAAAATTGTGATCATAAATTACATTTCAATAAAACAAATGGTGTAATTCTCTCTGCTACAGAACATTTCTTACAATTTCAATACTGAGAGTACATACAAATCCAAGTACCTAATTTTTTTATGTGATTTACTATAGCAGATAACCATTAAGAATAAACAACTTACTGCTGTATATTGTTAATTTTTTTAAAGTCATGAAAGTAAGTAAATAAATAAATATATATAAAACTTCAATAATCAAAATAGGATAGAGTTTTGTTTTTCTCTCAATATTTATCTGTTAACACAATATAACATACAAATATAGAGCTAAAAAATTCAGTATAGGTATCACAAAAATTTTATAGATAAGAAATTTCTTGAGCATCTTTTTCATCTCTTATTTCCAAAGGGAATGCATGAGTGAAGCCTCTAGTTAGGTTGAAAATCTGTCATTTGCTGCAAACAAAATCAATTTTGAATGTTTAAATGAATGGGGAAAATACACATTTGTCTGGTAATTCAATAAAAACACTATCATTGTTAAGGATTAGGGCTACATTTAAAAATCATGCAAGGCAGACACCTAAAACACGATCTACAAACAAAAATTTCCATTAAAAATATTAGAAATTGTAAAGTTTTTACATTGGTTGAGATTGCTTTGTGGCTTGTTTGATGTAATGAGGTGAAACTCTCTTGGTGGGACAAGCCTTTCTCCTCCAGTTTCAAGGCCATACTCAACAATACAGATATAAACCTGTATGCTTATAGCAGCAATGGAAATGTTTGATTGTTTCAAAAATTTAGAATATAGTTCCATGCCAAATCATAATATAAATTATTGCTAGACAGAGCTTTAAATTATTTAACCTAGGTAGACGCTTGGTGACAGCCAGTTCAAGTACTATAAATATTATGTAGCAAGTCCTAATTTTTTATCTAAATTATTTAGGTCTACATGTAATATGCCAAATGTTAATTTTAGAAGATACACAACTTAGTAGGCCTAAAAATATTTACTATGCATCATGGTTCACACAAAGCAATTATTACTGTTATTATGTGTTGATCATTGTGTCAAATCACCACCTTATAACCTAATGATTTCTGTCTTTTCCTTCAAGTCAAGAACAAAAATTGAATTTAAGAGTTTTTCAAGATATTTTAGGTACAAGTGACATTCAAAAAATATATTGAAGATTTGGTTTTTTGTGTGATGCTGACAAGAAAGATTTAGTGAAATTCTTGCTTCTGTAACTATCAATATTGGTAGAAAGTGGAGCACAGTTTCACCAAGTAACATCACAGCAACACCATGCTGAAGGAAACAATTTTAGTACAAATTTTTTGAACATTTATGGCCATCTTATATTCATGATAAATAATTTTTAAGACCATTTTATTTACATAATTTGTACTGAAATGTGATATTAACATAATACAATGAACTTACAGTCATTATTATTTAAGAATATGCACTTCTAAAACAGGAAACAGTTGATAATAAATCTAGAAATAATTTAGCTTTATTTAATATTCCCATTAATAGAAATTATACAATGTACTAGCCAACACAATGTGTTCAGACAAAACAAAACTCATTAAGTTGTATTAAAGCATTCTTGATCACTTATTAGTGAATAACAATTCATTCTCATTAAGTAAATAAAAATATATGCCACTTAATACTCAGCTCAACAGCATGTGTCCATTTGCTAAGTGTATTTTATTTGTTTTAAAAAGTTTGCATCACATGTTCATGGGTATATTTTATGGAGAGTTTGGTAAATTTATAACAATCATTACTCTATCATCTTTATTTTGCAAAAAAATTATTATTTTTGCAGGGTGTCTACCAGATCTAGTAAATGAAATTCCCTGATTTTTCCAGGTTTTCCAGGTCTAAAACTGAACTTTTCCAGGTTTTCTGTAACACAATTACGACATTCCACGAAACTGAAAAAACTGCATAACAGTACATTGACGGGTTTCAAAGTATTTCAACTCACTTAAATTAGTAAAAAAAAATACCTTCTTTCAGACGTGGCCAAAGTGACTCAATTGATAGCAAATAAAACATGCTGCTACAAATATTTCACACACTTTTGCAAAAACATAAGTAAACGGAAGCTCCCATCAATTTCGCAGTGACTCAACTTTTGCGTCTATTGCACTTGCTTCAGAACGAGCCAAATCCAACACTCGAGCCTTCTTCAACTGCAATGCCTTGATCTCCTCTTCAACTCTTCTTTTTCTGCCTTCTTCTTGTCTGTAGCTTCCTTTCTTTTAGTTTTGTTTGCAGGACTTCCTTACGCCTACAACTAGCATTTCTTACATACTGTAACACGGACTTGGTGATATCAACATGCTCTACACCTCCAGAACGTTGAACAAAGTCGTACATCTGTCTTTGTGCGATCAGTATTTCTTCCTGCAAGTTTTCAGTCAGCAGATTAGAATTCACTGAAAATCCTCTTTCCAATGATGCATTTCCATTGGAAAGTACCAACATCATCCTCACAAACTTTAGAAGGCCTGTTTTGGCAGCTACTGTATGTGCCTTAAGGATGAGCATCCACAATTGATCAAAGCGCCAGTCTTCTCGAGAAAAAGACGAGAACAGTGCTTCAGAATCTTGCGAGGAACATACCAACTGATATGATCACTCAATGTTATCAGCTTCTTGTCCTTATAGCCACTTGTTTTGAAGACAACATTCTAAACTGTAACTCACATGCTGTTTCCTCACACCCGAATTTAAAGCCACAAACGGACATAAGCAGGAAATTCCCTTGGTAAGTTTGTACTTCAGGAGACTTTTGTCTTGAAGTTTTTTTACCATAACCTTTAGACAAGTCCTAACATCATTTTTCAGTAGCAGGACAGACTTTACTGGTACTTTCTCTTTCTTGATGGTATGGCGTACTGCATAACCCAACTTGATATTGTTAGCAGTCAATAGATTTTCCTGATTATCTACATCCAATCGAGATACATTGCGTTTCTCCCTAAAACTCTTCAGTACCTCTGGTTTCAAAAACTTTCCTGCCAAAGCTAATAAAATGTCTACCAGTGAATCATAGAGAAAAGGTGCCATGAGTGCTTCACTTTGGAACATTGTGAGAAACAATTCCAGCTCTGATGCCAAAGAGTAGAAGAATGTCAATTTTACTTCTAGAAGATTATCTTCAAGAGCACTTTTCACTACACTGAAAGACACAGATGAAATAGAAACTTCATTAACAAATTTCTTTAGGTGGGGTAACATTTTCATGGCACGCTCAGCAACTGCAGTATTCCATTTGATTGCACAAAATTTATTGGAAAAAGCTCTGATCCAGTTGTTCTAATGTAATCTGCCCTCCTTGCAGGTACATGCATAAATAAATTCAAATAGTAACTGTGCCTGAAAAAACTAACAACGTCCAATTGTATAGCAGAAATTCCAGTTTTGAAAGCACCATGGACCGTATGAAGCCCACAGCTACCAATTTCTAGCAACGATGGCGAATCTTCACCAAAAGTGTCTGTGATATGTATTTTCAAAGCTAACGAAAATGGCCAGATTACGTTGAGGGCATCCATAGATACTTAAAATTAAATGCACCTGTCAGTATAATCAGAACGTGGGAAGCACATGCTGCAGTACCTACGTCAGCAGGATAACAGACCAGCTGGAACCAGTTTATATCACGTGATTTAACGCCACTTCCGAATTGGATGATAAAGAAAAGAAAATGGACGTTAGTTATGGACTGAAATGAAAATGAACTGTTAGTTATTTTCCATTCAAAAATAAAAAAATGGGATGCGATACACTTGATGCTACATCAATGCAAGCAGATCAATAAACAAAAAACGTATTGCCAACTACAACCTACCAAACAAAAATTCCCTGATTTTTTAAAAAATTCCCTGATTTTTCCCTGATTACAATATTCCCTGATTTTTCCAGGTTTTCCAGGTTTTCCAGGGTCAGTAGACACCCTGTTTTTGGCTATAGTTGTTGTGCCCTGAGCGTACCCCCCTCCTTATCATTGATGTGTCAGTCTGTGTCTTGTACAAATTCAACATGCGTGTCCTCCCACGCGCAGTACACACTACCCCTGAAAGCTAGGCTACCGGGAAGACGCCAACCCAAAAAAAGTGTCCCATGTAGAAAAAAGCTTCCACTAAAAAAAATCAAGTCGACGTGGCCAGAAGGTGACCATTGTCGCGAGCAGCTAGGAGGCTATGGAAGAATGTTCTAGGCTCTCGTAACAGCCTCACCTGTGAGTATTTGAGCCCCCAGCTCGGCCCTCAAGATGGAGTGGCCTGCGAGCAGCCGCTCACCTAAGATCTACGAAAAAGACGCCCACCGACGCTCCGACACGCACTGCAACGTTATGCTGCCCAACCACCGCTATGATTTTGGAAGAGTCGTATGAAGCCGATATATCACTTATGTTGGGTGATAGAAATATTTTGAGACAGTTACAGCAGGTAACTGATATAGTCCAAAATACAGCTAGGACTTAGACGTTTTTTCACTATGCTGGTCGAAATGTGGGCGCATAGTGTAACGTATTGACGTTGAAGTGTTAAGTGAAGTTTATGGTGGCTGTGGTCATGGATTTTGTCGCCGCAGGGCAGTGACGTCCGGTGTTAGCACAGACTTGACCATAATTTACCAATAGTAACCAGAGTGTTCTTACGTAAAGGCAACATAAGAAACATAACAAGTTCTATGGTTACGTCAACTGGACAAACATTATCTTGGATTCGGTTACAGGCATGGTGGCCATACACTGAGTGGTGTTTAAAGTGCCATTTATGACATTGCACTCATGTGAGATGTGTAGAGATACTAGGCTTACGTATGAACTGTTGCTTGGCCCGAGTAGCATGGGAGAAAATAAAAAAAACTGTTATGGTTCCTGGATGTACTGTCATCGTTCCTCAAGCATCATTATAGTTAGTTGTGTGCCGACTAAGAGAAATCTGCGAAGAGACTTGTTCTTATGTCTACGTGGGTGAACCGGTGGTTATGGAGACTTGTCTGGTAGACATGGCGATGTTTGCCGAGATTCAAGAAGTGATTGGCGTGGGTCGAGGGTACCATCGGTTGTCAGGAGCCGACGACTTCGCAAAATGCCTCCTGGCTGGCGAGCCCCGTAACGAGTTGAGATGCCTGCTGGAGAGCGAGGAGCTGCAGTAGCGAGTTGGCACTCATGACTGATGCTGTATTCAATATTCCCAGTATCCAGGTGGTATTTACCATTCAGAGTTTAACTGTGGAATTTTAAATGCCATTTTCTATAATTTATAAATATTTGAATTATATTAAAAATTCTAGTGATCACTACTGTGTATTGATGTATTAATTATTCACCCTGTTCTTTACACAGCTAGCCACAATTAAGCTATATGGATGTGGAGTGATAATTAGTAATGTGGCATAGACTTGTATTAGTAAAACTATAATGTTTTTATGAGAGATCAGTAATATTGTATCATCATACCCTGTGGTTAATTCTGTCATTGATATGAGTTTCAGTTTTATTTATCTATTTGGTGATAGATTAATTAAATTAAAATAACGGATGTACTGGGTATATAATAATGAAAATACCATCAGTTGTCATATTCTGGCTATTGTGTGTTGCAGTAACCATTACAAAGTTTGTTACTGAGTTGCATCTCGATATGTGCTATACCCAAGCAAGACCATTATAATATTGAGTGTAATGCTTTTAATTCTTGTGTTGGCATTATTAATTGTGAATAAATTTGTGTTTTGGTTCAATAAACCTCATCTATCATTTTAGAGAATTTTAACCTAACTCACCCCGTTGTCAGGTTCAGGCAACATAATTTTGACTCACTGTGTCAGACCACAGGAGAAACAAGGGAACAATTCTTCAGGAAAATATAACAAAGGTTAAAGATGCAGTAATGATTGAAATTAAAATAAAATTATTGAAAAACATGCCAAGAAAAATAATAACTTAGCAATGTGACAAATATGTTATCACGAGGCAAATGTTCTGCAACGGTTACAACAGAGAAAACTTTAGAATATTTGTGCGACCATAACATGTCAACAGACCAACACATGGCCATTTTCCTGCCACATACAATGAAATGTCATTAATCCAGTACATTCGGAACCACTGATTTTGCCCAATTATTGAACAATATAGTTTTTACAGGAATACCGATGAAAAATTAATATACAAAACAATGGAATTTAAAAAAAGTTATAATAAGTTGCTCTATTGAATGATAAAATACAGATGAGCAATGGTCTTCTTAAAAAATTCTTACGGAAATGTGCTAGTGAAATGTGGAATGTAAGCCACTATAAAACAGGAAAACTGTTCTAAAATGAAAACCAATAGTAGCAATAAACTCTGAATGAACTAAAAACACTGGCAGTACAGTAACGCAACCTCATGGTCAAGGTCAACAACTGGACTCTACCTGCAAAATCTGAATGTGAGCAGTTCAATTGGTACTGGAATACAGAATGTGCAGAAAGAGAGTACCGGATTACAGACCTTTCACTGTACTGACTACCTGTGACATTAATGAGACCTAAAAAATAAAGAGAATGAAAATAATATTTATTGCCATGCAACTAGAGGTGCAATAAATCTTTATAATTGTTAACATCACTAATAAGAATTCAAAGCTTGTAGGGGATCAGTGAGAAAAGAGACTAATAAGAACAAATGGGTTTATGCTTAGATGTAGGATATCTGAGACAGAAAGTACGTAAAGATATGTCATAGTAAAAATCATAGAATTAACTGTCAAGTCTATCTGGAAAATCTGGTTTTGATATACCACCAGTGATCAGCGAGCAAAATTAGCCTCTATCAAGACGTCAATAAATGAGAAATCATGGTTAACTAAAATGCTAAAAGTGTCAGAGGATACAAAATTGTTACCACTTCATTATTAAGGCAAAAGGAAGCCTAGTTTTAGTATAATGTCAAGAATAAAAAAGATGGATGACTGAAGAAACAACAGATAAACAGTTGAAACAGAAGTCTTGGTTCCCTAGTATGCTTGTGCTGGATGTTTTTATGTTCCTAACACCAAATGTAAATGCAAATCATGAACAATTTTGAAAGCTGCAGGATGTAGGTATTGGATGATGATGTTGAAAAGCTCTTCAAAAGAAAATTTGAAGAAGCAGTACAAGTGATTAATGGCCATAAACCCCCCTGAGAAATTTAAACTACATGGTGTTTTGCTACTGTACCAATGTATTTTATCAGTATGGGATATGGTGACTGTGACTTGTGAATTTCTTTTCTGTACTGTAATTGAAATGTTTATGATTTGTCATGTAACACTGTATTTTAAATATACGATATCTTACATTCAGGAGAGTCTTGTTTCAGAATGACAATTTTTTTGAAATATGATAAAGAAAATGGCTTCATCTGATATATGATATACTAAAGCATAGACCCAAATACACATATTAACATAGTATATATACGAGAGGGTTTATTGTAGCACAGTTAAGCACAAACAAGCTCATGATAATGGTATCTGAACATTAAATTATGTTCCAAAACACTTGATACAAATTTGGTGCTAATAAATTAGCAGTCATATTGTATATTAAGAGTGAAATTAATAATTCTGTTCTCTTTGTCGCATGAGCATATATTTACAAGCAGTTACCAATGATCTATTCATTATCCTGCATTAGTGACAAGCATAGTGCAAGTAAAATGTGAGGTGAAGATAAATAAATTAGAAAATAGAAACAACTGTGTTTCTCAGAGTAGCATGGTTAAATAAAAGGGTGAAATGTAATAGTTTATTATAAAAATTGCAGGTAAGAGCTTTTGCTCGCTGGTCTAAGATACCAATTTCAATAGTATATTAATTTACTTCTGTAAATTCATTTTAATATATTATTAATACATAGTGGTACTAAAATACAGATATGTACTTACTTCAATCACTAACGTATCCCCTTTGTAGAGTTTAACTTTATTGCTGAACTCATAAAAGACGGGATCTCCAACATACAGAAGTTGTGATCGCAGATTCTGAAAATGCTTTGCTAGATCTCTAACTGATTTAACATTGTCCATAACAAAACTAATTTGAAGAGCTAAATGAGACTCCTGAAACTTCTTTAAATCAAGTGAATTCTTTTTCTCTGAACGGCGAACACGAAACCACTGATGAAACTTCTCGTTAACAGGCGGAGAAGGACACTCCATTTGGGCACTGTTTATGATTGTGCAATCCTGCGATGCAAAAGACCAAAATACATTTATTATGCAAAAAGATTATTCTAAAATATATTTTACATACATATAACACAAAACACTTTAAAAATTATTAATGAAGTGTAAATTTATTTTCTTTCATTCCTCTTGCAAATTAACTGTTGGAAAAATAATAGGCAAAAGATAAAAGTAGGAAGTTATGTACATTGCAGAGTAAAATCCTTACCAAAGGAAATAAAGTACACAGATAAAATTTACCCAAATTGAATGTTTGTAAAAATTTTTCCAAAACATATGTTATATAGCTATCAAGAGAATACTGCCTAACATAGTACACCTATCCTTCACTTAGCACGACTAATTTGTTCCTAAAAATTCTTGTGTTTTTCGAAATCGCGTATTCTGAAGCATTAGTTTCCATAAATAGCAAGGCTAAGTTATTTAATTTGATTCAAAATTGTGTATGAAAATATACTTTATGTAATACAAATTTGTTGAATAACACTCAACTATAAATATGTCACATCATTTATCTTTATATGCCTCCCATCGCACTTCATATGACAATAACGACACCACGTAACGGGAGATACTTGGTCATGTACTTTATCGTCAGTCGGCTGGCTGACTTGCGCGCCTGGGCGTGACCTTCAACTCACGTCGTGTACCTTTCCAAACCATCCTTTACTGACAGTGAAACCGATATTACTGTCCAGATAATTACATTTTAATTTTTCAAAAATTAAAGTGCTTATTCGCGTATCACCACCTGGTTCAGACCAATCCTGTCAGGCCAATGATTATTTTTTTCATTGCAACATTCATTTAACAACCTTTTACATGTGAATCCTCTGTTTATTTCTGTTCCGGTATCTAATGTTAAATATATTCCCGCTAGTACAACCAACAGCATCAGACTTACATAAACTTTTGGTAAGAGTCCTTATTTTGTACGATTGTGTGCACAGTTGGCTTGCTTAAAAGAAAAGTGCGACCAACATAAGCATGGCCTTCATGACAATCTGCGCGCCGTAATACTTCTAGTTTTGTCTCAAATACTTGAACACAATGCATTATGAATGATCAAGCACGTACAGTTACCGGCAGCTGAATGGGCAGATGTTGCTTTTGTTTGAGTGAATTCTCTGCCACTGGCTAGACTGAGTTCACAGTCCGGTTTGTGGCCAGGCGACAACGGTATGGCACGGCAGCATACGCGCGGAGGTAAAAACATTTGGATCTTTACACTCCATAGCTGCAATTTAACTTGCCATAGCTGATGTTTGTACAACAGCCAATAGCGTAGTCAGATCTGGGCGCCCATCTCTTCCCCCCTTGTGTGGCTAACTGTATCCCATGGCAAATCTGTTGTTTACAGAAGTTGAAACAGACTTCGTGGCATCGTGTCAGACTTTTTTTTTTGCCTGCAGAGATTTCGTGCTAACTGAAATTTACAGACGTGCTATTCAAGACTGGGGCAGTAAAATTCACTTCGCGCTAAATGAATCCACGCAATCTGAAGATGTGCTAAGTGAGGGATAGGTGTATATGGGGATCAGCAACATAAAAATTAGACAAATGGTTTTACTTATGAGCCGAAGCAAGTCTTCACTATTGAACTACTTACTGTTGGTGTGGATCAAATTACTACTATATAAACACAATGAAATAAAAATTTTCAATCATCAAATAATGTGGGAGAAAATCACATACAAACGTGAATGTGTGAGAGTTAGTAACCAATAATGAGCCTTACAACCAAATCATGACAGTTGGCAGGTTATGCTCTGTGTTTATTGGTACAGTAAGCTGAATTTTGTTACACCTGGTGTAAATCAAATTTATAATATTTCTGAATATGTCTGGCATTTACTAAGAAAACTCCAAAAAAAATAGTAAGTGTAATTTCATACTTACTGTTTTGTTAACTGGATATTGTTCATCATTATAGTAAACCAACATTTGTGGTTTAAGTATTGTGTCCAGATTTGTTCCATGAACTGTGATCATTCTGCCACCGGATACAAAACTTTTCAACGGCTTTATTTCCATGATGGTAGGGTCTAACGTGTAGTTGAACGGATTGCCATCCAATGTCCTGTTTGCACCATCAATATTAAGAATTAGCTTCTGTATGAAATGAGGTTCATTGGCTTGAGATGTGATGCAGGTCACACGACTACTCGATGCCTGGGTTGCATTGATGTGGCAGGGCAGATCATCCAGGTAAGCTGTCATCCTGCTGCCAATGTTTAGGTACTGTCCACTAATTGCAAGTTGGGTGCCACCGCTCTGGGGCCCAACCTGTGGAAAAACTCCAAGCAGCTGGACATCCTGCAAAAGAAAAACAGATCTCATTTTTACATTAAAAATTACAACCTTAAGTGGTATTAATTGTAAATAAATTTTTAATTTATGCACAATAAGTAGGTAGCTATTATTCACAGATCCCATTAACCAAATGAAAAACAGCTCAATTTTATATAAATTGATACAATGATGTGTTGGTGACCATTTAGTAGAATAACAAGTATATTATGTTAAATATTGTTTTCATGCTCTGAATAATTTGAATAATAGACTACTGTTAAAAAATTATATGTTTTTGATGCATGAACTTACCCTATAACTGAAATGCACAGATGACTCAGTGTATCCAGCTTCATTTCCAACTGTCACAAAGGCATCTCTTTCACCATGAGACGGACCAGTTCTGCAGCTTATCCGCACAGATATCTCATATTCGATTAGCTCACATGGGGTGTCCCCTATTCGAATTCTGCCTTTAACATCATCTTGCTTTAGGCCCAAATTACTGCCTTCAATTGTAACCAGTGTTCCACCCTCTATTGGCCCACTCAAAGGTTTTATCTAAAAATAAAAATGAGAGGTAATAATGAAAAAAAAAAAAACACACTCTGCAAGATGCCTTGATGTTTTCATCTACATTACTAAAATAGCAAACATGTTGCTTTATATTCTATACAATAAAAAAAAGTAACTACTGCTTTCAATACCTCCTTGTTAAAGAGGACTTACCATTTTTAAGTAGCTCCCATATCGAAAATTTTAATTTGGAAAAGATTTCAGGTTCTTATATTGCCCAGATTTCTGTATGAAATGGGCACAAGAGAGATATGTGAGATTGGAATAAAATGTTCATTTTGTTATAAAAAAAAATGCAAACTAAGGGTGAGACAAGGTGGAATTATGCTGATAAAGTTCCAAATTTTTTTTTGGGTAAGAGGACTAGAAGAGGTTGTGTGTTGGGCCAGTGGCCTACTGACCTCTCCTTATCCAACACTACCTTGTCTCTTGTATTTTAACTTGGGGCCTAAGCAACAAGGTAAAGTATAGGTAGATCAGTTGCAGATGAGACCAGGATGCTGGCTACAGCTTAAAAAACCAAAACTGCAAAGTTTCAAAAAAAAACCTTCCCTAACTAGGAGTGGTGGTTAATGAGCCAAAAAGTAACAGCACTCACAACCTAGGTTAGCACAGATTTAGCGAAATTAAAAGTAACATACTTAAAGGTCTTAAGTGACAGCTCCACCATACCGGTGTAGTTTAAGAAATGTATTATGCCAGTAACTTAAAAATATACATCTTTCCAAGATAAACATGATACATGGTAGAGCCAAAAATATAAAGAGATTCGACGAGTCCAGAGAAGTACAAAGAAGCAGAAGCACATTACAGAAAAGAGGAAAACAAATCTGTTTGGGACGAGTGAAAAACTAAGTGGAGAGGCTGGGAGCAGGTGATGAGGAAGAATACAAGCTGTAATGGAAAAGTAACAATAAAGGAAAGAGAAATGGGTAACATTTTGTAGTGTTACAAGAATCAAAGTGTCAAATTAATAAGTGATTTTAAAATACAAATGTGGTTGAAAAATACCTTAAAGATAAAGGAGTAATGGTGACCTGTGAATGTATACACCCCAGTGGGATGCTGTACAGAAGAAAAAAAAAAGTTAGAGATTCAACAATTAAAAAGAGAGGCAAGTGGTTATGCAAAACTAAATGTACAGGCAGGAAAATATACAAAAGTGTTTTTGAGGAGATACTAGCAATGAACGAGAGGGAGGAAGATAAACGAAGATGAAACTTTGGGTAACTGGTACACAAAAAATTTCAAGTACATGATACCAAGAGTGTCACTAGATAAAAGACCACAAATTTAGTGGTAGATTTAAGAGATCTGGAAATAAATGGGATGGAAATGACTATGTATTGGAATATACTAGAGAAGAATGACTGGAAAGCTAAAACCAAATCAGGTTTGCTAATGAAGTATGAGGACATCTTTTCACTGCAGTATCTCCCAAAACAAACTATAAAATAATAATTCTTTTAAGATAAGCAAATAGGTTAGTTGTATTAAAACCTATAATCAATATTTTTACAAAGAAATGTTTTAACCATAATAGTCCTGATAACCATTGTCCATAATGTATACATTAACAGAAAAAATGAAAATGGCACATTTAAGTTGGGTATTATTTTTATTTGATTTTCATTTTTATTCGAGCTCCGTGTCTTAACAGGCAGGTCATTAAAAGAGGACACAGTAAGTACAGAATTTGGGGAACGAATTGGCCATGAACTATTTAAACGATTAGTATCACTATTCACCAACGGTGATTTCAGAAAATGATGGTAAAACAAATTACGATGACTGAAGATTTGAACCTGGGTTGTAATTGATGCCTTAACAAAAACAGTAGCTACCATTTGTGAATTAAATTAGGACTTGTTTTGTAGCTGAAAATAGTTGCCTTATAATAACATCCTCTAGCATCTACTAATTCTCATGTGACGAGGACCATGGTTGTATACAGACCCTTGGCATGAATCAAAGTTATGAGAACCAAGCCCACTTTTATTTTGGAGGTTTCGTTGCCTTATGCTTCTGTAAATTCCCTATGATGTAAACATCTATTTTTACCTTTTTAATGGCATAAGTTACGAAACATAAAATGCATTATTTGTAAATAAAGAAAACTTTCTAAAAATCAACCAATGTACGATAAGGAGATACAATTGTCAGCTTTATTTTGTACTTAAGTTTCTATTTACATTCTTCTGGGTAGTTCAGTCATGTTCAAATATCTCTTTGACTAGTTATTTATTAGCCCATACAGAATTGTTATTGCAGTTTGCCGAAGCCCACTGGCTGCATGTGCAGCTGTGCGTGGACCACGCCTCTCCACTATACCTGCTATCCCTCCAAGGCCACACCCCTTGGAGAATGGGACAACCACCCCCTCCCAGTGTGTGTCCCTGTACTGCCAAAGGAGACAAGGCAATGCCACCTGACTCCTACTACAGAAAAGAAAACCCCAAAATACATTAACATTTCAAGACTGTTATAACCTAATAGACCTTTGGCAGGCTGTCTACAAATACATTGTGAACCAATTTCAGGACTTTAAATAAATAACATTATCTTACAAATTTTTAAAATAACAATGTCCTTTTTTAAAAACTATAAGCAAATAATTAAAACAATAAAAAATAAATCTACTATTCACAGGAACATGCCAAATTTGTGTTAAATAATTTCCACCCGATTTAAGTCGACAGTCTTTAAACATTAACATTTAATTTGTGAACGTAAACTGAAGCAAGGTATCACAAAATGATTGCAAGTTAGTAAAACATTAGGTACTGAAAAATAAATTTCTGCGACTTATCAATTTCAACCCAAACTGCATCGACTTCAGGTATATTTAAATCCGTTTCATACAAAACATTTGAGAATTTACATTTGTCAACTGCTATGTATGCTCCTCCCCCACGTTTCATTGTAGTTGTATCATAATTACGATCCTTGCGGAAAATTAGAAAGTTATCATTGAAATAATGAGAGTTAATTGAATTATCATTTAACCAAGTTTCCGTTAAACAAATAATTGAGAAATTGGAAGCTAAGACATTTTCATAAAATTCACTAGATTTAGTTCTTAACCCTCTAACATTCTGATAGTACAAATGCCAGGTATCACTTTTCAAATTATTTATCCAGGAGAAGATGCTTCAGCAGTATTTTGTCTTCCAGATAGCTCAGGGTTGTCACTTTGAGAAGAGCAGAAGGGTGACACATTATCACTTTGCTTGTCAGGATTATTACTTGGCACGAAGAGTTGTTCATTTTTTAGACGTCCGTAGAAAGGGGCTATTAACTCTTTCAGTGCTGTGATCGACTCTTGTCGATTGCTGCCTCTTTGTTTAAAGTGCTGTGATCGAGAAATGTCGATTTGCAATACTCAAGTCAGTGCGGAAGTCGATTTAATTCCCGTGTGTGGTTTTTTCCTTGTTCTGTCATTACCTGCGATCTGTTGAGGAAATCTTGAACTACTTCGTTGATTTTGCCGGTGGTTCAGTTGGTAAAAATTAAATTTTCTTTGTTCTTTTGCTAATGTCTTTGAATTTGTACCGTGATATTTTTTTTGTTTTGAATCTTTCTTACTATAAACTTTTTTTTTTCAGTAAAAGTTATGCCAAAATATTAGTCTAAATATGTTTTGTTTTATATTTTATATATATATTCGGCGTTTTTATTTTTGGTAGACATTTAGCAAAGAGACAGGTAAAAGTAATACGTCTTTGTGCAAACAAGTGTTTTTGATTCCATTTCTCTACATGGGTTAAATGTTATTTCAAAAATATGTTTTGTTTTATATTTTTTATATATATTCGGCGTTTTTATTTTTGGTAGACATTTAGCAAAGAGACAGGTAAAAGTAATACGTCTTTGTGTAAACAAGTGTTTTTGATTCCATTTCTCTACATGGGTTAGATGTTATTTCAAATACAGTGTCGACAGAGGATTTTTGTTTCATAATAGACAAAAGAGATATTTTGCGTGACATTTTTGTAGGAATAAATAAAATGATTTTAATGTTATAATAGAAAAAATGGCAGACCGTAAACGTTTATATGATCCATCAAAACAAGAAGATTATACAAAATTACTGGAACTTTTAGCTGCAGATTCAGAATCTGAAGATGAAAACCCTAACAGTCAAAGTGATAGTGATGAAGACGTAGAGTGCAACGAGTCTAACTCTGACAACGAAAATGAAGATGTGTCTGTAGATATAAATACCTGGTTCCGGGTGAGTAAAGAAACTCCAGTGCATTTGAATTTGTGTAGTGGTGATTCATTCGACTTGACTATTGTAAGTGACCCTGTAAATTTTAGTAGCCAATATAGTGCCTTTTCACAATTTATGCCAAGATCTGTGTTTGTCCATGTAGCTGATCAAACAAATTTGTATGCACAACAGTTTTTGGACAAAACGCATGATTTTTCACCACGATCGAGGTATGCTAAATGGAAAGACTGTACAACTGAGGACATCGAAGCAATGGTAGCTATGGAGATAGGGATGGGCATGTGTCGAAAACCATCTCTAAAAGATTACTTCTCAGAAACAAGCTGGCTTCTTCGAACGCCAAATTTTGGAGAAGTTATGTCCAGAGATAAGTATTTTCTGTTGCGGTCTTTTGTACATTTCAACAACAATGCAAACTTTGTGAAGAAAGGGTTGCCCGAGTACGATCCATTGTTCAAAATTCGGCCAATAATAGAAATGACAAAAGAAACTTATTTACAACATGTTCAACCAGGGAAGTGTGTTTCAGTTGATGAAAAAATGTTGAAGTTCACTGGCCGTCTATGGTTCAAACAATATTTACCTTCTAAACCATCAACAAAGTGGGGAATAAAACTGTGGTCACTGTGTGATAGCAAAACAGGTTTTTTATGTAAGTTCGACACATATGTAGGCAAAGGCAGTGGTGTGAAAACAGGCGAAACACTAGGTGAGCATGTTGTAAAAAATCTATTGAGAGGATTTGAAAAGAGCAATCGAATTGTGTATGTTGACAACTTTTTTTCTAGTCCAGTGCTTTTTCAATTTCTTTTAGAAAATGAAATTGGAGCTTGCGGAAGAGTCAGAAGCAACAGGAAAATGTTGCCAGGAGAAATGAAAATTTTGTCACTAAAGCGAGGTGAAGAACCTAAGTTCTGGCAAAATAAAAGAGGTATGATTGCATGTTCATGGCAAGACACTGGTCGTGTTAACATGTTGAGCACCGTACACTCTTCTGAAATTTTGACAGTAGACAGAAGAACTAAGAAAAGTGCAACTGGATTCGAAAAAGTGAAAAAGCCAAAACTTGTTGCAAACTACAACAAAAACATGAATGGTGTCGACAAGTTTGATCAACTGTGTACAAACTATGTGTAAAAACATAAAAAATTGAAATGGTACCAAACAATTTTGTATTTTCTTATTGAATCTGCATTGGTGAATGGGAGAATTGCATACAATGAAATAAATAAGAAATCTGTCTCCGCAAGTGATTTTAGAACTGAAGTAATCTCAGGATTACTGAAAGATTACAATCGTGAACCTGCAGCCAAACGCGGTCGTAAAATCTGTGATTCTATGCCTTTGGCAAGGCTAAGTGAACGACATTTTATTGGTGAACAGGAAAATAAATCTCACAAGCCAAACTGTATTGTTTGTTCCGTACTACCAGGGCAGTGCAAGAAGAAAGGCAAAGGAATGTGCAAAAGGAAGCAAACAATATTCTACTGCAAAAATTGTCCAGAAAATCCAGCAATGTGTACTGTACCATGTTTTGAAATCTACCACACAAAAAAAAGTTACAAAGTTACCTGTAATTGTTAAACACATCTTCATTGTTTATGATTATACTTTACATAGTTGACATTGAATCAAATGTTGCTTGCTAACCATATCTACTAATAAATAACAGAAACAGAACTAAAAACACCAAAAAATAAGTATATAACATATTTTGAAGTTATAATTATATGTTTGTTATGTATTTTTATGTTTATGTAAAAGATTGTACGTAGGTATATAATTAAGTGGGGAAGACCCGTTTGTAATAATCTAATAGTGTTTTCGCAAGTGAACTACCTACTGATATGTATTTACATAGTAACTATTGAAGTTATAGCTATATTAAAAATCTTAAAAAATATAATTAATTCCAATTTGTGTAAAATTAAGTGTTTTGATTGTTTTAAGTTAAATTATTAATATAAAAATTTAAAAAAATTAAATTTATTTTAATTAAATATATAAATTATAAAAATTTTTTTAATAATTTTAAATAATGTATATTTAATAAAAAAATAACATCTATTTAAATTTAAAGTTTTTAATCAATCTTAAATTATTTTGCACCACAAAATTATTATTTTTTATTTTCTGATTTTTTTGCGAAAATAATTACGCACTTAGGGTAATTTAACCACAAAAAATGCTGCACCAAAAGAGTTAAACAGCCAGAAGGCCAAAAAAACTGTATTGAAAATACGATCATAATCTGTTTCAGCAACTGCAATATAAAATGAAGAGTACTATCATAACGGGTTTTTAGTTTGACCACCTTTAAACTCGTCACTTTAAGTTCCGTGTTGATATATGAAACAATGTCATTCTCTTGGACATCTGGCGCATAACGTTAAACAAAAATTGATTTTGTGCGGGGCCTGACAGGTTTGGATACTGTTTTGAGGTGCACGTTGTTTCTGATGCCGAGTTGAATTTGTTTCGTGGCGACACCCTGCTTGGAATTTGCTGACCCAGATTCTCCAGATGGTTTCCTCGCGCGGCCGCACACTTCAACGAAGCCATCAGCGTCAACAGCTGACTGTGGCGCAATGTGCTGAACTTGTGCTATGTCTGCAGAGGAAGGCTGCTTCATAGTGCTACCACGAGGTGCTGTACTGACAGCATTTGCCACTTGCTGGTTACTGGTATTTTTATTAGCTATATATATATATATATATTTTTGTTACTACCAGGCGGCTCCTCGTTTCCTGCAATCTGACTATATGTTTTTTCTTGAGCGTATTAATGGACCCATTTAGAGAACAATGGTCACAGATGTGTACCTACGCCCTGCAGATAACACAATTTCAAACATTGCCCGCAAAACCGTATTTTTCTCTTTTAGGTCTTTGACTTGGTTAGTTAAGAAGTAAATTTTTTCACACAATACATTAAGCAGGGACTCAATGCTCTTATCTAACCTGTTTCATGACTGTTGTGTTGTTTTATCCATTGGAGATAACGCGGTGTCAGTTGGCGGCTCCATGAAGGAAACTTGCCACGTAGGAATCTCTTGCGATGTCTTCGAGTTGGAGTTTTCGGATGATTTTTTATCATGTTTAGGAGAAGCAAAGTTTAACATTTCCGTTTCTTGATTACAAGTTTCACACGTATAAGACTCTCCTATTTTTACACTAAGTCGGGTCGCACACTTCATATGAAGACGAGTTCCGTAAACCGCGCATTTAATAACTTCTTGTCTGCCATAAAAAGATTTCTCACATACCAAGCAAACGTCACCACTAGAGGGCATGAATTACGCCTTCACGAAAAAGTTGAAAATTTTGCAAAAAAAAAAAAAAAATTATGACCGATTTGATAGAGTGGCTGCCGGGAGCAGGTGCACACACATCCTACTCCTACGAGCGCCACACTGCAATATTAGTACACTACACTACACTATAGAGTACACTACTAATATCGGTTCTACTTCAGAGTGGCCACACACATTCTCTAATGAAATTCCCTGACTTTTCCAGGTTTTCCCTGATCTGGTCTTAATTTTCCCTGACTGTTATTTTGCATTTAGGCTACTTCAAATTTTAAGAATTAAATTGCACATTTTTTTTAATTCTGCAAGTCTTCAACATATTGTAATTGTTTTGTATTGCGTATTCATGTCCGATTCTCGATCTTGATCGTGTGAAAATTGAATCCGTAGCACGTGATGCTTATTGTTTTAATTAAGTTGCAAATATCTCGTTCACTTGTTTAATGTCAGGTCCGTATTTACCGCGTATTCTGATCATTAGTCCCCATAAATATAAGGCTAAATTATTTAATGAGTTCCTTGATGTGTAGGGAAATAATCTTTACATCTATACTAATATTATAAAGCTGAAGAGTTTGTTTGTTTGAACGCGCTAATCTCAGGAACCACTGGTCCGATTTGAAAAAAAAAATTATTTCAGTGTTGGATAGTAAATTTATCGAGGAAGGCTATAGGCTACATTATATTATCAATAACATTAGGGATCCTTACTAAAAGTCCAATTTAGAATCAAATGCGTTGGAGGGGGTTAGATACAACATGCAGTACATGTACAAAGTGTGTGTTGACAATGCCGCAGGCGCTAGAAGTTTATTTCCTATTGCCTATTAACATTGTTGCCATGCACTAGATATTATTAATTTTCCCATACAAGTAAAAATCACCCATGTGATATTAACAACGAAGCAATCAGTACCCTCATAAGAGTTCAATTAGTATTTAAATACTTTTTATCACTTTAAATCGCAAACCTAAACTATTGTTTTTTTTCCTCTCTCTCTGTGTTTAATTTGTTTTTTATTGCCCTTTTTTTCAAGTATATATATTTTACAGACTTGAAACTTCACAGTAATGTTCCTTATGTTACGCAGGATGACATTTTCCGAAAATTAGATCCCATGGGTGGTTAAAACCAGGCAACAGTGGGTACTTTGTCGGCATGAGAACAGGATTTTGCATTGTACATGCCTTCTGCGTCTCCATGGCAACGGGCATCGCGCGGCAGTGGCGTACCCACAAGGAGGGGCATGTATAATGAGTGGCGCAAGAGTGATCTGCCTGTAGACTGCCGTAGCGAAGTACGGGTACATCAGTTGTACGTTGCGTGCACGAGTCGGGAAACCATCGGTGCTATTCATTTTCTCTCCGGTACATTATACAGCATTGTAATAAATTTTCACTGAATTTTTTTTATTTACCATAACTGTAAATGGGAGATGTGGCTTAATTTTTTTCCATTAGTATAGCCGTGCGAAGCCGGGTCGGGCAGCCAGTAATATATATGCGTAGAATAACACTTGGCAATAAATATGTCACATAATTTATCTTTTTAAGCCTACCACCGAATACTTTAAATGAAGAACATATTGTTACAGCGTAACGGAAGATAAGTGGTATCGTATTTAACGCCAGTCAGCTGGTTGGCTTGCCCGCCCAGGCGTGACCTTCAACACACTTGCGTGCGCCTGTCAGCCTGCTGTCGCAAGTAGCTGGATCCTTTGTTATTTCGTTAAAATTCGACAAAATTAAAACACTTTTATGATAACCCGTGGTGTAGGAAGGAAAAAAAAACATTGTTGTGGAAAATCTTATACGTGACTGGAGGAAAAAAAAAATTGTGTTTGAGTGATAGTGGTATTGCAATAAAAAGTTTATTTGATGTGAGAATTTGTAGCGTGTACTTCCTTAGCAATTTTCCAATGTATTTTTGAATCTAACAAGGAATTGATTTCGATCATCTGTGACCGAGATGTTAATGACGTCTTACTGTCGCAAACAAAACAAGTGCAGTCGGTAGCCATTACTTTTATGGTGTTTCTTTTCGTCGCACCACGATAATCATGTTATAATTCAAGAGTTAAATCATAAGTCAAATATTTACAAACCGCTATATTCTGGTACACATATTTACGATAGAATGTTTATGGCACTTCTACACAAAATAGTTGCGGTCGGCAGCCATTACATTCATGTTTTTTTTTCCGTCGTATCACTATTTAACATGTTATAATTCATTTAATCCATAAATAAAATATACCGCTCGCCATATTTAAAAAAAATGTATTTATTTACAACCAGATGTTTTATGGCGCTTAACTACTGTAAACATAACTGCAGTTGGTAATCAGTACATTCATGGTGTTTTTTCCATAGCATCACGGTAAAAAAATATATATACAGTAAACTCTCGATTATCCGGGCCTGGATTATCCGGTTTTTGGGTTATCCGTGCTTGATTTTTTTATGAAGTTGTAAAAAAAATGACGGGGTGTAGCTACGCCACGACTGCGCTGCGCTTTTTTTTTTTTTTTTTTTTTTTTACTGCTGTGTCAGAAAGCTATTTACCTGACCCTTCAGACCCTCGTTCACCCGACACCTTCACCCGTCAATTTGTCACACTTTAAACCAAAAAGGAATGCCTTGACTGTAGCCCAGGAAACAAAGGTTTCAACCTGTGAAAAATTTGTCCAAAGCTGAATTTTTGCACAGTGGTAGAGTCGACTATGCTTAATAACATACCGAAAGTTTACCGCTGTAGACCTTGTGCGTATCACTGAAAATTTGCAGTTAAGTCCTAGATGACAGCGACTTGCAGCAGTTCATTAAAATGCTTCCCATTTTCGCACTTTTAACCGTAGACTCTCGATAGATATATGAAAATAATCTTAAAGCACTACTACTCACATTTATAATGAATAAAGTTCTAAAAGTTAATATTAAAGGTAAGAAAGAAAATGTTAAATTAATGAAAAAAGTTTTTTTACATCAGTCAAGGCAATAAAAAAAAAATTCACTTAAAAATAAAGGGTCTTACGCAAATATTTCTTTAACAAAAGTTGTTGTATAGTTCTTAAGCTTTACAGGGACATATCTCCCAAAAGTCTAGCTTAATTTATAGGATCACTAGAGACTCCCGAGCTTATCAATGTCGTCTACGCACTGCGACAGAGTCACAGCCGCAAGCGCTGTGGCCACTCTCACTCCCACGAAATCGAAGATTTTTAATCTTTGTAAAATTTGCTCCTAACTGAAATTTAAAACAGTGGTAACATTCAAGTTTTCTAGCAACATTTGAAATGTTTACCTCCGCAAACCTTGCGCGGAACACCGAAAACGAGAAGTTAAGTCCTAAATAATACTTTATTGACCACTCAACAATATGGCACTATAACGTAATTACTAAAGTATACTTTCAGAATAGCAAACCAAAACTTACTCAAAAAATATTTCTCAATGATTAAATTTAAAACTCATTCACTACGTTTGACTAAATATGATATTTATTCAATAATATTAGAACAGAGGTGTTCAGAAAAAAAGGGCACAAATGAAAATATGTATAACAAAAACACGTAGAGCCCGATGTGAAAACATTAAATAAAAGTAGTTGCAAAGTTCTTAAACTTTAAATTAGTTTATTTGTTGAGAGCTTGGTACAATGTGTCTGACCGCTAAAGCGATCCGAGCCACGTAGTGTATACTACTGCGAGGTTGTCGAAGTAGGCTCGGGTCGGGACGAATTTCGCTGTAAAGAAACAAAGGTTTTTAATACATGGAAAATTATCCCAAAGAAGAAACTTTGTACAGTTGTAGAATGAACGTTTCTTAGTAACATATTAAAAGTTTACCAATGCAAACCTTGTGCGTCACGCCAAAAACGAGCAGTTAAGCCCAAAATGTCAATTTTTTGCAATGATCCACAATAATGGATATTGCAAATGCAGTTTATGGAGTAGACTGACAGTATGGAACCCAAAATTATCTAGAAACATGGCTCTATCTGAGGATAGTGATAAAAAGTACAAAGTTTAAACATGTTTCTAAAAAATAGACAGTTTAATTTCATTAAAGTTAACGAATTCACTTTCGTTCAATTTTTAGGAAATATAAATACATTTTACATAAACTTAAAGAGCCCAAAATGGAAATCGCTTAGAGTAAACGTTATTGCATATTTATTCATCTTTAAATTGGTATATTTTTTAAGTGTCTCATACAATTAGTCTGACCACTGAAGCGATCCGAGCCGCGTAGTGTATACTACTGCGATGTTGTCGAAGTAGGCTCGGGTCGGGACGAATTTCGCTGTATAGTAACAAAGGTTTTTAATACATGGAAAATTATCCCAAAGAAGAAACTTTGTACAGTTGTAGAATGAACGTTTCTTAGTAACATATCAAAAGTTTACCGTTGCAAACCTTGTGCGTCACGCAAAAAACGAGCAGTTAAGCCCAAAATGACAATTTTTTGCAACGATCCACAATAATGGATATTGCAAATGCAGTTTATGGAGTAGACTGACAGTATGGAACCCAAAATAATCTAGAAATATTGCCCTATCTGAGGATAGTGATAAAAAGTACAAAGTTTAAACATCTTTCTATAAAATAGACAATTTAAATCATTAAAGTTAACGAATTCACTTTCATTCAATTTTTAGGAAATATAAATACATAAACTTAAAGAGCCCAAAATGGAAATCGCTTAGAATAAACGTTGTTGCATATTTATTTATCTTTAAATTGGTATATTTTTAAAGTGTCTCATACAATTAGTCTGACCACTGAAGCGATCCGAGCCGCGTAGTGTATACTATTGCGATGTTGTCGAAGTAGGCTCGGGTCGGGACGAATTTCGCTGTTAAGAAACATGGAAAATTATCCCAAAGCAGAAACTTTGTACAGTTGTACAATAAACGTTTCTTAGTAACATGTCAAAAGTTTACCGATGATCCCTTGTGATCACACCAATAACGAGCAGTTAAGTCCTAAATGATAATTTCCCAAACGATCCACAAAATTGTGTTTCGTAAATAATTTAATAACTCTATAAATACTTTTTTTAAGTAGGCTCCCAGTATACAGCAAACTTGGTTTGTCCTCAAACGCCATACTACTACGGTAATAGGAATATGAAATCACTACAGACAAGATTTTGTTCCGTTTACTATGGTGAAACCAGAGCTAAACGTGAAATGACCGAACGTCCCGGAAAGTTGTGATATTTGACGATATTGCGCGAGTAGCACACCCGTACGTGACTACAGAGAATGGATAGTTTCCTTAACCGTTACGATTTCTGGTACGAACACCCTCTCACAGGTAGGGTCATAAAATATGGTCAAACTCTTGCAAAAACATCCACCACCGCTCTTTGCCACTAGCAATCCAACGACGTCAGCTAGGCGCAGCACTCAAATACATTAACTTATTAAAAAAAAACTGAATATGTAATGCTACCTATACGTTTTACAACACAGCTCGTGTTTTATATATTTTCTGAAAAAAAAAACCTATTATTATAGGAATTATGTTGTAAAAGTGAAAAAAAAAAAACTTAGAGTACATTTACGATGTATCGTTTTATTCAATTTTTATGTAGTAAACAGATTTTAAAGAAGTATATATATAATTTTTAATTTTGTCGAATACAGGCTACATTAAAATTTTGCATTGTTCTGATCGAAAATAAAACGATGTATCAGAAATTAAAAAAAAATTTGTTGCTAAAAAAAATAATTTTTAATAATAAAATTTTTGAAACAGAATAAATCCATGCAGATATAAAACCAGAGGTCCTCTAGAGTTTTTCATTTACAAGTTCCAAGCAGAAATCGTTTATTGTTAATTTTATTGTATCTAAAAACATTCATATAAGAAAAAAAATGCATATCTCATTACATGTAACATACACCCTCTCATATGAATTAGCTATGTTTTAAGTAATCCCTAAATAAGACCCAGTTGAATGAGTGTCGCAGTACGCAGTGTGTCGCAATGCCGCGCTGGAACGGCGGTGGCCGTGAGAGATCAGTACGGCTGCAGTACACTGCAACGCTCGGGCCGCTTTAATGAGCCAACTAATTACGTTAGACTCTTTATAAATATACTGTCTTAAAGCTAAAGGTATAACCAAAAACATTTATTTAGACATTTTTCGCATTGGACTCTTCAAATTGGTGTAAATAGTATTTTTATCTGAGTGGCAAAGATAAAAAATCATATGTCATGAATTAATCGCTTAATATCACATCTTTAATATTAACAATTTATGCTTTTTACAACATTAATAGCTGTATTAGAGTCTCAAGATTATTTTGGTAGTTTTATGGACAGTCTAAATTAAAAACTGTACAAATGGGTAGCATTTTAATGGACTGATGTAAGTCGCTGTCATCTAGGACTTAAATGCAAATTTTCGGTGATACGCACAAGGTCTACAGCGGTAAACTTTCGGTATGTTATTAAGCATAGTCAAATCTACAACTGTGCAAAAATTCAGCTTTGGACAAATTTTTCACAGGTTTGTGGCTTTTTAAGTCTTGGTTTCCTGGACTACTGCTGCTTCCGGCTCAACTCTCCCCCCCCCCCCCCCCCTTTTAATTTTCTTTTCAAGCGCTCTTTTCACAGCGCCCCGCCACGCTAAAAAAAAAGGCCGGTCTCACACACGCACTAAAGGAACAGGGCTCACGTACACATGTACATACATGGGGGGAGGGTGAAGAGGGGGGGTGGTTTAGGAATTTCCCCTCTACCGGCCGAAGAAACCATTAACACAATGGGAGGGGGAGGGCTTCTTGAAACCGCGGAGCGAGAGAGAGAGAGAGACAGAGAGAGAAAGGGAGCATGTTGTTCGCAACCAGACACCCCTTCCTCCCCCCACACCACCACCCCACAACAGCCTTAATTCTTTCTCGACAGCTAGCTGCGAGCTCGCTTTGCAGCCTTTGTTTACTGCGTGAACCTTTTTTTCCTTCCAACTAACTGCATTTTTCCTTGTTTGGAGATGCCATTTAAATCACTCTTTCTTACGAAAGAGCCAACAAGGAAGCACTCGTAATAACCAGATTAGTTTAGGATTACTATTTACGTAGTCAAACTGACGGTGCATTTCAAAACTCTCGTAACTTCGAAGGTCTCGTAGTATCCCGTACTCGTAGTTATGACTGTAAAGTGCATCCTAATTTTAATATGCGGAATTAACAAGAAACAATATATTGCCGTGCGAGGTAGAAAAATAAAATGCAATAGCTGGAAGGGGGAAAAAAAGGTGACTTATTTTGTAGTGACCCCAGATAATAGGTCGTTAAAAGGGTGGAGGGAGTTGCTGAGTTGGGACTGCCGCCGCTCTCCCTCCCAGCAATAAAGGGGACAGGAGAAGGATGGCGGCAACACAGTGCCAGTATTGTTTACCGTCCAATAAGCTCGAACACGGTATACAAAGCCTTTACTTGTACTCATAGAATTCTACTGAACAGACACTCTTTTGCCAGTAAATACACCATTTTTAAGTGGTGAAACGGATTATCCGGGTTTTTTATGGGCATTCAATTATCCGGGCATCGGAAGGTCCCAATTAACACGGATAATCGAGAGTATATTTTTTTTTACTTTGGCGATTTCGTGCTAGCTGGAATTACAGACGTGCTATTCTAGACTGGGGTATTAAAATTTACATCGTGGTAACTGAATTCGCGCAGTTTGATGAAAAAACAAAAAGCAGCATTAATGTAAAAATGGCTAGTGACTTGTTTTGTTTACAACAGTAGAGCGCCACATAAACGACCTTCTAAGACTACAAACTTTCTTCTCGTAGTAAGATTTTACATTTCCTTATAATTTTTAATCAATTTAAGTTTTTTTTGAACCTCAAACCTTCGGTAATAATTGCGTCTCTCATAAAAAATATACTTTCAAACCCGTCCAAGATGTCAGTTGTTCATTTCGAAACACACGTTACCCAACATAATGACGGAACTTGTGCCATGCAGTGTTGTCAAATTTTCAGAACACATTTTAAGAAAAAAACGCAGATTATTGGGGTGTATACGGTAATATACAGAAATAATTGTGAAAATAGCACTACTAATTAATGTTTTTATAGCAAAAATCGCTGTTGAAATGCAGAAACAAGCTCATCTAAAAAAATTCCCTGATGCATCAAAAAATTCCCTGACTTTTCCAGGTTTTCCCTGACCCATTTTAAATTCCCTGACTTTTCCCGGTTTTCCCGGTCTGTGGTCACCCTGTACTTCAATGTATAATAGAATTATAAAACCTCAAATTTTATATTTTCTACTAACACAAAACACTATTTTAACTAGTTACATAATTCAAAACACTGGTGTTTACTAAATTCATTTCTGCCAACTACAATACTTGAATCACCGCATGACTTACCACAAGTGTTATAAATAGTAGCAGTGGGGTAACTTGCCTCTAAAAGATTCTGATTCTGGCTTTTCTCACCAGAGCTTTTGTTGACTAGCAGGAAGATGTAATGCAATGTTAACATTGGCTTAGTACACACAGTATCAGAAATATTTATATTGTGATAATATAGATCACTAGCTGCCCGACCCGGCTTCGCACGGCTATAATAATGGAAAAAAATTAAGCCACATCTCCCATTTACAGTAATGGTAAATAAAAAAAATTCAGTGAAAATTTATTACAATGCTGTATAATGTACCGGAGAGAAAATGAATAGCACCGATGGTTTCCCGACTCGTGCACGCAACGTACAACTGATGTACCCGTACTTCGCTACGGCAGTCTACAGGCAGATCACTCTTGCGCAGCTCATTATACATGCCCCTCCTTGTGGGTACGCCACTGCCGCGTGATGCCCGTTGCCATGGAGACGCAGAAGGCATGAACAATGCAAAATCCTGTTCTCATGCAGACAAAGTACCCACTGTTGCCTGGTTTTAACCACCCATGGGATCTAATTTTCAGAAAATGTCATCCTGCGTAACATAAGGAACATTACTGTGAAGTTTCAAGTCTATAAAATATATATACTTGGGGGAAAAAAAAAAGGGCAATAAAAAAACAAATTAAACACAGAGAGAGGAAAAAAAACAATAGTTTAGGTTTGCGAGTTAAAGTGATAAATAGTATTTAAATACTAATTGAACTCTTATGAGGGTACTGATTGCATAGTTGTTAATATCACATGGGTGTTTTTTACTTGTATGGGAAAATTAAGAATGATAAGGCATCTAGTGCATGGCAACAATGTTAATAGGCAATAGGAAATAAACTTCTATGTGCCTGCGGCATTGTCAACACACACTTCATACGTGTACTGCATGTTGTATCTAACCCCCTCCAACGCATTTGATTCTAAATTGGACTTTTAGTAAGGATCCCTAATGTTATTGATAATATAATATAGCCTATAGCCTTCCTCGATAAATGTACTATCCAACACTGAAAGAATTTTTCAAATCGGACGAGTGGTTCCTGAGATTAGCGTGTTCAAACAAACAAACAAACAAACAAACTCTTCAGCTTTATAATATTAGTATAGATTGTACCATTTTAATAGGGCCCAAATAAATAGGCAGTGAAGGAATTGAATAGCTATTAAAGAAAGGGTAAACTATCATTTTTTGATAAGTTGCATTGTGTTTAATATTATTAAGTGCCATTGCTATTGTAGGAGGATGGAAATTAAAAATTCATGTTGTTTTGATTCATGTGATTATGAGGTCATGTTGTGATTTGTCTTTGTATAATCTAGAAAAAAAACTGCATGTTCAAAGGACCTATCACTGACAATGCATGCAGTGACAAAATATGTAGCTCTATGTTTTTGTAGCAGACTAACAGTTCAGAGGGTGATGTTGAGCTACCAGGAAAACCAAAATTAAGAGCAGATATTTGGGGGAATCAACATAAATTCTATGAATTTGATCCTCACCACCCTGCTACTTTCAGATGTTACAATTTTCATAAACAAAAGTGTACAAAAATGCAACTAAATAATATTTCCTTATAATTGACTTATTAAACATAAACACTCCTTAAACCTTTGTCTTAAGTTTTGATGAAAATATGTTAAATGTACATGTAAATCAAAGTAAAAAAATTAAATTTTATGTTATCTATGCTACCATTTTATACATTAAACATTAAAAAATGACATACCATTTTTAAAAACTTAATTTAAAATATCACGGCTCTAAAACTTCTGGTATAGCAAAGCTCTGGTGTGGTTCATTTCAAAACTTTTAGAAGCTTTCATTTTATGATGCATTAACATACAAAATGTTAGTCAGACAAGCATTTACTAGCACTTTTACATGAACTGTGATTTTTTTTCCATGGAAATTCATGGAAAATAATGGAAATTGAAGAGAGAATTCAGTAAAGGAATTTTTTTTTGGTAATTTTATTAAGTTCAATGCAGAAATAATTTTTTTCTTCTAATAATACAACTATGTAGTTCCAATAACTACCAAATATCTGGAAAAAAATTAAATTCATTCATAAAACTTATCAAAACTTTATGTAAAACATTCATAGTCTCCTTAACACCCTAAAATAAATAGTTCTTTACATTCAAACCTCCATTTATTGACTATTAGTAAAAATGGTGAACACCATTGTACAAGCTAGGCTTACCAAACCTAAGCTCTTATGTTACTAAATATAAAAATACTGTTTAAAATACATGTGAAATATGATTTATAATAAATGTTTTTCAGCTATGTATTGAATTGTTTGTGTTGTGCTTCATTGTAGTCAGTGTTCAAAATTTTTGAAGCAAAATGTGATTTCTTAAGCACTAGGCAAAATTTCTGCACTGTCAAGATTATATAAATATTCTACAGGTAAACTGGATTTTGAGATGATTGTACAGATTTTTACTAACTGATGTGGAAGAATTCCATTAAAATTTAGAGATATTTTATTAAAAATATTGATTTTTATACCAATCATAAATTTTTTCGCAATTGAAGTTTTTAAAGCATTATATCAGAGCAAATTAATGACTAATGTCACATGAAAATAATAAACACTTGTTTGAATAAACTAGTAATTTATTGTTATTTGTTTGAGGTTATGTATACTGCCAGCTTCAAGACAAAATTTAAATACTCTGAAGTAAGAAAGCACCACATTTACGACATGATGACGAAAAGTTTATCCATGCTTGCCTTTAAGCTTCATTTAGATCAAGCATCAAACTGGAAAGTCATGCTTATGGCGAATAAAATGAGAACCATGCGCAACATGCAAGCATTAGTGGGCCAGCTGACAGTAAAATATAAAAGCATGTACATTTTAGAGTTACCTAAATACAAATTTACACCATCTACTGGAATCTGGCTGATCAAGAATAAACTTCAGAGGCAGTCATATGCTGAAAAACAGTTACAATAAGTTTAAAAAAAATATTAAAAAACTGAGGCTTTATAATTACTTCATTGTGTAGCAAATGAGTAACAAAGCTACTAAAGACAAAGTTTTCTCAAATCTCAAATTAGAGTGATTAATATGGAACCTCACTATAATGAGCAAAAAATATTAATGATACAATAGCACTGCATATAACCATTAGTAAAACAATAAGTTGCTAACTGTATACATTACTTCATAAAGGTAGTTGCTATTGTGAGATCCCACGATTTTTTGTGTTTGCTGGTACAGTTTTATTAAATGGCGGCAAGTTAATCTTTCAATTTTAACAAGGCTGGACTTATTTTTATAACTTACATTCAAAAATGTTTCTGTTGAGCCAAAAACTTAATTCAACGCAGTTGTAAACAATTCAATTTTTACATGAAACAGCAATACTTTCACTAATTTTACAAATAAAATCTGTCATTAAGGCACTTGTATTGTCACCAATACTGCATTCCCTTTTCACAAAATAACACTCCCTGAAGATGATCATGGCTGCTGATTAATCTTAACATAGGTAGGTAGCCGTTTTCATTATAAAATTGAGCAGAAATCAATAGCTTCAAATTAAAGAATGGATAGTAATCAGAAGGGGTGGTATTTATATTGTCTTGAGCAATTTCTTCGTCAAGAAATTCTTATATGCATTCTTATTTAAACATTTGTGTGCCATAGAGGTTGCTTGAGATGATCTCAAGTGATCGCAAAGAAGACAATCTTGATGAAGACCATCTTATGATAGTCCCATATTTATTTCTGAGAGGGCATTCTCCTGTCTCATAGTCGTTGCTTGAGAACACCATCGTAGAAGCATGTTTCATAGTCGCTGAGACCATGCTTAGGAACACGAATAAGATCGTCTTTGCCAAGACCACTGCAGGCATGTCTCAAGCAATTGCTTGTTCTGATCGCAATGTAGAAAATGGCGGATTCTCGTGAACCTCGTATTTTTAAAGTTAAATAAATACTGTATGAAGTGCTGAAGCAATTTTATATATATTTTAAATGAGTTTAGTGTTTGTTTGTGACCAGTGGTTACATTTTCAAGTGCTAAACAGAGACGTTTATTTACATATTGATCATAGAACGAGTACAATGGATGTGGAAAACGATGCATTTAATGATGGTTGATGGTACATATCACAATCAGCAAATTTAATTCTACATTCGTGACACCCAGAACACATTAAAAATAATTTAAGAAAAAGTGGCATTACAGTTTTGATATAAAATAATTTCCCACAAATTTCATTAGCGGTTTGGTAGTGTAATGGTTAAAGAATTGGGTTTTAAGTCCATTAATAGCGGAAACAATACAAATGTGGTTCAGATCCTGACACTGACAGTACTTTTTTTTATAGTTACAGTTAATGAAAAATGCAAATATAGCTTTAAGAGAAATTTTATTAGATTAATTTTTTAAAATCTAATTGTTATAATATATTTAAATACATAGCTCAGTTTATTGGTTTGGTTATTTCATACGCAGTTGGCTTTGAGACATACTGTAGTCTATATTTTACTTATAATACGATTAAATTATAGAATCACAAGTAACTTGAACAAGAAAAATGAACCTATTATATGAGAAAATTAATGTCTTATATAATTGATGAACAAACAAACACTTTATAAAGGGTTTTACAAAATTTTAAGTTCCTAACTATGTGGCCTTATCAGATTCGTTCAAACTTATTGTTATAATTCTAAAAATACGTTTTTCTTACTTAAATTAAAATTTTTCTCTTACTGTGTAGTTAAATCTGATATTTTTATTAAACGAACATCTACTGTACCTTATCCTGAAGCTAAAGCAAAGTGACATTTTCTAAAAAAAAAAAAATTTTTTCACTACCTGAAATATTTTTTGATAATTCTGTAAAGACAAGTAGCTTTTAAACAAGTAGTAATTCAGTGTAAGCAGTTCTGAAGATGCTAACTTAATTTTATTGCATTATTTCGCTAAAAGGGTATTATTAAGTTGTTAGATACATAATTTCTTAATGTTAAACTTGCACAGGAAAGACAAAAGTCTATAAAGTTCTTAATTTAATTCATCTCAAGTGACACAAGTTGAGATGTACTAGAAGGTGTGCATATTTGTGGTCGCAAAACAATCAATTTTTCCATGTGTGATTCAAGAGTATTAAAAAAATAAACAAATTCCTCACATCAACATACAAACGCACTTCGAATGTAGTGATATATACTCACTAAATCTTGTTACTATAAATAGCCTCAAATTCTGGGGTTTGAGTGCTTGGTGTGAATAGTACCAGAATATTTAACGAAAACAGTTCAATCGGCAAAGTTCGTGTATGCTCGTGTCTTTTCGGCTGTCTCAAGTAATTACTTCGTCAAGCCATAAGTACGGCAAACAAGCTCTTGCTTGAGCATGCAGTCTTCATGATGCTCATCTTGTTCGCGAACTATGAAACACTGAGATTGAAATCGCTGCCTTGAGAAACAAGACCGTCTTCGTCAAGACGGTCTCAAGACATTGCTCAAGTTGCGACTATAAATACCAGCCAAGGTGTACAGTTGAGGGAAAAGTGATCCATCCTTTCCAAATTTAATTTTTTCATATACACTTGCTTTTGTTTGATAGGATTTTACATCGCACTGTTATGCATATAAGCTTAAGTCAACAGGACTTTCAAGAGTAGAGTGGGCTCAAAAAAATTAAAAAACCCATTCCGTGTCTGTTTACATGAGCCATGCCAGTCAGGGTGATGGGATTGTTTTGTCCCAAGTACGTGATGCATTAGCCATCACGGCCACCCAAGGCCCTATATGAACCTGAGTTTGACCAGGTCATTTCCCTTACAACACCAACTTAGCTCATGGTAATTATTGCCTGTTACTGCATTTGTAGTGGTTTCTTTTCTGTCAGCACAACAGCAACATTAAAAATACTGATTCAGAAACGGTTAGGTTAAATGTGGCATCAATATATTAAAGAGGTCCAATTTAAAAAAAAATGTAACCTGATGTGACAAAGGTCATAATAATAGGTAAAGCTATATTGGAAAATAGTCAACGTGAATTCTCTCAAGTAAAAAATAAATTGTTTGAAAATTTATGCAATTGCTTATTGTTTTCCATTTCTTTCAACATATCTTGAATATTGGAAATTAAGTAAAGTTACACAAGCTCACTTCTAATAAAAAATAAATCTTTTAGCTGGCTTGCACGATCATGACTTGCAGTCAAGGAGAGATCTGATTAGAAGGCAATATAATTCCATAGGTTATTTACCCTTAGTTTTGAAAATGTTAAAATAAAAATTAAAAAGTATAATATTAATGTTACACTAAATAGTTTTCAACATGACAAATAGTGCTCTTAAGTGAATGAAACTAATCAACTGAATGAAACATCCTTGGACGATTGGCAAACTTTAAGCTAAGATCTCAAATCTATGATGATTTAAGTGAATCTCAAATATAAGACAGCTTAAATAAAAGCTAATATGTGGATAAAGCAAAAATCTTCTCATAATTCACCTATCAGGCATATATTATAAAAAAATATGTTTAATGCCAGAAAAAGTCAATAGTCACAGTTTGAATCATTCAAACATTTCACCATAATTTGGACTAAGGTTTCAGCAGTTGTAATTAAAACAAATAATTAGGAGTTAGCATTACTTAGAAAATCAATTTCAAAATCTGTGATGAAGAAAGAACAGTCTACAAAAACCCACAATGCTGACACTTATCTTTAACACTATAGCAAGTGTATTCTTATGGACCATATTTGCTATAGTAAGATTCTAACATTAATTAACACTTACCATATCAATGCGAGGTTTGGGGCACTCGTTAACTGGCATGTGAAGACAGCTCTCGTTGTAACTGCAAGTACCACTGCACCATGTGCACTGATACTTAGCATTTCGAGTCACACACAACGAGCAATCAGGATGTTCTCTGTGTGACCCCAGAATATCACATTTGTAGAGTATTATGCTCGTGGTGTCAACATGGTGGTCACGATTCCAAACTACAGTCACTTCTGCTTCGTACTCTTTGCTGTTTGCTTCATACGAATACTGCAATTAACCATAATAATAAAAGTTACACAGTTACTAAGACTTCTTAACAATACTGCCACCCTTAACTTTTAAAATGCTAACTAGTTTCATTTTTAGCATTAAAGATTTATGGGCCAGCAAACATGGGAAGCAGCTTAGAGAAGAAAACAAAAATAAAATTAAAAGTACTCGAGGAATAGCATCCTAAGAGACAGATATTCCTGGCATTCCTTTACAAAATGATTTATATATTTATTTATTTAATAATAATACCATGCCTACAAACAGCAAATGATTAACCTTAATTGATAGGCACACCATTGATACAATAAATAATGATACAAAGACAAAACAAAAACATACAAACACGGTTATATATAACAAAAACACCAAAGAACAGTACAAAAAATGAGCCAAAATTAAAATAATACAAACCAAATAAGGCAAAATAGACAAAAAAATAAAAAGAAGCTAGAATATGGAATTAATGTGATCTATTATTTTCTTAATACAGTAGAGTCTCGCTAATCCGGACTTGTCCGGATCGGACCCTGTCCGGATCACCGAAAGTCCGGATTAACCGTAATCAACTTTAAAATGTATCAAAAATAAGTTTTATAGGCTAAAGAAAAATCTTTATGCTTAAAAATCAACTGTGTTTTATTATAAAGTACTTAAAAAACTAAGTACACATGTATGTAACTTATAAATAATACAATACATTAAAATTACAATTAATTAACATTTAAATTTTTTTGAGTTTGAGCGCGAACGCTTGTAATGTTACGCCCGACAGCGGAACGACTTTTCACCTTGTTGGCAAAACCAGATGTACAAAACCTTGTCTAAAGTTTAATTTTTTTTTTACGTGCTTCTGTTACCCAGACTGTCTTTACTCGCCATTTTGGCAAAAAAATCTTCAATTTCTTTCAAATTTTTTTTCCAATCAGAAATAGTTGGTTTTCCCATTCCTAAATTTTGCGCGATTCTAGTTAATGATTCACCCGCATCAATACGAAAATAAGACTTGTTTTTGCTCCATTGTTACAGTCACTTTCTTACGTTTAGTAGCCATTACGTTGCTCTTAATAAGTGCACACAATACAACACTCGCACTGAATAAAAATAACTTTCACAAACACCTATCACCAGCACGAGTAACCATCGACTGAAGGGAACAAAACAAAACAAAACCACTCGCAGGTATAGATCGAGTCGTTTCTTGGAAAACAGACGATGAGCGGAAAACTAGCGGTAAGACTCCCGGCAACTGAGGGCAAGAGGACCCTCTCTTAGAAATGTATTTTCTTATTATCCTTTGTCACAACATTATTTTTCATCATATTTTTTTTTAGATCCGTCCGGATTAACCGGATGTCCGGACTAGCGGGGTCCGGATTAGCGAGACTCTACTGTACATAATTTTTTATTTATTAAAGGAATTAAACTGTTATACTTATTAAATTTTTTGACTATGCTACAGACTATATCATTTGATTTATTTAATGAACATCAAGGTTGACATCGACAGTTAAAGGAAGGTATTTTAACACCTGTACTTTCAAGAAAATTATTTACAGGTTAGATAATTTTCATAAAATATCTTTACAAATAAAGCATTTAAAATACCTCTTCTACTAGCCGAGAGGGTGTCAAGACGAGAGTGTAAATCTACATTAATATTAAAATTCCTATTTTGACTTATAATCTTATTTAATTTAATTTGAATTTTTTCAATTATGCCACTATCAGTTTTGCCAATTTTATTACATATAATTGATCCATATTAGAGATTAGTTCTAAATAATTATACATAAAGACTGAGATAGGAAAGAATCACATTAGAAGCATTGAATGTAATAAATTTAATGAGAGCAAGAGTGATATTTACAACATACAACAAATGAAATAGTAATTTAGAGTCTAGCAAAATTCCAAGATCGCTAATAACATTAGCTTTCCTTATAGTTTGATTTAAAAGTTTGTAATTGAAAATAATAGGATGGTATTTTCTAGTGTAAGTTATGGTAGTTGTCTTATTGAAGTTCAGTTCAACTAAATCAGTATTACTACATCTGACAATTGAATTGATGTCTCTCTGCAGTAAGGGACAGTCACTAATAGAGATAACAGAATTATAAATTTTGAGGTCTTCTACAAGCATAACACCCAAAAAATGGTTGAGCTCATTAAATATTAAATATTAAAAAGAAGGGGGGACAGAGTTCCACCTTCAGGAACACCTGATCAAGCAAGAAATAAATTTGAATTAACAATGTCATTCGAAACATAAACTTTATATCCTTTAAGTAACTAGAAAACCAGATTAGATATTTATCAGTTAAACCAAAGTTGGATAGTTTACAAAGTAATATGTTGTGGTCAACAGTATCAAACACTTTTACCAGATCAAAATAACAAGAATTCACCTGCCCACGTGAAATAACCGTAGCAAAAATAGGATCTAGAAATGTTAGCAAATTAGTAATCGTAGTTTGGCCACTTCGAAAGCCATGTTGACTGTTAGAAAGTTTGTTTTTGACATTGAATTCAAGATCTTTGTAAATAACTTTATCAAACACTTTAGCAAATGTTTTTAAATATATATAGGCCTATAATTACTAACATTCAATTTGCTACCTTTCTTGTGAATAGGAATAACTTTAGATGTTTTCCAACAGTACAGGTAGATACCACTATTTATACTGTAATTAAAAATAAATGTAAGAGAATAGGAACAAGAAGGTGCGAACAACCTTTAGTAATAAAATTAGGAATACCATCAGTCCCAGTCTTTAGAGTGGATTAAAAGATTTAATACTCCAAAGTACTAGACTCTCAGAAACATTAGTTAGAGGAATGGAATAATTAGTTGAGACATATGGCAAAGTGATATGGTTATTCGAAGGAGATAAATAAACACTAGAGAAATATTCAGCAAAATTATTAGCTATAATGAGAGGGTTATTAGTAACTACATCATTTCTCCTTAAGGAAAGTTGATTTTGATAACCTTCTATCATAATTTTTACGTATCGACAAAAATGTTTAGGGTAATGTTTTATTTTGTTATTAACATTTTGAAGTCAAGCTTTTTTATTGTGCGCAAAGAGAAGTTTAGACTCTTTATGATAATGAGAGAACATAGCATAATAATATGGGTTCCTGTTGAATTTATATAATTTATGAAAACATTATTTTTTTTTTTATTTCAATGTTCTTATAAGTAATTTGGAAAACCAAAGTGGATAGCATGTTGTCTAATTTGTAGTAAATGGTATGTAAGAATTAATATAGTTACAAATAGTGGAAGTGAGATAGTCCACCACACTGTTTACATCAATAAAATTACAAATATCTGACCAATCTTGCTCTTTAATAGTATATTATATAAGCTAAGGTAGTCACCAGTCCTGCAATTTCTGAAAGTAGATGAAATATTTCTTTATCAAATATTAAATCTAATTTAATATTTATGTTTAAAGCAGGCTGAGGCAAGTCTTCTTTGACTAATGAGTCCAGAGCTTTAGTGACTGTACACTGCAGGAAATCCAAAAGGTGATTTGAAAATAATGAGTCTTAAATTGGGATAAGCCCAGATCAGAGATGAAGTTGATCAATGCCTGAGCTTTTTGCCCAATGCCTGTCCGGTCCACATCAGGCAAATTGAAGTCACCCATAATTAATATATTATGATGACAGTTCAAAAACTTATCTTCAAGATTTTTAAAGTAGGCAAGATAGGTTGCAGATGTTATATTAGGCGAAATGTAAATGTTTCCGAGCATTAGAGAACCCATACAGCCTCAACTCCAGAGAAATTGTAAGCATTTGTTCGTAAGACTGTTTTGAATTTATGTTTATTAATAGCAATTAAAGCACCACCTCCCTTTCCTTCAATGTTAGAACAGGACCTCTAACTAATCTAAAGATAAAGTACTTGTAATTAAAGTAGTGTGAGTTAATACTATAGTTATTAAACCATGTCTCAGTGAAACAAATCAGATACTGATGAATTGTTTTTAAATTCTAACACTTTTGTTCTGAGTCTTCTGACACATTGATAAAGTATATCACGCTCATTGAACAATGACATGCCCGACTGAGGGCATTAAGGTGCTCCTCCAGGCACCAGATTTGATTATTCTTTAGTAGTGTTGGTGCTTGACGAAGCCGTATCAACGTCAACGACATTAACGAGGGACGAGAAAAATCATTGTTAATAATATGGACAGGGTAAAGTTTCTCATAAAATGGACTGATTAAACAACCACTCAGCAAAAAAAACTATATTGTTTAGTATGTCAAAATCTTCCTCCAGAACATAAATGTGGAAGGAAGCATTAGTATCATGTTTTTTTTTTTCAGTTTAACTAATTTAAAGTGTGATAAATTGAGTTTGTTAGAGATGTAATCAGCAATTTTGTGATTTTTAAATGAAGAGTGAAATCTTGTGACAAATAGGGCCTTTTTTTTTAACTGGTTTACTAATAGTTTTAAGCGACGAGGTCATTCTTATTACCAGTTGCATTAGTAGTTTCTTAGTTTTATCTCACTACTTCCGCACATATATAGGTATATTATTTTTCTATAATTGCAGGAAATACATGCTGGTTATAATCCACAAATAAAACTATAAATTATGTAGAACACCTCCGAGGTGTAAGTAATGAAACAAAGTAAAATTTATGGCTAATCAGGTCAGCAACTTGTGGATCGTAAAACAAGGAGGATAAAATAATTAATAGTAAATAACAACCAAGTATCTGATGGTTTGTCCGTTACCTTTTAATAAGTTAGGTTTTGAAACATTTGTTGTTTTGTAAGTTACTTTGAGGGATTACAATCACATTGTAGTTAGGTAAATTGTTTAAGTTAATTCCATAAAAAAGGTAATGTAATTTAGTACTTATTAACTATCAAATCTGGCTAGTTACAGTAAAGGTTAAATTTTAAAATGCACTTAACGAAATACTTGCTTTATATCCTTAGACTATAATTTTTGTAAGACAGTTCGAAATTGATTTTCAAAAGTTCTTTAAAGTTACGTATACAGATATCACATTCGATTCCTTTGGGACTTAGCGGCTGTGCGCCAGACGGTGCGAGGGCGTCTTCAGCGGGGACCTCAAATCAAAGCACAGCACAGGCAACCACGGCCAGTAGCGAAGGGAATCAGCGAAGAAGACACGGGAAAGGCAGCCCAGAAGGGAAGAAAACTGACTCGAAAAGAGGATGCCATCTCCCATATCGGAAGAACTCCACTGCCAAAAACCAAACCGAACTGTGTTAGAAAACAAGAAAATTAATGAATAAACAGGAGAGGTGAAAGGAACAGAACCAGATACAAATTATGATTTAGCATCAAGAGTAAATTTTCACTTACCACTGTGGGGAAAATCCAGAAGCTACATTCCTGGTAGGCCAAGAAAGCACTGTATCGTAGGCAACAAGGTGAAACACACAACCACAGAAAATTACTCTAAAACAATACATCAAAAATAAAACGGGAAATCAGCTCCCTATTTCTCTCGGGACTACCTCCTTGTTCTCTTCAGATATACTGACGCAAAAAACTACAAACAAAAAATGCGGAATCGACCTTCCGTGAGGTTACCGAGACTCCAGGAGGGAGGTGGTGAGTTGCGTAGTTAAAGATGGTCTGTCTCAGAGCCAGGAAGGGGGTGGGGCTTAATAGTTTAGCTTTGACAGACAGCAGAGAAGGCATTGCACTGGAGAGCAGCGCAATGCGGCTTATAATAGGTACAACCGGGGGGGGGGGGGGGGGGGGGGGAGAAACTGTTAGAATAGAGTTAGAGGTGGTGCTCCCTGCCGGGCGAGCATGGTTCTCTTTTTCGCCCGTCATAGGGATGACGCGTCATCGGTATGACGCTTCGCTACTAAAAGCGAGCATGGATCTTTTTTCGCCTTCTGGAAGACGCCTTAGCTACAACATGCCCGTCATACGTAAGGCGCAATGGCTTGTCAGTCATAACCCCGTCATACAGCCGACTACGTGTGTAACTTTCATTTAATACTGGGAAATAATTCTTTCAAATAAGTTAAATAATATATTTTCGTGAAATTTAAGGTTTTGCCTTAATTATATTTACTCAGAAATTACGTATGTGAGTTATACAATGTATCTAAAAAAGGGTTATGTTTTTCTCTGTCTGAACAAACTTCGAAACAACTTGTTTCCGATAATAATCACGCCGCATAAATAAATACTTAGTTTCTATGTTTCGTGTGAATAAGACAAATTGATTCTTTTTTCTCGTTATTTTTAACTGCACAATACTCAGTTAACCAAAATATATCATACTAAGAAAACTGCCAATCTGCCTACTTTTGTCATATCACTTAATAAAAAAATAAAGGTCAGGACAAAATAACGTAATATTTCAACTAAATAGAAGATAACATCACATTAGTTAATTATTCTGTATAAAATTTAAGTGTAAAACACCTATACGCGTGTGGCTTATTAAACTTCTAAAAACAACTCATTTCCCCTTCAGCTTCCATACGTGTAATAAAAAAAATCACTTGTAAAAATAAAATACATGCATTGATAAGGTTGAAAATACACAAGAATGCCGCTGATAAATACATAGTAGTCTGATGGTTCTTTTAAACCTTCGTTTTATTGCATTTTAAACAGAAAGCATTTCCTCCAAAGATTTAGTGACTTTTAGGTTAGGCCTACTCCCCACCCTCGTTGGTGGCTAGGTTTGCTCCTGCTGTATCGCATATTGAAACGTATTTTATTCACCTAAGATTCGCTCAAATACTTTCAGTATGATAAAATGGTAACAATGTAGGAATAATAGTGTTTCACGTAGAGTTGAGAGGTTTTGTGTTTATAGTTCATACGAAAATTGTAATTTGTGAGAGGAGCGGCTTATGTGAAAAGAAAGTAATTAATTCCGTTAAAGGGTACTTTTAGTTCCTATACTCTTCTGGTAGTTATAAAATGCAGAAACAATATTGTCAACTACAGTTTACGTAATAAATTATATTCAGGCATTTAATTAACAACACCGACTTCGTGTTATATTGTTTCAAGCTTGCAAGATGCTAAATAAATATTATCAGCGTATTCACCCAATACATATGCTACGGTACAAAATAGTGTGAATAAAACTTGTAGTGCACTAGAAAATATGTTATAAACAAGTCTAAGGATAATGTAATTAAATATAACAGTAGTAGTTTTTGAACAGTGGGACATATAGCACACCGAGTTGTTTCGGTACCTTCATATCGGCAAATTAACTTTAACGGTGACGAAAATTACCAAATAATGATTAAATCAGGTCTAGTATTGTAATGTTTCACGTCGAATCACAAAAGTGTTTTGAAATTCTTTTTTCACCATATGATTTAAAGTAATAATAACTGACCATTGAAAACAAAATTAATAATAATGGGCAACACATTTCACAAGATCGCTAAATAATATTTTCATATTAAAAACTACAAAATTTCACAGTTTCTAATGCACTCCTTAACCTTCTTATATACTATTTAATAATTATAACCGACTTTGCTATGTAAAATGATTTTATTATATTTTGAGACTGAGACGTGACGGGTGTTTTACTGAGCAAAAAATAGTCTGTAAAACTTATATTTACGGAACGCCAACAGGCGTACAGTGAAAAATGATATAAATATTGAATATAGTTGTGGAAAATATATAATTCGATAGTCACATCATGCCTAAGTTTTACGAATGTCCACAATCTTGTTTTCGTGTAGGTAGTTTTCTATTGGCTGTAAATTGCTAGCAGATACACCAACTGCCAAATAAAACACATCCTTTTTGTAAATTCACTGCCAACCTCTGCATACTATCGATTGCCAAGCCGTCGTAGGTAAGGCGCCTTAGCGATGACGGGAGAGATATGACGATGGGATCCGTGCTCGCATTTTCACGCGGCCGTAATAACTCCACCGTCATACCGGCGACGCGTCGTCGCTATGACGGTGGCGAGGAAAAGAACCATGCTCGACCCACTGGTGGCAAAATCAATGACTACCAGAGGCCTTAATTTAGTTCCAGGACAGTCCGACAGGTGTCGCACGGGGTCCGCGGCAGGGGTAGTGGTCGCTAAGTCCTGTCAGTACGAAAAAAAAAGGGGGCTGGTGACAAAAAGGCGGGAAAGACTAGGGAGGGAGGGGAGAGAAGATAGGGAACTACCAAAGCCGGTGCAGGATGAGAACCATGCTTACGCAGGCCGGATTCACAGCGTCACAGTGTCTGGCGCAACGGGAGCCCGGATGTAACGAAAGATACAGCGCCTGCGCCAAGAGTTTGAAGCCGTACGTGATGGCAAGTGGGGAAAATCCAACATGCTGCTAACCTGGCGCTACCGGCATCATAGCGCTGTAGTGCTATATGTGGGCGGACGGACAGTATAATGCTTAAAAAATAAGGCCCTGATTGGATTAAACAAATAAAGATTAAATTTAAGATCCTGAACACTGATCAAAAGTATGAATATATAAAAAGATGAGATGATGCCAAGAAAATCACTAATTTGCGGCACATAATCCCCCACTGAAATGCAGAGAATCGGGTCAAGTCAAGGAAAAATAATTTTAAATAATTAATAAAAGATAAATATGAAAATTCTAAATTATAGATATTACAGTAATAAAATTGTGTTGAGGTGGAAGTGAAGATGGTTGAGCTCAGATATTGGACACAGTGAAGATTCCCAAAATGGGCACAATGAGGGAGGCCGAAAAACACTGAGGAAGAAATGGAACCCTGTCTTTGAGATCTCAGTGAAAAATGGGGAATGTACACCCCTGTAAATGAAATTTGTCTGCGTGGAACCCTCGTACAAGAGTCTTTCCAGAAAACCAAAGAAAGGCCTAAGGCTTAGCCAACACATTCTGAAACTGGAAAAGATAGAATGAAAATTGAATGCTTTTTCAAAAAGTGAACCGAAAACCTTAGTCCCAGAATCACACTTATTAAATTAACATAGGATCAGGTTGTCCACGCTCCGAAAGGTGATCAGTACAACCAGGCCGGAACAGTGATGCCTATGAGGGAAATTCCCAAAGCTATATTAGGTAAGAAAACCTAAACGATTAACACCTTAAATTCAAAGAGAAAGAAAAAATTACTTTAAGATTTAGAAACTTCAGCTAGGACAACTCTGATTGGAGCTAGATAATTATAATTTACAATTTAAGATTGAATAATGTAAATATATTATTATGTAAATGTTTTATTAAAAACATATTAATTATTCTTAGCACTAAAATCTAAACACTTAAAAAAATATAAAATCACAACAAATAATATAAATCAAGATGGGCAACTATTGTTACATGAGCAATTGGATCTTCCATAGCAGGCATAAGTTTTAACACTGCCTGAGAAGGGATTTGAACAGAGGTCGTCCAAAGGTGAGTGGTGGGAATGGAACCCAAAGAACACTCGGTCATGAGATATTTCACCCAGCGGACCAAACACATTTTAGTGCCGATTTAGTGCTGCTCAGTGTCGAAGCGTGACCTAAGATCTACTTTAGAAACACACAAAAAATAAACATTTTGCCATCTGAAGTCCAAAACTCCAAACAATATAAAATAACATCATAATTATGATGGCAAAACAGACTAACTTGGGAGAGTGCAAAACAAAAATGTGAAATGTTGAATATTTGTGTACCTAGATGTACATACTACAGTGCTCAAATTTTGTTATGTAGCCAGGGTTCATACACAAATTGAAAAAAAAATTTCAAGGACAATTCCAGGACATTTCACAGATTTTCAAACATAGCAATTGTTATTTGATACTATGTTGTAATAGATAAAATGGCAAGCACTTAATTCAAAGATAAACACTAATAATAATAAAAATGCTGTTTTTCAATATTTTTCCAGGATTCTAAACTACAACAAAACAATTTTTGCCTTTTTTAACAGTTTTTAGACAGTTTTTCAATCTCATCACTTAACTTTGCGACTTCGGCTGCCGATTCACATGATTTTTTCCTGTATGTGTTGGATTTTGAAAGAAGAGTGAAATCATTTCTTTTCTCAGCAAGTAATGCCATTGAATCAGCTTCTTTATTAATTGAATCAATTGATTTCTCAATCGATTTCTCAATCTGCAGCTTCTTCTTCTTCAGTTCTTGGACAGTTTCTAACATGTGTGACCTCATTCTACTACTTTCCTCTCTAGATGTTTGTTTCTTCTGTTCATCCAAGAAGTGCTGATAGCGCATTCTTGATGATCTAACATTTGCCAACAGTTCTTTACTGAAAAAAACATCACTTTTTTATCTTTAAGTTCATCGTACACAATCCTCATTGTTACTACAGTTTTTTCTGTTAAATTTTCCACAAGCATTTCTCTGTTGACAGAGAAACCACGTTCTACAGATGCTTGGCCATGAGACAGAGTCAAAAAAAGTTTAAATACTTTCCACAAATCTGCATACAGTTTGTTGTTCAGGAAATATTTACAAAAAAAAAGAATCTAACCTTTGAGTATTTCTATCAAAGTTTGTAAACTGTGAAGGATCTGGTGACACTTCTCTGAGGAACAACTTGAACTGTAGTAAAGTTGCATCACACACACCTGTACTGATCAGTTTTCTATTTTCAATCTGCTGAAGCAACTTTTTAAATGTTTCAGTGGTTTCAGTTTCATTGCATAGTAGAGTTCTAGGGCCAAAACACCTGGTAAATCTCACAACAGGATAGTTCAATGGATTTTTATCTTGAATTATTTTAATCAATACTTTCAATAACTGTAGACATTCAGATTTGAACACTAAAACATCCTTGTCTATGACTTTCTTTTGTGTAACACACATAATCAGTTGTTTTCTTGTTGCAAAACCAGTTTCGATACTCTTCGTAAACACTGTGTTATCCTTGCTATTAAGATCAAGTGCACGCAAATCTACATCATTGTTTGCAATATCCAAAATTTCCTTCTTTATGAATAATGACATTAGTCCATACAACAATTCTATTGTGTCAGAAGCTTGGAAAGGAATCATGGGAGAATCAGTCTGGTAGCACTTGAGGTATGGTTGTATCTGACTTCCAATAAAGGAAAAGAAAGACAATTTGGCAACCATCAGTGGATCTTTAGAACCCTTCTGAACAGTCTGAAAAGACTTGGTACACAGAGCAGATTTGGGTTTACCTTTGTAAGAATCGACAAATGCTGTAACTTGTGGCCAAATAGCAATAGCCCGTTCTGAAACAACAACATCCTCCACCCAAAGGAAAATATCAACTTGAAAGCTTTGCAGCTGTAAATATATTTTTATGATTTGTGACAAGAAGGAAACTGTGATTTTTTTTGCTAAGAGTATTACTGACAAATTAATATAAAAGTTCACAAAAAAAATCACATTGGTGAAAACACCGAAATGAAAAAAAAAACAGCTTTAAAGTGGAAGTTCGTGTATTACGCCTTTTTAGTTTATAGATGAACGTCTACTTCACGACATGTTATCTATGAATTTATGTTTGTTTACAATACATGCTGCACGGACGGAGAATTTACTTCAGTTAAAGGAAACTTAAGTTATTTAATCAAGTGTTTTACTGTAACACAGTGTGTGCTAAATAAAATTTCAAGGATACCGATAAAATTTCCAGGACAATTTACAATTATTTGCGAATTCCAGGACATTTCCAGTACTAGAATTTTTTTTTGAAAATCCAGGTTTTTCAGGTTTTCCAGGACGTGTATTAACCCTGGAAGCTGTACGTCACTCTTATAAAAATTAATGTGGGCTATAAAAATTAAAAAAAGTTTCAATAAGGCGAATAGATCTATGGAAAACTATTTTTGTAAGAATATTTGAAAATATTTCTTTAGCTAAAAATTACTGGTATGGTAAATACAAAGATAATACTTTATCACTAACATGTTAATAAATTGTCTAGTGCGACTGGAACGGTTATGAATATTACATTTTCAAATCACAAGCTAAAATTCTACATTAACTCAAGCATACAACTTCAAAAGGTAGCTGTTTATTCCTCATTTGCTCTTTGCCATTCTCGCCCAACACATCTTGTACCGTATGCTTACTTCAATTACTGCATTTGGTACAGGTGAAGTGATTAATAAATGCAGGAAGGAGTACACACGACTTGCTTTACGCTAGCATAGTATGCCAGTGTTAAATAACAGATCAAGGAGTATGACAAGAAGAAATCACTTTACATCTGCCATCACAGATTGTAGTGTTTTATCTGTACACTCAAAAGTTTTTATTGTCTAACCATTCACTTATATCGTTTCAGTCAGAATTTGATCGACAAAGTTTGGCTGCAGATTTGCTACAAAAAAATAAGTTGAAAACATACGGCTTATGGTCTAAAGTGCTTCCCAAAGCTGGTATACGTCTTTGAAGTTGGAGCTGAACAACTATTTTATTGCAAATAATAGAGAAAGTATTCAAGATAAAACACTGACACACTGGATAATGTTTAATTGAACAAATTTCTACAGCCACTGCCAACATTGCCTTTGAGATTCGATTTCATTGGAATGATTGTGGGTAACACCGTTATTTTCCATAAACTTTCCTCATGTGGTGTTACCCCAATTATTTCAGACAAATTATTTTATTTAAGTGTCAAGTTTGGGATGATTGTACAACAATGATAAATTATACATTATCTGGATAATCTGTGTTAGATTTTAAATACTTTATTATTTGCAAAAAAAAAGTTATACAACTCCAAATCAAATGTGTATAGCAGTCTTGGCAAGCACTTAAGACCATAAGTATTTATGTTTTCAACTTATTGTTTCGTGGTTAACCTGGCATTGAAGTTTGTATGTCGACTTTTGACGTATCCTGGTGTATAGTAATGCAGCTGTTCAAATTTATTGATTTTGTAGATAAAATGTAAAAGTGGCCTACATTTTGCAACCTAATGACTCTCGTTAATAAAACAAAAATTATTTTGTGTCATTATAAAAAAAAAATTATTTCAATTTATTTGCTTTTAAAGGTAAAGACTGTGTGAGACTAACTAAAAAAAAATTTCAGCTGAAAAGGATTTATTGAACAATGAGTTCCACAGCCATGACACCGTTAAACAAGACACAAAATTAATTGATTTCTTGTGTAAAACAGGGTTCCCACCAACTTGTTTCAGTAAATTTCCCTGAGTTTTCCCTGTTTTCCCTGTCCTATAATATATTTTCCCTGTGCTAAATTAAAAAAATAATGCAATAAACTAATCACAATAAGAACAATTTTACATAATATACAGGCATACCTATGCTACTAACATAAGGGTATTATCAGCTATTTTATTACCTGCTAAATTGCAGTGAACATTTAGACATACATAGGCCTAATGTTATACCACTTCTGCTGCATAGGAAAAAAATGTTTAGGTATCTTGCATATTCAATGTACATTCACAAAATATTACAAATATGTACTGGTTATTCTTTAAGCCCATTACATATTTTTCTTAATTTTTTTAATTTTCATCTCTAAATGCTCTTTTTGTTTCTCTATTTCCAGTTTTTTATTTAGCAGCTCATGAATTCCTACAGTCTTGCGTTTTCTTTCTTTTTTACAATATCTGTCCAACTTCTTGTCCTCTTCTTCATTTTGATGTTTTTGCTCCAGGGCACCTTTGTACCTTGAAGCTGCTCCTCTGGCATATTTTATCTTTTCCTGATATACTTGAATACAATTTTCACCACCAGCATTACTAACTCCATCCCAAAATCGTCGCAGGCCAATCAAAGATTCCTCGTGGAGATTTTCAACAAGCATCTCCTTATTGATGGAGAATACAGATTCCACAAAAGCACTACCATGTGAAAGAATTAATACAGTGAAACCTCTTTAATACAAACCTGAAGGGACCTAAAATTTTGCAGTTTGTATTAACGAGGTTTGTATTAACAGGTGCATATGCTCACATTAATAATAATCAACAAAATCAAGTATTGATTTTTTACTCGAAAATTAGTTAAATAGAGAATTAAAGAGGCTTGAAAAATTCATTGATTTTTTTCTGCACTTTTGTAGTTGCATAAATGTCCTTTACTGCACTGCAAAGTTTGTCGAAGGAAGACAAGACATCAGTGTCTACATCACTAGCAGCCAGAACATTTTCCAAGACAATTAATGCTGAAGTGGACTTCACTCTTAAGAATTTTTAAAAAATATTTCAACCTCAAAATTAGTGTCAGAAATATATCAGTTACTTGTCATTAAAGTTAAATCAGTTGAAAAATAAATAAAAATGGAAGTATTTTACTTAATTCAATTTACACTTGCAAAAAAAAACATACGCACAATAAATCTACATGGAAATTAAAGTCTTTTTCAATATCCTGAAATCTGAAATATGTTTACTCATGTCATCAAATGTAGAGCAGTACTGAAGAAGCCGATTTTGCCAATATTTAGTTGAATCGGCATTTCATTTGTTAATTTTCGGCCGATATTACTGAAAAACGAGAGAGACTGCCATAACCTAAAAATCCACGATTACCCTTTTCGCTTTTCGTAGTAGTACTGCATTTTTTCAGATCGCATTATTTCTTCGCAACATGTGCCAAACGTACATATAAAAATTAAACATCCTATTTTTCAATAATGTTCTTTATTTTTAATATGTCATAAATAAATACATTACCGTCACGGTAAATATACATCTCGGTTGTTACGGTAACTGTAGTGCAAATGTGGTAGCTATCGTGCTTCTGTAGTAATTATGGTATCGACAAAGAATCTTGTTCTTTTTATGGTACTTATCTTAGGATAACAATAGGGTTTTTACTGTAGTTATGGTACATCATCCAATTTCTTCGTAAGTTGTTGTTCATTTGTCTTTTCTTCATATTTACGTGCTCCATTACTTGGCTGCAGATTTAAGTTGATTTTTACTACTGTATACTATCGTTACGGTTTTTATGGTGGTTTCTTTCTAAGAAATGGTTATTTCTGCAAAATCTTTATGGTTAAATGATCATCTATTATAATTTATAGTGACGGGACCACATATTTTGTACGATCAATGCGGACAAAACGATAATTCGAACATCGGTACAAGCGGACTTACTTACTCTATGACTTTTTTAACCTTCGTTGTATGGCAATTTTGCCGGGACCGTAGAAAGTATACGATAAACACGGACAATCGATACATGCTAGAGGTGGGTCGAAAAGTATCAACATGATACTTTGTCACTGATATGAGCCTGTATCAGGAACGGCAAACGAGAACACTTGAAAAGTATCAAGTACTTTAGTATCAGTTCAGAATTCGCCTGGAACAACATCACGGCCAATTTGCGCAGAACCCGATCGCAGATGACGGTCACTTAGGCGGAGCTTGTGAAAGGGGAGGGAGCAGGAACGACGAATAAGGGATAAAGAAGGGAAATAATGTAGGGGAGGAAGCGCAGGGGAAGGCGTTGAAGGAGAGGCGCAAAGCGAAATTGTTACGAGTCGTTTGGTTATTTTCCCACATCAAAGTACGCTCAGTGCGCAGTGCGTGCACAGTTTCGTTCAATAATAAAACTAATGAAATTTTAATATTAAAAAGTACATTAATACAGATATAATATTTATATTTGTGCACCTAACAGCTATGATAATGCAAATAAATTCTCAGTTGACACTAATAACAGATTTAATCAACATATGGACTTTTTTTTTCGAAAACAATTAGTAACTAGTGTTTTCATACATTAAAAGATTACGATTTTATCAAAAATTAAAAATTAAAAAAAAAACAAATACGTACATTAGTGAGCATACTATATCAATGTTTACGTTTCAAATGTTTGTTCAGATTAGTCGATGATGATTTATAACTCAGTTTTTGTTTACACAAATTACAATTAGCAAACTCATTATTTTCCGTAAAAAAAATCCACACAAATGAAGTCTTTTTCCTGCACTTATCCATTCCTTATTTCACTATAAAGATACTAACTACAAAGCATGACAGCCCGCAACAATGTACATGGTGGTAATTAATACACGGCCAGGACGAACTGCAGTGAATGTTGAACTGATTGATACTGGCTGTATCAGGCGGGCATGAGAGTAACAGAGGTAGAGAATTACCGGGCGTGATAAATAATGTATCAGAGACACCGATACTTTTTTACGCTGGTGATGACGGCACGGAGGATGTGTACCCTGTAATGAGAATGCTGATACCTTGTCGCTTCCTGGGACCACTACTGCTCTGATACAAAAGTATCAGATCTTGTAACTAGGTACATTACTGTATCAGTATCAGGTTGGAACAGATACCGAAAATTGCTGTAACAACCCACCTCTAATACATGCGAGTTCGATAGATAGAGGTTTGACTGTAGACCATTTACCGTACAAATTATTTGCCGTTAACAGAATTATAGTGAAGCTGCGTGCAGGTGATTAAAGTGTGCGATTCTTGTTCTAAAATTTCATTCGGTTTATCCGATAATAAAACAATAGTACACTACGTGAGCGGACGTGAGGTTACTTCGTAATACATAATAACAAATATTTCGTATTAACCGTATTGATTTACATTAAATATGCTATCCCAGTCTGAAGGGGAATTAAAAGTGTTCGAATAAACGCGAACTTTGAAATAACCGGTATTTTATTAACGAGGTTTCACTGTATAATTTTCACTGCAAGCCATATATCTTTAAACTGTTCTTCTCCACTCAACATATCTGCAAAAAAGGTGTCCAATCTGTTATTGTGTACATGAAATGATGCAAGTTTGTCAGAATTGATATTAGTAACAAATTTGGTAAACTGAACACTAGCTCTATCAGATTGAAGAGCAGTTAGGTGCTTGACAGACATAAGAATTTGCAAACATGTATCCATGCTTGTCCTACACTCTTCCTGTTTTTCCAAAAATTTTCTAGGGTCCAAACAAGAAGCAGCTTTAACCATTTTGTATTTTATTGGGCTACTTTCAATAAGTTTCTTGGCAATCTGAACCATGCATGTTTTGCATTCTGTTAGGAACCTTTGTTTCTGAAGTTCTTTTACATCAACCACACCTAACTCATGCTTTGCAGCAAATCCAATTTTCAACTTTGAGAGTGGAAGTCCCATACTTACATCGTCAAAATTAATACTAATAAGCTGATATGCAGTTGTCTTGGCTTTCAATATTTCCATCTTAATGAAACGTCCCAGCAACTCTCTTAGCAAGTCCTCCAATTCCTTATGCAGAAATGGTAACACTGGTTTCGATGTTTGGAACTTCTTTAAAAATGGTTTAAGTGAAGAAGCCATTGTCAGGAAAAAAAACTCAGCTTAGATAGCAACAAAGGATCCCTCAAACAATCCTTCACTTTCTCAACAAAATATGTAGCAGGTAATTTACTGGACTTAAAAAAAACTTTCAAATGAAGAAAAATTTGTATTGCTCTCTCACACACTGGGACATTTTCCAACCACCGACAATCACAAAATTTGATCGGAAGAACACTGCAACTTGTAACTTGTCTGAAGTCTGATCATCGAGCAGGTGAGTCTTTGAACACAGAATATATGGCCCTTAAAAATTGAACAACGTCCCACCCGGTCTTTCTAAAACCCATTTGAAAGGCACCATGAACAACATGGAGACCACAAGATCCCAGGTCTAATATATCTGGATCTTCTTCGCACACGTTAGTTTTTGCATTCAATTTTTTCATGAACAACCAATTGACATTCGGCCCATCCATGGATACTTGTATAATTTTGGATAGTTCCACATCCTTTAGTCCCTGTTGAAACCCTTCTAAGAGATCATCAGCTGTAGAATGGCCTAAAAATGAAGAATTCCAGTACCTGGTCATTACTTGATTTTTGTTGACGTCCCATATACGTACAGCTATGTCCATTTGTTGTACCTTTGATACCCTATTGAAGGATTCATCAAAGCACGCAACAATGTATTTTGTGGATCTGATTTCATCTGTAAGGAAAAAATATGGGGCAAGTAACTAAGTATGCAGTCTTGGTACTACCAAGCTACATTTCTTGTGCAATGGAACTATATATTTTAACAAACAAATTGCTTATTCCTTGTTGGCTATTAAAACTGTCTTTTTTCATAACAACATGTAATGCCCACAATATTTCTGCCTTTCTGACATTACTGTCTCCCTGAAAATGTATTTTATTTACCATGCCTGAGAGCACTGAATGATGATGATGATGATCCAGTTAACAATGAACAGGATGCTGGTGTGCTGGATGCTAATTCAGAATTTGGTGCTGTGGAAACTCTTGAAATAATTATTCCCTTCGTTTCTTGGTAATTTAAAGGCTTTGTTAAGTATGCTGACATAGATGCAGAAATACTGCTCGCAGTAACCAACTGTTTGTGAAATTTCCCTTCTTGATGGCTCTTCACAGACTGCCTACCCATACTACTCAAAGAAAATACCTTTTTACACAAAATACACTTTGCACTATTGTCATCACCCTCAACACGACGTAGCCACTTTTTCCAGTCAGGAAACAGTGATCCATCTAGCCAAGCAGGATTGAATTTAGACATCGTGAATGTCACACAATTATCCACTCAGACTATCAAGAATAGGCCTAGGCCTAATGTAGAGTAGCAAAACACATTCGATACTGAATCGCTTAGTCTCACAAGTTTCACCGTGTTTTCATTGCACAATTAAGGAAACTGAGCTAGCACACACCCGTGAACGTAACCTATATTTCTAATGAGAAAATAATAAAAGGATCGCCGTTGATTTCTTCTGGGAAAAAAAAAAAACACTTCTCACAATTGACTAAAAAATTTCAAATATATTTAACTGCTTCTGTATAACTCTTGACTCAGAATAACACAATGTGTAACTATTTTAGCGGTGTTTTTGTTGTGTTTGATAGGCAAAAATCTCGTCATGAAACCATAATACTACCAACAACACAAATTACAGTGATACAAAAACACCACCACAGCTGCAGCACTTTTGAAAAAATACATCTAAATAAATGAAAATATGTTTACTAAACAGTCTTCAAAAAGTTTCCAGCGTACTGGATACTTCAAAGTTATGACACAAACGGCCAAACGTATACGAACTACGGTGCCGCCGTTTTCTACAACTGGCTTGGCGCAGCTCGGCACGGTCCAGGGCCACCTAGCATGAAACTCGGCACGTCACAGCTGTATGGTGAACCAAATTTTCCCGGACTCGTGGCTTATCTATTACTTTGATTTACATGTACAACCCTAGCACCCCAACTTTCCGATTTTGTTTTTAAGAAAAAATATGCTTGTGATACATGTATTAATCAATATATAAATATATATACACACACTGTGATTGCCGCACAACAAATTTCCCTGAGTTTTCCCTGTGTTTTTGACCCATTTCAATTTCCCAGAATTTTCCGTTTTCCCTGTTTTCCCTATTGTTGGGAACCCTGTAAAACTCCTATCACAAATAATTGATAAATAATGTAATTAAAGGAGATTGCAGGCTTTTATGGCCATTGTCTAATTAACTATTGTGGCTTTTGAGGTTGAGCCACATTAAAGTGGTAGATAGTACCAATGTTTCACTCTGCATTGCGACAGGCATCATCAGGGTTGAGAAATCAACTGATGACTACATTTATTCCCCTAACCTAACTAAAAACTAAGTGCAATTGGGAGAGGTCTGGCTATGAAAGACTAAGTGTCTCAGGCCGAAGCCTACACACCTAATTATGCTGGGGTTTAGCCTTGCAGGAGGAGAAGCATGCATGTGCTAGGTGGGGATTAGTGAGCCATTGAAGCAATTGATGCCAAAACTAATTCCCCTATCTTAATTTGTAACAACCCAGGGTACTGCCTTCCCCACTTTGCAAATGAATTTATTAAAGAGTTATTAGTTTTTTTATTTTGAAATAATTCCTGGTTAGGTTTACTGTTATGATGTAAATAACAGCTACTTATAATTCTTTTGAGAGGTATTTGGGCATCTGCATAATGTTTCATTGAAATAAGTACTTTTATATAATGCTTTTTAATAATTGTTTGGTTTGTTTTACTTTATTATGAAAAAGTTGTATGAGGATATTTTTACTTAAATTATGTTCAATCATTTAAGTTACGTGCTTTCGCGTATTCATATGTTGCACATATTCATGCCGTATTCATGCTTCTGTATTATGCGCAATGGTACTGTCTCTGAAAGCAGAATGATGAAACATCCCTTAACAAGGAAGTCAGGGTACAAAAAGACACTGATGTTTATATGAATTCTGTAAGCATGGGAAAGACTCTTAAGTTGGTTGAGATGCTGTTGCTATGTGCCAGTGATTGGCTGACTTTTCTGATGTACCTAATTTTTTGTCATTGGTCATAATTGTACGCAGCTCTGTGATTGGTTGTTATTGGCGTCACGAGTGCAGTTTTTTTTTCCAGTGGGCAAGAAGCTGGAGTCGTGGATCGCCATGTTAGTAGTTATTTAGGCACCTGCGAGAGTAGGCGTATTGAGGGGCAGCTTGCCAAATTAGCAATTTTGTGTAGTGGAGAGAAGTAGCATACACCTGTGGTCCCGGCCGCGCTGCTTTTTAACCTTATTTCAGGCAGTTAATTAGAACTTCACGACCACAGAGAGCAGCAAAGACCTAGATGGAGCCATTCAGTCAATTGGTGGCCACTCCGAGCACACAATGGTCTCTCCGCCATTGGTATTGTGTGTCGTAAGCAACCTCTGGATTAAATTGATAAACAGTTTTCAATATTGTGCGTAAGTAATGAACATAGTTGTTTGTGTAAGTGGAGTTGTTTGGTTTCTGCAAGTTTGTATTTTTTTTATCATGTACTTGTTTTTGTGGTCGTAAGATGCCGGCCATTGTCACTTTTGAGTTTTTCGTAAAGGATTATTAAAAACCAGTAAAAATCAGTGTTTATGTATGTACACTCTAAGCCAATGTTGAGGCCTTAATAAATCCTAAACTATAAATGAATTGACACAGGGAAAACCTTGGGTTAATTCATGCTGGTTGCAAAAGTCATGCATTAAACAAACTGGCTGAGTAGAGGGCAAAGAAGGATGGTCCAGGAAGAGGAGTTGGTCAGGGCAGAAAAGTGACTACCATACAAGGAGATGGAACTTGGGTATTGCTGTCCACATTTGGTTGGATGGTAACTTCCATCGTTTCCCACCCGGCTGCCAGCCAACCTTCACTTAAAGCTAAGGAGCAAAATATTTGTGTGCCTATTAATTAAATTAATCTAACCCAACTGATTCTATCGTGTCCATCCCATCACAGCACTGCCCAGCAAAAGCATGCCACTGGATACTCGCAACTCAACAGTGAATATTTGCGCTGAAGCATGAACAAGCAACAAACGGAACGACACTACTAATGTACGGCGATTTCTAGTCATTTATACTATCTTTCGATGCTTGTTAACTAATATTACTAACACTATCGTGTCCCACCACTGCACTGCCTAGCAAGCAGCATGCCACTCATCTGTAACTTAGGACTTGATTGGTGTATATCAGCAAGCACAGTATGGTATGACATCTAACTCCACTGTTATTTATAATAATTTAATCTATGCTTTAGAGCTTCCAACATTTATTATGTACACTTAGTTTACGATTTTTAGCATGAAATTCAAATTCCGATGCCTTTCAGAAAAAAATCCAAAACTGGAGGCGAAGCTTTCCAGATGGGTCATGCCCATCGGACATAGGGAGTCAGCCCTAACAAAACAGGCAGCGATCTCCCGAAAGCCAAACTTACACCTGCGTACCTAGGAATATTTTGAATAAGTATGAGTGTCACAATATTATTTTGCATTTATTTAACTTTACGTTTAGTATTTGGGCGCAATGTAGAGAGCTAGATGATAGTAAGGTTATATATATACAAGCAGGGGTATTCTTCAGGTGACTAATGACAAGAGGCCTCTACCTATTGGCACATGTGTCAGCCAATCAGGGAAGGGCTTTTCTGCTATTGACTTCCGTATTGGCCAATCATGTTGGGTCTCGTTTCATTGGCTGTGTTGGTCATTTGGAGTAACCCTTTGTGGCTTCACTTTTTTGCTTTCTGCTAATGTTCATTTTCACTTTTCAATAAGTAATTCTTATGTATTTGTCAGCTTGTAGCCATCTGCTCTGTCAATGTTGTTTGGGTGTGTTCTCCCACTGCCCTGCTCCTGTAATTTTCTATGTTGGCTATTGTTTCTAATTTATCGAAATCTACACTATGAATGGTCAATCTGTGATGATCTAGTGTGTAGTCACTGATGTGTTCTTCGATTTTTGTTGTTACCCTTCTTCTGTCGGTCCTAAAAGCCACGGAATATGGTACTTTTGTAAATTCATGCATTTTTGGCTGGAGTTTTATTCTTTACTGAGGTCAGACTGGTTTGAAGGCCTCTCATAATTGGCTACCTGATGAAGCCCCTGGCAATATATACATATATAGAACCTTACCACCTTTTAGCTGTCAGTTTACTTCCCAATCCTGAAGATACCTTCTGCAATGCTGAGTGAAACATCCGTAAAAACTACCACTTCAATGCGGCTCAACCTCGAAACCAAAAATAGTTTAAATAATGTGATTGTTGTAACCCACCCCCTGTTTTGTCTACTAGTACAAATCATTCATCAGCAAAAAGGTAAAAATAATATATTGTATTTTCAGAAGTTTGTTAACATCTTATGTAAAACTGAATGGCTCTAACCTGTAAAGCCCTAAAAGTAAATTTGGTGTCAGCTTTAAGCACAGAAATAATGTAAAAAAAAAAACTCTTATTTTGTACGATATTTAGAATATTATGGTTTTCATATGTCCCAGGTAAGTAACCCCTAAACCCCCATTTTATTTATTGTTTACTAGGCTTCTGAAAATCCTGTTTGATTTTTTATTCAAATTGAATGTCACATATTTTTCAAATTGAATTTAAACAATAATGAAACTTTTTTCACACTTTAAAATGTCCAAGAAAAAATTATGCAAAATAAAGTCAAATGAAAAAAAGTAAAATATATATGAAACCATAAAAAAGTGGTGTAAAATGCAAGATGATAAAACACCTGGCAATTCATTTTCTTGAAACAGTAAAAATTTACGTTTGAAAATTGTTTTGTTGGTCCAACTGATTATACAAATAAAAATTGAGCATTTTTAACTAATTATCACAATCACAGATTATTTGTTACATTTAAATATGCGCTACATGGGATGAGGAATTTGGGTAAAGTAAAATTTTTGTGGGGAAAAAATTCCAGTTATTCACTCGTTTCAGCTATTTTCGATGGCCAAGTACCCATTCAGCATTACTACAAACACATTTACAGTAAATTATCACTAGAATCTGGCACTTTTATTAACTTTTAGTTTTGTTTTCTTTGCTTATGATTTGCGTGTTGCAACATCTACAGTGTAATCAATAAATGAAGCAAGTAAGCTGCTACTGTGTGAACATTAAGGTAGATTGATCTAACTATTGATATAAACATCATTCCTACTAAAGTGTTAACATATAGTCCAAAGCATAACAGTTCCCAAGTTTTTATTGATGTTGCCTATGGTCATAGACAATTGTTCCCCCCACCCCCCTTATACAAGTAAATGACAAGAAATCAACAAATAATTGTTTCTTACATGTTTAACAGGTTAAGCAGTCATTTTCAATCATGGACATGTTTCGTTCCGCTACTGTTTCGCAACAATAAAGTGATATTAAATTTTAATTTGTTGTAAGTTTCAAAAGCTGAAGAAAATGCTTATTAATGATCATGCCTGTTAATGTTTTTACTCCCCTGTTTAAAGTTTTGAATTTTATTTGCTGAAAATGATGTGTTTTCGATCATACCCATGTAATGAATAAAGCTAAAGTGCAGTGCTATCTTAGAAAAAGTTTGTTAAGAACTGTTTGGGCACATGAACAAGTTGATTACTGCAATAAAATCTGGAAATTGTAACAATTAATTTCTAGCGTGATCCTGCCCAGCTTTCATATAAACAGGAAGTATGTGCTATGTTACAGAAAAATTATGCAAATTTCTCAATGAATCTTCTTAACTTCACTTTGGTTGAATACAATGACATATTTTTTTAATAATTTCATACCCCTATTCTTTATGGACCTGTACAATCAGTACTACCCATTTCTATAAATCTCGCTGCGCCACTGGTGATCAAGAAACTTATGATCAATGAAATTTTAAAACTCACATTTCTTCAGTCCTAAATGACTTAAGTCAATCAGATGACATCCTGAATGTACATAGATAAAAAATAATGATCTTACAATTCTTTTCAGTCAAATAAAATCAAATTATAGTAAACTGATAGCAATATGTTAAACAAACGTTAAAAGAAATGGGCCCATGAACAACATAACTAAAAACATATTATGTACAAGCAGTACGTACCATTGTCTTATCACATATTACACGTTGATTCAATTCAACACGAGCAGGAACTTTCATTTTTGCTCCTTCTATATCAATAATACATTGGAAGCCTGTATGCCCAGCTTGTGGATGTGGGAGATTCTGAACTTCTAGCACAATCTCTTTTGGGAAATTGTTAGGAAGTAAAATGGATCCTTTTGAATGGTAAAACCTTGGACAGAAGTTCACACCATGTGTTACTAAATGGGCTGGATTCTGAAACATTACCATTACAACTGTTATCAGAGCATGCAAACATCATTACATACATATAGTGTGTAAATAAATATATGGCTTACATTTTCACCACTGATAACAAGTCTTTGGCAAGATGAAGTATTGTGTGAGCACTTGTTTTCATACACACACCAGTTACAAGCCCATTGTGATTTAACACATTCTGCACATGTCGCATGACGACTGCAGTCATAGTACGCAAAGTTTCTGCTGACAAAATCTTTGTTTGTTTCTGAAGAACGAACTGATAAAGGAACAAGCACGTGGTCGTGGCATTCTGGAATTGGTGGCCGACCAGATATCCCCGGAGTTGGACATGTCAATCCAAATTCAGTGACAGTTGCATCAATCGGTTCAGCTGTTCCAAAAACACACTTATATTTAGCACCTGATGGTAGTTCTGGCAGAGTACGAATTGATAAGTGAACCTAAAACAAAAAACAAAACAAACATATTTATTGTTCATAAATACTAGTAACAAAATTTCCACACAAAGTACAATCATACTATCTCAACCAATTAATTGAATTTTGAATTAAAATCTACTAAATAAATGAAAAATCACAAAAAAAAAAAAATTTTTTAAATCAATAATGTAGAACTTTTTATACAACATAAATAAGTAAAAATTATGTAACATCCTTGTGCTCTAGCATAATTAAACTAGCCCATTGTTTGGGACTAAAAAAGAAACCTAGAAGACACGCTGAGAAACAAAAATTAAAAACAACATACGGATGTAAATTTACCAGAGGGGAGCACCAGAGATGAAAAAGAAAATTTAGTATATTCCCTAAAAACAAAAGAGAGTACCGGGTAGATCTAGTTACACTACTAAAAAAAATCACAAAGGTTCGGGATGCTGAATAATTTAATATATACCAATTGTCCCTTCACTGTCATATCGGCATTACAATAATAGAAGTAGGCAAGACAGGATCCCTAGTAGTTAAAAATTTTAAAGGAATAAATGATTGTTTACAAATTATCATATAGCAGGTTCCCGGCAAGGGAGGGGGGGGGATGTAGTTTGTAAGAGAAAATAATTTGAATTTATACAAAAACATCCTTATATCAAACATTTGTAAAGAGTTGGTCTTTTAAAGTTTCTTGCATTATATAATTTGTTCGGTTAACTTCCAGATTTACTCTTCAATATTCTAATGTAAAAGTCCTGAGCAGTCCAATGGCATTCTCTTCACTTAGTTACATTTATTCTGCCGTCTGTTGACTCCGAAATGAGGATAGACCTTAGGGAGACTGTAAGTTTCAGCAATCGCAAAGATGGTGATGTCGCATGGTGTCGCATGCACCCAACCTTCGAAGAGGTAATCCGGAGATCACTGCATCTTGACGTTGAAACACTTGCGAACCCGTGGACGAAACCTTAGCTGCCCGAGTTAATTTAAATATTACATTTCTTTTGAAGAAAGCTAAATAGGTAACTGTAGGGGAAACACTCCCTAAATTACCGGGACTACATCCCACATTTTAGTCGTCTGCCCTTAATCAAGAGTCGTTAAAGATTTACTCGCGGCAGAGTTGAGGGGGCAGATGATTGTCGAGATGACGGCAGAACAGAGACTCCTCTCTGAAGATGGGAGGTCCATGTAATTATAAGGCGTGCTAGGTGCCCAGGGGCAATGGGACAAGGAAACAGCCTTCTGATTGGCCGGAAGATGCGGGTGGGAGTGCGCTCTAAAGAAATATAAAAAACACTCCACCTGTGTCGTACAGTTGGTCTATAGTCAGGGGCAAATGGGTCGGGCATGTGGCGTGCTCAGACACAAGGCCGAGGAACTACGTCAGGGTAGGTTCTCAAGACGGCAGTGAAGGTGTGTGCAAAGGCGCATAGTGCCAATAAGGAAGTGGGCTATAAGATGTTGCTCTCTGTTGAGTAGGATGGGAATTGTTTTGGCTTCAGTTAGGGAGTTTGCCAGGGGATGGTGTCTGAGTTAGTAGCGAGGTGTTTAGGGCAGGTGTGGCCTGAAGCCACATGGTGTGGGGTTCAAGACCGGTCATTGCTTGCAGTCTCATTTCTTGGAAACTCAGTGGGGCCGGATGCTGCAGTGGCCGGAACGGAGGGAACAGAGCCCCTGGGGCATGTTCAGGAGGCTGAAATTTGGATGCGGGTGCATGATGAAACTCGCCAATCTCAGGCGCGGCTCAAGATGTGGGTGTGCAAAGGAGGGCTGACTCGAGCAAGCACTCTGGTTTTTGGTAATGCCTGTGGCACAGCAGGGGTTCATAATTTTAATATTGTGCGTGCAGGGAGATGGGAAAATAGAAACAGGGGACTTACACTGCATAGGGCTAAAGTCTCAGTCAGGAAAGACAGTGGTAAGTCGACAAGAAAAGATTTAACAAGGAGGTTACAGTAGGGAAATGCAAATTAAATTCAAGCTCAAAAATCTCGTTAAGTGTTGTATATACACCTATGTAAACAAACATGAAAAAAAGTGTTCCAACGAAATTTCTAATTTGCGGCACACTTATTAAATTAAAAAAAAACTAGTATACAAATTGATTAGTAATCAATAACTAGTGACCGTATATAATTTTGTTTTATATAACAAAAAAAATATGAATACCTATTATATGTTTATAATTAGTATATAAATTGATTTTACTGCCAATTTGGATGACTCAAAAAAATTTTGTTATGTAAATAAATCGAGTAAGACTGGGCAGTAAGCAAATCAAATCATAAGCCTTCAAATGTTATTCCAGCCCTATTTATGTAAAAATTCAAATAGAATTCGTTTTACTGCCATTTTGGTGAACTCAAAAAATTTTTGTTCCTAACTTGTTCCAGGAAAACAGAGCATGAATCAGAACTATTAGTCAAAGACATTATTTCTATTAATGTATATATTTATTATAATAATTTGTTTTCCAATAAGCAAAGTGTACTTGCTGATTTCCATTTTAACTAAGGCACTATTCCGGTTAAAATCAATTTACAGCATTACATATGTTTAAAGACATTTGAAACACATTTAAATAAAAATTTGAAAAACTTTTTGATATTAAAGAACCTAAAATTAAATAAGACAGTGTAAAAAAATTCATGGACAGCATTGTTTACATAACAGAACTTGGACATAACATTCCATAGTAGGTGCTAATAATATTTCTGACTTACAAAATAATAATGTTATTTATTAATATAGAAGATAAATTTCAGTTCTAATTGGATTTTAAAAAGCATAAACTTACAGTTTTCTATTATTAGAAATATTATTAAACCTTTTTACATAATTCCCAACTTTGTTGTTTACTAAATTTGTGTCTGCTATGATTTGCCACAAGCACATTATAGTAGGCACGAGCTAAACTAGCCCTGGAAGCTTCTAGCTTTTCTTACCGGAGGTGCTGCTAACATGAGGGATGTAATGATATAAAAATTGGCTGAACACTCATTGTCACAGATATTTTTGCGTAATATAAACCACTGAACTATATTAAAATATATTACATGGGCGACAATAAATATGCAATGACGAAAGCAAATAGCTATTAAGGAAAGAGCGAAACAATGTTTTATGATTCTCCACAACATTAATTTGTTGCAGTGTATTTAATGCTCCACAAGTACCTTTACCATTGTGTGCACACCTACATGAAAAAAAAAAACCTATTTGGAATCTATGATTGTGCTACTACAAATCATGCCGTAATTTATTAGAATCATTACTTGGAAACCGCGCAAATCAAACAATGTTATTTCAAGGGGTGGGTGTATTTTAATTCTTACTTAATATCTTTACAATTAATAATATACTAAAGTGTATATTTAACATAAAAAAAATATGTTTACAAATAAAACATTTATTACAATATCAATACTGAAAACCCTTAATGTCACACAAATATAAAATCCTAAATTTAAGGATTCCAATATTGATAAAAAGTACATAAACCCATTAGAAGTTTTCCTTTACATGTTATTAAAATAATTATTAATTTTTTAAAGCATACATATTAGAACAATTACAGCCACCGGCGCAGAAAGAGAGGGAGGGGTCTGTCTTGTTACAATATTTTAAGTGAAAAGTACAAATTTCTAGACACATCTGGTCTAAATTAAGACAACTAATCACAGAACAGCACAGCGACATAATATTATCAAGTACTCACGACAGTCATTTGGTTTATTGGGATACGATCTGGCAACACTTGCTCAAAGTCTATACACTGTTGACCAGAGCCCAAAGAGAGCCACCTTGGCAAACTGTCGCTTGCCTTCTGACATTCACTCCGCACAGTGCACCTGCAACACACACATGGCAACAAACTATACACATGCTCACAATACATCTATGTTTATGCCTGTCTTGTGCACTCTACACCAAACAGAACCAAATAATATAAAAGTTTATGAAATAAATACACTTTATAAAAAATATATATTTTTTTAGGGTACTGTCAATTAAGATATCTATGGTATAGAAAACAGGTTTTGTCTAATTTTCATGAGGGGAACAGAATTTAATTTTGTTACAATCATAAATCTTTATAACTTTAATTTTTTAAATGTACAGTTCCATAACTTTTATTAATTAATTGCATTAAAAAATGTATGTTGTAATGTTTTGTAATCCAATGAGAGAAAATGCTATACGAAAATGCAGAATATTGGCTAATTCACTCCAGGAGGGCCGGGTTTGAATCCCGTTCCAACCATCCAGACACTGGCTCACTAGGGTCTCCCTAGGTCACCTTACTGCCAGCCATGGCCAACTCCTTCCCCAGTGACCCTGTTCAGTGTACATAGTTTATGGTCATAGTCAGTAGTGACCTCGCAGTTGACAACACATCAAGTACAAACTTAAAAAAAAAAAAAAAAAAACTTTATTTCCCTAATGTTACCAGCATTCAGACTAAATTTAATGACGGTAGCTTTTCAAAAGGACAATATGAGAACAAAATAATTTGGTCTTGCATGAAACTAATGCCAGGTAACTGTATATCACACAGCGCAGTTAGTTACGTATATGTACATACCCACTTTTATGGTAAATAAAACTAGCTGATTTTATCATAAAAATGTATTGATTTAGTCAGAAAAATTTATTTATTTCTTCATAAAAATCCTCTTAAATTGAAAAAAAATTATGATAACTCTTTTTTTTAAAGGTAAAATGTAAAATAATTTACGTTAGGCCTCACAAGAGCTCATTTAAAAGTGTAATTAGCTATTTTATCATTTGATAATATTAAGCAATTTTGAATTAAATCTGTTTAAGCCTATGTATGAATCACTGAATTTATTGCTGGACACTTACAGAAATTTTGCAAAAAAACTTTAATTTGGGCACAACTTTCACTGCATTGCTTAATGCAAATTCAAATTTTTACCATGAAATGTTTTCAGAAATATATTGTCATTTTGTCAAAAATTTTACATTAATTATTCGTATAGTTATAAATATATTTTCTAAATATATGGGAACAACACATTTCATGTTTGTTGGACTTTGGACCATATATGGGTAAGTTGTGGTAAGGTTAAAATATTTTTCAAAACCAGCACCGTACTTTAAACAAAGTATATTCCTGCACTGGATAAAAAACCCACCATTTACAGCACTCTACACTCAAAACAAAAAACAATGTCATAAAAATATTCATAAGCACTATCAAATAAATACACATGATAGAAGTGAAACTTCTTTGGCAATTCAAACCTCGACTTGTAGGTATATCTAAAGGAGATAAATATCAAAGAGAGAGAAAAAGAGAATGCGAGAGAGAGAAAGAAAGAGAAAGAGAGAAAAAAGAGAGAGAAAGAAGAATTTTCTAACTAAACATGAATTAGCAAAATTATTACTCACTTCAAAATAACTAATCAGGATATTAATAATTATTGATCAATAAATAATAATTAATTAATAATAAATATTTCTCACTGTTGAAATAATTACACCACAAAATGTTATAGTAACATTTTTAGGATCCCAACTATAGCAAGAAAAGAATTCTAACTATATTATTTTTTAAAAGTAAATCAACTTTGATAAACTTTATTCTCAATGACTTTTATAATATTACTTAGTATTACTCAGAAAAAAAAACCATTATATAATTTAATAACAAGATAACATAGGATGGAATTTTTTGGGTTTCATTTCTTTTTCAAGTATTTAAGCAACCTAACTTTTATGTATTTATTAGAAATTTTATTAAAGTAGAAATAATTAATAACATGAATTAACAAAATTATTATTTACTTCAAAGTAACAGCTCAGGATATCAAAAATTATGGATCAATCAATCAAATTTGATCAATTACTATGAATATTATTCACTGTTGAAATATACCACAGCAAAAATTTGCTTTGTAAATATAAAAGCTAGGATTGATTATAATATTTTAGTTTTTAATTTAATATTATGTATCGGTTAGCTGTTACCAGCATTTTTCTGGGCTGATTTTGTAGTTCTGAAAATATCACCTTATCATTAAGTTAATAGTGCAACAGATTCTGCCAATAGGCTACATAGATGTCCTGCAATTGATAATGTTCTTTCGTAGGAATAAACGAAGACAACATATCCGCCGTTCAGCAACGCATAAACTAAACGGTACGGACCTACCTTATGCTAATTCTTTACATTATAACCATATTGCCACAAAGTGAAAATAAAAACAATTGATATTCCAGGTACAGAATTTATTTAAACTTTTTTTTCAACTTGCATATTCATAGTTGGACTTAAAATATTTACACGTTCATGGGCTCATAATTATAATAGGGCATGTGATTTAGTTTATCAAATAATAATTTGTGACAAATAATTACCCTGTCAAACTAAAGCTTGAAAAGGATTATACCAGCAAAAAATATTAAGTTACACGGCTAAAACAATACTAATATAACACTGTTTAACAATACTTATTTACACAAGTAATTAAAACAATATGTACTTGAAAAAACACAATTTTCTTGTGAATACGCACAACAATAAGCTCAAACACTGTTGTGTTTCCCTCTGCCCAAGTCGGGTGGCGTCAGGCGCAGGCGGGTTCCTACCACCGAGCCCCCCTATTCCTACATACATGGCAGGGTTCAACCTGAGCCACACGCGGGCCAAATGGAGCCCGCTCAAGTGAGCGAGGCCCAGAAATTCTCTACACCATCCGCAACATTTAAGCGCCAGAAATTGTTTCAGAACAATGTTTCATGAAAACGTTGCATTAAAATTCAGCCTTGAAATTTTACTTCTAACGTGCATAAAGAAGTTTGTTTCACTTCAAAAATATTTAGACTCCGCATTTTAACATACAAGTAATCAAAATTATATTACTATGTCTTGTGAAATGATAGTATTAAAAATTACATTGACAGTTGAATACAATGACAATTTTTGAAATTAAAATTGAAAACAAACAATTATTTAGGTAGCTGTATTTGTTCTGTCAACTAACTGTACAAGTAGTATGGAAAAAAATGCAAACATTTACGCACATGGACTATAACAGACCATATGACCACTTTTTTTACCATAGACATCAAACGAAGAGAAGTGATGGTTTCAACGGTGGAATACTTAATAGTTACAATCTATCTACCACCTGTGAGACATAGCAGCCTTCTCATTGCATTTATCTATGACTAGCTGACCGACCCGGCTTCGCACGGCTATACTAATGGAAAAAATTAAGTCACATCTCCCATTTACAGTAATGGTAAATAAAAAAAATTCAGTGAAAATTTATTACAATGCTGTATAATATACCAGAGAGAAAATGAATAGCACCGATGGTTTCCCGACTCGTGCACGTAACGTACAACTGATTTACCCGTACTTCGCTACAGCAGTCTACAGGCAGATCACTCTTGCGCCGCTCATTATACATGCCCCTCCTTGTGGGTACGCCACTGCCGCGCGATGCCAGTTGCCATGGAGACGCAGAAGGCATGAACAATGCAAAATCCTGTTCTCATGCAGACAAAGTACCCACTGTTGCCTGGTTTTAACCACCCATGGGATATAATTTTCGGAAAATGTCATCCTGCGTAACATAAGGAACATTACTGTGAAGTTTCAAGTCTTTAAAATATATATACTTGAAAAAAAGGGCAATTTTTGATATTTAAAGTACCCGCAAAATTTCAACGGTGATGAGGACTGCACTAACAATGAAATAGTCAACTTCTAGCACCTGCGGCATCGTCAACACACACTTCGTACGTGTACTGCATGTTGTATCTAACCCCCTGCAACACATTTTATTCTAAATTGGACTTTTAGTAAGGATCCCTAATGTTATTGATAATATAATATAGCCTATAGCCTTCCTCGATAAATGTACTATCCAACACTGAAAGAATTGTTCAAATCGGACCAGTGGTTCCTGAGATTAGCGCATTTAAACAAACAAACTCTTCAGCTTTATAACATTAGTAAAGAAGTATAGATGAAAGAGAAATTATGACTAAAAAACAAAATAAATAAGCAAAAAATGGTTCGAGATTATAGAAGAAATTTGCAACAATAGTATTTGTAAAATTGCTGAACTATATTACAATTTATGTTTCCGCCGTTAATATCCAAAAAGGCAAATAACTAAGGGTTTAAACATAAATATGAGCTGATTTTGTCACAATTTCGCAGTTTGCAAATGTTTCTACCACTAGAAATAATAAGACATTTGGTGTTGGTGGTGGGTAGGTGGTCATAAGTTAATGTCAGGGAACCTCTAGCATTTCTTACTACTACTTTTTTGAAGTAAGCATAAGCAAAAAAAAAAGGCTTTTTTTGGTCAAAGATAAGAATCCCTCTATTAAAAGACGATGAGTGTGGGCATGATATATTAATTAAAATTAAGTAAGCAACAACTGACACAGGTTTCAAAACAATATTAAACATAATAAAATGAATATATATGTTTTAAGTGTGTGTCAGATGTTGTATACTTAATTTTAGTTTAACAGAGCTGAGTAGGGTCTGTTTACAAAAAGCATTTATGAATACGCTAAGGGTGGATGAGTAGTTCTGGTTCCGCATTTTATTTTTAAATTGTGTTTTCGAATGAGTGAAAATTGCTAAAACGTGTGTTTTCAGAATAATTTTTATAAACGAATCTCCCGGTACAGATTCTTGAATGCACTCAAGGGACATGCATTACACCTTTATTTTCATTTATCTGCCATATAATGTTTTGGTTACCACTAAAATATCATAGTTGCCCTTTGCATGATGAGAAGATTGTGTGCCAGTTCAGTCTCTCACGCTTAGAGGCTCAATGTATTACAGTACATCCGCAATGCTTGACAGCACAATGTAAAAGTGTACTTGGACAGGGTGGCCAACCTCGATTATTGAACAAAGGTTCTAAAACAAGGAGAACCAGCTGTGACCTAGACCTAGCTGTGAACCAGTCTCTTGAGTAGGCCAGTTTGAGTCTTCCTCACCTATTAGACATACCGAGCAACCACTGAACCCAATCTAGGACATATAGTAAGGCGATGCTAAAATAATCTAACAGATGAAGAAGTAGATGGTAGGCTAAAAATTAGCCACAACATCGGAGTCATGGAAAATTAAGACCTACATGAAAGGATAGCCATAGACATCGCGGGACCATTTCCCAAGACTAAATATGGTAACTGGTATATTCTTGTAGCAATAGATTACTTCAGTAAGTGGCAATGTCATTTGCAGATTTGGGGTACCTATGGAGCTCCACTTAGACTAAGGCTGCAATATCGAGTCAACAGTATTTCAGGTGTGTCGGTTACTGGGAATAAATAAAACCAGGACTACAGCCCTACATCCTCAGTTCGATGGCATGGTGGAGAGGTTCAACAGAACTCTCGAGGAACACTTTGCCAAGGTTGTGGCCGAGCATCAACAGAACTGGGATCAACACATTCAGTTGTTCCTAATGGCATATAGGTCTGCCATCCATGACTCCACTGGGCAGACCCCTGCAAGTATTGTGTTTGGACAGGAATTGAGGCTGCCCTGTGATGTCAAGTTCAGTCGTCCTTGCAGAGAACTGACCAGCACCACTGATTATGTAAATCGTCTTGAGGAGAGAATGACGCTTATACATGATGAAACTTGCAAAAATCTATCTTCGATTAGCGATGAACCGAATGAAGACGAGGTATGACCTGAAGGCTAACTCAACCAGATTTCAGAAGGGCAATTTGGTGTGGTTGTACAACCCGCAACGAAGGAAGGACAGGTGCCCTAAGCTTCAAAGAGCACGGGAAGGGCCGTATGAATGTTTGAAATGGCTTCATGGTGTGGTCTACCACATCCAGAGAGTAAAGAGAGGATGGATGAAAGTGGAACATTCAAACTGATTACGGGAATGTGCCGGTAGGGAGGCGTTACCTGCTTGGAACGAACAGGTTTCAGGAGGGGCAGTGTTACATGCACGCTAGGAGGCAAGGCCGCGACACATGCCAGGTACCTTAGCGGGCCTTTCGGCGAGTCTGGCCAGTGGCCCCACACTGGCGCTGACGTCATGCATGTCACACGTGCCTGGTCGATTTACAATAGCCCTCGCTACCCCCCTCTACCCTTCAGCTCCCCTCACACTGCCCAGCCTCAGGCCATTTTCAATGACCCTTTTAGCAGCCAAGGAATTCCACGGGGCTCCCGAGGCCGCCACGCAGAGTGGCATGAATTGACACCCCCTTTCTGGAATTTTCAGGCGTTGGGTCAGCCCAGGATGACACACTGTTCACCGCTGCTCTCGTAGGTTCGAGAAGGGCGCTACAAGTATATAAGTAGCGACGCTGGCTTCCACAGCAGTTCAGAGAGTTCTGCGAGTGGCGCAACGGGAGTGATGGGATTGAGAAAGTGCGACTGAGTGGCACGAGACTGTGTTGTGACAGGCACAAGGTAATGGGCAAACAACTTTGACCCTAGCTCCAGTGAGGAATGAAAACTGTGGAACTTGACAGACTGAGTGACTTGCGAATAAACATTTTTAAGTGTGAGTGATTGGTGATAAGACATTTTTAAGCACAACTGTTTATTAGTAATGTAAATATTAGTAATTAATAAAACATGAATAAAACTTATTTGGGCTATCCCTTACAAACCCACTTCTCCCCACATTAGTTGTTAACAATATTCTTTAAACAATGATAGCTGCAGATTAAAACATTATTCATTTTATTGAAAGAAACTGCATCAATATATAAGTATAAAGAATTTACACTAACACGAAGCAAATAATTTAAGTCCACTTACATTAATCACTGAAAGATTTTCTATAAAACCAAAATTCATAAATAATCGCTAAATCAGAAATGGCCTAAAAATAAAGGAAAATGTAATTTTAAAAAAATTATAAAGCAATTTTATTCTTTGAAATGTTTTTTAAGTTCTGATTATTTTAATATCTGAAAGTTAATAAAAAATTACTTTTATTTAATTATTAAAAATGGAAGATTGCCAAGGCACTTGGTAAATTAAAATAAAACAATACATAATTGAGATATAGCTGCAGGTGCTGGGAATTATATTTTTGGGAATTTCCTCCACTTTTATATTTTTTTTTGTTTTGGCTCAATATTATAGTTTCTTTGTTGCTGGTAAAAAATAATTACTTTGAATTTTTAGTCGCTAACTATATAAATAGCTACAAACCCAATTTTTGGTTTCACTCTCACAAATCATAAACCAGAATGAATTTCCTGGAAGAAATTAAATACTAAAATTCTCCCCCCCCCCCCCTTCTCCCCTACAAAACAAGGCAAGCAAAAATATTGATACGCACCTGCGCTACCTTAAACAGACAGCCTGCAGATTGGCGTGTGAAATTCTTCCTTGAGACGTGATGTGACAGTGTTTTTCTTTCTTGCTTGCTTGAGTTCATGAGCATGCACTCAATTGAGTGCCGCCCAGGGACCCTTTGCAATTTAATATGGAGTAACTGGTACATAGGACCTTTACCCCCTGCCTAGAAGATGAGACAGTAATGGGAGATGGAGGAGATAAGCACTCCCCCCCCCCCCCTTGTGCATCTTGCGAATGGCGAGTGTGGTGACGAAGTTCACATCCCTGCCGCAGTTATCACTTTGACAGCACTCTTCAATTGATCATTTTCTGTGAATGATTGCGCGAAGAAGTCAGAAAAACTTGAAATGTGACTTTTTTCATTGATATGTTTGCAAGTTTCATACATTGCACCAATGTGTGATACATTTTACATGATTCTGCACAACTTCATCTGTTTCTCTTTTGTATTAGCCACGTACGTGCACAGCAGAAGGAGGAAATTTCCATAACCCTACACTAGTTGGAAGTTAAAATTGGTTGCAATAACTTCAAATCGTTTAACATTCCCAGATATTGCAGACAAATGTTAGAAATACAATCATTCCATGATGATGTGTGTATGTGTGTATCTTGGTCAAACTATCATCTTTTTTCAAGTATTAGGTATTTTTTGAGATGCATTTCCCTAGAAGAATGCTCATTGGCTTCAAACAGTGCAACAAACATCTCTTTCCTTGTCGTCTTTTGCATTGTACGTTGGCTATTTTCAAGCATCTTTGGTACGTTTCCTTCCACCTCCCCTCCCTATTACAAATTAAACTCTATCCTAGATGTGCATGTGCTTCCACTCCCATTTCCTTAGTAACTATTTTCTGTTTGTGGAGGCTTTCTCGCCTTATCTATATAAGTTTATGAATGTTTTAAAATCCTTCTTCTTCATTTGTCAGTCAAGCTTGCTTACTGTGTCTGTCAGTACGTCGCTATGTAGTGCCGTACACTGGGTCATGGGCATGTAAGTATGATACTTGTTGGTGATTATGCTTTATATTTATGTGAGCGGCTTATAAAGTAGCTTCAGTCATTTTCTTCTTGCTTGAATTCCTATTTGTATGTCCCGTTCTAAATTTATTTTAGTTTGTCTCGTAATATTCGAATGTATGTTTATTCAAGCCCATGACCAAGTTTGGTTTCGGTACGTACCTTAGCGCATGTTTAAAGACTTTTGCATACCACTAGCAAGCCAATCCTAATAATAGCACAATTATTTTTAAAGTAATGATTACTGTTGATTCATCACATTATTAATTCATTGCATTACTAATTCGTTGCATTACTAATTCACTGCATTACTAATTCATTGCATTGTGTATAATGCTACACAATTTCCATTGCCATTATGCGCACACGGAAATAAAAAGTAAAAAATAATTTAATAGCCTTTCATATTCACCCCCGTCCTCATATTTCTGAACTTCGAAAAAGGTTTGCCTTGCAGGTGAACGCCTACTTCCTGGCTGTGGAAGCCGTGCTTGGACATGAAGAAGGGGAACTTGTTCCGACCTACTGAGTTCGCAAGCCGCAAAACTTACCAAATTTGAGAGACATCTCTAGGGTGAAAAAATTTCAGTCCTACTTGAATTGCCAAGAATTTTACTTGTACACGGATAACCAAGCCCTCAACTGGCTTTACAACCATCCCGATCATTTAGGAAAGTTGGTTCGTTGGGTCCTCACTGTCCAGATTTTGGTTCAAAATTCACCATATAAATGGGGTGGAAAACATTAGTCGCAAAATTTTTGTCACAGATGTATAATCCAGATGAATTTTGTGTTGGGTCAGCCTCGTCCAACATCCCGTACGACATGATTCAGGCAGATGTCTGTAGGATTTTTTCCAAATCTTATCTGGATTTACGTGATTACCAACGTGATAATCCCTTGTGTTCCAAGATTCTGCATGATTTGCATCCAGGAAAAATGATACTGTTACTGCCCTTGTGTAGTTAATGAAAGCTTAATATTAATTGTGTTATAAAACCCTGGAAGCTGCTTTAAGTAAGCGAAAGATACTACAGTATACTCAGAGGTACACAAGGGAGGAACATTAAAAAAAAAGGAAACTTACTTCTCACAAAAGGAAGTAGAAAATGGATCGTATTTGAAGAAACAAATAAAAAAGAAGAGGTTTGCTTAAAGCTTACCCTTTTTATTGTTAATTATGGTTTTGTCATTATTTTCTTTTGATGGTTTCAAGAATTACCAGAGTACACAAATTTAAGTTAATTGGGGGGCCCCGGCCGTCAGAACTTATCAATTACAAACAGATTATTAATTTTGGCTGGAATATAAATCTAAAATTTTCCTTTGACATAATCAAGTTTTCACAAAAACTAACATAAATAATTTAACTAGCATATTTTAAAATTAAATTTTTGATAGCCCAAACAGTGCAGGACTATGTCTATTCTGATTTCACAATATCGGATCATTGACTATTCACTGGCGATGACTAGAAGCGGGAGAGACGCGTAGAATTCATGTCCATGTAAGAAGCCAGCATGTAAATTTAGTTAAATTTCCTGATGGACTTGAGTCGAAGAAAACCCTGAACTCTTGCACCACACACTGGAACCAAAAAAAAAAAAAAAAAAAAAAGATCCAGTGGTCAAGAATAGAAATATAGAAAATCAACAGGAATCGAGAAGTCAGGGAAAAAGTTAAGTAGGGAGCCAACTATTAGCAAAAGGGCGTAGAATTTTCCACTTACCATTCTGGGGACGGAATGATGAAAATTACTCCCTCGGAGGAAGCACTAGCGCTCGCGGTAGCCACGCGCAAGTCATGCTACGAGATTACCTAGTAATCCGAACTAAAGCGACTAGTAAACTATAAAATTAAAAAAAAACTTAAGGCTTACATTCCTTAAGACTGGTTCCGAATACAGTCGCCGGCAAGAAGCACCAGTGACGACAGAAGGACGAATCAATCAATCTAAAGGGTTGCGTGTAGTTAAAACTTGGGCTAGGGGCCCGGAGGCCTAGGAAGTGGGGGAACTGGCCTCAAAAAGAACCCAGCTGGTTCGCGCTTTGTCGGGCTAAAAGGGAACTAGAAAGAGGTATAGGTCACGGAACTAATGTTAAGTGGTTGTCATTTTCGCCGCGAGATGGCAAAGGCAGACCAGCCAGGCCAGCCAGGCCGGCCAGCGAAAAGACCTTGATGTAAGTTCGCCGGGAGAGGATGTTAAAGACCCGGTTGGTGCCCTGGCTGAAGTTCGTGGAAAAGGAGGGGGATCTGCTGGCTTATGAGAAAAGTGTTAGGGTGAGCGCCTATATGTGCCTGAAAGCCCTGGAACATTAGAATGGGGCATGACTGGAGCTGCCAACCTAAGCTGAACTCTGGGAAGTGGGCTGCCCTGGGAGGACGGTGAGATGAGTACTCTCTGTCTCGAAGCCGGACACTGTTACTGGTCACGTTCGTGGCCTGAGACAAGAAGAAAAATTATGTATAATACTTGCTTGGCAAAATCACACCGGGCTATCGGTTTCAGCGCTGGGAAAGCATAGTGGGACTCTAATAGGAAAGATTTGACCAGGATTTACAATGGGCTAACAAAGTTTATATTAGAGAATTTAGGTGAAAAATAAATTTGTACCAAATATTTCAAATTTGCAAAACAATACCTTATGTTGAAGATAAGGACTTAATATGATTTAATGCAGTTTTTTTTAGATATACGCCATTGCAGTTTTGCACTGTTTGCTATGGAAAAATTCAGAAAATCAAAAAATAAATATAAATATGAAGATAAAAAATTCACAGAAAACAAGACTGAATCAGATGATGTTGGATGCCATAGGTAAAAAAACCCGCATTAAATCGAAATTTCCCATTGAATGAATCATTTAAAGAACGTAAGGTCTTGATCTATTTCATGGGTTATAATGGTCATGCACATAAGGTGGTTGTTCTGGTGCTTTTGCACACTGTTGCAGTGCTGCCAACCTCTCAACACACCCATCAGTAATCACAGTAATGTAAATAAAATATGCGTAAATCAGGAGCGGCAAAATTTCATCCCCAAGTTAATTGCAAACATTCAAAATTGTCCACATACACTAATACATTCATAAAATTATAAAATCATTTTCAGGTATAAACATGAAAAAATAAAAATTGAGCTTAATACACAATCACAAGGCTATGTTAAAACAGAAATCGGACACATACATACCTTTCTACATATCACTGCGACTGGTAAGGAAGTTCCCAGTAGCATGTTTAGCTTCTTCGAGTTTCTTGGTGGTGAATTTTTTTTGTAGCACACCTCACTGTACGATTTACTTTTCACTTTCTCTACCATTAGAGTGCCTAAAGTATAAGTTGATAGAGACGCTCTATATTCAGTTTGATTGTGGCGGACATTGCTGAATATTCTTTCTGTTGATGCGTTGCTGTGTGGGACTGTCAACAGGGCTAACGTAATTTCAGGGAGAGTTTTGTACTTTGGCTGGCCACTTTAATTTTTAATATTTGAGATTTTCTACCTGACAACATCCATTTTTTTGTCCTCTAGGATATCACTTGAGAAACTATCACATTGATACTCAACAAATTTTTGTTCCAGAATATACACAATTCTGAAACATTTATAAGTCTTGGAAATCTCTCGACAAAATACAGAACAGAGGAATAAAATGCAGTTGTTCTCAATGAAATATCACACACTTCAACATGCTGCAGAAACTCATCATGTAAAGGAAATTTGTCCAAAATGTAACTACTTGATGAAACATAAAAGGCCCGCACAGAAGAATAAAATGTCTGGCTATCAGACTGGCTTGGTGAAGCTTTTAATTCTGCTCTACACTTGGCGCCAATAACTAAATCGGTATCATCTTTCTGGAATTTTCTCTTCTTAAAGTTAACATCAGTGATTGATGTGGAGCCTAATAGCAAAGCTGATGGCTTAACAAATCTGACCAGTAAATCTCTAAGACCTTGCAATTTACGTCTTTGGATGTGAATGGCAGGACCCTCTTGTTGTAAAAAAAACATTAACAGCATTAAAAACAGGAACAGTGTTTTCAAGAAACAGACAGTAGAGTTTGGTTAAAGGATTTTGCATCAGTGACTTGATGCTCTCAAACTGAGAAGTGGCAGCAGTAAGTTTACTGTCTGGTTCACAAAATAACAGTTTGAGAGGCTCCCACTGTTCCAAAACTCTTATGACACTTTCTAGAAGTGAAAGTATTTACACACTTCAAAATTTTATGTGGTTTATTCCCACTGAGTTCTTGATGCAATTTCAAGATGTTCTGTCTCTTACTACTTTTGTCCAAAAAATAGAACACCTGAACCAAAAACTGTTCAACGTTTATACTGAGCTGGGTAGAAGCTTTCTGTGCTGCCAAATGAATTAAATGGCAAGAACAGCGCTGAAGAATTATGGAAGGGTGTTTGGCCTTACAAAATGAGAATACCCCTTTGTTGGATCCTATCATAGTGTTTGCATTGTCTGCAGAAAAGGCAACACAGGTTTCTAACTTATATCCAAGGAAGTTAATTCATTATCTAGGACAGAAAAAATTCCTTCGCCTGTATTATCAGTGCATTCAAGTATAGTCGCCGCACGGTAAGTTCGTACTTTTGGGAAGAACTGTTGAAAAATGGAACTAAGAATATTTGGTTTACTATTGTGCAATTTGTTTGACAAATAAATAAACAAAATAGGACGACATAATTTATCAAGCTATTACGTTTCCGTACGTGTGTATGAATACTGAAATAATTTGTATTTGTTAATTTTATATGTAAGTTTTTAAACACGCGTGGCAACGATATTTATCGGTATATTGGCTACACACTTGAAGAAATAGTTCCTTAGTATGTAATTTTGAACAGCTGAAATAACGATAAATATTGCTGAAAATGTTTCACATATGTTTACTTCCAGATCCTGGAGTAATATTGTTTAATATATACGAAAGTTAAGTTATTTTGTTTACAGATGACGTTGCAAGCTGTTGCGGATGAATCACCTACGTAACTGTGTGTCGGCCCGAGCCATGTTGAACGCTTGTTTTTGTTTGCTCAAAACGACTTCTGATTTTCCGAAAACATCCAGTGTATTTGTGTACTAATTAATTTTCTAATTTTAAAGGGTTGTCTTAATTGTTGCTTGTAGTGAACTATTGCTTTTACAGTGTAACTTTGTGTTAGTTATTACGGTTTGTTAGGTTATTAAAATGAATGTAAAGAAGGAGACAGCACGATATTATCGACGTGGCACGAAGAGTTACGATGTTAATAAATACAGGTCAACTGGAACAGGGTGATGTCGCAGAAATGACAGCATTTCTTCTAGATCTGGGCGTCACGACAGTGAAAAAGTGAGTGACTAATTAACACGTTATGAAAGTATGTGCGTGAAAACGTTCCGTTAGGTTGGGGCGTGTTTGTAAAATAGTGTAAAAGTACCTTCCTCGCAGCTTTCTTGTTTTGAATGTCGGGCAAATTACAAACAGACATGTTCTTATATTTTCGTTTATATATTAGGTAATGTCCCACAAGAAAAACATATTAAATGTAAGGGCATGTACACAGATACTAACCTAACATAACCTATCCTCAACCAACATAATGTAACCTAACCCAACCCAAATGAGGTTTATTTACATGAAATTAGGTTTGGTAAATTTTGGTTAGGTTAGGAAACATAATTGTCAATAATTAGAATGCATTTTAAAAAACTTAAGTAGAAATTCAACTCTACGTAGGTTGTTGTCATGACTCACGTATTTTTTTTGTTACTTATTACTTGCGCAACAATATCAAAATAACAAATAAGACTTTAAAATTAGAAACGTTAAAAACTCACCTAAGTTGGAGGCGGTAATTAAACACCGTTTTAAACAATAAATGAACTAAATAATCACGTATTGGTTCGTTTGAATTCTGGCCTATCACGAACAATCACGTGACATCATTATCCAATAAAAAAAAGTAGATACTCGTACGTAAACAAGAAACAATGATAATCGCCACATTAATGCACTGGTATTGTGATGAAATTTAAAAATTTGATATCTTCTAAAGTATTTGGAATTTCTTACCTCCGCCACTTTTAATGAAAAGAGGAAGTTGAAGAGCATACAATAAAGGTATTTTCGGATTTTTAACATTTTTTTTTCGCAAATACCGCCCAACTACATATTTACCCTAACTTGTTATTTTCTATTCACAAATGACCTCTCGATGTAATGGCAGTGATGTGCCTGGCACTCACGGCTTTAGGAAACTAACAGTTTACATAGCTACCTCATACTGAATAATTTCTTAAAGTTATATTCTTCATAAATGATACTGACATAATTTCCATGCTTTCAACCATAGCACTTTGTGATATAGTAATCTCGAAGCAGCAAAATTTCTTTTGTAAAACTTAACATCAATTTTTATAGATATTATGTGAAGACACAGCACCACGCTGGGTTTAAACTCTAAACTATAAAAATTTGCTTAGATTTTTTTATATTTAATATTTGAATTATTAAACATGGTGTTATGACATTTTCTACTGACATTTAACCAATTATAAAAATTGCAGTGTAATTTTATTATCCATTAATTACATCCCTATTTGACAGTTACCCACCAAAACATTGCCATGTGGTAGTCACATGGTTTTCCACATGGCAATGTTATTGTTGATATTTGGCGGAAGGATACATAGTCACCTTGAAAATAGATCCCAGCTTGAAGCAGGGCTTCCTAAAAGTATGAACTTATCGTGCGGCGACTATAGTGACAACAGAAGAGTGCAAACTTTACCTAATTTTTCATTAAAAAATGAAACTACGACAGGATACAATTTAACTGCATTCTGGTCAGTGCTACCATCAGTAGAAAGAGAAAATGATGACATTTTCAACACAGAGGCAGGCAATCTCTTCCTTTGTTTGACTATACATATACTGGACTAATGCAGAAGTTTTAGTCCTTGCACAACCATATTTTTTTGCTATTTCTGAGTCTGGGAACATAGCCCGGAAAAGATGACCAGCATGGTCAGAAACTGCCAACGGAATTTTGTGTTCCACAAGAAACGAAGTGAATAACAATTCAGCGTTCGTAGTTTCATTTACACCGCTCATTACAAAAAAAGATGAAATTGATTTATGAACACTTTGTACTTTACCATAATATTTATGCTTTTTACACTCCACGTGGTGTCGGCAATCATCTCGTCCCCCATGCAAGATAACAAAATTGCAGCTGCACATGTTACAAAACACATGGTTCTCAGATATTTTCGACGCAATAAGGCATGGCCATTCTTTTATATAACTACGACGAAACCTTTGCAAAACCTTCTTGCTAGCTGATGGACACGAATCCGACACACGCTTCATATTTTGTTCATCTACACAATGGCGTACATCGTACATTTACACAGATACAAGTGTATGACACTTCATTTTCCTGCAACAGTGGACAGTGCTGCCATGTCTTCCTCCCATATTCTACGACATTTATCGCAAAAAACAGAATTTAACGTGACACTTTATGGGGTGGTGCCGAAATTTTTGACATACTGGTATGCGGGCATTGTTAAGATATGTACCAAGTTATCCTCACAGTATTTACTGCTCTTTATACCATATTTATCGCACTGTTGAGCTATGTGATTTATCGTACAGCAAACAACGCATCGTATCGTAGATCATTCTTACGATTCCAAATAAAATTAAATTTTCCCCATTTCCGTAATAAACAATGACGTCTCCGTAATTCTGTAGCTAAAGGTTAAAAAATCCGTAATAATTACGGAAAGTCCGTAATATTTGGCAGCACTGCTGTTGTATTGAAATATTAGCACTTTTATCTTCTTAGTGGCCATTTTGGCATTGAAAAACATTTTAAAAAATTGCTGCTCACTTGGCCTTGCTTGAACTACGTAAATATATGTGTGTGTTCGTATGAACGTGTCATGACTTTCAAGTCTCAGAGCCCCCGCAGTGTTTGAAGGTCGGTCTCTATTATGCCAATTCTCCTGTAACGCCGTAGCATGCGTTGCATGTGGATGTTTTCAGTCTTCTTATTCATTCTCGTTTGGGGAACAACTATATTCTTGTGTACTGGATATTTTCACCAAAGTTTTGATCCTCCTGCCTTTAAGAAATATGAAGGCTGTGACTATTAATAAAGCTGTAAGGAGCCACTTCTGGAATACTTTTGGTGCCCCCACTATATTAGTTTCTGACAACGCAACTAACTACCGATCCGGTTAATACTGTGACATGTGCTTTGCGTGGGCCATTAAGCCTGTATACATCAGTGCTTAGTTCCCAAAGTGAATAAAGCAGAATAAGTTTATTAAGTTTTTAAATCTATTTTAATAGAATTTTACAGGGACGACCAATTGCTTTGGGACAGTGATCTCAAATTTCTTGTCACTTTGAACAGCACTGTCCACGCTTCCACTTGCAATTCTCCTGCTGTGCCCTTTCTTGGACGTGAATTAACTCACTCTAGTTTATATTTGTGGGGTCTTTCGTCTGTCGATTCCATTTTGGATTAGCCTTCTCTGGAGGCGCTCTAAGAAAAAGTGGCGAGATATCTGGAGCGTACCCATAACTCAATTATTGATAATTAAAACTATTCCAGGAATGAACACAAGTTTGCTGTTAATGATATTGTACTGTTGTTACAGCACTGCTCATAAATCAAACCAGAGCAGATAGAAAGTTAATCATGCTAAATTCTACCATTTTTGTTACGTTGGGGCAGTGTAGGTAAATAAGATTAAGTACATCAATACTACCATAAACATTACACACTGCTGCAACAGTGGATCTTTTAGTTTCACAAGGACATGAAGAATGAACAGAAACAAGGTGTGATTCCGTCTGAATATAATTACTCCATATTTATTAAAATGATGAAACTAATAACAGTTGAATGAAAGACAAATGTATAAGAGATATAAAATGTGTTAAAGTATAATTCCAATTACATAATTACAAGAGCTCTCGGATATGTTAAAATTACGGGCTGGCCCTAATTAGATTATTAAAGGTTTCACTTAACATAAATAAACAAATAAAAAAATACAAAGAGGCACAAACAATCCCAATGTAAGTTCTTAAAAGTCCAGAACGAAAGTTTTATATAATTCTTATCTCTTCAAACGTAATAATTTAGATGATATTCCAAAAGTTAATATATATTGTAGGACCGGAGGTCGGAGGCTCGCTGGCCGGAGTCCAGCAGTCAACATGGCGTCAGGGGACCTGTTTGTTGGAGAGGGAGTGAGCGAAAATGCGGCTAAGTCCGCATCCGGCTCTTGGACTCTCGGATTCGTAGATTCTGGCATGGATTCTGGGTCCCTGCCTGCAACAGAGATCCATTCTTGCGAATAAGACCTGTTTACAGTCAGTCCCGAAAAACATTGGCCCAAGAGGCCTGAAAAGGGGGAAGGGGGGGGGGGAATCTAGCGAAGAGGAAATAAACACTCACCAAAGCAGGGTGGATGATGCAGACACTCAGGGTGGAATCGCGCCTTGAAGTCCCAACACACGCGACGCAATTTTTAAAAAGAATTCCATCATTTAATTGCAGAAAAAGAAAAATACTCTAACACTTCGACTATGAAACTCTACTGGCTGGCTAAACAATTCTATCTAAAAGGGAGTTCATCCCTCGTAGTCTGTTGACTACATGGTACAAGTGACAGCATTCTTCTTGGTGGAGGCAAGCATTGACGATTTCGGTAGTACCAGCCAGAAAGGACCCGCGCGCGGAAGTGTCAGTGCGCGCGGAAAGTCTCTTAATTAAAAACGGTGCTCCGCCCTGGAACAAAGGTTGGGGGGTGGGGGTGTGCCGAAGATAGCCGAAGATGGCCAAAAGGGCGGGGCAAGAACAAATCACAACTCGAGTGTTTAACTCGAACTTCGCGCGATCACAGCGCTGTCTAGAGGGCAACTCCGAAAACAACCTCCTATTGACTCTAGCCAGGTCGAGGTGGTGATGCCTGTGTTCTTATGCTGTAGCCAGTGCTGCGCTCTGGCGGCCTAACTGAGAAGGGGAATGAAAGTACTCATCTCAAGCAAACAGGGAGCGCTGGTGGCCTTTCTCTGGTCAGCCACGAGGTGGTAAGTTCTAAAGGAGCTCGTTAGATGGCGTGGGTGTCTCAAAAAATAGCTCATCCCCCTTCCATATTCACTCCTCCAGCTCCGGCCAGGCGGCAAAAACTGCTTAGCGCAACAAGGAGATAACATTACTTGCCATACATCCAGGAATAGAGATATGGTTTTTAGATAAAATTATTGTGGGTCGGCGATTTCCGAGTGTGGGTTTCACCGCCCCATGCCGCCCCATGTGGCTACATCCCTGAGCATGATATACAAAATAAAATATATAGGTGTTAAGATAATTTTATGGAAATACTCCGGTTAACATTTTAATAGTTATTACCATAAAATGTACTCGAATGTATGATAATATCGTTAGCGGGAGTAAAAATTTTAAAAAAATTTATAAAAGTTATTACTACACAAAATGTTTTTCTATACTCAGTGTCATAAACTTTCACACACTGTAAATAGTTGTTTTATTTTTGTTGGTTGTATAATTGTATAAACGGTTTTGTACTTTTCCCAGAAAAAACAACCATTTAGTCTATATTTATCTTACCAGTTATCCCAAAATAAGCAGGAAACAACTCAGTAGCTCAATTTGCAAGTATGATCACCGTTTTCCACGTGCAGCACACCTATCACTGAGGGGAAATGTTGAGTTGTCTGGTGCATTTATTTTTTATTTAAAATATATTTTCTTACTTAAAAAATTTGTCCATATGCCACTCTTTATCAGTGTTGTAGTGACGAACACAAAGATTTTTAATATTTTTCAACCGTCGTTGACATGAGGGATAACTGAAGAAGACTGGCTCAGACTCACAGCGTTCACCGCGTCTCTCAATCACCAAACATCTCAAGTGGTATTTGTCCGGAAACCCGGATTGCCATGGAGAGATGTTGGCGTGCTATGTGTAACCAAGTGACTGACACATCAATGATATCTATAATTACTTTATTACATTAAATATATAATGTACTTTCGTGTCAGTTTGTGCGCCGGCATCTAAAAATAGTTATTGCATAAATCGGGTAACATTAATAAAACATGATTTTAAAAAAAGTCATTAAAAGTATTAGCATCACCCTGCTCACCTAGGCTACATGCGACGGCATCTACAGCGGTCTAGTGGGCTGTGAACTACTTGACAGAATAATTTCAGTCTTTCTGGAGATAAGTCTTGAAACAACGCAGCTTCGGCCATCTCGCCGCATTTTAAATGAGTCTTCTTTTGTTTTCAGAACATGAGGCAAATGACAGTAAAACTCTTTTGGTTTTATAAAGATCTAACAACAGATACTCAATCGATTTATAGCCATTGTAGCTTGCAGGTTTCGTAATGAGTTTCATGTGAGTAGTGCAATAAAGTTTACTGGTGGGGAAAATTAAGGAAGTATTAATAAAGTAATTTGATGCAAAAATAGTCACATCGTTAGCCGCGTGATTTAAGTCTTGAATAATGTTTATTCTTAACTATAATGAAACAGTTCAATCTTCCAATCCCCCTTGGACAAGGATAGTATTTAAAAAAAATTATTGCAGCAGGTTTTGTCTTGGCCAATAAAATACAATAATGCATATTGGAAAATGATACGGCTCTCATTCTGCAATATAAATGTATATTGATTTACTGTATTATTGGATGTAAACAATAAGTAAATAAAAAATTTATGCCTCTATAAATTACATAAGCTTATCTATTGCACAGGCCGAGCGCATGTGGATGAAGCAACATTATAGAAAATCTAGGAAGTATATGCGAAACGGTAGCAGTGGCAGTATGCCATTGTCTGCGGAGCAGGAACACGTGTGACGCCGCGCCCTGCTGGCTTGTGAGCCGGGCAGCGAGGACCGTCCGAGCTGTCTGGTTCCGTCTGTCACATCCTCCCCCTTCCCCTAGTCCAAAGGGCGCTCCCACAAGCCAGCGCGACTACCTGCTCCGGCCTTCAAGCAGTTAGGTTTCTCTCCGCTAGGAGTGACACTGTCCATTTTCTTACGTGCGTCGCCTTTCCATTGTTCGGGAGCGAAGCGATACACCCTCCCCCTTTGGAGGCTGTCTCGCCATTGTGAGTGATGTATCAGTTTGAAATCATTCTGAAGTAGGGACGATTTTTGGACCTCTTGAACAGCCTTAAAGTGCTTTAATATCTTCAGTAGGCTAGTTATTATTTGATACATATAGTATATAAACATTAAACATCTTATCACAGAATATTTTTTACGACTTAACGTTTAACATGTATTACAATATTGACAATACTTAAAATAAATCTTTAATTGTGATATAAAAATTTCGAAACGTAAGGCTGTTAAAATACTTCTGAAATATTTTTCACTAACAGTTACTTCAGCAGTGAGCAAAATATATTTTATAAAACAAAATGTACAGTACTCTGTGTTTTTACAAACTTATGCTTACATTTTGGGACTCCAAAATGCTACCTATATCCTCTGACTAGCTTCGACTAGTTAATGTATTAGGTAATAGACATGCTTCATCCATCCGAACTTTATTTCCTGCTTTATCACCTAAATGTGGTTTAAGCTCTATCACACGATTGATGGTTTCGTATCTGCGCCTGTAAAATATTATTTATGCAGGCTGACTTGCAAGCTGATGTAGACGTTTCACTCAATATAGTACTTACATGGGGGGTGCTGTAAAACTTAGAAACACACAACTTAGAAACACATAACGTAGAATTTTCTAAGTTATGACTTTCTACGTTATGACATTTCTAAGTTGTGTGGTTCTGTGTTGCGTGTTTCTAAGTTATGATCATTCTAAGTTGTGTGTTTCTAACTTGTGATAGTTCTAAGTTGTGACTTTCTACGTTATTACATTTCTAAGTTGTGTGGTTCTGCATTGCGTGTTTTTAAGTTGTGTGTTTCTAAGTTATGACTGTTCTAGGTTGTGCATTTCTAAGTTGTGATAGTTCTGAGTTGTGACTTTCTATGTTACGACGTTTCTAAGTTGTGTGGTTCTGCGCTGCGTGTTTCTAAGTTACGTGTTTCTAAGTTATGATAGTTCTAAGTTGTGTGTTTCTAAGTTATGATAGTTCTAAGTTATGATTTTCAACGTTATGACGTTTCTAAGTTGTGTAGATCTTGAATTGTTAACATTCGGTTGCTAGTTTGTGGCGAAGGTTTTCATACGGTCTTTCATGCAGTCCCTACATAGTTCTCACTTTGCCCGCTAGATGGAGATGAATACCTAACCATCTTTACCAGGAGTGCTTTCTATTGGTTACTTTAAATACTACATTTTTATAAACTTTTTTATTAACTATGGCATTTCCACACAGTACGTACATTTAACAAAGAACATCTCTGAGAAATAAATTTTATGTATTATTAATTGTAGAATAGTAAAAAAAATGAGCTTATCACCAATTGAAACACTAAGTTGAACTATGGTATAAAAAAATAGCCTAAATTATTTGAAACGCAATCTAACAAAAAATTACTTCAACTGAATTAAAAAATAAAGTTAACATATAATTACCAATATGATGGAAATAACGGCCATTTAAATTAGCTAGCAATGCCTAATACTTGATGGGTAGTTTTGATTGCATGGTTTTAAAACTGGGAACAGTACGATTGGTTTATTTTTTTGTAATAGTGATCACCAAATAACTCTTCGTGTTTTTAAACTGCGTAATTAAAACAAATATTTTAAATTTATATGTTATTTCGTTTTATTGATAAAGCTCCGCTTTATTGGTCATTTGTGAAACGGTAAAATTAATTCACAGTCCAATGATCAATAATAATGTTTGTTTGCTAAAGTATTACGTGTAATAAAATGCATTAATGATTACGGCTAGTCGACGTCTTATAGAAAATGCATATTTATCCCATACAACACAGAAAGTTAGCCAATAAATTTACAGTGAAACATTTTTTTAAGTTTTCATTATGTGCAATTCACAGTTAAATAGTATTATTTTAGTTTAAAAATTGGTCTAATAAATACACACTTAGCAGACTTACGAGTCTATATTTTGACAAAAGTTTGAAATCAACATATTTCATATGCTATATTTGTATATGTAAATTTTATTATTTACTGCAGGGCTTTAAAATCATGCAAATTTACTTGATAGATCAATGGTTTCATTACACGTTACAAGATATTACTGCAACCATTTGTTATTTGTAAGTAAATCATCTAGAGTTTGTGTTGTAGGCCAATGGAAATGAGAAAAAATCTTAGCAACATAGTTTTTTACACTTCAAACGGATTGTCGAATAGAGTTTGATCGTGTATTGGATTACCAAGAAAACAATGCCAAAAACACGTACAAAGTTTATGAGTTGTGTTTCGAAATTATATTTGATACTGCTGTAGCGACCAGCCATCCTATCTTATTTTAACTCAATAACGTTAATTGTTTAAGAGATCTTTATTTTAAGAACTAATTTTATAACCTTAAATTAATTCTTACTGTTCCTGAGCTTACTTTTACTATCCATAATTTATTTGTGTTAACGCTTAATAGGCCCCTACTTCAAAATTCTATTTTAAAACGATTTCTCTAGACTCATAAAATATTAAAAACTTTGTTTAATATTTTATATGAAAAATTAGCCTGAAAACAAATTTAAGTATTTATTTTTTCGTAACCATACAAAATATTGCCTGAAGATATTTCCCAGTGGACTGATTCATACTGCTGTATTTATTAATTGTACTTGGCTTTGGTTGCCAAAATAATTAGTGTAACTTCTGCAGTCACAAAAATTTTGTTGTAATTTTTACCAGTTACAAAATTCCTTTAAATTAAATAAATAAGGAAAGTAGCATTTAAACAGATATTTTCATGTTGGTTAACTTGAATATTTTAACATTAAAAGAGAACAAAATTACATAACATTTTAATGGACTAACAAATTTCTGAATTCTTGCTAGTAGTAAGGTCTGGCGAGTCGAAAACATAATTTAGAGTTGTTATTGTTGTTAAAGTTGGGTTCTACCCGACTTTGACGTATTACTTTGACAGAAAAATAACAGATCTAATAAAGTTCCATAACTCAGGTAGAATTTGATACTTCGAGTGAAATTTGAATCCTAGATTCCAATTTTACCTAGAAACTGAAAGATTCAAATAAAATATTTATTTTAATAAATTACAAAAATTATGAATTCTTTTATCATTCTCTTTTCTTCAGACAACTATTTATAAATATAACTTAAATTAAGACGTATTTGAAACCAGTCACACGAAAAAAAATTATTAGTGTCAATTAATTCAATTACAGTATTTGAACCTCGGGAAGACAACAAAAAATCCACCGGTGTCTTTACACTTCTAAGCCCATTAGGTGACTGATCTCCTCCGCAGCAAGCAGGAAGTCTATGTTCAAATACTCTTTCTATTTTTAACTTTTCAATCTCACTGAACATGTCATAAAAATATAAAGAATGCTGGTAAATCTTCATACAATTAAAAAAATTTAATGACAATTATTCTCATATGATGAAATCCTTTCATAACTTTTAATGCAAATAATTATTTTTAGAAATGTTTGGCAACGTATGGTATATACATAAAGAGTCATTTAAAATATTTTAAGGTAGCAAAAAAATTTTAACGCATTGTTTTCTTGTACTATATTTAAGTGAATACAGAAATACCCATTTAACAAAAAAAAATCAGATTTAGTTGTTGCTTAAAGAAGGCAACGCAAGTGTCATGTAATGTAACATTATTAAAAAAATTGCAAAAGTTCTAACCAAGAAGACGCATATTTTTGTTTATACAAATCAATAATTTATAAACGCCTTATTTGTACATATAATTGGATTAACTTACAACATACAAAAGTGCATGCATTTTATGGCAAATTTAACTGAATTTTGCGCGATTTGTCAACAAATTCACGATGTGGATCCACAAGCAGTGCGGGATCCCCCAGGCCTTCAGATGATGCTGGATCCCGCGGGATTGCGGGATTCCACTTAGCTGTATTGCAATCCCTAGTCTCAGTGCCTTGCTCCTGTCAAGCTTATACGCCTATAGCGTTACAGTCTTTCATTGACATGCACCTTATTAAGTAATGCGATTGTAGTCTCGTCTTTATTTGCTGTCAGCAACGCACACGGAGCTCAGAAGGGAGACGCTAGCCATCAGTGTGTACATAAATACGTTTTGCTAACTAATCAAACCATCTTTCTTTACAATAAATATATTTTAAAGTTTCTCTACTTTTAAGATCAATGCATATATTTTAAACCGTGCGTGTGCGCGTGTGTGCGCGTGTGTGTGTGTGTGTGTGTGTGTGTGTGTACACACACACACATATACATATAAACACACACACTCATAGATTTGTAAATGTCTTTTCACATGAATCAGCTAAACAAGACAGATATTCCTTACAGGTGCACTTACATTAAGGGGAGACATGTTTCGCATATTATGGCATTATGTTTAAAATGCTACACTAGTGTGTTACCATTGTGGATGCAAAGAAAAAACTCACATAGATGAAAAAGGTAACTACTTTGAATCTATGACTATGCTAATTTAAATAATGCTGTAATTTATTGGTGTAGTTACTTTAAATAATGCTGACATTTATTGGTGTAGTTCCCTACTTTAAAACCATGCTAATCGAATAGTGTTAAGAGTCAGTAATACCCCTGGAGAAGAAGTTATGCGAGAGGTGATGTAACTTCCATAATCACAGAAAAACGAAGCTACCTCAAATTGTATAGTTTTTTGTCTGTGTGCATGCATGTCCAATAAATGCTTCCAAGTTGAAAATAATTTTTTTTTTCTAAATTGTGCTTTAAAGAAATTAATAAAGTTCCCTTAAATCGACAATTTTGAGTACAATAATTTTGCACTTCTGCAACCGGTAGATAAATTTTGCCAAACAAAGAGCAAAGTCAGTGAATTTTAAATAATGAATTACTTAAATGGAACTCTTAATTTTTTTTTGTTAAGTCATAATGATGGAAGTAGTAAAGTACAACACCACCACTAGTGTCATGCAAATGTGCGTGGGCTACTCTCCGTCCGCATTCCTGAGCGTTGGTCCGACAGGGTGGTTGGCCAGGAGGGGGCGGGGTAAAGAGGAAGAGGAAGAGGGCACAGAGACAGGACAATAATAGCTAGGGACCCCAGAAAATGGTAAATAAAACTGGCTCATTTCGGTGTAAAAAAATGACAAAAGCGGTGCAAAAAATCAGTGCAAAAAAGAGCAAGCGGTGCAAAAAATCGGTGTAAAAATAAGGAATAGGTAGAGACCCCAAAAAATGGTGAAAAAATTATGTCATTGGCGGTGTAAAAAAAACCTCATAGCGGATAGGCACTACAAAGTAGCAGACTCTGCCTTACATCGGTCCACTTTGTCTGCCGTTTCATCACACAAGAATACAATCTGTTTGTCTTCTACAGCATGCCTTACTGCTTCCTTATTTGCCTGGCCAATTTTTGGGACATAAGTTTCTCCAAGAGTGTTGGCTGATGGCAAATCCCCTGCACCTTAAATGTATACATAACTTACAATATACTTATAAATAGGTAGCATTTATAAGGTTATTGCTGAAAATATTAATGGGCTAATTTACTCAAAACAATTCTAAGCCAAGCCAAACCTAACCTAACCTTTCCTTTTCAAGATTACTGCTGGATTACAGAGTCAAACCATCAATCAATCAGTCAAAAATATCTTGTGGTGTGCTCACCATTTCACAATGCAATCCATCCTATTTAAGTGTTTGTTAATCTGAGGTACTTGCATATTTATTTGAAGTAAAGGTAAGTTGGGCCTAAAGGTTAAGTTAATTGATAATATTTTAGGCCTACATATGCTTATGAACTTTTATTAGAGGGGAAAAACATTTCTAAATAAATAAGGCTAACCTTCAACATGGGTGTTAAACAATTCCCTCATAGCTGGATGATCAGCTTTTTCCAAAGGAATGTTAAACTACAGCATTATATTAACAAAATCAGAAACAAATTCTTGTTTTCTGCACTTTCAAGCTTGTTTGCTTTATTCACGCCGTCGCCTATCGAGATTTGTTTAGACACGGTAGAATTTTCTTGACAAAATAATGTATTTTCTGTTTTGTTTTGTGTGTGTCATTTGCCACATGCTTTTTGCACGTGTCTTTGTGTGTCCAATCAACCCGCACGTTGCAGAACTTGCACACCATAATTTTGTCCCGCTGATCAAAAATATAAAATCCATCCGATTTCATCTCTCTTTCGCGATCAAACATTGTCGAAGTTTTCGGCATCTTAGCCATAAATTCAATTGTATTACAAAACTTACAAAATGTGGACGGTATTTGTAAACACTCAATAGATATGTGCACGCAAAAATGACTGCCATCTTAGCTCCATGCGATTAAATTAGGTTAGAAAAATCGACACCATTGCGCCTTGCGGCAGAAACGACCATTATTCAAAACACGAAAACTGTGGACAGTCAATTTTGTTATGTTGGTAGTGCGGACATATCGATTGTTGAAATTTGTTACATTTTGTTTTCATTTGCGATGGCAATATTTACTGCTTGTAAACAGAGTAATAAAAATACGTGGCTTTCAGTACCGTGTCAAAACGAAGATAATATCACGGCACTAGTCTTTCAGTCTATGTTTATTTCACGCCTATGTTTATGATGGCGTAAATAAATACAACTTGCGACACAATGACATTATTTTGTGCAAAAAATCGTGAATTTTGCGTGAAAATGCGTGAATTTCGCGACTATGTCGAAATCATAGGAAAGTCGCAAAATTTGTTTAAAGTATCAAATTTTCGCGTTATTTCGTGAATTTTGCGCTTCACCATTTTTCGGGGTCTCTAATAATAGCTGTCAGCTTTGAAGCGGAGGGAGGCTAGAGGTCTTTCCAGGTAGCAGTAAAGGGCGAAATCACTGGTGTTAGATGTGTCAGTGTGTTGGTACACTTACAAGTTTTCAAGGTGTCGAACTAGCGTAAGGATACTTTCATCATGGTACGCAAAAATACCACTTGTAATAAAAAGCATCACCCCTTTAGTTTCAGATCAGCGTGCTGACCACTTGACTCTGTGATGCGAACGATTTTGTAAATTCTAATTACTAGGCGGAGTTATAAAGCAAATTTGGGAAAGGGGTGAATTTGGGGAGAGGAGATTTATTAGATCATTAACAAATAATAATTAGCGTAGAAATGTACCACTTTTTATAATACAGTACCTGTATGCTTCATAATAAAAATAAAATTAAAAAAAATTAATTCCAATTTCATTTGCAATATTTTCCTCTTAAATGACTATTAGTACTTTTATTTTACATGACTGTAAGTATTCTGAATTATTTATAAAATCACTAACAAATAGTAATTAGCAGAGAAATGTACCACTTTTTATAATACAGTACCTATACGCTTTATAAAAAAAAATAATAAAAAAAAATAAAAATAAAAACTTATTCCAATTTCATTTGCAATATTTTCCTGTTAAATGACTATTAGTACTTTTTTTTTACATGACTGTAAGTATTCTGAAATATTTATAAAATAAAATTGGTGTTGTGAAATTATAATACACTAAGTCTCAACTTCAGTGTATTTCAGACGACATCGCTGATTGGCGTGTTTTCTTGGAGATTTTCGCATACATTTTTTCCCCTTCATTTTTGAGCTGCTTTATTAACACCTCATTTCACATATACAGTAAAACCTTTTTTTTGCGACCCCATTTATTGCGACCACCTCTACCTCTCTATTACAACCCGATTTCGAGGAACCGTGAAAAAATTGCCGAAATTCCGAAGAAAATCGGACAGAAAATAAGTTTCTTGTGGTGAGTAGCGTGTTACTGCGTTTCTCTTGCCGACTTGTTTTAACTGCCGCAGCATTGTTTATTTTGACAGCTCAAGCAATTATCTTTTCCCGTGAGTTGATAGAAAAAGGTCGCTTCAACCAGCATAAAAAAAAAGCTACTCCACTTATTCCCCACGCAGAAAACACACTGGCTGCCGTCTGTCTCCCCCGCATTTATCTTTCTTCTAGCATTCCACGTCTCACCTCTCGCGCAAGCAATAACGAAGTGACCACCCATTTGGCCGTTTTTTGCTTTGTTTGGTGACAGCAGCTTGATTTTATTCGGTATATTCCTTTTCATAGGACCCTTGCTATTAAAATACATTTACAGTAGAATCCCGCCGATGCGACCCCCCTCTGATGCGTCCATTCCGTTTATACGACCGATTTTTGAGGAACCGTGAAAAATTTGAGCAGAGATAGTCGAAAATTTGAGTAAAATCAGCTGAAAAACAAGTCTGTTACACTTTTTTGGGCGCTGTGTGTTCACATTTATCTTGGCGAGCGCTGTACTGTAAGCAGGCAGGCATACAAAAGACGGCTAAAAATAGATACCACCCCTCTAGACTGTCCACGCTAGATAATACCGGTAAACTGCGCGCATCACCTGATAGCATCTGCGCGCGCGTCTATTGCCGTCCCTGTCCCGTGCCAAAGTATTAGGTGCTTCAAGTGTGCGTGAGAGATAAGATAAAGAAGGTGAAGAGAGAGCGAGCCCTGTCAGCAAGTGTGTTTGTGGGAGGGGGAGACAGATAAAAGAGAGCGAGCCCTGCAGCAAGCCGAAGTAGTGAAGGGTCGACATTTACCGTCACTCTCTCACTAGCTAACGATGCTGCTGGTCGCCAGCCCCCCCTTCCACCCCCCCCCCCTTTTTCGCACTCTCTTTCTCTTTCAATCTCTCTCTCACACACGCACGCACACACACACACACGCATACCCTACTACTCGCATTCCTGCACGTCAACCGGACGGACCAGAGCGATAAGCGCCGCCAGACTACCCATTGTCACAGAACGCAACCTTTCAAACGCCACACTAATACAGCCCGCAAGAGACATAATAAACCTTTAATAAAAAGTTATCATTTCAACACTAAATCGTCTGTTTTTTCTATACAAAGATGGCGAAAATGGACACGCTGCAATGTGTTGAAATTTTTTTTTCTCGGCAACCGGAGCTTCAATATTGCTTTCTAGGGTATCGTTTTTTTCGGGAGACATCGTGCTATTTAAATACTGTAATATGAATTTAAAAAGTTGTCATTTTTACACCATAGACTATTTGAATATGAAATCTATTCCAACAAAGGTGATTTTTTTATGTATTGGGGGGGGGGGGGGGGGTGAAGGGTAAAAATTGGCCCGAATTCTCTATTGCGACCATTCCGTTTATAAGTCCGTTTTTCTGGAAAACGGTGGGGGGTCGCATCAGCGGAATTCTACGTTTGAAAGCTTGTAAATTCCTTGCCAGAGATGACTAACTCGAACTTGGTGTGAAAAGTGACATATTTTGACCCCTCCCTCACTGCTTTAATACACCATTCATAATAGCCCAATTTTACGGGAGAAGGGAGGGTGAAATGAGCATTTTTCTCACTGAAGGTTTTTCAAAGGGGAGCAAAGTTGGGGTGTTATAAGGGAGGACACTAGATGGTTTGTGTGTCTGGGAGGGATGAGCTAGCCTTGAAGAATGTTAACAAGAGGGGAGGGAGGGGTGAGCTTATGCGTCATGAAGCCGTTGCCGCCAGACAGCCGGGCGAGCTTCGTGTGCACTTACTCGCGTTGCAGAACCTACAGCTGCCATATTTTTAAAGAAAATCTCCCATTATTTTTCTGTTATTCTTACATGAACATTATTGGAAGTATTAAAGCCGACACAAAAATACGCTGTGTGTTAAAATTAACAGATTTTAATGATCTTTCATTTTTTTTTTTTTTTTTTTTTCTGATTTTCACATTTTGGTCAAAATGTCCAATTTTTTGACGGTCCCGAGAATGTATTCGTAATCACTCCTTCGTTAAATCCGGGGTTCGTGACATCGGGGTTCTAGTGTATTTAACTACGGAAAGCAGAAAACGTACATGTAAAATAACCAGTAAAAATAAACTGTCTTTTGACATATTTTCTTTAGAGGTGGCCTGTAGGGCGACGGACTTGTCATGAAGGTTGAAGTGGGTTTAAAGCAAAGCCGTCTAGCATTGTGAGTAACAGCAACCTGCCATTGTACGGATCGTTTCTTAGCGAGTAGCGGTTTGGGAAAGACGGGGGGGGGGGGGGGGGGGGGGTTGAAATAACTAAAAATTTCGGAAAACATCTATTACGACCCCCCCTCTATTACGACCCTATTCCTGGGAACTGTGAGGGGTCGTTTCAGAGAGGTTTGACTGTATGGGTTTTCAAGACCTCAGATATCAAAACATACGAAAACATCTTCACTCTAGAGTATTATGACAAAACTACGACGTTCTTATTGAACCTATGTATTAAAGTTATGATAAAGCTATATGTAGTATGGTCGTTGTGGTACCAACTTAAGACATTTTTCTGCAAAGTTCATTGTTGAAACTATACATCGAATAAAAACATAATGTAAGTAATTGGATACCGGTGTGAAATGCACACTGATAGAAAGGTTTCATTAAGCGTACTAAATATGCGTTTGTATATGATGAAACGAATACATACATACTGACGTCAGCCGGGACTTTGCCCCACGAGCCTGATCATCCTCCGTTCCCTTTCCCACCATCTTTCCTACCCGGCATTTGTATCGTGACGTACGTAGCCGTGTGAGTTTCAAACTGCGCGCCACGAACTACAGCAAGAGGTCGCTTAGCTGCAGTGCGCCGCATCCCTAATATGTATTATTAATTATTGTAATCCTTTTCTTTTCGCCCCAAAATAGTGTCACTACGGCTATGTATGTGAGTGTCTTATGTTTAATTAAATTATGATGTTTTGTAATAAAATACGTGCAAGCACCGACAAGGACGCTCCATAGCGGGCGACGGAGGATCTAGCATGCAACTTGATTTAAACTATTTTCTACCATATAAGTAATAATTACAGACGGTCAGGTCATGGATGTGATGTGCTAATTTTTATAAAGAGTTCATGTTATTTATAATAATAACCTGGGGCACGCAATAGCTAAGATGTTAACGGTAATTGTGTTCGGCGCGAAGGGCACCATGTTGCCTTCCGCAAGCCCTCGTCTCAGCCCAGTCTCCTTCTACAGCCGGCCGAGAGCGGACGTCTCTGCAGACACCCCGAGGACATCACCGTTGTTTCACCGAGAAGTAGTTCTGTTAAGTAATTTATCCAAATCATTTTCTTTATATCCTCGGGGCCTCTCTCGGTCGGAGAGACTGCTTAATTAATAATTCTTTACTATCCGGAGTTTTTGGTCATCCGTGTATTAAGTAATGGCTTGAGGCGACCACATGCGTGGTTCGCCTCCTCACCTAATTCGATTTGTGCCTCGGGCGTTTTATAACAGTATCAAGGAAGGATTGTGTAAGGGTGTGTAACGTGAGTAAATAAAAACCAACTTAATTGAGTCACGTGTCTTTGTGTTCGGGGGGGCCACGTGGGTCCTTAACCTGGTCGGTGGCGTGTGGGACGCCCTAAGATCCCACTGCGGTTAATTAGAAGCGTGCCCGACGCTGAGAGCGGGCTTGGTTAGGAACAGGTGTTGCATTTAAAATCAGGAGGGCTAATATCTCGCCGCACACGGGCCACGTAACGCCCTGAGTTAGAGTTTCAAGCCGGGTCCACGTGCCCACTCACATGGTGGCGCCTATTATTTTCCACCAGTATTCAAACCTCAACATCAGGGCGCCCTCAAATGGCGCCCAAGAGCGTGTGGCGAGATATTGAACGTGTTGTGAATACCAGGCCCACACGAGTTAGCGCGTGTTAGGCGGCTGTGCACCGGAGCGCGGTAGCCAGCGGAGCCGAGAGATAACGGGACTGGCCGGCCACGTGACCAGCCGAGCGCGCGCGCTTCCGAGAATTCGCAGCGAGCAGCCACGTGGCCACAATCCTAGCGGAAACAACAACTTAGCGCAGTCAGTGTGTGTGTGTACCGCCAGCCGCGTCGCGTCGCATAGCGAGGAGAAGAGAGACAATCTACCAGTCTCACCACCACATACAGCCATGTCGGACAATCACGGACTTAACAACAATCCAGGTGCCCTCCAGGCAAGTGAGTTGTTTAAAACGAATAACTTGTACTGTGTTATGTGCGCGCGACCGCGCCAGATGAGCGGGACGGCGGGAACATCCTGGATGGACACGTGCGTGCGCTTAGGGCAGTATGAAGTACCACGGTATCACGAACAGGCGGTGCGGGCGGAACATTATGGGCTGGAACACGGGAAGTGCACGGGCGGGGAGTGCGGCGGAGACGCGCGGGGAGACGGCTGGTGCCGGAAATGTCGTGCGTTCAAGCACACGGCATGCTTCACAAAGACCGAAATCACCTCGTTTCAAGACGGGTGGTACACGTGCCAATGGTGCCACCACGCGAGACGAGTAAGCATGCCGAGTCACAGCCCGGTGAGGGACGTCGCCGACGCACCACGTGGCAGGACGCCCCTTGTAGGTCACGTCAAGCTGCCGGAGTTCGCCGGGAGGACCAGCGACGACCCGCGGAAATTCGTGCGCACGTGCTAGGAACGTCTGAGTCGCTACGGAGTCGGCAACACGCTCAAAGGCGATGCCAAGACGTGGTGGCAGATTACCCATGAGTACGACATGCAGTGGGCGGAGTTTCCGAGGCAGTTCGAGGCAAGATTTGCGGACGTTAAGGCGGAGATGAGAGTGCGGGCGGAGCTGTATTGCTTCGAGCAAGGGACGACGAAGACGTTCGTCATCAAGAAAATACGTCTGCACAAGCGGCTGTGCCCCGACGAAGAGCCGACAGAGGAACTGGAGCGGGTGGTGGAGCTGATGCGCCCGGAACTAAGGCCACATCTGCGCCTGATGACGCGATGCCCGGCCGAGGAGTTCATCCAGCATGCCCGCGCCGTGGAGCAAGACCTGCGGGCCGCAAGGCCGACCAGAGACATCACTCCCTCAAGAGGCAAGCAGGAGGACGTGACGCCCGCCGATGCCAAGGCACTGGTGCCCTACGTCACACCTACCCGGGGCGACGCCCGGCGCGACGAATCCGGGTCAGGCGGCCCTCTCCAGCCGGCATGGCGGAGGCGTACCACCGACGGCAGCCAACCACCGCAGTGCCACACGTGCCCACACGGTACACGGCACTGGCATGAGGACTGCCCAGTGCGGAACAAGTTCCGGCCCGACTTCATGAAGAGGCGGCCGTCGGGAAACGGGCGGCAGGGGGCGGCGAACTGAAACGGCTCACCTCCCCCACCACGATCAACAGACCAACTACGGCGGGGCCCCTCCTGGGTCACGTGGGAGCAGCGGAAGCCGACCTGTTGCGAATTCCGGTGATTGTCAACGGGTGCGCAGTCCACGCGCTTGTTGACACCACCGCCAGCCTCAACTGCGTGGCCGCGCGCGTGATCGGCCGCGCCGACTTTGAGGCACGTCCAGGCCAACTCCACCTTGCCACCACGGGAGACGTCTGCCACACCCGGGGCGTCGCGACGCTGGAGGTGGACGTGCGGGACCACCGGTCCACCACGACGGCGCTGGTAGTGGAGCGGCTGCGCGACGACGTCATCCTGGGGCTGCCCTGGCTCTACGAGCAGCACGTCGGCACCCAGGGACAGCGCACAATCCACGGGCTGGGTAGGCCGACTCCACCAGCGGTAAACCAGGTCAGTCTCGACGAGTTTCAGCACGGGGTGCCCCCGAGTTCCATGAAATCATCCAGCAGGTCCTCGATCACCAGTGTAATGTGTTTGCGTCCGCGGATCCACTAAAACGTACCACCATAGCTGAACAAGCCATCCCAACCCATCCTCACGAGCCAATGTTTATTCCGCCCGGTAGCTACGGCCACGCTGGTAAATAGACCATCCTAGATCAGGTTCAGGACATGTTACAGGACGGGATAATTGAGCCTAGCGAGAGCCCATACAATTTTCAAGCCGTGCTGGCGGAGAAAAAGGACGGAAAATCACGTTTTTGCGTCATTTTTAAGCCTATTAACAGGGTAACAATTAACACACCGCCCCCTCTGTTGAACATAGCCGACACACTTACGGGACTGGGTAATGCCAAGATATTTTCTTCCCTTGACTTAAAATCGGGATATTGGCAGTTGCCAATACGGCAGGCGGACCGGCCCAAGACAGCATTCACGGCCCCAGACGGGCGTAGATTTCAATTTTGCGCGATGCCATTCGGACTCCAGGATGCCCCCGCCACATTCCAGGGGATGATGACACGCGTTCTGGATAATTATTCGGGCAAGTTTGCGGCCGCATACCTGGACGACATAATTATATGGTCACAGACGTGGGAAGAGCACGCACATCACCTAGCGCTAGTCTTAGAACGCCTGGAAAGCCACGGCCTCACGTGTAATCATGAAAAATGTCACCTGGGGACCACTGAACTGGACTTCCCGGGTTTGGTGGTCACACAGAGGGAAACCGGCCCACGGAAAAACAACTTAACGTCATTGTCAACAAAGAGCCCCCACGATGGCGTAAACAGCTGCAGAAATTCCTGGGATTACCAACTGGCTGCAGGCTTTTATTCCGGAGTTCTCAGTAATAGCTGCGTCAATGACTGAACAGCTGTCACCCAAGCGACCGTTCCGGTGGACTGCGGAAGCCCAGGACGCCTTTGACGAGTTAAAGCGCACATTCCAGCGGTGTCACTTACTCGCGCGACTGGACCCGAACAAGCCGCTAATCGTACAAACAGACGAGGGCGAGAAGGGAATAGGGGCCATCCTCCTACAACTCGGCGATGACAGCGGACCCGGGGAAATCGAATACGCGAGCACCAAGTTCGGCGACGTCGAGCAGCGGTACAGTATTAATGAGAGGGAGTGTCTCGGCGTGGTTTGGGCTCTGCGACGTTACCGCCCTCACTTGGAGGGGCAGTCATTCGTGTTAAGGACGGACAGCCAATGTTTGAAATGGCTGGCAACCATGCAGGGACGGCGCTCAAAACTGACTCCCTGGGCCATGCTTCTACAGGGCCTAGATTTCAAGGTCAAACACGTGCCGGGGAAACATAATGAGCTGGTGGACGAGCTGTCACCCAACCCCGACGTCAGAACAACAGCACGCGACGACGCCGAGTGGGAGGAGCTGTAAAAGTGCAGCTGCGGCTGAGACTCTCGGACGACCACGCCCAGTGGGATGCCCACATCCCCGACATACTGTATTGCATCCGACGACGGGTGAATGCTGCAACCGGCGAGACACCAGCCACAATGGTCCAGGGGCAGAACCTCACCCTCCCCGGGGAATACCACGTGCGCCAACAACACCAGATCGAGGCGGATGTAGAGAGTCCCGCGGTTGGCCGAGACACACGACGCCACGCGACGCAACTAGGTGGCTTACCAGGCGCAGCGAACACATGAGACGGCCCGCCCGCCACCTGACTTGAGCACCGGCCAGCTGGTATACGCACGACTTCACCCACTCTCTTCCGGCCGTCGCAACTTCTGCCCCGGACTAGCGCCGAAGTGGCTCGGCCCGTTGACTGTAATCAAAGCGGGGACCACGGCAGTTGTGATAAAACTACCATCCGGCCGGGCCGCAAAATACCATCGGGACGACATCAGGGCAGCATGACAAGGAGAGGAGACGGAGAACATGACGGAGGACGGAGCGGCGGAGAACGAGACGGCGTGACGGGAGTAGACGGAGAACGTGGCGGACGATGGAGCGGCGGAGCACGGGACGGCGCGGCGGGAGGAGACGGAGAACATGGCGGACGGCAGAGCGGCGGTAGACGTAACGGACGTCGGAGCAGCAGAGGACGAGACGGCGTGAGGGAGGAGACGGAGAACGTGGCGGACGGCGGAGCGGCGGTAGACGTGACGGACGTCGGAGCAGCAGAGGACGAGACAGCGCGGCGGGAGGAGACGGAGAACGTGGCGGACGGCGGAACGGCGGTAGACGTGACGGACGTCGGAGCAGCAGAGGACGAGACGGCGCGGCGGGAGGAGACGGAGAACGTGGCGGACGGCGCGGCGGGAGGAGACGGAGAACGTGGCGGACGACGGAGTGGCGGCACAAACGGTCACATCCACCCCAACCGACACGGACGAGGGTGGATTTAGGGGCTTCCCGGAAGTAAAGGTGGAGCGGGGGACGCCCACGACAACGACGGCTACCCGGCCGAGACGACTGTTTGAGGACTCGGAGGACAGGCCCTCACCATTCAGGGGATTCCTCAGCGACACGGCCGAAACGTCAGACCAACCAGAGGAAGCGGAAAGTAGACCGGCATCACCAGACAAGCCGCTGTGGCCACTACACTTCTCTCTGGCAGACTCGACGTTCAGTGTGACAGTGGAGGAGCCGCCGGAGGACGAGATGGCGCAGAGGGAGGAAGTAGATCCCGCGTCAGAGACACAGATCCCGGCACCGCGATACCAACTACGAACCCGTGTGCCCGCCCGGGAACCCAGCTGCTGTGCGATACGGGCATTGGAAGACAGTGTGCACACCAGGAGCGACTGCGCCCACCGGGCACGAAAGGAAACGTCGGCATGACAAGCTACTCGAGGGGGGGGGGGGGGGGGGGGGGGGGGGGGGGCAATTGACATCAGCCGAGGCTTTGCCCCACGAGCCTGATCATCCTTCGTTCCCTTTCCCACCATCTTTCCTACCCGGCATTTGTATCGTGACGTACGTAGCCGTGTGAGATTCAAACTGCGCACCACGAACTACATCAAGAAGGCGCTTAGCTGCAGTGCGCCGCACCCCTAATATGTAATAATAATTATTGTAACCCTTTTATTTTCGCCCCAAAATAGTGACACGACGGCTATGTATGCGAGTGTCTTTTGTTTAATTAAATTATGATGTTTTGTAATAAAATACGTGCAAGCACGATCAAGGACGCTCCCTAGCGGGCGACGGAGGATCTAGCATGCAACTTGATTTAAACTATATTCTACCATATAAGTAATAATTACAGACGGTCTGGTCATGGATGTGATGTGCTAATTTTTATAAAGAGTTCATGTTATTTTTAATAATAACCTTGGGCACGCAATAGCTAAGATGTTAACGGTAATTGTGTTCGGCATGAAGGGCGCCATGTTGCCTTCCGCAAGCTCTTGTCTCAGCCCAGTCTCCTTCTACAGCCGGCCGAGAGCGGACGTCTCTGCAGACACCCCGAGGACATCACCGTTGTTTCACCGAGAAGTAGTTCTATTTATCCAAATTGTTTTCTTTAAATCCTCGGAGCCTCTCTCGGTCGGAGAGACTGCTTACTTAATAATTCTTTACTCTCCAGAGTTTTTGGTCATCCGTGTATTAAGTAACGGCTTTAGGCGACCACGTGCGTGGTTCGCCTTCTCACCTAATTCGATTCTTGCCTCGGGCATTTTATAACAGTATCAAGGAAGGATTGTGTAAGGGCGTGTAACGTGAGTAAATAAAAACCAACTTAATTGAGTCACGTGTCTTTGTGTACGGGGGGGGCCACGTGGGTCCTTAACCTGGTCGGCTGGGTGTGGGACGCCTTAAGAGCCCACTGCGGTTAATTAAAAGCGTGCCCGACGCTGAGAGCGGGCTTGGTTAGGAACAGGTGTTGCATTTAAAATCAGGAGGGCTAATATCTCGCCGCACACGGGCCACATAACGCCCTGAGTTAGAGTTTCTTAAGCCGGGTTCACGTGCCCACTCACGTGGTGGTGCCTATTATTTTCCAACAGTATTCAAACCTCAACATCGGGGCGCCCTCAATACATTGTTGCTCTACTAAAATATTTAAATAAGCACTACAATTACCAACTCGATGCTCAGTTCTCATATGCTCTTGCCTCAGACTACATGTTAAAATGTTTATGGTCTCGTATCAATTAAATATAATATGCAAATAATGTTTTGTTTCAGTATTCTTATGCATTTGATATTTTTTTATTAAAAAATATATTCGTATTAAAGTTTCTGGCAATTCTTTCACATATATCTATAAATATTCACATAAGAGTTATATCATGCGTTTTATGATTTTCTTATGTACTTAACAGTCTACAAGTATACTTATGGTTTCATTTTTGAAGATGCTTTGATTACCATTTGAGATAACATTATGTTTCATAAATCGTAATTATTATTATCAAGTACAGGGCATTCTGCTAAAAATAAACCTAACTATTTTTCTTCCATTGATTTTTCAGGCAGCTATCGTGGGGTTTTACACCAAAAAAGTAATATTTATAGGTGTCAAAAATAAATATTGCTCATTCTGTCACCGTGCAGAGGTGCGCAGTGAAACACCAAAGGAACATACCTGTTTCAAAAACTGGAATTCTGACCAGAGTTCTAGTAGCTTGAAGGCAGCAATTATCGCCGAGGGGTTCCTTTCTAGTATGGACATGTACGGATGCATATATGCTTAAGTAATTGCAGATGGAGACTGTAGTGTCTACAAGAAGATCTTGGAGAGTATACCTTATACCAACTACACCGTAGAATAAATAGAGTGTCGCAATCATCTTCTCAGAAATTATTGGAACAAAATTCGCAGCAGCGTTGGAATTACTGGGTAACCTTGTTACCCTCATTCATTACGACAAGTGGTGGACAGAAATATAGGTCGCCTCAGAGGAGCTGTAAAGAAAGCCATACTTTACAGGAAGAATTCGAACTGTCCTAACAATATCGAGGAACTTAGGAAAGACATATTAAATAGCCGTGACCATGTGTTTGGACATCATGAAAATTGCAAAGAAAGGGGATATTTCTGTGATGGAACAGAAAAGCAGAAAAATATGCATGATGAAACAGAAGATTTGAAACAGCATGGCCTATACCAACAAATTCAACATTACCATCGACTTCTAAGTCTACACTCTCGTAGTTTGATTGAAAATGTTGACAGCAACCCTGCAGAGCATTTCAACAGTGCCGTAGCAAAGCTACTGGGAGGTAAATGCATAAATTTTTCTTACCGCAGAAGTTACCAAGCATGATGTTCTGGCGCTGTCGTGCAACACAACACTGGCCGTATACTGTACAAACTGCATAAGACTATGTACGGCAAAAGTCCTGGAAAATATGCAAAACTATCTGAAGAGAGACGCAAGAAAAAAGTTGAAAGGGAGAGGAAAAATCGAAAAGAGAAGGCAAAATGTGTGAAATCTCTACTAAACAAAACCTCACAGTTTCGTGGTGATTATGGCACAAATGCTGCAAAACCAGACTTGGAAGAAAATGTTTTAAAAAATGAATGCCAAACATTCTTGAAAGACCTATGTCTGACACCAAAAGAACGTCATTCTTTGGCTTGAAGAGAGGAGGAAGCGGCCGACAGCTTCTAATTTCGGAGTGATATGCAAGAGACGGCCTCACACAAGTTGTGAGCGTCGAGTGAAACAAATGTTGTATGGCCATTCGCCCAATACACCTCCTATACAGCATGGGAAGGTTAACGAAGAACGTGCACTCAGGGAGGTAGAAAATGAAACCGGGCTGAAAATAAGTAAGAGTGGACTTTTTGTGCATGCTGATATTCCGTTCCTAGGAGCAACACCCAACGGATTACTGGACGACAGTTCAGGAATAGTAGAAGTGAAGTGTCCGTATGGTATAATGTCTGCGCACCCTACCGATGCCATAATGGCGGGAAAATTTCAAGCTGTGAAATTTTTGGAAGGAAATTACATTATGAACCAAAAACATAACTATTACTATCAAGTAAAGGAAAACTTCAGATCACAAAAAATGATTATTGTATTTTTTCCATTTGGACTCCTCTCAGGCTGCACACCATTCGCGTAGAAGGTGATGACAATTTCTGGGAGAACGCAATGAAAGAAAAACTTTGTACATTTTACATGGAATGCCTTCTCCCCGAGATCGTTGATCCCCACTTTCCACGCTCAATGCCAATTGGGAATCCCAAGAGTATCGAGGAAGCACAGAGAAATTGTTTGGCCAAAACTGCAAGAAAAAAATAATGGAAATCAAATGTATTTGTAGAATCCATGTGATTTTGTTTCATTGCATTTTAAATATGAAATTAGCTTACTTTAATTAAAAATAATAATAATAAATAAAATGTGCTCATCAAACATTACTGTATTCTGCATATATTTTTAATGCATTATATGAACAACGACTTGTGTGTATAGTCACACAAACGCATTTAAGTTTTTTTATGTTAGTTATTGTTAATATGCACCAGGAATGAATAATTATTATTAGTAGTTGTATTATTGTTGCAGTTAACTGATGTAGAATAGCATTTGTTTTCTCATTGTGTGTTATATGCTTGTAAAATTGACATACAGTAAGTCCTCTATTTACGTCGTACCGATTTACGTCGTACCGATTTACGTCGTTTCGGATTAACGTCGCTAATGTTTGAGTACTCATGTTTCAATTTAAGTTGTCGCCGATTCACAATAACGTCATTTACAATGACCGTAAATCTTTATTTTAACCAAAACACCGTATATAATTCGTTTATAATTCTTTGTTTCCTTCGGTAGTTAACTTATGCTATGTAGCGTAAGCTACACGTTCACCGCCTTATCTTATCATACATCATGAGGGACGCTTCCTGCTCTCCGCTGCTCTCCGCGCGGTGATGCAATACTAGCCCGCCCGCTCTGCCACCCACGTATCTCGCACGTAGAAGTGTTATCTACTTCCCGCAACGATACAACATTTTCTCCTACCCCTTTTCGTCCAACTCCTTGGCACTTCAGTCGCTATGTGTAGTGTATTCAGAGCTTTTTCATTTAAAATGTTACGTAAAATGATATAATTTATATTGTTTGCGACGTAAATTTAAAGTAGTGTTTCTCATGAAAAATATTTTACATTGATTTTTATTAGATTTATTCCCGTACGTAAATTGTAAGAATTGCGCCTCGCTTTTGTATGACCTCTTTTAGGTGTTTATTACTTCATGTGATTATTTTAAATCAAGGGCTCTCAATGTTTGTCATACTTATAGTACTTTAATTGTATGTATGCATTTCTTTTGACTTTGTTCTTACCAGCCTCCAAAAGAAAACAGTTGTTTTCTCCCGCGAATGACTCAAAGTAAAATCTGTGTAGCGCTAAACCACTTTGTATCCTTACACTTTGAATGCATTATGCGTTTATATTACGTACAGTATGTACTATATATCTGTTTTTATATTTCAATCAATAAAGGTAATAAAGCAGCTGGTTAAATAACCATTCTATAAAGCTGAGAAGTACTAGTTGGACTTGTTTCCCACGCTGTCGGTTGTAATTTGCTGATAAAATTGCCCGTTGTCACGTCTGTATGCCAGCGCTTCCGGCCGACCTTGGGCCGTGGCTGGCCGGTGGCATGAAACATGGCTCATTTTGCGTCGTTTCTATTTACGTCACGGTTTTCAGGAACGTAACCCCGACGTAAACCAAGGACTTACTGTAGTTTAATACTTTTAATTCAAACTTTTGCCAAGTGCTGGAAGCAAAGCAACCAATTTATTTGTCTATTAAGATATTAATTATGTGGTTATGGTACTCAAAATTACCTGTTTCATATAACAGAAAATTTGCTATTTTAGCCTACAAGAATGTTCATTATGCTGAAAACTAACAGTAATCGTATTGGACATATTTTATTTGTGTTTTGTTTGTGACATTGCTTTTTATGACTCCTACATTTATAAGATTTTTTCCAATTTATTTTGGTTGTGCCATACACATTTCTTACTTAGTATCTAATTATTACATAGGATTTACAAATTTACCAACTTTACTACAAGATTTGGTTATTCTAACAATGATATTACTTTTTTTTACTGTGTACCATTATATATTTGATATATGAATTAACTATATTATGACTTCAAGATTTGTTTACTGTCAAAATAGGGTATGTAATGTTTGGAAAATTTTTTGGGAATTTATATTAAAATGGATAGGCTGACTTGGTTTTTTATTGTTAGGCTAAATTAATTTATAGTAGTAATTACATTATTTAAAGTACTTTATATCAATGCAGAAAATAAAAATTTTGCGAATGTGTTAACATGTTTTTTATGTATAGGCTACATAGATAGCCAATTCCTACCCTTTTTTAAATATGGTATTCTTAGTCCGTACTCTCTATCCAAATAATTCTTTATAAAATAATTAATGATACAATTAAATGACGAAGGTGAACGTAAAAAAAGGCAGTCAATGAAGTAAAGTTTGTTGGTGTAAAGCTGGAAATAAATAAATTTTAAAAAATGTGTTCAAGTAAGCTAATGAGGGCTAGAAGTTTTTAGAATTCTCCCAGAGATCCTTTCGATTAGATAAGGTGCATAAGCTCATGGCGTGAACTGGGTTAAAAGCTGGTTTTCAAAATCTCAAAGAACACTAACTATAATAAAGCATTGCTACTCTAAAAATCAATATAGTCTTACAATCTATCAAGGTTTTCTTTTGCACACACTGCTTTATTATTGAAAAACACATACCTCAGCACATACCTCAACGACGAAGATATTCAGACGTTTATTAATAACAACACATACCACACTAAACTCAAAGAATGCTGATTTACATAGCGCCATGTAAGATACAATGAAAATTATTTAAAAAAAATCAATATCATAAGAAAATAGCATTGCTTATAGAAAAAAATTATTTACATCAATTTTTAGAGTTACATACTATGGAATTTTTAAATAAATACGCACAACATTCCATCATAAATAAAAAAGGACTGGCAAATTATGAAAATTTTAAGTTCTGTTAGTTTAGATTTAACGTTTAGCAAATCGTAAAATAGGAGCAATTTTTATGAGTACGCTTTACGTCGTCTCATTAACGGTGAGGTGATTATAGATCTAAAAAAGAACAGGGTTTGGAGAAATAATGGGCAATGGCTTGTACTAAGGAATCAAACCAAAATTTGTCTAGAGTAATTTCTGAAAACCATGGAAAACCTAAAGCAGGATGGCTAGACTGAGAATCGAACCAGTCTCCCTAAATGTGAGTAAAATGTGTTACCGTTGCGACATCTCTCTCGTTATATAAATCCCTTCATCAATGACTCACGCTGTGTCCAGCCCCTGCTCCAAGCTCCCGATAGGACGACAACTGTCATTCATAATGGGGCATTCATGTAGTGGCAGACAACCGGTTTGAGGATGGCTGGTCAAGGAAGGAGTGGAGAGAAAGAAACAGAAGAAGCAAGTCTGCAAACTAGGTCGCCACCACCCCCTACCCCCCTGTCACATTCAAGTCCCGCCACCCAGCCAGCCATACAGCCACGCTTCGGAGTTTACCTGGGTAGTGTTACCGACTCTTAATTCGAGGACTGGGTGTAGTGCTATCTGGAGCCAGGTTTTGGAGTGAACAGCAAAAGACATGTTCAGAAATCTCAATTATAGTATGTCTGGCCTTTGTGCCCTTTGATGGTGTCAGGGAGGACAAGAGAAAGAAACACCAAGAGTCAAGAGACATTATAATTATATAATAACTGGCCCAGATGTAGAAAAGAGAGGATAGCAAATCATTCTTTTCACTTTTCCTCTTTGCAAGAAGACTAAAGATAGAACATAAAACCAACCACAGGGATTTCACTATTTTCAAATAAAATCATGTTAAATTCCCTAATTTTTCCTAACAAAAAAAGTCCTCTACAATTATTATTTTTCTCTTGTCACGAAAACACCTGTAAATCTATACTAATATTGTAAAGCTGAAGAGTTAATTTGTTTGTTTGTTTGTTTGAACACGCTAATCTCAGGAACCACTGGTCCGATTTGAAAAATTATTTCAGTGTAAGATAGAACATTTATCGAGGAAGGCTATAGGCTATATTATATTATCAATAACATTAGGGATCCATACTAAAAGTCCAATTTAGAATCAAATGCGTTGGAGGGGGTTAGATACAAAATGCAGTACACGTACGAAGTGTGTGTTGACAATGCCGCAGGCGCATAGAAGTTTATTTCCTATTGCCTATTAACATTGTTGCCATGCACTAGATGCCTTATCATTCTTAATTTTCCCATACAAGTAAAAAACACCCGTGTGATATTAACAACGAAGCAATCAGTACCCTCATAAGAGTTCAATTAGTATTTAAATACTTTTTATCATTTTAAATCGCAAACCTAAACTATTGTTTTTTTTCTTCTCTCTGTGTTTAATTTGTTTTTTTATTGCCCTTTTTTTCAAGTATATATATTTTACAGACGTGAAACTTCACAGTAATGTTCCTTATGTTACGCAGGATGACATTTTCCGAAAATTAGATCCCATGGGTGGTTAAAACCAGGCAACAGTGGGTACTTTGTCTGCATGAGAACAGGATTTTGCATTGTTCATGCCTTCTGTGTCTCCATGGCAACGGGCATCGCACGGCAGTGGCGTACACACAAGGAGGGGCATGTATAATGAGCGGCGCAAGAGTGATCTGCCTGTAGACTGCCGTAGCGAAGTATGGGTACATCAGTTGTACGTTGCGTGCACGAGTCGGGAAACCATCGGTGCTATACATTTTCTCTCCGGTACATTATACAGCATTGTAATAAATTTTCACTGAATTTTTTTTATTCACCATTACTGTAAATGGGAGATGTGGCTTAATTTTTTTTCCATTAGTATAGCCGTGCGAAGCCGGGTCGGGCAGCTAGTACATTTATAAAGTTGTTACCGCTTTCTAGTCATATTCGATATTACAGATTTAACTATCAGAATATCATAAATGTCAAATTAAAAATGTAAAAATATTATATGTGCATTTGAACACAAAAAATAAAATTAGTTTTTTAGTAATGCAAAACATTTTTTAATAAAAAAATTAATGCTGCATAACAAATATTTTAAACATGCTCTCTTATGATCAAAAAATGTTAGCCTAGCTATAATTTAACTGAATGCATATTTATAATATCTGTATATACATTCAGAACAATTTTAAATTTTTACATAGTATAAGAATTAATTTAATACACTGTACAATTTGAGTAGTAACATACCTCTTTTCTAATGAACACCACCCACAATATGGATCCTTTGCCTCCAGGCAAGTTGAACAGTTAAGAAAACTGTTGCAATGCCACAGTTTCACTTTCAAAACCTGAAAAAAATAAAAAAAGTCTATTTCCCATTTAAAAAAATACATTCAGCTCATCTCAGCACAACTCAGTCTCATCATCATCCTCACAAGACTATAGGCCAAAAAACATTTTAAACATGTGGTTATCTACTAATAAAGTACAATACAGTTTTTCATACATACCTACCCATTTTAAAATAATTTAATGGACATACGCTATTCAAAGTACGTTATAATATCCATAATGCCACAATACAAAACTCAGAACATCCGTAACATTTAAACACTTTTTCTGATTTTTTAACTACTATTATGCTAAACTGCTAAATAAAGATAATCAATAAATTTTTATCTAAGAGATAAAAAGAGAATTTGTAATAATCATGATCTAACATATACTATATCAAAATTAAAAATATAAACAACACTAAGTACTCAAATATTAAATTTAATACATTTAAATACTACTAGTACGAGAATTTGCATTACAGTCAAACTTCCTGAAATGGACACTTCCCAAGTATGGACTCCTAATAACAGACAACTTTAAAGTCCATGGCACTACAATACTAGCTCTTATAAATTAAAAAAATTCTATTTAGCGGACATTCTGAAAAATAGGTAGACACACCCACATTGTGCATTGTTTCCTTTTAAATTATCTCAATAACACACACATATCGCTACAGATTCACGACGATGGCAATTTTAAAGGATGAAAATGTTTACATTTACGTAATTGAAAATATAAGTGTTTAATCATCTTAATGACAATCTTAATGTTTGGCCTTGGCAACATAAATGCACAGCCATGACAGGCACAATTAAACTAGGGCTACCATGTGGATTCTTTAGCTACTAACTGTTGCTGTCAAACCTACGAACATAGTGGATAACTTCTTTGCATGTTTTATCAAGCAAGCAAAGTTAAAAATTTATTTCTTTAATTTTGTGGTTTATGTTACGTAATTTGGACAATCTCTGGGGAAATTAACAATGTCTCAAAAACAATAACTCTCACACTTGAAGAAAAAATTGATATAACTAATGTGCATGGAAAAGAAAAACGGTTAACCAAGCTATTGAAAGAACAAGCCAACTGAAACTGTATTTTTTGACAAAAATTTGATGCAGAAATCTCATAAGAACCCACCAGGAAGACAAGTATACTAAAACCTCAGTCATAGGAGCCCCATGTAGATGAAAATATTTTAGTAAACAATTTTTTGGATATTGTTTGCAACAGATGAAATGATTAATTCACAAAACTTACCTTAGATGTAGACAGGACATACAGGAAATGAGCCCCTGGTGCAACTGTTGTGTCTGGAAGAATAGTACTACCAGCATCAACAATCATTTCTCCATACTGTTCAGCTTTACTTGCACTAGACATCAGCACCTAAAACAATTAACGTACAAATTTATTGAACATTTTGGGAAAAGGGAAAATCCTACAAGTCATTAACTCATAAAATACATGTTTTTGCAATGAACAAATTAAAACAATTAAAACAGCATAGTACAGACAAATTCTATGTAATTACATAATCAAATTAAACACACACTGCACACACAGATTCAATAATTGACTGTAAATGAATTAAATGGCATTGAAAAGATCAACAGACATGAGTTTTACAGTAAAACTTGCTTAAGATGTTCCCACATAATACGTTTTTCCATTTATAAGGCTTAAATAATTATTCCCTGGATCACTTCCATATATCCCTTTGTTAATATTTCCCATTCAAAAGTTTGTGTACATAAATGCTTCCTGCATAAAACATTCATCATTTAAAGAAAAAATAATATAATAAAGTTTATCTTTACACTCTTAAACTATATTTATCATTAGTCTAATAAACAATTGTTTCAAAAGAACATGACATTAAAATCTTTGCCGCACACTGTTACCTTATATTTTTTAACCAATCATCTGATTGCATTCATATCAACTCTGTGGAGCAGTTCCATCTAGACACCATTTCCTCATTCGCGGCATAAGGTCTGACGAATACACAACAAACCACCATTTATTCGTTGACCTGTTAGCTTGACAAGTGATGCAACTGGTACAGCAATTTGAGGAACTAATCACATTTTCATTGTTTGCTGAGCACTATAGTAACATTTTTATATGGTGGACAATGTGCTGAACATTTTAATACTTGTCCTTCTATGATTTCAGTTTTTGGCCAGACTTTTACCAAATTTACCAAAAAACTGTGCACAATTTTTTATAAAACATGTGTTGAAAATTCATGGTACAAAGCTTAATCAAAACTTGACAATGTTGCATTGCAGCACTGCAAAGTGCACAGGTGTTCGTTCAAATGCTACTGCTTAAAGGAAAGACAGACATGTTGCATGTGGTTTGTGCTTTGTGATTTTGTTTTTCTGTGAGTAGACATTGCAATGATTGCCGAAGGTTAAAGTTAAGTACTAGAGGCAACCACCGTGCAGCTTGCACCACAGCTTCTGAGGGTCTCTAATCTTGTTTTTCATAGTAACTTAAGAGGTAATTATTCATAAATTGTAATAACTTAAGTACATAATAAAAATTTAAAAGTTGGATGCAAGGATTTTTCTACATAACAAATATTTGTGATAATGGAATCCCCACAAATAGCTCAATATTAAAAGAAAAAGCTGACCAAATAGCACATAATCAAAGTATGTCATTTGAGTGATTGTTTTATGTAGCAACTGATCTGTACTATTACCCTTTTAAGAAGTTTTTAATATCCAGGCCATTGAAAAATGTTTTAACAGGGTTTTACTGAAATTCAAAAAGTGTAGATATAATTTTTTATGTGTGTAGAAGATTTTTAAAAAAATTCTAATGGTATAATTTGAAACTAGTTTTGGTTATAATGGTATACAAATAAAAAAAATAAAAGGCTCAGAATAATTTACACAGTAGCAGTTTTCAAAGATATGTTTCCCATTTTCGCAAGTTATTTTTAATTTAAATTAGATATATTAAAACATTAATAAGATTTTTGAGGTCAGATGCAATAAGCAATAATTTATCATACCTTATAAACAAAAGTTAGTTTTCTACACATTACTAACATTATTTTATTCTACGTATACAATAAGGTAAAATTTTTCTTTACTCAATATCATTATTTTTCTATATCTCTAAAGTAAGCAAGTCATCATAGTACCATGTAGTTGTTCTCACAAACTTTTTAGTCTAATTTTTCATTCTTCCCAATACTTAAACTATTCTATTATATTTTTATTACTTTAATGGTAATATTTTCTGCCTTAAATGTGTTTAAATTGTTTTTAATATTATATTTGTGTGTAGAAAAGGACCACATTGTGTAAGGTTTATGTGAATCTGCGTGTGTGTGCATGTGTGTGTGCATATGTGTGTGTGAATATGCGTGTGTGCATGTGTGTGTGTGTGTGTGTGTGTGTGTGTGTGTGTGTGTGTGTTTACCCATGTGAAATGCGGACCTATAACTTCAAACACACAAAGGCATTTACAATGTAATCAGAAGACCTTGCATTTTCTGGTGTTAAACGAAGAACTTGTAAGTATGTTAGATGATATAAATGTACCCATATGAAAAGAGGACCTATGGCTTCAAACACACGTTGGTATTTAAACTGCAATCAGAAGACCTTGCATATTCTGGTGTTAAACGAGGACTTGTAGGCACAGTGTGTTAATATGATATAAATATACCCATATGAAGTGCGGACCTATGGCTTCAAAAGCACGTTGGTATTTACACTGCAATTGGAGGACCTTGCATATTCTGGTGTTAAACGAGGACTTGTAGGCACAGTGTGTTAATATGATATAAATATACCCATATGAAGTGCGGACCTATAGCTTCACACACACGTTGGTATTTACACTGCTATCAGAGGGCCTTGCATTTTCTGGTGGTAAACGAGGACTTGTACGTTGTACGAACAGTGATTTTATATGTTATACATATGTGTGTGTATGTATATATATATATGTACGTATATATACACCCAAATGGTGTGTGGACGTTTTAAGCTTGTTCAATTTAACCTACTGGATGCGGTTAAACATAAAAGTTGCAACCATTTGAATACAAGAGCTGAAATTTGAGTTTTCCTGGAATGTATAAAACGCTGTTTTACAAACGAATTTTGCCTTCTTAGTTGTTATTTCAGATTCGTGTAGTGCAGTCCATACACGAATATTTTCGGACATTCACTGCAACCGTCTATACACGTTTACTTTATCGCCGATGTCAGTAAGTAAAAAGTCAGGGGCATCAAATAAAGTATTTTTTTATGCTTCTGAATGCTTTGACTTAACCAATGTTTTTTAATACTTCTGGCAATTTGCTTCCTCCCCCCTCCTCATCCCTAGATAATAAATAAAAATAATTTACGTTACCTACGTTGTTTCATTAAACAAATAGATTTTTTGGGAAAAAAGTTTATTATTGAACAACATATTTCTTAAGATTAATTTACCGCCCCGAAAATATTTTACTGTGTGTTTCATTACGTTCATGGGAATTTGATTATAAATATGTATTTTTACGAGAAAACGTACAACACTACTTGCAATAGTTTTATAATGATAACAAATTATAATTTTTATGAAACTTGCAAATGGTATTTCAGCGAATATTGTTGCTATCGTTTCTCACAGTGAAGTTCAAACGCAGACTGTTTTATCACGGCTCGGGAACACCGTAAGGATCACAAAGTATTCTTCCGCCTTAGCGTTGTGTCACATGTGGCCATACGTAGCGAAAACACAATATGGCCGCCTTTGAGATAATAAATGTATATGTAAGGATAAATAAACAGTTATTCAGATATTCTTGAGAAATTCTCACTTTCACACCTTGGTAAAGTAAGCAGAATAACTTTGACCTAGTTTAATGTTAATGACATAGACAACGCTGTGTAGTTCTGCAAAATTACACCTATAGATACTTGTGTTTGCGTATCATAATATGAACTCAAATATATAACTAAGTAACTTCCATGAACGTTTGTAGGACTTGAACTAAACACATTTTTGCCGGCCTCTTTACGTATTTTATAGCAAAAGACCATTCGGGAGATGGTTTGTGACGTACTTGACGTAAGTTAGATGAGATAAGTTTTTAAAACGTTCCCATTTTATGTTCCCGGCATCAAGTGGTGAAGTGATTGATATCAACAATTGTATTAACTTTGGTTTTAACAGAACAGCACGTGTATTAAAGTAGCTTATTTATTTTGAGATATGTAGTATTTAATCACATAAAGTAACTCTTTAAAGGAGATAATAATTAATGGCTTTATGGTTATTTCAACTGTCAACAATGACACCGCATGGCTAACATCATCACTGCTTTCAGCCTGTGGCCGGGTCCAGAAAACATGGATGCCAATCCTAAAATATAATGTTTAACAGCTCCCGCACTAGACGGCCAAGTTGCCGTGGCCAGTTCGCCGCGACCTGAGAGTGCGTGGCAACTACTGAGAGAGCACACACTTGTCTGCGGCGGCCAGGCTCAGGCGTGTCGCTACGACTTGAAGGTGGATGCAGACCATGTCATTTGTGTGATTAGTCGCCTAGTGTGCGGGAGCTGTAAGGATGAATGACGAGAATATAAAAACAAATAACTTACCCGTGCGAATAAAACATTTTATCTTGATCAGACATCGAATGGTAATATAATAATGGGGTAGTATGTAAATGCAAGTATTTATTAATGCAAAGTATTGAAAATATAGTACCAACAGATTTTGGCCGTATCGAATATTTATTTTTACACTTCTTACAGTTAAAATCTTCTTCAATAACAATGTTAGAAGTTATAATGTGATAATCGTTTACTTTTTGGCTGTATGTGCCTGATACAAACATAAATAGGCCTACCATTGAATATACGAACTCGTGAAAAAACCATGTGGTAAAGAGGTTCTGGGAAATATAAACCTGCCCTTTAAAGCGTCTGACCTTGTGCTTTATTAATGGTCATTGTTATGCCTACTTTTCTTGGGAATTATTTCCTCATCATTTGGAAATACATTCCTCATCATTTGGAAATACAAAGTTGTATAATAAATTGTGAGTATAATGCGGAGTCTATGAGCAAAGTTGCTGTGTAAATGCAAATCATACATACATTTTGATGAAGTACAATGGGAGATTTAGCGTAACGGCAAAGAAACACCTATGAGAAATAATATATAGCCTAACAGCAGACAGAATATCAGTGTTATTGGGGTTTAGATAAATATAAAGTAACATTGCAAACTCTATATAAATAAGTAATGAAAACAATTAAATAAGTTATGTTACAAATTAAGTTATAAAAGTATGTGGAACTTACTTCGGTTAATTCGCTTCAACAGCTGTCATGCATGTAAGATTATTTATATAGCTATGGCAATCTCAAAAATGGCGTAGACTTGTGGCCAAAATAAGGCTTTTATAAACATGTTTTTATAATAATTTATTTCAAAACATTAATTTTTGTAAATTGTCTATTTACGTTATTAAATCATTAATTTTGAAGTTGTAAGGAAGACATGGCGAACTGACCAAAAACATCTTTGAGAAACTATCTATCTATCTGTCTATCTATCTATCTTATCTATCTACCTATCTATCTATCTATATATATAATCTGGGCGACTAGATCTTTTCATTATGGAGACCTGGATTTCCTGAAATAATAGAGTGTATTGTTATTTTTAGTCGAATTTTTTAAAAATAAAATAATGGCTTGTGAAACCCTAGAAAAAAATACAATCTATGAAATAAACATAACTGTAAAATTATTGAAACCATAAAAGAAAAAGCAATATAATTACTAAATATTTTAACAAAATAATAATTTTAAATTATTTTCACATTAATTTAAAAATTGAAAACGAAAATAGTTATGAATTTCTTTCTTTTATTTGGTTATTGTAGAGGTTTAACTTAACTGATTTTTATAACTTTACAATCAATTTTTTCTTTCCATATAATTTTATTTTAAAGCCCATTTTTTATGAAGAAAGTTAAAAATTTTAAAACTAAATATTGTCTTTTTTTACTTTCTCTGTACTTCAGGTCACCATAATGAAAATATTTAGACGACATAACAAACCCCGTTGTATTCTTTGAGGTCGCTCAAATTCTATTTTTGTATTTATATTTTCGTCAGTCATGCACGTGCTTCTTTTCCTATCCTCTTAAGAAGATTTCGAAGTTGCATGGTTGAATCATTCGAATCCAGACCGGCTGCGGGACAGGTATTCATATGCAAAATAAATCTTCGCACCGTTTTCACCATTGTGATTTAAAAAAACTGATAGTTTCAAGACCTTTGTAGAGGAATGAGTCAATCTTATTTTATATTTAAAATTGGAGAAATAATGTGATACTATTTTCAAAATAGTATAGATTCCAGACTGGTCATTTAATCAACTTAACAGTCAAAACACAGAATAAACACAGCAAGCACATTTCTAATGGAGACATAGAGGGCCCGAGGCTCCAGTACGCGTCTGGGCGCAGTCTCAGCAGGAGGAGAGGAGGCGTAGGCAGGCTGCGTCGCTAACTCCTTCCTGGAAGGTTACCAACCCTTTCGCAAGGTCATCCTCTCACGTCTTCTTCTCACGCGTTGCGCGCATGGTGCAAAACAAGACTTTCCGAATAACATGCATGTTTGAGAAATGTGTTTCACTTACACATTTAAATTTTCTGCTGTAGTTCTTAGGAATGTATTTTAAAATTATTATTTACCTCTCTTTAATTTATTTTATTAATAATAATTGTTTAGAAACAAATTTTAATTCATAACATGATAATGGAATGTTGTCTATAAATTACTTATTTGTTATTATAATCGCTCTTGTTTATAGCCAGCAAAGGCACACAAAATATACCAATCGTAAATAATGTAAGAAACTTATCTACTTAAAAGCCATTAAAAAATTTAAACCAATAAACCTATTTGTTGTTGAAATTTATGTTTTTAACTTCTCACTAGATAATGTTGTGGTACACGGACGTGTTAATACGGTTAACTGTTGGAAACAAAACTTGCATAACCTTTTGGTTTTCTAAAACTAGCCCCTAAAAAATAATTTAATAATGAATAGTATTTATTACACTCGCGCTATAAAAAATTGGACTAAAACGTGTACTAGAAAATAAGTATATTACTGAAATAAATACAGTGCATTTAAATAACTTAGCAACTGTATTGATCTGTTAAGTTGCGTTGACAAATTCACCCCCGCTTATCATAAAATTATTTACTTTAATTTAGTAATACTAACTTTAGGTATGTTGAATAACACTTTTATAGTAATATTTAAAAACGTGCTTTTAATTACTCGCATTTGTTTTATAGTTAAACTGTTAAAAAATCAGATTCGAAATACAAGAGGTACGCACAATGTACCATTCGTTACTTAACCACAGTGATTTTAATTAGGAAGGCCGGTATTTCTGTTAATCTCCACTTCGCATAAACGAAGGAAACTAGTAATTTAACCGACTGTTCCCTATAGATTTGATCATTTACAAAGGTAAGTAAAATAATATACAGGACCAAGGAAAATTTTGGAAGTAAAAAATAAAATTTTCAAAGAGAAGATAAATCAAGGATCATGATTGTGAAACGAAAGAAAATATTTATTACATGTGTTGATATTATCTATAATAGGTAATATTTTCCTAAGCCATATTAATTATTTTTATTTTTTATTTGTAATGTATGACTGTTATTATATCCTTCTTTATATGTAGGAAGCTAAGATACCATGGAGAAAATCTCATTTAGTAACCAACCTATGTAAGTGTTTTATTGTTGGAGACTATTGCTGGTGTATTCAAGGAAATTTTGCTTCATTGACATATGTACGTCTATTAATAGAGAAAGGATTTAAGATCATGGATATATGTGCCGTTAGTGGAATGAAGAAGAACTTATGCTATCCAGTATGAGTAAGAATTCAAAAAAACTTCGGCTGAAGGTTTATCACGAAAAAATAACCCATAAATGTACAACTGATGGTTATTAGTGCTTTCCAAATATGATATACGCCTTTTAAGTTGGAGCTGAACAAATAGTTTATTGCAAATAATAGATTAAGAATTAAGGATAAATGTGTTTAGTGTCTGCATAAAGTTTAATTTTAAAAATTCTGCAGTCATAACAAAACTCGTCGCTGTCAACAGGACGTATTCATAAAGGTATCTTCATAACTAAATGCTGGTCTCTTATTACAGAAGGCAGGTTAATTTATGTTACAAATTTCTGTAGAGATTTTTTTTTCATTTTTAATTTAGAGTAGAATCCTGGCGGACTCGCAGAAAAACGAATCTAATTCCTCCGACTAAGCATTGGTCATTAAATGTAAAGATCAAGGCTTGCTGCGTCCTACAGCGCAAATCAAGTGCACAGCCGAAGATTTCATGGCGCTTCTGCCACGTGCCGTATCTAATTGCTGTTGGTTCGGCCGGTCGCACAGTCAGGAGCGTTGTAAAACCACGGCTAGACTATGTGTGCCTATCTTGCTATTGGGTAGGCGGCTGGTGACAGCTTACAAACCTCTCCACTCCCCTCCCCCACCCAACATAATAAACTTATTTTACAGAAAAACAACAGGAACCGTCCTTTAACTCCACTACCTGTGACCTTGAAGCCAAGCCGAGCCCGGCCTGCGTATGTTGATGACTTCATTTTTACGACATTTCTCTACTATAAATGCTATTTCTGTAGATTTTATCTTTAGAACTCTCTTGCATTTGTAGTTCTCCTACAACAAAATGAATGTAGACAGTTGCGAAACTGCTAATAATTAACACGCAACATTTTACGCCCGTTATATTACACTTTCTAAATATCAGTTACACATATCTGTGACAGAACAACACACGCAAAATAAATATTATATTCAATTAGCAGTACTACCATTCAATGGTACTATCTATTAACCAATACTTATTGAGAGAAAATGAAAAATAAGCAAGGGGGGGAGGGGGAAGAATTAATATAGCGTGTAAGCCTGAGCCTGGCGATAGTGGGCTTTGAATCACTTGTGTGACTTGTGTGCCGACTCGGTGCTGTGAGGAGTGAAGTCTCTCTTGGGGGATCGGCTCGAGCATCGCAAGCCAGAACATCACCAGTGACTTGTGCAATCTGTGGTGTGTTCACCATGGAATGCAGTTGTTTTGATCCGCGGGAGGAAAAGAAGGGTGGGCATGAGAGCGACAGATTGTTTTTCTGGAAGTCCCTCGTGAAAGCCGCGTAGTGCTTGCTGTATGTAATAAATAGCAACAAAAGTTTTATTATCTTTTTAAAATATAGTTTCCTCACGGGTTGATAAAAAACGAGAGAGCCCCAAGTAAACCCACCGAGCGTCGGCTACATTCACCACATTTCTTAGTTAGGAAAATTAATAATTTTTATCCAGTCCGTGCTTCATCAAACCAAATTTTTTTTAATACTAAAACCTGTTAAATGAAATGCAAGTACACGGGTTGGACGAATGTTAACTTTAATTTTATACTAGGTCTATAATGTACACGGACGCAAATGAATAATTTTGCTGTTAGTCTGTAATACATTGTGAGTGGGAATCGCAAACACATTTTTTACCCCGTTGAAGGAAAGCCCTAGATCCGTCCTGGGCATGGGTTGGATTCCTCGTCAATAGAGTGGGATTTTGTATTATGCCTCTGTTTAAATAGGTTGGGATGAATTATGGATTATAGCTATTAATTTGTAAGGGATTGTGTGTAATCTTTGAAGCACAAAAATCAAACTTTCTTTTTCAAGTTTTTCACATAAATTTCACGACGTTATGTGACAGTGTCACATGAAAACGCTCTTATCTTTGTGTTAATATATATGAAAGTTTGCAAGTCATCTAAAAAATATAATATAAGTTACATTTTAAGAATTTTTAATTATTTAAAATTTTTTTAGCGACTCTGATTTTTATGAACTTCGTAAGTAACCGTCACCAAAACTTCGTAGCACACGCGTTATATGTAGGTATTTAGTTAAATTTGTAAATAAAATAAATATTATTTATGAGTTTTTATTTTACGTAACAATATAAAATAAATAAACAAATGAAAATTGTAAACTATTCATACTGTGCAGTTTAAATTGGTTGAAATAAAATGAACAAAATATTCTTGGTGTTATAAATTACTTCCAAAATCTGTTACAATAAATTGAAAGAATTCCAATACTATTCATGTTACTGTGGACGAAGTGTGCGTATGTGTGTTATGTATGTAGTGTTATGTAGTGTGTTATGTTTTGTATGTACAGACGGTTGGAAAAAGCTAAATTATTAGTCATGCAATATACCTTTTGTAATATTTGAAGTTTAAGAATATACTTAACAAAATTATGAAACATGTATTCTATGAAAAGGCTCCATTGCTTAGCATATTATTATTTTTTCCATGTTACAATGGTAGTGTTATTCTGCAGCTGTCACTAAAATAGTTTTATTTTTATATGATAATTTAGTCCTAGTTTCAAATCTAAGTAAACTATCTGATGATAATTTATTTATTATTTAGACTTATTATGTTATTGTTACTGGAAAATTGTTGCATATGTTTATTATTAGATTATTTTCAAACATGACTTGGTTAAAACGTCAAACAGAATTTTTCACAGCGTGTGAAACTTACAACCCGTAACAAGTTGACTTTTATCTAAACAAATGTTTTTCATGTACAATCTTCAGGCCATAGAAAATAGGAATGAGATGAGCTCATAATAATAAAACAACACTTATTTATTTTAAAGCAGACGGAAAGCTAGTTTTGTTAAGTTAACTATCGACTTGACTTCAGTCAAAAATGAAACTAAGGCCGGCTACATTTTTATCTCACGCGTAGGTATAAATTTTGTGTGACCTATTTTTCAAAGTGGCTGAAATTATTTGTAATGAATTGTTTCAAACCCATTGTCTATACATTTAAAAAATCAAGTATTGTATAAAATATATTTTTATAAAAATGTTGAACTTTTTAATTGGCAAATATTTTTTTTCTAAAGATAGCTATGAACTGTATTATCGAGCGAGCCTGCTTTTCAGTCTAAATGCCATGGATTTAATTATTAGATGCAAGCTTGGTTATGTAGCTGTGGCAGTAGGCCCTAATATATACTTAGCACTGGAAATTAGAACTTCTATGGCAATAAAGGTTAATGAAAATTTTAAATAAATACTATCCTTGCATTTACTGTAAACTAAAGAAGCTTATCTAAGATGAGTAGTATCATTAAAAATGATTATTAATTTCAAAATTTTATTCTCTATGATAACTAAGAAATAATATCATATACCTGAAACTGATTTGAAACTTCACGTTTAAAGTGTTTAAGAAGGCGTTAGTGATGCTTAGGTATTTAACCATTTTTGTCAAAAAAATAATTTATATCGGCATGAAGGTTGGAAAATCTAAAGCGAAAGGTTTTAAGTTTTTTAAAATAATTCGTTAAATAAAGGTAGAACAAAAAAAAAGTGTCCTGGAGTACAAGTCAGAATCGCAGAAAGTCTCCATCTAACACCGTGTGGGCCGCGCCAAGGGCGTTAGGGCCATAACTGCCCCGGCGTGGCGGAGTAACGGGAACATGGTTGGAAGTCGTGACGTCACGGGGAAGCTCAGGGGGTCGTCACAAGATAGGTCTCACGATGTGCTTATTTAACACTAACGATTCGTCTGTACTAATATCAAAATGCCATTCACATTCAGAGTTAAATTATATATATATATATATATATATATATATATATATATATATATATATATATATATATATATATATTGCACCCAAGAAAATAAAGTTTACTATTCAAGCTTTAAGGAAACCATTTAACAAATGGTTTTAAATAAAAAAAAGTAAATCAACAAATGTTACACGGTCAGGGTGAAGTCCTTTATTTGGCAAACGTCTGGCTTATGAATTAAATAAAAAATAAACAGGATGCATAGCTGTTAAATAATGGGAATTGCATCAAATATAAATGAGCAGCATTACCTCGACAAAAGTTTGTATTTCAATACAAATATGTATATTAATATTTGTGTGCCCATGTGTATATTAATGTAACAATCGAGTGTTTGAAGGCACTAATTTTAAATTCCTATTTGCATTTTTACGATATTTATAACAACTTCTATCAATAATGTATTTCAATATATGGGAATTTATGTAAATTAATAAAGTTATTTTAGAACCCAAAGATGTTAATGGAGTGTGAATCAAGTATTTTATAATCTAAACACATTTAATCTGTAATAAAACATTAAACAAAGCCTTAACTTTTTTGACATGAATATCAAGACAAGGAAATACAACGTAAGACATTTTTATTTAAACGTATATGTGTATTAAATTACCAAATCCTGTACTGGATGAATTCCGAAGAAAACCTAGAATTTAATATATTTTGGGTCAAAATTAAATTATTTGGTTTTATGCTGTGTTAGTAGCGTCAGAATCATTTATAGCCGATAGTAGCAGAAGGAGGGGGGGGGGGGGGGGGGGGGACAGAAATCATGTTTATTCTAAGGGTGAAATCTCTGTCTACTTTATATTCCTTGGGCTGGTTTTTAGCAACATGCGGTCAGACAACACGTGCCTTCCTGCTAAATTACTGTTGTTTTGGAAATCTTTGAGTTTTTATAGAAGCTTTAGTAAAATAATTATTTTACCATTAGCAGCTGCTCTCTTGAGAGATTTTGTGTTTTCAATTGCTATCGTGTCAACAAGAGAGCGCTTTACAGTTCTCTCGTTGGATGAAACAAAAGGTGATGCTAGAATGTGTTACAATCAAAAGGAAGACAAAGCAAGTAATAGGCACAATTACAAACTCCGGATTTGAAAATTTAAAGAGAATGGAAAAATCTGGGTTTCAAGTCTGCTGTTGTGTTAGGGGATGATGTCAAAGATAGTGGAAAAACCGTAAAAATTTATCCACAGTAACCTTAACACTTTAGCAGACAAACATCGTGTGATTAGAAAAAAGTGTACCTAAAACATACATAATGTTTTTTAAAGTATATATATTTACACCAATTTAGATATTCGTGGCGGAGTGAAAGAGTGTGTTAGGTCATGGCTTAGTAACTTAAACCAATCACGTTTTGTAAGTTGAAATCTATCTTAATTCAATATTTATTTGTTTCCAATTTACACAGATTTAATTTTTATTCTAACATTTACAGACTAAACATATTTTGTAAGTAAAACCTAATTATTTAATAGTCACCCTCGGGACCGGTCCTATGACGGATAATTTAATAGACGGACAGTAGAAATTCAATTTCAAACGTGAACAGTTACATTTAAATATAAGTAAATAAGTAGTACGAGATTTTAAAATATTTGGGAAAAATAGAAAGCCATGTTTAATTAGATAACATATATAGTAGTTTTATTTACCAATTTAGTATAACATAGTTTAATGTGCAATGTTGTACAATGTGTACATATGTACGGACTTTGGAGAATTTCTTTAAGTTAAATTGTTTACATCCTAATAAAAAGAAGTCATTTTCTTCTGTTTATTTGCAGCTCGAGCTTTATTCAAGCAATGTTCTGTTTTTTTTTACGGAAACAGCATGAATAACGTTTCATAAAAAATCGCATACAAGTAGTGACGGATAACAGAGATAGTTGGTTAAAGTAGTTTTACTTATTTAGAATTGTTAAATTTTAACCTTGCCTTGCTTTATAAACATACCAACATAAATATTTTTAGTGATATAATTTTCGTACTTAATATTCAATTAATATTTTAAAAACATACATTATTAAATATTATTTGTTATTTTTAAATGTACTAAAAATAAGGGCCGAGTTGGCATCCATTTGGTTAGGATTCCACTCTAATAATTATGTTGCAATTCCTGCTGTCATCAACACTATAATAAGATAACTGTGCAACGAAAGTATTATTTAAGGGAATTTTCTTGATAATGTATAGCCTGCTAATTTAAATTATGCACGTCTTTTTACGTATAAATATTTTGTATAATTATTTTTTTGTAATATCAATAAATTATTAGATATAACTTTATGCGAAGATATGGGAATTGGTTTTGCACAAGTTCTCGTAGTCAATATCATGTAAGTAACGATAATAAAAACTGGATAGGGTAGATTTTTTTATGAAAATTAGTTCTCACAAAGTGAATTTGTGTCATCGAAACCAAACTTGCGCCCATATGCAAATGCAAGTTATTGCGTTCTTACATATGTACATGATATTATCTACTTAAGTCTTTAACATGCAGTTTTAAAACGATAATCGCAAAAGGTAGGTATCGCAATTAAATTTTAATGCACTTTTACAGACAACTGTTAAGTCATTTCTGTAGACATATATCAAAAATATAATAAAATATCATCTCTAGTTACCTGTACTATGAAAAATACCCTATTCCAGTTCTACTATCAGTTTTTCTTTCATTCGATGCCATTTTCTGTGACTATAAATAAATGCTGGTTTTAAGAATTGACCATTCTGTCGGGAAAATAGAATTTGAGTTGTGAATTAACACTTTTACAAGTTGGGGTTTTCGAGGTAGTTTGTTTTATATTTGTTGAGCTTTACTCAGAGTCATCCATTTCGGTACCTGGGTAAGTAAATGAATACAAAAGTGTTTGAAAAAACATTTTTGATTTTAATGCGTAGATGTGCGTTTCTTTATGAATCTATAAATATGAACAAACATATTATTTATTTATCGCTATCATGTTTTCACGCGTCGTATGTCATGTTCATTCCACCTCTTCATTATAGATGTATTAAAACAAGGGGAAAAAATTAATTATCATTGCGAGTAAACAGTATTTTAGTAACAGTTAATCTTTTTTCCCTTTCTAATTTCTCTTACTTTCCAAGCTCACATACAAGATATCTCTTCTGTTGTTGGTGTGTGTATTGATACCAGTTTCAGGCAACGTTGGAAAAATGCAAGTGAGCTATCCCACACACAGCTACTGCGCTAATTTGGCAACGTTGCACTTGGTTAAGAATGGGTTGAGAGTACCGCATTACCTCCCTCCCTGCCTGCCTGCCTGCCTGCCTGCCTCCCTCCCACTCTCCCAACCTCCCACCCTCCTTCACCCCTTCCCCCGTCCTACTCCAACGCTTGAAATGTTTACGCTGTTTCAACACTTCGATTGGACATAAACACGTTTCAAGGAAACTAAATATATATTGTCTCACCTGATATACATTTTTCCTGACTAGCCACGAAAAATGCTACTTTCATTAAGGGTTCTTGGAAGTAAGAACTTAAAATTTGTTTGTGGTAGGCAGTTTTCACTGATAAACTGAGCGCTTCATGTAAATATTTTTACAGAAATGACATCACAAAATACGTAATTTACCTATATTTACATCATAGGTATTTCGGTATTTAGGATCGGCATATGTTTTTTTTTTTTTTTTTTTTTTCACTATTCCGGTGCCGAAAGTTTGCCCGATTTGTACCTTATCTTTTGTTGAAATGCAATATGATAAAATATTTTTTTTATTTGTATATAAATAAATAACATTTATACACAATGTTCCACTCACTTCTCCCCAACCCACACAATGTGACAAGCCACCTGAACTAATGCCCCTTTGCCCAACCTCCTTAAATATATCCGGCTATGATATGCAAAACATTTAAACTAACGTTCTCCAACCCCATCTTCATTACTTATTTAAAACAGCGGCATGCTAATCAAATAAGAACACATAAGGGCATACATGGTGATAATCACATAGTTTTTATAAAACTTTATTATTGTTTTTAACACTTTCAAGTTGATATTCTTTATATGTTTCGAATATTTCATTTGTACATTTCACTCCCATAGAATTATACAACTTTCATGAAGTACTATAAAAACATAAAAGCCATTATCAGAATGTATCTCGTCAAAAGTTTTCGATCAAAGCAGAAACAAAAGTTATTCGAAGAATAACCTTAGCCTAAACTTACTGTACAGGTGCATTAAAGATGTATAAATACAAAAATTTTCTACTGTATAATCAGTTTCGTAAGTGTTCTCTATATTTAAACAAATGAACATACATCTTTCTTTTCAAGACTGAACAGTGTCCAGTTGGTATTGAAGAAATTGACCTATCTATCTATCTCTAGTTTCATCTACATGATAACAGAACTTTTAAAGTGTTGTCTGTGATTTGTTAGTATTTTGTAGGAGAATAGATTATTCTATGGAGTAAATTTAAAAATCGCAGACCATAATTTTTTTTCATTTAGGAGATTCAAATGGAAAATGCACAAAAAACCATAACATTCTCAATTAAAAAAATAAAGGTTCAACCTTTTGAAGCAAGAGAAATTTCTAAATTAATAAAATTATGGCGACAAAAATACAATTTGGTATGTGATTATTATAAAAATCTCACATGTAAAAATTTAATTTATGTATGCTGATGACGAGGACTTTGTTTATAAGTACATTTTATTCCAATATTTATTTGGTATTTTTATAAATTGGTACATTAGGAATCTAGGCATTTCAAAATAGAAAGGTTAGGGGAATGTATGAGTTTTTGTGGTAAGTTGGCGCACATTGGAAGGCCAAGTTTGGAAATAAATATCTGTTCACTGAGATGATTAGGACCAGGTAACGTTTTATGATTTTTCTCTACTTCGCATTGAAAGAAAAAAAAAACTGTCGAAAAACTAAAGTGTGAAAAAATATAATAGGCTTCCTGCCGCATCTGACCTTTAGAATTTGGTTCAATATTTCAATTTAATACTTTTTAATTTTTTGTGATACTTGTTTATCTAATTTATGTGTACGTGACGCCATACATGTGTTCAAATAGCCCCTTGAGAAGCTGTTAGTTTTCGAAATTTTCGGACGCACAATTAAAGTAGGAGGTACTGGGTCATCGGTCCCTCCCAAAATTTGAAGCTGGATCCGCCACTGAGTGACGAATAAGTTGTCAGCACTGGAGAGAAGACACACGTGTTGAGCTGATTTTGTGTAGAGTCGCACGTTTCCACGAACTGCAAGTTGCGATGGAGCATGTTGACGAGCGGGCACGGTGGAGTGTGGATGGAGGGGAAGAGGGGGACGGGAGTGGCGCCAGAAACACAAAAACAACACCACCCTGGAAACTGTGTAAAGGTCCTTAGATTGAGTGGTACAATACACAGTCCTCGGTTAAGTATTTAGTTTAAACCGGTGTGTAAATTTAACCAAATGGTCGTCTTATTAAACATATAATAGTATATCAAACTGTGTAAAGGTCCTTAGATTGAGTGGTACAATACACAGTCCTCGGTTAAGTATTGAGTTTTAACTGGTGTGTAAATGACCATGCGGTCCTCTTATTAAACATGGAACAATATATCCAACTGTGTTAAAGTCCTTAGATTGAGTGGTACAATACACAGTCCTCTGTCAACTACTGAGTTTATACTGGTGTGTAAATATAACCACGCGGTATAACTATGCGGTCCTCTTATTAAACATGGAACAGTATATGAAACAGTGTAAAAGTCCTTAGGTTGAGTGGTACAATCCACAGTCCTCGGGTAAGTATTGAATTTAAACTGGTGTGTAAATGACCATGTGGTCCTCTTATTAAACATGGAACAGTATATAAAACTGTGTAAAAGTCCTTAGGTTGAGTGGTACAGTACACAGTCCTCGTTTAAGTATTGAGCTTAAACTGATGTGTAAATGACCACGCGGTACTCTTATTTAACATGAAATAGTATATATCAAACTGTGTAAAAGTCCTTAGATTGATTGGTGCAGTACACAGTCTTCGGTTAAGAATTGATTTTAAGCTGGTGTGTAAATATAACCGTGCGGTCTAAATATTAAACATGAAACAATATTCTAAACTATTTAATGTCCATTGTTTTTCGTAGAATATAGTTCTTATTTAAAGTTCGTAATTCAGTTTTTTCGTGAAACTAATAACATTTGTTTGGACAAGAATTTCGGAAAGTTTTATTCTCTTACCAAAAACTAATTATACCTAATTTTTTTTAATTTTTATAAAATGTAACTGAATACATTTTTGTAATTGTATCACACTTATTATTGGTTGCACTGTTGTTTAAACATTTCGTTGAGAATTTATTTGTTGGTTTTTAAATATTTTATACGTTGAGATTTCTATGTTAATATGTATGAAAATTAAATTTTTCCTTTAATACGATAAGTAGGATATAGTTCTAACTTCTTATTCTTAAATCACTAGTTTTATCTAGTTTTATTATTTAGGTTGGTTGAAACCTTCGTTCAATACCAGCAGAATTGATGTCTTTAAATAAAACATTAATTATTTTTTTATATCGGAATAAACGGGGTTCTACGGGTTCTCTTCCAAATATTGAATTGTAATTCATAGTTCAAAATCTCAATTAATAGAAAAATTAATCACCATAACAATTTTTTCGTGAATAACATTTAAATAAATGAAGTTTTTGGAGCAAAATTAATGTTTTAGTTCAGTTAAAATATATATATTTTTTGTATGTTTACACAAATTCGGATAAGTGGTTTTATCAAAAAAAACTTTTACGGAAATTATAAAATATAGGTATTTAGTAACGATGAAGCGAAGTCAAATGTAAATGGAGCAGCAGCGGGATTATACAGGGAAGAAAACGGAAGAACCCCGAGAATCGACTCCGTATCACCTTAGCAAGGAACACTGGTTCGACTACACGACTACCAGGAACCCTGTCTTGTTGAAACATTTATACTGATTTTGCTAGTCCTGCAGTTAACTGTAAAACTTTACAGTCCTCGGATAAAGCGCCAGACACACTTTGTGTGAAGGTCCTCAGTCTGACAGGTCCTCTGATATGCTTGCTAAAGTAATAGTCCTCGGAAGCTACGTTAGTGTTTGTGTATTCCCGTCCTCTATTTAAGGGTAAAAAATGGGGTCCTCGAATAGGGGCCTAAGTACGTATAGGTGTGTGCATATGTGTATGTGTGCATATCTGTGTGTGTGCATATATGTGTGTGTGCATATATGTGTGTGTGCATATGTGTGTGTGTGTGTGCATATGTGTGTGTGCACTATGTGTGTGTGTACTGTGTGTGTGTACTATGTGTCTGTCTGTTGTGTCTGTGTGTTTTTTTTAATAAACTTTTTCTTAAACTTTGTGCTTCATATTACATATATTGTGATAGCTTTGATGCTTAAAGGATTTTTTTTTTTTTCATTAAAATTAATGTAAAAGTAAAATACAGCATGAACAGTCTCTATACAGATTCAGAGAACAAAATAAATCCTGTGAAACACATCAAACAGGACCATCGGAGCTCAAAAGCATACAAAAACTGAATTTCCTAATAGTAATACAAAATCACACCCGTTGATGTTGAATTTCACACAGAGTTGATACTGAACTGGCAGTGGCTGAACTGAAGCATAGTGTACCACTTGCTGTCTAATCATATTTATTTAGAATGGGATAAGGATGACAGAAGAACAACTACTTCAGACAAGTGACTAAATAGAAACATTCATGAAATAAATTTGCTGAGTTTTTGCACAGGTAATCTTGTTGCAACTAAGAAAACATTTTCTAACCTTCCAACAACATACATAATTGGAGAAAAAGTAAGAAATTAAGTATCACCCCAATTTTATGTAAGTATGCTTGATATTTTACATTGCTTGATTAAAACTAAATTGTAGCTATTAATACACTAACTGAAAAGGTGTAACTGTGAGTACAAAAAGACTTAGTTCAAATATTTAATTAGATTATTTTAACTTCCAATATCGCCAAACAAATGAAAGGTCATGGTGGTTAAATGGTCAAATCCCTTGCCTCCCACCAAAGTGATTTGGATTCAATTTTCTGATGGGGTCAAACCTGAACATTCTGTATTGATGTTTCCCCAAGCAAGTGGGTTTTCTCAGGTTCCTCAGCTTCCTCTAACCATGCATTCCATCAATGCCCCATTCTAATATCATCATTCTTCATTGTCTCGAATGACCCCAATGTCAGTGAGATGTTAAGCCCTGATTCAGTCATTATTCATGCAACCAAATGTCAGGTTCAGCTTAATTCAATTTTAAGACTTATTGACAAAAACATTTTAAGTGATAATTATTGCAAAAATATCAATAACAGAATAACATAAAAATAAGGAGACAACATAATTCCATCAAAACAACAAGAAATGAACATTTATAATATCATTTTTGGTACAGTTATAACAGCTTTGCTGGACATCAAAGATGTTTTATAAATTATGTTTTAAACAATTAGATATAAATTATTCAAAATCTTGCATATTTGAAATTCTGGAACGTGTTAACTATTTCTTTGTATTAACATGCCAGATATTGCAGATAAAAATTCAAGGACTTTCAAGGATTTTTCAAGGACAATAAAGCCAAATTTTAAGGACCATCATTGGCTTTGATAAATTATCAAATATACTTAATACCTTATTTTGTAATACTCAAAAAATGTGGTCCTCACAAGACTGAATGGTTTTCATGTACATTTTTAACATATTTCTTTTTTATCACATTTTTAAGACACATCAGGAAAAAATTAATATCAGAAAATCTAAATACAATTGTAAAATTGATTGTAGAATGAAATATTATTGCTAAAATTCTAATATGCCAAAATCGATTTCATCACTTACCAGTATTTCATAAACCTTCTCTGCTGGTCACTGTCCCTCAATTTTCAGAATTATACATTACTAACCTGTGCTTCAGTAAAATCATTAAAATCATGTTTCACAGTTTGTGTTTCTGTCTTGTCACGAGTAGCATGCTGTACTGCAGACACTGACACCCATTAACAAATTTAAACAAATATTTACACAAATGTGGCTAATAAAATAATTGTGAATTTAAAAAATGAAGACCCATTTCTGTATATTCAAGATAAAAAGATGAAAAGTCCTGAACAGACAATAGACAATACAATTTAAGTTAAATTTGTTTACAATCATTCAACTTGCTACACAAAAGCTCATCAAGTTTTGCAAATTCTGCCACTTATTCTTTTGCTGTCCTCCTGTAACTGTTAGACCTTGAAACAAATGTTAACTTTCCTGTTTTTTCTGCTTGCTTTGAGAGTTTATCAGCTGATGCACTCAGTGTGTCTATGTCCGCTTGAAGTCTACGCTTTTTTTCCTTCAGTTCATCTAACTCATCAGTAACACATTTCATTTTTAAGGATTTCTGCTCTTTTTCTCTTGCTCTTTTTTTTTTCCAAATAACCTTGCCACTAGTGCTGCAAATGCTGAGATGATCACGTCTTTTGTAATTTTAAAATTAGTAACACCACCAGCAGATGTAAAGTGCTCACCAATTATTCGCTGTGCAATAAGTGTACGCTCTTGCATGTTCTCCACTTCAATTTTCCTGTTCAAGGAAAACCCTCTCTCAACTGCTGCTTGACCATGGGAAAGAATAAGTAGCATTTTCATTACTGACCACAGCTTTTCATAGTCAGATTTTGACATTGCACAGGCATATAATAGCGAATCCAAATGATCTGCCACTGGTCTGAACTTCTCAAATTATGAGGAGAAACCAAATTCAGCAATGAATTCTTTGTATGATGAAATTAAGTCATTACAATCAGTTTCTTGAACTCATTTAGCCTCCACTAACGTCTTCAATGTCAAAGTAAACTTTGTTGCACAATCTGTTGAAATATTCATTTCCCTTGGGTCTAAACATTTGAGGATTCTCACAACTGAATACTGTAAAGGACATTTCTTCAAAATTTTCTTTTCAGTTTCAACTAGAGAATCACGGCATTGCATACGCAACTGCAAAACATCATATTCCTTAACAACATTTCTCTGAATAAAACCTTTGATCATGTTCTCAGCAGCAAATCCTAACTGAACTTTTGCCACAGACAAATGATTCTCTTTCATACTTACATCAATTTTCATAAGCTTGATGCCCGTAGCAGCACTCTTCAGCTCACTATCCTTGATGAACCTTTCCATCTAGCTTTGGATCAATTTCTCCATGTCCTTAGCCAAAAAGGGCAGCATGGGTTTATCAGTTTGGTACACTTTCAAAAAAACTTCAACTTGTTTTGCAATTGACTGGAATGTTAAAAGCTTTACTGGACACAATGCATCATTTGCTGCTTCTTTAATAACTGAGAAAGATTTTGTGTTCGGGTTTGGAATCTTTTTTCCTGCAACTTCCTGTACATACATTACAATATGAGGCCAAATCTCAAGAGCACGAGTAACCACAATCACATTTTCAACCCATCTTACTGTACAAAACTTCAAGGGAAATACATTTGATTCTGTTGACATAATCTGCCCTTCTAGCTGGTGAGTCCTTGAAAAGATAATACAAGCTAGATAAAACCTTATCTAGATCCCATGTGGATGATGTAGAACCATGCTTGAATGCCCCATGAATTATGTGTAACCCGCAGCTGCCTGTATGAATCACTGAAACATTGGAATCTCTCGTCAGCTGATCACACACAAGGTCATAAAATTTCCAATTTACGTTTGGGCCATCCATGGACAGCTGTAACAAATAACTGCCAACATCTGAATACATATTTTCATAGGAGGTGAACATATCTTGAGCAGTAGAGTGTTCTAAAAATTCGGAATGTACGTAAGATGATCTGAACTTATCACCTTCCCAGTAACGAACATGGTAATCCATTTGTTTCTTCTGCAGTTTCCTGTTCATACTTTCATCAAAAAGCAAAACATAAGTTTCTTGTTTCCGAAGGGTTTCCATAAATAGAGATTGAAAATATGGAGAAATGCCAAAACAACAAAGATAAGCATACTTAGTTTCTCCTAGTGAAAAGCTCTGGGCAATGTTACTGTCACTAAACATATGTTTGAAAATTTGTGAAATATCTTCACATGACTTATACAAATAGTGGCTACAGCGTACTTTCAGGACCCACATAACTTCAGCTTTCTACAGGGTGGCCACTACATTTGTGATAAAAAATTCCAGGTTTTTTCCAGGTTTTTCCAGGTATTTTCAAGATTTTCCAGGTTTTGCAATATATATACAAAATGACATGTTTTTATTTATGTAATACATTATACAAAGCACACATTTGAAAACACGGAACTGTATAGTACTAAATATAAAACAAAAATGCACAAAATGTGATACATACCCAACTAAAAAAACAGGTGGCAGTTTACTAAATATATATTTGCCACATAACTTTAACCATTTTGTGTTTAAAATTTCTTCGTCTATGAGAGCGGTCTGTTTTAAGGCATCACTCATTATTTTGACTCTTTTTGCCTTGGTTCTTTTCTGTTTTTTTTTTTAACCAAATATATTTGGTATATTTTGTGCGTATTAAACAGGGCACAACACTGGCCGGCTGGTGGTTGTTTTCATTCAAAACGTGGCTAAAGAACTTGCATGGATCAAGCTGAAAACATCAGGCTATACGTGTAAGTTATAAGGAATCTTATTAGTGTCATGAATTGAGATATGTTTTTCGAGTAGATATACACATCGACCTACCAGATGCTCGCCCGCGTCTTGTTTTAACTGTCGCAGCGATGTTTATTTTGACAGCTCAAGCAATTATCTTTACCCGTGAGTTGATAGAAAAAGGTCGCTTCACACAGCATAAAAAAAGGAGCTACGCCACTTATTCCCCACGCAGGAAACACACTGGCTGCTGTCTGTCATTCCCCGCATTTCCCCCTTCATTTCTTCTAACATTCCACGTCCCGCCTCTCGCGCGAGCAATAACGAAGCGATGTAGCAGTTGCACCACGCATTGGGTCGTGTTTATGCTTTGCTGGTGACCGCAGGAGGTCCAACATGCTTTTATTCGGTATATATGATCTTTCATTGCGTTTTTTTTTAAATATTTTTTTCTGTTTTTCACATTTTGGTCAAAATTTCCAATTTTTTTATGGTTCCCGAGAATGTACTCGTAAAATCACTGCTTCGTTAAATCCGGTGTTCGTGAAATCGGGGTTCTGGTGTACATAATAATTATATGTTTAGTATTATTATTTTACAAATTGTAAGTGAACATAGCATTACCGACGTTAAAGGTAAGTTAATGCGGAAGGTTTATCGGCCGGCCTCAACACGCTGAGAATATTTATAAAAAAACGTGTTGTGTCGTTAGTTACTGGACATATTTGACAGTTTATTGATAAGCGATGGATTACAAGACGTCGTAGTTTATAACACCGCTAAACCGTTGGAAGCTACTAGTATAAATTAAAGTACTAATAAAACTTTGTTACAGGAAGTGTGGGCTTCATCCTGAGCAGGTTGAGTGGAAACAAAAATTCTGTAACTTGCAGGTTTCTTGATTGGTTAACTTATTTATAACTCTATTGTAATTCTTAGATTTGGCATGGCTTGTAAATGCTCCCCTACCCATCGTATCGATCTTGAAACTTTTATTGCATATCTTGCATCTCGCACAAGTTCTGTCTTTCGCATCCTCAGTAGCCCATGGAACCTCAAGACTCATAACGACAGGAATACCTAGTAGACATTGCCGCAATAGCTTCCTAACAAACTTCACAGCGTAAGACTAAAACCGCTCGAAGACTTGTACTGAACAGAACAAATTAGAACACCACCCCGTGTTGCACGCCGTAGTGCGGTTCATATTCCCCCTCCCCCTCCGCCTCTTAGTGACGTATTGCGTCTATGAGGAAAGAAGAAACATGACACGCCTGGGAACACTACAGTCGCTGCCAACATGACACTGTACAGATTTGCCGCGTGATTATCAGACGCCGCGATGTACGTCTTATATAAGTTGTGCGCATTTACACCGCAGCATTTGCCCAGGAAAGAAATAAAATTCCAGACAGTTTCCCGGTTTTACCCGGGCCCTTTCAAATTCCCGACATATTCCCGGTTTTTCCCGTTTTCCCGGTTTGGTGGCCACCCTGTTTCTATGTATCATGGCTCGAGAAGAAGGGAGTAAGTTTCTGGTTTTCTTGAGGTGTAGGCCTAATGTTCACTTCAGTATCAGCCACCATGGAAGATGAACATTGTTGGGACTTGGATCTACCATAAAAGTATTGGATTTCTAAACAAGACTTTTTGTCACTTGCACGATTGGAGTGTTTTTTTCCCATTCATGTGGCTTGTTAAAGCACACACACCCATTTTGCTAACATCAAAATCGGTTTCACACACATTACACCTAGCTTTATTTTTGTTTCCAACTTTTCCCAGCCACTTGTTAAAACTGGGATTCTGGCGCCACAAATCATTGAAAACACAATTGCCGGGCATTTTGATACAAACATTAAAATTAGTAGTCCTAAATTAACCCTAGTTATGGTCTTCACAAAATACACACCGAAAAAACAAACTCCACTACCACGAAATTAAACTACACAAAACTGCATAGTGCGAAGTAGTTATTGCAGACACTAAAGTTACAATCACAGCTGTCGGAACGAAAACAGTGTCATTTTCTTCTTAAGCCAGCACACGCCAACTGCAGCCCGCAAAGAAACGGACCAACACGAAAAACCAATAAATACATTCGTGAGTAGTTTACTGGTTATGTAAATCTTATCAGAGTTAATGTACAATATTTAATGAGCCATAAGATTTAGGTGGCAGTTACTGAATAAAGCATTTGGGCGGAATATTTTACACTGTAAAGTTGGCGAAACGAGCTATTTTTCAACCTTCTTCGGAGATGTTTGATAACGCTCGGAACACGCGCTCCGGCAGCCATACGATATTAAACGTATATTTACACATATTATGGTACAATTAAAGTATGGTTGCACTATAACTATAGTAATAGTTTATTTGTACCATAGTACCACACATTTATTGCTTCGTCATTCCGTTTAGGGTCGTACGCCTCTAGCCAGATATTTGTAGTACCCACAATTTCATGTCACGTTAACTCAAACTTCTAAATTCAAGGACTTTTGAAGACCCAAGTAATATCCAGGACTTTTCAAGGCCTTGAAATCCCCTTACCTAAATTCAAGGACTTTCAAGGACCGTACGAACCCTGATATTAATTTATGCACAATGGATGACTTGAGGTACCACCCTCTGAAGTCATGGTGTCATGTAATTACACGTGAACAGGGGAGGAACTGTGGGACACAAAACAGTTGCTGTCTAATACTGCCTATGGCAGCAAGGAAGCATTTATCATGGTTTTTCCCCAATTAACCCTTTAAATAATAATGCAATTTTGTTCCGTACCTCATCAAAAGATTTCATGTTTTACGGATGAAGTATTATTCACACCTTAAAAAAATAACGTTTTACATTATGGAAAACAAAAGTTTGCAAGGAAAATAGTACAAGTCAAATTCTCAGTGCACATGCCTGTAGGCTTAAAACACTTTGTCATTACAGAATACAGAAAAGTTTCTTGTGGCTGTACATTTTTTAAACAACATTACAGAGTTCCTATTACTTAACTTTCACATTGTCAAGGAAACTTAAAACCCATGCAGAAAACTTAAGTTACAAATCAAAAGTAAGTTTGCCTAGAAAACGAAAAGTACTCATATCTGGAAGCTATTTAGTAAACAAAGATAACTGTTTCCATACAGGATATTAACATATAGGTAAAGAAAAATTTAACACTACAAGTAAGATTAAAACCATGTATTGTATGGGCACCATAAACCTAATGGCTGGTACTATCCAATTAGATACTTATAACAGAACTTGGTACTAGACAAAACAAATGTAGCAAACAATAATTTTGCCAATTTTGTACGTATACCATTCTCCTAGATCAAGTTATACAGTACATAAGCTACATAAAAACACAGCTAAATCATGAAAATTGTACATGTCAACACCTGCTGCACGGCCTAGGAAAAGTCTTTGGAAAAGAGTGGCTTTACAAAAAATAATGGAGATAAACGTCTGAAAAGGGTATTTCCGAGTTCAATGTTACAGAAATTTTATTTATAACTTTTATTTCAAAATTTTCTCGTTATTAATATTTATAACTCACAATTTCCCTGGACTTAATTAGGTAACCCCACTATTATTTAAGAATCTGGTAGGAATTTTAATATGGTACTTCTGGAAATCAAGGAACATTAGTGGTTGTAGTACTCAAAAATAATCTTTTTTATGAAAAGGCAGACCCTCCTTTATTACCTTATTATCAAATTATGGGCATGTCTGCAAATAAACAAGTGAAAGGGGTAACAAAATCTGTATTTTGTTGTAAAATATGCTTTTCAGTTATCATAATTCAAACAGGTAACATTTTTTTGAGTAAGTAGAAGTTACCTCTATAAAGCTAAAGAATGCAACACCTATATCCACAATATGCAAGCTAAAATCACATTCAAATATGTGGGAGTGAGTAAGTAGTTGTTCTAGCCATTATTAAGCAGATTTTGGCTTTAATAACATATACTTTACAGTAAAATAAAATCTATTTAAATTGATAGAAAAACTTAATTGTACTAGGTTATTTACTAGCAATTTATTTAGTAGTAAAACTATTTTTTTCTTAGTAATCACCCAACAGTTGTCATAAATTTGACACTAAAACACTACAATATTTCCACTTGAGGTAAATGTAATAACTACTTACCCTGCTTTAAATTTAAAGTATAGTATGCATGAGTAATCATAAATTTGACACTAAAACACTACAAAATTTCCACACAAGAGGTAAATGTAATAACTACTTACCCTGCTTTAAAGTATAGTATGCGTGAGTGATTTAAAAACCATTAAGTTTTTCTGCTCCACAAAAATTAATAAATCTGGCCTTTTAATAGTTTTCCTTTGCCATGGATAGTAATTAGGCTTTCACAAGCATGATCTTCCCACATGTCACTATCCACATATTGTTTCATAACACAAAGAAACAAGTAAACTATGTTATTTTTTTCAAGCCTCTTACTATCCCAAGTCCTTGACAAAGCTAAAACCATATCAAAATTTAATAAATTAAAATTCAATAAGGATTTTGTCCATGACTGTTATTTGTTTTACTAACACTTTAATTAAAATTACATTGTTCATGGACACTTGTTATAAAAACCATTCGTAACCTTTGAAAGTCACTACCACATTATGATAGCCATCTTGACTACTACTATTTACCAGCCTTCCCATGCCACCTATCATCTGCAGTGGTGCCAACCTACATCCATGACAGTGACAAATCTTTCAAATCAGCTCATTCCATTATTAGCGACTATTTGTTCCCTTTCAGTATCCCACAGTTGACAGTCTTCCACCAGCAGTTACTTGAACTACTTACCTCCGCCCCATTTCAAATCATTCATTATGTAGCTGGGAGTTAGAAATAAAATTTTTTGCATTATGCTTTATTATAAATAAATGATACGCCATTATAAACACAGTTTATTCTCAGGGACTAATGAAAAAATTGCTTTGATGTCCCTTTTAAATAAAATTTTTCACATAATCTATTTCCATAGAAAGTTCACTAACCCCAGAGTTTCAACAGCATAGAGTTCCCTTTAATTTCTTCCAAAAAAAAAAAATTTTACATTCTTGGGCTGGTGAAAAAAAATAAGACCTGAATTCACACTGGCGGCTATAAACTAGTAAAATATATTCTTGTAATTATTAAGGTTAAATTATATCTTTGTAAAAAAATACATACATATTTTAATATGCGTGTGTGTGTATATATGTAACTTAAAAAAATGCAGTAAAGGAGCCAAAATGTAGGAAATGTAGTACCATAATTGCAAAAAAATTAACAAGTTGAATGTCTGCAACTTAAGCAATATGTCAAAAAATGGAAGGTCTGTAATTGGACATAACTTATAATTTCTCAACAAATGGAATTCTGCAATTAGACTTAACTTTTAGGTAATTTGACTTAGTAATGAATTCTTACGATAAAAAATACATTTGAATCGTACTAGTATTCTTTTGTAGGATTGCCTAAAGCATGAATTTCTAAAACATTAATTCAGAAAAGCAGAAAAACTTAGAATGAAAAATAAAAAAGGAAACTGAGAGAAATCTTTGAATCAGCTCCAGGAGTGTTTACCCTAGTTCTTAGCCAAAAACATGAAAATTAAAATGAATAATGTTTTGTACCTTCTTGATGTTGCCCTGGCGAGTACCAAGCACCGCTACAGTATGCCGCTCTATGGTAGCCACACACACTGAGGACACAGAAGTGTTACGAAAATGAATGACAGCTTGGTTGCTGATTGGACTTACTCCTGATATTTTCAGGCCCACTTCACAAAAATTCAGTATGTTGCCAGTTGTCTGAAAAAAAAAAATTATAACTCTAAAAAGATACTTACACTAAACTTGACATATATTTTATAAACATCACCTTTCAAAATAATTAAGTTTGAAATTCATAGTAAAAAACATTATTTATAGAGCTACAATTAACGCATTTTTAACAGAATACAATTAAAACTAAATTGTAAAAAGTTTTTGTTCTGTCCGGGAACAAAGATCACAAAAGTGAGAAGAAATCCAAACACTAGTTCCGAAATTCATTAACAGTTTTTCAAAAAATACCTCTGCAAGCTAAGATATTGCTCAGTCAAAGCGCTATGGCCAAAAGTTTAAGTAATCATTTTCAAAGTAAAAACCCTGTTTAACCACATTTACCATTGAAGGAGGTAAAAGGTTAGATAAGTTGGGCACTAGATTTTGTCTCACTGACAAAGGATTTTAGGGATCGAACCATCATGTCAGTATTTGCTTGGAGTAATATCGAAAACCACAGAAAACCGACATTGAGATGGACTGACTAGGATGCAATACTGGTCCTTCAGAATGAAAGTTGAACTTTTTACAGTTGTGCCACCTCAATCAGAAAGGTAAAAGTTTTACAGAGGGTACGTAAAAGTGCCAGCACGGAAAAGGTACATTTTCCCCAGCTCTCTTCGAAACAGAGGGAAAATTACCAGCATAGAACGCTACCAGCAGGTAAAAGTACCAGTGGAATTCTAACAGTATTCCTTACCCACTCTATGTAATAAACACAACATATTCACTTTCAGAGTTTCGAGAAAGTAGTGTATAGAATACATCAGTAGGTATCGCTAGCAACTCAGCAATTATCTGTGTTTATTTAAAAGACCACAGATAGCATAATGCAGAAGCAGCCAGCATGGAAAACTACCAGCACACCTTATTTTGTATCTTACAAGTGCACCATTACACTCAGTCTGTCATAACTGTAAATTGATTGTATAAAATGTAATAAATTAAAGATTATTAGATTTAAGTTTCTAAAGCTATTAAAACTGAAACTAATAAAAATTTCAAACTAACAAATTTCTAAAATTCATGGTAGCAGTACGTTCTTATATTTAATAACTAACAGTAAAACAAAAGTCTTATTCCAGTGGGGGAAAAAACCTCAAATGAACACTAAACCACCCACAAATTATGGATATTTATGTATTGTAGCAGCTAGCCAGACTATATGAAATATAAAAAAATCTCTTTCAGCACAACGTACAGGCCAAGATAGATTTTAAAGTTTCAAATTCTTTTGAAACATTCCCTAAACTACTGGAACATTCTGAAAAAGTCCATAAATTTCTAGAAAGTTCTGTAACTTCTGGGATGTTTCCATTAAGTTCTGGAAAATTACATTAAGTTCTGGAAACATTTCACTAACTGGAACTTTTTAGAAATGTTTAAATCCTCTTCTTGAACATTCTGGACATACTCCATGAATTCGTACAAATTTCCATAACTTCTGGAAGCATGTGATAGATCTCTGGAAAATTCTATACATTTCTGACCAATTCTGGAAATGTTTCAAAAATTTCTGAGACATTCTGAAAATGCCTGAAATTTTCTGGAACCTTTTTAGAAACATCTGAAAAATTCTGAAGCTTATGGAAACATTCCATAAATGCCAGGAAAATGTTCAAAACAGTTCTGGTTTATTGAGGCACTTGAACATACTATAAATGTTCCATAAAATTCTGGAAATGTTTTGAACACTTCTGAAAAATCTGAAGATGTTTCATAAACTTTTGGAACGATCTGAAAACATTTAATAAGTTTCCAAAAAAATGTCTGGAATAATTAAATAAATTTCTGGAAGATTTCATACATTTATGGAAATGTTTTATAAACTTCTTGAACATTCTAAAAACATTATGTAAATGTTCCACAAACTTCTGGGATATTATTAAAACCGTCCATATACTTATCGAACATTCCATAAACCTGTGATACATTAACAGAAACATTCCATAGACTTTTGGAAATTTTCATAACTTTTACCTGGACATTCCATTAACTTTTGGAACATTTTATAACCTTGTGGAACATTCTATATGTTCTCCAATATCCCAAAAGGATCGATAAAACATTTTCACGTATTCCATGAAGGCTAAATTTTCGTAAATTTTCTACAATATTCTAGATAAAAAAAAACACGAATTGAGAACCTCCTTTTTTGAAGTCGGTTAAAAATGAAATGGGCACAAGCTTCAAATTGGCCTAGCACAGATAGGTATGTTCTGTACCATACTGCTAGTGAGAAATCCCATAAAGATAACATACCAATTGCACCACATAAGGGTAACATTTAAGTAATATATTCATCCCTCACACTAAAGGTTGTACTTACAAAAAACATTTAAACTAAAATATTTTGGCAAAATTTATAACACGAAAAACTTGAACAGATTTCATACTGTCCCTACAACGGAGTTATCTTATTTGTCCAAAAAAACTTTTTTTGGCAAACCTTACAGTAATGGTTACTCTTAAAAATAACGAGACTAAAGTTTAAGATAATAAAATAAATTTGAATGGATCTGAAGTATTAATAGTAAGGTATATATATATATTTTTTTTCTTTTAAATCTTACTTTTAGAACCATTGCAGTAAAGGTTGGTCTTACCAAAAAAAAATGTTTCAAACAAAAGTCAAAAGTTTTAAGATAATATTTAGGATATTACCAATAAATTACAAATTATTTTATTGCGTATTTACCAAGGAAGTTATTTAATTTTTATTTATCTTTAACCTCTTGTAACGTGTGTACCTGCGTACACTTGCAAAGTATTGTACCCCTGACTTTTCACGGCATACCACCTGCAACACAGTGAGCTGGGCAGGCTTCCCCCGAATAGACGAGACTATTCTTCTTCCAGCTCGTCAGGGAAGCCTGCGAGTATAAAAGGGCATGCGCCCAGACTATCGATAAGCAGAACAACTGGGACATCCAGCGAGCAGGCTGCCTCGCTGCTCCGACACCGCTCGCCGGCCTACACCATCAATCGCCGCGGAGTTGCTGCCGCCCAAGGACCGACAAGACATCGACTGGGTGAGACCTCTCCGAGTGGTAACCCAGGATATGGACAGTTCTTGTGGAAGCGTCGCTGGATTAGGCATAAAATCTTTCAGTAAGAACATCAAATAAAAACGAAGGTCCGGCCACAAGGCCAAGAGGGCGTGGATTAGCTAACTTCAGTGAGGGCCAAGCGAGCGGAAGTATTGACACTATCAAGACACTATCACAACCTGATCGTAACTCTGTATGGACTCTAACACCGGTAACGAGTAATTCTACACACAAGAGACAGCGGTCAAGGTTAAGAACTTAGGCGTTACTACGGGAATGCGGAGTAAGCTTCACATGGTACCGGGGGAAGAGTGCTGAAAACCAAGCTATAGACATTGAAAGCGATACATGACTAGTTGCGTGTATATGATTGTAACCCACCACTGGTATTAACTATCTGTATTGTTTGTTACGTGTAACATTGAGTAATATTTAGGTTAAGCATGTTCATTAAGACTTTGTATGTGGTATAGCCTTTCTAGTTTAAATAGACGGCGTATCGATCATTAGCGGTGACGAGCTCAAGGCTCGCCACAATTAAGGGTATTGTTTTGTTTTGTTTTGATTGTTCTGGAAGCAATCACTTAGCGTTAATTCGTACGTTTTGTGTTCTAGAGCGAACTTGCATCAGCAGTTCGTCTTCACGAGAACCCGACTTGTTTAAGTGTTATGTCAGTTTGAGAATCAATGCAATTCCTTTTGGTGTTATTAAGTTTGTCAATAAATTGTTATTGGATCGAATTTAACTTGGGAACTAATTTCATAACCACCCGCAAACGTCCCTTTTTCCTCTTTGTTAGGCTTTTCCTGTGTCCTTAGTAAAACCCGCGACAAGGGTTTGTGCGCCACTCTGCTGCGTTTGCAGTTAGGGTGGTTGATTATGTGCTTTAACAGGGATGTTCTTTAATGTACGTATTCTCAAACTGGCATTTGTCGGAGTCATTCTAAATTTTTTATATTTAGTGTGTTGTTGTACCCAGTAATCATGTCATTTTCAGGGAGTGGTTGGATTCAAGACATTTCCAAAACGACACTATTGCAACTACTGACAGACCTAAAGGTAGTAGACGTGAATCCGGAAGAAGTCACGTTAGACGAATTAAGACGTTTAGCGCGTAAGTGTTACGCCACAGAACGCACTGACAATGTGACTGACGTGAATCCGATTGACGATAAAACCAGTAACGTAGTTGACGGTAGTTGTACGAAACATGTCTTAAATAAAATTATAGGACAACTGCCAGAATTAAAAAGTTGTGATCCCACAGACATAAAAATATTTTTGAGTAAGGTGGAGGGTATTACTGCCTTGAATATTATACCACTGAGCATTTTGTATGGGTTGTTAGTGTGCCAAGTTCTGTTGGAATTACGTGAATTTTTTTTGAAAGGACAAAAAAGTAATTGTAATTGGGAGGAAATGAAACAGATGTTTATACACTCTTGCACCAACTCAAAAATTAGGGAAAAGCTGTATAATCATTTTCTGTGTAGATCGCAACGTCATGATCGGTCAGGCCTAGCCTACGTCACGGATATTTGCGGATATGTTAAGGTTCTAGGTAACCCTTACCCAGAAAAAGAGTTAGTAGATATGATTATAGATAACCTAAGTTCTGACTTGAAGATGTATTGTTTGGTGGGGAAACCAGTGAAGTTAGCTGATTTAAAATCAGAAATTATTTCAGCTGAAACTCGAGTGCGTGGTCGCACTGTGGACAAACAGGAACATAATTGCATAAAACAACTCTCAAATGAACAGGCGCGACACGTAATAAATAAACTTTGTTTTGTTTGCGGGAAAACTAATCATGTTGCCCAAAACTTCGAATGTATGCAACGGCCTGAATCGCCCCAAGTAAACAGACACCAGGGACTCCGCTGCTTTCGCTGCGAGAAAGAAGGGCATATAAAGCGAGGTTGTACAGGGGTGGACAAAAGTAACCGTGTAAACCAGGGACAGATTTTATCGAGCACCAAAAATCCTGGCGCCTCGGAAAGGCGAGAAATGAATAAAGTCACTAGTGGGGGACAACTACTTCTAGAAGAATAAATATTTGGGGAGAATGTTGCGTCGCCCTGATAGATACCGGGTCTAGTAATTCTTTAATGAGCTGCGCTTGTGTGGAACGATTGCAAAAATATATTTCTTTGAAAATTAAAATAAAAGAGATCTCACCCAAATTATTCAAACTAGCCAATGGAGAAATGATCAACGCCAATACTATTGTCAAATGTTTTTTTTAAAATAGGTAAACTACGATGGAAGTACAATTACGTAGTCATACCTAATTTGAGCTATAACCTTATTTTGGGAGTAGATTTTTTGAAAGCTGTACAAGGGAAGATTGACGTAAAAAGGAATAAACGGCACTTTGATTTTACTGATAAGAGCATGGATTTCCTGCCAACTGGCGAACTCAGCGTAGCTATAAGCTGTGAATTAGAAATGACAAAATTAGAGAGTGAATTCAAGGATGTCATTAACGACAGAATAGGGGAATGTACTGTGGAACCCTATATTGTCCCGTTGAAAGACCACATTCCTGTCAGATGTAAGCTATATCCAGTTTTGGGACCCAAACAGAAAATCTTTAAAGATATAATTGATAAATTGTTAAACGAGAATATCATACAACATTTGCGTAGTATGTACGCCAGTCCCGCCTTTCTTGTAGGAAAAAAAATAGACCGGGAAAATTTAGGGTAGTGGTTGACTATCGAGAAGTCGGGAAGCATATCCAGGTTGATCCTTACCCGGTTAGTCAGGCGGAAGTCGTGTGGGAGCATCTTTCCAAGGGAAAATATTTTACAGTACTCGATCTGAATCACGCATACCACCAATGCAAATTACACGAACAAACCAAACACGTGTTGGCTTTCATAACGCCGTGGGGATCGTACGAATGGAATAGAATTCCCTTTGAAGTACGTTTCGGGGCCCAGGCTTTGTGCAGAGCTTTAGCCGCGATTTTGAAACCATTCTTAGGGAAGTTCGCGACAAATTACATGGATGACGTTATTATATATAGCGAAACACTCTAAGAACATGAAGACCACGTGCGTCAGGTGCTGGAAGCCTTTAGGCTGGTGGGGTTGACGGTTAAGAGGGAGAAGGTTACCTGGGGGCAGAAAGAAGCGAAGGTGTTAGGATTTATTGTATGCGGTGGGCAATTGATATTGGACCAAGAGAAAGTCCAGGCAGTGATATCTTTTCCTCGTCCTAGAAATATCAGAGGGATTAGACGTTTTCTAGGGATAGTTGGGTACTATGCGCGTTTCATACTCCAGTACTCGGATATGGTTGAGCCCCTGAATAAACTGAAATGAAAAAAAGAAAAATTTCATTGGGGGCGCGAACAACAAGGGGCTTTTGATGACGTAAAAAAGGCCTTGTTTACACCGCCAGTTCTGAGATTGCCCGATTTCAGGCATAAGTTAATTCTCGATGTAGATGCCAGTGAACTGGCAATAGGAGGAGTCCTGGGACAGGAGTGTGAAGAAGGGATCCGACCTGTAGCATATGCCAGCCGTCTCTTAAGAGGGACCGAAAGGAACTACTCCGTGTATGAGAAAGAAGCCCTGGCATGCGTCTAGGGGTGCGAAAAATTTGCAGATTATTTGGAACCAGGAGAATTTGTATTGCGTACCGACAACCAAGCCTTGACTTGGTTGTGGCAATCAAAAAAACAATTAGGTAAACTAGGGAGATGGGTCGAAAGACTTAGCCGTTTTCGTTTCACCATACAACACATCAAGGGTAAAGATAATTGTGTCACTGATGGATTATCTTGAATGTATGACAGCAGTGAATTTGTAACTGAGGATATCCCCAAGACAGGAAAGGACGAGGAAGTAGTAGGACTAAATTTATTGAGAGATATTCCCGAGGCGTACATCAATATCCGACGTTGGCAAGAATTGGACGATACATGTCAAGAAATTAAGGTTGAGGTTGAAGGAGGTAACAGAACTGATTTCTGTATTATGCAAGGACTTCTAGGTAAACGTAATAAGAAAGGTACATTTCTGGTATTAGTGCCAGAACGGTTACGTGGGATGGTGTATGAATATTACCATAGTTCCTATTTCGGGGGACATTTTGATCAAGAGAGGACATTAACGAGCATAAAGAAGAAATTCTATTGGCCAGGTATGGAGATGGAGATACGGGAAAAGGTACGCAATTGTGACCTTTGTCAAAAAACGAAAGCGAAAAATACTCTGAATGTAGGTTTTCTAACTAGCACTGTCCCGAAGTTTGTATGGGAACGAGTGTATGTCGACTGCTTCGGGCCATTGCCTCGGTCGAAGTCGGGAAATACTAGCTTACTAGTGCTCGTAGACGGTTTTTCAAAATATGTGTTGATGTTTCCCGTGCGTGACCAGAAATCAGCGACTCTAGTAAAAATTCTAACAGAACGTGTCTTTTCTCTATTTGGATCACCGGCGTATCTCATAACGTATAATGCAAAAAATTTTGTGTCAGAGCAAAAGCAGAGCCTTTAGCTCGGGTACGCATTTAATTCATACCAGCCCTTACCATCCAGCTGCCAATATGGTAGAGCGTTACAACCGCATGAAAAAGCAAATGTTGCGTGCTTTTCATCATGATTCGCATGAAGACTGGGACAGAAACTGGCATTTCCTCAATCTAGGGATCAATAATAGCATAAATTCCGTGACTGGTTGTACGCCTGCTGAGGTGTTCTTTGGGAGACAGTTGCTTCATCCTTTAGGGAATGCCTGGGAACTAAACATGGAAGACAGCCCGGACGATGCCAGTACGGAAGCCAAAAACTTTTGGCATCAGACTATGACTCAGCTGAAACGAAGCCACAAAGCCATGAAACGGAGATATGACGCGCAACGGGACGAAATGACGTATAAACTGAACGATAAAGTTCTAATAAAGACGCACTACTTGAGTAAAGCTAGTGACAAATTTTACAGTAAATTGGCTTTGAAATATAAAGGGCCTTATAGCATAGTACGGTTTCTGACTTCAGTTACGCTGTTGTTGAAAGATACTGAGAAGGATCTTTATGTTAAAGCTCATGTTGATAACACAAAACAGTACCAAGAGGACTCATCTTAATGGAGTCACGTATCAACATGAGCGTTATCGATTATGACTAGTATTTGTTTGTATATTGTCTTTCCTTGCTATGTATTGTGACCGTAAATTATCAGAGATGTGCTGTGTAACTTGTCTGGCTAACTTGTTATGTTGTATTTCGCTGCCTCTACGGGCGCTCCATCTAAAGGGGGGGGAGAATTTGTAACGTGTGTACCTGCGTACACTTGCAAAGTATTGTACCCCTGACTTTTCACGGCATACCACCTGCAACACAGTGAGCTGGGCAGGCTTCCCCCGAATAGACGAGACTATTCTTCTTCCAGCTCGTCAGGGAAGCCTGCGAGTATAAAAGGGCATGCGCCCAGACTATCGATAAGCAGAACAACTGGGACATCCAGCGAGCAGGCTGCCTCGCTGCTCCGACACCGCTCGCCGGCCTACATCGTCAATCGCCGCGGAGTTGCTGCCGCCCGAGGACCGACAAGACATCGACTGGGTGAGACCTCTCCGAGTGGTAACCCAGGATATGGACAGTTCTTGTGGAAGCGTCGCTAGATTAGGCATAAATTCTTTCAGTAAGAACATTAAATAAAAACGAAGGTCCGGCCACAAGGCCAAGAGGGCGTGGATTAGCTAACTTCAGTGAGGGCCAAGCGAGCGGAAGTATTGACACTATCAAGACACTATCACAACCTGATCGTAACTCTGTATGGACTCTAACACCGGTAACGAGTAATTCTACACACAAGAGACAGCGGTCAAGGTTAAGAACTTAGGCGTTACTACGGGAATGCGGAGTAAGCTTCACATGGTACCGGGGGAAGAGTGCTGAAAACCAAGCTATAGACATTGAAAGCGATACATGACTAGTTGCGTGTATATGATTGTATCCCACCACTGGTATTAACTATCCGTATTGTTTGTTACGTGTAACATTGAGTAATATTTAAATTCAGCATGTTCATTAAGACTTTGTATGTGGTATAGCCTTTCTAGTTTAAATAGACGGCGTATCGATCATTAGCGGTGACGAGCTCAAGGCTCGCCACAATTAAGGGTATTGTTTTGTTTTGTTTTAATTGTTCTGGAAGCAATCACTTAGCGTTAATTCGTACGTTTTGTGTTCTAGAGCGAACTTGCATCAGCAGTTCATCTTCACGAGAACCCGACTTGTTTAAGTGTTATGTCAGTTTGAGAATCAATGCAATTCCTTTTGGTGTTATTAAGTTTGTCAATAAATTCTTATTGGATCGAATTTTACTTAGCAACTAATTTCATAACCACCCGCAAACGTCCCGTTTTCCTCCTTGTTAGGGTTTTCCTGTGTCCTTAGTAAAACCCGCGACACCCTGTTTATTTTACCCCCTAGTAAAAATGGTTGGTTGGGTTGTATCAAAAATTGTTTCAAACAAAAGTATTAGAGACAGGCTGCCCGACCCGGCTTCGCACGGCTATACTAATGGAAAAAATTTAAGCCACATCTCCCATTTACAGTAATAATAAATAAAAAACATTCAGTGGAAATTTATTACAATGCTGTATAATGTACCGGAGAGAAAATGAATAACACCAATGGTTTCCCGACTCGTGCACGCAACGTACAACTGATGTACCCGTACTTCGCTACGGCAGTCTACAGGCAGATCACTCTTGCGCCGCTTATTATACATGCCCCTCCTTTTGGGTACGCCACTGCCGCGTGATGCCCGTTGCCATGGAGACGCAGAAGGCATGAACAATGCAAAATCCTGTTCTCATGCAGACAAAGTACCCACTGTTGCCTGGTTTTAACCACCCATGGGATCTAATTTTCGGAAAATGTCATCCTGCGTAAAATAAGGTACATTACTGTGAAGTTTCACGTCTGTAAAATATATATACTTGAAAAAATGGGCAATAAAAAAACAAATTAAACACAGAGAGAGGAAAAAAAACAATAGTTTAGGTTTGTGATTTAAAGTGATAAAAAGTATTTAAATACTAATTGAACTCTTATGAGGGTACTGATTGCTTCGTTGTTAATATCACACGGGTGTTTTTTACTTGTATGGGAAAATTAAGAATGATAAGGCATCTAGTGCGTGGCAACAATGTTAATAGGCAATAGGAAATAAACTTCTATGCGCCTGCGGCATTGTTAACAAACACTTTGTATGTGTACTGCATGTTGTATCTAGCCCCCTCTAACACATTTGATTCTAAATTGGACTTTTAGTAAGGATCCCTAATGTTATTGATAATATAATATAGCCTATAGCCTTCCTCGATAAATGTACTATCCAACACTGAAAGAATTTTTCAAATTGGACCAGTGGTTCCCGAGATTAGTGCGTTCAAACAAACAAACAAACAAACAAACAAACACTTCAGCTTTATAATATTAGTATAGATATTATTTAAAATGTAAACCAAATATTTGAACAGATTTGATAGTGTGCCTACTAAGGGATTTATGAATATTTTTGTCATTCAACCACAATTTTTCAACCCATTACTGTAATGGTTGGTACCATCAAAAATTTATTTGACCAAAGGTTTGGAAATTTCTATTACGAAATATAACAACTTCAAACAAATGCAATATTTGTTATAGTTATAGCAACTTCTTTTCCATTTCTACACTTTTTGTCAATTTTACCCTTTAAGGGTTTGGTTGACAAAATGGAAAGAAATGCCAAACATATTTGAGTGGCTCTAATGAACATATTTAATAAGAGATTCAAAATTTTAAACTGTTACATTAAAAAAAATTTTTTTTTTCTTTATTCACGCCATAGTTCTCCAAAATACATTGTCCATAATCTTTAATAAAGTTAATAATAATACTACTTTACAATTCTTCGGGAATGAACCGAGTTAAGTGTTAATTTTGCATAATAAATGTTAGATGATCACTGTACTAGAGTTATACAAATATTTAATAATAGTATTGTCAAAATGTATTGTATAAGTCATGCTGTGATCAAAGAAAGTATTTTTCATATATTTTTGTTAAAAATGTGCTTTGACCGGTCACAAATTGCACGTTTTTGAGGATCCAAAACTTTTAAAATGTAATACATTTATGGTGAACTGATTGATTTAAGTTTAAACTTTAATTCTGAATTTTTCAAATTTTTTTTTTAATCTAGCTGTTTGAATGTAGAATAATAAACACTGGTGAAATGCACGGGAGAGCGGCTCTCTAGTTGCGATGCGCGTCAACAGAGCACGCTCAGTGTGCGGTTTGTCCCCCCACGAACAACAGTATTGCATTGTGCACGTAAGCCATGATCTATAAAACAGTACCAATTCTGTGTTACAAAGAGCTGTGCTAACTTTCAAAGGTTATTTAAAACATTAAGTATTGAATCATGTGGCACGTGCAAAGTAATTTAATAGCTAAGAAAAAATCTGTAAAATTGTTGGCCTTTTATCGTGAAAAATATATTTTTGGGTGTTTTTCAAACATATTTATAGGGTAATTTCATGAATTCATTGTGGGAATGTGTAAAACTTGATAATATTCATAACTTTTTACTTATTTACTGGTTACTATTTTTTTTTGTGGGGCCATGACGGTGTAGTGACCAGAGCGCTCTCCTCCCGTCTAGGCAATCTCGGTTCGATATCCAGAATTTCACATGTGATAATTGTGCCGGACAATGCTGTTGGCAGGTGGGTTTTCTTGGGGAACTTCAGTTTCCCCTGTGCACACATTCCGGTGATGCTCCATGCCCGCCTCGCTCCATGCCCGCCTCATCTCACCACACTCACGCTACAAGCTGGCCGTGTGCTGCAGGCATTACCCCTTCCCCTCCCCCCCACGGTAGGGGCGTCAGCCCGTTGAGTGCTGGCCTTCCCTTGCAATGCAGAACCTGCGTGAACTGCATAAAGGATATTTTTTTCTCTTACATCTTAGATTAAAATTGTGGTTGATTTGTTAATGTTTGTTGCAAGAAACTTCCTTTTGTATACTTGTACAAAATAAAAGTATAAAATTTAATAGAGTTACTTCTGAATACAATAATAAAGATGACTATTTAGTACATGTACCAAAACAATATTTAATAATCAAACTTTATTTATGCACTTAAAATTAGGCTCTGTGATACTTTATTTTTGTTGTGTTTTTGACAACAAGCAATCGTTTAAGACATCTATCCAGCACAAAAAATTAGGATGCGAATTAACATTACAGTGCCATCACCTATTCCTTTACATGTTCCTTGGCTCAACATTCCTTTCCTATTGGTCTTGTTTTTAACTTGCTACTCTCAGTAGAACGTCAAAATACAAGGGTGGAGAGAATGCAGGATGAACCATCCCCCCCCCCCCCTTCGCAGTTACCAAAGGGTTGTAGGCATCGACCGATACCATTACACCATGTGAAAATACTCGACCGAACTCACTGGATACGTTGAATTCGCTCTGACAATTGTGTAAATCGCAGGACCGGTTTTATAAGTTACGAGACTAAGCACTATGAACTTTGTACTGGCCAGTTTGTGTAGCTTCTCTCTTATTTTTTTTAGTAATCCTCGGAATAATTTTATTTCTAAAAGACTATACGACCTATATTTAATTTTGTGTGGTTTTACTTTTCAGAGAGAAAATAGTTCATTTTGAGGAAGAAAGTAGTTTGTCTGCACCGATAACAGTGTCAGTGAAATTGAAAACTTCTTGGGATGACTTAATGGGAAACAGAATTTTTAATCCTGTGTATGTTTTTTCCATTCTTGCTTCGTTTGCAAGCTAAGCACAAAAGAAAATGTACAGCAGGGATATAACAATTTACAAAAAAATCAGGAAAGGCATCAAATGTCAGTGGTTACTGGAGTGTGATGGCTGTCATCATGAATTGCAAATTTGCAATAAAAAAACCTGGCAACATACCTGCCAACTTTGAAAGACCACCATCAGTAAGATTTTTAAAAAAATTTACTAAATTAGTGTGTAAATCATACGTGATCATTTAATCAGTGATACTGAAACATTCACCATAAGTCCAACATTATTATAAACACATTGATAGTTTAATGCATGCATACCTGTATAAAAACTACTAATTACCTACATGGCTATTCAATGTACATAATAAAAAATTTAAACACTGAATTAGTCTGTTTTCCTTTGATATGAACTACATCGTTCTTAATTCCAACCATATCCGCTGCATTGCAAGAACAAAAGGCTATACAATTTTGTAAAGGCACAACAATTTTTTGAGTTCTATCAATAAAACCTGTCTAATATCTTTGCCAGTTGAAGCACCTTGTAAAGATGCCATAACCAATGCATAACTAACAATTGAACTAGAAGAAGGTTCATAATAAGTAACTACATTTTTAATACAACTTAATTTTTGTATCACTGTTCTCCTCTGTTTATAACGAAAATGGCCCGACTTGCAAAAACTTAACAACTGTGGTAATTGTGATGGATTACATTAATTTAATATCACTACAATTGTTGTGAGCCTGCAACTATACCTTTTTGCTATGTCTGAAGTCGGAAACCTTTTCCAGGCCAATTTCCAGCATGATCAGCAAAACTAAATGAAATATATGTTCTATTAAAACAAACTGGTGAAATAGCATTTTGCTTTAATCAAAACAGTGTCGCTAGTGCAGCTCGTAGAAAATAAACTGTTAATTTTTTTGTTTTTCTCTGCAGATTTCACATTATTTGCATATTTCAAACACTTCACGTAATTAGAAACATTGTTCTTCCCACCATTATACGGGTCTTTTTCACTTTGGTGATACACACACGGAAATAGTTCCAAATACCCTGACATAACACCTGCCCATACTGTTTTTTTATTGTTTGTGGACATTATGACAGTACAAACCAACTCACTAAATATCTTCATACACAAGCATTAACTTCTGAGCACTTATAAAACAATGCAACCTAACAGTACATGCCACCATTTCTGCCACGGAAGTACACATGTGAATAAATTTCCCTTTTAGTCATTTAACGGGAAGAAAAATGAAAGGGAATTTTACATCTACTTTTCAGTTGATGAGCTTAATTTAGTTCTGTAGAATATTTTTCACTTTTTCTTGTTTTCGTGACAAAATACGTAAAGATGAGCTGCCATATTGTAACAGAAATGAAATGCTGCCCATCAATAAAATCATTTCCACTACCAGGAAAAAATTTGAAATTAATTGTAAGCTTGAAAAGCATAAGATATTTCTGATTTACGTAAAACTGTAATGTATATTACTTTCCATAAAATTTACGGGAAAACCGTAGAAGTTGGCAGGTATGTGGCAACAAAACACTTAATAGTACAGCTGCTATGGCAGCTATTACTAGTGAAATAGGGTACACGCAGCTTGAAAATGTGCTGAATGTCCTCGAAATACCTGATTGAGCAAAAATACATTCTTCAAGATTGAAATCCATTTGGAAAAGGTAAATTAGTTTTTGTACAATAATCTTTAATTTAAAAATTTTTTGTAAACACTCAAAATTAAAATGGGCAATAATTTTCTTAAAATTACAAATACGGAATGACTCCTTGGAAAAAACCATCACAGAAGTAGGTGTACTGGAACGAAAGCAAGCTGTGGTAAAAGGAGAAGTGGATGAACATGGTGTCCCCTTTGTTATCGTAACAGTTGGTAGTGGGTGGAGCAAACAGAGCTATGGGCATAACTACAACGCAGCATCTGGAGTGGTATTTTATTCACTTTCTACATTGACTTGTGAAGTGTACCTATGTGCAATGCCTTGCAAAATTGGGTATAGTACAAAAACTGTTTCATAGTTTGGTAGGGAAACATCACACGAAAAGCACAAGTTTTCAGAAATGAAATATATTGCTTAGCATTTGGAAATATTAAAAATTTGGTTTATTTTAAAATGCTAATAACATTAATTTGAATTAGGCTTTTATAAAGTTACTTTAGTAATGAGGTGCATTTATTTCTGCTGTAGTACTACCACCTGAAGGGGATTTGGTGGCTCTGTAATTGGCAAGCCAGCCTCCAACCAAGGCAATCCGGGTTCAAAATACGGTGCAGGTGGGCATCCGATTTTCGCACGAGAGATAGTCGCGTATATTGCCGGTGGTCGATATATTTTCTCGGCATACTCCCATGTCCGCCATCCTTACGATCTACCCTGTTCAATCACCCCCCCCCCCCCCCCCCCCCCCCCCCCCACCGTTTCATCTTCCTTGGCGCTCATGATGTCGATAAAGTGCCATAACACCATTACTAATGAATGCTTAGAAAATAAATGACTCGATTTTTTGTGTAATTCTTTGCCATGTTTTCATTAATATACAGCTCAGAATTATGCTTCAAACTTCTGAAAACTTACTAGAATATCACTGCAATGTGACTTACTTGCCAATGTTTGATGAGCTGCTTCTGGACTGCATTTAGATGTATAACAAATAACTGTTAGCTATATTTATCTATATTTAATTTGTTTTTCAGGCAGTTATAATAGGCCAGGCTACTGGTAAGCTGCTGTTTACTGGTGTCTGCAAAAAATACTGCTGTATATGCGAGCGAACAGCAACACAAAATGTCACAGCAGAACTTCATATATGTCATAAGAATTGGGACAAGTGCAGGGCTTCCACTTCAATGGAGCAAGATATTCGCATAGAGGTATCCAGAATATTGAAGCAATACATGGTGTGAAGTACAAGTATTTTGATGGTGATGGAGACACTAGCGTTTATGCTAGACTTATGCAAAATGTTTCTTACGGGTGTTCTATCCACAATAAAGAGTGTTCCAACCACTGTGTTGAGAACTATACAAGTGCACTCCACAAACTTTCAGCAGACAAAAACTTCCCCACAGAAGCAAGAAAGATCTTGAAATCATCCATTTCTCATTTGACAGCTGCAGCAAGAGGTGCCATTCGACACTGCAAATTCTGGTGAGTTGAAGATCTGATTAAAGATTTGAGCAATGGCCCTTATGTTTTCAGTGAGCCCTCCGCCTGCCGTAAATTCTTTGGCTCCCAAGAAAACTCAAACAGCTGCATTGAATCTCTCAAAGAATACAAAATATTTTAATAGGTTCAAAGTCTGGTAAACAGTATTGGTTGCTAAAGCACTTAAGACTCGAAGATAAAACAAGTAACCAAGCAGAAATTTTTATTAGTCTTCTGGCAAAGTACAATGCTGGTAACAGGATACACTTCATACAAAGGGGCTCCTTCAAGCACGGATGCACTGTTCCTGGAATGCGATTCCAGAAAGGCCATTCTTGGGGGATAAGCCCTTTTAAGAAACTGACTGGAAGAAGTCTAGGAAAGCTACACAAGAAATTAATAAAAAAGAGAGTAAGCCAGCATGTGACTGTTACACATCATAAATTGGAATATTCTGGAACCGACAAGTCAGTTAAACAGCATAAAATCTTCACACCTGCTGACAAAGACTATGGGCCTAATTCACAGGAACCTGCGGATTTAAATAAAGTGCAACAAAAATGCGAAGAATTTCTCAAAACTTTGAGTGTAACTGCAGGAAGTCGTGTCTATATCATTCAACAGACGATTGGACAGTCAGATTGTGAACTATGCCATGAAGCGAGACAAAAACGGCTCACAACCAGCAATTTTGGGCCAGTTTGCCGGAGAAAGGAGACGACTTCTTGCTCTTCCCTTGTCAAGTAACTTCTCTAAAAGCCCAGTAACAACAGCTGCAATAGAATACGGACGATCAAATGAATGTGTTGCAATAAAATATTTTGAAAAAGAAACTGGTTTGTTTGTTGAAAAATGTGGTTTATTTGTTGACTTAGCATACTGGTTTCTAGGAGCAAGTCCTGATGAATTATTCAGGAATAAAAGTTCAATTATCGAAGTGAAGTGTGTTCCTTCAGCGATTTGAAACGATCTGAAAGAAGTGGCCAAACAGAAGAAAAGGAAAGCAAACTAATGCTGAGGAAAAAACACAATTATTTTTATCAAATTCAAGGGACACAACATTTTAGGATCAGATGCTTGCTACTTGATAGTTATGAGTGACCTAAAAGAAAATCTGCATAAATCCATCATTTTTATATTCACTGCATGTTGCCAGAGATTGTTGAACCAAATGTGAGCAGGGGTAAACCTATTTGTGAACCTGAATAATATATTCTAAAAGCACAAGGAGAACAGAAGAAAAAAGTGTCTCAAGAGAGTAAAGAATGGGGGTTGAAAAGTAAGTGTATGTAAATAATTTAATTCAGTACAAACAAACAGAACTTATATGACAACAAGTTTAAAGTTACTTTGTAGACTCATTGTATTTTGAGATTGGGACATTCCATGGAAAATCACCCAATTTTAATTAATTTTGTTGCAGACTCATTTTAAAAAATTTGAAATTTTGTCACATAAATAGTACATATTCCAACAGTGCAAACCTGAAGGTACTGATTTTTATCTGCAATCATTTTGATTTTACAGACCAAAATGGCCACTGCCATGTACCAAAATTTACATTTTTAAGCTTTTATGTTTTTGATTAATATCTTAATATCTATAAAAGATACAAAGTCATGTGTAATGTCATTGCAAAGAGACGTCTGGGCATTAGTAATGCCACTAAAAATAAACAGAATGTTGTTTACATGTCTTCATTTATAGACATGCAAGTTGACCTTGAAACAGACTTTTTGTATATTTTCAAATGCTCCTACTTTCTTACAAAATTCAAAAAACATAATGAAACCTTGAGGCACGAAAGTCTACATGGAGTACTTGGCAATGATATATTGTCAAAAATATGTACTCAATCCCTTCTTGGTAAAAAAAAATTCCTAAAGTTTGTGTTTTTGGAAACAAATCCACTTTTTGAGGAATTGTAAAAAAAAAAAAGGGCAAGTGTATACTTCTGAAAATTTGACAAAACATTGCAATGACAACCCTTAACACGCCACTAAAATATCTTTGTGTTTTTTAATTGGTTTATTCTCTGTAGCAGACTAAAAATGCAAAAAAATTGGTATTATATTCAAGTTCAATTAAATGTTATTGTTATTATACTACCTAGTAATTTATTCATGACATATTTGGCATAAATGTGCCTCTAATTGCCAACACATATTATATTGCTATACTTCTTAAATACATTGCTAGATAGCTTCGTGTACTCACATCATGAGCATGTCTGTACGCTGGTCTGAGCAGGTTAGAACAGAAACTGACTGGCAAGCCAGTGTCAGTCTGGAAGTAGACCTGTACCTGTGCCTGTGCAGATGTAACTTGGGCACTAAGTGTTTAGTGTTTGTGGTTTTAAAGTGGTTTGTAGTCAGTGATTGATTTAATTCACACCATGGCATATGTAAGTTAGCCATTTATTTAAAGTTTATTTTTATGGACATTATTTATAATGGAGTGCTCTGTAGGAATTTTCTTGAATGAACCTTGTCATAAGACTGCTTATGGGGAGTCTAAAAGAAGCAGACAGATCAATAATTTGAAAAGGATGACAAGTTAATGCTTCAAGTAAGACTTAATACCAGAAACATTAATTGTGTTTGTGATAATCATAGTGCAAAAATGCTGCAAAAGTATAATCATTTATTTGGAAATTGTTGTTCAGATCCACTACTCATACATAAAAAAAAAGTATTAGAAAATCTCTTAGAGAAATAACTATTGAAAAATATAATGAAGCTAAAGTGAAAAACATAAAAATTATTCCAGCATTAAACCTGAAACAGATTGGAAAGTTAATAATTTTCCCTTTTTTAGCTTTTCAGCCATTTTAGGCATTTTCTCCTTGTGATGAATATTCCTACATGCATTTGTCACCCAGCCATAAATCCAACAAAACACTCAGCTGGTGTACCAGTTGTTGCAAAATAGTGTAAGTCCCTTTAGTAAATACTGCATTTAATTATGCTAGCTACTTCACCAGATATGCCAAGACCAATTTTCGGAATGTCTGTAGGTGCACCACAATACAAAATAATGTCTAAAATATAATTGGTAAGAACATCACACGTACAAACCATGTAGATAACCAAAAATTTCACTCCAAAATAGTTCCTTTTTGCAGGAATACACTGCTTCATTTTTAGTCTGCCCTTGAACGACATAAGCGACTCATTAATGCACAATTTTCATATGGCCAGAAATGGGTTTTATAATCTTCCTAAAATAATTTATGATTGGCTGCACTTTGAAAAAATAATCACCAGTGTGAGACTCTTCACTGTTTCAGAAATGAATAAATTGCAGCATTTTCTGAACATGGTCTAGATATAGTGATTTTTCAAATATTGGTGTGTGCAAAATTGGGTTTTGCGACCAATATTCAGATATTCTCAATTTTTCAAGTCAGCCATCATAAATGCAGTGGCAATTAAATGAACATAATTTTCATTTACATTGATCCATTCAGTTTGTGTCCTATCAGGAACTCCAACAGCAGCCATAAATTGACAAAAATTCCTGTTTAGTTCCTCATACAAGGTGTTTATAATGGTTGCACTAAAAATAATTGAAAAAACTAAGCACATTTAAACCTGTTGCATTCCATTCACTCTTTGTTCCCTAATGAACATTGTTGAACTTATGTTTTTTTGGAGTTAGATTTGTTGGCTGCCAAACAATTTTTCTTTTTATCTGTAGTTTGGTTTCTTCCTCATATTCATTACCATAAGAGGAAGATGTTGAAGATATTTCTGTTGAAGTAGAAGTCCGTGTATCTGCAGTAGACAGTGCGGCAGAAGTTTCTTCAGATTTTGATGGTAATTCATCTTCACTGGTTTTACTACTAAAATCACTATTGAAGAACAGTTCACTGTCTCCTCTAGAGTACATTTTTTCTTTAAAATTTAAAAAAAAAAATTATATATGTGTGTGTATATATATATGATCCACAGTGTGCTTACATGTACACCCACACAGCTCATCAAAAAACACAGAAAAGATTAGTTTAACAGCCAAGAGAATTTGATACCCAGGGTCCAAAAAGCCAACAAGCAAACCAATTGTCTATGTCTTCTGCTGCATTCGGAGCAACCAGGAATTATTAAGAGAATGTCTCTCATGTTCTAAAGCGACAAGTCATCCTCATTCTCTTTAACTTCTCTTTCTTTTATCTTCAATTTCCCTTTATTTTCTTCTTTCTTTTTCAGTACTTCCTTAGTTAAATTCCTTTCAGTTTGTTCTAAGCTCTTTATAATGTGCATGTTTTCAGCAAATTCAATGATTCCGCCACCATATAAACACAATATTTAAAAAAAAACATATTTGGTAATGAGCCACAATGCCTTTCATCTTCTATCAAAAGCTACCTCAACAATAGTCTTATGTAGTGTTGCTTCATAGTTTCAATAACCGATTGGTCCATTGGCTGCAGCAAACTGGTAACGTTGGGTGGCAAGAAAAGGGTTTTAAAACAAGCATTTCCTGTGTCAAGAAGGCTTTCTGTGGGGCAGGTGGGTGGGTGCATTATCCATAATTAACATTACCTTAATGCCTTCTTATCATATAGCCTTCTGATATTTTGTTTTACGTCAGATATAAAAATAAAAAATAAAACATACCATTCAGTAAACAAAGCAGTGGTCATCCAGGCCTTTGGTTGATTTTTGTAAAATACTGTAAGTAATTTTACATATTTGAAAGCCCAGGGGCTTTTTGATTTGCCTATCAAAAGGATAATAATTTTGTAATTTCCTTTAGAGTCGGCACAATTCAGCACGGTAACATGGTCTTTGCTAATCTTATGGCCAGGCGCACTACTTTCCCTTTAAGAAGCAAGAGTGTATTTAGGCAAAGCCTTCCAAATAAGACCAGTCTCATCTATATTATAAACAAACCCTGAGTCATACAACCCTGCTTCACTTTTGAATCTTTCAATGAATTTTTCTGCTGCTTTAGGGTCTGCTGAAAGTTTCTTGCCACATAAATCTAACTCTCAAATAAAGTGTCTTGCCTTGAAGTTCTGTAGCCACCCATTACTTGCTTTAATGAAGACAAGGTGTCAATTTTCCCGGGTAACAGTTTTGCTTTTTTACAAATAATCAGTCCTGAAAGAAGGTTGCCCAATGCTCGCTGCTGCAAAAAACCAATTAAATATGGCATCTTCAAGAACTTTGCTTTCTGCTGTTTTCATCACTTTTCTAACCAAACTACCATCTTCATTCTCACGGACAGACACACAGTTTAAAATTGAGAATTGTTTTTTTAATGTCCAAAGTTGTTGATGTTCCAACATCAAACTCCTCAGCTAACTGCTTGCCAGTCTTACCTTTATCCACTTGTTCAACGATTTTTATTCTGTCTGCCAACAATAACACAACATATTTTCTTTTAGATGACATAATGCACAGAAAAATAAAACACATGCACAAAACAAAAATGTACACAGAAGTCGGAATGAAAAGCATCAAACCAGTTTGGGTGGACAGAGACTGATTGGCAACTGGCACTGACAAAACAAACAATGCTAGTTTGATTGTGTGCCGCCAACTAGTATTTTTGGCACAATTTTAAATTTCAATTTTTAAAAAATAATGTCACCGTCATTCTTTTGCTGCAAGAACTTAAACTTGTTCCTCCTGCTATACACTCCAGTTTAATCTTTGTCGGACCTGCCTCCCCAATTATTACCAGCCCTAGATCCGATCTTGCAGAGCCTTTTGCGAGTTAGACTGTGTATCCTTTTATCCCCGCCTTGATGCACAAACGTCGCCTGTAATTCGCCTCCGAGCCGTGACGAGAACTCCTATGTCCTGCAAGCTCTCAGGGCAGGCTGCTTCTAAGAACTCCCCTGACGTGAGCACTTCAGGGGCAAGATAGCGAGTTATTTACACTAAAGTACAGTCACGCCTCTGGGCTCAGTAGAGCCGCGTTCCCACTGTAACAGCAGTCTCCACCCAACCCCCTTCTCCAAGTTTTCCTGGGAACACCGGCCAGAGCATTGACTGGCCACTAACCCCGGCCAGGGTCGGCCTGTCCCAAGTCCACAAATCCAGTCCCAAAAAGTACATGCTCATGCACCCTAGCAGTAGTGTTGTGATTTATTTCCCCTGGGTGTTTGAACGCCCACTAAACACCTGCCCTCTGGCGTCTCCTGCTGTAACCAGTATCCCGTAGTTCCTTCCCAGGCCACCAGAGCACTGGCCTAGTCCGCTCCATAAGCCCCATGCTGCTAGCAGTCGTCTCATGTGAGTCAACCTCTTTGGTTCAGACACACCTCAGTAGGTCACGCTGACATTGGGCAGTACCACCAACTTCGAGATATCGAAGTCAGTATTTCTCGACAAGCTCCTCGGTAATCTTCGGAACCTTTCGGTCCGGAAACGAAAGTCCTTCTTTCTTTTGATTAACTTCACCTTTTAATTGCGAGTCGCTGCCGCCCCAACTTTACTACGCACCGCGATTCTGGACTGACCACTCCGTATCTCTGGCATCAGCATGTGTCTCCGTTTTTCTTTTAAAATGTAATCAGCTAGACAAGGGATATGATTCCTACAACTTTAGTGATTAACATTTAGTCTGTCCGTGTAGGGATACCGCGTAGGAGTAATCACGTTTTATTCATCATAATTTATTAATTTCTTTTTTAATCATGGAAACGTCCGCGACAACCGCGAGTTCATGAGCCCAGCACCCTGGCTGATCCTGGAAGCCATCTCCCTGTTTGACAAGTTCCCAGAACCGGACAGATTCCAAGTACCGGACAGTTTCCAAGGAACGGACAAGTTTCCAAGGAACGGACAAGTTTCCAAGGAACGGACAAGTTTCCAAGGAACGGACAAGTTTCCAAGGACCAGATGCTGAACTGACCACTCAACCCTCAAGTCCTTCCTTCATCAATGGAGACGACTAAGGCACCCAAATGCCTCGTTAGCAGCATAATTTTGGCCAGCCATTGTCGAACTTCCAGTTCTTCAGTTTTTTAGATCTTCAGAATAACATTAAGCCACGATATTGTAAAAGGAACTGAATCTTGTTTATTGTTGCGTATTTTATTTAAATTGTGTTAATGATCAATGAAATTGTCTAATAAGGGCCGGCCCATTCTTTTTATAATGTAATTTCAAATCCATGATATATATATAATATATATAATATATATTATATATTATATATATTATATATAATATATATAATACATACATAATATATATATAATATATATATATAATATATACATAATATATGTTTGTTAGTCAATTTATCAAAAAATCTTACTGTGAAAATAATCAAAAGTAAAATAAAAACAGAGGTACTAATATCTAGAAGAAGTCATTATTTTGCCTTCTGAAACTAAAAGATCCACTAGTTACTCCCAGTCATATACTCCCAGTCATAGAGAGCGTGGAGTGTAATAAAGTAAAATAAAGTAATAACATAACTTGGGTTTACTCTGTTATGACCTTTGAATATATATACTGTATAGAAGTCGCCAGCCCAGGTTAAAATTTCTAATACGGTTTTGAGGTAGTTGGTTAATTCACCGCCGCAATCTCCACCATCTCTAGAGCATCGACTTGTGGTGGTCCCTAGCGGACAAGTGTCGAACTCTTCAAACACCCCTTCCCCCTCCCGTTGAACGACCTTGAGCTGCAGTGAATGATTGATGGGGGGTGCGGGGAATGACAGCGGGCGACAATGCTGCGCTCTAACATGTAAATAACAACTTAGACGATAAAGGCATACCTGCCAACTTTTTAGTTTGGTCATCAAGAAAACTTTTAAATTGGGAAAATGTATCGTAAATCAAATGCGGTAATTTTTTACATTCTTTATGTGCAATTATTTTCTATTTTTCTATTCCATTTGGTTTCTGCTAATTTACTAATGCCATGAAGGGTATATCGATGGCCTAGAATGAAAACCTCATACAGTCAATATTGTAAATGTACTGGGAAACTCAACCTATCCAGAATGTGCCAATTTACACAGTGTTCATATGAAAAGCAAAATGATCAAGTACAAAACAAAAGCAATAGTATTCACTAAACAAGATTACTTAAAAACATACCTTGCTATATCACATGTTTGTTACATATTTCAGTCATCTCCTGATTATCATCCTTGATGCAATTTTAAGACTTAGAATGTGCAGCAGTTCCCTTCTTTGCTTCACCTAATAAATCTGAGGTAAACCTTTGTTCATAACAAACACAATTCCTTGATTTCAACACAGAAAAAGACTGCAAAGTTTCAGATGACATGGAGGACCTAAATTGGGTTCTGTTTTTTTTTTGACCATACTGAAAATGCGCTCACATTCTGAATTACTGTGGGGGATTGACAGAATTGATAGCATTATCTTTGACAGTCTGTTATTCTTCAGGAAGCAATCTACTCCACGAACTCTTGATAATTCAGCCCACTGACATCAACAGTGCCTGCTTTCGTCACTTCCAACCCCGTGTGTGCAGTACTGGTGAAAAACCTATCAAGCTTCTTATTTTCTTCCTCAGAAAGCACTTTTTTCCTATGCTTAGGACACTTAACGTGTGTAGTTATGTCGGACCTACCTCCATGAGCAATACTAAAATCACACCAGCACACTGCAAAACACAAAAGTTTATCCTTTTTGCGATTTCAGAATACACGAGAATTCGTTGTTATACGCAGCACGGTAAGTCTGAATATATTTCTTGTTGGCTAGCTTACTAATGGTTCCCATCACGTGAATACACACGAAAAAAAAAAAAAACCGGTTGCGTAGCACTACATTGGAACTACAAACAATAGTCAGCCATTTTGGCCATAATATAAGGAACAGGGAACAGCCCAAGGAGGTAGGGCTGACGTCACAATTGTAACCGTTCCTCCGTTTAAAGAAGCAATTTTTCGTTGCGAAGTGGAAAACGACCGTAGACAGTCCAGTCCAAATCATATACAAATAACTAAATATCTCTTGTTTTGTTTTCATTCCGCCTTCCGTCGGTGCGTCGGTAACATGGCCGGTACAGTAAAAGTTGGCAGGTATACATGGCCGGTACAGTGAACAGTAATAAACCACCACGCAAAAATAAATCCGTAAGATATTAAAGACGTCCGTAAAACCGTAAAATAGTATTAAAATCCATAAAACTTACGGACAATCCGTAAAAGTTGGCAGGTATGTAAAGGGCGTTACGGCAGCGCACTGCAGCGGTGAAGTTCCCAAGCTGCTCATCATACGCTTCTGAAAAACGTAGAGTAAATCCTATCCACTCGCGACTTCTATACAGTGTATATATTCAAAGGTTATGACTGAGGAGTGTAACAATTGATGACTCATCATCTGTGTATGCAGCAGTCGCTACAGTACACTCAAAGTAAGAAGAACCCAACAAAGCACGCATAACTAATCATAAAGTAACAACTAATAGCTGTCAAACTAAACTACCTAACATGTTGGTTTAGTAAAATTAAGTTGTTTTTTTCACAGCGATTTGGATAATTGGCGATCCGCATAGCTGGGGTACGGATAGTTGGAGTTCTCCTGAATATGTATATTTTTCCATAGCCAGTTCAGAGTTACCTGCACTTTGTTGACAAAATGATAGTAGTTGATGCAGTAGATGCACTCTTCAATGATATTGTACCAGGTAGTAGTTAACTAAGGTTTAGTACAACTCGCAGGGGCCAACTAAGTTTTATTTTCCGGTTCAGCATTAGCTGAAAGATGCTAGTTTGCAAACGATTGAAATAGCGACAGAATTTAATAGAAACCTTGGTGTGCATACAATGTGAATAAACAGTAAATTCCCGATTATCCGGGTGCGGGTTATCCGATTTGCGGGTTAACTGTACCCTATTTCACTTTCATAAACCAATAAAAATAAAAACAATTTTTTTTTACTTTTTATTTGTATATGCCCACAATAGCAACAGCACTTGTGAAGAATTAAATACAATGCAATGAATAAGTAACTTTAATGAGTAATGTGATGAATCAACAAACAATTGTTTGCTCTTTCCTCAATAGCTATTCACTTTTTTATTGCATAATTATTTCAGACGATACCCAAGTGTTATGCCAAGGTTTATATTCCACCATCCTGCATGTCAACAGCAGCTTTGGAGAGAAAAACCAGAAGCTTTCAGGGCTAGTTTACCTTGCACCATTAGGATAAGCTAGTGGCAAATCATGGCAAGACACTCATTTAGTAAACAACAGTGTCTGAAATTACGTTAACAAGTTAAATCATCTTTTTAATAATAGAAAATGTTAAGTTTATGCATTTTAAATTCTTATTAGAACTGAAAAATATCTCCTATATCAATAACATTATTATTTTGTAACTCAGAAATATTGGTAGCTCCTCCATAGGAAAAAAAAATGTTATGCCTACAACCTATTATGTAAACAAAGCAGTAAGTGAATTTTTCAATTTAATTTTACATTGTTTCTTCTCAAAATGGTACTCAACCGTTATTTAAATGTACTTACAATGCAGATATATATATATATCTGCATTGTAAGTACATTTAAATAACTGTTGAGTACCATTTTGAGAAGAAACAATGTAAAATTATACATATATATATATGTGTGTGTATATATATATATATATATATATATATATATATATATATATATATATAAAAGCAATGTGTTGGGGATCTTTAAGGTTTCACAAGGATATGAGAAATGAACAGAAAAAAAAGGTGTGATTCGGTCTGAATATAATTACTCCATATTTAGGAAACTTATAACAAATATTAACACAAATATTAACATACAATATCAATTACGTACTTAAACAGCTCTCGGGTATATTCAGAAAGAAGAAAAAAAATATGGGCCGGCCCTAAATCAGATTACAAAAAGGTTTCATTAAAAAAATACATAAGCCAATAAAAAAATACAAATATGTTTAAACCATCCCAGTATATATTCTTAAAGTCCATAAATGATGTTTATCTGATGAACTTTGTCTGACGGCGTAATTTAAGAAAGTTCAGAAAAAGGTTAAAAGATACAGTAGCGCCGGAGGTCGGGGCTTCGTTTCCCGGAGATCACTCGGGAACATGATGCCAGGGCGCCTGTGTGTTGTTGAGGAAGGGTGGTGAAAATGCCAATACGGCGTCCGGCTCTCGGACCCTGTCAGACAGGGAAGTTGGCTTCTATTTTCTTATGCGTCGCCAGTTCGTGTCTGGAGCCCGCGAATACATGGCTGGCGCGGATGTTTTCATTATTTCAAAAAAAAAAAAGAATTAGAAGTAAATAACTATTATTCGTTGTACTATGTAGACGGACTAAACTACTTAAGAAGATTACAGGGATAGCATCCCTTATTTAAGCGACTACATCGTCGGTTGCGGCCGGATGGAAGTATAGTAGTGCGTATCGTCGATTCGCCGATAATCACCAACGGTCCGTCTGCAGTCGCGACGCGAAGTGTCTCGCGAAGAACCGCGTCTCGTAATTAAATGTAAATGTTCAAACAAAAGTGGAAGGGGAGACTGGGACGTCCGGACCGAAAGGTTACGAAGTTCCCCGAGTGGGAATTATAAAAAACTCTGACTTTGATGTCTCAAAGTTGGTAGCACTGCCCAACTTTAGCGCTACCTGTTAAGAGGTTTCTGAAATAAAAAAGAATCGACTTGCCCAAGACGTCTGCTATAACCAGGGGCTAATCGCACAGTCTGATGCTGCACTCTGGCGGCCTACAGGGGAGGCAGCGGGGAGGTTAACAAGTTTGTCACCAGATGTCGCGGAGGTCAGCTCCATGGGCTCGTGACACGAGAAGAATTTACTATGTCCGCCACTAGATGTCATGTGGTCCATCTTGGCACATATTTTTTCTATGGCAAAATGTCCTTGATGCCGGCCAACGCTTGGCGGGGTTCACAACCGGTCAATGGTCCTGGGCTAAATTCTTAGAAATGAGAGGGGAGGGGGTGGACAAAAACACAACGACGCTGGGAACGAGCGTCCATGACGTGACTTTCGAGAACAGAACCTAAGAAGAATGCGTGACGGGAAAGCTACGGTAAGTTCGTCTCTGAGAAATGGTAACAACTCGTCCAGAGCTGTTGTAGTCATGAAGGGAAGTAATGTTACAGGCCTGGGACGTGCCTGCAAGAGGGAGAAATGTCAAACGGGCTGCCAACGAAGTCTTAGATTTGCCAAAGATCAGATAGGTCTCTGAGAAAGGTGCTTCGGTCCACTGGCGCAAAGTTTAACTACATAAAGTACACCAGCCTAACAAAGTGTAAATCACCCAAATGTAATTATAAAGAAAAAGAAAATTTCCAAAAATAATTTAAAATTATAACAAAAAACGTGCCGAAATGCCTAATTTCCGGCACGGCAATGTAAATTAATTTTAACAGTAGTAGTGTCTTGATTTAAATGGTAGTCAGCAAACAAACTTAACTGCTTTGAAAACAAATTATTTTAATTAAAAAACTCTTATGGAAAAAAACGTATTTCACTAGCGCAGTTTTCATTAGCACTCTGCTTTACTGGAATGAACTAGGGCATTACTTTGAGGGGTGACTGTTACAGTGTTTGTCTAGACAGTCAGGTTAAAAAAACTTTAATCTGATATTTTTTTGACTTTGCTATAACTGTGTTTTTTGGTTATTTGTGGACCCCTTGCCAGTCATTACCCTGGATAATCGGGAGTCTACTGAATATATATTTATTTCAGACTTTTAATAACTATATAAACAAGAATAATTCCAAACTTACTCATAATCATAAACTAATAGTTTGGTATACAACATTAGAGGGGCATGTAATGTTTTTTAGAAAATCAGAAATACCTTACAAACCTGTTTTGGCTATCATCCCAGTAGTAGTAATATTTCATTAGTGAAATGCTTTTACACTAACCAGAAACTAAAGAAGGAAAATAGTACAATGATTGTTTTGACTTAATACTGGTTTCATTCAGGGATAAAATGAAGACGTCATAAAAGTTTATTTTACCTTTACACCAGGTCGCAAATTGATGTGTATTATGCTTATAAAAGTAATGATGTGTATGTGTATTGATGCTTATAAAACATTTATATTATTGCTGAGTAAGAGATTATATATTTTCCATAAGCAATTAGGTGTTGCACTGAACAAATAAAATGTCTTAATATTTGCATTTGTATCTTTGTTAGAGTGTAAATTTGTGTTATTTGTATACTAAATGCCCGACCCGGCTTCGCACGGCTATACTAATGGAAAAAAATTAAGCAACATCTCCCATTTACAGTAATGGTAAATAAAAAAAACAGTGAAAATTTATTACAATGCTGTATAATATACCGGAGAGAAAATTAATAGCACCAATGGTTTCCCGACTGGTGCACGCAACGTACAACTGATGTACCCGTACTTCGCTACGGCAGTCTACAGGCGCCGCTCATTATACATGCCCCTCCTTGTGGGTACGCCACTGCCGCGCGATGCCCGTTGCCATGGAGACGCAGAAGACATGAACAATGCAAAATCCTGTTCTCATGAAAACAAAGTACCCACCGTTGCCTGGTTTTAACCACCCATGGGATATAATTTCCGGAAAATGTCATCCTGCGTAACATAAGGAACATTACTGTGAAGTTTCAAGTCTGTAAAATATATATACTTGAAAAAATGGGCAATAAAAACAAATTAAAACACAGAGAGAGGAAAAAAAACAATAGTTTAGGTTTGCGATTTAAAATAATAAAAAGTATTTAAATACTAATTGAACTCTTATGAGGGTACTGATTGCTTCGTTGTTAATATCACACGGGTGTTTTTTACTTGTATGGGAAAATTAAGAATGATAAGGCATCTAGTGCGTGGCAACAATGTTAATAGGCAATAGGAAATAAACTTCTATGCGCCTGCGGCATTGTCAACACACACTTCGTACCTGTACTGCATGTTGTATCTAACCTCCTCCAACGCATTTGATTCTAAATTGGACTTTTAGTAAGGATCCCTTATGTTATTGATAATATAATATAGCCTATAGCCTTCCTCGATAAATGTACTATCCAACACTGAAATAATTTTTCAAATCAGACCAGTGGTTTCTGAGATTAGCACGTTCAAACAGAAAAACAAGCAAACAAACTCTTCAGCTTTATAATATTAGTATAGATGTTAAGAATTTTATTTAAACTTTGTGTTAAAATTAAATTGAAATATGTATTTGTTATTGTGTGGGTTGTATGTGTTAATAACTAAATTAAGATTCATGTTTGGTTTGGACGAGTGAAAACTCTTAACATAAAGTTGAAAGTATTAACTACAGATAATTCAGAAATGCACACATTGTAACCTTCATCTACTATGTGTCCATTTGAAGAGGCTATATCTATGGAGTGATTTCCCACAGACATGTGACCAAAGTTAGTTTTAATTTTCATAGAACATAATATTTCAGTACATACAAATAGGGTTATGTAATTTAAAATGTTAATCTCTAAGAAGCATTATTATTGTTTCTTGTTTCACACACATTGTGTTGTGTGTTAAATTTGGTTTTTAATATGAATATGTTTAACTTCACTACCAATCAAAAACATTAAACCTAGAAAAGGTATATATCTAATTAAATTATTATTTTAAGTATTTTTCTATAGTGAACTATTCAAGGTGATCAAATTTGTGTTTACAGACCATATGATAAAATTCTTCTCCTGTTTAGGACTATTTTTAAGGTTAATAAATATTTAAAAATTTTAATTTGTAAGCTAAAATCTGATTGGTCAGAACTTTTTAAAAGCTTTGAATATTTTGAGAAATAAAATGTGTTTTCTACGTACTCCTAGTCCAAATGACTTGAATCGATGCTGAAACTTAATTTTGTTAGCTTATTATAAATGAAAATATTATTTAATAATCATTTCAAGCCTAAAATAAACGTATTTACAATATTCTACGAAGAATTTGGTAATGATGATATTTTCATGAAATACATTGGACGTGGTTTCAACGATCGAACATTAACTAAAAAACCTTTTTAGTTAAAAAAGCTTAAATATTATAACCTTAACAATTAGAGGGAGTGGAATCATCGTAACATCTATGTGGAAGACCAAAAGAAGATCATTGTATTACAAATGTATAAAATGTATGCTTTGCTGTTGTATATCACGGATAATAGTCTCACAATTCATCATTGAATTTACAGTATGATGCTGTGCCAAGAACTACAAAGAAAATTGGAGACTTCCAGGCATTCTAGTTTTTTGTGGATGATCTACAGAGAACTTTGAGGAGGAGTACTAGAGACTTCTACAGTTTCCAGTTTACTGTTTCGTGGTTCGAAACTTGGCAGAATCCTCGTCGACCAAACAGAGGAGTACTACTGGATTAAAAAAAAACTTAATACAGTACCTCTTGTAAGCATTTAATTCTCATAAACTTAACTGTATGTTAGTAGTTTAGAAAAGTTGTTAAATATGTTTGTGTCCGATAATAGCATTCAGTTTAAGAGAAATCAAGCTTAAATATTTTGGTTTGATACAGAACTAACACATTTCAATAAAAGAAACTTTGCAAAAATTGTTTAATTTTAACTTCAACTCCATCTAGTCCCTATTAGTTAAATTTCATTAAGAGGTCTCAGAACTACTTTACCTCAAGAATAGCTACAGTAATTTTGTTTTCGTGTCTCCAATTTAATGAATGTAAAATTTTCTTGTTGTTGAATATGTTTAACTTTGAGAAGTATTATAACTAATAGGTAATTTCGAGTATTTAAACTGGATATTAATATTTTTTGCATTTATGGTTATATTTCTTTGAAAAACTGCTTCGATTTTCAAAACACAGATTTCAACGAGTGTGATATATATAAATTTTTGTTATAAATATGTTCAAGTGCCACCTAAATTTGTGTATGTTTTGAATCGTTTACTGTATAATACAAATACATCCCTTTTCTTTAGTATAATCTTAATACATATTTCTTTATTTTTCAAATAAAGTAATTCACTTAATATAATAAAATATTAACTTTTTACTGGCACCCATCATTAGCATAAACATACATAGTTCACTTTTGTTGTAAATAAAAGATCATAATATATTTATATTAATCTATGATACACAATACAGTATCAATTAAAAAGTCAACTTTAACTAAGTATCAAAGACTTGAAGTCAATGATAAGATATCTTAATATCAATTCAAGGTAGGTAGGTAATTTATAATTAAATAAATTGATGCCTACACGGGCGGCATAATAATAGAGGTTTCTCTTTAAGAAAATGGTACCACAACACAGGGCCCTTCCTTAAAACACAATAGTATAAGCTTAAAGTGATGCCTATAATACGTTTTTGTAAACACTTGTTTCTTCATGTATGCCATCTATAGAGTCAATTTCTGAGATGCTATCTGTGGACTTTAAACCCCACTCTTAACCCTGCAAGTTTATATGACCAGAAATAATTTTTATGCATTCATAACTTCTGGATTTTAAAAAAGATTTGGTTTCCAAAAAACTTCTTTGTTTACAGTATTAAACATTACATTTTCACAGTGCCATATTTTATAATTAAGTATTTCTAATATCCAAATTTGAATTGTCACATGTGCTTTTTGGGGGAATATGACCTCTCTGTGAATAAACAAGCACAATTTCCAAACAAAGGTTTTCTCTTTGCAAAACACATATGACTATGCTCCAAAAAAAGGAGTAAAAAATGTTTTGCTCGATGCTAACATATCATAGCAAGTACAATGGACCAAATAAAATTAAAATTGAAAAGGAAAAATTATTTATTAAGAGGAGAAACTTTGCAACAAGAGAGAAAAATAATTTTGCAAGTAAATACATACAAATTATGTTAAATTGGGAAAGAAAACTAAAAAAAATAATACTTTGGAACAAAATGTAGTACAATCTTAAATAATACAACAAATTATATTATTATGAATTGCAAAAATGTTGAAAGGTTGTTATTTTGATGTAGAAGACTTCATGAAATCCAACGTCATCTGACAGATCAAAGAATTTTTCTTCTCATGTAAAAAATCCCTTGTAGCATGCTAACAATAGTGCGGATGGAGTGCAGAAACAGAGTCGCGAGATGTTAAAACTAAGACAAGCAAATCAATGAGAAGGTTTACAAATTATATAACTCCTGATTCACGTAAGATGGGGTAGTTTAAGTCGATGTTTTACTCTACCACTAACACTTGCAGAGGTATCTGAGAGTGAGGAGATTTCAGAACTAGATAACCTCACTAGTAGTGAAAGTGAATCAGAAGTTACTTCTTTCAATGAAGATTGTGCACAGTCTGCTTCAAATGTAGAGAGCATTCCCTCAAAGGATAAAAAAAATTAAAATAAAATAAAATTTTGAACTAGTCCTATAGTACTCGCCAGTGATGTGTACACGTCTAAACGCAGTAACGAGCAGATCCATTTGTTCTCATGTTGTAAAAAAACTTATAATATGAAGCTTGAAAAAATTTAATGTAGAATTGTTTAAAATAATGCTGAGCGTGATAAATATGTTAAAAGTTTTAATTTCAGGGGAAAACTGTAAAAATGTTTTCGCTTTTTAAAACCTAACTATAATTATGTTTAACACGATGGTAATAAACTAACTGAACTCACCCCAACCTAGGTTAGGTAAGGTCAAGATAACTTTTATTTATTTCCAACAATATTTTCAAAGTCATGGCATTATTGAACTTGGAGGAGTTTCGGAATAGATATGATGCAGTTTGTACGCTGGTGTAGGCAGGGTGGCTTAAAAGAACAAAAAGTAAAGTTAGTGCACTTGATGCACTACAGGTAGTTTCGGAACAGCTACAATGCTTTGGTGCGAACCGAACCAATTAATGTTTTATTATTTCCTACAATTTTTCTCAAAGTCGGTGTTTTTGAAACGCTTCAGGTAGTTTCGGAACAGTTATAATGCAGTTTGTGCTTAAGTTCAAGGAAAATTATTTTTTAAATTATAAGTCAAGTGTATATTAAATTATATTTAAAAATTGTAATATATTGGAGCATAAGTTATGAGATGTGGTATGGATTAAAATGTGATATGATATCATACAAAATGATTGTATATTTAGAACAGTTTTATTTACAAAACATTAAAAGTTTATTAGAGCATATTTTATTATACGTACAGTAAGTCCTCTATTTACGTCGTACCGATTTACGTCGTTTCGGATTAACGTCGCTAATGTTTGAGTACTCATTTTTCAATTTAAGTTGTCGCCGATTCACAATAACGTCGTTTACAATGACCGTATAAATCGTTATTTTAACCAAAATACCGTATATAATTCGTTTATAATTCTTTGTTTCCTTCGGTAGTTAATTTATGCTATGTAGCGTAAGCTACACGTTCACTGCCTTATCTTATCATACATCATGAGGGACACTTCCTGCTCTCCGCTGCTTTATATTTCAATCAATAAAGGTAATAAAGCAGCTGGTTAAATAACCATTCTATAAAGCTGAGAAGTACTAGTTGGACTTGTTTCCCACGCTGTAGGTTGTCATTTGCTGATAAAATTGCCCGTTGTCACGTCTGTATGCCAGCGCTTCCGGCCGACCTTGGGCCGTGGCCGGCCGGTGGCATGAAACATGGCTCATTTTGCGTCGTTTCTATTTACGTCGCGGTTTTCAGGAACGTAACCCCGACGTAAACTGAGGACTTACTGTATATGGTACAAATGAAAGGGCATAGGGTACAGGACTTACCTACCTCTAAAGATTATAATATTATGTTTATTTTAAATACTTTCAAAATGTATTCATACCATATTTTATTATATTCAGCACAAAATGAAAAAAGTGCTTTGAACACATACCAATATTATATTATTATAAAGTTATATTAACATTTTATCTACGAGGGTTGTCTGAAAAGTTTCCGACCTCAGCGTGAAGAGTGCAGCACTCGTCAACAAAAATTGGGGGATGTGTTTGCTCATGCTCTCTGAAAATTCAGTCCTTTTAGACATTTTAACAATCGTTTGCTTACGACATCAAAAACTGAGAAGGGAAATCAGCTCCAAAAAAGGCAAAGCCCTCCTTTAGCCGGGAGAGTGGTGGTTTGCATTTCTATCACAAAAACTCATTTCATGTTTCTTGGCTGTCAAAAATAGTAAAAAAAAAAATATAATTTTGAAATGCCAGGTAAAATAAATTCATATTTTCTTAAATAAGTTCAAACCATTTCTTGAAGTAGCCAGTGGCATTGCAGTTAAAACTAAAAAATTTCAGTTCTGCAATCAATTAAATTCTCCTTATTTGTACAACCCAAAAATGTTAAAAATGTAACTTTGGCAGCTAACTATGCAAAAAGTATGTGCTGTATATATTTTTTTCATTTCGTGAACGTTCAACAATTGAAAAAGCCTAAAAGTTGATCTGTGATTAATATAAATATAAAATCATGACCTGAAATGGGAGGCACCCCCTTAAGTGAGACAGCCAAGATAGCAAAATAGTATTTTTTTTTGTATTTGAGTTTAACATCTTGTCAACAGTGAGGTCATTAGAGATTATAAAACACAACTACACAAAGACATTAGAGAAAGAATCTACCATGATCTATTGTAAAGGAACCATCCCAGCATTTGCCTGGAGTGATTTTAGGGAACCAGGATGATTGGACGAGGATTTAAACCCAGATCCACTTGAATGTGAGTCAGTGTCTAACCACAGTGTCATTAAAATCCATGAGACAGGGTTGCCTCGCTTAACTATAGTCTGTATTTTAATTACATATTTTGGTAAACTGAATGAAACAGCTGATAATGTCAAAGATCAAAGAGCACTGATTGAATATTACCTTTTAGTTACTTTCTACCACATTATCTCTTTACAAATATTTTATTCCTGTTGCAATGGTCATTTTTATATGGAACAATGGTTTGACTAAAGGAACATTTATTTCTTCCTCTAAATAATGTTCTGGTTAATAATTTGTATTTAAACTCACTCTAGTCTCTTAATGAGTTAGGCCATGGAGTTTTTTAGTATTTAAACTTTCATGTGGTCTCTTGCCTCACTGGTGGATATCTGGCATGAATCTCTCTGGGATAGCAGTGATCATGCAGTGTGTGTGCAAGCTGCTGGAGAGCCGAACAAGACCAAGGTCTGATGTGATGTGCCGTCCGAAGGCAGCAACGGCTCCATGCTGATGTGTGGTGAGCCAAGAAACTGACTTGGTTTTCACTACCAACAAGGGGAAAACTTTGTGCGGCGCAATGATGACTAAGTCAAAACCACTCAAATTGAATTTTTGGTTAGCAACTCTTGAAATATAATGAATTTTTAAAGCTCTATTTGTAACCAACTAGGTGCTGCAATTTTAAAGCACCATCTGGACTGGACTGTTTAGTGGCTTGGCTTTGCTGATACGATTTTATCTAAATTAACTTTTGCATGGCAGTATAGGTATGGGCATCAAACATCATTTTTACTGGGCTGGACTTAAATTTTTAATTACTGTTATACCAGTTATTGCACATCTACTAGTTTCATGAGAGCTATGGAGACTAACTTAAACCACATGCAAGTTTTTTTGAGAAAGTGTAATGACTGCAAATTTGTTTGGCGATGCATTGCTATTTGTATATTTTATTGGCATTCACCTGTAACTGCTAAAAACGTAGGTATGCTGATCACTCTGCCCATTGCTGGTAGCAAAATTACTGTCGCTATTCTCTCCCTAAGTACAATTTTGGCTATGTGGAATGTATCAAAAATGGCAAGAATTAGCAAACTTGGAGGATTTACCTTTTGTATTGCAAGTTTAAGAGTTTATTCACCTATTAAATCAACTAGAATCATTATTTAAAAGAACTTAATTTTTTTTTTAAAACATTTAATCCACCAGCTAGATTCATTTAGGGTTTTTGTATAGGTTTTTATATAGTTAGGATTAAAGTTCTTATTGAACTATTTTCAGGTTATCATGTAGGGGAGACTATTGTACCTTGAATTGCCATTCAGTTTCTTGACAGGTGCTGCTTTCTATACATTAACCACTGTACTAATTCAAAGTCAACCTAAAAGAGGTACGATATAACCAATTATGATCTAGTAATGTTTTTATGTAAAATAAAAATTCAAGTAGAAAGGTAATATTATTTTATGTTAGTACATATTGTTTTAAGAATAAGATTTTATTATGTGTTTGAAATCACAATAACTGCTTGTTGGTGAGTAATTTTATACACCACATTTAAAATTCAACCTAATATAGAATGTACAGGGGATTAAAATTGAAAAGATGCACCATCGCATACCTTGAATCAAAACAACGTCAAGGACCATTAATTACTGATCGTGAGTGAGTGCATGATGTTATAGTTTCGTCCTTTTTGTTTTAGGTTAGTATGCTAATAACTAAAAGTGGGCAAAAAAGAACTATTAACTGAAGCCAATGAAAAAAGCAGTTGAAGCAGTAAATGCACCCCCTGAAACACGAATATCAATAAGAGAAGCTTGCAAGGTTTTAAATATTAAGTTTACAACACTTGTCCAGCATCTTAATGCTTTGAAAAGTTTCTGATGCAGGAAATTTTAAACATAAAGCTACTACGATACCCAGAAAGTTTTAACAGAAGAAGACTTAAATTAGTCATTTACATAAAATCCAAAGTTTAAATGAATTATGGACTAGCAGGGGAAGAGTGGATAAGGCCGTTTTTATAAAATGGCATTCTGACAGGCGGGCAAGCGATCAGAAAGCTTAAAACTCTAGTTCTGGTTTTTTTTTGATAATTTGGAAGTGCTTTGGCCCATTTTGCCATGAAAGGATTTGGAACCAAGATTAGACTGAAGTAACAAAGTTTAATTTATCCTAGAAAACTTTATTAACTTAGTTAAAAATAACTGTGAAATTTTTAAAATATGAAGATAAATCAAGGTCAGGCTGTGCATTTCATTATATGCTTAATACAATACAAGTAAATATACAATGTTGTGATAACAATTTTGTTTGCAATACATTCCCTCTGTATTCTAGGTACATGAAGTGAGGAAGTACTCCCAGATACATTAAGGTGTGATAAGTGGTATATTGTGGTCTTTTACCAGTGATAGTATAGTAGTTGAAAAAATTTAAATGGTTTTTTTTATATAATTGTACATTATTTATCTTTCTCAAACCATCAACCTCCTTGGCCTAACACTGAGAAGTAAAGATGATTTTTCTGACAGTCAATTTTTGAATAACATCCAAAACTTGAGGAATGAGTTTCCTCCAAGGATATTTCCAAGGGTGTATGTTCTACTTAGTAGTGTCTGGCCTTCAAAAACCTAATGCCGCTAGAGGACGCGGCAACCACACAAACAAATTTATTTTTAATGTGTCTTTACTAAATAAAACAACTTTCACAAGCATATTATACTTTTATTCTAACAGTCAGCCCCTTGAGCTCCTTGTGAAATTACAACTCCCTGGCCTATTACAATGTTTATGTTAACATATGACAGTACCAAGAAAGAAATAAAAAATGTTAAAGGTGTATAACCAACCACACACTAGCTGAACATATTTCATTAGCAAACCACTTATTCAGAAACATAAAATGAACATTAGTACTCACCCCTGCTACTGGGCATTTCCCATCAAGAATGAGTCCCGAGATGTAGTCCATGTTACGATACTTTATACTGCCATTGAAACACATGTGAATGTTTTCATCAAATTTTGTGTTTATTTGCTGCAAGCTATACAAGCAAACTGCAGAATGTGGTTGTGGCCGCGAGCTAATACCGTGGCTTGGGGCAAATGCTGCCACCAACACAGGTTCACCCGCTGCAATGCCGAGACTGTTCGCTAGCTCAGGACCAGCTTCACCCACTTTAGCATCCTGCACAAGATTATAGTTGGAATTGTGGACGTAACACTGCAGCGTCACTTCAGTATAGCTGTCATAGTTGGCATCGTTTATGCACGTACGCGCAAGCCGAGAAACAAATCCGAGCTCCTCCTGACCAGGAAGCGGGGACTGTTTTTGCACTATCACAAAGTAGGCATACTCTGTGGCATTGAAGCCATAAACGTAGTTGACGAGGAAGTGGTCACGGTATTTGACATCTATCCACAGAAGTGACTGCTTGGAAAAAGTGTATTCAGCATAATCAAGGTTGTTAAGCTTTCTGCTGGAGATTGCAGGCACACCATGCCTGTATTCCCCCTTGTTCGTGAAAGTTGTGCCTACATACAGAACATTTGAGCGCCCCCATGGATTGTAATGTTCAGGGCCAATGAATGCATATGTGGATGCATGCTCATCATTGGCGGCAATGCTGACGGGCACAAACTCAGCCTGTAACGAAATGTTCCCGAGCTCATACTTGTAGCATGCACCTTGAGATACCGAGCCACATGCTATAAGCACCCGCGACTCAGAGTTCAGCACCAGCACTTTGTTCACGTTGTCAACAAGCGATGTGTGGATGTCCGGAGAGTTGCAACCACTGGCATGACACTGTGGACTGTCCTTGCGAGGACCGGTGGACACTAATTCCTCGACATGAAGGTTAGAGTCCAATTGCAGCACATGGTTCACCGCACCCACATACATCTTCCCTGTCGCACGGTCCACAGCTAGATGATTCATTCTCATCTGCTGGGAGCCATTCACCGGAAACTGAGCCACTATGTCGTTAGTGGTTGCGAGAGTCATCAGCCGCACCACTATGACCATCAAGGCGAAGCAGTGCATGGTGCTGCATCTACCAAGTGCATGCCATCCCTGCAACAAAACATACAACATATAGCAATGCAACCTTCTTCCATAATGTCAACATTTCAAGGTTGTTTTCTATTGTCATATGCATTAAAATTAAGGGAAATGTTCTTTTTGCAGAAAAAAATGACATGACTACAACCATATTTTCCATTACTATCTTTATATTAATGATGTTTTCAAAGTAAAAACCATAACTTTAGGATGGTATTTATCAAAAAAGAGATAAATTATGTACAAGTATTTATATCAGTTGGTTACTGATGTGTTTTATCAATAATAAGTATGAACTAGTCTGATATGTTCGAGCACAAATTTTTTTAGTGTGTTCAAAAGCCAAATCAATCTAAATTTCAGTTTACATAAACAATAAGGTTAGGTACTATTACCGTAGTAGTTTTATTTTATAAGTCTATGGTTTTAATTTTGCTATTGCAATGTACAGGGGTAGCAAGAATGATAACATTATAATTTTTATCACATTTTTAATTTAAATTAACTTGAAACAAACCAGCCAGAGATAAGTATGTAAAATGCAATAATTAATATTTCTGTTTTCAGTAAAACTAAATACTCATGTTTTAATGACAAAATAGTCTATTTGACAATCACATTAACTGTTCAGAAGTTTCTTATCCTTTAGATTTCACAGATGTCTGGAATGGCAACGAAACACATTCTAAAAGTTGGTCATAATCATCAAATGTGGTACGTGTTCCGGTAGTGCACGGCAAATACAGCATGTTTCCACAAGTGTTCATAATCAGCCTGCTGGATACACATTCCTGAACTGCATTCACAGAGGATGATTTTTTTGTTTGTGAATACATAGCTGAAGACAATTGTTATGGTAGGAAAATCCTAACGAGAAGTCTGTGCTGATTGGCACTTGATGATGTCATACTGGGTTCGCCTGGTATAAATGCGGGTGTGTTAGCAAGCAGCAAGCAGAAGATGCCTGGCTGCCAGCCAGAGGCTTCGGCTTAACATCGCTCCGAAGAAGGCCACAGATCGTCACGCTGCCGACATCGCCCACGACGCCCGGAACGTCACGACAACACGAGGCTGCCAACTTAGAAGAATCTGCACTTGGGGCAGAAGGGAATCGCTGCTCCGTCACAAGAGACAGACACCAACCTGACTCTGCCTGTGGCGGCCAAGCCGTGAACTCCGGAGTCTATCACCTCCATCAGCAGCCGAGGTGGGACTTAGCCGAATTTCAACAAGCAGTAAGTGGAACTTTAACTTTTCACACGGTACCGGGACTTAGCCGCAGACGACGTAATAAGAAGAAACGGACTTAGCCTCAGACGTCACGACTCGCCACCATTACTCGCCAGGAGCGAGTAGCAACTCGCTCGGCGAGTAATTTTGTGTAAAGCTGCTAGTCAAATTTGAAGTCCTCAGGGGTGGGCAAATACCCCCTGAAGGAAAATATTGCAGGAAGCAGACTTTTGTTTAGGGACACTCGCTCAGCTAGTGGAGAAGGAGTGAGTCGGCGCTACGAGAGTGGAAGTCAACATCTACATCGTCCGCATACGGCAAAGAGGGGTTTATAGGTAGCGTTGACAGATGTACCCGGAATTGACTTTGTAAATAAAATAAGGAATTGATAGAGACAGGACTGACACGCCAGATAACCAGAAATAAGAAACATGACGAGTTCGCCACGCCTCAAATAGTGTGTAGGCGAAAGCGCCACTAGGATTTGACTTCAAAGTTAAATATAATGAAAATGGAGGGCGGACACAAACTCACGGCGTTGGTCTATGTCATAGTCAAGGTTATGTTTTGAATTATGTATCAGATAAAAATTGTGTATAATTGAGAAAAGTTAAGGATTGTTTGGAATTTAGGAAGTAACAGTAATTTAATTCAGATAATATTGTATACCAAAAATTACATATCTTGTTGCCATAGCTAAGATAATCGCTAAATGTCAGGATTATTATTTGTTGTTATTTCGAGATTATTGCATTAAATTAAAAGTGTTGTAATTTATGTTCACAGAGATCGTCAGCCATTTGCAGGTAACCTGTTTCAGCTATTGAAGCAAACGGTGATGAATCAGTTCCAATTTGCATGTTTGTTGTGTGCCATATTATAACCAATAAAAGCGTCTTGTACACAAAACTGTTTAAGTTTCTTCGCAAGAAAAAAACCCACCCTATCTCCCTTGGCAACTCTTTTCGAGTCGCTGCAGGAGATAACACAATTACATCAATATAATTTTCTTCAGTAAATTATATTAACCAATATTTATATACTCCAGTCACATTAAACATGATAAGGGGTAAACAATGCATCAAATCAGGAATTTTTTTTTTGATATGATGTTTATAATGCAAAGAGAAAGTTAAATACATGTTTTCGGCCTTAGCAGACGACGGCATCATTGTCAATAATCAAGAAAACCTCGAAAAGTTTTACCTTTTTTCAATTTTTGTAAATTTTGACCCGAAAGGGCTGGTTTTTCAGCAAAAACTATTCTATTTACTTTTGAAGTAGATACTTTGCACAAATTTGAGACCAGAACTGTTATTATAAGACCAAGTTTCAGAGATATATTTTTTCGAAGTTTGGCATATTTTACGAGTTATATGATTTTTTAGCAAAATTTCATAATTTTCAGTATGATTACTGTTTCTGAAGCCCTAGTTTATTGTTAGGAAACCCCCTCTCACCCACTCAATTGGGGCCTCAGGATATCCCGCTATTTGGGCAATTTGGGGGATTGTTGAAATCAAAATAGAGGAGCTACCTAGGTACCTACTATTGTTTTAGTACTACCCATCTAACTGTACTTGTTGTCTGTACCTATAAATATGTGTGTAATTCATGGGAAAAGGAGGGGCCACTGGACAGGGGAATAACATTACAGAGTGATCTGATCCCACGAAAGAGTTGGCTGTGTTCTCCCGGACCTCCCGTTCCTTCCCCCCCCCCCAATCCACCCTACCACCCCTTCTTTTTCATCCCCAAACACCATACCTCCCCCCGTGTACTACGCTGTACCTCCCCTCCTCAACTACTATTCAGAGTGTGGCCAATTATGCGCAGTTATTTATACCTACAGAGTGTCAGAGCCCGGGACTTGTGCAAGTTTGCATTTCATTCGGCGCTGTAGTTTGAATGAGGGTGAAGTGGTGACAGTAAAGACGAGATGGAGACAAACTCTTCTGGCGTCCATTATTTCATTGAAAAATCGAGAAGACAAGTTTGTTGAAACATATGAATAATATTTTTGTGCATAATACTTGCCAGAAGAGGTACAATCATCCCAAGTTGATTGCAGCAGCAGTTTGACGTGGAGAGTCACATTTGAAAGCAAACGATGAAAGATCTACAAGATTGGTGAGTAAACAGTTCAGTTTCAGAGAACACCATTTTCTATGTTGAGATAGAATTACAGAACAATTCATTGAGGCCTAGAAGAAAAAAAAAATCAACAAAAAGAACTACCGTCATTACTGTTGAAAAATTTTATCCTGGAGCAACAATTTTGAGAGTAGCAGTGAACCAAGATATTAACTGGGCCTTAAAAATTAAAATATTCATTTCTGAAGACAATGATTTGGTAGCAGTAGATGCGAGATATCACCGATTTTGCCAAAAGAAACTCTACATGCCCCCAACACAAGATGGTGTGAAGAGTTGAGGTCACAAGCACACTACAATTTTAGATGCCATGGTATAAATTTTTGCCATCTCCAAGAGAACTCAGAATGTCATTTTTCACAGGACCACCGCAAACAGATAGAAGGAAAAAAAAACAGTAATCATACAATCAAAAGTCATCTGTTTAAGAAATATGGAGAGGATATAACATTGCTGAAACTGCTTCGCAAAAAAAAGTTGTTTGTTTTAAAAATACCTTACACAATATTCTGACATCCGCTTGGTACATTGATAAACATTCAGATCCTCAACAAGAGAGACTGCATGTGGTTAAGGCAGCTGCCAATGTAATACGAGAGAATATTTATGCAAAACCTTTTGAAACAACTTCATTTCCACCCTCAGATGACTTCTTCCATGATGTAAACACTGTGATCTCTGAATATTTACGACTAACATTGGAAAGAGTAATTCTTAAAGACAAACGATACTGCCTAGAAGTGTGTTGCTCTAGCCCATGCCATAATAGCAGCAGTGAGGCTTCAGTCATTCATTTTCTCATTATTGCATGGAGTCTGCATTTATCTCATTTATCTTTATCACAAATTGGGATCAAAAAACCTGATTGATTTGATTGATTTGATGTCCACCCTTGGATTTGCAGCATCATACTTTAATACCTCAATTCTCAAAACCTAACCATCCTACTAGACAAACTCTGCTTGGAGCCATCATCCTTCCTGCAATTTGCATTCGACAGACAATGCAGACCTTTAATGTAAATACATTGGATGGGTTTGGAACTTTCCCAGCAATGGGAGGTTTAATGATTGATCTCAAGTGATCCGTAGTTTGCAGCCGTTACGAGGAAGCCTCGATGTGACGTCCCTGAGCCATCTCAGATGACCTGAGAGAAGAAGACGAACTAAATGAAGAATTATGGATGCCCATCTCAGACATTCTTGAAAACCCTCCTCTCATCTCAGAAGATGACATCATGGACCAACCAGGTCCAGCACATAGGGTAAAATTTTATTAAAATAAACACATCCTCTAAATTAATTAAACATGTTAGAATTTCAGATGATAAATATGTTAGATTTTCAGACAATTTCCATCTAAATATTTCACTTCAATATTTTTTTTATGTATAGTAGGGTAATAATTATAATGATCAATCCAATAATTAAAAGACATCTTAAATAACTGTCAGTACTTCTGATCTTTTGACATTCCCACAAATGTAAATAAAAATATCATTTTTTGCTCAATTGGTTTGGGGGGGAATCACTTTGGGGTCCCCTGAGACCCGATTGAGAGGGTTAAGGGGGTTTTCGAACAATGAACTAGGCCTTCATAAACATATATCGTACTGAAAATTATGAACTTTTTCTAAAAATCATGCAACGTGAAAAATTTGCCAAACTTTGAAAAGCTGTAACTCACTGTACCAATAATATAACTAAACAAATCTTCATTTCTCAAAAGCTTTTTTTTGTGTGTGTGTGTGTGTGTGTGTGTGTGTGTGTGTGTGTGTGTGTGTGAAAAATTTTGTTTAAATACCTCAATCTTGAGCACAAGATAAACAACAAATCATGGTTTAGTAATCAACTACAAAACTTGCAAGCCTACAGCCCTCTCAGATGCTTGTAGACTACTTACCCTGACTGGTGGACAGGGTATGGAGGCCATGCTTCATGGCCATCATGGCCATTTGCCTTCACTTCATCGGTTCTCTTTCTCTGGGAAGCATCGCAAATGCTAAGTCTACAAAACCATTATACAAGAAGCCACCCTTATAAATACATTCCAGTTCCTTGCAACAATAGTCATCAAAGCAATCTCGTCTCTGCCCATGTTTGCAGGTTGATGTGTTGTGGCCTGTGTACAGAAATATATTTATTATTAAACAACTCCAATAAATTTAAAAATTAAAAAATTAAATGAACATAACAAATACAAATTTATTAGACAGTTTAAACACTATAGGGTTAAACACTACAGTGTAGCAACCCAGGTTGATACGTTTCCCACTTGTTAAATGGTCTAATTAACAATTCACTATGTTGTCTTATATTCAGAACAATGGTTAGGTTTTCTTATGTCAATTAAATCAAAGCTTTTTATTTTTTCCAAGAAGGTTATCTGTGTATGCTGTACATTTTATAATCATAACTTAAATTATTCATGCTTTTTAAGTGATTCAGACAATTTTCTTATTTTATAGTAAATAAGTCCATAGGATTTAGTTTTGCCAGTTTGTAACATTACATTTTAATGTGCTTTCATGTAATTTTTAAGGGTTGCTTGGTTTTGCTTTGTTCGTAATTGCATGTTAATGTAATTTATTTTGTATATTTTTATTGTTTGCCACTAGTTTTTGTTTGAATAAGCTGATGCAATAGTTTGCCTGTTGTATAAAAATGAGAGAGAGACAGAGTGTGAGAAAGGACTTTGAGTGTTGTTGCCATTCACCAGGATTGGCTCTAAATTTTAAATGTATTTTTGTGGTTTGGCTGAAAATTATGTCATTATAGTCGCGCCGTTGTAGGAAAGGACTTGGCCCCTCCCTGCGAGACCTGCCAACGACGACGCACTTCGCGCGAAGAAGTGTAAAGATTGGTCGGCGAGGTTAAGAGGGGTGGGAGGCAGTCCAGGTAGTCGTTGGACGCAACAGGCAGCGTTGCCACGTCTTTGTGCCACCCCGACGTGACATCACACCCTGAGCCGCCACTGTTCTCGGGCACGTTCTACAATCACATTCACGGATGCGGACACGAACACGCAGCTGGTAATATAACGAACGTATTGACCGACACGTAATAGTTCAACATTGCCGAGGTTAGCCTTTATTTCCGTGAACATTGCCGACTACCGTCTGGGGTATAGTTTAAAGAAAACAGAGTTTGTTGCGTTTCTGGGAATATGATCCGTTTCCGTATACGTGTGATTGTAGAACGCGCCTTAGTCTGCATAACGTTCATCATAAACCACTATTTACCACTAAAAACAAAACAAGTAAGGCGTTTCCGTACTTTATTGACGAATAATATTTATATTGTGTATTAAATAATTGCATGACACACATTATGGCCTACAAAGTTAAATGTTTGTTCACAAAAAAACAAACTTGTATTATTTATGAACTAATATCCTGGCCATTTATACGCGTTGGTGGCGACTTATACCAACAAATTTGCAGATTACATGTAAAAGAAAAAGTAACAACCAAAATTGTTGTTGTGCATTGTGAGCTGAGGATCTTTAAGGTTTCACAAAGTTATTAGGAATGAACAGAAACAAGGTGTGATTCGGTCTGAATATAATTACTCCATACTTAGGAAACTTATAACAGATATTAACACAAGTATTAACATACAATATCAATTACGTACTTAAACAGCTCTCAGGTATATTCAGAAAGACGAAATAAAAATATGGGTCGACCCGAAATAATATTATAAAAAGGTTTCATTTAAAAAAATACATAAATCAATTAAAAAAAATACAAATATGTTTAAACCATCCCAGTATTCTGAAAGTCCAGAAATGATGTTTATCTGATGAACTTCGTCTGACGGCGTAATTTAAGAAAGTTCAGAAAATGGTTAATAGATACAGTAGCACCGGAGGTGGGGGCTGCGTTTCCCGGAGATCCATCGGGAAAATGATGCCAGGACGCCTGTGTGTTGTTGAGGAAGGGTGATGAAAATGCCAATTCGGCGTCCGGCTCTCGGACCCTGTCTGTGAACAGTCCGAATCAAAACTGATTAGAACTAGAACACAGACAGTATAAACTGGGCAGAGAATGCCCGCAAAAGTTAAGGGGAGGTAGGGGAATGTCGCAGATAGTCACTCACAAGACAGGGAAGTTGGCTTCTAATTTCCGATGCGTTGCCAGCCAGGAACTGGATCCCGCGAATACACGGCTGGGCGCGGATGTTTCTACCATTTCAAAAAAATATTTTAAAAGAAAATGACTATTACTCTTTATACTATGCAGACGGACTAAACTACTTAAAAACGATTACAGGGATAGCATCCCTTATTTAATTGACTACATCGTCGGTTGCGGCCGGATGGAAGTCTTGCAGTGTCTCGTCGGCTCGCCGATAATCACAAACGGTCCGTCTGCAGTCGCGACGCAAAGTGTCTCGCGAAGAACCGCGTCTCGTAATTAAAGGTAAATGTTCAATCAAAAGTTGGGGGGGGGGGGGGGGGGGGGGACTGGGACGTCCGGACCGAAAGGTTCCGAAGTTCCCCGAGTGGGCATCATAAAAAACTCTGACTTTGATGTCTCGAAGTTGGTAGCACTGGCCGACTTTAGCGCTACCTGTTGAGGGGTTTCTGCCGCTAGATGTCGTGGGGGTCGAACTTTGCACACACATTTTTTATGCCAGTCGTCCTTGGAAGTCTGTCGCTGCCTGGCGAGGTGTACGACCGGTCAATGATCTGGAGCTGAATTCTTAGAACCGAGATGGGAGGGGGTGGGCAAAAGCGCAACGACGCTGGGAACGAGCGTCCATGACGTGCCTTTCGGGGAGTGAACCTAAGACGTATGCGTGACGGTAAAGGCTACGGTCAGCTCGTCTCTGAGAAATGGTAACAACTCGTCCAGAGCTGTTGTATGCAGTTTTAGTCATGAAGTGAAGTAATATTACAAACCTGGGACGTGCCTGCAAGCGAGGTAAATGTTAAATGGGCTGGCAACGAAGCTCAGATAGGTCTCTGGGAAAAGGTGCCTCGGTCTAACTGGCACAAAGTTTAACTAAGGAGAGTACACCAGCCTAACAAAGAGTAAATCACCCAAAGTAATCAAATTATAAAGAAAAATAAAATTTCCAAGAATAAATTTAAAATTATATAAAATTAGAAGAAAAAAAAAGTGTCGAAATACAAATTTCCGGCACAATTGTTATGATAATATATATACGTAACCGCATCAATTCGTGCTCATAGTGAACATTCAGTCACACAGTGGCGATACACCAAGATCGTCGTACTGCGAACTGGTACCAGCTGTAGGAGATTCGTCAACAGAACTGACATCACTGTTGCTACTGCTGTCTTGCTGCCCGAGGTTCACAATAATCGCCTCAATAGCAATGTCCCTCGCTCCTTCTTGCTCCCAGTCGTGAAGAATAGTCTGTTGGGTGTGTTCGACAGCTTTACGCCACTTGTCCGGAGTGATTTCATGAACAGCTTCTTGTAGCAGTTTTAATACTTTTGCCTGGGAAAATGGCGGCAAAGTATTGCGTCTTGCAATGAGCCCTTTGACGTGAGCCCAGATAAGTTCTATGGCATTGTAAACAGGGTGGTACGGTGGCAACCTGATGACTCGGTGCCCCGCCATGCGAGCCACTTCATCTACTTTGTAAACAGTGTGTTGTGGTTTGTGATGTTTCACTAATTGTAGTAGCTCAGCTTTCTTCAAATCACTGGTACAGGGAACATTGTGGCGATGTAGCCACTGGATAATGTCATCTTTTCTGTTGCATGTTGATGGAGCTTCATCAACCTGGACCGAATGATAGGAGGCGTTGTCCATGACAATTTTAGACGCGGCGGGTATATATGGCAACGTTTGCCTTCAAACCACGACATGAAAACTGCGGAATCCAACTCTTCGTGATAGTCCCCCCATTTTCTTTGACTGGAACGCCCACAGTGCACCATTAACGAATCCTGCATGACATACTACAACACGACTACCCTTGCCTGTCGGTTGTCGCAGCAGTGACGAGTCATCGGTCCATATCTTCGAGACACCATGATTGCTGTTTACCCACGTTTCGTCGATGAATATCACTTTTTCAAAGTCAAAGTTTGACATTGCCCACAGAAACCTGCACCGCAATGCAATTACGTCTGTTTTCCATTAATATCTTAGTTCTGTTGTATTTCTTGTACTTGAAACCCAACGAATGTATTATTATCTTTAATGATGTCTTGCCTCCAGAAAATAAACCTGCCTCAGCCAACGATGCAAGTAGTTTCATTACGGTTGGTATCTCTCCACGTGTGTAGTACTGATATATGTGCCGCCGAATAGCATCTTGATCGAAGTTGTCAGTGCTGGTCACAGGCTTGCGTCTATTACGATGTTTCTCTGGTTTCGACAGTCTTTGGTTTTGAGTATCGGCATAATCTTTCTTGTTGCAGATCCGTATAACAGTTGTCTTTGCAATTCCAACTGCTTCTGATGTTGTTTACTGCTTGCGAAACAGGTAACAACAGCCCATTGTTTGCTTTCTCACGCTCGAAATACTCGCGCACGAGTTACCACCTCTCTGCTTTGCGACCACAAAACACACCGTTTTCTACCACCTTCCATCCTTGTGTGTCAGCACACAGCAACTGGCCGTAAGCCCACGACACTGCATGGAGCGTTACTGCTGGACGCCGCGGCCAGCCAGCGGGTCGTCGCCGGTTGGCTCTTGCACGCATCACTCTGTCTCTATCGTTCACTGTTGCAGGCGGAGACAAGTCCGTTCCTACAACGGCGCAACTATAGTTTGTGATTTTTTTCTTGGTGTAATCTCTGTCATGAAAGTCTTGCAACGAGGTGCAGGAAATTGTATACTGCTATGGTTTTGAAAGGGCTGTGCTGTCATTGGCTGGAGAGGTCACGCACCTGCAACTTCCTTCGGGCAAAGGTGCTGCGTAGCTTCGTTCATTTAGTCCGCATCTGAACAAGGTACAGAGTAGGTCGGGTGTCAGGCGGTGTCTCACAAATAATATATGAATGTGAGTTCAGAGATAATTTCGCAGCTGTGGTCCGAGTGCTAACTAATATAATCAAACATTTTTCATTTTAGGAACTTTATAACTAGAATTATTTTGGTCACACTCACAGTATTTAGCTCACAAGGATTGAGTGAATTACGTCTTTGTTCCGAAGGACAGAGTCCTTCGGCCTCTATTGTGAGTTTGTGTGCAACCCCGGGATTTAATTGCGAACTATCTTCCAACATTCATCCTTTGGTACCTGCAAACAGTTGACATGTTTGTTTTGAAATCAGTGAAAAGGTTATATGAGACTTGCTTATAAATTATACATGTACTTTTTCTCGTGATCTGGAAATGACAGCCGTGATGACTTGTGAATATTTGTAAAATGCTGATAATAAAGTTAATATCAGTTTGTGTCTGAGAGACATTATTTCAGTTACTAGTCTACGACTGTAAGAACAGTACCTGGAATGTTTATAATTTTTAGCGGCCAATTTATTTCTGCAAGTGTAAATGAAACATGCATGTCCACTCCAAGGCCAATCCATCTGCTAGCAGGGTGGTCTGGGGTGGGACAATTGGCGGCCCAAGTGTGGCTGGCTCTTATTTTGACACAACCCGAGATGGAAATTTGCCAAAATAGTCAAGAGAAAATTAAAAAAAAAAAACTGTCAAGAGAAAAAACATTTTTGGGAAATTGAACTGCTGTGAAGGTTTCTCAGGATCATCTACTATGCTGTTTGCTGCCTAGGTGAGTGAACGAGTACAGTGTCTAGACATCATGGAAGCAACATCTGTTCGAGACTTGTACATTTCACAAGTGAACGCCGGCAGCTAGATCCAGTCATGTCCAGTACCCAGTACGAGAACAACATGGGACTTTGTGGAATAAACAACTGGCCGACAAAAAAAAATCATCTTCAAGGAATGTCATTGGCAGTAAACATCGTCAAAACCATAGGTTGCGACGTGTCGCAAGTCAACGAGGGATAAATGCAGCGCAAAATATAAGTTGAATATAGACATATGAGCCATTCCATTTCAATTCAGGCAGGAGCGTGTCAGGTCACCATCTCGGATTTGCTTTAAAAAATTACAGCAGTTACAACCAGTGCAGACAAGAAGTATGCCGAAAGGATTTTGTCCCAAAAAATTTTTTCCCCATGTTATAGCCTTTTGAAGTTGGTTCGAAATCAAAAAAGGTGGAAAAAGGGGTGTTTTTTAAATGAGCGGCATTTCAAAACTATTATACTGATTTTGTTGATTTTTTTTTATTTTGTACCTATTATAGTGAACTACAGAGTGGAATAGTTCCAATGAGCCCAACGACAATATCTTTAAGGGGGGGAAACTAAAGAATTTGGCAAAAAATTTGAATTTTTTGGAATTTTCAAAAAAAATTTTTTATGTGGAATAATCAATTTTCATAAAAAGTAATTCTGGTAATATGTGGACCTATTACAGTAGTTTTACAGGAAAAATTGTTTTTAATTCTATGATGCATGGAATTATTAAAATTTAACTTTAAAATTTTCAAAATTTGACAAAAGTGCCATTTTTGATTGAAAATTACTCAAAAATCCCATATTTTAAAAATCTGAAAATTTTTAACTTTGTAGTCCTCACCTTTAGTAATAGCATGCACTTTGTTGGATAGTGTGTTTTTGCCTGTAAACATTTCTAGAATTTTTTGAAAATGTAATTTTCTTACATTTTCTAAGGTCTGCACACTCAATTAACAAATGTTTTGTTAGTTTCCAAAAAGTGAGATGTAATTTGTAAATTGGGGAAACCTTGGGAATTACAAAAGGAGAGTCTGTGTATACATTATCACATTAACATAATATGCACAATACATATACACACATATAATACATATGCATACTCTTTAACTTGCATGAAAACCAAAATTTCAAAGTAAAATTGAAACCAACATTATTTACCTATAATTAATTATATGTAGACTGCTTACGCTTCCTCAACTATATGTAACATATATTGACAAACTTCCTAAAATATTACTTGGCTGATTAAAGACAGTAGATCTGCTGGATCTTCATCAACTCAGCTTTGTCGAAAGTGTGGAGTCTTGCTGATTGTCCAAGTGGAGTAGGATTGCTTACTGCTAACAAAACATTTTGTAGTGGCACCGGACATTCATCCTTCTTCTTTCCAGATTCCTGTGGCCACTGAAACCCTTTAGCTGGACCATGGGGATGCATAAAAGACACTGTCATGTCGTTCAACTCTTTAGATATACCAGTGATCTGTCCCATCCACCAATTCTGATCGTATACACAAGCAACGAACTGGCCTACTTGGAAATCATTTATTGAATAATGTGTTTTAATCTGGTTAGATTGTACAACTATTTCTATTTTATCTTTAATTGTGCATCCCATGTATGTCTCATTTTTAATCAGCCAGTAATGTTTAGATTGTATTCCAACAACTGGTTTTACAGTAGCCCATTCTTTTTCCTTAGATGACCTATACGTTTGAATTGTTTTACTTTCAAGAGCCAATAGAGTTATCTTTGGTACAAGGTTACCTACTTCAGCAACAAATGAAGCAGAATCTCTAATGGCATTAACACACTCTGCCCGAAGATTGAACTTAGTTGCAAAGTGTTTACACAAACCACCTATTGCATCACATGCACTTTTGCCATGCCCTGTAGCAGAAAAAATCCATTTTTTTTCAACAGTTTGAGTATTTTTACATAGTTCATACAGCTGAAACCTATTTTTGAAATGTCCAGCTGCCCCATCTGTAATGTACACTATTGAACTCAAAAGTTCTAACTGACAAAATTTTGAAATTTCCAGTTTTATAACCTCTAAAGCACAGAGAACGTGAGCAGAGTCGTGAGCTATATCATCAGATACTATAACAAAACTTCTTATTTCCGCACCAAAGTATGCAACACAGGTAAACAGTGAAAGCTGATCAGTTTTCCAGTGGTAAGTTTGGATTTCATCAGGCAATACAACTGACCAGTTCTCAGCAAAATCAAAATGTAAAACAAGAGCATTATTTTGTTGGACAGAACTTCTTGCTTCAGCTATTCCTTCCCTTTGTATTTTCCTAATGTAACTGTGAGGAATAGCTTTTTTAACCCAATGCCTTACATGTTCCAGAAAATTATTTACAGATACAGTTTTTTTTATGAGGTCACCATGTTCCCAAATCGCAAATGTAACTTCTTCCCCTTCATCCAAGCCAAAGTTTTCAACAGTTAATGTTTCTGTGCCAGGACAGTCACCACACTCCTCGAGCCAGCAATCTTCATTCCTTGTTTCGTCACACAAACACTTCAGTAGAAGATAGTCTTCATCAATTTGGTTATTTGTTACATTTCGAAGAGCTACACAGATAAGTTGCATGTTACTGCAGTAAATACAAGAACACACAGTCTGTTCTGGCTGAATTTTCACCCATCTTGGTCGTAAGGCATAAAACTTTGAAAGACTAATTTCTATAAGAGGATTATCTTTTTTGAATGCTTTGTATGCCTCTTTGATGGACCTTGTCATGAATCTTTTAACCTTTTTTACTTTCTCGCCATTACCATCCTTAATGCAAATAACATCTTTTTTGTTTGGACTTTCCCTTGAACAGTCTTTACTATCTTCTAGGTAATATGATAATGCTAGATCTTGTACCTGTGTAGGTAAAGGATGTCCACTATAGGGGTCAGGTTGAGCATAAATTCCCTTATTTTTTATAACTGTGCGACATTTATAAATGAGGTACTTTGACACTGAAGGTAATTTTTCCTTCAATACAGTTTTACTAAATGTTTGTGGTACCAATGTTAGTAGCTGTACTTTTCCATTGTAGTTACAAGTATGAAGGCTGAGTCAATATTCGAAAACCATAGACTACAATTGACACACACAGGCATTTCATCATCAGACTCACTTGAAAGATGCACGTGATATATGTCTTGTAATTTGTTCACAGCAGAAGTTTTTAACTCATCAACTAATTTTATCTTCTTTTTCCTCGCATAACCTTCTCTCCTATCCAATCTCACCTCTGAAGGGGATTTCAATGGTGATACTTCTACATTTAATGTTTTAATGAGACTGCTATTTAAAACACTTACTAGTTCATCCTCCGGAATAAAATTCTCTGATGTGGATGTTTCTTCTGCATCTTCAGCAAGTTACAGAAATTTCTTTTTATAAAAAGTAACACAGTTGCTACACAAAATATCATTTTTATTTACTGAAACAGATACACCCACAAACTTTTGAATATCATCTGCTAAATCATTCACCTTACACATCCTCACACATTTACTTTTATACACACTTTTTTTGTGCCTTTTAATGTAGTCCACACATTTAATTCTCTCCGTACTATGAAAGTCAGACATGATTTAGTTCACTAGCTGAACATCACCCATGAACACACACAACACAACTGTAACAGCAAAAGTTTGGGAATTCCCTTGTAGTCTTGTAGTTGATTCCCCCTATGGTCACCAGGGATTTCCCTCAGGCTACCAGGGATTCCCCTTACAGCAAGCGCCTGGGAATATTCAGATAGGGACTCCCCCTTCATATTTCCCAAGGTTTCCCCTCATACAAAACCAGTTACAAATTATCACATACTATTTAGATACCAACAAAACATTTATTAATTGTGCATGCAGAACATACAAAAGGTAATGACATTACATTTTCAAAAAATTCTAGAAATGTTTACAGGCAAAAACACACTATCCAACAAAGTGCATGCTATTAATAAAGGTGAGGACTACAAAGTTACAAATTTTCAGATTTTTAAAATATGGGGTTTTTCAGTAATTTTCAATCAAAAATGGCACTTTTGTCAAATTTTGAAAATTTTAAAGTTAAATTTTAATAATTCCATGCATCATAGAATTAAAAACAATTTTTCCTGTAAAACTACTGTAATAGGTCTACATATTACCAGAATTACTTTTTATGAAAATTGATTATTCCACATAAAAATTTTTTTTTTAAAATCCAAAAAAATCTAAATTTTTTGCCAAATTTTTTAGTTTCCCCCCCTTAAAGATATTGTCGTTGGGCTCATTGGAACTATTCCACTCTGTAGTTCACTATAATAGGTACAAAATAAAAAAAAAATCAACAAAATCAGTAAAATAGTTTTGAAATGCCGCTCATTTAAAAAACACCCCTTTTTCCACCTTTTTTGATTTTGAACCAACTTCAAAAGGCTATAACATGGGGAAAAAATTTTTTGGGACAAAATCCTTTTGGCATACTTCTTGTCTGCACTGGTTGTAACTGCTGTAATTTTTTAAAGCAAATCTGAGATGGTGACCTGACACATTATCTTGCTAACTGCCTGAATTGAGGTGGAATGGCTCATATGTAAGTAAGACATATTTTTTTTTGTAATAGGATTTGTTTTTTTTTGGCAATGTGATATAAGGATGTTATTGGTTTGGTTTAGATCTGAGTCTTTTTTTTTTTTCACATTGGTATCTGTGAACATCATCTATAATGAAAAATTGTGGTTTAAGTGGGGATGGTCTTAAGTTACCGAACAAGTCTGGAAACGAAGAGTTTTTGAAAATTTTAGAAAGAAAACTGTAGGTGAAACATTTGAGGCAGTAATACAGTTAGTTAATGAGTGAAATGTTTCAGAAACCAAAGTATTTAATTAAGAAAGATGAACAGTCATCCACTTGCATTAAGGGTAATGAATAGGAAACACAAATAGAGGTGGTTAAAGGTCAAGTCAAAACATATTGAGAGGAAATTGACACATACGAGGAAAAGTGTGCGTGTAAATCAGCGTTATCTAAAAACATACTTGGAAATTTCTGGGACTGTTAGTCGAGAACACGTACGGGCAACTGGCAAGAATTGTGAATTGCAAATTGCAGAGGTAAAAGCTAGTTTCCAAACAGGCATAGAAAAGATTTGTATTTTAAGAAGAAAATGACATTCGCAAGGGTCAGAGAATAGTAATTAGTGAGGAAGAATCTCTTTCCTCAGGTGGTAATAATTTTGAGAAATGTCAAATACAAGCAGGGAATATGGTGATGAAAGTAAATAAAAGGAATACAGGCAGTATGAGGGGGTTGAAACCGAGTAAGTTGGATCAAGTGGTGCAAATGTTGGTAGCGAGGAAACAGGAAAACAGAAGGCAGAAAAGTTCACATAATACACAAGGAGTGAAACAAAATTGCCAGGACTTCATTGAGTAAATAAGACAGGGTTGTTGGGAAAGACCAGTGTAAACAGGGAGGTATTTGTTGCAGATGTGAAGACATGTGAATATTTGTAAAATGCTAATAACGTTAACATCAGTTTGTGTATGGATCATTCCATGTCAAATCAACACATCCATTTTACTTCACCATCTCAGGTTTTGATGAAATTTTGCAGATGTTACCTCCATACAGACTAACAAAAATATAAAATTTTAGAATGATATATTCATCCGTTTTGAAAATATTGCTATGTAAATTTTCGAAAAAAAAACAAAATCGCACAACAGGCATATTTTAAAATTACCATAACTCTTCTCCAAATTAAGTTAGAAAGGTGAGACAGGTGTCATTTTGCAGCATTTGGTATGGCCTTTCATATGATATGTAACACAATAATGTCTAGAAAAAAAATAATTTTCAAAATAATTTTTTAAATTTAAATTTAATATTTTGGAAAAAGTGCATTTTTAATTTTTTTCAAAAAATTCTATACATTTTTTTGTACAAATATTAAATTGTCTACAAAGTTTCAAAGTGGAGAGTTAATGGGTTCATAGTAAAATTAATTGAAAACAAAGACCCTTTTTGTCAAACCTCAGGTTAAATGTTGGCAGCAAAGGAAAGCATAACAGAATACAGTAAAATCTTCTTGTAAAATACACAAAAAAAAATCAGATAATTATATTCTGTACACTGAAAGTATCTTAAACTGAACAATTTTTTAGTTAAATTTTACAGGGATTTTAATTTAAAATGAGAAATACTTTATGCTGAAGTACAATATATGCAAGATTGCCCTGCACAATAATTTAAAATGAGAAATAAATTGAAGAAAGGAAATTAGCACTCACATTTTTGATTGCAATTTTCAATTACAGTACTTGAAAAATTCCTCATTGGTTTTTAAAGTGTCATTTTCAGACAGCACATAAATTCTTCCAGTTGGTGTCACAGGATTTACTGTACATAACACATCTGTGAGAGGAATCCATAATACACCTGGTTTCACTGGATAAGAAAAGGATGGTGATGGTCCAGCTGGGTGGAGAAATGTTACTTTCACTTAATCAATTTCTTCGTTTTTCTCCATAACATAAGCTAACCACCAGTTCTTGTCATATATACAACTGATGTATAACCCTTTACGTCTCCTATTTGCGGTTTGTCTAGTGATCTTGTAACAGTTACTTGTGATGAATGTGTAGCTCCAGAAAATATTTTCACAGCAATTTTTGATGTGCTTGAGTCAACAGGTATAAATGCATGATATTGCTGAGTTCCTTGGATGGTAATTGCCTGATTGAAATGATCTTTTACAAATATTTCTGACTATGTAATCCTCTTGTATAGTGAAAGTGAAATTAATACCAGAAACATTTTCTACTGCCCATTCATAAAGCTGGAAAGGGGTCAAGATCTGGTTTTCGTAGGGCCGTTGCAAGCTAGCTTTAGCTGCTAATCTCTTAAACGTACCTCCAACTCCATCGCAAGGCCCTTTACCGTGAGCTGTGGCTGAAAAATGCCATTCAGTTGATATGTTGAAGTCTTGCTTGTAAAAACACAATTTGATGAAATTTTTCTTATTTTTATATTGGGCAGCAGACCCATCTGAAAAGTAAAAGAACTTATGAGGAATGTTTTTATATTTTGTAATCAAAAAAGCAACCAAATTTCTTTGAAATGTGTAAACAGCAACTGTATTGTGCTCTAGGCAGTCAGAAATTACAATGTAGTTCAAATGTTCAATTTTTTTTTTTCCTTTATAATATATCACAAACGGGTGAACTGTGGCATGTCCCTTAGTCAAGTGGTAAGTCTGGGCTTCATCTTGTACAACCATACTGTAGTTTTCTGAAAAGTCGAGTGTGATGGCAAATTCAGATTCTTTTAAATTTTCCTTTAAGTGATTCATGAAAGAGGTCTGTTGTTTTGAAATAAAGTCGTGGCGGACTAATAGTGACAGCTTGTCACAGAGTAAATCTATGAAATCTGCTGATGATTTCTGCAGTGTCTCTAAATTGCAACAGTCAACTGAAATCCACTGCCGAAATGTGATCTTTCGTATCAGGTGCTCTTCAAATGACTTCTCAAGGACGGTCCGTATTGCTGCAGTACCAGGACAATATGTACAATGTCCCATATTGCAATCTATTGTTGGTGGATTGCATACCATTTTTGGTAGGCAATGTTTGTAGGTTTTGAATTCTCCATTTGTTAAATCACATAATCTTGCATTTTAAATCATCAATTTGACATTTTGATGGATTGTACATACACACACTGCATGTGACCCACTAGAACCCGCTAAAATACAATGCTTTGGACGAAGCTCCGCAAAATTTGAAAAACCTATTTTAATATTTGGAAATTTCTCCTTGAATAATATGTATCTCTCTTCCAGATTGCACAAAATAAATCTTTTTGATATTTTTGATTTATTTTTATTAGGTTCAGTGACTGTTATGCAGTCTAACACCAGGCATCACTCTACTGACTTCATCATTTTCATAAAATAAATGGACAGCTTCAACCTTCTGAGAGGTGTTTGCCTGGTTTGGGGTTAGGACATTCTAACATTCCTTTTTCAGCCAAGAGTTTTTTGATTGTCGTACCATGTAGTTTGGCGCATCAAACTCTCGCATTATTTTTCTAACTCCCCAATTTGGTGGTAAACTGTTGTCCTACTAGTAGAACTCAAGAAATTGGCTTTAAGGTATTGCAAAACTGATTCCTCTAAATCTTCACCATCATCCTCAGAGAAATAATCTGGCAAACTAAAAAAGATTCATTTTGATTGTCGAGTCAATTGTTTTAATTTTTCTGGTTGCATAACTTTTTGATTTGAATTTTTTCCTATTAATAGGAGATTCTCTTAGCCCTTGTAGTGAAATATTTAATGAACCAATCACCTCTGAGGATGCAGAAAAACTGGGATCTTTATAAGAATCTGAACTTGATTCGTTATCCTGGTGAGTAGAAAAAGAAGAAGCAGCAGCAGTTTGTAATGTTGTAATTTCTATTCTACAGCTATCACAAATTTTTGCTCCCTTTGGCAATCCAGAAAACAAACTGCACATCCAACTAGTAACATTCCTTAATTTTCTTTTTTCCTTAATGTTGTGATTGTTTTTTTTTTAATGGATTAAAACACTGAAACTTCAAAAATGATTCACTGAGAGCCATTTCTTACCGTAAACTGCCCACCTTTTCATAGGGTTTCTGTTACTATCATGATGAACAAATTACCTTCTTAAAAATAAATATCAACATTCTCAATTCAGAATGCATAAACTCCACTAATAATATAAATCAAATGATCACTTTTTATATAGGCGTTGCACTGATACTTGTACTAACAACTTTGATACTACATCAGAACAATACAGACTCCTAGCATAAACTAGCTGAAACCACTACTGTACAGTACTCTGAAAAAGCTAGGGGGGAATCCCAGGGCAAAGCAAGGGTATCACCGAGCTAAGGGAATCCCAAGGCAATGCAAGGAGAATCCCAAAGTAAGGGGAATCCCAAAGCTAGGGAAATCCCCAGTAGCTGGATGCTTGTCTGAACTAATCTTTGAAATCCTGTATCAGAGACAAGCAAAGTGCAGCACTAGAATTAATTACAATCGTGTTATTAGTGATTTTTAATCGATTTTATGTGTTTATACTTTCAACATAACTTATTACAATTATAAAAATGGTTAACTATCATAATTGGGTAAAGTAAAGTATAAATATGGTTACAAAAACCCAATTAATTTTACTATGAACCCATTAACTCTCCACTTTGAAACTTTGTAGACAATTTAATATTTGTACAAAAAATTTTATAGAATTTTTTGAAAAAAATAAAAAATGTACTTTTTCTAAAATTTTAAATTTAAATTTTAAAAATTATTTTGAAAATTATTTTTGTTCTAGAATTTATTGTGTTACATATCACATGAAAGGCCATACCAAATGCTGCAAAAAGACACCTGTCTCACCTTTCTAACTTAATTTGGAGAAGAGTTATGGTAATTTTAAAATATGCCTGTCGTGCGTTTTTGAGTGTTTTTTCAAAAATTTACAAAGCAATATTTTCAAAACGGATGGATATATCGTTCTAAAATTTATACTTTTGTTAGTCTGTATGGCGGTAACATCTGTGCAAAATTTCATCAAAATCTGTAAAAATTGTATTAAAAGTGTGTTGATTTGACATGGAATGACCCGTATGAGACATTATTTTAGTAACTAATCGACGACAGTAACAACAGTATCTGGGACTTATATAATTTTCAGCACCCAATATATTTCTACAAGTATTAAGCATTCATGTCCACTCTTAGGCCAATCATTTGCTAGCCCAGTGGTCTGGGACACAAGTAATTCATTCCTGGTGAGACAATGAGCAAATGAATATATACAATAAGCAGTTGTTTATTTGTTAGGGAAGAAGTTAGCTTCGTATTTTAAGGTTATTTGAAACAAATTTGCTCGTTACCGAGGTTTGAAGTTAAACATCACTGACTAATAATAAAAGTACTGCTCACAATTTTTTTTTTTTTGCGTATTTGTAGTTGCTGAGGAAAATTACACCTCTTATTTGATTTTTGAGTTAGTGGCATTAATTGAAGTTACAGACCCTGGGTGATGCATAATGTTCCTTGTTTTAATAATGAAAGATTACAGAAAATATAGGAAATGTCTGCATGAATACGTGTAAATTTTAATACACTATGTTGTGATTGGTTGAACAGAAAAATGTAGAGGCGAAATTACTTCCAAAAAGAGGTAAATAGGAAATGTACAATAAATAGTGTGCATGGAAGAATTATTTGTATATGTGAATGAAGTTGTTGATGTACAGGTTAGGTCGAATTCAAAATTGTTGAAGTAATGAAAATGAAGTGAATTGCTGAATACGTTTGGTCAGCTACATTATAAATACTTTCACATAGTCTGCATGGAACAGTGTATCATACTGCCGAGGTCAATTACGATATTACTATAGTAACAGTCTTACAGGATAAGTGGGAAAAACGTGGGTTTTGGCTACAATACTGTAGAGACAGTATTTATCACACATTTCATTTTTGTATACTATAGATTTAAGGTACCGGTATTGTAATGAAGACTAAAAATTCTACCCTGTCTACTTTGGTTTTTGATGCCAGTACGTAATTTAAGTGAGACTCAATATCATGAACTGGAATACAGTCCCGCCTGGTCAACGCTATTTTGCAACACCGGTGTATATTTTTATGAAAGAAAGAATTTTGGAAATAATATTTTTTTGGTATTGTGAACTAGAATACAGTCTCACCTGGTCTGCTCTAGTTTATGATACCGGAAAAATATAATATTCAAAATACAAAATGTGTGAAAAATAGTGTGTTTATTATAGTTCCCCACCCAAAAAATCCATAATCCACGCTTGTCCCATAAAAATGTAGGGGTGGATATGACATAATGCCATTTTGGTGATGTCATCAATATTGTTAAAGTATCATGATCTACAATTTTCCCTTTTGCAACATAATCAAGAGATTAAGATTACTAAAATACTATATGCATAATTTTTCTCCAAAGTAGCTGCTAATTTCAAAAGTAACCCTGACTTCACCAGCTCAAGACACATTCCCCACTTGCAAAAAATTTAGGTTTGAATCCACCCAAATTCGAGCTTGGATTGCCTTAGTGAAAGAAGAGTGGTTTGAGGAAGTGTTTTCAGTAATGACATTACAAGTTTAAGTAATTTGGTAATATTTGTGCACTGTTACATTATATTGTTTTTATCATATTCAAAATTTTAAAAAATTATTTTACATCTTGTTTCTGAGTACGTGACCGGTATTGGGATGTGTGGAGCAATGTGTTTATTCAAATATTCATTTACTTATGTTAATTTGTGGTATAGGTTATCAGTGACACACACATAAATTACAAAATAATTTTTTACAACATGGCTTTTCAGAAGGAAGGGGAATTATTTTCCAATGGGAATTGCAATTTCAGAACCAATTTTTTTTACCTATAAATGGCTTTTTGTTCTGGTTGTTTATCTTATTGCACAATTTGCACCATATTTAAGTCAAAAAAGACTTTCACAAGTTAAGTATGATAGCTAGTTGTCAATTATATCAACTGGTTACAAATTATTGTTATTCATATTTTATGTTAATAATGCTCGGTATGCAAAATTTTAAATGTTTATATATATAGCCTGCTTTTCTGTCGGTCCATGAGATCTTCCTTATTCCTTTATCAAATTCCAAGATTTACTCCTCATTTTAAAGCTTATCATGCTGGCTAATGACGAAAAATAGACCAACAGTCTAAAAATGTACCACTTCTCTTACATTTGAGATTTAAAATCATCTAAGTAGAGGTCCTTTAATGTATGCGTAGATTTTTCGATAGATATCCAATTGGTTATCCACTTGAAACATCAGTGTTTACATATTTATTTTTTAAATTGCACTTCCGTCATAATAAACTGAACTTATGATGAAGAAATCTTAGAGGATCCTTCAATTTAACCAAAAAATTCCACCAAAAAACCACTTAATCAAAACTTCTGGTACGTCAGACTTTTCTTATAAGTAAGTACTATTGAAATTAATGTTGACATTTTGTATCACTAACATAACCTACAAACATTACCTCTTACATTTACTTCTCATAGCATCAGTTAGTATTGAAGAAACGTACAACCAAAAAGTGAACGATGATCACATCATCACTTCCATCACTGAATTTAAAGAGGTTTTGTAAACACATATATTATTGGTATGTTTGAATATAATACTTCTGTAAAAAAAAAATGTGTAACAGCTATTTGTACCGATGTGTTCAATTACATTTCTTCCTTTGTACCAACACCCGTTTACTTTTTTCTATTCTTCTTCAAAATGTCATTTCTTCCAAATTTTTAAAGAATGAAATGCCACACAAAACGATTTGGTGCGCACTGCAGAATTACGCACAGGACGACTAGTGTGTGTGTATATATATATATATATATATATATATATATATATATATATATATATATATATATATATATATATATATATATATATATATATATATATATATTTTTCATTTCATGTTTTTTCATTGGTTTAATTTATTGATTTGTAATGTTAAAAGTGATTTTAAATTTAAAGTAGAACCCTTGGAGAAAAGAAATGCAAAATTGGAAAGATCATAGAATTATAATTTTGTCTGTTGTTAAGAAGTGGTCCATTTTATTCTGTTCTTACAAAGGTGTTGCTGTGAAAATTTGTGTAATATATTGAATACTAGTCAACATAATCTGATAAATTAAATAAGTTCTTAATTATTATATGATTTTTTGTTCCTGTAAATCACAATAAACATTAATTAGCAAACTTTTGTTCCTATTAGAGTGGAATTAGACCTGTCATTAAAAAAGTTTAGATATTCTATTAAAAAGTACTATCTATATATTTTACTTTTCAAGGGTGTTTTTGTCAGTATGCCATATCTTCCTTAATACTTCATCAAAATTAATGATTGATACATCACTTTGAAGATAATGTTCACGGCTAATGATAAAAAACCAAAAACAATCAAAAATTACTTTTTTTTAATATTTTAAAGGTCATTCCTCAAATGCCATATCACCTTTAATACTTCATCAAAATTAATCACTCTAATGACTAAAAATTTACAAATAGCCAAAAATTATGTTTTCATTAAATAAAATATTTTAAAAACATTTTTATAAATACCATTTTTTTTGTCATAAAGGCAGTGCCATCTAAAGAGGGTGAATTCCACTGAGAATCTGTTAACTAACATGCATGACAGCTGTTGGATTTGTTTTTAGATTATTTACGCAAGCATAGTCAATCACATGAATCAACCAAATTAAATCAACATTAATTATCACATGTAAGTACCACATGCTATTATAACTTAATATGTAAATTAATTTATTTAACTTTTTTCCTTTACTTTACAGCATTTCCAACATTACATTATACTTCTCCTAACCTCAATAACATTAATTTGCAAATTTATTTTTTTTCTCAAAATTTATGAGATCTGAGTCAAGAAGAAGTTGTTTTTAAAGAAAAATGCTATTAAAAAAATTTTTTTTCACATAGATAGTACCTATACGTGGCTTTTTCATGAGTTCGTAGATTAAGTTATATTTATGTTTGTGTTAAAGACATACACAGCCAAAAAGAAAACGATGGTCACATTATAACTTCTAGGAATGTTTTCAAAGAAATTTTGTAAATTAAAAAATTTCAAAAATAAATATTTGATAAAGCTAATATATGCTTTTTACTTAATTGATTTATAATACCCTTTAAATAATAATTACTTGCATTTACTTATTTCTCCATTATTATATTACCATTCATTGACTGATCAAGAAAAAATATGAATTATTCGCACAGGTCAACTAGTATTTTAAAAAAAAACATTTGACTTTTTTATAATAACCACTTGGTCTAAATCAATGTGGTTTGAATCAGCCAACCCTGTAACCTATTAGTAAACTACTTGAATTATTACAATGCTGTATTACAGAATGATTGGAAAAAAGCAAGGAAGTAAAAAAAAATCATTATTGTATAATTTTCATAACTTTTTTATGCCCTTCTCCTTAACAATTATGGTGTATGTGTAATCATGACAGCCATTAGGATACCAACAAATTTAATGTTTATAGCTAAGTAAATAAGTTTGCCAACCATTTTATCTTTACCAAATATGGTTAGGTAATTCTGAAGGAGAAAAACTTTTACTTAAAAATTATAATAAAAATTTCAAAATGCTTCTTTTTTACTTCCTGGAATGTTTGCCAAGCATTATCTTAGAGAGCATTGTAATACTTCAAGTAATTCACCAGTAATTGACCATATTGAAGAGTGGGGTAAATATATAGTTGGGCGGTATTTGCGAAAAAAAATGTTTAAAATCCGAAAATACTTTTATTCTATCCTCTTTTTAATAAAAGCGGTGGAGGTAATAAATTCCAAATACTTTAGGACATATCGAATTTTTAAATTTCATCATATGTAGTTGAGCGGTATTTGCAGAAAAAAAATGTTAAAAATCCGAAAATACCTTTATTAGATGCTCTTCAACTTCCTCTTTTCATTAAAAGCGGCGGAGATAAGAAATTCCAAATACTTTAGGAGATATTGAATTTTTAAATTTCATCACAATTATAGCAGTGCATGTGACTTTCACCATTGTTTCTTGTTTACGAGCATCTATTTTTTTAATGGATAATGATGTCACGTGATTGTTCGTGATAGGCCAGAATTCAAATTAACCAATACGTGATTATTTACTTCATTTATTGTTTAAAACTGTGTTTAATTACCGCCTCCAACTTAGGCGAGTTTTTAAAGTTTCTAATTTTAAAGTCTTATTTTTTATTGTTGCGCAAGTAATAAGTAACAAAAAAAATTTACGTGAGTTGTTTCTGTTCATCCTTTTTCCCGGTTTTTTAGGTCAGGTCAGTTACATTATAAATACTTTAAAACTAAAGAACCATTGAAATAATTTCATATTATTTCTAATGTACGCTTAGTTTCAAAGTATTTATAATGTAACTGACCTGACCTAATCGACCATAAAAAAATTGCGACGGTCGAATGATAAACACAGGTCTTGTATGCAAAATAAGAACGGCGATATCTCCTAAAGTATTTGGAATTTCTTATCTCCGCCGCTTTTAATGAAAAGAGGAAGTTGAAGAGCATTTAATAAAGGTATTTTCGAACTTTTAACATTTTTTTTCGCAAATACCGCTCAACTACATATGATGAAATTTAAAAATTCGATATCTCCTAAAGTATTTGGAATTTCTTACCTCCACCACTTTTAATGACAAGAGGAAGTTGAAGAGCGTCTACTAAAGGTATTTTCGGATTTTTAAAAAATTTTTTCTGAAATACCGCTCAACTAAATATTTACCAAGAGTGGTTATGTTAGGTATGTTAAAAATAGTGTAAAATCATGATAAAGATTGGTTAGGTTAGCGACATTTAAAATACTTTAAAACTGTGTGAATGAATGGTTAGCTAAATTAAAAATACCATTAAACAGTAAGGATGGTTAATTAATGTTAAGTTAGATACATATCATTCATTCATTCAAATGATTTGATAGTATTTTTGATTTAGCTAAACTACGTAACCTAACCAACCATCCACATATTTCGTTTAAAAATCACTAACTAAACCTAACCTGACAATTCTCACAATTTCACAGTATTAGTAATATGTGACCTAACCAGAAATGGTTCCATATCACGTATCCCCGTTTTTTCCATGATCTTGATGGCATGATCCTGTGTGATTGATCGTGTGGTACATGATTCTTACTGTTTTAATTTAGTACCTACATCGAATGATCCTTAATATAACCAAAATTGTGATGTAACAATGAATTGTGCTTGTATTATCAAATCAAATAAAAATCTGAAAATGATTTTTTTCACTTCCTAACATTATCAGTATTGCAAAATTTTTGATATGTCCAGGATCTTTCTACGTACTAAATTAAAACAACAAGCACCATATGCCATAGGATCAATCATTCAGGATCATGCCATCAGGATCAAGGGATAAACTTGGATACGTGATAAGGAACAACACCTAACCTAACCACTCACTCATTAAAATGGTAAACTACTTAAAGTATCATAACACCCTCTTAGAGAATAATTAAAAAACATATCAGGAAATAAAAAAAAAGCATTTGGAATTCTAATTTCCTTCCTTCAGAAAGCAACTTTCCTTTAGAATTACCTATTTTCTAGCCCTTACTAACACCTATTTTGTAGACTGTAAGAATGTTCGTTACCTTGTTAATCAAGCAACAGTAACACCAAAGCAAAAGTTTAGATTTCCTTACATGAGGAATTACCTTTTTTCCCCCAAAAATAAGATTTTTTTTTTTCAAAGCTTGAATTAACAGGTACTGGACTAACTTCACTTGCTGTAATTTAAAAACACTTTTTTTTTTAATTATAGATCCCAATTTTTAAGCACTACACTGTCAACTCAATTTGGTATTTGATTTTTCAAAAAATACCCAATTTGTAAAGCATAACTTGTAAATATAGCTGATGGCTCGCTTATATGTGAAGGTTAAAAAGAAGAAATTATCCTAAAATCGCAACTGTAGCGCTCGCATCTCACGCCGGCCTTTTTAGAAAACATGTCAAAAGGTTTCGTTCTAATTCCGTCTCTATGATTTCAGAAATGACAAGCATGGGAATGTGATTAATTTAACCGCCTATCTGCTATGCTGTATAACCCCGACACGTGACTTCTTACACCGCCAATCGGAATGCGTGATGCGCGCGCAAGTTACTCGCAAAAATCGAAGATGATTTGAAACGGCTGATGTGAGTTCGCTAGTACTTCACATTATCATGATTTTCTGTCTGGTTATTGAATGAAAAATAAATAATCGTAACTTAACCCTAGAACCGCAATGATAATATTATGTCTTTGTTGGATATATTTACAACATTGTCACTACGGGCGCCAACATTCCGATAATTCAAATTTACATACCGGCATTTATTTACATGCATATCTGCGATACTTTATCATTATTATTTTGTTTGAATTCCAGATATAGTGCACTAAACTTGTACAAGGAACGTATTGACTGTTTCACACTACGACTAATAAAGCTACCACCATACCAAATCGAATACATTAATAAACTCAGCAAGTATTACGATTGTATTCCAAATAGTTTCTAATACAAGATCTTTACAAACTCACAATTCATGTACCAAACTTGGATATAGCCGTATACAAAACGTTGCAGGTTACGATATTATTCGTTTCAATTGAAAGGACTTTTCCAAAGGTACCGAGAAAACTTGAGCAATATTCATGCTAAAAGTGGTTGCTAATGAAAGGACAATGGATCATGCATAATACATTCAACATTGTTTTTCAATAACATTTCAACTCACGCATATTTGTGAAGACTGGTATGCACTGCTAAATGTATAAGCATAGCAGACTAAGTACTTTAACTACCCTCTCATTCTAATAATCCCACATTAATATTTGTGAATCTCAATTCTACTTAACCACAACTACATAGCACCACACAAAAAGTCTCTTTCTTTTCTATGCATGATCCAAACAAACTAACGACAATGACAAAAACTCATTAGGACTTGCTAGCTAGGTTGCCAGTTTGTTTAGAAACAAAATGCGCCAAAAGAGAGCACTGGTGTAAATATAGAGTACTTAACTGCACAGATGGTAAACTATTGCACAGACAAAATTCATTTAAATTTCTAAGTAATTCTTCAATTCTAATTAAAAACTACATTTTTTTACGTATTTATTGAATGATTACGTATAAAATACTAGGCTAGATATTAAATAAACAAATATGGTTAGGGCCGGTATTCAAAGACAAAAATATAAAGCTTCAATGTTGAATTTGTACAGTAACCATATTCCTAGTGCAAAATATGGCACTGTCAGTCCCTAATTTTTAGACAACGGATTTTGGTGTCCTATCTGTTGCCGTTCTGTTGCTCAAATTCCATGCATGCTCAGAGTTCACTTTTTTGTTGATTTCGTCCAGATGGCTGAACCACATCTTGTGCTATTAACTCATATATAGTCATTTTTTTTATCATCGAGGGACCTTCCAAGCATGTTGTTGTGCCAAAATAACATTTTACGGTAGCGAAACGATACTGAAATAATTTTTTTACCCTTTAATGTCCATAACAACAAACAATCACAACTTTAAAACTACTTGAGAAAATTAATATTACTCCATAATTCGTGCGATGGTGCTTCTATCTGTAGGATATTCGGCGAAACAACTGTATCGATGGTTGCCAAACATCCGCTGGAATGCATTCAAATCAGTTTCTAGCCTCGTGCAGGGCACAGTTTATTAAAACGGTTGCTTAGTCGTTATCTAACAGGGAATGTATACGTACTCGTTATGGAATACAGCTTACCATTTAGATTATATAAGTATTCCAACAAGGTAGTCCTTATTCCCTACATTACCCGAATGTATTTGAATGCCTGCCTAAATGCCAATTTCACCATGAATGATAAAGTTTCAAACTTAATTACACTTGCCGTCCTAGCGGGAAATTGGCTCTGATTTAAATTACGTTCCGGGAGGGCATCCGGCTATCTCATCGGCTAACCAATTGTGGGTCTTGTGGGTGCATGGCCCCTGCGTGTCCCTCTAGGAACGTCGGCAGAGTTCGTGGATGGAGGGGCCCTCAGCTGGTGTAGGGGTGCTCAAATCATTAACAGACACGAACTCGAGATTTAGATGGCTGTTGGCATGTCGTGCACGGGGGTTGCAAAGTGGCCTTTTAATTAGATGAATTATTACAGTCTCAAATTACACTTGCACTACACTTGCCGTCGCACAAAGAATTACCTTAAAAAGTTACAGCTAGTCTAATATGAGTGCTCTGACGCACTGTCACTATGTTAAGCCCTCACGCCACAGTCGAGGTTGAGGGGGAGGTTGATTGGAGGCAGCCAATACCGAAAATGGTTAACTGAGCGGCATCCGGATTCACTCGGAATCGCGGCCCACAGTTAAACTAGACACAAAGTATACTCGTAGTTGTTTTCGGTGCCTGTGCACTCGACCTTAGCAAAAGATCACTGTTAACGGGAGTCGGCCCGTGCCGTAAAGTGGACTGCCCCGCGTAATGTCTCCTGCGGGCAGTGTAAAACTTAAGCAGCTGGGTTAGGCCCTACACCGTTAAAGGAGCGGGGACGCACTGGAAGTTAACATAACGAAGCAAAATGATTTGGTTTGAATGACTATATTTACCAGAAATACTGTTCGGTGTTGACAAAGGATGATGGCTCCCTGTGGAACGCACGTCCGCCCCGGTCTGCGAGTCGCTCGGTACTGGCGCCTGGCCTTGGCGCGAGGGAAGATCTCAGCGTTCTCTCACGCCAAAGTTGCTAAAGTTCCGTTATTCGGAAATTATTTTAATAACAAGAAGCTGAGAGCAGCTCTAAATTCACACATTAAATATTAATGATTAATCTAATTTTCAGATACTCTAAGAATTATGGTTAGCAAATTTATGCAAATTAAGTTTAAATAATAAGAGTCACACCAGAGACTGTTCGTCACTTGTTGACTGCTCCAGTGGCTAGTTACACATAAAAAGCGAGAGGTAATATTCATGTTAACATAACACTATAAATAATTAAGGCTGAAGGCCACAAAGGGAGCACTCACAAATTTTTTAATGTAGGTAACACGGGCACTCCTGCGTCGCACTTCCCTTCGGCAGGGGTTTTAATTACTAGTGTGGTTATTATTAAATTATGTTTGATTATTCGTGAATAGGGGTCAATGTGTTTAACTAATTAGACACGGCCCTTGATTCTACCATGGCATCGAAGGCTTGCCTGACTCGGGTGGGCCATGGCTAGGGGAGTGTTCCATTAGCGGGGTCGGATACTGGCGGTTGCAGGTCGGGCTTTGGGGTGGCCTTCGGCTGGACGACATTACACTTACTAAAGTGCAATTCACAAACAAGTTATTTGGGTTAAATATTGATTATTGATCTCATTTGTAGCCGCGACAGGAGGGGTACAACTGAAAAAGGAGAAATAACAACGAGGGGTCTTTGCAGTAAGACCGACGGCAGAGGTATGCTGGTGCTGCAAGAAGTAAAGTCAATCATACGCAAAATAACAATAATTTATTCATAAAAAATATAGAGGCAAAACATACATATGTATAAGTCGATTATTGGTAATAACTATGCATTCCTTGAGCATTACGGCGGGAATCATTCATACAGATTAAAATAATGTTGAGATGAAATGGGCCAACTGGCGACGCGTTTGACATAGTACAAATCATATGGGCCGCTAGGCTAAAAGCAACAACAAGAAATAAATAAATTACAATTACAATTACCAATACGCGGCTTGACAAGAAGTGTCCAAAACCATAGTGGCATGCCCATATTCAACCGCAGAAAAGAAATATTACACAAGCTACAGGTAGTACTGGGCGTGAGCAAAAGAAACTAAGGCAAAGAACTAAATCAAGCAATGACATGAAGGGTCCAAGATGGCTTACAAACATTACAAATCATGGCAAACAAGCAAATGTGAAAGCGCGGCCACAATGCGCAAGCAAGAATAAGAGAACATACTAATTACAGAAAATTACAGAAGCTAAGTTTCACCGCCGAGTACATACCGCAACGCGACGCCAGCCCAAGTGACAGCCTTCGAGTCAGACGACCGAGAGACTGCGACGAATGGCCTGGGTACCGGGTTTATATAGGCCGGGAACAATACACGTCAGAGTGCGCTGGTGGCGCGGTGGAGAAGGGATGAAGAGGGGGGTAGGAAGGGGAGGTTGGTGAGGAAGGAGAAAGGAGGAGAGGGGAGGGGAAAGGAGGGGAAGAAATGTTAAACAGTGCCTGCACTGCTTCACATTATACCGCATCATAACAATAATGCATCATAGTTAAGATGCCATACAGCGAATTACAATTACCAATTTCTAATGATTCCTTAGTATCATGTTTAGTCATAACTTAGAGCATCCAAATTCAACTGTCATAAGTTAACATGTCCGGTTATAAGACAAAAACAATTAATATTTGAACGTTTTCTCCAAAAATGTTTTATAACTACAGAAAGAAACTTACATGTGACAAACTATAGAGGCCGATTAAGACATAGCCATGTTATATGTTTTTTGAGACTGCTTCACATCAATTGCAAAAAAAAAAAAACCTTCCAACAACTCTCAAGAATTTTTTCTTCAGCCACACGCCATTTCGGGCAGACCGCCGGACATACATACCTCTCAACCATGATCCACCCAGATGCCTGATCAGCAATTTTTCAGTGCAATGCTACCACATGTGAGCAAACATTCTGCAAAATGTGGAAGTGACGAGCCAGGCATCACCAATGACTGTTGTACCACCAAGCACTGTGCAAAGTCGAGCATTAAGTTATGGGAATTGTCTTATCCCTAGTTGCGGGACAAGGCAGTGATGAGTCTCAGATGGGGTAAAACCCCTCTGGGCGTAGCGAGATCACACGTCGTCACCGAAGCTCCTTGTCTCTCTTGGGGTGCCTCTTTCTGGGTATGGGGAAGGGGAGGGGAGAGGTTCCCTAAAGTACGAGGAAGGGGCGTCAGCCGGAGCCCTAGAGCGAGCTACCGAAGGCCACTCCAAGGGGGGAATCTAGAGCGACCTCCCGAAGGCCGCTCCAGGGGAAGGGGGAAAGGATTTTAGAGCATACTCCCGAAGGCTGCTCCAGAGGAAGGGGGAAGAGAGAGAGAGAGAGAGAGAGAGAGAGAGAAAGAGAAAGAGAGAGAGAGCACAATACCTTTCCAAGTTTATTGACTATTTCACTTGGTGGGGAGCTCTGGTTAGGTAAGTTCATACTAAGCTTATATACAATTCCCACATACAATGATTACTGATACAAGAGGGACACATTACAAAATCAGGCCATCATTTGTCACCCAGCAACCAGCAATCAATGTCATTATTTAACAATTCAGACCACATAGCACTGTCAAGCATTTAAAATCATACATAAACTATACAATATATACACACTGTAACAAATGGCAATAAAGATTGGTGCCATCTAGGTTTGGTTGTGGTACCAATCGTCGCCTAGACCACAAGGCTTGTGTAGAGAAGCCTGTGGGACATTGCTTGCTTTGGAGAGGCGTCCATGTTGGTATCAAAATTGTTTCTCTGCCTTGAATGTCAGCCAAGGCTATAATGGTGGACATGACAATTCGTCCCTCTATTACTTTGGCCTCGGCTGGGTAATGATATATAAATTTTGTTTCACTTGCCTGGGTTCAGCACACTGGGCTTCAGTCCCAGGGCTGACCCCTCTACACAGGCCACTGCACTGGACCTTAGGTCAGTCTGTAACATGTCGGTTTTACCAGGCATTCTCGTAGTCGTAGTCGACGGTCCTGGAGGTAGGGCCCTGCCCTGGTGGAGAGGGGCTAGTAGGTTCCTGGGGGGTCGAGGGTTTAGGACAGATCTGTTTTCCGTCTCCATGGCGGCAGGTGAATCCTGTTCTGGGGAATCCGTATTCCTCGGTCCGGAAAGGACTCTTTATTCCGGTTGCATCTTGCATTTATGAAGCTGCCGCTCAGTGGCTGTCTCCATGACTGCATGGTCGATTTCCCCTTTGGGTTTCCTCCTTTCTGGCACCACCTAAAACCACTGCCAGTGTTATTTTGGTTCAGCTTGGTTGTGGCAGAGTGGAAGGAAGGAGTTTCTTGGGGTCGCTGGTCCCCTTGTGCCAACACAACAAAACAATAGGGTGGTCTCTTTGTTGTTCTGTGCAGATTCCCAGATTAGGGATAACACTACTTTGATAAGGGGCGTTCGGGTCACACATTCCTTTGGTGCCCCAGTTAAGAGTTCGGTGGGACGTTCGTCCGAAGTATATAGTTTTATCTTCGAAGTCCAATGTCGCCTGCAGCTGCGTCAGCCAATCTTAGCCCAGCACTGGTACTTCTTGAAGGTCCTTTGCGATTAGACATGGGATCTCCATCTCCACATCGGCTATGCAGCATTGTACCACAGCATTGCCCAGTAAGGTCATGGTGGATCCCTGGGTGGCAAGATGGGGCATTTGGGTTTGGGACTTAAAAGGGGTCCCTGTTATCTGCACAACACTCTCGCGCACATAATTAGGAGTGGCGGTCGAGTCGATAAGGGCCTGAATGGGCTGTGAGTCCAGTTGCACCTTGACTCTTGGCAGTTCTTGTTGTGGTTTGTGCTGTATGCACATAATGATCGGTGTGCCGTGTATTAGGGATTTTGGCACGTTTTATTTAAAATTTTGTAATATGAAATATTTTTGGAAATATATATTTTTTTCTCATCTTATTTTCTTTACGGCCAGACCCTCAGCCTATGTTCTCAGAGGCGAGCTGATTTTCTTTCCCAGCCTCATGCTAGCTTAGTGTTCTGGCTAATATTTCTCCCGCCTCCAGGCACGTCGGAGGCAGGTAACTTAATTTCTCCGCATGACTACTTTTGCCTACAGCAGCTCATGGAGCAGTGCTGAGCCCAGCTAACTCTGTCACGAATCGGTATAAGGTTCACTAGCAGCAAGACACGACAGGAGGATCCTGTGGGCCTTGCGTCCCACAGACCATGCGTTTTTTGAAGCCATCCCCCCCCCCCCCCTGCTCCCCCACCCATTCTTCTCAGAAGTGAAGCCAGGAGCGACGACCTCACGGGGACGTTAACCGAATTCAAGGCCATCTCAGGCTTGACAGCCGCAGTTACGATTCTGGACTTTAACGACATCTAGTGACGGCTGTGGTCACTAACGCCACTTGTGGGTGTCGGCAGCGCCGACACCAGCGCTCGCGCGGAGGTAACGACAACCTTTCTCCTCCTTATGTCTCGGGCCGCTAGGTGGCACCTCTGGTTACTCCATTATCCCTAGCTTGACACTCTCGTCGGTCACTAGTCGATTTATTAGTACTTCTTCTCGCCACCAAAAGATAGTGCCTCAGTCGCGCAGTCACTCGAGTAAGATCTAATTTTTTTATCCCGGTCACCTTCGGGTGGGCTCGGTAATTTTCGGCTCAGAGCCTACCCCCCTCCCATTCTCTAGAGACCCCGCGCTTATTATATACTGATGATATCCCGCTCTGAAGGGACTTCGGTGCGCGCCTCCTGACTGACCGGTACCGTATCTAACTGCGATCTTCGGCGAATCATCGACATCGCATCGTATATTATGTAGTCTTCTCAGACTACAGGGATGAAATCCCAATCTAAAATTAAGAGTAACCAGTCAGTAGTTTAGTTAAAAGTAGAGAAACTTAGTATTTTTTATATATAGTTTTTTAATTAATCATGATGACTTCCGTGTCTACCGCGCATCGTGGTTCGGGTTTTCGGAGACGAGACACCCTCTCCTGAGCGCCAGGACCAACACCCTGTTTTGATAAGTCTTGACATCATCCCCCCTTTAATTTCCTTCTTTTGGCCTTTTGCGCCATTTAAGTATACTGTCTGGAAACAGGTCTAATTCTTTGGAATTTGGACTTCTGTTTCAGACAGGGTTCCAAGTTTGGGGCAACCAGAATCCTCTGCCAGAACATCTGGAGTCAGTTCCTGAGCATAACCCACCATCTTTAGGCCTACTACCTCGATCACCGTCTACCTACAGCCCCGGGTGATACCCGCATAATGCTATAATTTTATTCACGAACTCAAAAATAGTGTAACCTAGTTAAGACAGTGGACAGTAAAAGCAGTTCGAGGAGAGGAAATTTATATAATGTTTTGCAAGGACTATATGTACAATCTGTAAAGTTAGCGATTATAACGAATGCTGGGCTGCAGGTAAACACTCAAAAGTGAATAATTAAATTAAGGCCAAAATACGTGGTACGTGGGTGGAGTAGAGAAGTGTTCCGCGCGGTTGGCGGCCCTGTCATGTGGTGAAGAGATAACATGTCGGCGCGCGCAAGACGCCGAGAGACAAAACAAAAATACCACGATGTCCGAAAAGGATTCTATTATCTGTTTTTCACAAAGATGGCCTAGTTTGCAGGCGGATGTGTTATAAAAAAACACAGATAAAGGGAGGAATTTAGACAAACTCAGGGCACTGTCGGCCATGAGGAACAAACTAGATTGCAACGCATTGTTTATGCTGCCGGACACGGGGTCAACGGCATGACCTTGTCTCCACCAGCCGGTGAGGCGGGAAGAGGAGGGGTGAAGAGGATGACAGGGAGAATGACACGTGCGCCTGATAAGGCATGCTGCCTGAGGGACGTCGCGCCGACGCCACGGGGCCGCGCGGTGTCTCACTGCGAGCAAACACAGTCACAGCGGGATGTAAAATACAAGAAAATTTTAATTTAACTCACTTTGGGTGAATCAGGTTGGGTGCCAGTTTTAGGACTTACAATAATATGTCATACAATCTGAATCTAAATAAAACCTAAAAAAAATTTTAGTTATACATTTAATTATTTTTAAAATTTCAAATTGAAATTTCAAATTAAAAATTAAAATTATTATTTGGGTATGCATATAAACCAAACCAGGTTAAATCCTACCAACTTCCAACTTGAAGCAGAAAATTGCTCTATGCTACCAACTTGTAGCAAAGATCAAACCACGCTAACTGCTACCATTTTTGTAAGAAACCACGCTCTGATTACCATTTTTATATCGAATGCTGGGCTGCAGGTAAACACTCAAAAGTGAATAATTAAATTAAGGCCTTGGAAGCGTCAGCCCAGAAAACAAAACAATAACAACAATAATCACAGAGGTGCCCAGACATCGTATAAAAGAATTTTATTTATAACATCCTAGCAACTCTAGTAGGCTATGTGGATCGGGGATGAATAATAATGAAATAACAAGACTGGTGGTTTGATTTATATCTTAAGTGCCCTTTTACTAAACTAATATACTTTTGTTTTTATCTTTTAATTACATTGGTATTAAAACATATTGATTACAAATTGGAGGGAGCCCCGGGGCAACAAAATACATATAAAAGTAACACCATAATACATCTTGAACTTAATACTGGTTTTAAGTTAGCTCGCAGGCTCAAAAGAAAGAAACAATTACATTGAAATTTAATTATATCCTGTGTCCTGGCACCGGAGGTTTCGGCAGATTAAAGTCCAGAAGAAATCATTTTGAGTAGAAACTTGGGGATAAACTCGGAGTTAAACTTGCAGCTAATTTTGGAGCTTGCAGCTAATTTTGGAGATAATCTTCGACCTCAACTTGGACCTCAACTTGGACCATAGGCGTGCGCACGGTAGGTGCCACAGGTGCCTTGGCACCACCATTAGGGTTAACGTTATTTTGTTTTTTACAAGCAGAAATAATACATTCTTACAAAAATCCGTATTATTTCCAAAACAATATGTTTTACAATCGTGCCGAGTTACAGATATGTGCACATAACACTATCAATTATCAATCGAACCAACTATACACACGGAAACAAGCCAGGTGCAATTACTTGTGTTGTACACGCGGGCCGCGGCTACGAAACTTCTGAAATGTAAATACTTCTCCTAGTTCTCCTTGAATTACATAGAATGCGCGCTCGGTGCCCACTGTTCACTCCACTCGGCAGGCGCACGGAATAATAGCCGCCGTCCGCCAGGGTTTATTTAAAAAAAATAAATATAGTTTAAAAAACTAAAGAAACATGCTTTTAAAGATTATCAAACTAAAAAGTAAAAAATAATTTTAAAATTTAATTTATGACAATAGTATATAAGCAATACTAGTATAAATGAGAAAAAAGCTTGAGGCGCTTTGTGCCATATTTTTTGTATATTAAGCGCCCCATGCTTTTTTCTCATTTATACTAGTATTGCTTATATACTATTGTCATAAATTAAATTTTAAAATTATTTTTTACTTTTTAGTTTGATAATCTTTAAAAGCATGTTTCTTTAGTTTTTTAAACTATATTTATTTTTAACTTTTTAGTTTGATATTCTTTAAAAGCATGTTTTTTTAGTTTTTTAAACTATATTTATGTATAATTATCATAGGGAAATGAGTTACCGACACTACCTATTACCATCTGAGATAACTATTTGGAGTTGCAACGTCACAAAGAAATGGTAAAGTCTCTCCGAATCATTTACAGTTAGATGTATGGATATAATCTTAGAATTTACCGGAAAAAAAAAAACATTTTTTTTTTCGGCGTGGTTAAGCAAGCTGAAAGGCTAGCACAGAGGAAGGAACAATTGAAACTGGTAAAAGTATGTGCTTTGCAAGAAAAGAAAACTTAGTCGAAAGAGTTACAGACGGACAGACAAACATACAGGTGAAGCTAATATAAAGCATGTAAAAAATAAATATAGTTTAAAAAACTAAAAAACATGCTTTTAAAGAATATCAAACTAAAAAGTAAAACATAATTTTAAAATTAAATTTATGACAATAGTATATAAGCAATACTAGTATAAATGAGAAAAAAGCTTGAGGCGCTTTGTGCCATATTTTTTGAATATTAAGCGCCCCATGCTTTTTTCTCATTTATACTAGTATTGCTTATATACTATTGTCATCAATTTAATTTTAAAATTATGTGTCACTCATTCTTAGTCGAAAGAGTTACAGACGGACAGACAGAGTTACAGACGGCGGACAAACATACAGGTGAAGCTAATATAAAGCATGTAATAAAAAGAGAGAGAGTTTAGTCAGTTAAAAGGATAGGCTTACTCTATGACTTATATGCAGTCGCCGACAAATCATTTTTGTTGTATTCCAAAAGTTAAAACTTTTGCCCACTCTTATTTATTTTAATATTCTACATATTAATGGTATGTTACAAAAACTCCCTTAATTTGTTGATTTTAAAACTTAACATTTGAGAATGTTTTTTTCTAGCATTTATTTGGCATCTTCAGAAAATATGTAAGTACAGTTTTTTAAAGCCACCAGCATGAATTCCGTGCAAACAATTTGTGCAATTTACTTTATGGCTCAACAAAGCTTAAAACTGTAAATAGTTTAGTAGTTTTCCTGGTGATTATAACGTTCAAAGCCATAATTTGTCATAAAAAAATGTTAAAATTTTTACATCTGTGTATTTATGTTTTTGTTCGGAAACTCCTTAAATAGCACCATTTTGTGCTTTCAAATCCAAATTTTTCCGGGGGGGGGGGGGGGGGGGGGAAATCCCCGCTCCCCGCTTTAGGCTCGGAGACCGTGAATGACAGGGCTCTTGTGTAATTTGGCACCACCAATACTGAAGTCCTGCGCACGCCTATGACTTGGACCTCAACTTGAAGCTAAACTTGGAAGCTGATTTTGGACCCCGCCTGCAACCAAAGTCCCAAATTACTTACACTGGTTAACAGGAGGCTAAGCCTGGGCAAGACTATGCCCAGTGAAAGGCAAAAAAAGGGGGGGGGGGGTAGAGATGACGACCACTTACCCACAACAGCGGGGTGAAGTTTATGTAGACTGCCTCCAGGAGCAGGGAATGCAGATCGCGGCACGGAAGTTCTCGATAATCATGATCAGAGAAAATGAAATAATTTAGATTAACAAAAAAAACTATTGCGGGCAACAAAATTTAAAAATTAGAAAATTGAGGCCTCTATGCCTTGACGTTGGCGACTACATGACGTAGTGTCGAGTATGGGACAAACAACGGAGATTAACTCTCGCGGATCGCGACGCGTGGTCCGCACAGACAAGATGCTGCCCGCCGAATCTTTAAAAAATGGCGTCGGGGCACCTAATTAAAGGAAGCAACTGCCCCCAGCCAAAGAAAGGAGGGGGGGTGATTGCCCGAAGGTGTCCGGAGCTGTCCGAAGGGGCGAAGCAGACTGCAACTTGTTCGCCGCGCTCTCACGCGAGTCGTAGGCGAACTAAAATCGCAATCGCACTGCGACTGCTGGTAAAGTCGATTGTGACAAGCTGTCTCTTATGGGAGTGATCAGTAGTGCACTCTGGCAGCCAAGATGAGAACCTGCCTGGAGGGTCACATAAACCTCCGCAAGAGTGCAGTGGGCGCGCTCGCGACCAGCGCTCAGAGCAAGGTTAGGGATTTTTACCGCCGCTAGACTTTGCTGAGGACTCTGTTTAACAAGTGGGAATGTCCTTGGGGAGACAATGTCCCCGCCTGGGTTCACTGGGGGGTCGATGCTCCGGGTTGGAGTTCCCGTGAAGCCAACGGTGGGTGATGAGGGGAGGGGGGGTTTAAATTTGCTAAATCGCTTGGGAAAGGTGTCATGTGGACCGTCCCGAGGCTTCGCCGCTGGCTGTAACCTAGTCCAGTGCGTGACGGCAAAACCCTTAAGTATGCTTGCCTCCGGGAAATGAAAGTTGCTAGCAGTGGGGTTGGGGTAGCGTTCGCTAACACGAAAGTCATTCTGTTACATGGAGAAAACGTGACGCGAACCGCGGCCGAGATGCTGCGGTCACAAATCGTCAGCAAACAGTATCTAATTGAAGCCTGCAAAAAGCGCAGGTGCACTGGGTTGCACAAAATTACGTCGGAGTGTACAGTAATGGAAACAAAATTAAATTAAATAAAAAAAATGCAAACTTATTATTTGGTTTCCTTCTTTAAAAGGTGCAAATTAAATTTAAAATGGTACATTTGTGCCAGAAAGTGGCACTGAAATGGCACATACTCCCCCGCTTGAATGCGGAGCATATAGGGAAAATAAAAAACAAACTTACACTCCTTAGTAAAACTAGTACCAGTTTCGCCTGTATCCTATTACTTACAGAAAAAAAATTTTTGCGGTCAATTCGAAGGTGTATTATAATAAATGAAATTACCCTTAACGGCGAATGATGTCATGAGGAAAGTTGATCTCAGATGTTGGGAATGGTGTCACGTGACAAATATCTAAACATGGGCGCTGTGAGGCGGGCCGAAAACACTGGGCCGAAACAGGAACTTGGTCTGTCGGGTGCCAGTAAAGAAAGGTGGGGATTTGTGTACCCCTGAAAATAGTCTTTCCATAAGAAGGCGAAGGCATTGGGACTCAGCCCTGCACAGTCAGGCGGTAGAGAAGACGGACAAATTTGCTGCTTGCCCGAAGGCGAAACAGAACCTCTGTCCCAGAGTGACACAGGACCTAAGGGTGGAATTCCCTTGGCGGAATTTTAAATGATTGGGGCTGAAAACCCCAAAAGATCAACCATCCGTATGAATGAATGAATTTAAAAATATTAAATATTCGATAAATTAAGAAATTTCAGCGCATACCACTCTGATGTTTAATATAAGTAACTAATATTTATTATTTTAAAGTTTTCTGCAAACAAAACGATACATTAACGTCTCTTCGCACTCAAATTTAAATTATTTAAAGAAATGTAAAATGCAATAAACCAACAATTATAAATCAAAAAGGGGATAAATTATAATGGAGCGGTTAGATCTTCCATGACTGCTGATAGGCTTCGCACTGCCTGAGAGGGGGTTTGAATATAGGCCGTCCAAAGATGAGTGGTGGGAATGTAACCCAAAGAACACTCGAAAATGGTCATAGGATTTTTCACCTAGAGGACCGGGTCATGGCTCGTTGGCTCAGAGGACCATTACTTTTGCGCCGCTCGGTGGCTAGCTTGACCTAGCTCCTATTTTAGAAAAACACATTAAAGAAACCAGTCTGCCATCTAAGTCACGTAGCTCTTACTTAAATAAACAATCTCATCGATGACAATGTAAAAGAGATACAAGTTTGGGGTAGAATGCAAACGAAAAAGAGAAATGGCTAGATGTGACAGCTTCAGTGCTCAAACTCTATGTACGTCAATGTACATCACATTTTCGTACAAGGAAAATAAAGAAATAAACACGTAAAAGTATTAACGGAACATCAGTACAAAAAAAAAACACTACAAACATTATTCTGGTTACTTTACGAATTATGGTTATTAAAAAACGAACGTAATCAGAAATTAAATATATAAAATCGTGGAACAAACTTCATGAAGATTCAAAAAAAAAACCATCAGAGAGGTATTACTAAGTTAAAAAATATTAAAACTCTTTGCGTCAAGTAGCTTGTTAAAGACTGAACTTACGTATGTAAAAAAAATTAAAAATTAAAATATCTTAAATTACCTAGAGTGTGCTAGCCTAGAAATGGGATGCGTAAACATACCCAAATTAATTCAGTGGACCTCTCGTTGGGGGTTAAAAGTATTTCACCACTCTCGGTGATTACCTTAAATATTAAAATGAAACTAGTCACCTTGTAGCTGCTTAATTTAGAGGGAATACTTATTTTTATATGCGTGATTATATTATTATTATTGAGCAAAAAGAAAATAAAAAAAATGCCTCTTGCCCTACTACTTGTAATAAAGCAGAATTAATTCCATGACCTTTGACTGTAACACTTTATAAGTCAAAGACAAGATTAATAATTAAATGGGGTCCATTTAAACTTGGTTTGAATTATTTAAAATAAATCTTTAAAATCATTTAATTAAAATAAAAAAATTAAATTCAAAGCTTAAATTTAAAGTACCTTTATGCTTACAACTATTTATGTCTTTGCTATATTAATGAAATGAAATTCATCCCGTTGATCTCAGATATTGGATATCGTGTAGGAACACAAAATGGGCACTGTGAGGGAGGCCGAAAGGCACTGAGGCCGAAACAAGGGAAATGCGTCCTTGAAAACTCAGTGACTAATGGGGATTGTAACCCCTGTAAATGGGTATGGTAAGCCGTAACTTACAAACAAGATTGGGAATATAACCCCTGTACATAATTGTTTCGCTGTCCATAAGAAGTCGAAGGCATTGAGTCATAGCTCTGCACAATCTGACGATGGATCAGACGAAATATATGAATTTAATACTTGCTTAAAAAGCGAAGCACACCTCGGTCCCGGATACCTACATTTATTAACTCACACAGGCTCAATATGTTCAAGCTCTGACGGTTTATCAGACCATCAGGCTGAAGCAGAGAGACCTACGAGGGAATTTCACCCGTGAGTTAGTTCGGGTTCTAAACCCGAAAAATCAACGAATTTGGACGAAAAATGGATAATGTAAAGAAAATTCAGATTATAAGAAATTGACTGGTATAATATCGTAGTCATTATATAATTTTAATTAATCATAATTCTTGCACTAAATTTTAATAAAAAAAAAAATAAGTAACATCGTAATATGATATATTATGATCCTAAAAAAAGCTAATTTTAAATTAATTATAATCTCGCTGTCGGATCTTCAATGGCGGGCACAAAAGTTCACACTGCCTAAGATGGGGTTTGAACATAGGTCGTCCAAAGGGTGAGTGCTGGGGATCTAACCCAGGGACACTCGATGGTCATAGGATGTTTCACCTAGAGGCCAGGTCTTGGCTCATAGGCTGAGAGGACCTCTCGCGATTTAACGCCTGAATTTAGTGCTGCTGTGTGACTAGCTTGACCTAGCTCGACTTTAGAAATACACGAAAATAAACCTTAATGCCACCTTGGAAGTCACAGTTGCAAAACACTGTAAAATAATAATGAACATCAAACTACTAATTTAAGGTAGAGAGCAAGAAAACAATCAAATTTAGTTTACAGTGATGCACGAGCTACTGTGCTCAGTTTTAAATACGTCGCTGTTCACCGCCTTATAAAAGAAATTGATACCGATCCAAAAAAAATATAAAAGTTTATAAATTGTTTACTCAAAAATCATAATCACAAAAATATTATTTATCCTTTACTTAGTATTCTTAGATTAATTGGTAAATTGTTTATAGAAAACTCGACGTTAAAAAAGTATAGTACTCTATCTTACAATAAAAACCTCACCTCATGTCTAACGTAAAAAGTATTGGGGCTTCAATCCGTGTATATAAACAATTTAATTCAGTAACCTTTCCTTAAAGGCATGAGTGATTGCACCTCTCGTTGGGTGATCACGAAATAAATCTAAACAAAAGCTAGGCACATGGATGTGAATGGTGACACAATGAAATGATACGCCGAAGTATATTCACGTAGCTTGTGAACGACGCAATTGGATTAGAGTACTAGTTAATATTACTTAAGAACATATTCTTATTTTATATAGCTTAATGAATGGACCCATTTTTAGATTTATTTTATGTATTATTAAAATGCTTTATCGTTAATTTTAAGGTACTAAGAAAATGGTAAACAATAGAAGTTTCTTAACATTAGCTAAAATAAAATATTTTATATTATCATATTATTTGTATTGTTAATATTATTATAAGTTAAATATAAAATTATTATGTTATATCTTAAGTTCCCCTAGACTAAGAAAATACCTTGCTGCTAAATTTAAAGCTGTATAGATTACTTATAGTGCTTGTTTTGTGACATACATATTATATTATTAGGACATACAAAGCATGGGTAGTTTTTTTACAAAATACGTGGTACATGGGTGGAGTAGAGAAGAGTTCCGCGCGGTTGGCGGCCCTGTCATGTGGTGAAGAGATAACATGTCGGCGCGCGCAAGACAAAACAAAAATACCACGATGTCCGAAAAGGATTCTATTATCTGTTTTTCACAAAGATGGCCTAGTTTGCAGGCGGATGTGTTATAAAAAAACACAGATAAAGGGAGGAATTTAGACAAACTCAGGGCACTGTCGGCCATGAGGAACAAACTAGATTACAACGCATTGTTTACGCTGCCGGACACGGGGTCAACGGCATGACCTTGTCTCCACCAGCCGGTGAGGCGGGAAGAGGAGGGGTGAAGAGGATGACAGGGAGAATGACACGTGCGCCTGATAAGGCATGCTGCCTGAGGGACGTCGCGCCGACGCCACGGGGCCGCGCGGTGTCTCACTGCGCGCAAACACAGTCACAGCGGGATGTAAAATACAAGAAAATTTTAATTTAACTCACTTTGGGTGAATCAGGTTGGGTGCCAGTTTTAGGACTTACAATAATATGTCATACAATCTGAATCTAAATAAAACCTAAAAAAAACTTTTAGTTATACATTTAATTATTTTTAAAATTTCAAATTGAAATTTCAAATTAAAAATTAAAATTATTATTTGGGTATGCATATAAACCAAACCAGGTTAAATCCTACCAACTTCCAACTTGAAGCAGAAAAATTGCTCTATGCTGCCAACTTGTAGCAAAGATCAAACCACGCTAACTGCTACCATTTTTGTAAGATACCACGCTCTGATTACCATTTTTATATCGAACGCTGGGCTGCAGGTAAACACTCAAAAGTGAATAATTAAATTAAGGCCTTGGAAGCGTCAGCCCAGAAAACAAAACAATAACAACAATAATCACAGAGGTGCCCAGACGTCGTATAAAAGAATTTTATTTGTAACATCCTAGCAACTCTAGTAGGCTATGTGGATCGGGGATGAATAGTAATGAAATAACAAGACTGGTGGTTTGATTTATATCTTAAGTGCCCTTTTACTAAACTAATTTACTTTTGTTTTTATCTTTTAATTACATTGGTATTAAAACATATTGATTACAAATTGGAGGGAGCCCCGGGGCAACAAAATACATATAAAAGTAACACCATAATACATCTTGAACTTAATACTGGTTTTAAGTTAGCTCGCAGGCTCAAAAGAAAGAAACAATTACATTGAAATTTAATTATATCCTGTGTCCTGGCACCGGAGGTTTCGGCAGATTAAAGTCCAGAAGAAATCATTTTGAGTAGAAACTTGGGGATAAACTCGGAGTTAAACTTGCAGCTAATTTTGGAGCTTGCAGCTAATTTTGGAGATAATCTTCGACCTCAACTTGGAGCTAAACTTGGAAGCTGATTTTGGACCCCGCCTGCAACCAAAGTCCCAAATTACTTACACTGGTTAACAGGAGGCTAAGCCTGGGTAAGACTATGCCCAGTGAAAGGCAAAAATGGGGGGGGGGGGGGGAGAGGGATGACGACCACTTCCCAAAAACAGCGGGGTGAAGTTCATGTAGACTGCCTCCAGGAGCAGGGAATGCAGATCGCGGCACGGAAGTTCTCGGTAATCATGATCAGAGAAAATGAAATAATTTAGATTAACAAAAAAAACTATTGCGGGCAGCAAAATTTAAATATTAGAAAATTGAGGCTTCTATGCCTTGACGTTGGCGACTACATGACGTAGTGTTGAGTCTGGGACAAACAACGGAGATTAACTCTCGCAGATCGCGACGCGTGGTCCGCACAGACAAGATGCTGCCCGCCGAATCTTTAAAAAATGGCGTCGGGGCACCTAATTAAAGGAAGCAACTGCCCCCAGCCAAAGAAAGCGGGTGGGGGGGGGTGATGATTGCCCGAAGGTGTCTGGAGAAGCCCGAAGGGGCGAAGCAGACTGCAACTTGTTCGCCGCGCTCTCACGCGAGTCGTAGGCGAACTAAAATCGCAATCGCACTGCGACTGCTGGCAAGGTCGATTGTGACAAGCTGTCTCTTATGGGAGTGATCAGTAGTGCACTCTGGCAGCCAAGATGAGAACCTGCCTGGAGGGTCACATAAACCTCCGCAAGAGTGCAGTGGGCGCGCTCGCGACCAGCGCTCAGAGCAAGGTTAGGGATTTTTACCGCCGCTAGACTTTGATGAGGGCTCTGTTTGACAAAAGGGAATGTCCTTGGGGAGACAATGTCCCCGCCTGGGTTCACTGGGGGTCGATGCTCCGGGTTGGAGTTCCCGTGAAGCCAACGGTGGGTGATGAGGGGAGGGGGGTTTAAATTTGCTAAATCGCCTGGGAAAGGCGTCATGTGGACCGTCCCGAGGCTTCGCCGCTGGCTGTAACCTAGTCCAGTGCATGACGGCAAAACCCTAACGTATGCTTGCCTCCGAGAAATGAAAGTTGCTAGCAGTGGGGTTGGGGTAGCGTTCGCTAACACGAAAGTCATTCTGTTACATGGAGAAAACGTGACGCGAACCGCGGCCGAGATGCTGTGGTCACAAATCATCAGCAAACAGTATCTAATTGAATCCTGCGAACAAGCGCAGGTGCACTGGGTTGCACAAGATTATGTCGGAGTGTACAGTAATGGAAACAAAATTAAATTAAATAAAAAAAATGCAAATTTATTATTTGGTTTCCTTCTTTAAAAATTTACAAATTAAATTTAAAATGGTACATTTGTGCCTGAAAGTGGCACTGAAACAGCATACGATGTTTTTTATTCATGTTTTTAAATATTGTAATTTTGGTTATGTATTTAAGGCCGGCCCGATAGTAAATAAGTTCAAAGAATATAATATAATGAGTGTAATTGTGTGGAATTTATGTAAGATCACTTATCCATGATAAACAGATGTTACAAGCAAAAATTTAATCTATAAACAATAAAGAACAATAATTAATAAAATAAGGAAGTCTATAGACGTAACTGTTGTTTTTATTTAATTAATCTATAATAACGATCCCTTTCTCTCCCTAGTGTTCGTAGAGAGTCTCTAAATTTGCTTTGTTTACTCCTATTGTCGCCTCTGTTGTTGACTTTTTATTGTTATTAATTGAGGGCACCAGTATTCAGAGTTTCCAAATCTTTTTACCTTCTTATTTAATTATTGTTTAAGATACTTGGGGTATTACATCGGGGTCGGTCTACTTTCGAGCCGATCTTGGGTGTTGAGGTCTTCTATGTTGGGTGTAGGGGTAGGGCTCATTGGCACCACTTTTTCCCTCCATGGGCCTACTGTGTTGAGGCTGTTCCTTTCAGACTGTTTGCAGCAGATTACTAGGCAGTCTTGGTGAAAGTGTTGTTCAGGACAGTGCCAACACTTCGGAAATCTTTTGTTGGGGCTTAGCATATTCTTGTTGTGGGGTTGGTGGTGACCAAGGTTTACTTGTTACAGTGCCCCTAGTATCGAGACAGTCTCGCTGCACGGCAGTGGCTCGAACCATAAGTTCGGATAAATTCTCGGGAGGTGGATGCTGCAGAAATGGCTGTAGGTTGGGCCGCACCATTTCCAACAAGGTAGGGAGAAATTCATTTGGGTCTCTCCCTGGGTGTAGCCTCTCATAAAGTTTCCTTTTCTGTAGTAATAAACTTTCGATATCCTCTCCGTCCTTTTGTTTGGTACAATATAATTGGGCTGTAAGCTTTGCCAGTCTTGGCTTGTTTCCAAAATGGTTCAGGAAGCCCCCTGTGAACTCTTCCCAGGTGTCATACAGCCCTTCATTGTTATTCCACCATCTAGAGGCTTCCCCAAGTAGTAATGGACATATCCGGTCCACCAATTCGGTGGGGTGAATTGCATATGCCCGTAGGGCTTGCTCCCATTGGTGGACGGATTGCATAGGGTCCTCATGGTCCTGACCTCTAATGGGCCGAGGTGCACTTGCAGATCTTGTACTTGAAGGTGCAGTGGGATTAACTCTACACTGGACGCAGGTAAATAACATCCCAGCCAGGTTCAGTGGTGTATCTTCCCAGTCTAGACAGGCGAGATGGTAGTCACGATGGCAGGCCTGGCAGGTAATGAGGACTAGGGCTGTCCCAGGGCAGTTCGGCGCAAAGCAGCGCCGGAGAGCTGGAACTGTTGGCTTCTTCTCCACCAGAAGATGTCTGCAGGGCTGGCATATGTGGATATATGCTTGTTCAATGACTTGTTCCATGAAACCAAGGCATTGCAGCATACACAAGGAATGCTTGGTCCTTCTTGTGCCTGGCAGCCTGCTGCATAGCACTTCATTATCTCCATCATGGTATTTTGGGTGTGTGCCACCAGGTGTTTACTGCACTCCTGGAAGTGGACATTGCTCTAGTAGCAGGTGGTGAGTTCGTCAGTCTTCCTAGACTTCTTATAGGCCCCACGTTGGGCGCCAAATTGTCTTATCCCTGGTTGTGGGACAAGGCAGTGGTGAGTATCAGAGGGGGTAGAACACCTCTAGGCATAGCGCGCTCACACATCGTCGCCGAACAGCAATACTGCAGTGGAAAAGTTATTGTGCTCTCATCCTTTCTCTAACTCTCTTCTTCCTTCCTCTGGAGCGGCCTTCTGAAGCTCGCTCTAGAATCCTTCCACCCCCCCTCCCCATCTTTCTCTGGAGCGGCCCTCAGGAGCTCGCGCTAGAATCCTTTCACCCGTCCCTTCCTCTGGAGCGACCTTCGGGAGCTCGCTCTAGGGCTAACTCCCCTTCCTCGTACTTTACCTGACCCCTCCCCTCCTCTTCCCCATGCCCAGCAAGAGGGCAGGCAAGAGGCACCCCAAGAGAGACAAGGAGCAGGGAGAGGAGCAGCTGTTGGCCTTTCGACGAGGACACTTCTCGGGTCCTGCGGACTCAGTGGCACCCAGCCCGGTGTACAGCCCCCTCCACGCCATCGACTTCACCCCTTTCCTCTATTCTCCCGAGCACCTGCCGACTACCGAGCCCCTGTTTCCCCATCCCCCAACCCCCACAAGCCACCCACCAGCCCCCTCATCCTTATCGACCTCCCACCCACTCCGACCCAGCATCCACCTGGGCCAGGCGTCACTGACGGCCGACCCAATGACCCACGGCTGCAGCCCCTCTCAGCCAGGTGCGCTGCCCGTCTGCAGGAGCTGTACGGCGATGACGTGTGAGCACTCTATGCCCAGGGGGGGTTTCCCCCACCCGAGACTTCCAGTCTTGTCCCCTAGTTGGGATAAGACAATTTGGCGCCCAATTGGGGTGCCTATAAGAAGTCTAGGAAGACTGCCGAACTCACCGCCTGCTACCAGAGCAACGTTTACTTCCAGGAGTGCAGTAAACACCTGGTGGTGCCCACCCCAAGTACCATGATGGGTATTATGAAGTGTGCTGCAGCAGGCTGCCAGGAACAAGAAAGACCATGCCTCACTTGTGTATGTTGCGGAACCCCATTTCACCTGCAGTGTCTGGGAAAGGCCACTCAAGATCTCGAGCCCCAAGATTTTATCCACATATGTCTCCCCTGAAGGGAATAACTGCGGTACCGGAAACTGACACCCGTGGTACCCCAGCGATGCTTCGCCCCTGACTGCCCACAGACAGCCCTGGTCTTCACCACCTGCCAAAGTTGCCATCGAGAGTACCATTTGTTATGCCTGGGCTGGGAAGACACCCGCTGATCCTTGCGGAACTCTCCTTCAGGTGTGGAATTTGTAGAAACCCCCAAGAAGTTCCCAGAAGTAATGAAAACAAGATGACCCCAAGGCCCTTCCGGATACAGGATCACGAGGATCCCGTCCAACTGCTGTTGTACTGGGAACAGACCTTGCAGTCCCAGGGTACTCCTCAAGCCGAATCGGTCGATCACATCAGAGCATTGCTATTGGGCGATGCTACTAAAAGGTGGCAAGCTCATGAGGGGCTTTATGACACCTGGGCTGAATTCGCCTCAAGTTTCGCATATCAGTTCGGCAGCCCGCCACGAATTGCAGAACTTACGGCACAATTGTTCAGCCACAAGCAAAAAGATAGCGAGGATGTAGAAAGCTTCCTGATCCGCAAGAAGAAACTTTTTTAACGACTCTACCCGAACAGGGATGCCAAACAGTTCCTCTCCACAGCCCTGTAATTGGTGAAACCCAACCTCCGGCCATTCCTCCGACACCCACCACCCCAGGAATAATCTGAGCTCCGCCTCCGGGCCGCAGCAGTACAACGCGACTGCCAGGAGACCCGAGGCAACTCCACAGGTAGAGTAGGTGCACCTTCTGCCCAGGAGAAAGAAAACTTCGCCAACCGCCAAGAGTGTTCAAAATGCTGGTATTGCCCCGAAAGGCACTTTAATGCAGACTGCCCAGTTCGACGCGGAGAAGAAAGTACCGCAGGGAAACGCATAAGGGGAAGGAAACTCATTTCCAACATCTCCCCCAAGAAAGTGGAGGAAGTCCAGAACCAGTGGGCCGCATCTGGGGCCACAGAGGGAGCCAAACAAGTGACGAGCATCCAGCATGAGAAGGTGCTGTCATAACTTAGAAACACACAACTTAGAAACACATAACTTAGAATTTTCTAAGCTATGACAGTTCTAAGTTATGACTTTCTACGTTATGATGTTTCTAAGTTGTGTGGTTCTGCGTTGCGTGTTTCTAAGTTACGTGTTTCTAAGTTATGATCGTTCTAAGTTGTGTGTTTCTAACTTGTGATAGTTCTAAGTTATGACTTTCTATGTTACGACGTTTCTAAGTTGTGTGGTTCTGCGTTGCATGTTTCTAAGTTACGTGTTTCTAAGTTATGACAGTTCTAAGTTGTGTGTTTCTAACTTGTGATAGTTCTAAGTTATGACTTTCTACATTACGACGTTTCTAAGTTGTGTGGTTCTGCATTGCGTGTTTCTAAGTTACGTGTTTCTAAGTTATGACAGTTCTAAGTTGTGTGTTTCTAAGTTCTGATAGTTCTAAGTTGTGACTTTCTACGTTATGAAGTTTCTAAGTTGTTTGGTTCTGCGTTGCGTGTTTCTAAGTTACGTGTTTCTAAGTTATGACAGTTCTAAGTTGTGTGTTTCTAAGTTGTGATAGTTCTAAGTTGTGATTTTCTACGTTATGACGTTTCTAAGTTGTGTGGTTCTGCGTTGTGTGTTTCTAAGTTACGTGTTTCTAAGTTATAACTGTTCTAAGTTGTGTGTTTCTAAGTTGTGATAGTTCTAAGTTATGACTTTCTACGTTATGACGTTTCTACGTTGTGTGGATCTTTAATTGTTAACATTCGGTTGTGTGTTTGTGGCGAAGGTTTTCATACGGTCTTTCATGCAGTCCCTACATAGTTCTCACTTTGCCCGCTAGATGGAGATGAATACCTAACAATCTTTACCACGAGTGCTCTCTATTGGTTACTTTAAATACTACATTTTTATAAACCTTTTTTATTAACTATGGAATTTCCTCGCGGTACGTACATTTAACAAAAAAATTATTATTAATTGTAGAATAGTAAATAATGAGGTTATCTCCAATTGAATCACAAAGTTGAACTATGATATATAAAAATAGCCTAAATTATTTGATGCGCAATCTAACAAAAAAATTACTTTAACTGAATTAAAAAATAAAGTTAACATACAATTTCCAATATTATGGAAATAACGGCCATTTAAATTAGCTAGTAATGCCTAAAACTTTATGGGTAGTTTTGATTTCATGGTTTTAAGACTCGGCACAATAAGATTGGTTTATTCTTTGTAATAGTGAACACCAAATAACTATTCGTGTTTTTAAACTGCGTAATTAAAACAAATATTTTAAATTTATATGTTATTTCGTTTAATTGATAAAGCTCCGCTTTATTTGTCATTTGTGAAACGGAAAAATTAATTCATAGTCCAATGTTCAATAATAATGTTTTTTCGCTGAAGTATTACGTGTAATAAAATGCATTAATGACTACGGCTAGTCGACGTCTTATAGAAAATGCATAGGTAATCATCCCATACAACACAGAAAGTTAGCCAATAAATTCACAGTGAAACATTTTTTTTTTTTAGTTTTCGTTATGTGCAATTCACAGTTAAATAGTATTATTTTAGTTTAAACATTGGTTTAATAAATACATAATTAACAGACTTACGGGTCTATCTTTTGACAAAAGTTTGAAATCAACATATTTTATATGCTTTTTTTTGTATATGTAAATTTTATTTACTGCAGGGCTTAATAATCATGCAAATTTAAAATATATACTTGATAGTTCAATGGTTTCATTACACGTTACATTATATTACTTCAACCATTTGTTATTTGTAAGTAAATCATCTAGAGTTTGTGTTGTAGGCCAATGGAAATGAGAAAAAAAAAATATTAGCGACATAGTTCTGTGCACTTCAAACGGATTGTCGAATAGAGTTTGATCGTGTATTGGATTATCAAGAAAGCAATGCCAAAAACACGTAAAAAGTTTATGAAATGTATTTAGAAATTATATTTGATACTGCTGTAGCGACCAGCCATCCTATCTTATTTAAACTCAATAAGGTTAATTGTTTGAGAGAGTCGTTATTTTAAGAACTAATTTTATAACCTTACATTAATTATACTGTTCCTGAGCTTACTTTTACTATCCATAATTTATTTGTGTTAACGCTTAATAGGCCCCTACTTCAGAAGTTCGTTTTAAAACGATTTCTCTAGACTCATCAAAAATTAAAAATTTTGTTTTAAATTTTATATGAAAAATTAGCCTGAAAACAAATTTAAGTTTTTTTTTTTTTTCGTAACCATACAAAATATTGCCTGAAGATATTTTTCGGTTGACTTATTCATACTGCTGTATTTTCTAAGTGTACTTGGGTTTGGTTGCCAAAATAATCAGTATAACTTCTGCAGTTACAAACATTTTGTCGTTATTTTTACGTTACAAAATTCCTTTAAATTAAATGAATAAGGAAAGTATCATTTTAACAGATATTTTCATGTTGGTTAACTTGAATATTTTAACATTAAAAGAGAACAAAATTACATAACATTTTCATGGACTAACAAAATTCTGAATTCTTGCAAGTAGTAAGGTCTGGCGAGTCGAAAACATAATTTAGAGTTGTTTTTGTTGTTAAAGTTTGGTTCTACCCCTATTTGACGTAGTACTTTGACAGAAAAATAACAGATCTAATAAAGTTCCATAACTCAGGTAGAATTTGATGCTTCGAGTGAAATTTTAATCCTAGATTCCAATTTTCCCTAGAAACTGAAAGATTCAAATAAAAAAATTGAAATAAATTACAAAAATTATGAATTTTTTTTCATTCTCTTTTCTTCAGACAACTATTTATAAATATAACTTATATTAAGCCGTATTTGAAACCAGTCACATGAAAAAAATATATTAGTGTCAATTAATTCAATTACGGTATTTGAACCTCGGGAAGACAACAAAAAATCCACCGCTGTCTTTACACTTCCAAGCCCATTAGGTGACTGATCTCATCCGCAGCAAGCAGGAAGTCTTTATGTTCAAATACTCTTTCTATTCTTTAAATTTTCAATCTTACTGAACATGACATAATAATAAACAGAATGATGGTAAATCTTCATACAATTAAAAAAAAATATTAATGACAATTATTCTCATATGATGAAATTCTTTCCTAACTTTTAATGCAAATAATTATTTTCGAAATGATTGGCAACGTATGGAATATACATAAAGAGTCGTTTTAAATATTTTAAGGTAGCAAAAAAAATTTGACGTCATTGTTTTCTTGTCCTATATTTAAGTGAATACAGAAATATACATTTAACAAAAAAAAATCAGATTTAGTTTTTGCTTAAAGAAGGCAACACAAGTGTCATGTAATGTAACATCATTAAAAAAAATTGCAAAAGTTCTAACCAAGAAGACGCAATTTTTTGTTTATACAATTCAATAATTTATAAACGCCTTATTTGTACATATAATTGGATTCACTTACAACGTACAAAAGTGCGTGCATTTTATTAGATTTAAAGGCGTAAAATGCACACGCCGTCCATTTCACACTTGTTTTATTCGTCATGACGGTTGAGCGCCACTTAATGATTACAAAGACAGTAGGCTTAGTTATTCTTTTATTGTATTGAATTAAACCTTACATATGTAAGAAATTAATTCCTCTTTCGCTAGACGTGATTTTAACTTTCTCGTTCGAAGCCTCCTATTTGATTTACTTCGCGGGCAAATTACTTTAAATGTTGCGAGACACTCTATGCTTAGTTTTCGTTTGGCGAAAACAAGGCTTTGAAAATAACAGTTTGCGGTAATGTTTTGTTCAGAAAACATTTGTATGAATAAATTGTGTTTATGTTTTAATATTGTAGTAAGAAGCCACATCGAATTTTCTTTTATAAAATATCCGTCTGATAGTTTTACTTTTCTTTTTGAGTAATTCTTCAATATCTTCATTTTTAACGTGGATGCTTTGGTATCTGTATTTATAAATGGACGTAACTGACCTATTTCTAAGCATCGCTTTGATTTTTAAGTGGGTTCTTAAGCCAGTGATATAACGTTGACTGATTTTCAAAAATTGAGAACACCGTAGGTCTTCAGACGTATTTAATTAATGCCATTAAACTTTAACATCACTGTCACCAAAATTCTTCTGATGTGGTTTTGAAAGAGCCATACTTTACTAGTACCCGCAATTAAAAATAATAGATTAGGTTTTGTACATGAATTAATGTAATACACCTTACGTGAATAGCTAATAAAATTGCTCTAAAAAGTTACCACAATTCAATGGGATTATCTTGAAAGGTAAAGGCAGAAATTATTTAAATGAACGTAAACAAAAAAATACTTTACTAAAACGACGACGGATTGTTCGCGAAACCACCCATGTTTTTTTTTTTGCGCGAGTCAAATGCCAACTGGCGAGTGAGACGGCGGCGCGGCTATGTCCGAGTGCATGCGAGATGCAGAGCGACGGAGCGGCAACGTCGCGCTAAGCAATTCAAAGAGCGGCAAATTTGACTGAATTTTGCGCTTTTTGTCAATAAATTCACGATGCGGATCCACAAGCCAGTGCGGGATCCCCCAGACCTTCAGATGATGCTGGATCCCGCGGGATTGCGGGATTCCACTTAGCTGTATTGCAATCCCTAGTCTCAGTGCCTTGCTCCTGTCAAGCTTATACGCCTATAGCGTTACAGTCTTTCATTGACATGTACCTTATTAAGTAATGCGATTGTAGTCTCGTCTTTATTTGCTGTCAGCCACGCACACGGAGCTCAGAAGGGAGACGCCAGCCATCAGTGTGTACCTAACTACGTTTTGCTAACTAATCAAACCATCTTTCTTTACATTAAATATATTTTAAAGTTTCTCTACTTTTAAGAGCAAATCATATATTTTAAACCTTCTTTGCTATGCTTTTTTCATCAATTCTGTCTATTACAATAATAAATTAGTGTTTTTGTCTGTCTTTCGCGTTGCTCGGAGACGTTAATTTTTTACATAGATTATTCTGGAAGAGTGGAAAGGGAAGGGGGTTAAATTTACCTTCAAATAAATATTATCAGAATTTAATAAAGTTTCCTTTATTTTATGTTAAACGATCTTTACGCACTTATATACACCTCGATAACACGACAAATCCCGTGTTTCATAAATTGTAAAACCATTATTTTAAACATACTCCCCTCACATGCCTCTTCTGCATATATTAAGTTTACTTTATATTTATTATATTAGTATTTTTTTCTTCATATGAACTTTTTATATTCGGAAATTCCTTATAAAACACTTAAAAGGTTTTGTTTTTATCAACAGCATACTTATTTTGTAGCATGACTTTTAATTTGACATATTCTTAGTATAGTCTCTATTCCGTGTTATTCCTACTGACCGCAGCTATTGCATTGTCGATGCTTTCTTCACTGCAGTCGTGCATGGCCCTTGGTGTATTGCACACATTGCTCTTTATAAACTGCCAAAAAGTTTTAATTTTTAAAAAATTCCTACTCGATTTAAACCTTTGCGTTTTAATTAAATTGGCTTGACAACAAATATTTAAGTATATTTACATTTTTAATATGTTTGTTTTTGTACAATTATGTGTGGTGTTAACATTTCAGTTTCGATTTAAGTTCGGAATAAAATAATATGTATTTCAATACTTTCTTGGCGATATTTTTGTGTAGAATCAATTATGTGTTAAAAAATAAAACAGGAATAATTCATTGATTCACTTACTATTTTATTACTGCATGGTTGCACCAGAACGTGGCGCACACGTGCTTTTGAAATATGATATATTATAATTCTCACAAGTTAACATCACTTTTGAATGTTAACCCAGTCCATCTGTTATTATTACCACATTTCTACAGCAATAATTAAATAAAGTTGAATTTAAAAACTAAATATAAGAAATTGTTCGAATTTTACATTGATTTTGATATCAGTTATTTGTACCGCTTCTTTAAAGAAAACATGCTAAATCTGATCCAACCATACAACTTACTTAGTCCCACACCTTTTTCATTAGAAAAATCTGGTCTAAAAACTAAAAAAATAAAGAATTATACAACTAATTTTATAAAATAAATGTTTTACAAGTAGTCAGTATGTTTATACTTCACTTAAGATAAAGTAAATTTCTTAGTTACTCGTGTCAAAAGTAATAGGTATATATTCAGTATAATTTTAAGCCGCAGCGTCAGAAAAGCATAGTGTAATATTATCCTAACAACGGCAAGCCCGCAAGGAAAGAATATATATATATACATACATACATACATACATACATACATACATACATATACACACACCTAATATGTGTGAGTGTTTGTGTTTGTATGTACATGTGTGTATATATAAAACATTTTCAGCAGTTTATAGAACAAGAAATGAATAAATGATACATAATACATTCATTTCTTAAAATATAATAAAAATAATATCAATCACATTTATTACTTCCTAGCTTTATCCCACGGCTTCGCTCGCGTTTAAGTAGATTTTGTCATTCAATTCAGGTTGTTGGTCGACACAGGAAGCAAACCTATTAAATTCAATTAATTAATAATATAATTAACTCATTTAATTCAGGTTGTTGTTCAATACGGGTAGAGGTTAAATATTTACAAAAGAAAAAAAAATACACAATATAAATCAGAGTTACGTGTTGAAGAAGTAAAGAAATAGCGGAGTTTATGTTAGTAGAGTCATAGGTTCTGCCTTGTCGTGAATTTAAGATCCCACTCCATATTAAATTTTACCTATAGTTAATTAACATCCCTTATTAACTCCGCTTGTAATCTATATCCTACATAGTATAAAACAAAGTCGCTTCCCGCTGTCTGACTGTTATTATGAATGCTTAGATCTTTAAAACTACATAACGGATTTTGATGCGGGTTTTTTTAATAGATATATTGATTCAAGAGAAAGGTTTATATGTATAAAACATGCATAATATAGTAGAGAAACACTGATAATTTTAGAGGTTTATAGGTGTATGTTATGAATTGGTAGAAAATCACCATGGCTTCATTCGTATCTATGGCAACGACTATATCATTGTTAGTGTAGTCCTCATCACCGTTGATATTATGCGGGGAATTTAAATATAAAAAATTGCTCTTTTTTTCTTCCAAGTATATATCCTACAGACTTGAAACTTGACAGTAATGTTCCTTATGTTACGCAGGATGACGTTTTCCGAAAATCAGCTCCCAAGGGTGGTTAAGCCCGTGCAACAGTGGTTACTTTCGTGCTCGAGAGTCGGGAAACCATCAGTGCTATTAGTTTTCTCTCCGATGCATTAAAAAACATTGTAATAAATAAATTGCCATGGTATTTCATTTATTATTACTGTAAATGGGAGATTTGGTCTTCTTTTCCCTGTAGTATAGCCGTGCGAAGCCGGGTCGGGCAGTTTTATATATATAAATGATGCAATTTATTCTGCTTTGAGGTGCAATCACATAAACACGACTAAACGTACCGGTATGGGACCATCACCATTCGAAGCGGGATCGCATGTCGGTGGTTCTAGGTTATTCATTTTTTGAATTCCGTAGACCCTTTCACCAATTTTTTTTTTTTGATTTTTAAATTTGATAATATTTTTCGCCAGTAAAAAAATATACATACAATTTATGTTATGGAAACTTTACTCAGTGCAAACGGATTGCTCATGTCATAGCAACGAAAAATAACTACACCCAGCGATATATTAGTTAGATTTGCTGTTAAAGTTTTCTTTTAATTTATTAAACTATAATTTAATAATTTTTTTGATTAAATATATCCTATATCCTTTTATGTACCCCTGACAACATGAATGCAAAATTTAATGATGATCTGTTGAGTAGTTAAGGCGTGAAAGCGTAACAAACAAACAATCAAAATCAAATTCGCATTTATAATATTAGTAGGATGAATGAATCAAAGTGCTAATCTAACAGAACAGGCCGGTGTTTATTTTTCATAGTTGTTAAGTCATTGACATTTCTTTCAATGAAATTAGATATGTGCCTCCCGAAATCAGATACTAAAATAAAAAAAGTTAATTTTGTTTTGTTTATGAATAGGTTGAACGAATATTTATGCTTGTGTATACGAGCACAGCTGCTTGTTGTCGACGGAAATTTTTGCAGGTTGTACTGTATGGCTTGTCATTGTGATGCCTTAGCGGGGCGCCTGAGATCCCGGACTCAAGGTCGCAGGGTCTTTGGAGAAGAATACCTGAAATGTGCTGGGGTGGGGTGTGGCAGGAAACCCGTGCGTCACTGGGGAAGAGGAGAGAAGTTGTCAAGTGGTGGGGGAACAATTTACGGGCAAACGGATTCTCAAGACAAAGGACAGAACGAAACTTAAGCAGATTTTCGTGCTGGTTAGTATGAAATATAATTCGAGTATTCACAAACACAAAATAATTAAAAAAACGCAATACAGTCTCCTTGAGTTCTATGGGGAAATAAATTTTTGTTTAGTTTAAGTGTTCCAAGTTACTTCCAAAATTAAACCTACACATTAAATAATGTTATAAAAATCTTAAGTTTTTCACTTTTTACAATAGTATTCTAACACATAAAATTTTTTCACCTGTTCATATGGTACAACAACGAGCTTTGAGAGACGCACGTGTACACTTACAAGGGGCCATCCATAAATTATGTCACACGAATCATGATTTATTGCACCCCCCCCCCCCCCCAGGGGGCCTTGTCAAAGATGGTGTGACGTCACAAAATTTCCAACTTTATATATTGAACTAATTTAATTAATATAGCAGTTTTAAAATTATTTTTACTTTCATTAAAAATATGTTTTAAACAAAATAACATTAAATCAAACATTTCTTAAAATTGACAACTTTTTAAAGAATGATAAACTAATAAATATATCAATGAATGATACAAAACTCAATCATCTTGTGTCCATGGACTCTGAACCCACTCCTCTATATTGCTTATCACTGGCATAGCAGGCATTTCGTTCTCATTTTGGCTGTTAATGTCAGGAACACAGAGGCCATTTGTCGTTCAACTATGTTGAATGCACTTCTTCCCGGAGCATTTGTGGCAATTTTAATAGCATCCAAGTCAAAATCTTTAAAATATTGCACAGCTAATACTATAATTCGCTCTAATTTCAAATCTCGAAAACTTCTTTGAATTTTGCATTCATGAGTTAATTACCTTAAAACGTATAGGCATATTGATATGTTGGTAATATTTCTAAGTTTTTCGCTTACATTTAAAGTTTCGCATTTAAATATTTTATATTTGTACATGTGACATCACGAAGCTTATGACGCCTCCTACCCCTTGTCACACAATGTCACACTTCGTCGACCACCTCCCCTCCCCTTAACGCGTGGCGTTATTTATGGATGGCCCCTAATGAGACCGAGTCTTATCAGTTTCAGACAGGAAACTCAAGAGAAGGCAAATAACAATGTTTTTAAATAACCTTAAAAAATCACATGACATCTTGCAATTCTGTCCTCCATATTTAATGTAACGTGTTCCGAAAACACTGAAGTTGTTTGTATGGAAGCCAACGACTTTATTTTTATTACACGTTTCACGTTTTTACTTACGAAATTACCAAACAGTGAAAGCACATGAAATTTTTTAATGAAATTACAAAGAACTGCTTACTTTGACATAAAAATTAAAATTACTTTTTATAAATAAGCCAAATGTAAATTGTTTCCACATTTGTATTGTTTCAAAGTTGCAGGGTCGGCGATGTCTAGCGTCTGGTGTATTTTACCTACTTATAAATTGCCGCAGTTTTATGACACTTGTTGCAAGTAGCGTCCTGTGCGTTTGCTTTTCTTGCGAAGTTTATAACATTAGCCTTGTAGCCAACTAGTGAACACCTTAAGGTATAGCCAAATTATACTTGATTTTATTTAATTTCAGACGCCCGTGGTCACTTCTTAAACATAATTTACTACAGTTACATCCAATTGTTAAATTGTCATGTATTTCACACTTCTTCCACGTGTGTAATGGAACTTCCAGAAATTTAGGTTTCAATATGCGTTCGCTGCTTCCACAGTGTGTGAAAACTGAACAAATGGTATTGAAGTGATTGAATTTCACGGTTACGAAAAAAATTAATTAACTGAAAATTTTAAAAAAAAATTACAAAAAAATTACAAAAAATACAAAAACTGATTCTGATAGCTTGTGAACTTCTCATTGTTGAGCAAAGATAGAGTTCTAGATCAAGCCAGAATCAGTTTTTGTATTTTTTGTAATTTTTTTATTTAAAATTTTTTTTAAATTTAATTTTATTAAAGAAAATATGTGGTGGTTTTCTCCGTGTGCTCCCGATAATTCTTGCCAATATTATGTCGGTTTTCTCCGTGTGCTCCTGGTTATACTTGTCAATAGGGGAAAGGCACCTAAGAGTGCGCATCCCCTAAGAGTACGCATTGCTATTTTCTTACAGTTGGCAACATTGAAAAAAAAGTGTATAGCCTCAGATTGTTCGTTACTGTGTGACAAACGAGTGGCGTGAAACTTGCAGCTGCACAAGATTATTTGTAGATTTGAAAGGTGAGAGTTCATTTGTTGTTGTTTTCATGTAATATTTTTATCGGGTAACTTAAGCTATAGCAAGTAGGTAAACAGAGATGCGTTCATTATCTTTATATTACGTAGCAGTTTTGGTTTTCAGCATTCGTGTCGATAAAGCCATATTAGCTTTTACGGTATGTGCTGCTATCTGTCGACTCTTTTAGATACTTCGTGTTCATTCCCTAAGAGTGCGCACAAAGTTTGTCCACAAGAGTGCGCGCGCACTCTTTGGAGCACCTTGCGTACTCTTTGAGTCAAGTTTATATTAATGCAAAAATGAACAATTTTAATCAAATAGGCCTATATTTGTTTCAGAATGTCATCTTCTTATAAGAGAAAATCGGAAAGAAAGTTAATATTTTCAGAAGAAATCTTAAATGAAGCAAGAAACAGAATACTAAATGGGGAAAGTCAACGAAAAGTTGCAAAGGATCTGGGCACAAAGGAATCTACGCTAAGGAAACGCCTAAAAGCAGTAAGTACTATTTAATTAGCAATAATTGTATTATTTTGATAAATGTAACTTAAATGCATGAACTTATTCATGTTTCTTAGTCCGAGTCTTCATTAGAATTAGTAGTGAGTTGAAATCGGCCAAATTGAGACCAATCTAGTATAGGCCAATCAATAGCAATTACTTGACTTCCCATACATAATGTTCCAAAACAAAATTATTAATTACATTTTTTGTAAAAAATACACAACAATTTATATATATTTCATTAAATTGCTAAGTTACAATAAAGAAAATTTGAGATAATTTATTATTACCTACTTTAGAATTTTTATAAATATAATAAACTTGCATTAATTTAATTCCTTGTCAGTTATCTAGGCTTACTTAACAAAATGTTAATTCATTTCCCATTATACAAAAATAAGGTTTGTTAAGCCTGCATAATTAAAGCAGTCGTTTGTATATTTAGTTATTATTTAGCGATTACTATTCGAAAACTGGCCATCGCTAGCTCAGAATTAATGATTTAGGCTAAATTCAGTCGATTTCGTCGTAAAGAAAAATAATGTACTGTGTCAGTTTAATGGATATTTTTGTGTTCTTGTTTGTGTGTCTCCTTACTCATTTCATTGCTGTTTCATCTACATAACATTCCATTCTTTGAAGCGCTGTTAGGGTAGATTGACCCACTAATATTTCCTTCCTTGCCTTTCCTAGCTGTCATTTATTTTCATTAGTAAGTAGATTCCTGATATCTTATCCTGAGTTGAGTTCGATGATTGTTTCAGGGATCCATACCAGTGTCACTAGGAAGATTGAAACGAGTTTTTACACCGGCTCAAGAGCAAGAACTAGCAGACCACATAAGGGATTTGGACAGCCGATTCTATGGCATAGGGAGAAAGCAACTGATGAGTTTGGCTTTTGAGTATGCGACTCTAAACAATATTCCACACAGGTTCAACAATGTGACAAAGGCAGCAGGGCGACACTGGGTGCAAGATTTCTGCAAGAGGCAGAATTTGTCCTTTCGAGCACCCGAAAAATGCAGTCTTGGCCGTGCCATTGGATTTAACAGAGTACAGTGTCAGCGGTTTTTCCATAACTTGAAACAAGTGTCAGATGAAAAGAAATTTCATGCTCATCGTATATTCAATATGGATGAAAGTGGGATCTCGTGTGTCCCAAACAAAGTTCCCAAAGTACTTTCTCCCAAAGGCAAACGTTCAGTCAGCAAAGTGTCTTCAGCAGAGAGAGGACAAACTGTGACAGTAGTTTGTTGCATGAATCCTGTTGGTTTCTATGTGCCCCCTGCGATTATTTTCGCCAGGAAAAGAATGAAACAAGAGTTATTTAAAGATGCTCCTGAAGGTTCTTTGCACATGATATCTGATAGTGGCTTCATTAATTCCGATCTGTTTTTGGTCTGGCTTAAACATTTCAAGACCTATGTCAAACCATCTGAGGATGACCCAGTACTCCTAATTCTAGATAATCACTCATCCCACTATTCTCTTGAGGCTGTTCTTTTTTGCCGAGAGCACAATATCACACTTCTTTCACTCCCTCCCCATGCTACACACAAACTGCAACCTCTCGATCGAGGATTCTTCGGCCCTCTGAAATCAATGTTTGCTATTGAAGCGGAGAAATGGATGCACAACCACCCCGGCCGTGCAATTTCCAATTCTGACATTTGTTTTTTGTTCCGCAATTCATATGAGAAGGTTGCCACCATGGAGAAAGCAAAGAATTCATTTCGTGCAACAGGAATTTATCCTTATAACCCTGATGTGTTCAGCGACGAGGATTTCATCCCATCTCATGTGACTGACAGGCCAAATCTAGAGGAGCCAATGGACAGTGGCAACGAGGTGGTTCCTGTTGCTCCAGATACTTCTGTACAAACTGTGAAAAACCCCATCATGCCTTCTAGCTTTGACACATCCCCATCAACTATTGAAAATCTTCAAGTTGATATGGAATGTTTGGTGTCTAGTGAGAATAATGAAACAATGCTGGACCAAATACCGTCGACCAGTAATATTGTCCATGTAGCTGGATTGGAGTTTTCTAACGCTGATGAGAATGATATGCCGATCGATAGTGGTGTCGAGTTGTCGACTAGTGAAATTAATCTGGGTTGCCAAATGCTAGCTGGTGTATCAAGTGAGAAAAATGTTAAGAAAATTAACTCTTCCACCTGCATTGTAAATAATAGTCCTATGAAGGTAGATCAGAGTGAGGGAAAGGGAATCTCTCCAGCCAGCATCGTACCTGTTCCCAAAGCAGACACAACAGTCAAGAGACAAAGGAAAGCCAGGCGATCGGAAGTAATGACAAGCTCGCCGTTTAAAAATGCTCTTTTGCTGGAGAGTGAAAAGAAACGTTCACAAGATTCACAGAAGTCAAATAAGAAAGGAAAATCATCAGGTCCATTGAAAAAGCGTAAAACTTCAAAGACAGTGGAAAGTGATGTACTCTGTCCAGGATGTGATGAGAGATATACTGAACCAATCTCAGAAGACTGGATACAGTGTATTAAATGCCAACAGTGGTGGCATGAGCAGTGTTCGTCATTTGAAGGATCTGTAACATTTACTTGTGATCTGTGTTAAGTGCGCACTCTTAGGGTAAACAATGCGCACTCTTAGGGGCTAGCTCACCTAAGAGTGCGCATTTGCATGTATTTGTTTTTGTGTGTTTTATAACAATATGAACAGTTTTCACATAATTGAACATATGTATATGAATGCATAATAGATTAATAAAACCGAATTTGACTCAAACATTTATTGTTAATTTAAAATGTAGTCACATATGACTATTGTTTGTTAGGTGCGCACTCTTAGGTGCCTTTCCCCTATTATGATGGTTTTTCTCAGTGTGCTCCTGATTATTCTTGTCAATATTATGAAGGTTTTTCTCCGTGTGCTCCTGATTATTCTTGTCAATATTATGATGTTTTTTTTTCGTGTGCTTGCGATCATTCCTGTGGTTTCTCCAAGTGCTTCTGGTTATTTCTGAGAAACCGATCTCTCCATGAAGGAGTTTTACTCTTAATGAGACATGTCATTTTATTCAACGTTACATTTAATTAGTGATTTTCTGCTACTAAATCGACACTTGCAATATTTTTATCAGGTGCAAATTAAAAAAATTTATTACTCAGTCTAGCAATATGCTCTGAGAAATCTGAGAAGCACTAACTGGAAGAACAAACTTCCTTCTCCTTAGAGTCTAGCGAAGTCGTCCCTATATTGCGATCGTTAGTGAGCATCCTGCATCCCGCATGAAATAAATAATATTTACCTGCAAGCAACACGTGGTGTCATCTGTTGTTGAAAAGCAGCACTACTTACAACAAGTACCTTTCCATGAGATAACTTAACTCTCGCTGACGAAATAATTAAAAAATTATTTTTAAGTAATGGTTCCAATTGGAAAACTGTCAGTTTGTATCTAACATTAGTCACAGTAACTAATATGAATCCTGAGTCGGTTGGTCAGGTATATTGACTTGAGTTGTTTTTCGTAGAGTGAATGTTTAATAAACTTCGCGAAAGGTAATGGAATACAGAATCTAAAATTTATTTAATATTTAGTAACAACTTTCACTGGTCAAGAATCGAACCAAGTACAGGAACTGATCTAATCAATTTGTAAATTAATAATTGATTTTTTTCGATGAATTTTGGATTTTTTCTCGCATTTATAGCTAAATAATTTCACGGTTCCAAGATGGCGTCCAAATTAATAATAAATTACTGATCTGTAGAGGGTTAGAATAAAACTATCATGATGGTAATATGAGTAGGGGCCTACACACGCAAGATGGTGTCCTCGAGCAGACGAAAACAAAATGGTGGCAATGACCTCTAGCAGATGGTAGCTCCTGGTAGCATGTACTGAACATAAAATGTTGGATCCATGATGGTTGTCAAGGTCAAAGTCAAATTTCAAGGTCATGGTCAAATTTCAAGGTCATGGTCAAATTTCAAGGTCATGGTCAAATTTCAAGGTCATGGTCAAATTTCAAGGTCAAGGTCAAAGTTCAAGGTCAAATTACATAGTTCAAGGTCAAGGTCAAAGTTCAATGCCAACAGTTGAGGACAAAGGTTACCAGAAAATTATACTAACATGGTATCAGCACACTTTAGCAGACGAAAACAAGATGGTGGTCTCCAGCGGATGAAGACAAGATGGTGGACATGTCGCCATAACAGCTGACGGTATATACCTGTATACCTTGGTTTTGGTGGCGGTAGATCAGTCTGTAGGTGGCTTCTGTGGAGGAAGGATCTGTTGTTGTTTTTTGCTCTTAGCGGTTTCGAACCAAGGACAGTAATCGAACTAATCAATCGGTATTCTATTAAGTAAATTGTTTGATGAATTTTGGAACTTTTCTCGAATCTCTAGCATTAAAATTACGGATTTTCAAGATGGTGGCTGTCACGAAAAGTGCAACGGTGGTTTTAAAGATTTTTATTATCTAATTCGGTTGATTAATTTTTTAATGATTTTTAAATTTTTTCCCGATTTTCTAACATAAAAATTACGGATTTTCAAGATGGCGGACATGACGTCATGCTAACTGATGATATATATACTTTGAAAAAAAGTGGTGGGAGTCAGTTTGCCTGCAGCCACTGTGAGGGAAGGATCGGTCGCCATTTTTTTGTCCTCGTCGGGTTCGAACCGAGGACTCCGAGCTCCATGTCGTAAATGTATGTTTTTTTAATATTTTTCATTTAAATTTTATTAAATGATTTTTTTTATAAATTTTAAAATTTCTTTAATTAAAATTGGATAATAAATAAAAAATTTAAAGATGGCGACCATAACGATAATTGCAACGGTGACGTCGTAATTCAAAATGGCGGAAAACTTAATGCCAGAATGTTCCAGAAAACAAAATGACGTCACCCAAGATGGCGGATCCAAAATGGCCGACAGGGTCAAGGTCAAAGTCACGGTACTACTTGTCCCGTTACGCTGTGTCCCGTTACGCTCAACCAGGATGGTCGCCGTGACGTCACATTCAGAGATGTGGCTCGGCACCGGCACCACGCCCCGGACCCAGTGCCAGGAGTCCCATTCCTATACTACTCATACGGAATGTTAGAAAAAAAGTTTATTTTGAATGCATACTGGCGTGAACTTCTTATTCATTATAAATACTTTTTTTGTTAAGAATTCTTTAAAAATATATCAAAAGGAGTTTTGTGTGTTTCAAGGGAAAGAACCTAATGTTAATTTCAGCTGCAAAAAAGTAAGTCAAAATATGACAAAACAACACAAGTGAATATGTTCAAATTACTAGTTAATGGAGTGAAGATCTATGAGGCAAAAAGCCACTGTCTAATATAATTTAGGTCTACACATAACATAGCCAACCACAGACATTCAATTAAGTAATTGTGTCACAGTATTTTTCTCAAGAAAACAATTAGTTAACTCATTTGTGAATAATGCCTCTCCACCCACCTACTCGCACTTGGCAATTAATTAGTGTAAGTGTTAATTCAATGTCGAGTAAATAGTTATCTGGTTGCAAGCAATAGAGCTTAAAATTTTCGTCCAAATCACCTGACACAGTTCTTACTTTTAGAGTAAAGAAAATAAGAAAAGGGAATTTTTTTCATAGAAGCATTAACATACATAATATTAAATTTTTAAGTTTATTGTGCAAAATACGAAATAAAAAATAATGTAATCATTAATTGATGAATAAACGTATATTGTTAACACTTAACTATAAAAAAGGGGTGGGGGGAACTGCCGTAGTACGTACATTACAACTTATTTACTAAGACATTGGAAACTTAAAAGTCTGTATACATAATACGCTGCAATCTTACGCGATGGAAGGGAAAGTCCGCGAAAGATAAACATTTCTGATTTAGACGTAGGGCATAACGCAGGTCACACCGAGCAGATCGACCCGCATTTTCAGCCACATGAGTCACGCTGAAATATGAACTCGATTGAAACTTCTACGAGCCGAAGAAAAGAAACCGCAATTTTTCCTAAACTGTTACTAATTCAAAGTAATGATAAATATATAAACGGAAAATACCCCTGAAAATTTTTTATAATATTAGTCAAAAATAGTTATAAATAACTATGGGGAACTCATTCAAAGATATGAATAGGCATATTAAACGAAAATAGTTATCGAATTTTATTTTAAAACTATGAAAAAAGGTTACGCAAACAATAAATTAATCAAAGTAACAAAGAAAAAATTTGTAATAAAATACATACTTTTAAATTTAAAACCTTATTCCCGTAAAAATACTACATTATCTCACATCAAGTAATGAGAGTTACTCGGAAATGCACTACGTATAGTACAACGACGTAGCGCAAATGCGAAAGCTCAGGTTCGAAATCATTTCATGAATCTTGATTTTTTACCACCTCTCCAATGACCTAGCCGTCATGTTGGAACCAGCTGTCTGGCCAAACGTTTTCTGCATCCCCAGTAAACATTGCTTGTGCAGTATTGCCCCGGAAATTAACAGGAAAATAATACCTTGATATAAATTTAATGCAATGGAAAAATTAAATTTTTATGTTCCTCATATATAAAATTTAAACGCTTTTTATCTAAAAACGTTTTAAAAATATTAAATAACTACCCTGCGTCTGAACATTATTATTTCTGCTTTCTCTACATTACGTATTAATATATTAAAATTTTAACATTATTATACATACATTCTGTATTTATATTCTCAAGATTATGTTTAACGGTACATTTAAAAAAATGTAAAAATTTTATATTAAATAAATAGCATTAATGTAACCTTTAAGAGAAGAATACCTAATGACGCTACAACGAAAGTAAATGAGATAATAAAAGTTAAATTTATATACATTTTTTATTTCGTTTTAAAATTTCCGTCAACAACGACGTCATAGAAACGGGGGAAATTAATTCAATTTTTTTTTCTTCTTGGGTTTGCATGTAGTAATTTAAACACGTGAATTTAGCCCAACGCTCATTATGTAATAAACTCAATTTAGTATAGCTATACAAACAAAAAACAACTGTTTTACTAACACAAATTAAATATTAATCATTGAAAACAGGAATAAAATAAACGTGTCGTTCAGATGTAGCGAGCAAACCATTAGCTGAAATCAATTTAGCTATGTGTGGAACTAACAGCGCCATCTATAGAGGGAGAACCAAACTGAACGCGAAAGTAACTATTTAGCCACAAGAGTGCAGCTCTGAATGCAGGGAGTGCAAACAAAAATATTTCTCACTACAGTCCTTTCAAAATATTTACACCTTCTCATTCAAATTCTAAGTAACGTGTTTCGGCGTTATGTGTTTCTAAGTTACGTGTTTCTAAGTTATGATCGTTCTAAGTTGTGTGTTACTAACTTGTGATAGTTCTAAGTTGTGACTTTCTATGTTACGAAGTTTCTAAGTTGTGTGGTTCTGCGTTGTGTGTTTCTAAGTTACGTGTTTCTAAGTTATGACAGTTCTAAGTTGTGTGTTTCTAACTTGTGATAGTTCTAAGTTATGACTTTCTATGTTTCGACGTTTCTAAGTTGTGTGGTTCTGCGTTGCGTGTTTCTAAGTTACGTGTTTCTAAGTTATGACAGTTCTAAGTTGTGTGTTTCTAACTTGTGATAGTTCTAAGTTGTGACTTTCTACGTTATGACGTTTCTAAGTTGTGTGGTTCTGCGTTGCATGTTTCTAAGTTATGACAGTTCTAAGTTGTGTGTTTCTAATTTGTGATAGTTCTAAGTTGTGACTTTCTACATTATGACGTTTCTAAGTTGTGTGGTTCTGCGTTGCGTGTTTCTAAGTTACGTGTTTCTAAGTTATGACAGTTCTAAGTTGTGTGTTTCTAAGTTGTGATAGTTCTAAGTTGTGACTTTCTACATTATGACGTTTCTAAGTTGTGTGGTTCTGCGTTGTGTGTTTCTTAGTTGTGTGTTTCTAAGTTATGATCTTTCTAAGTTGTGTGTTTCTAAGTTACGTGGATTTTTCCAAGTTTTCTAAGTTATGACAGTTCTAAGTTGTGACTTTCTAAGTTATGTGTGGTTCCCCAGCATGAGCACCCCAGATTATACTCCGCCTGTCCATACATTTAGGGGATCACCAGATCTATGCTCTGCTCGATTCTGCAGCCACCACCAGTTATGTGTCAGCCCATTGGGTCCAACATATGTGGTCAGCCATGACCCCACAAGTGCAGTATGCACAACTGGCACAACGAGACACCTGTATTCGACTCCAGGGCAGGACCTCTCTAAAATGCCACGTTGGAGACAGGGAAATGCAAGTGTCCTGCTGGGTAGCAGAGGACCTCCACGAGGACTTAATTTTAGGGCAGGATTGGCTTATTGAACAGAAAGCAGTGATGGATTTCGATGCACAGCAGGTGTGTTTTGGAAGAGCCCCATGCCAAACACTCTACTGGGTAACCCGGAGAGTAACCAAGGTGGCCCGTACGTTATTATCCTTGGCTGATCTACAGCAAGGTTTTCCTGAACCTCTCCAACAACTGTTAGATACCCTAAAACCTCATGGAACCGTATTCATGCCCCAGGGGAATCTGCCACGGACTTCAAGTCATGCCACCAGATCACGCTGAAGGACAAATGCCCTCTCTACAGCCGACCAGGGGCTCCATCACATTAAAAACGAAAGTAGATTGCGGAGCAGGTGGCAGAAATGCGGGTGGCTGATATCATAGAGCCCAGCCGGTCCCACTTCAACTCCCAGATAGTGATTGTGACTAGAAAGTACAAGATTCCACGATTTTGCATAAACTTCCAGTCACTGAATCAAGCCACGGTCAGTGCAGCACCACCTGCGGTAAACATACATGACACCCTCAAAGATATTGAGATGGCACGGGTGTTTTCTACTCTGGACCTCAAATTCGGATATTGGCAGATACCCATGCATCCCGACTCCAAACATTTGACAGCGTTCACCACACTACAGGGAGCGGTATCAGTTCAAGGTCATGCCATTTGTCTTAAAGAATGCTCCAAGCATCTTCCAACAAATGATGACCCAGGATGTGCTGCCCGACCTTATTGGGCGATGCTGCTTCGCATACCTCGATGACATCATAATTTTTTCCAATTCTTGGGAGGAGTACCTCACCCATCTGGCACAAGTACTCGAGCAGTGTCAGCTACACCACCTGACCTGCCACCTAAGCAAGTGCCACTTTGGGAAGAGGTAGTTGGAATACCTAGGACACTTGGTGTCAGCAGAGGGGAATGAGGCCAACCCGGAGAAGATAAAGGCCATTATGGAAGCCGAAGCTCCCAGAACCATACGTCAAGTTTGTAAGCTACTGGGCCTCTGCAATTGGATAAGGGAGTTTGTACCACACTTCTCCAGTATCTGCCAACCCATTACCAACCTACTTAGCCTCCAAGTACGCTTCCATTGGGGAGCCGACCAGAATGTTGCCCTAGCAACTCTACGGGAACAACTCGCCCAGATCAAGAAGCTCGGCCGACGCGACACAACTCAGCTTTTCACCCTACAATCAGATGCCAGTCAACAAGGACGAGGAGCAGTCCTTTACCAGGAACCCACGCCCAGGAACCAGGAGGTTATATCCTATGCCAGTGCCAAACTCTCACCCACCATACAAAAATACCACAGCAATGAGCTGGAATGCTTGGCAATCATGTGGGCGATCAAATGCTTCCGACCCTACCTGGAAGACCATCATTTCACCTTGTGTACCGACAACAGGGCACTTACCTGGCTTAGCTCCATGAAGGATAGCAAGGCTAAACTCGCCCACTGAGCATTACTGCAACAGGAGTACGATTTCACCATTGAGCATTGCCCTGGAAAGCATAACGAGTTCGCAGATGCCTTGTCCAGGGCACCCACCGGTCTACAGCTGGAAGACCATTTCCAAGACTATGAGAGGATGGTCGTAGACACGGACCAACCCCGGTCTCCAGAGATGGAAGAGATGAGCCTACAACCAACCGGAATTCCAGGGGAAACACTCTACTAGGCCATGGCACGGGGCCAACAAACAGACTCAGGGATTGGCAAGTTACTAAAACGGCTGCAAGACATCCTGGATACCCCGGCTTCCCAGTAGTTCCCTACCGATCAAAAATTTGCCTGGACCCATCGCCTACACCCGAGCGGCCTAGTGAGATGCCCAGAAAATGGGAACAATCTGCAGCTACTAGTTCCCCAATCCCTAAGACTACAGGTGTTATGGGAATACCACGATGCGGACCTCGCTGGCCACCCAGGCATGGCTGAAACCAGGAGGGCCATACAGAAAGGATATATCTGGGAGGGGCTTAAAAAGTAAGTGGAAAATTATGTTGGAAAGTGCCATCTATGCAACACCACCAAAGCCCACCGCCCCACGTGGTCCAACCACCTTCATCCCCGCCGCCCCAAGAAACTATGGGAAACAGTAGGGGCCGACCTAATGGGGCCATATCCAAAGAGTACTAGGGGGAACTGCTTCCTGTTGGAAGTCACAGACCTGTTCTCTCGATTGATGGAGGCCTTTCCACTAAGGACCTCTAAGGCCCCAAAACTAATTAGAATCCTGGAGAGTGAAGTCTTCTTTCGCTGGGGATACCCCAAAAGGATTCTTACAAACAATGGAAAACAATTCACTGGGGAACAGTGGAACATGGCCTGTAAGTGATGGCGAGTATAACAATGGGCCACAGCATTCTACCATCCCCAGGGAAACCCCACAGAGCGGCGGAATCAGGAAATCAAGAAAGAACTGTGCCTGTGGCTTAGGGAGGACCACCGTCAATGGGATGCCCACATTCCAGCAATATTATTCTCACTGCGGAGCCGGTGCAATGAAGCGATAGGTTATAGCCCCAGCCAGTTGATACTGGGAAAGACCTCTCCCGGCCTGGTGACTGGGAACTCCCTGCTTGCCAAGCCCAACACGATGAAGTAACCCAAGGGGTAAGCCCTTGCCCTGAAGCCAAAGACAGACAAAAAGCTGCCCTAGATCATGAAAACCAATACCACCAAAGGAGCCAACCTGAACTTCCGGACAAAGTGCCGGAAACAGCACTCCAAGTAGGGGACCACGCCTACTGGCGAACACACCCCCTCTCATCACAAGAGGATAACTTCTGTGCCAGCCTCTCCCCTAAATGCCAGGGACCATACCAAATAGTGGAGAAACACGGACAGGCATTTTACCTAGCGCTAAATCCCCAGAAAACGATCAAAGATCACCAAAAAGAACTACGAAGGGCGCGGCAAGCATGATCCACCAATATGCCTAATCCGCATCCAGCTAACCAACCAGAACCCCAGCAACTTGAGGCCCAACCAAACCTAGATGGCACCAATCGTTATTGCCATTTGTTACAGTGTGTATATATTGTATAGTTGATGAATGATGTTAAATGCTTGACAGTGCTATGTGGTCTGAATTGTTAAATAATTACCTTGATTGCTGGTTGCTGGGTGACAAATATTGGCCTATTTTTGTAATGTGTCCCTCTTGTATCAGTAATCATTGTATGGAATAATTGTATATAAGCTTAGTATAAACTTACCTAACCAGAGCTCCCCACCAAGTGAATTGGCTAAATAAACTTGGAAAGCAATACTGCAGTGGAAAAGTTATTGTGCTCTCATCCTCTCTATCTCTCTTCTTCCTTCCTCTGGAGTGGCCTTCGGGAGCTCGCTCTAGAATCCTTTCACCCCCCTTCTTCTGGAGCGGCCTTCGGGAGCTCGCTCTAGAATCCTTTCAACCCCCCCTTTTCTGGAGTGGCCTTCGGGAGTTCGCTCTAGGGCTCCAGCTAACTCCACTTCCTCATACTTTACCTTACCCCTCCCCTCCTCTTCCCCATGCCCAGCAAGAGGGCAGGCAAGAGGCACCCAAAGAGAGACAAGGAGCAGGGAAAGGAGCAGCAGTTGGCCTATCGACGAGGATACTTCTCGGGTCCTGCGGACTCAGTGGCACCTAGCCCGGTGTACAGCCCCCTCCACTCCTTAGACCACCCCTGTCCACTACTCTCCTGAGCACCTGCCGACTACCGAGCCCCTGTTTCCCTATACCCCAACCCCCACCAAGCCACCCACCAGCCTCTCATCCTTATCGACCTTCCACCCCCTCCGACCAGGCATCCACCTGGGCCAGGCGTCACTGACAGCCAACCCGAAGACTGGCGGATGCAGCCCCTCTCAGCCAGGTGCGCTGCCCGCCTGCAGGAGCTGTTCGGCGACGACGTGTGAGCACTCTACGCTCAGGGGGGTTTCCCTCTGCCTGAGACTTCCAGCCTCATCCCCTAGTTGGGGATAAGGCAACACATAAAACACATCTTTCATTCAAGTTCCTCTTCTCGTAAATGACATTCGGGATTCGCTCTTAACTTTCCAATTATCATCCCCTGGTAGTAATTTTTGTGGCCTGCTCCTAATTTCCCAATCTTCCTCTTCATTTTCCGAATCAATCTTTGGGACCCACTCAAACTTACTCCCATAACCCACCCTATGATCCCTACTCCTAACCAACATCCTAGGACATGTCAATATGACACAAAATTTGGAGCCACAGTAAAGGGAGGTGGTAGAATTCTGCACAATTAACGTTACATTGTCATAATGGCATAACCAACAGAGTAATGTGACAGTTTTTTTGTCACTTAGGATACATCATAACTTCCACTATCTCAGTACATCAAATTATTTGACTTATATCATACAAGTTGTATCAAAACTCATGTTACAACACTTGATGGTAGAAAGCTCTTATTAATTGCAACCATTTTTGCCAATTAACATGTTGCCGGAAACGCATAGTTAAGCCCCTGTAGCCCCAGAAAGAGTCAGCGTAGGCAACCCTTTGTAGAGTGTTATGTTGTGGATGTGCGGGCGTTCGAGTAGAGAAATAACCTTTTTAATCGTGGCACAGATTTTAATTTCACTCTGAAATCAATCACAGCTACGGCTTTGTTTCACAACATTGAAATTGTTGCATACGTTTAACAACGTGACAACCTAAAGCAATGGCTCAAAAACACATCCAACTTGAGCGACACAGAGGTGGCTATGGCGAATCATGTTTTCACGGATACGCTGGAGCATGTGTGGAGTCGACCTTATGATTTCGAATACTTCAATGATTCGCTGTGTAAGCTCTTCTACCATTTCTACTGGCGTAGCATAGATAAGCCCTTTTACATAACCCCATAGAAAGAAATCTAACGGGGTTAATTCCGGTGACCTTGGCGGCCATGCGACAGGGCCTGCTCGTCCAATCCATCGGTTTGGAAATGTTTGGTTTAAATACTCTCGCACTTGCAGGGAAATATGAGGTGGTGCCCCATCATGTTGATACCACATCACACGTCGGACATGCAATGTAACCTCTTCAAGAAGACCTGGTAGTTCGTTCTGAAGGAAGTGGAGGTATCCGGTGCCGGTAAGTCGTGGCGGAAGAAAAAAAGGCCCGATGAGTACGCCGTCAACAATACCGGCCCACACATTAACTGAAAAACGTTCCTGGCGAGCTGTAACACACATTGCATGCGGATTGACATCATTCCAAACATGACTGTTGTGCGAATTGAGGATAGCATCTTGAGTGAACTTGGCTTCATCGCTGAATAAAACCGCTAAATCGGGGTTCCTCAATACTCTTCGAATGTACCAACGAGAAAAGGTCATGCGAAGAGGATAGTCCGCCGGACCCATGTGTTGCACTTTTTGAAGGTGGTACGGGTACAAGAGTTGCTCATGAAGAACTCGCCAAACACCCATTTTGTCAGCGTTCATATTGGAACCTTCTGCCCTTGTGCTTGTATCCGGACTCTCCTCAAATCTCTGAAGTACATCTTCTTCAAAACTGGGAGTACGAACCCTGTGTGGGGCACCAGCATTTTGTCTTGTGACGGCACATGTACCAGTACAACGCATTCGCTGAGTAAGTCTTGCAAACATGGTGTGAGCTGGAATCCTACGACCCGGATATCGTTCTTCGTACAGAAGACAGGCGGCTCGTACATTTTGTCTAGCTTTCCCGTAAACAAGCAGCATGTCCGTGTACTCACTAAACGTGTACTCCATTGAGCTCCACTAAAACGTCGCCCTTTTCAGAACCACAGCGAAAGAAAATTTCAACACGAGTTTGCTTGTACGACAGAACAGTCAACGACAGACCACCAGTGATATCAAAACACACTGCGACACGGCGATGTCACGCTGTGCAGTGCTATGGCACGGCACGAACGGAAGAAAAGAGGTGAGGGCGCCACCAATGGAAGTAAAAAGGGGCGGGGGTCAGCATTAGACTTCGTACAGTCCTCTCGAGTGCTGCCCGGCATCGTAAACACGTAATTCACCACAGCATCGTCTGTCTCGCACAAAGCCCAACGGGTTGCCTATGCTGACTCTTTCTGGGCCTACAGAGGCTTAACTATGCGTTTCCGGCAACATGTTTATTGGCAAAAATGTTTGCAAATAATAAGAGTTTTCTACCCTCAAGCATTGTAACATGAATTTTGATACACCCTGTATATCTAAAAAAAAAAATTTCACCTAATCAAAACACTGCGCAGATGTACATCGCCTAGTCGGTGAATTATTTGCAGTGATTGGTGTAATTGTGTTCATATGATATCAGGAATGCAACTCTTAGACTTACAGTAAAATGGCATAAATACTTATAATAAATTTAAAAAGTATTTTTTATGACTTAAACAAATTTTTTTAACAAACTTACATACATTTTATTATAATAAACATACACAACACAAGGTTATAGGCTTATCATAAGGAAATATCCAGCAACATCAATTTCAACATAGCGAAAAACAAAATAAATTCAATGCAATAGTTTGAGTTATTTCTTAGGATTTCCAACAATTATTATTTATTCACATATAAGTCACACAAATAGCTAATAGAAGAATCCCATCCACTGCACTTCTGGTGAGACCATCCAACACAACTCACACATCTGTAACATACCTAATTCTTTGTTGTGGCCGAATTCGTCGCAAAAAAACATTTGTCTAATTTAATGGTTCAATGTCATCATTGTCATTATCACTGTGTAAATTTTTCTCACTAATTTTTTCAATCTCTGAATGAATCTGTGATAAATGCAGTTGTCTTCTGCATACTTTATGGGGAAGCCTTCTTTTCACAGACGAGAGAGTCAAATGCCAGATCGTGCATCTTCGTTTTTTTGTTCATTGTAAATAAATATGTGCGGTGTTGATAAAAGCATACTAATGGTCAATTAGGTTAGGTTAGCTACATTATAAATATTTTAAAACATTGTGGACGGTTGATTTGGTTAGGATAGCTACATTAAAGATACGGAAAAAAGCATGAACTTCGGGGAACATCGGGGTTTGGGTCTCTTGTCTGTGAAAAGAGGGCTTCCCTACTTAATGTCCCGAATTCATAGATATCTTATGTGCTCCCTTGATGTCTATTTAGATCATAGCTTCCTTCTTCCTTTTATTTTTGTACAATTTCATCAAGATTTTTTATTTCATCGGTTCTCGTGTTAACACCTCTGACATTTGCTTTTAATATCTAGTCACTTTTCTGGTATAGACACAGAGAAAATTTCCATTACCTTCACTTGTCATAAATGCTGTGGAGGTTTACAAATTTTTCCCTGCATGTCTAAGCGAACTGTTACAATTAGAGATTAAATGACTCGCCTAAATGTTTTATTACACAACACATTGCATGTGACCATCATCAAACACACAACAACAAAATTATACAATTGCAAGTCGAAACGAAGGTCTTTCGATTTCACTGCAGCCAACTTCAACACTCACCTTTAATCTAAAAACTCACTATACACAAACACTTGTTTAGTACTGGATAGTCCTTTGGTTAGAGCATCTGCAACATCTCTTCAGAAGGCAGATAAGAAAATTAAGTGAGCTTTCACTCTACAGCTAGTCTGATGAAGTGGTGATGTACATCTATGTGTTTCAATCTGAGTTGGAATATGGGATTGTGCGCTAGAATTTGTGCTCATAGGTTTTCATTCAACAATATAATATATATGTATTTTTGTATTAATTGAATTTTTTTTTATTTATAAAAATGGAGCCAAGTACTCAGACTCAGTACTTGATAAGGCTACTTCATGTCGCTTACATAATTCCCAGGCTACAGTAGCTCCTGAATTAAAAACAAAGACTATGTATAGCTTCCTGTCTTCATGACTTCCTGTATTGCATCCACGAATGCCACAACATCGTGTTCAGTTTTCAAGTTTAAAGTACCTCAATAGTTTTTTTATAATACAATTTTTGGACATATGCAGTTTTGCACTGTTTGTCATGAAAAAACATTTCAAGAATGAAAAATAAGATATAAAAATGAAAACATATATTCACAGAGAACAAGATCCTATGATGAAACTAAATTGGTATTGTGGACAACACAATAATGACCACACAGATGAACACATTAAAACTTAAATATCAAATAGCACAAGAATTCTGTGGAAGGAATTAAGACATGAAAAATTAAAAGCACAGACAAACACAGTAAGCTACCAATGACGAGACAGTTTGAACAATAACAGTAAATGCAGACAGACTACAAACCTGGAAAACATAGCAAATATACAAACACAATGATAAAAATAAACAGGTTTTATGGACAACACAACAAAGACAGCACCGACCAACATAGTAAGTTTCTTATGACAAAACAGTTTCGACGTTTCGGAAACTGGCATCAGTTCCTGTCATCAAGCACAAATAGACTACTGGATTTGGGGTGGAGAATGAGTTTCAGGCCTCGTGAGAAGTACGATGTGAAGTGCTCCTCCCTCCATAACAAGTCTGGCCTTACCAAAAAATCAGCCACGCCTGCGGCATATGTGCTCCCTCAGCACAGGCAGCAGTTCCTAGCAGGGGTGTGCCTGCAGTGACTACAGCTGATAATGTCCGTACACTGCTGGCAGGTTGTTGCACATCATGTCACAAGGGATGCTGTGCCGGAAATTAAGCATTTCGTCACCTTTTTTAATTTTTTCAGTAATTTTAAAATTTTTTGGGGTTTATTATTTTTTTAATTTATCTGGTTGTTAATGGGGGTGATTTACTTTTTGTTAGGCCGGTGTACGCCATGGATTTAAACTTTGTGCCAGTGGACCGAAGCCCCTTCCCAGGGGGCCAATCTGATATTTTGCTGTCTAATGTGGACATGGTCAGCCCAGTGGCGTAGCGTGGGTGGGGCGGAGGGGGCGGCCCGCCCCGGGCGGCAGCCCGCGGGGGCGGGTCGCCAGTGAAGTGGGTTGAGATCTGATCTATGATTGATTCATGACATGTGTCAGACACACTATAATGTTCCATTTTTATCTAAAATTTTGCGCACCAACTATTTTTTAATATTTATTTAAAAGAAAAACTGCGAAATCACTGACAGAGCTCTTTATAACGTTTGTTTGTTTACATACGAACGGCGACATCGCATCACGCCGCGCCGCCCGGCGCGCGCGAGCCGAGTTGAGCGGCACTCCTTATTATGTTAATTACTCATACAAAATCTTTTGTTTCACGCGTCGGCCCGTGTCGATGCCTCCCTTTCGCACTCATTGAATTTATTACTACGCATTGTACTGTAAAGTTTGACCTTAACCCAGGGCAAACCAAACAACTTCCGCAAACCGGGACACAGTACAACTCCTATATTGCCCCGTACCGCGAGCGCAGGTAAACCCAAAAAAATATTAAAAACCAAACTAATAGCAGGCTTAAAAAAAATAAGGTTGCGAACAGTGAGAGGAGGCAGCAAGTTAAAAAGACGCAAAATTTATATGACAACATTTTATATATATATATATATATATATACATATATATATCATAAAATCGTTTCATCACAAATCGGCGCATCCATCATAAAATACATACCCTATTACTACTTATAAAAAATAGCTATATAATAATACTAAAAAAATACTTTAACAATTCCCCCAAAAATTATAATTTTATCATATACTTCGGAGCTCCGAAAATTAAATATAATTACCAAAAAGGCATTTAAAATATATAAGAACATACTAATACAAATACAAATACAAATATAGATACGCACCGGGCGTATCACCGCAGTAAATACCAATTAACATAGGCGAAATCTAGCAAAAAATTGACACACTTTAATACACCAAAAATTTAGCAAATTAGAAATTATGGGTTTACAAGCCCTTCTCAGTTAAGTCATTTTCTAACGGTCGACGTCTTTTTTCTTCTAGGTCTGGCAGGGATTGGGTGAAACACGCTGAACGTAAAATCCCAGTTTCAGTTTTATTAGTCCGTTAATTTAAATCCCAAAAATCCAAAAATTATAGTTTCGCCCCAGGGGTCAAAGGGGTCAACGGGGCAGTGGCACGGCTGGCACTTACTTGCTTTTTGACGTCGTGATGTCCGCTCACCAAACACACTCGTTTGCTCACGAGTGTTTTTAATGGCAAACCCTTGCCATTATACGTTACCGTAGCTGCAGGTAATTGTACGGATATGACGAATCCTTCGCCATACCGTCTTGGAGTTTATTTCGGCGCACATAATTCATCCTTGGAAAATCCTCGCGATATTCACACACGCCTCACCAACCACTCGCGTTCATCGTACCAAAGCGTTCTAAATTATATAAATGAACCCCGTTCATATTCAAAAAGGAACACTCTTATACAGTTACTTCGATGTGGAACCATCACCATGGCCAACCCGCGTTTTACTTCACGTGCGCGCCCGCCTGGGCCTACCAGGCGACTCCGCTCGCCCGTCTCACCAGACGTCACAGCGCAGCGATTACCAACATATTCGGTATAGAGTCCTCGAACTTTCCAGACCAATTTTATAACTTAAAATCTTAAACTTAAAAATAATTAGACTAAATAAGAATTACAAATTTCTTTTTTAAAACAACATATAACCAACTTAAATCTAAAATAACTCGTATTACCAGGGCATCCGAAAGATTAATAAAATACGTTAACCATTTCTGCCAACATAAACATTATCAAAGGTAGCAGCTGTAGCACACATGCTACAGTACTGTTCTTTGTTTGTTTTAGTGCATCGTGAAGTACCGTTACGCAATCACGCTTTACTCGTATGTTTGTTTCGCGAGAGTTTCGGATAGGGAACGAAAGTCATTTTGATTGTGTTTCGATCTTTTAAATACTGTTGAATCTTCTAAAACTAAACATTTAGAACTTTACCCAATCTTTGAACTAGTTTTTGAAAATGAAAAGAGTCAAAGAAAGCGGTGCGGGATTCCGCAAAAAAAAAAAAAAAAAAAAAGCTAAGAAAGAAGCAGATGCGAAGAAGTCTCAAGGTGCATTACTGAAATATTTTAGTTCCAGTTCTGGTTCGAAAGCCACGTTAACGTCTTCGGTGGCATCCTGCAGCAGCGGAAGTGATTCCAGTGTAAGTAGGTATATGATTCCTCCATCTAGAATCATGCATGGCCTAGAATTACTCCAGTTATTTATTATTATTATTATTTATTTATTGTTTACAGAAGTTACAATATTTCTTACATTAGTCTCACAAACCCTATTCTCCTAGGTTTGTCTGCGAGTACGGAGTCACGCTCGTTCATTAAATCTTATTTTATAATACACTTAAAATTTATTTAATAGCTGTTTGAACATTGATTATTGTTTAAAATGTATGGAGTATATTAACATAAATTACATTGAGTTAAGGTACATCTTTTTAAGTTTACGACTGAATTTTGTCCTGCTACTTGAATTTAAAACTTCAATAGGGGATGTTTTGTAAATCTAGTAGTAGTCAAGGAATATTTTTTTTTTTGTTTTTGGATAACTTGATTATTTATGGTACCTGTCATACAAAGAAAACATAATTTTTCATTTAGCTTAAAAATGGCGCCAACGATTTTTCTCAAATTTCTCGTAATTTTATCTTTTAATAACATCTATAACATGGCTTACTCAGTCAGTTTTTACCGGGAAACTCTAAAAAAGGTAGCTGCCATACAAAATCAATTTTGTTTGAAAATTTTCCTATAAGCCCGGCAAACCGCGCCGTCACCAAAACCACTTTTGTTTTGTGATAGATAAAATACTTATTTTAAATTCGAACGTGTCCTCCGGCCAATATTCATGGGAATACATAACTTATTTTACAGGTACAAGAAGAAGACGTACCTGCCGTCGCAGTTGGAAGTAGTTCTGGTCCCACCACAGAGCAGGGTCAAGACGAAGTCGACTCATCAAAAGGACCTCAAGCAACTAGTCATAAGCCTGCAGAAAAAGTGAATGTTGCCAAATAAGACATAATTGAAATCGTGCCTTCTGCTCCTGCCGAAATCAAAGATGTGAATCTCGACGATGTAGGTTGCTAGCCTTCTCCTATGACCGACGAAGTAAGAACGCTTCTAGTATGTCGCGGATCTGACTCAGTACAGCACATCGATTCCAAATTTGCCGATGTTGTTCGCTCAGGGACTTCAACGAAAGGCGGTACCCGAAAACTAACCAAAGAGCGGTTCTACAAACCATTATCTAACGGCGAAAAGGTTCTCCGAACATGGATGGTGTACTCACCTTTGAAGCAATCCTTGTATTGTTTTTCTTGCAAGCTGTTTGGCAATTCCGGCTCTAACTTCGCATCTGAAGAAGGATTCAACAAATGGTGGAATCTAAATCCAAGAATAGGAGACTATGAAAATAGCCTGGGCCATGAACAGAGCTTCTTGAAATGGAAGGAGTTGGAAGTTCGCCTGAACTGTAAAGCAACCATCGATCAGAAACAACAAGAAGTTTTCGAAAGTGAGGAGAAGAAGTGGAGGGATGTACTGTACAGGTTGCTGAATATTATCCAGTTCTTAGCAGTAGGAGTGACGAAGGGGTACTGGACCAATGTAAACATAGAAATGTAAACACAGGGCTAGTACCCCCATGGGCGCCGCCATCTTGTCTCACAGAGGCCGCCATTGTTGTTGACATTGGCTACCAGGGCGCGCCACCGTCTGCTGGAGGCCGCCATCTTTTTTCCATCTGCTGGAGACCGCCATTAGTTCAGCCTTTAGTTACCGGAGCGCGCCACCGTCGCTCCGAAGGCGGGAATTGTATACAAAATGGGCGCTGGGTGGATTCGATCCCGGGGACGCACCAACGTCGTGGTTACGAGGCGCACGCCTTGACCACTAGACCACGGGACCAGATGAAGTATTGGGAATTAAATAACGAACATATGCTTTAAAGAAGCTATGTATTTAAAATTTTGAAAAGCAATACTAGCTATGTCTAAATTTCGAAAAGCACCCACCATGTCTTTAAAATTCAAAAAAGCAATACTAGCTATGCCTATAGACTCCACCACTCCACAACCGCCGCCATGTTGTATGCCTAAAACAATTGATGCCAAGCAATTAATATTATGCTTAACCGCCATGTCTCTAACTTTAAAAAAAACATATGTCTATAAACCCCTCCCCCCACACCCGCCATTACGCTTAACCAACATGTCTTTAAATTTCGAAAAAAATGCAACCATACTAGCTATGTCTAAACCGCTAGCAAATACCGCAACCCCACCCCCCAGCATATGCTTAAAACAAACACTACCATACTAGCTATGACTAAATACCTGAGAGAAACATAACCTCAAAAAAGCGCCATAATAGCTATGTCTACCCCACCCCAACCACCAGTATGCTTAAAACAAACACCGCCATATTAGCTATGACTAAATACTTGGGAGAAACATAACCCCAAAAAGGCACCATACTAGCTATGTCTACCACACCCCCACCACCAGTATGCCTAAAAAAAACAAACACCGCCATACTAGCAATGACTAAAGAAACATAACCTCAAAATCCCGCGCAGAGAGAGCGAGATGTTGTCCGCAGGAGCGTCACTCGTAAACTGCGCCATTATAATCCCCACATCATATTATATACATAATAATGTCTTTAAAAACAACACTGTGTGTGTGCAACACGCCAAGTAATAAGCATAGTTAAAAACAATGTGTTAAGCATTACTTTACATCGAGTAAAATAAATATTATAAATATAGAAAATAAGCATAGTTAGGACCCCTACAGTTAACACATAGCATAGAGTAATAAAAAAAATAAAATGTAGGTGCCGCACGAACGCCAGAAATAAACCAAATAGCGCTCAGCGACATGCACCAATAAGCATACATAAAAAAACCACCGGAACGCATCCCGCCAACCCCGGCGATATGTAACAAATAAATTTAAATAAATGTAGTACAAACATCCGTGAAGGAAACATCGCTCGTGCGCCGTAGCGTTAAGTAATTAAAAATAAAATGTAGATGCCGCACGATCGACATAAGGTACCGAGGTGATAAAAAAAATATAAATAAGCATATATAAAATAAAAACTCACCGGAACGCATCCCGCCCACCCCGGCGATATGTAACAAATAAAAATGCAGACGAAAAGATATACCAAAAAATAAAATAAATATTATACAAACAATGTGTAGTAATCGGCTCTCGGCCAATGTGATAAGCATTACTTTACATCGAGTTACAAACGCCGTGCTGGAAGCCCCGCTCGTGCTGAGAGCGTGCGCCGGCGACCAGGAATGTGTTTACCTGCTGGGTGACAGTGAAAGTGTTTTCCACAGAGGAGCAAGGTCAGGCCATCGCTGCGTACAGGAAAGGAGCAAGCACAAGGAATATACAGAGGTGGAAATATAATCCCCACGTCATATTATAAGCATAATAAAGGCGCCATGTTGTATGCTTAAAACCCCCGCCATACTAGCTATACCTATGCCGCCATGATGTAAGCTTAAAACACACACACACCCAAGTATGCCTAAAAGAAACCCCCGCCATAATAGCTATGCCTAAACCGCCAAAATTAAATTTACAACAGCCATATTTAAAGTTGGAAAATAACCCGCCATGTTTAAATATCGAAAAGCAAATACCGCAACCCCACCACCCAGCGTATGTTTAAAACAAACACCACCATACTAGCTATGACTAAATACCTGGGAGCAACATAACCTCAAAAAAGGCACCATAACAGCTATGTCTACCACACCCCCACCACCAGTATGCTTAAAACAAACACCACCATACTAGCTACGACTAAATAAACATAACCTCAAAAATCCCGCGCAGAGAGAGCGAGATGTTGCCCGCTGGAGCGTCACTCGTAAACTGCGCAATTATAATCCCCACATCATATTATAAGCATAATAATGTCTTTAAAAAAAATGCTTTAAGTAATAAGCATAGTTAAAACAAATGTGTTAAGCATTACTTTACAGCGAGTAAAATAAATATAATAAAAATAAAGAAAATAAGCATAGTTAAAAGTGTTAAAAATATTAAGCATATTTACAAACACTTTGTAGTAATTGGCTCTCGGCCAACGTGTTAAGCATTACTTTACGTCGAGTTACAAACGCCGTGCTGGAAGCCCCGCTCGTGCGACCAGGAATGTATTAAGGGACCCCTGCAGTTAACACGAAGAGTTCAGTAATTAAAAAAATAAAATGTAGCTGCAGCAATATCGTCAGAAACAAATTACGTATGTTACCGAGGTAATAAAAAAAATAAACTATAGGTGCCACCCCCACTCCTAGTATGCTTAAAACACCCACCCCCAAGTATGCCTAGAAACCCCAACCATACTAGCTATGCCTAAATGGAGTGCCACATATACACACCGCCATCTTTAAAGTCACAGAGGAGAGCGAGAAACGTAACGTAAAATATGCTTGAAGTAATAAGCATAGTTAAAATTTATAATATCGTAAAGACAAAATTAAGCATAGTTTAAAAACGTAGATCACCATTTAATAATACTGTACCAGATAACATATGCCATAGCGATAGCATGAATAAGCATAGTTAGGACCCCTACAGTTAACACGTAGCGTTAAGTAATTAAAAATAAAATGTAGCTGCGGCACGATCGACATATGTTACCGAGGTAATAAAAAAAATATCAAATAAGCATACATAAAAAAACTCACCGGAACGCATCCCGCCCACCCCGGCGACTTGTAACAAATAAATATAAATAAACGTTGTACAAACGACCGTGTAGGGGAGCTGTAAGCCTGTTCACGCACCGCAAATAAGCATACATTAAGGAAAAACTCACCGGAATGCACCCACTCCACCCCGGCGACGTGTAATTAAAAATAAAAACGCAGACGAAAAGATATATTAAAAATAGGAACACCTATATACACCGTGTGGAGAGCAACCCGCACAACCGACAGCGAATAACGATAAGTAAATTTATAAAATATATTACAAAGCGGGAGCGCACGTCTGTACTCCGTAGACGCACTCGGAAAACTGTTGACGAATTCCTTTTGCGACGAAAGCCAGCGAGAAAAGAAAGTTTTGTTTGTCGACCCTGGCCCGCCGCGTAATATAGGAGCTTGCAGCAGATTTCACGGAACACGCCTAAGCGTGGAACACAATTAAAAAAACGTACAGCCCAGTGATACATGAAACCGCCGAATGCACGTGACAAAAAAATTACCATAAATAACAAAAAAACAAAACAAAAAAAATCAAAATGCACTCACAAACGCAATACAGCGCAATGCAGTGAATACTCCCATGAAATAATAAAATCGCTTATTGAGACAGCATGATGCAAAGAGTAAAAAGACATCCCTATACGTAAAATAAAACAATCGCGAAAATAAAGATATGACGTAATAAAATAAACAATCGACAGCAAAAGCAAGAAAGGTTATAAAAATACTAATTCAGTTACACATTGAGGAAATAAATAAGGACGGACCCCCAAATACCACTAGGCTAAACACAACCCATAAGTAAATCACAATAAACCAAAACCAGAATTTAAAAAATCTATCTACGAGAACAATATTATAAAAATACCACACTCTCCAACACACCAAATGACATGGCCCGATAAATGACAACACAAATAAATATCAATAACCATAAATACCTACATAATCAAAATATGTTACTAAGCAACCGAAACATACACCACAACCCACATAAGACCTCGCGAACGAACGACACAACACCAGAGACAAAACATGCTATTCCCATTTATTAAAAAGACGCACATACGAGTCTTTAGTGCTAGCCCAGCTAGTATACATTCATTAATAAATAAAATCGGTTATAGTATTTGTGTAGGCAATAAATAGGAAGTACAAAGCGATATAGCCACAAGACGAAATTAAATAAAGTAATAAAGTGTATGTATAGCTATTAAATAATAATATATGTAAGTAAAACGTGTTATACCCTAAACTAAATATGTTAACGTTTAAACTCTTATAGTCAAACTTTGTAGGAATATAAACATAAGTCGTTTTAACGGTCTGTGTAATACAAATGCTTATCATCAGCTCTGAGTAATTTGTCCTTCATATAAGTAAACATAGCATGTTATTCTAATAAACTATGTATCATTATAAAATAGTTATACCATCGTTACTAAATAATCATACAAACAATTATTAACAGCTATCCATCATTCCCTTTCGCTCATGACATAGTGTGTGGTGTTCTAAATAAGGAGTGAAAGAATATTATATGAGTCATGTTGTAAATGCTTATAAGATTATTGTTAACTTTCCATCAAGGCTAGATAAAACACAATCTCTATATAGTAGTAGATGAATAATCAGAGACCAACTATAGACTTCATACTAGTAAATAATAATAATTAAGGATATATCGGGGTACATATAAGAACCTATATAACCACATCCCAATAAGCATAGGAAGCTCTAGCATTAATAACAAGACGTAAAATAAAAGGTCACTGGTTCAGTTAAGAATCTATATTCTACTACTATGCATTCCATTAAGCATAGGAAGCACTATAATCCCATTCCGACGAAACCTGAATAGAACACACCAGTAATGTTTGTGAAAGAACACACGAGGATATTCATATTAATAACCACTTAGCCAAAATTCGTTTACAGACATAGCAAACACCGCTTCGAAGATGGTCAGTCGCCTCGGCGGACCACTAGTAACTTTCACTTGCCTGGAGGGCAGACGGAAATAAGTATTGTTTAGTACAAACCCGCAGCGCCCTCCAAACAAAAGTCTCCAGCAGGATAAAATAATATATTAAAATATGTAAAACAACAAGGACGCCTTGCAAACGAGTAATTACGCCACCCATGCCTTTAAAACATATATCGTGAACGACGAAGCCCGACAACGACTTTATAGTGACAAGGAGTAAAGAAGGAAATAATATATACATGAAAGCAAACATGTGGTGCACGAACACTCATTTGCCCACCAACTATGTACTACCTACTAGTGCTAATCCATTTATTGCCAGACATAAAATAACCATTTTTTTTATATATATAAAATAACATTACATTAAATAAAATATATAGTGTCAGGATAATACTAAGAATAAGTATTGAAGTAACTGAAGCGTTTTCTGCATATTTCTCATCATAAACATTCCTTGAATTTGTACCCCCACATAGACATGTGCTTATATTCCTTAACCAAACAACGGATACACCCAAGACGCAAACCCAGACACTTCATAAACCCACAGAGATGGTCAGGAGAAATTACATTCCATATACAACAGACGCTGTACTAAAAAGACACATGTATACAAATGAGAACAGGTGTAACCGCCATAACTGAAAGTAATATATAAAAGAAACAATAAATTAATACCACAGCCTCAAAAAAAACACAAGACAGGAGAATGAACCAAAAGAGCAATTTCAAAAGTCTAAACTGAACAGAAAATTAGCTAAATATTGACGTATACACATGAGAGTACAATTAAGTAGAAATATATTTAAAAAAGTACACTACCTAGCGTAAGAAAAAAACGCATTCAGAAAGACCAGACATCGCTTCCCCAACACAAAATGTTCGATGGTAATAGTCACAATCACTTATAACATACATGTGAAATAGAAAGAGTTAAAGACACGGACTTTAAATAGACAACCACTCGTTAAAGACGTGTAAAAGTTAAAGGACTAAGCTAAATGAATATAATGAAGCGTGCGACGAAACACGTTTCCTATACTAAATGTCACATCCCAAATAAATTAAATTCATCATCTAAAAGAAAAAGGTTTTTGTCCACCTAAAGGAAACCTAAGTTCAAAAAACACATATGGGAGAGAGATACCGCATTATAATTAAGTATATTGAATGGAATCGCGAACTCTTGTTCGCACAAATCATTTTAATTATGTATGTTCGCACACAAGTCAAGAAAAAGTGGATTAGTGTAAGAAACGATAAATACGTAATTATGTATATTTAGATACCAATCATACAATTATAACAATTTAAATACGAAACATAAAAAAAAAAAAATTCCTCGGGTATGTCGTATATCTAGAACCATACTGTCACCACTAGTTGTCTGTACACATAATGAAGTAATAATAAAACATCCAGTGGTTACAAACAGAAATATTACATAAATATGCACTTAACAATGACTTAGGTTATCTAGAAGCATATAGATATAAATATACAATTAAAAAGCAAACCAAATTACCAATAATATGGAATCACTTCAAAAAAGTAAACAAAGTTCAGACATTACAAACACAGAAAGATGAAAAAAAAAAACGCAAATAGATCAGTAAGATGAAGCTTCAAAGACCAATTCCCTCGCGGATAAAGGATGATAATCATTGCAGTAGCACACATTGTCCCACATATAATCGAAACACAAGGTGAGATCGTAACACACACACACACACACACACACGACTTCCAGGATGTTTCCACCATCATGTTTGTAACCTTAATACTTATTTTAAATCTAAATTTACATTGATTAACAACGAGAACTGTAATATATAAACAACAGCACCGATAGTAGCTAAACACAAACACACTTAATAGAATATTCTCCATCACTTTCACAAACCCATCCGTGAAATAAAAATGAAGCAGCCAAGAAAAAAAGTATCGATATAAAGACCTTAAACTCTGCCAACCATCGCAGCCCAGCACATGTTGCCAGACGTGTCCTTCACAGACAGAAGGGGTTGCCAGTGCGCAACCAATATGTAATTATTGTAAAAGACGCATCTAAAAAAAAATCAAACATGTACGTTAAACCAGGCTAGCAGTCTCATAGTTTAAGTGAAAACAGGCCGGAACACAACATGGTAACATAATATTAGCTGTTCCTAAACCTTAAATTCATACAATGTAAGAAATCGCACTAGCCAACTTAACACTCATATTCCACAAAACATAAGTTCACCGAGATACAATAACACACGAATATATGCATGAATGATAGATAAATACTATACAAGACACAAACATTCAAAACATATTTATCAAAGTACCCTTTCAATACTAACCCCAATGAAGCAGAAAAATCTATTACACCCCAAGCATTGTATATGAAAGTAAGCACATATCACAATTGAACTAGAAAAAAATAAATATAAAAAAAGCTAGCGAACACAGACAAATATTCATCATAGCAGCATTAGGTGGAAAGAAGATAGTACCATCGATTTCATCTCTACAGCCACATGCATTAAGAAATATATATATATATAATTATACTTTTATTAACCACACAGGAATCTTTTAGTGTATAATCGTTGTGTAGCAAAATTAGGAGGATAAAATTACAATGTATTTAAAATAAAAGAAATCTAATTACAACTATTAAAAAGTATGTGCGCTAACTCACAAGTGTAAAACCATTAATGAAAACATACAAAACCTCTCTCTTCATATCTCTCTTTGTCTCTCTTATTCGCTCTATATGCTGGTTGCGAAATTCCACGATTGATACAATTAAATTAGAGATAACCCCCACACCGATGCATTGTAACGTCAACTACATTCCGCTTTTGAGAGGGAAACGAGAGCAACTCGAGAACACTCGCAGGCTCACAGCAACGTCCGCCACATTTACACACAGAACTAACCACTCGTACCCACCGGATGGGATACGAACCCCGAGCAAAAGGCAAATACCTCCGCTTAAACACAATAACAAGTTGACGCCGACCGCCAATGCTCCTCTGTCGCATAGACCGCTATGCCTCATCAACGTCTCGCAAAAGCGTGTGCACCGAACGCGCCCGTGCGCGCAGCAAAGTGCAGTTCGTGCGACGAGGCGAACGCCATACAACGAGTGCTACACCGGCGCAAGGATCCGGCCGGGTGTGGCATATCCTTCCGCCGCACTACAACAAATTGTTATAATTATGTTTTTCCACAGGATTTTATTAAACATTATTTTTTATTAATTAATAATTAAGTCTTTGCAAAATCATGTTTCAATGTGCGATTTGTCCCGAACCTGGCCGGTTCAGTTTCCCGCGAAATTCACACGTTTCCGCGGGAGGGCTGGCGGGGGAGGGGGGTCGCGCGCGGCGACACCGCTAGTGTCCTTCGAGAGCTCAACCAGGCCGGCAGCCTGCGCGCAACGCGGAACCTTCAACCTTTGCATTCACCGACATGTAGTTTTCCATAGTGTAATTTCTTTTCAACCTTTTGTACAGTTCCGCGGTCGGCCTAAATTTACCATGAGGTACTTAACTTAATTCAATCAGTGCTCCGAGATGAGTGTTTACGTCATACGTAAGTACTGTGGGGAGAGTATGTGTTTTTACGTCGGCGCTTCACGCCCAACCTAGCCTACAGGCTACTTAGTTTTGGCCCGCACGGGGCAGCCAGCAGGCGACACGTGCCATCCAACTTAATAACGATTCAGTCCCTGGGACACACCTAGACACCACGTAGAGTCGCCGGAGACACGGGCCTACGTGTTGCTAGCCCAGTTTATCAAGTGTAATGTGTTAGCGGAATAGTTGTTCGCCTAAGTGTAATTCGTCATGTCAGGGCTTATGTATCACCGTCGTACTGCAGTGCGCCACCAAACTTAATAACGATTCAGTCCCTGGGACACACCTAGTCACCACGTAGAGTCGCCGGAGACACGGGCCTACGTGTTGCTAGCCCAGTTTATCCAGAGCTAGGTATTAGTGTAGTGTATTGTGCTTCAAAATATCGTGTGCCATGTCAGAGTGTCTTTTGTAACTTTCGCGTCACGTATACGAGTCTGCCCCTCACGCGCATAAGAATCGTGAGCCGCCACTGAGGAAGTGAGCTGCGCGTGTGACTAGTCGCGTCGGGCAAACCGTTACGGCCAGAACGGGCAGCACCATGTATTGGGCTGTGCTGTATTAAATTCACCAACTATCTGATGAGGTTTTGTGTTATTATTCAGGCGTCCCGAGTGGCCTCAACAGCTCGGGGGGCCCTACTGCGTTGACCCCTACCTCTAGCCACAAGGCCGAACCTTCCCTGAGATCACGAACTGAACAAAATCACGTCTAAATACTCAGAGGTAGCGGGGACGGCGTCAAATTGGCGCCCGACTAGTGTGGCTTTAATTTTCTAAAAATTAATTTCCAAATTTTGTTTCAAATTTTTCAAATTTTTTCTCAAATTTTTCAAATTTTATACTTCAAATTAGTGTACCAGTAAGGGCTCGCGTAGGAAGTCGGGAATCGCGCGGAAACGGACGCGACGCGCAGACAGCCAAAGGAGCGGGCACCTGGCGATAGGCGCGCGTCAAGTTACACGCCAGACGCGCATCAAGTTACGCGTCAGGCGAGATAACGGCTGTGGGAGCGGAAGTCCGCGCGCCTCGCACACGGATCAGGTGGCGCAGCTGCGCAGCTGCTACGCGCCGAACAGGAGCACGAACATGAGCCGTGACGGAGCGGTAAAGATAGACATGGAAGGGGTATGCCACGCATGCCTTCTGCCAGGGTTGCCAATAAATCATGCCGCGGCAGGGGTTTTCGCCACCTGTACCTGCGACACAGATAGGAAGCACAAAACAGACTTTGACGACAGAAAATCAGGGCCGACGTCTACAATTCAGTGCGGCGCGAGGGGATGTCATCGGCGGCCCGATGAGGTGGCGTTCTGCCACCAGTGCGGCACCGTGAGGCACCGCTCGTGCACCGAGGCCCGGGAGTTCCTTAACTTCCGGAATGGGCTATTCATGTGCCGCGCGTGCGAGCTCGCGCTGGACAGACCGTCAGCGACGCCGGCGGCCCCTGTCGCACCGCGCCCCGGCGGCACCCTCAAGCTGCCGGAGTTCGGAGGGCAGGAGCACGAGGACCCCGCAAAGTTCCTGCGGACATGCCGAGACAGGCTGGCACGATACGCGGTGCCTACAGATGAGTGGACGGAGAAGGCGTGCGATCAGCTGAGGGGGTGTGCCCTTGACTGGTGGACCACAGCCGGAGAATACGGCATGGAGTGGGGTGACTTCGCCAACGGACTGGAGGAGCGTTTCAACGACGCCCGTGCCCGGGCCCGGTGTCAACAGTCACTGTTCTGCCGGCCTCAGGAGGCGGGGGAGAGCGCGGAGGCCTTCATCAGGTCTAAGGCGCGGCTCCACCGACGGCTGGCGGAAGGGGAGGACGACAGCAGCAGGCTAGGGGTAGTCGTCCAGCTGATGCTGCCCGAACTGCGGCCATTCCTTAGGGCCGCCACCGACAAGGGACTGGAGACGTTCGTGCGGTTGGCGAACGAGGTGGAGCGCGACGTGCAAGCTGTCCGTCGCAGCCGCGAGCCACCCACCCGACGGCCAGGTGCGTCGCCACCGATGTTGGCGGCCCCCGAGGTCTCCAGGGCTCTGGTACCGTACGTGGAGCCAGTGCCGAGGCAACAGGGGGAGCAGCCGTCCCGACGTACCGCACCCAGGGAGAACACCAGGGCACCAAACCAGGGGGCTCCGCGCTGCAAGTACTGCCGTGAGGAGCGGTACCACTGGCACGACGTCTGTCCCACGCGGGCAGCTGTCTGGCAAGCCCGTGGGGCGGGCGGCCTTACGTCGGGAAACGCCCGCTAGGGGGTAGTGCCATGGCTGGCCACTGTCCCTGGAACCCTAGCCCGGCCTCCACTGTCACCCCGGCGCGCCCCGTCAGGACGGACGGGCGCGGCGCACTCGACTCGTCAGCGGCCTGCACCGGGTCGTCGGCGAGCCGCACCGGACACCAGGTGGCCCCGGCGACACCGGCAGCACCTGCGGTGTCCGCGGACACACCGGCACGCCCCGTCAGGACGGACGGGCGCGGCGCACCCGACTCGTCAGCGGCCTGCACCGGGTCGTCGGCGAGCCGCACCGGACACCAGGTGGCCCCGGCGACACCGGCAGCACCTGCGGTGTCCGCTGACACACCGGCACGCCCCGTCAGGACGGACGGGCGCGGTGAACCCGACTCGTCAGCGGCCTGCACCGGGTCGTCGGCGAGCCGCACCGGACACCAGGTGGCCCCGGCGACACCGGCAGCACCTGCGGTGTCCGCTGACACACCGGCACGCCCCGTCAGGACGGACGGGCGCGGCGCACCCGACTCGTCAGCGGCCTGCACCAGGTCGTCGGCGAGCCGCACCGGACACCAGGTGGCCCCGGCGACACCGGCCGCACCTGCGGTGTCCGCTGACACACCGGCACGCCCCGTCAGGACGGACGGGCGCGGCGCACCCGACTCGTCAGCGGCCTGCACCGGGTCGTCGGCGAGCCGCACCGGACACCAGGTGGCCCCGGCGACACCGGCAGCACCTGCGGTGTCCGCTGACACACCGGCACGCCCCGTCAGGACGGACGGGCGCGGCGCACCCGACTCGTCAGCGGCCTGCACCGGGTCGTCGGCGAGCCGCACCGGACACCAGGTGGCCCCGGCGACACCGGCAGCACCTGCGGTGTCCGCGGACACACCGGCACGCCCCGTCAGGACGGACGGGCGCGGCGCACCCGACTCGTCAGCGGCCTGCACCGGGTCGTCGGCGAGCCGCACCGGACACCAGGTGGCCCCGGCGACACCGGCAGCACCTGCGGTGTCCGCTGACACACCGGCACGCCCCGTCAGGACGGACGGGCGCGGTGCACCCGACTCGTCAGCGGCCTGCACCGGGTCGTCGGCGAGCCGCACCGGACACCAGGTGGCCCCGGCGACACCGGCAGCACCTGCGGTGTCCGCTGACACACCGGCACGCCCCGTCAGGACGGACGGGCGCGGCGCACCCGACTCGTCAGCGGCCTGCACCAGGTCGTCGGCGAGCCGCACCGGACACCAGGTGGCCCCGGCGACACCGGCAGCACCTGCGGTGTCCGCTGACACACCGGCACGCCCCGTCAGGACGGACGGGCGCGGCGCACCCGACTCGTCAGCGGCCTGCACCGGGTCGTCGGCGAGCCGCACCGGACACCAGGTGGCCCCGGCGACACCGGCAGCACCTGCGGTGTCCGCTGACACACCGGCACGCCCCGTCAGGACGGACGGGCGCGGCGCACCCGACTCGTCAGCGGCCTGCACCGGGTCGTCGGCGAGCCGCACCGGACACCAGGTGGCCCCGGCGACACCGGCAGCACCTGCGGTGTCCGCTGACACACCGGCACGCCCCGTCAGGACGGACGGGCGCGGCGCACCCGACTCGTCAGCGGCCTGCACCGGGTCGTCGGCGAGCCGCACCGGACACCAGGTGGCCCCGGCGACACCGGCAGCACCTGCGGTGTCCGCTGACACACCGGCACGCCCCGTCAGGACGGACGGGCGCGGCGCACCCGACTCGTCAGCGGCCTGCACCGGGTCGTCGGCGAGCCGCACCGGACACCAGGTGGCCCCGGCGACACCGGCAGCACCTGCGGTGTCCGCTGACACACCGGCACGCCCCGTCAGGACGGACGGGCGCGGCGCACCCGACTCGTCAGCGGCCTGCACCGGGTCGTCGGCGAGCCGCACCGGACACCAGGTGGCCCCGGCGACACCGGCAGCACCTGCGGTGTCCGCTGACACACCGGCACGCCCCGTCAGGACGGACGGGCGCGGCGCACCCGACTCGTCAGCGGCCTGCACCGGGTCGTCGGCGAGCCGCACCGGACACCAGGTGGCCCCGGCGACACCGGCAGCACCTGCGGTGTCCGCTGATACACCGGCACGCCCCGTCAGGACGGACGGGCGCGGCGCACCCGACTCGTCAGCGGCCTGCACCGGGTCGTCGGCGAGCAGTACCGGACACCAGGTGACCCCGGCGACACCGGCAGCACCTGCGGACCGCCTGACGGCAGCGGCAGCGCCCCGGGAGCAGTGTGGTGAGTCGTTCCAATTAGGGCAGTTGGGACCTGGGGCGGGGCATTTACTCCGGATTCCCGTCAGGATGGATGGACAGCCGGTGCATGCTCTTGTCGACACGGCCGCCAGCCACACGTATGTGTCGGCTCAATGCTCGAGCGTACGGGACATTGTCTCAGATGTGGAGGAGGTACAGTTAGCGACGCAGGGGGCGACAGCGCGTATTGTTGGCCGCTCGAACATCACCCTCTCCATCAGGGACCATGTTAGTCACACAACAGCACTAGTAGTAGAGGGACTACGGGAGATGCTGATCCTAGGTCTGCCTTGGCTGGCGCAGGAGGACGCCACTGTGGAAGTCAGGGAGGGGAGGTTGCACGTTGGCCACCACGAGCGGCGCACAGTTTACAGCCTGGGCTATCGGCCACCCGCCGAGCAGGGGACACCCATCACGCTCGCGGACTTGAGGAACGGTGTGCCCGCTGCCCATGTAGAGCTCATAAACAATGTCTTGTCTCAACAGCCACAGGTGTTTGCGGCCACAGATATGCTCCGCCGTACCACAACCACGGAACACACCATCCCCACCCGACCTCACCAACCCCAGTTCGTAAAACCATACGGGTTCGGACCCACTGAAAGGCACGTCATCCAGACCCAGATCACGGAAATGTTACGCGATGGAGTCATCGAACCCAGTGAGTCGCCATACAACTGCCAGATTGTCATGGCGAACAAGAAAGATGGCTCCATGCGTTTTTGTGTGAATTTCAAACCAGTCAATTCAGTAACCATACCCGCCCCACCACCGCTCATCAACATAACAGACGCTTTGGCGGGGCTGGGCGACGCCCGCATCTTCACGTCCCTGGACCTCAAGTCCGGGTACTGGCAGGTGCCGGTACGTCCAGAGGACCGCCCGAAGACCGCGTTCACTGCCCCTGACGGCCGGCGTTTCCAGTTCTGTGCCATGCCGTTCGGGCTGATGGACGCCCCCGCGACCTTCCAGGCCATGATGGTGCGTGTGTTAGATGGGTACGCGGGCGAGTTCGCCGCCGCGTACCTGGATGACGTCATCATCTGGTCACGGTCGTGGGAGGACCACGCCCGGCACCTCGGCCTGGTCCTTGAGCGGCTGGCCAGACACGGCCTCACGTGTGCCCCCCAGAAATGCCACGTGGGCGCGGCTGAACTGGAGTACCTAGGGCACATGGTGGACGCGGAGGGTTGCCGCCCTCTGCCAAAGCACCTGAACCTTATTGAGTCCAAACCCGCCCCTCGAACCCGCAAGCAGCTGCAGAAGTTGATGGGCCTTCTCAACTGGCTGCGCTCGTTCATTCCGCATTTTGCCAGCGTCACCGCCCCGATGACGGACTTGCTGTCACCCAAACTCCGGTTTCAGTGGACCAGTGAAGCGGACGCCGCCCTGGATGCGGTGAAACGGCAGTTCCGCGAGTGCCACCAGCTCGCCCGTCTGCAGCCTGACCTTCCCCTGTTCCTTCAGACAGACGCCAGTCAGGAGGGGATGGGGGCCGTCCTATACCAGGTGGGGGACAAAGGCGTGCGCCGGGTGGTGGAGTACGCCAGCGCCAAGTTCGGCCAGCCCGAACGGCGGTACCATGTGAACGAGCAGGAGTGCATGGCCGTCGTTTGGGCTATGCGCCGCTACCCGCCACCACCTGGAGGGCCGCCGGTTCACGCTGCGGACGGACAGCCAGTGTCTCCGCTGGCTGGACTCCGCCCAGGGCCGCAAGTCGAAGTTCACGAGGTGGGCGTTGATGCTCCAGAACTTCGACTTCGCGGTCGAGCACGTCCCTGGACGGGACAACCAGTTCGCCGACGAGTTGTCGCGCCATCCCGACCCACACAACACGTTTCAGGATGACCAGGACTGGGAGGGGCTGTTGCCGCCAGGGGGAGTCGCGCCGCCGGTCACTCCAGGGGAGGCGCCCGCAACTTTATTCCACATCCCAAGGGCCCCCGATTATCCCGCCGTCTTGCCTGTGGAGACCCTGAGCGGATTAGTGGAATTCGTGAAACAGGCCCAGCGGACAGACGACCCCACACAGGCCGAGGTGCGGTCATGTGGGGAGCAGGTTCACCCCTACCACAGGTGCGTGGACGGGGTGTTGGAGACCCGGGTACCAGGGGACATGGACGCCTGGCGCCTTCATGTGCCGCTCGGTGCCCGCGAGCAGGTCATGGGCTTCCACCACACGCACGAGCTGGCGGGACACCCAGGTGCGCACCAAACCCAGTTAGACATCCGTAAGACCTTCCATTGGCCGGGGGTGACGCGGGACGTACGGGACCTGGTGCGGCGCTGCCAGCAGTGCCAGCAGAGGAAGACGAGGCGGTCTGACGGGGTGGAGCAGCAGCGCCCCCGACGGCCCCGCGACCCGTTTCACACCCTGGCCCTGGACATAATGGGGCCCTACCCGCGGACCACCCGGGGAAGGAGGTTCTTGGTCGTCATCACAGACATTTTCACCCGGTGGGTCGAGGCCTTCCCGGTGTCCAACGTGCGCGCCGGAACCATAGCCGCCCTGCTGGACCACGAGATATTCCCGCGGTATGGTTTCGCGCGCGTGCTGTTGACGGACAACGGCTGTCAGTTCAGCGGGAGGCGCTGGAGAGCTGACTGTCGCCGTTGGGGTCTCGACCACCACACCACCCCCATTTACCATCCCCAGGCCAACCCCACTGAGAGGCGGAACCAGGAGGTCAAGGCGCAGCTGCGGCTGAGGTTGGGGGACGACCACTCCAAATGGGACGTCCACCTGCCGAAGCTGTTGTATTGCCTCCGGCGCCGCACCAACGCTGTCACCGGTCATTCCCCTGCCGAGCTTCTGTACGGGAAGAACTTGGCTTTGCCCGGGGAAAGCAGGGTGGCCGATGTTGCCATGGGCACGGTGGCGCGCCCCAATCATGAGGAGGGGAGGGAGCACGCCAGACAACGGCAGGCCCAATTCCTGGCGGCCCACACGCCCATGACTAGTCACCCCCCACCCCCCATCCAGCCAGGTCAGCTGGTATATGTCAGGCAGCACCACTTGTCGTCCGGGGCGCGTAACTTTTGTGCGGGGTTGGCGCCTCGATGGTCGGAGCCGCGGGAGGTCCTGTGGAGGACGGGCCCCTCATCCTATGCGGTCCGGACGCCAAGGGGACGGCCCGCTAAAGTGCACCGGGACGACCTGCGCGTAGTCGCGCACGGGGTCAGAGTTGGCCCAACGACCCCCTCTTCACCATCCCCCACACTCCAGGAAGCCACAGATACGCCGCGGGAAGGAGCAGCACCTGAACCCACCACCCGGGGGGACATGCACACGGGCGACACAGACGTGGGTAGCCCTGATCAGGCACATGAGTGCAACCAACCCGACCTCCGGGACACCCCGAGCAGGTCCCCGGTGCCGCTGGCCACAGTTCCGCACGTCCCCGAGGAGGTGGGGAATCCGTTGGTCTGGTTTCCTGACGAGGAGGGGGAGGAGGTCTGTGAGGAGGAGGACGTCGAGCCACTGTGGCCGCTGGACCTCAGCCTGGCGGACGCCACGTTCCGGGTATCCGTGGACGAGCCCGAGGAGGGGGAGGAGGAGCCGGACAGTAGGGATAGGCGCCCCACCCGCAGACGTCGGGCCCCGGTCAGGACGTACTGCGCGGACGACAGCGAGCCGGTAGAGTTCGCTCCTGTCCCCGCCGTGGAGGCGAGCTGCCCGACCACCCAACCAGACACGAGGGGACCTACCACACTCTGCACAGTGGAGACCCCTACCAGCACAGTCCCCACCACACGACCACAGAGGGCCCGCCGACCCCCGGCCTACCTGGCGGATTACGAGTGGTCCAGGTCCCCGTCGAGCTACTCCACCCGGGCGCGGCCCGTAAGGGGCGATCCAGGTGTGCCAACACTCGTGGCCGGACCCCTATCATTCCCCCCGCCCACGTCATCCATTCCACCACCCTGCCACACCCCGACCACACTGACCCCCCCACCCACTTGTCACCATATTGAGCTAGAAGAGGCGCACGTCGCTGCCCAGTCCCAGGGGGGGAAAGTACACGGGTCAGGGCGTAACCCCTTATCATTCATTGAGTGGGAGAGGTATTCAGGGCAGAATGTTTACATCACAACACACCACCACTCCGCCGCGTAGTGTAGGGCTCACAGTGCGGCGAACGTCAGTGAAGTGCTCAGCGTGTGAAGCGAGGCGTTGATGCACATAGCGGTCTCAGAGAAGGGGGGGCATTTGACGCCGACCGCCAATGCTCCTCTGTCGCATAGACCGCTATGCCTCATCAACGTCTCGCAAAAGCGTGTGCACCGAACGCGCCCGTGCGCGCAGCAAAGTGCAGTTCGTGCGACGAGGCGAACGCCATACAACGAGTGCTACACCGGCGCAAGGATCCGGCCGGGTGTGGCATATCCTTCCGCCGCACTACAACAAATTGTTATAATTATGTTTTTCCACAGGATTTTATTAAACATTATTTTTTATTAATTAATAATTAAGTCTTTGCAAAATCATGTTTCAATGTGCGATTTGTCCCGAACCTGGCCGGTTCAGTTTCCCGCGAAATTCACACGTTTCCGCGGGAGGGCTGGCGGGGGAGGGGGGTCGCGCGCGGCGACACCGCTAGTGTCCTTCGAGAGCTCAACCAGGCCGGCAGCCTGCGCGCAACGCGGAACCATCAACCTTTGCTTTCACCGACATGTGGTTTCAATAGTGTAATATTTTCATAATCGTTTATGTACAGTTCTGCGGCCGGTCTCAATCTACCATGAGGTATTTCACTTAATTAAATCAGTGCTCCGAGATGAGTGTTTACGTCATACGTAAGTACTGTGGGGAGAGTATGTGTTTTTACGTCGGCGCTTCACGCCCAACCTAGCCTACAGGCTACTTAGTTTTGGCCCGCACGGGGCAGCCAGCAGGCGACACGTGCCATCCAACTTAATAACGATTCAGTCCCTGGGACACACCTAGACACCACGTAGAGTCGCCGGAGACACGGGCCTACGTGTTGCTAGCCCAGTTTATCAAGTGTAATGTGTTAGCGGAATAGTTGTTCGCCTAAGTGTAATTCGTCATGTCAGGGCTTATGTATCACCGTCGTACTGCAGTGCGCCACCAAACTTAATAACGATTCAGTCCCTGGGACACACCTAGTCACCACGTAGAGTCGCCGGAGACACGGGCCTACGTGTTGCTAGCCCAGTTTATCCAGAGCTAGGTATTAGTGTAGTGTATTGTGCTTCAAAATATCGTGTGCCATGTCAGAGTGTCTTTTGTAACTTTCGCGTCACGTATACGAGTCTGCCCCTCACGCGCATAAGAATCGTGAGCCGCCACTGAGGAAGTGAGCTGCGCGTGTGACTAGTCGCGTCGGGCAAACCGTTACGGCCAGAACGGGCAGCACCATGTATTGGGCTGTGCTGTATTAAATTCACCAACTATCTGAAGAGGTTTTGTGTTATTATTCAGGCGTCCCGAGTGGCCTCAACAGCTCGGGGGGCCCTACTGCGTTGACCCCTACCTCTAGCCACAAGGCCGAACCTTCCCTGAGATCACGAACTGAACAAAATCACGTCTAAATACTCAGAGGTAGCGGGGACGGCGTCAAAGTGATCTAAATATAGAACGATAGTGCTAACGCGAGCAAACACATTGGTTAAAAACTTTTTAGAGTAATGGAAGCAAAACGCTCTTCAATTCTGTGTGTCAACTCTGGAAAATCATTACGTAGCTGCGGCAATTTTTACATCTTTTATAAAGAACCCTAAAGAAAAAAAAATCTCAAAGTAAATGAAAACAAAACAAAAAAAAACGTAGTATTTGTCGGTCGATGGTAGTGAAATAATGTGAGATAAAACATTAAAATAATGTTAAATAAATATATTAATTTTTTTACTATAAAATGAATCCACGTATAACCATAAGTTTTTGATAATAAATCAACAAATTAACATAGATTTAAATAAATTAAAAAGTTGTAATAATAAATTCTTAAAATAAATTTATTTCCTTTAACAAATTAACATATAGGTTTCAATTAATTAAAAAAAAATAGTTTAATTATACATTTTAAAATCTATTCATTTTTTTATTATAAAAGGACTCATCTTTTAACCATTTGTTTTAGATAATTTTCAACAAATAAACATAAATTTACAAATAAACATAAATTTAATTATTAAAAATAATTAATTCATAACAATATTCTTAAAAAAAATTTTGCGGCCGCAAAGGAAATAAATTTATTTTAAGAATTTATTATTATTTATTATTACAACTTTTTAATTTATTTAAATCAATGTTAATTTGTTGATTTATCTCTAATTTAATTGTATCAATCGTGGAATTTCGCAACCAGCCGCGGCCGCAAAATTTTTTTTAAGAATATTGTTATGAATTAATTATTTTTAATAATTAAATTTATGTTTATTTGTAAATTTATGTTTATTTGTTGAAAATTATCTAAAACAAATGGTTAAAAGATGAGTCCTTTTATAATAAAAAAATGAATAGATTTTAAAATGTATAATTAAACTATTTTTTTTAATTAATTGAAACCTATATGTTAATTTGTTAAAGGAAATAAATTTATTTTAAGAATTTATTATTACAACTTTTTAATTTATTTAAATCAATGTTAATTTGTTGATTTATTATCAAAAACTTATGGTTATACGTGGATTCATTTTATAGTAAAAAAATTAATATATTTATTTAACATTATTTTAATGTTTTATCTCACATTATTTCACTACCATCGACCGACAAATACTACGTTTTTTTTGTTTTGTTTTCATTTACTTTGAGATTTTTTTTTTCTTTAGGGTTCTTTATAAAAGATGTAAAAATTGCCGCAGCTACGTAATGATTTTCCAGAGTTGACACACAGAATTGAAGAGCGTTTTGCTTCCATTACTCTAAAAAGTTTTTAACCAATGTGTTTGCTCGCGTTAGCACTATCGTTCTATATTTAGATCACTTGTTATTGTGTTTAAGCGGAGGTATTTGCCTTTTGCTCGGGGTTCGTATCCCATCTGGTGGGTACGAGTGGTTAGTTCTGTGTGTAAATGTGGCGGACGTTGCTGTGAGCCTGCGAGTGTTCTCGAGTTGCTCTCGTTTCCCTCTCAAAAGCGGAATGTAGTTGACGTTACAATGCATCGGTGTGGGGGTTATCTCTAATTTAATTGTATCAATCGTGGAATTTCGCAACCAGCATATAGAGCGAATAAGAGAGACAAAGAGAGATATGAAGAGAGAGGTTTTGTATGTTTTCATTAATGGTTTTACACTTGTGAGTTAGCGCACATACTTTTTAATAGTTGTAATTAGATTTCTTTTATTTTAAATACATTGTAATTTTATCCTCCTAATTTTGCTACACAACGATTATACACTAAAAGATTCCTGTGTGGTTAATAAAAGTATAATTATATATATATATATTTCTTAATGCATGTGGCTGTAGAGATGAAATCGATGGTACTATCTTCTTTCCACCTAATGCTGCTATGATGAATATTTGTCTGTGTTCGCTAGCTTTTTTTATATTTATTTTTTTTCTAGTTCAATTGTGATATGTGCTTACTTTCATATACAATGCTTGGGGTGTAATAGATTTTTCTGCTTCATTGGGGTTAGTATTGAAAGGGTACTTTGATAAATATGTTTTGAATGTTTGTGTCTTGTATAGTATTTATCTATCATTCATGCATATATTCGTGTGTTATTGTATCTCGGTGAACTTATGTTTTGTGGAATATGAGTGTTAAGTTGGCTAGTGCGATTTCTTACATTGTATGAATTTAAGGTTTAGGAACAGCTAATATTATGTTACCATGTTGTGTTCCGGCCTGTTTTCACTTAAACTATGAGACTGCTAGCCTGGTTTAACGTACATGTTTGATTTTTTTTTAGATGCGTCTTTTACAATAATTACATATTGGTTGCGCACTGGCAACCCCTTCTGTCTGTGAAGGACACGTCTGGCAACATGTGCTGGGCTGCGATGGTTGGCAGAGTTTAAGGTCTTTATATCGATACTTTTTTTCTTGGCTGCTTCATTTTTATTTCACGGATGGGTTTGTGAAAGTGATGGAGAATATTCTATTAAGTGTGTTTGTGTTTAGCTACTATCGGTGCTGTTGTTTATATATTACAGTTCTCGTTGTTAATCAATGTAAATTTAGATTTAAAATAAGTATTAAGGTTACAAACATGATGGTGGAAACATCCTGGAAGTCGTGTGTGTGTGTGTGTGTGTGTGTTACGATCTCACCTTGTGTTTCGATTATATGTGGGACAATGTGTGCTACTGCAATGATTATCATCCTTTATCCGCGAGGGAATTGGTCTTTGAAGCTTCATCTTACTGATCTATTTGCGTTTTTTTTTTTCATCTTTCTGTGTTTGTAATGTCTGAACTTTGTTTACTTTTTTGAAGTGATTCCATATTATTGGTAATTTGGTTTGCTTTTTAATTGTATATTTATATCTATATGCTTCTAGATAACCTAAGTCATTGTTAAGTGCATATTTATGTAATATTTCTGTTTGTAACCACTGGATGTTTTATTATTACTTCATTATGTGTACAGACAACTAGTGGTGACAGTATGGTTCTAGATATACGACATACCCGAGGAATTTTTTTTTTTTATGTTTCGTATTTAAATTGTTATAATTGTATGATTGGTATCTAAATATACATAATTACGTATTTATCGTTTCTTACACTAATCCACTTTTTCTTGACTTGTGTGCGAACATACATAATTAAAATGATTTGTGCGAACAAGAGTTCGCGATTCCATTCAATATACTTAATTATAATGCGGTATCTCTCTCCCATATGTGTTTTTTGAACTTAGGTTTCCTTTAGGTGGACAAAAACCTTTTTCTTTTAGATGATGAATTTAATTTATTTGGGATGTGACATTTAGTATAGGAAACGTGTTTCGTCGCACGCTTCATTATATTCATTTAGCTTAGTCCTTTAACTTTTACACGTCTTTAACGAGTGGTTGTCTATTTAAAGTCCGTGTCTTTAACTCTTTCTATTTCACATGTATGTTATAAGTGATTGTGACTATTACCATCGAACATTTTGTGTTGGGGAAGCGATGTCTGGTCTTTCTGAATGCGTTTTTTTCTTACGCTAGGTAGTGTACTTTTTTAAATATATTTCTACTTAATTGTACTCTCATGTGTATACGTCAATATTTAGCTAATTTTCTGTTCAGTTTAGACTTTTGAAATTGCTCTTTTGGTTCATTCTCCTGTCTTGTGTTTTTTTTGAGGCTGTGGTATTAATTTATTGTTTCTTTTATATATTACTTTCAGTTATGGCGGTTACACCTGTTCTCATTTGTATACATGTGTCTTTTTAGTACAGCGTCTGTTGTATATGGAATGTAATTTCTCCTGACCATCTCTGTGGGTTTATGAAGTGTCTGGGTTTGCGTCTTGGGTGTATCCGTTGTTTGGTTAAGGAATATAAGCACATGTCTATGTGGGGGTACAAATTCAAGGAATGTTTATGATGAGAAATATGCAGAAAACGCTTCAGTTACTTCAATACTTATTCTTAGTATTATCCTGACACTATATATTTTATTTAATGTAATGTTATTTTATATATATAAAAAAAATGGTTATTTTATGTCTGGCAATAAATGGATTAGCACTAGTAGGTAGTACATAGTTGGTGGGCAAATGAGTGTTCGTGCACCACATGTTTGCTTTCATGTATATATTATTTCCTTCTTTACTCCTTGTCACTATAAAGTCGTTGTCGGGCTTCGTCGTTCACGATATATGTTTTAAAGGCATGGGTGGCGTAATTACTCGTTTGCAAGGCGTCCTTGTTGTTTTACATATTTTAATATATTATTTTATCCTGCTGGAGACTTTTGTTTGGAGGGCGCTGCGGGTTTGTACTAAACAATACTTATTTCCGTCTGCCCTCCAGGCAAGTGAAAGTTACTAGTGGTCCGCCGAGGCGACTGACCATCTTCGAAGCGGTGTTTGCTATGTCTGTAAACGAATTTTGGCTAAGTGGTTATTAATATGAATATCCTCGTGTGTTCTTTCACAAACATTACTGGTGTGTTCTATTCAGGTTTCGTCGGAATGGGATTATAGTGCTTCCTATGCTTAATGGAATGCATAGTAGTAGAATATAGATTCTTAACTGAACCAGTGACCTTTTATTTTACGTCTTGTTATTAATGCTAGAGCTTCCTATGCTTATTGGGATGTGGTTATATAGGTTCTTATATGTACCCCGATATATCCTTAATTATTATTATTTACTAGTATGAAGTCTATAGTTGGTCTCTGATTATTCATCTACTACTATATAGAGATTGTGTTTTATCTAGCCTTGATGGAAAGTTAACAATAATCTTATAAGCATTTACAACATGACTCATATAATATTCTTTCACTCCTTATTTAGAACACCACACACTATGTCATGAGCGAAAGGGAATGATGGATAGCTGTTAATAATTGTTTGTATGATTATTTAGTAACGATGGTATAACTATTTTATAATGATACATAGTTTATTAGAATAACATGCTATGTTTACTTATATGAAGGACAAATTACTCAGAGCTGATGATAAGCATTTGTATTACACAGACCGTTAAAACGACTTATGTTTATATTCCTACAAAGTTTGACTATAAGAGTTTAAACGTTAACATAATTAGTTTAGGGTATAACACGTTTTACTTACATATATTATTATTTAATAGCTATACATACACTTTATTACTTTATTTAATTTCGTCTTGTGGCTATATCGCTTTGTACTTCCTATTTATTGCCTACACAAATACTATAACCGATTTTATTTATTAATGAATGTATACTAGCTGGGCTAGCACTAAAGACTCGTATGTGCGTCTTTTTAATAAATGGGAATAGCATGTTTTGTCTCTGGTGTTGTGTCGTTCGTTCGCGAGGTCTTATGTGGGTTGTGGTGTATGTTTCGGTTGCTTAGTAACATATTTTGATTATGTAGGTATTTATGGTTATTGATATTTATTTGTGTTGTCATTTATCGGGCCATGTCATTTGGTGTGTTGGAGAGTGTGGTATTTTTATAATATTGTTCTCGTAGATAGATTTTTTAAATTCTGGTTTTGGTTTATTGTGATTTACTTATGGGTTGTGTTTAGCCTAGTGGTATTTGGGGGTCCGTCCTTATTTATTTCCTCAATGTGTAACTGAATTAGTATTTTTATAACCTTTCTTGCTTTTGCTGTCGATTGTTTATTTTATTAGGTCATATCTTTATTTTCGCGATTGTTTTATTTTACGTATAGGGATGTCTTTTTACTCTTTGCATCATGCTGTCTCAATAAGCGATTTTATTATTTCATAGGAGTATTCACTGCATTGCGCTGTATTGCGTTTGTGAGTGCATTTTGATTTTTTTTGTTTTGTTTTTTTGTTATTTATGGTAATTTTTTTGTCACGTGCATTCGGCGGTATCACTAGGCTGTACGTTTTTTTAATTGTGTTCCACGCTTAGGCGTGTTCCGTGAAATCTGCTGCAAGCTCCTATATTACGCGGCGGGCCAGGGTCGACAAACAAAACTTTCTTTTCTCGCTGGCTTTCGTCGCAAAAGGAATTCGTCAACAGTTTTCCGAGTGCGTCTACGGAGTACAGACGTGCGCTCCCGCTTTGTAATATATTTTATAAATTTACTTATCGTTATTCGCTGTCGGTTGTGCGGGTTGCTCTCCACACGGTGTATATAGGTGTTCCTATTTTTAATATATCTTTTCGTCTGCGTTTTTATTTTTAATTACACGTCGCCGGGGTGGAGTGGGTGCATTCCGGTGAGTTTTTCCTTAATGTATGCTTATTTGCGGTGCGTGAACAGGCTTACAGCTCCCCTACACGGTCGTTTGTACAACGTTTATTTATATTTATTTGTTACAAGTCGCCGGGGTGGGCGGGATGCGTTCCGGTGAGTTTTTTTATGTATGCTTATTTGATATTTTTTTTATTACCTCGGTAACATATGTCGATCGTGCCGCAGCTACATTTTATTTTTAATTACTTAACGCTACGTGTTAACTGTAGGGGTCCTAACTATGCTTATTCATGCTATCGCTATGGCATATGTTATCTGGTACAGTATTATTAAATGGTGATCTACGTTTTTAAACTATGCTTAATTTTGTCTTTACGATATTATAAATTTTAACTATGCTTATTACTTCAAGCATATTTTACGTTACGTTTCTCGCTCTCCTCTGTGACTTTAAAGATGGCGGTGTGTATATGTGGCACTCCATTTAGGCATAGCTAGTATGGTTGGGGTTTCTAGGCATACTTGGGGGTGGGTGTTTTAAGCATACTAGGAGTGGGGGTGGCACCTATAGTTTATTTTTTTTATTACCTCGGTAACATACGTAATTTGTTTCTGACGATATTGCTGCAGCTACATTTTATTTTTTTAATTACTGAACTCTTCGTGTTAACTGCAGGGGTCCCTTAATACATTCCTGGTCGCACGAGCGGGGCTTCCAGCACGGCGTTTGTAACTCGACGTAAAGTAATGCTTAACACGTTGGCCGAGAGCCAATTACTACAAAGTGTTTGTAAATATGCTTAATATTTTTAACACTTTTAACTATGCTTATTTTCTTTATTTTTATTATATTTATTTTACTCGCTGTAAAGTAATGCTTAACACATTTGTTTTAACTATGCTTATTACTTAAAGCATTTTTTTTAAAGACATTATTATGCTTATAATATGATGTGGGGATTATAATTGCGCAGTTTACGAGTGACGCTCCAGCGGGCAACATCTCGCTCTCTCTGCGCGGGATTTTTGAGGTTATGTTTATTTAGTCGTAGCTAGTATGGTGGTGTTTGTTTTAAGCATACTGGTGGTGGGGGTGTGGTAGACATAGCTGTTATGGTGCCTTTTTTGAGGTTATGTTGCTCCCAGGTATTTAGTCATAGCTAGTATGGTGGTGTTTGTTTTAAACATACGCTGGGTGGTGGGGTTGCGGTATTTGCTTTTCGATATTTAAACATGGCGGGTAATTTTCCAACTTTAAATATGGCTGTTGTAAATTTAATTTTGGCGGTTTAGGCATAGCTATTATGGCGGGGGTTTCTTTTAGGCATACTTGGGTGTGTGTGTGTTTTAAGCTTACATCATGGCGGCATAGGTATAGCTAGTATGGCGGGGGTTTTAAGCATACAACATGGCGCCTTTATTATGCTTATAATATGACGTGGGGATTATATTTCCACCTCTGTATATTCCTTGTGCTTGCTCCTTTCCTGTACGCAGCGATGGCCTGACCTTGCTCCTCTGTGGAAAACACTTTCACTGTCACCCAGCAGGTAAACACATTCCTGGTCGCCGGCGCACGCTCTCAGCACGAGCGGGGCTTCCAGCACGGCGTTTGTAACTCGACGTAAAGTAATGCTTATCACATTGGCCGAGAGCCGATTACTACACATTGTTTGTATAATATTTATTTTATTTTTTGGTATATCTTTTCGTCTGCGTTTTTATTTGTTACATATCGCCGGGGTGGGCGGGATGCGTTCCGGTGAGTTTTTATTTTATATATGCTTATTTATATTTTTTTTATCACCTCGGTACCTTATGTCGATCGTGCGGCATCTACATTTTATTTTTAATTACTTAACGCTACGGCGCACGAGCGATGTTTCCTTCACGGATGTTTGTACTACATTTATTTAAATTTATTTGTTACATATCGCCGGGGTTGGCGGGATGCGTTCCGGTGGTTTTTTATGTATGCTTATTGGTGCATGTCGCTGAGCGCTATTTGGTTTATTTCTGGGGTTCGTGCGGCACCTAAAATTTATTTTTTTTATTACTCTATGCTATGTGTTAACTGTAGGGGTCCTAACTATGCTTATTTTCTATATTTATAATATTTATTTTACTCGATGTAAAGTAATGCTTAACACATTGTTTTTAACTATGCTTATTACTTGGCGTGTTGCACACACACAGTGTTGTTTTTAAAGACATTATTATGTTTATAATATGATGTGGGGATTATAATGGCGCAGTTTACGAGTGACGCTCCTGCGGACAACATCTCGCTCTCTCTGCGCGGGATTTTGAGGTTATGTTTCTTTAGTCATTGCTAGTATGGCGGTGTTTGTTTTTTTTAGGCATACTGGTGGTGGGGGTGTGGTAGACATAGCTAGTATGGTGCCTTTTTGGGGTTATGTTTCTCCCAAGTATTTAGTCATAGCTAATATGGCGGTGTTTGTTTTAAGCATACTGGTGGTTGGGGTGGGGTAGACATAGCTATTATGGCGCTTTTTTGAGGTTATGTTTCTCTCAGGTATTTAGTCATAGCTAGTATGGTAGTGTTTGTTTTAAGCATATGCTGGGGGGTGGGGTTGCGGTATTTGCTAGCGGTTTAGACATAGCTAGTATGGTTGCATTTTTTTCGAAATTTAAAGACATGTTGGTTAAGCGTAATGGCGGGTGTGGGGGGAGGGGTTTATAGACATATGTTTTTTTTAAAGTTAGAGACATGGCGGTTAAGCATAATATTAATTGCTTGGCGTCAATTGTTTTAGGCATACAACATGGCGGCGGTTGTGGAGTGGTGGAGTCTATAGGCATAGCTAGTATTGCTTTTTTGAATTTTAAAGACATGGTGGGTGCTTTTCGAAATTTAGACATAGCTAGTATTGCTTTTCGAAATTTTAAATACATAGCTTCTTTAAAGCATATGTTCGTTATTTAATTCCCAATACTTCATCTGGTCCCGTGGTCTAGTGGTCAAGGCGCCTGCCTCCTGACCACGATGTTGGTGCGTCCCCGGGATCGAATCAACCCAGCGCCCATTTTGTATACAATTCCCGCCTTCGGAGCGACGGTGGCGCGCTCCGGTAACTAAAGGCTGAACTAAGATGGCGGCCTACCGGTGCGCCCTGGTAACTAATGTCAGCAACAATGGCGGCGCCCAGTGGCGGCGATGGTGGCGCGACCTGGTAGCCAATGTCAACAACAATGGCGGCCCCCACGTGACAAGATGGCGGCACCCATGGGGGTACTGGCGCTGTGTTTACATTTCTATGTTTACATTGGTCCAGTACCCCTTCGTCACTCCTACTCTTAGCCAAACAGAATCTGGCCTTCAGAGGACATCGAGAAGACATTCGAGGAGATGATAGTGGCAATCGCGGGAACATTCTGGAGTTAGTGCACCTCCTAGCTAAATACGACCCTCTTCTAATGGAACACCTGACAAAGATAAAGCTGGGAGCAAGAGTCTCAGTTTCGTATCTATCTCCAGAAACCCAGAATAAATTTATAAACTTACTGGGACAGCAAGTTCGATCCACCGTCATCCGTCGTATTCAAGAAGCTAAATATTATTGCGTAATCTTCGAAAGTACACCAGACATCTCCCACAATGACCAAATGAGCCAAGTTCTGCGATACGTACATATCGAAGGAGAAAAAGTCGCCGTGGTAGAATCTTTCATTGACTTCTTCGAACCAAAAGGAAAAAATGCAGAAGATCTCAGCAACGATATAATCGCGAAGATAACATCAGACGGACTGGACATACAGAATCTGAGAGGACAGGCTTATGACAATGCTGCCACAATGTCAGGGATCCACAATGGAGTTCAAGCCCGGATTAAAGCACTGAATCCGAAAGATATATTCGTTGCATACACAAACCACTCACTAAACTTGGCTGGGGTACACGCTGCTTCTGAATCAGTGGATTCCGTGACGTTTTTTGGAACTCTGAAGAAGCTGTTTGCCTTCTTTTCCGCATCAACTGTTCGATGGAACGCTTTGGTTGCCATCACAGGTCAAGCAGTAAAACGAGTCACTGAAACGCGCTGGAGCGCTAGACATGTAGCTGTCAAGATGCTTAAAAATAAGTTTGAGGTAGTTCTTGAGGTACTGGAACAATTAACAGATTCATCTCAAACTTCCGAAACAAGATCGGGAGCCAGTCTTCTCCTGACAGCCATGCAGTCATTTAACTTCCTAACTTTTCATGGCTTTTGGGCTGCAGTGCTACCTGAAGTAGATGACGCACAGATTTACCTGCAGCAACGAGGACTAAGTGTGGATAAGTGTGCTCAGAAACTCTGCGCTTTGAAAACCCTCTTAGTGGAAAGTAGAGACCGTTTCGTGCAAGAAGCAATTGACTTTGCTAAGACTCTCTGCGAAAAACTCGGAATCGAACTCAAAACGAGAAGAATTCGTAGGAAAAAACGCATGCATGGCGATGAATCTTCTGAAGATGCAGCTTTGTCTCACGAACAGGAAATCCGTCGAGAGACTATCGCATCATTCGACAAGATCATTCAATAAATGACGACTCGATTCCAGCAAATTCAAGAAATATCGGACAAGTTTGGATTTTTGATGCCAGCGAAACTTTTGGACAGCAAGTTCGAGTGTGATCTTTCCCATGTATTAGAAGACATCGACAAGGACGAGTTTCAGATGGAGCGGAAGCATCTTCAGCAGTTTGTTGTTGTTGCCTGTTCTGAATCAGAGGAAGATATAAGTGGTAAAGGACCACTGGAGCTCCTCCAGGTTATTCAAAAACTGAATCTCGGAATTTCGGTTCCAAATATAGTCATCTTGATTCGTATAGGTATATTTGACTTTGGCGATTAGTGTTGCAAGTTGTGAGAGAAGTTTTTCGAAGTTGCAGCTAATAAAAAATTACCTCAGATCTACTATGAGCTCCGCTAGACTATCAAACTTGGCTATATTGTCGATTGAACAAGAATTGGCTGCTAATATTGATTTTGACAAAGTTATTTCTGACTTCGCTGCTCATAAGGCCCGAAGAATCCGCTTATAAAACCGCTCATCCTATTTTAACTTCAATAAAAGGTACCTCATTGCATGTGAAATTTAATTTTAACTAAGCACCTATAGAATGGGGGCGGCAAAATGGGTCTCCCGCCCCAGGCGCCGAGATGGCACGCTACGCCACTGGGTCAGCCCGGTTGAAATTTCTCTCGCCAGCAGTCACATCCCGAGTTTGTAATTTTAATTCCCTGCATGACCAAAACTCCATAGAGCAGCTCCTGGGCTGTAAGCTGCTACCTTGTAGAGACCTGCTGAGAATAGCATTTCTCGTCACGAATGGGGATCCAGTGGAGCTGTGTTCCCAGCGGAGTGGCGTTTTATGTACCCCCCCTTCTCTCTCTCCACATCACTTTAGTTCTGAGAAATCAAGCTAGGAGCAGTGACCGGACGGGACGATGGCCTAATTCAAATACCTTCTCCCTGGTCCGACAGACACATCCCCGACATCTAGCGGAGGAAAAAGTAACCGCGGGCCTGGTCGCCAGCGTGCAGAGCTCACCCTCATGACACCTGGTGACAAGTCAGCTCACCGCCTCAAGTAGTTCCCCCTTACGCCCCTAGAAAGCAGCGTCGCGGTGCCATAAGGCACTATGCTTTCTTCTCGCGACCTGTAGAAGTCGATTGTTCGTTGCCTTCGTTTCTGTCCGGTAGAGAGCGCGCATGTCGTGTTCTTGTCACGCCCGCCTCGCACTCCTTCGGAAATTTTCGGCTAAGAACCGAACCTTCCCCCCTCCTTTCTAGGGCTTTAGCGCCTGTTTTAATTAGATGCCTTGTCCGCCATCGTGGCACTTAGTTCTCTGAGCTCGGCTGCTGACCACGTGTTCTCGGCGTCCTCTGCGCTAAGAGGCTTTTCGCGGGAACGGTGATTTTCGGTTGCACAAAAGATGTGTCAGTTGCTTAAGGGATGTGATCCCATTTGTACAGTAGCCAGGCAGAGGTAGTTTTTTGAAAAGTCATGCGTAGTTAAATTTTTTTATTTATATTTAATTCTAAATATTTTGGTTTCCTTCTCGCTTCCGCGAATTCTCGGTGCGCGTCATCCTGATGTCGGTGCGAGACACCACGCGAGCCCTGTTTCCACACCCTGTTTGACAGGGTCGAAGTTACGGAGGAGAGAAATTGCTCCCCGCATGATCTTCGGGACCTCCAGCTGATCCCCACTTTTAGAAGAGTTTTCCTCGCAGTCCGATGTCATCCTGGAAAGACCCGGGTGATATGAGATTTATATTTTTTTCACTTGCATAGAAGGAACTAAATTCATAAAACAAAGATACCAGTGAGCAGTGCTTTAAGGACGTCATCCTCAAGAATCTGTAAAATCGAGGAAACTCATAGATATATGTAATCGTTGGGAGCTATATTTGAAATTTTGTTAATGTAATCATTTGTTTGTTAAGGTGTAATAAGTATTGTTTTAAATAATGCAGGGGCACCCTCTTTAACTTTGTTAATTACTAAGATTTTTATTGTCAGGTTTAAATAATGCGAACACAAAATTCCTTAACAATAAACTAGGAAAACCTATAGACCAAGCTACCGATGTTGTGTATTTATTTATCAAATACCTTCTTCAGTGTAACGATCCACGAACCTTCAAGTTACTAGTGTGAAGGAAGTGTAAATTTTGTCTTGTTCACCATTTCGTGCCCCCTCTGGTAATTAACTTTAAATTTTCTTAATATTTTGCCCAGCAATTTCCAAGGACTTTTTGATTAATTTAAAATAATATAAAAATTGGGCACGAGGGGTGTTTCAATTGGTAGCAGAGCGTGGTTTGGTCTTTAGGCATACCTAAAATAAAATATAAAAAAAATTAATTAAAAAAAATTAATTTATTTATTGTGAAACCAATTTTGTATTTTTTAACATTGTAAACTGATCGCTGGTATACCCAGTAGTTATTTTGCTTTTCTATTTTAAAGTTATGATTGAGTTTTAAAGTCCTGTGCGGACTTAGTCTGCGCACGGCGCAAGAAGTCGCGGCGTCCGGTCCGCTAGCGGGCCGGCAGCGAGATGTGTCTTATCTCTCGCCTCAGCTGGCGTTCCCCCCCAGCCCCCCGCTCAAGCCAGCGACACGTCCGTAATCTGAGGGCGACGACACGGCCCTGTTCATCCCGCACACCCCTCTACCTTGTCCGTCGTGGCAGACGACCTTGCGAGCCCTGTTGACGTATACAGGTTGGAAAGTCAAACTGACAGGGGAAGTTCGCGCAGTTGTCTGAGTAGTATGGCAACTTTATACGCAAATAAGTTTGGGCACATAACCCCCCTCCCCCACCATGAAAGTGTGACTTACTCCCCGCGCATTGGGGCTAGTTGGTATTTTATATTAATATAGGAAGCCTTATGAGGTATTTAAAATTAAGATAGTTGTTACAGGAGGAGTATTTATGGTGTACGTTTGAATCGTACATGTGTGTTAAAATTTTGTTTTAATTAGCAGTAATTTACGTCCGAGCAGTATGTTTAAGCCGGAGTTATTGCTGTCAGATGAGCTGACCTATGAGTTACAGCTACGCAATTTGCCCTCCAGTGGCAATGTCCAAGTCCTCAGGAAGAGGCTCAGGGCCGCCCTTCATGATGGCGTGCCCACTAGTGTATCGAATTTGGATTTAGATGTAACTGAAGAATTCAACCTTGCTTGCGCCAAGTTTTATGATATATCGGCTTTCGTCAGCTATCTAGATGTGGAGGAAAATTTACCCAATGTCGAGCGACATATAGTCAGGCTAAAACATGTTACCCGACGTTTGCAAAACCTGAAACAGCTTTCGGCAGACCTTCTCCATGGAATTTATATAAAAGAGATGGAACGATGTTTGCAACAGACGGCAGGTTTCCACATAAAATTGGCGGCGAGAGCAGTCTTTTTGGAAGACACACGATGCAGTTAGCATTATGTGTCTGAGGCACAGGCTTTAGACATCGATTGTCCCGCCTTCCCGGAAGGGGACTCTACTAACTTGTCCCTGGGGGTAGAGCAACCCGACACGCGACCATCAGGAGTACAGGCGACGGTAAACAGACAGGAGTGGGAAACAAGCCGATCGCCAGATGCAGCCCCTGACTCACAGCCACTAACGTCGCTTCCAAACCACCGATACCAGTATCAACCACTCATTCTGAGCCGCTTGTGCAGTTGACGACAGCTGCGACAAACATTACAACGGGTCACATGACAACCTACCCCGTCACTAGCGTGACATTTTCACAGGGATTACCAACCTTGGCACACCACATGATGCAACCATACCCACCAAACATGTTTTTCCCGTATCCGACCGCTCAAGGATATTTTAACCCTTATGCTCAATTTCAGCCACAATTTCCTTCATGGCAAACCACCCCACTTCCGAGTGCTGGTATTCTGCAGCCGCCACTCACAACGCCCCAGCTCACTCCACCACAAATCAGCCCCTCGGGTGCGACTCGGGAACAGACTCAGTCGCACCCGGTGTCACACCAGCCTTCACCTCAGCCGGCAGGAGCCGCGGCTCAGCCCCACGACTCAGCATTGAGGAGCACGACAGCCCCAGAAACTGGCTACAGTTTCTACGGAAAAATCACCCATCCTGTAGAAAGGCTACTCAAGGATTTGCCAGAGGCGTCGGGTCTGGACGCACACAAACTTATTGATTTCCTTCGAGTCTTGTTAAAGCTACGGCAAAAGGGAGGGATTCCCGAAAAACAAATTTTTGAAATTGTTTACCCATACACCCAAGCTCCCTTAAGTGAGTGGATCATGGCAGCCATTCAGAATGACCTCACTTTCGACGTGTTTCATGAAGACGTGTTAAATTTTTGTATACCTAGTAGGCTACTCACAAACATCCGGTTGGAGTGGTTTAACCGCTTGCAGCAGCATAATGAAGCCTTGCCGAATTACGTTGCTGACATACGGGAAGCCAACCAGGTACTCAGGCTAAAGGTTTCAGAGAGAGAGGTCGTGAGTACGATCCTAGACGGTTTGAACCCAGCGGAGCGCTCGCGCTCAGTGTTCCAGGCACGCCCCCAATATTATGCTGAGCTAGATAAACTTTGCGTACACGCCACAAACATAGAATAAGCTGATTTTCAGCGAAATTAACAAGCCACATTCGCTAGTCAACAAGGTAGCAGCGCGGGAACGGAGCGCAGTAATTCGCAACATAAGAATGCAGCACAGAAACATCAGGGCAATACATTTTTCTCTTCAAGGCCACAAGGGAGATATCAACAAAATGCACATTGTAATTTCTGTAAAAGAGACGGACATTCCCTGTCCCAGTGTTACCACAAAAACAACAAACAAAATGGCGACACTCCAAAAAACGCATAACGCGGTGGCCCGAACAACCTGATTTAGGGTCACCAAAAAATTCTAGTGTTAAATTTTTTTTTATAATTGGGAAGTTCAACTTGCGCCAAGTAATGGCAGTACACAAGAAACACCATTACACAAAAACAATAATCCTAACAACAAGGAGTCCAGGAATAAAAGTAACAAGCGAGGTCACAAACATAAACAAAGAAAGCACAATAGCAGGAGAAATAACAAAAATAAGGGAAATGGTAATTCAACGCACACGTACTCATGTGAAACGTGTGTTGATCCTACAAATAAGGGCAAGAGAAAGTGCCACCAAATTTTTGGCAATATTCCTACAGTAATTCCGTATGCAGTAACAACGATTGGCGAACACACTGTACCGGGACTAATTGATACGGGATCAGCGCGCAGCCTAATTTCTGGGCAGTTGTTTGACAAGTTAAAATAGAGCAAATTAATTCTAAGGACTGAGACCACTAAGTTACAATGTTTCACAGCTTCAGAGCAGCCATTAAATATTACGTTAGCAGTTGTGATCATGGTGAAGATTGATTTATATTCATGGAATTTCCCATTTTTGGTGTCTGATAAATTTGCAACAGACCTAATCTACGGGTCTGATTTCATTGCCAAGACAGGTCTAATCATTAATCTTCGGGCGAAGAATTTGGTTTTCAAATTCAACATGGGTAATCCTATTCCTTGTGGGACCCCTGAACAAATAGTTTCAGTTCCGGCCGAGCCAACGGCAGCCATCTTGGATCAGGGTAACACCACTTCACACGAGCACCTTAATACACAGCAGCGGGCCGCCATTGATAAATTATGCAGTAGTTTACCAGATGTCTTGACTAGTAAACTAGGTCGCACAAATTTAGTCGAGTACCAAATTGAGTTTGCGGATAAAATACCAGAGAGATCTCACCCTTATAAATTTTTAGGCTTTAAGATGCAGACAATGCGCAATCATGTTCAGGAGCTTTTGGAAAAAGGGGTAATCGAACCCTCGACCTCCGCCTACAGTTCCCCAGCATTTCTGGTGCCTAAGGCAAGGATCAACAACGATGTGTAATTGATTACAGAAAAGTTAATGAGAAAATAGTCATACAAAACATACCTTTGCCAGACCTAAACACTGCTTTTCATTGGTTCAGTAAGGCCAAATATTTTAGTGTGTTTGATCTAAATTCTGCTTACCACCAAATTCCCCTTACTGCGGATTCAAAACCCATCACAGCCTTCTGTGTCCCTTGGAACTTGTACCAATACACAGTAGTACCTTTCGGACTTGCCACGGGAGCCCAAGTACTAACTCGACTCCTGAATCAGATACTAGGAGATCTAAAATTCAAAACAGTGTACAACTATCTAGACGATGTCGTCGTATATTCAGAAACATTTGAAGAACACATCAAACATTTAGAGGAAGTCCTAAGTAGATTTCGTAAAGCGGGGTTAACTGTCAACACAAAAAATGTTAAGTTTGCAGTCCAAGAACTGTCTTTTCTAGGACACCTGGTTATCTAGCAAGGGAATCACCATTGATCCTTCACGTACACAAGCTATTCGTGATTTTCCGCCTCCTACAAACCTTAAGGGTATTTCACGTTTTATTGGTATGGAAAATTTTTACTCAAAATATATTCCCAATTTCTCTGAGCACGCAGCACCACTAAATACTTTGCGCAAGAAAAACACACCTTTCACATGGGGTCCGGAACAAGAAAAAGCTTTTAATTTCCTGAAACAGGCGATTTCTTCCCCGCCTGTACTCCGCATGGCAGACTTCATCAAACCTTTCATTTTACAGACTGATGCGTCCAGTGTGGCTATTGGCGCAGTACTGTCACAGGAAGTCGAAGGCTGCAGACAGCCTATTGCGTTTGCATCGCGGACACTTACCCACGCCGAGAGGAAAGCCTCCTCGATCTACGAATTAGAATGCCTCGCGGTGGTATTTGGCATTGACAAATTCCGCCAATTTATAGAACACAGGGAATTCCTGTTAGAGACAGATAATCAGGCATTAGCCTGGCTTTTGGCACACCCGAAACAATTAAGGAAACTCGGGCGATGGATTGCAAAAATTTCCTCTTTGAAGTTCAAAATCCAACACATTCGTGGCACACAGAATATAGTAGCGGACACACTGTATCGCATGTTCGAAAACCCAACTCAGACTCTGCCCGAAGGAACACTACTCTTATGGCAAGCCCTATTGACAGAGTTTCCGTTGGCATTTCAGGATTTACAGAGCCAGCAGGAAGCTGATCCCCACATTTCCAGTATTATTAACCTTTTTAGTTCAGGAACTGCGCAAAAATACTTTAGGATGTCTAAGGGGATGTTACAAAAACGCACCCCACAATCAAAAACATACAAAATTGTGCTCCAACAAAATCTGTTTAATATGATTTTCCATTATTATCACACCTCGCCGGTGGGCGCACACCTCGGTATATATAAGACCATTCAGGCTATCCGACGTCATTTCGTGTGGGACGGCATGCACAAGGACATCACCGAGCAGGTGAAACTATGCAAAATCTGTGCGCTGAGTAAGCCAGCGCAGAACACTCGTTTCGGTTATTTAACTTCAGATGTGGCCGAGCGCCCCATGCAAAAGATGTTTATTGACTTTGTCGGGCCTTTCCCGCGCTCAAAGACAGGAAACACTATGCTGCTGGTGTGTTTCGAAGCCTTCACAAAATTTGTCTGGCTCATCCCCATGCGAAAAGCCACCGCAGAAAACACTGTATCTGCGCTACGTAATCAGATCTTCAAGACGTCGGGAGTCCCGTCTATAGTAGTTTCAGACAATGCAACCCAGTTCACAGCTAGGATTTTTAAGAACATGTGTTTCTCACATGGCATTCTGCACGTCACAACCTCGCCTTATTATGCACAGCCCTCGCATCCTGATAGATTCAACCGCAATCTCCGGTCTGCTCTAATAGCTTACCTCGCGCAGGAGCAGGATAAATGGGATTCGAATTTGGTGTGGCTGCAAATGGCCTTTAATTATGCACATCATGTAGTACACAAAAGTACTCCTTTCGAACTCATGTTCACTTACCGACCTAATACCCCTCTTTCAAATCTTTGGTCTTTGAATGACCTATTGCCCGATGATCCGAGAGACATCAGGGAGATTTGGAGAAGAGCTCGTAAAATCTCAATCTGGCTCATGAGAGCAGAAAAAAGAAATACAACGAAAACCGATCTCCTAACCCTTACAGGGTAGGCGATTTTGTGCTTTGTAAGGCACACCCACTCAGCAAGGCAGTGGATAAGTTTTCCGCCAAGCTGGCGTACCGCTGGTGAGGTCCCTTTCAAATACAGCGATTTTTAACGCCAGTTACAGTTAGCCTAGCTGACCCCAGTTCAGGAGAATTTGTGACCAGAGCGCACATCTCCCATCTAAAGAAAACACTGGCTGACATAAAGTAGATGTGTTTAATATCTTTCCCTTAACATAGGGGACTCTCTAATATTAGGCATGCCAGAAATCCTCGAGGTCTTAAAAATCCATGGTACTAGAAATAAGAATGCTAGCTTTACGTTGTATTAGTTTTAAGTGGCCACTTAGTTAATAAGCTCTTAGTTAATAAGTTTGTTTAAGGGTTATCGATATGTTGTGCCTGAGAGGCGGACGCGTCTCAAAGGTGTTCAAATATAAGTAGTAGGATACAGGCGAACCTGGTACTAGTTTTACTGAGCAGTGTAAGTGTTGATTTTTTTATTTTCCCTATATGCTCCGCATTCAAGCGGGGGAGTATGTGCCGGAAATTAGGCATTTCGTCACCTTTTTTAAATTTTTCTATAATTTTAAAATTTTTTGGGGTTTCTTATTTTTTAATTTATCTGGTTGTTAATAAGGGTGATTTACTTTTTGTTAGGCCGGTGTACGCCACGGATTTAAACTTTGTGCCAGTGGACCGACGCCCCTTCCCAGGGGGCCAATCTGATATTTTGCTGTCTAATGTGGACATGGTCAGCCCGGTTGAAATTTCTCTCGCCTGCAGTCACGTCCCGAATTTGTAAGTTTAATTCCCTGCATGACCAAAACTGCAAAGAGCAGCTCCTGGGCTGCAAGCTGCTACCTTGTAGAGACCTGCTGGGAATAGCATGTCTCGTCACGAATGGGGATCCAGTGGAGCTGTGTTCCCAGCGGAGTGGCATTTTCTGTACCCCCCCCTTCTCTCTCTCCACATCACTTTAGTTCTGAGAAATCAAGCTAGGAGCAGTGACCGGATGGGACGATGACCTAATTCAAAAACCTTCTCCCTGGTCCGACAGACACATCCCCGACATCTAGCGGAGGAAAAAGTAACCGCGGGCCTAGTCGCCAGTGTGCAGAGCTCACCCTCATGACACCTGGTGGCAAGTCAGCTCACCGCCTCAAGTAGTTCCCCCTTACGCCCCTAGAAAGCAGCATCGCGGTGCCATAAGGCACTATGCTTTCTTCTCGTGGCCTGTAGAAGTCGATTGTTCGTTGCCTTCGTTTCTGTCCGGTAGAGAGCGCGCATGTCGTGTTCTTGTCACGCCCGCCTCGGACCCCTTCGGAAATTTTCGGCTTAGAACCGAACCTTCCCCCCTCCTTCCTAGGGCTTTAGCGCCTGTTTTAATTAGATGCCTTGTCCGCCATCGTGGCACTTAGTTCTCTGAGCTCGGCTGCTGACCACGTGATCTCGTTGTTTTCTGCGCTAAGAGGCTTTTCGCGGGAACGGCGATTTTCGGTTGCACAAAAGATGTAGTCAGTTGCTTAAGGGATGTGATCCCATTTGTACAGTAGCCAGGCAGAGGTAGTTTTTTGAAAAGTTGTGCGTAGTTAAATTTTTTTATTTATATTTAATTCTAAAAATTCTGGTTTCCTTCGCGCTTCCGCGAATTCTCGGTGCGCGTCATCCTGATGTCGGCGCGAGACACCTCGCGAGCCCTGTTTCCACACCCTGTTTGACAGGGTCGAAGTTACGGAGGAGAGAAATTGCTCCCCGCATGATCTTCGGGACCTCCAGCTGATCCCCACTTTTAGAAGAGTTTTCCTCGCAGTCCGATGTCATCCTGGAAAGACCTGGGTGATATGAGATATATATTTTGTTCACTTGCATAGAAGGAACTAAATTCATAAAACAAAGATACCAGCGAGCAGTGCTTTAAGGACGTCATCCTCAAGAATCTGTAAAATCGAGAAAACTCATATATATATATATGTAATTGTTGGGAGCTATATTTGAAATTTTGTTAATGTAATCATTTGTTTGTGAAGGTGTAATAATGATTGTTTTAAATAATGCCAGGCGCCCCCTTTAACTTTGTTAATTACTAAGATTTTTATTGTCAGGTTTAAATAATGCGAACACAAAATTCCTTAATAATAAACTAGGAAAACCTATAGACCAAGCTACCGATGTTGTGTATTTATTTATCAAATACCTTCTTCATTGTAACGATCCACGAACTCCCAAGTTACTAGTGTGCAGGAAGTGTAAATTTTGTCTTGTTCACCATCTCGTGCCCCCTCTGGTAATTAACTTTAAATTTTCTTAATATTTTGCCCAGCAGTTTCCAAGGACTTTTTGATTAATTTAAAATAATATAAAAATTGGGCACGAGGGGTGTTTCAATGCCATCGTCGGACAGGCCCCCCTGGATGCTTCCTGTGGTGGGAGTGTGCACTGCCTCGGAAACTGTGTCTGCAGCTGGACCAAAGTTTGGCATCATGATGCCTGCAGTGGGGCGAGCATACATCGCCTCTGCAGCAGCAATTACAGTTGGGCCGAGAGGGAGTGTTGTCGTCGTGGAACCTATAGTGGTGCGAGTGTGTGCCACCAGGCCAATTGCAGAATAAGACACACCAAGAGACGACATTATAGCACATGGAAGGGCGCACAGCCCTGGCGAAAGCAGTGGCAGTTGGGCTAAGTGTGGCAGTAGAATCGTGGTGCCTACAGTGTAAGAGTGGGCGAGGTTGAGTCGCCATCGTTCCACTTTCGCAGTGAGCGACATCACGATGCTACACAGTGGTGTTGGCTCACTCGCTGGGGAGCACACCTAACTACATGAACCCTTTAATAGCAGACAGCAGCCTTAAGCACGTTGGTTAGCATGACCACACCAGCTTCTGCTGTCCTTGAGTGCTTCAGGTGGTGAGAGATTTCTAAGTTTCTTTGTTGGTTTACATGGGGGGCGGTGGTTACAATGTTTGTTGCCACTAACTTCAAGGGCCTTCCATTAAATCTGAAGGGTAGCAAATCTTCCATTAAGCTACCTTCTAGTTAAATAATCAGTAGTTTATTAAAACGTATATTTAGCCGATGGTTAGCTTGTTATGTTAACAGTGTTAACATACATGAAGATACTGTCTATGAGTGTGCACCTAGCAACCAGACGACCCCACCCGCTCGGCTGGCCATGTGCAGTGGTTTTGGCTCGTGAGCTAGCATCGGAGCTGCTCGTTTTTATCCAGCTGTTTTCGGAATGGTGTACTCTGGATAAGCAACTGTGCCCAGAGTTACTTCCCAATGGAACAGTTTATGTATTTCTAACACCTCCTCGATAGACCATTTTACAGATTATTCCGACCTTATGGTTGGAGTTCACGCGTTCCCCTCTCACATATGCGCTCTAATAGAGTAGGGTGGGAGTAACATTCCAGTTCGCTTTGATTAAACATTCCAGAGCTTTTAAGAAACCAGAACTGTGAGGGATCACTCCCTGTTGTTGATCGGGAGGGTATAAGAGCTTCGGAGCCGACCAGCGGCTAGGGCCACCAACCCAGCATAGTCGCCGCCTCAGCCCCTTTACCGCACACAGCTAACCAGACAGTTGGCTGTGTCCTGAGCCCTAAGACTTTAAAAGCACTGCTGGCGCCTTCCCCGATCTCCCACATCATGCTGGGACCCCTCAAAACACCCAGTGAACCTGTGGTCCGGTGGAGGCCTATCCAACCTCTGTAAGTTATCCAGGCTAGTACCGGAGCTGTGTCATCGCTCACCATGTCGACTTCGCATCAGGCTAGGGAACCCTTGGAGCCTGCCCCAAGCGATCGGAGCACAACTACCAAGTTCAAGTCCTACCCAATCAGAATCCAGGGCCTTGGAGGAAACCTCAGTGGGACACCATTCAATCTTTCATGGATTCTTCCCATACTGCTACCAACTTGGCGTCGATTCGGCAGACCATTTGCCAGCAGCTAACCGACTGCCACTCTTCAGAGTTACTCCACTGGATGCCCTCGTCTCCTCGGACTACCCACCGACCTGCCGTACATCGGTCTGGAAGATTTACAGCCAATTAAGGCCCGTAAGTGCCTGAACTCCTCCGGTGGCGATCGCAGGAAGGAAGGTTCGAGAGGCGAAGGAGGGAGAAGCCTGCTGGTAGACGATGCCGAGAAACCTTTGCTGCCCATGTACACCGCCAAAGAAGCTCTCACGCTATCGTCACCTTCGCCACCATCTCTAGAAATTGAAAATTGGTAAGCACTTTCTGAATTCAAACTCATCATAAAGTATTGGACTTGTCCTGTACATTACTACATGGACTTGGAAGAATTTGTGATTCAACGAGGCTAGTGATAAACAATACTCGTTTGGACTTAAAAATATTTTGGCATAACAAGTATCAGTATGATGAAGGTTGGCATGTGGTGACAGTGTGGTTTGGAGCAGGCGATTGGGCATGTGAATAGTGAACCTTATTTAAGACCTAACTGCCATATAACAATTTAAAAGTTGTTACCTTGTCAAGGGACACAACATCGCACAGTAAACTTAGGAGCAAGTAACAAGTTGCCCAGACCACAAGTGTGGCCGACGAGTACTGTAGTTTGAGTCCATGGTTATAAATTGGTAATGTCCTGACAACAACCATCGGTGCTCACCAGGCTTGCATAGGCCATTATGTCCTATTGCTGTTCCTCAAGGGCTGTGGTCCTCCCCCTCATCTCGTTTGCAGTTCAAGTGTAAGAAACAAGTAAAGTACAGCGAGTAGAACTGCCCTGTTGCCAATATCTTGATAGCTGCTTGCGCAGCTATCGGTTGATATCACTGTGTTTCTCTGCCAGGGTTTAGTGTATCATTCCGCCACATGTAAATGTAATTAAGAAACAAATGTATTTTAAGACATGTTTATATCGCCATGTTGTGTTATTAATTAAATCACTTTTGTTCACAGTGTGCTTAATTCAGACGACGAAAACAGCCTTAACGTTCTTATTATTTCTGCACACTTCACGCACGAACAGCGACCCTGCGCGGCATGCTGTCGCAAGGGGCCAGCTCAGTCGTCGTTCACCTGGCACAGAGGCCTGACGCGCTCGCGCACCGCGAAGCATTCATTACCTGTCCATCACCGACAATAACTACAATAGTGTAAGTTTCCACCAATCTTTTTTTTTTGTGCTCCACGGCCGGCCTCCATTCGGATTGAGTTAAAGCATCAGTCATGTAACTTAATTCATCTAAGTCTATTGATGCTTTCGCGATCTGGACATCTTAGCCTTGTAGTCGAAGGGCAACACTACATGGATTCCTCCTCGATCACCATGGATTAAAAGCGGAACTTTGAACTTTTCCCATACTGAGCTACCTACAGGCTAAACGTGCCAACTGCTCAACAAATAATACAACTTGGGACTTTGAAATGGGTCATGTAGTGAACAAGCAAGATGCATACCTACAGATTCCCTCTGCTTAAGCATATTATATCATTGTTACTTTCTTTGTTTGTGGTATATTAATCGCCTTGTGTGCAAACTGAGTTTGTGTCAATTTATGTAACTGTTTAGGATTACTAATTTCGCAAAACACACAGACTTGCGATATCGCAGGCTACCTTGCGGACTTCCGTGTTCAGTAGTGAATATGTACTGTTCTCGTCTCTCGTACCACAGCTTGTTCCAGGTAACACCGCATATGATTCAGAATTAAGTGTCTTGTACTGTCTTCATATCATTGTGTGGTACGAGCATTCAAACCACATTCAGCCATTCTTGTGTACACCACCATAAGGGCGAGATCCGGGGCTGGTCGGATCATCGCTAGTTGGCGATATTTAATGTTTTGGAATGTGCTTCGGCACTCGTATGTGAAGGGCTTGTTCCATGGACACCACCCTGTAAAGTGTAGTTTTTGTATTAAAACAAACATCATACCAGCCTAGTTAGTCTAAAGTCATTTATTACAGCATCCCGAGTGGCCTACTGCTCGGGGGCCTGTTCTGAGCCATGTAGTCCATACCTACCCCCTGAGATCAACGAATTCGTCATTCTGCGCATGGGACTCGAACCCGCATCTCTAACCATCACCGGAGAACAAGTGGGGGCACATCAGTCCTAGTTGCCTTTTTTAAGACTAGGACAAGACTGTAGTTGTCCTAGGGAATCAGCAATTTGGATCGTTGCCATCTGCATCCCTGAGTTGCAATGAGCAGTCAAGTCGGAGAATCCAAGAGCCGAGAATCTTATGGAACATAAGTCGGTTCGTGACTTCTTTCGCTGAGCGGAGCTATCTTCCTCACCCCGACCACTCGGGGACATCACAACATAATCCACAAGAGGTTCACCCATAAAAGATTAAGGTTAGTTGCGTCCAGATCATAACTACATTGCCACAGTGGTTAATATCATCATTCTGTATTAAGACACACTGAATAGTCATGTACGCTACCATATACATGGCTTCTGTTGTAGGACAATACCGCGGTTATAGTTTATAATAAACTATAATATAAAATAATTGTCAATTTATTTGGAGACCAGTTACTTTTACTAATTTTAATAACTAGTATTATCTAAGCATCTGTCTGTTGTAATAGCTGTTGTATAAATATTGTTGATTAGGAATTTGGGACTAACAGATGTTTTGGTGTGTTTTTATTAAAGACTATATTATATTTATTAGCCCCAAATAATATTCTGAATGTAAATAGATGGCCTACCTATATAGTCTCTTGGTCATGCATAGTTTTTTATTTATTGATTTTGGCAAGCTATATAAAATGTTACACGATTCCTAACGAGTAATCGAAGTAAGAGATTAACAATGTTCAGTAATTTGGAGAGTGTAGAAGGTTATGTGGTTCACGACAATGCCTTGTGCAATTGCATGCAATAAAGGCACATTTTGTATTGTGTCACACAATTGCTTCTTTAAGGCTAATGTGCACACATGTATGAAGGCTCTCTAATGACTGTTGAATTGTTTGTCCGCAGAATTATGCTGTGTGAAGTTGAGATGTGTGAAGACTTTCATAACATGGCATATCATTCGTATTCCATAGATATCTAAATATCGTCTGTTTATAAGAGGTGTGATATTCATAAATAAACATGTTTTTGTTACTTCTAAACACTTTGTATGCATTCTCTGCCAGTTTTTACCCTCTTGTGCGTCAATCCTGTCATCTTTGGTAAGGGGAGGGGTTACAGGCTAACTGAAACCTGACAAAGCATGTGGTTTAATATTGGATATGTTGTTAATAAAACATACTGGAATTATGGTTATAATTGTTTGCAAGAAATCTCCTCTCTCTGTTAATCTGATAGCCAGCTGTTGGTTTGATTTGTGAATTTATTATTAAGGCTACAACAAAAAAATGTGTCATAAACTTTATCTCCCAACAGAATAACATAAAATAACTTCTTTAACATTTAACTTTCTTTGCATTGACATCATCATACCTGTCTCTGCTGATGTGCTTTTTATGCACTGTGCCCAGAGCGTCAACTAGAGAATTATAATGTGCTAGAGTTCTCAGGGTAGAGTTCCTTAACACATGACCAGAGACAGCGGATGAGGATGAGCAAGTCCCCCCCCCCCCCCGCCCCCCCGTCCGGGCCAAACTATAAGCCAATCGGGATGCTGTTTAGTAATGGAATAAAAGAGGACTTAAGTTATTCGTGTTTAATATAGAGTGGAGAGACTATGGACTTACGAGAAAGATCACTTAATGAAAATGTAATAAAATCCAAATTGTCCAGTAACAGTGGTGATGAATTACTTGTTAACATCACGCTTATCGAACCATGATGTAATTTTTCTTCAATTGATGCATTCTTTCTGTTCAATTATTGTTATCGCGGTTTGTAATTATTTAAAAATAGTATTTGTTGTTTAATGAAGAATTAGCTATGATTTTAATACAAAGTAAATAACGACAAACTACTTGGGCACAATGGTGTATTGTTTATAAAGATCTAGATTTTACTTGTTAACCAGGGATGACCCTAGGTGTCTGTTATTTTGATAGGTTTTGTTGTGTTGGAGGTTAGGCTAAGAGAGAGTTTCTTATCTCCTTTACCTTCCTTCACTACTCCTCCCAGTGTCTTGTACTGTGCATCAGAGCCAGATTCCCATGGACTCGGAGAGCCAGAACTATCTTCAAACTCGGTGTGAGGTGTTATAGCATCATTCCTCGCGTTCATCCGAATTAACGAGGACCTGAGACTGTACAGCTTGTACCTGGTGGTGTGGAAAAGCAACTGTTTTCCTTCCAGGAATTGTTGTAAGCTGTTCATGACTCCTGTGGGAGTGAATTCGTCGGACGACCCCAGTTGATTGCGACATGTATGTGTGGACTCTTAGTTTCTAGAAGAGAAGAGGCTGTTTGGTCGCCGTGAGGTTTGCCGTCATCATTGCATTGGTACATTGAGAATTCAGTGCTGTATCTCTGAAATAGTGATTTTGGTCAACTTTCTATCCTGCAGCTGGTTCCTGCCATTATGACATTGTGAAGATTTTGGATTTCCACTAACCTTTGACACCTTTGATTTACCTCCTCGTTCCTACCTAGGGGCATATCCTCTTTTGTCCTCGATCCTCTTAAAAAGGAAAGGATATATGTTGTTAATTACTTGTTTTGCTTGGGTTACCCTTTATTTGTAGGTTATGAATTTTGTATCATAATTATTGAATCTGGGTGGTAAATAGGCACCTAGTTTCATCAATGGTTAGGCTTTTTGGTTTAACATAAATACATTGTTAGAGATTGGCCTATGTTAGACACTGTTAAATGACATTAATGAAAGGTTATGTTTTACAATTTTTTTGTTCCCTGTGTAAGTTGGTGTTTTCTTGTGTTTTATAACCATAAATGGAGATACAACAATTGTTATTTTATGTTCTAACCTATAGGTTAGATTTGAGTACCTCTATCCCATCTTTAAACTTTGTTCCATTTGATATGACATCGATTCTCCTCTCCCCGGTCTTGCTATGACTTTTCGAATCGGTTCGTGCCTCTCAGGCTTCTTTTGTAATCTAAATTGTTAACTAGTAACATTGTAAAATTTTCTTTGAATCCATTGTAAGTAAATTTGAAATTGTTCTTGGCTTGTGGGGCACAAGCCCTCATCGTCCAGAGTGATGTCACGATGTAAAATTTTATGTGAAAAAGAAGGCTATTAAATTTCTTTTTGTGCAGTGGTGCTTTGTGAGTCCGCTTAAGTGCCTGATACTTGCTTGCGACAATCGGGTGTCGTGCTTTATCTTCGCAGCGCGGTAGTTTACGAACATTCTCGGATTTTATGGGGCGGTGGCGTGATTGGAGTAACAGGCAGTTTGCCTAAAGGCGGTTTGCCTAAACATGAATTCGTTACGGCTATTTTCCTAAAGTCATTTCGCCCAAAGGCGTTTTGCCTAATGTCGAATTGCCTAACGGCTATTTGTCTAAAGGTGTTTTGCCTAAAGGCTATTTGCCTAATGGCGTTTTCCCTAACGGAGTTATGTCTGATGGCGATTTGCATAACGGCATTTTGCCTAACTCCGATTTGCCAAATGGCATTTAGCCTAACGGCGATTTGCCTATTGGCATTTTGCCTAAAATGTTACTATGATGACAAAACCTAGTATTGCCTAATAGCATTTTGCCTAATGGTGTTTTGCCTAATGGCGAATTGCCTAACGGCGAATTGCCTAATGGCCTAATGGCGATTTGCCTAATGGCATTTTACCTTACCTAAACTAACCTAACCTAACGGCATGTTGCCTAACAGTGTTTTGCCTAAAAGGTGTTTTGCCTAATGGTGTTTTGCCTAACAGCATTTTGCCTAACTCCTATTTGGCCAACGGCGTTTTGCCTAACGGCGATTTTCCTAATGGCGTTTTGCCTAATGGCGATTTGCCTAATCTCGATATGCCTAACAGCGTTTTGCCTAACTCCTATTTGGCCAACAGCGTTTTGCCTAACGGCGATTTTCCTAATAGCGTTTAGCCTAATGGCGTTTTGCCTAAACTGCATTTTGCCTAAAATTAGGCAAAATGCCTTTAGGCAAAACGACACATGCCCGCGTGATTGCTGCACGGCTACGGGCAGTTGTTTCGACATTGTGGCCTGAAATTTTCGGGAGTGTTGGCCGGCCTGATTTGTTTCCGCTGTGTTGCTGTTCCTGCGCAGGCGCGCTTGCCTGTCGCGCTGGTGTCTGTGTCGCAATCTGGCGGAAGGAATGCCAGTCTGGCATGGGCGGTGGAGAGGGGAGAACGTCGTTTGACCGCGTTTCGCATCCACGTAGATCTTTCTCGATGTGGGTGAGAATTAATAAATGGATGGCTTAACTTTTTGTTTCTTTCCAAGAGGGCAAGCAGTTTGATATCCAGAAATGTTAAATTCCTTTCGTTAATTTAGCTGGAGGATGGGTCGAGGTGTTTGTAAAAATTAATGATTTCATTCTAAAAGATAATTCTCATACAAAGGAGAGGATAAATTATTGTTTATTTATTTCCAAGGAGTATTTATTTATTAATTGTGAAAAGAGTAGTTTGACTTTATTTATTTATGTGTTGGCCATAGTTTATCGGAAATAAACCTGAAACGATGTGGGATGAATAATACTTTTTTTTTCAGTCAACACCCTACACCCCCTGTCCCAAGGAGGTTAGATGTCCCTGTACCAGCTCTACTGCTCCCCCCCATCCCTCCAATGTTTTTTTGAAATCTTAAGATGTTATTTTATTATTTTATTTTGAGTGAAATTTTGCAGATCTTGACGGAGTCCGAGGGCTTCCGCCACAATATTTCGGCTTCATCATATCAAGGTGGAAATTATACATTTATGTCTTCGATAAGTCCAGTACCGAAAAGCCTGCATACATAGGGCTATCAAGAAATATGTTCTTTTGTTGAATTTTTACTAGTGTTAGATTATCGCTGAAGATGTTTCGGTCCTGGAATGCTGGGTTTGGCAATCATTTTTCTGAGTCTCTTCTCGCTGCACACGAGTTCCATACATTGCCTTTTGAACTTATTTTCTCTAAGTTTTCTGAAAGAAGCATTACTGGCAAATTTTAAGAATTCTTTCTCAAAGTCATTTGTAGCTGCTTGTCATTTCAATGTATTTTTCACAATAAATGGCTCCATCCAGGCACACTGCTCAATTTCTAGGACTCTATTTTTTTTGAATTTTCAAACCATGCTGGAGAGCTTGCTTCAAGTTTTTGTATTGTACTATATAGTTAGTCTTTTGATGGAGAATCATCATCAATTTTGTCTGATGTGAGCCATGTGAGCACTGGCTGATGGGCAGGAAGGGCAGGTCTTTATGTCCTTCGTGGAGGGCGAATGGGTATTCTACATCAACTTCTAGGATGTAGCCCATCCGCCCCTCGTTAGGAATCAACATCACATCAATGTCAGTGCCCACTCACTTGAAGCTGTGGGTCGGTAGAGGCAATGACATGGCCCATCAATACAAATTGTTGACATCAACATACATGATATTTTTTGATGGCTGGCTGGGATCATAGGTGCGGGGAAGACAGGCGGTGTTAGCCTTACTGTGACTCTTCACCACTTTGAGCGACCGAGCCCCTGACACCAGCTTCGATTAACAAATATATATCGTAATGTCATCAATTCCAGCCGAACAAGCGTCTTCTTCAACATTGTGTAGAACATGACCCTAGCGCACTGACGAAGTGGCTGCATTCAAGACCATATGTTGTTAGACACAGCTGGCGAACGCTCTCAAAAACATCTGCGAGCAGCAGCACGTCTGTCTTCAGGTACACATCACTATAGTCGCCCGGGGTCATGCAGCCGAACTGGTTCCATACCACCTGTGCATGTGCTTAATCATCTTTGATAATATTGCTATCTTTAAATTTATATAAAAATTCTTTTTTAGGCGGCAGTTGTGGCTCGTCCAGTTTCTCCCAGCTGGATACATAATCGTAGCGGAAAACACCTTTTCTCAGGACTAGGGACAGTTCTTCCGCTGTGAAATACTTTTCTGTTTTGATAAACCTCTCGGCTGGAAGGTACGATGCAAGGGACACCAAAATATGTGTCATGAATCTAAAATTATCGGCAAATTGCACTGAATACTTGTTACCCAGCTTAATTGAAAATGTGATAATCTTTTTTTGCATGTGAGGGATGATGAAAATTTATTTCATGTCAAAGCCCAGCTGTTTAATAATGAATTTCTCATTATGGGCCAGGTTGTGGAAGTACACCACCACTTTCTAGGGCCGCCTGCAAACGAGGTTGCAGCTGTTTCAGGTGGTGCCAAGGTACTTCCCACTGAAGTGGTCGTGGTCCTTGACTTTGTAACTATCTGCTGTGTGTGCTTTCAAATTGTCAACCCTGCCGAATGCTTTACCACAGTTTTCACAAGAATGCACTTTGCGATTAGGATTGAGACCAAAAGTCATCTCCTCATGATGTCTGGCATCACTAGCATAGGTAAACATTCTTGTAGGAGACGTAACACCGGGTGCTTGATGTCGTGTGGACAGCATCATTACCTGTTGCTAGATGCTGCAGCATATTATTGCTGCGATTAACCATCCTGCCACTGCTGGACGTCATGCTACAGGTTGTCATCACACTGGCGTCAATGATGATAGCAGATATTAGATGCAATAAAGATAGCAGGGCAGAAACAACATTTCTGTATGGTTGAGGCCATTATACTGTGGCCGTTATCGACGTGAAGGATGCGGAAAATAATCGCGGAGCTACTATGCTGCAACTGCTTATGCAGTCAATGACGTTAACATGTAAAACAGCACATATAATTGAATGTTCTAAAGATATTTGCAATCTAACCTGTTACAAAATGTTAATGTCCCGAAATGTACGTAGGCCCGGCTAGATGAGAACATAAGTCACAGTCACTTATTACAGCTTGAAACAGTTATTACATGGTTAGATTGCAAGATAGATGTGACACAGTTAAATAAGATAAATCGTAAATACGTACATCAAAGAGTTAGGACTCGAAACACGAGGCTGGCTAGGAGCCTATGACAATAATGATTAATTGGCTTCGAAGCCTGAAAACTGCGTAAGACTCATTTACGCTGTCCGTATGCTCAGGACATGAAAATTACGTAGTAAATTGAAATCTCCCTGTTGGGAATAAAAACATTCAGTTATGAGTCGCACGAAATGACGTACGACTGAGTGGGGTCGGGCGCAAAGCTGAAAAAAGGATTTAATAAACTTACACTATTGCGATGACTTGGACGTGGCGCGAAATCTGTAGGCTCTGCGTTCGCGGAGCGACCGATCCCTGCGAGCTCCCGACGGCAACTGAGCGCCAGGGAGCCGCGTGACCTCGCGCCAAGACACGTGAATCGCGGGAAAACAGCTCCGACCAGTTTTGGACTTAATGACATCTTTGACAATACATGATCATTTAACAATTGTACATAATTTTACTTGAATTAATTATCTTTTAATTGTTATTAATTGAGTTGTTTTTGTCTCAACAGAATAATTACTGATTTAATTTAGCGCATTGCCACACCTGGCCGGGCACTGTCGTCGCCTTGGTGTTCGTCACGGTGCATTTTCACTCACCCGGCGGACATCACGCTCGGGCGTGTTCGGTGCACTTAAGAGTAAGTGTTGTTGTGACATAACGGCCTGTGCGATCCAGAGGGAGCACCGGCGGTTGGGGTCAAACTGTTACAAAATAAATAAGTAAAAACTGAAGCTAGCTGTTGCACGAAAATATTTGCATACATAACCTTAAAACCTAAAAACTACGAAGTTATTAATTTAATCCTTAAGATACTACTAAATTAAAATTCACTTAATTGTTAAAGTACTCTACTGACAAGTTACACAGAAAAAGTCAAAAAAATTAAAATTCCCAGTAACTGGTAAATTATGCAAATGTTTAAGGGTACAGAGAAACATTAAGCTAAAAAATATTCAAAGTCCATATGCTACATTTTCACACAAAAGTTTAAGTACACAGAAGTATCTAGCAAAAAAATTGTTTAAAGTTCTGATAACTAACAAAATTATTTAAAGGGATCATATATATAGCTATCTACAAAAGTAAAAATTAATACTTTACCCCAATTCTACTCATTTATTACGAAATATTTAAATAAAACCCACAAACTGCAACTAATCATACTACCCCTCAAGATAACATAAATTAGCCCTTGCTTTAAAACGACCTAACCTAAATATCGCCAAAATTTTAGCAAACAACATGGCTCGTGTGCCGGTGTTCAAAACAACACGTGAGTTTTGGCAGTTCTGTGATGTGTCAAGGTGTGAGGGGTGAAAAATGTTAGTAACCTTGCAGCAAGTATGATTAACCTCTATAGCAATGACCAAGTACAACCAATATTGACGATAGCAATTAAGGTGGGTTTACGATTGAAAATTAAGAATTAAGACTTAAGACTTAGTCGTGTACTTACCATATGACTCTATGTAAACTAGTGGAATGGTTTATGGTTGTCGTGTGTGAATTTTGACGGGTCGTGTGCGAACCATATGATGACTTAAGACTTAACAGAAATGGTTCAGAATCAGAATCAGTGCTTAATGAAGCACCCCCCCAGCAGACTCTCGTCTGACTGATAAGGGGATATCATCATTGCCAGTGAGGGCCGCAGGGCCCGAATGCCGCAACTTGGCATCGAACCCCGCGACCCTTTAGGAGTACCAGGTCGCTTACTGCCACCCCTAACCACCTGTTTTGACTACTGTGAATTCAGTTTTGACTTTTTGTAAATGACTTTTTAAATAAGCTGCGAAACTGTGTTTTGTTGCAAATGGCCTGCTATAATCTACTTTAATTTCGTGTGGTGACTCTACTGTAAACTCGTGTGTTGTACAGCCCTCCCTTTAAGTTTAAAAATTTAAATTCAAAGGGGGGGAAGGGGGTGAATATTAATTTAAGCTGAGCAGTTGGCCTTGGCTGCTCAGTTTGTTTTGATTATTATTTTGTTATTTAAAACGTGTTGAATTATTTATTGCGTGTGGGCAAAGGCTGGACTAATTTACTGTGTTAGCTAAGTGTGTTGTCTGTGTGGCGAGATTCCTAGACCGTGGGCTGCTGACCCCCTCCCTTTAACGGGAGAAAGGGCTAGGCCGGCGGAGGGGACGAGTCCCCTCTGCCCACGGCTGGCTCGTGGTGTACCTGTGACGGCTCAGCACCGCAGTTAGCATTTCTGCCAACTGCAGTACTGCGCCGCGAGGGATTGGTTGCAGCTCGTCTTGGCCCCAGGCCCTGGGGAGCTGCGGCTTGGTATGTGCAGCCTCTGCTGCGTAGTGGGCGCCTCTGATGGTGAGGCCGGCCTCTAGCAGGCGAGTGGCCTCCTGAACAGTGGCGAAGGCCACTCTGTAGAGGCCGGTGAGGCGCCCTGTTGCTCTGCTGCAGATTCTCCAGCACATGGTCGGTATGTGGTCGGCCGAGCGCAAGGCTGCTTCTATTTCTGCTGCAGGCACCCCAGCCCCTCTGCCGCCCCTGAGGACGACAAAGTGCCAGGGCGCGCGGTGTTCTTGTGGCGGCTGTCTGGGCTGTTCCTTTGCAGGCTGCCACGCCGATTTCCCCGCAGCTGAGGCCGACTTGGGGGCGGTCTGTGTAGCCGCAGAAGCTACCGGCGGCGGCAGCAGCGGAGAGAACTCTGGTGCCACGTGAAGAGCTGCAGTGGTGCTCTTCTGAGCTGTTGCAACTGCTACTTGAGTGCCAGTTTCCTGGCATTTTTCTGGGGCGGGCGTCTGGCACCACTGGTGCCGACTCCGCGCAGCTGGGTCCGTCTGGCAGCTGATGTTTCGCTGTTCTGGAGCAGGCGGGGCTAGCGAGCACTGCGTCCCGCAGTCCTTCTTCATTCGAGGTATGATACGTAGGGGGGAGAACTGGTTGCGTGGTGCCGTGTCCAGCTCAACCACCAGCATCGCCTGGTAGGTGTCCCACGAGACATACTTAGTGGGTGTTGAGCGAATGCGCACAGCTTGCTCCTCGATTTGCAGTGGTGGGTTCACTTCCAGCACAAAACTCTGCAGCAAATACATGTGATTCGAGCACCACATGTAGATTCTCGCCCTATTGCTGTCCTCCAGGTAGGGCGAGAAGTGGGCCTTGCACAGTTGTGAATGCTGCGCGAGCTGCGTGCCTAGGTCTACCGGGAGTCCGCTTGGTGGGTACAATTCCGCGGCGAAAACTGGGCCCTTGAAGTCGGTGCTGATTCCGCTCTCGTAGCGATCCTGGAAACTTGTTCGTCGAGGCATGGTAACAGAGGGACAGGTCCGCTCGCTCCAAGTGCTAGGGCAGGAATGAACAGAAATGGTTATATTTTATATTTTTCGTTAACACTTAAGGGAAGCGACCAATCACAACAAACCGGAACCTTTCAACCGGAAGTTTATGTCTTAATATTGGACCGAGCGAGGCAGTATTTTAGGTTAGAATTCGTATATTTGTCATTTGTAATCATCATCCATTTCGAAAAATATATATCCCATTTGTCAATAACCTATTTCAAACCTGCTTCTCCATTTCGAACAATGGCCGGCCATGTGTTTTGTGCTGTGATGGGTTAGAATTAACGACTTCTATGTCAATCATAAACTGGAAAATGTAGTTTTGACTTAATCGTGTGCTCGATGTTAAGTTATAATTCTTAAGGAAATCAATCGTAAACCCAGCACTAAAGATATGGTCGCGAGGTACTTCCAGAATCATGACTCATAGCTCAATAATGTCTGAGAGCCTGAGTTAGCCATAACAGATTCAACCAATTCACGGCATCGGGGACCCAAGAGTTACTCAGCACACTGTCATTATCTACTCACATCGTTAAACTTCTGCATGACGATAGTTGACATGGTAAATATTATAGTTAAAAAATGAAATAGTTAGAAAATTTGAAATCATTAAATACTTATTTATATTCAGAACATACACATGCATATATGAATCTGAGAATGTGACTTGAGCGAAAACATTAGTAGCTTAGCAACATATGAGTAAATAACTTCATATCTACAAACCAACATAAATCCATAAATTATAGTGATAAATTATAAAACCAAACCACAACACCATAAAATTAATCTGCATGTTACCATATGGCAGCCCTGGACCATTTTTCGAATTCAATCTAACATAACAATCACTCAAATACCACCAATGTAAAAATACAAGGCAAAAAATATGCATGAGTTCAAGTATGGAGGTTATCTTGTATAAACTAGTATAATTTCTTACACAAAAATAAACAAATAACTGTATCACCCTGAACACCAATGCATTTAGACCATCTGAATATACATATATTTCTTATGCTGCCACTATTGGGAAAATCACAATAATCTTTTGTTTAACACCAGCCTCATTGTCATTATCTTCATCGTCTTCTCAGCTATCAGCACAGCTATCATAATTAACAACATACTCATCCAGATTACTGTAATATTTCGTAATATTTGACATCGAAGCTTTTTCTTTGTCTTGAAGCATTCTTTCTAAGTGTCCGTCAGTTTTCAAAGTTCGAAGGCTCTACTAGAAATGGCTGAAACATATTCTCACTTTTCATACTAATGATACTTCCATCCTCTTCAGTCTTCTTCAAACCTTTAATGTTCTTAATTTCAAGTTCTTTGTCGAGATCAGAAGAGCTATGAACATTCATGGCAAGGAATAATATTCATCAGTCAGCATAATCTTATTTTTGTATTGAAGCTCCAAAATTTAAAATTTATCTTGCAAGTGAGCATAGCATTACAAGTCTTCCAGTGCCTTTTTAGAGCAAAATATCTATCACAAGGTGAAAACACCAGTTGAGGTTCCCTCCGGTCACTTAGGCCATTACTGCCAATTGTCGTGGTGTCGACCCCTAGGTAAGGCGGATGTGTGCAGTGCAGTGCATCTAACAGCCCGCGCTGCAACAATGTATCGATAGATGCGAGAGGGTGCTATCGATGCAGGACGGGTGAAAGCTCCGCCAATGTTATGGATATGAATTCTGAAACAATTTAAGATAACCATTTTCAATCACTGGAAGGCTTGTTTTTTCGTGTAACATTGTTCACTGTGCAATTATGCCACACTAGTTGACCTGTCCGGTTTTTCGGTTTTGGCTCGTAGGAATGGTCCAGGCAGCTGCGAGTGGCCTGTGGCCTCGGCCGTAGAACCCATCTCTCCAGGAAGGACGCTTGCTGCGGGACCCGTGGAGCCTTCGCCAGCAGTAAGCATCGAAATCGTCTCCCATCCACTTACCAGTAGTTTCGACCGACCTAATCACCGCCAGTCGCTTAGCCTATTCTCCGGCCCTTCTGTCGAAGGCATCTTGTGTTTTACGTGTTTCTATTGTTTATTGCTAGGGTTTATTGCATTTGTTCCTTGTCTTAATCGCTCTGTGTGACATGTGGCTGATTGTGTGCATTTATCCTTTTTCTGGGTCTTCCAGACTCTGTGAACCCTTGCTAACTTTCCTCAAGCTAAAAATTCCGAGCATGTTACAGATATCAAAGTTCGCCAGACGAGCTTCTTTCACGAACAGGACAAGTCAGCTACTTGGGCAGCACCATGTGTTTTGTCGAATAAATCCTGCTAGTGTATTCCATAGTTTAGTGCCTTATGCTTTGAGCATTCCCTTAGTTACTAATTACTATGTGTGTAGCATCTGAGATGGTTAGTAAGTGCACAAGAAGTCAACTCTGCCAACATAACACTGCCTCCGGCCATGTGGCCAATATCCCCACTGAGATAGTCTCGTGTATCAGTGCATGTACTCACTGATTGGTGCCAGGGACAACTGCAAGCATTTAACACCAATCCGCGAGGCAGTGGGGTAGACATTGAAATTGCGCTCAACATGGGGCTTCCAAATTTCAGTCAAATCCGGCAAAAAACCAGCTTAATAGAGATGTGCAATGGGAACCGGTGAAAAACACTGGTGAAAACGACATAACTCGCTGTTGCAGGAACAAAGGATTTCAGGCGCGCATCAAGAGACAAGTGGACGGCGGGTAATGGGATGTGCAAGCGAAATCAGGTCACACCACCCACTTTCCCAGAAGTGTGCGAACAGGCAAGAGTTTCAGGACACCGCACCTCCAACTGCACATGAAAAGTCACCCGAACCGAGCATCACGGTCTGTAAATGAACCCAGGCAAGGATCCGCGTGATCGGGGAAGCATCCGCGAGGCACTGTGCAGATACATGGTTCTTCGCTGGGAGGGAGAGGGTAGCTGGCCTACCAACCCCTCTGCACTTGCCACCGACACCACTTCCTATTGATCAGACTGGAAAGCCGCGAACGCAAGATGCAAAGCGACGATCAAGTATCTGTTAATATGGAAGGAGGGTGCACTCTGGAGACGGTGCAACCGCAAACCAAAACTGAGAATTTACAGCATCTTATGGGGCTCAATATGCCATTCTTAGTGTGTGCTTCGAATTGGTGTCGGTCAAGATGGCACATTGCCACCAGTGCGAGATGATGAAACACCGCACATGAATCACAGCGTGGGAATGAATAAATTTCTGCGATGGACATTTTCTGTGCACACAACATGCGAGGATCGCACTGCATGGGTAGAGCCAGACAAGAGCCCAGTCGTGCTCTGCGCTGCTGGTGGGGGACTCACACTGCTAGAGATCACAGTCCAAGCCCTTGAGAACCCGCGATTATTTGTGCATTTCTGCCACGACAAACTGGTCCAGTACTCAATACCAGTAAGCAATTTTGTCGAGCATGTCAGCAGACGACTCCAAGGCGAGGCCCAGACTTGGTGGGAGCATACAGGTGACTACTCGAGCATATGAGGGGAGTTCGCGAAGCAACTCGAAATGCGTTTTGATAGGCGCACATATGCGGTGCCAGTAACCACTGTTCTGCCGCATTCTGGTAGTGGGCGAAGGGGTAGAACATTTTATTCACGACAAGTTATGCCTGTACCGATGCCTAGCCGTGGAAGGAAGAAGCGAAGCGGTGCTACCAATTATCATAGAGTTACTGAGAGCCCGAGTGGTGACCATTTCTGTGTGACACCACCCAGTAAAGGGTAGACAAATTCCTGTCCACCACACATGAATTGAAACAAGACCTGCAGGCTGCATGACTGGCATGTTGACAGACCAGTTCACGAAGAGTCGCACCACCGCCAGGGGCGGTACCACCGGGGAATGCCATGGCAGTGGTGCCCTATGAGGACCCGCCACCACTCCAAGAACCTGTGACCTTGGCCAATACGCCAATAGGATGAAATGCAGTGTAGCAGAACATGCCTTACCAGTCCGGGAGGCAACCACGATGGGAGGAGTGACATGGTGAAAGGCAGGACAAATGGGATGAGATGCCGCCCAGTTTTCAGTACTGTCAAACGGTAGAGTACCATTAGCATGTCACCTGCTCCACCTGAGCTACTATGGGGGACGTCGGAGAGAGGACCCACGAGGGCTGGAAACACCGAGTATGACATCAAGATGCAGCTGGCCACCACCCCCGAAGTCTAGCCCTGCATCAACACATAAGGAGCCACCCCGCCTGCCTGACGCCGATGGGGCTGGCCCACGTCAACATGAGCCACTGCACCCCATGTCATTGGCGAGTGCCGGCATGCACCTGACATAATAGGTGACCTCGGCAACAGCTGAGGGTGCCCATCATGACCTGTCCCTTCGCCCACCTGACATTGGCAGGTCTGGCCTGCATCAACACGAGCCGCTGCACCCAATATAATTGGCCAATGCCAGGGCACGCACCTGATGTCATCAGTATTCCTGGCAGCAGCTGAGGGTGCCAGTGACCGGCCACTCCACCCACCTGATGTCAGAGGGTCTGGCCTGCATCAAAATGAGCCTCTGTGCCCCATGTAATTTGCGAGCATCTGCATGTATGTGACAACATCGGCGACTATGGAAACAGCTGCCAAACCTGATGGCATGTCACCATGACTCAGGCAGATGGGACCAGAGGAATGTGGGATTCTCCAGATCCCCATCTGGGTGAATGGGCGAGACTTAGAGCCATGCCCACAATCAGGCACATTAAGGTAAAAATTAACATAAGGGATCAGGTAAGCCAAACAAATGCACTAGTTTTGCACAACCTGCGGGAGGAGATCATCTTGGGTGCTCCCTGGCTGGCACAGGTGGATGCCACAATCGAGGTCTGTGCGGGGTGGATGCACCTGGGTACTCAAGGGCGTTGGACAGTCTATGGATTTGCCTGTCTAATGCTCCAGTCCTCTTGCCATGTCACCCACTTGGCCACCCTCCAACACAATGTCCCCATTGAGTATGTCCCCATAATTGATAAAACGCGGACCTACCATCCCCAAGTTTTTGCAGCTGCCAACTGGCTCCAGAGGACTAAAATCACCTAGCCTTGCATTCCCCTGATACCACATCAACCCCTCATTTGAAAAAAAATTAATGGTTTTGGGCCCCAAGAACAAGTGGCAATCGAGGATTAGATTAGATATATGCTGGCGAGAAGAATGATCGAGCCCAGTACTTCACGATAAAACTGCTGTTTTGTCCTGGCCAGTCAGAAAGACAGGCACATTAGATTCTGCATGAATTTTAAGCCAATTAACAATCTCACCATCCTGCCCCTCCCACTCTCTTCAACATCGCCGAGGCCATAGCTGGGCTAGAGGAGGCCACGATTTTGACGTCACTTGATCTCAAGTCCGGGTACTGGCAGGTGTCAGTACACCTGGCTGACCATCCCAAAACTGCTTTCACCACCCAGACAGCAGATGCTTCGAGTTCTATGCGATAGAGTTCGGGTGACCTTCCAGACCAGGATGGTCTGCATCCTGGATGGCTACATAGGCAATTTCGCCATAGCCTACCTGGACGACATGATCATCTGGTCACAGTCGTGGGAGGACCATGTTCATCATCTCGCACTGTTCCTCGAACGGCTCGCCCGACACAGCCTGACATGTGCCTCGCAGAAGTGCCACATTGGGGTGGAAGAGATCATGTTCTTAGACCACATTGTCAATGCTGAGGTCTACTGTCCCTTGCCCGACCAGATAGCCCTGATTGAGGACAAACAGGCACCCAGGACACAAAAGCAGCTGCAGAAGCTTATTGGGCTGCTGAACTGGTCGCGGTCTTTCATGCCCCATTTTGCCACCATCACTATACCCATGACTAATCTTCTCTAGTCCAAGAGTAAATTCAGGGGGTCAAAGGCTGCTGACCAGGTCCTCTTCCTCATCAAGCAGCGGTTCAAGGAATGCCACACTTTGTCACGCATGTCCCCTGACAAACCCTTTCTTCTATCAGCTGAGCGAGGAAGGCCACAGGCAGGTGATAGAGTATGCGAATGTCAAATTTGATCTTGCTTAGAGATGTTACCACACTAACAAACAGGAGTGTATGGCAGTGGTGTGGGCCCCGAATGGTACCGATTTTACCTCGAGGGACATCCTTTCACACTCAGAACTGACCGCCAGCGTCTCCACTGGAAAAAGTCTGCACAGGGGAGGAAATCCAATTTTACCTGATGGGCCTTCATGATCCAGAATTTCTCGTTCACAGTAGAACACATCCCAGGTTGAGAGAACCAACTGGCGGATGAACTTTCTCGACAGCTCAATATGCAGAACATCGTCAGTGATAACAAGGAATGGGACAATTTATTACCCCCATCACCCCCCTCCCCTCGCCAAAACCTGAGCCAGCCAGCCAGCCAGCCACCCTGTGTATGCACTGCATGGACCGGACATGCCGGCACAACCACCCACACCCGCAACCATGGCCGAGCTGGTCGCAAATGTGTGTGATGCCCAACATCACTACAAGCACACCCAAGCCCAATTTGCTGAGTGCGGGAGGCATATAGTCCCAAACCAACGGAGCTAAGAAGGACTATTTCAAACACAGGCCACCAGCAGGGAGCACCGGTGTTAGATTCACGTGCCTCCAGCTGCATGTCTAGCCATTTTCCAATTCCTGCACACTCACGAGCTCGCGGGCCACCTTGGCGCCGATCAGACAGTTCGAGAGGCCCACCGCACATTCTACTGGCCAGGGGTAGTCACTGAGCTATGGAGCTATGTTAACCAGTGCCAGCACTATCAGCAGTGCAAGTCACACAGGCCCGATGAGGTCAAACAACAGGTGCCGAGGCACCCTGCCCAACCTTTCCACAAAGTGGCAATAGATATAATAGACCCCTACTCCCACACATCAGGGGGGAAGCATTTCCTGGTACTGGTAACTGAAGTTTTCACCAGGTGGGCAGAGGCATTTGTGGTGGCAAATGTCAAAGCGGGGACCGTGGTTGCTCTAATGTACTGGGAGGTTTTCCTGCTATACGATTTCCGCAGGGTACTTATTACCAACAATGGCGTCCTGTTCGTGGGCCACTTTTGGCGGACGGTCCTACCAGAAGTGGTGGGTTGTTAACCACACCACCCCCACCTACAAACCCCGCACGAATCATACAGTACGCCATAATCAGGACATAAAGACACAGAATGCCTCCAATTGGACAAGGACCACACCAAATGGAATCTCGAAATACCCACCCTGTTGTACTGCCTCTAGCGGCGGACCAATAGGGTCACTGGCCACTCCCTGGCCGAGCTACTGCATGGGCACAATCTGGCATTATCTGGAGAGATTGGGGCTGTTAAGGCGGCGGACCTGGTACCAGTCGAAGAGCAACAGGAGGAGGCGTGGTGACATCAGGCAGGAAGGACAAGAAAGAAATGAAAATCTTAACCCCTCGTAGCTTTAGCCTTCCGGGGTGTCAGAATTATTTGTTAACTTTAATGTTTCTCTTGTATGATAAAATTTGACTGAGTTTAAGAGAAAAATTAAAGACTTTTTATTAAGAATATTTAAAATTAATTTTTAAATTTTTGAATATTTAAAACCACTTTAAAGGTAAAAAGTTTGGATTATTTGTGATTTATTTATTGCCTGGAGCCGGGATTGGAACTCTCTGGAGGTCCGATTGGGGAAAGGTGCCTAAAGGGTCCCCCTTTCCCCGATCGGAAGGCAGCTATTAGCCCGGACACCCTAAAAAAAAACAATCTGTCCACTCAGGAGAGTGGGAGATGTCTGATCTACTGACTATGTTATTTTGCCTTCTCTCAGACTCGAGACCCCCGAGTAGACAAGAAATTTCTCTCCCGCTCCCGAAAGCCGCGAGCCCAGAGAGGCACTAAAGAAAAGAAAAGATGTAATTTTGTATTCTCTGTTTCTGCCAATGGAAATGTGATCCAGAGCGCAGCCGCAATTCCTCCGACCGATAAGGCGGTGCCACAGGGCTTGATTAGACTGAAGGGCTCATGCAGTAGGCCGGAATTCCATGCCTCCGCAGAAACTGCCCAACTGTCCTCTCGCACCCCGCAGGTCCAACCCCACCAGTGGGGACGCGACGCAACACCTTCACCTCTCCCCATGGCGTCCACAGAGAAACCTACTGCTACTGGTGTCCGGTTACCGCAGGGTACCACGTGGAGGTTGCTGCCCGGCGACCCTAGCCCCTCCTTTTTTTTTGTTTTTTAGTTTTATATATTTTTTGTAGTTTTTTAATTTTTATAAAAATTTTTTGTCTTCCATGAGTCTGCCATTTGCGGAAGATTATAATTTTTGTGAATATATTTTGAAAGATTATAAAAAGTTATTACAATAAATATTGGAAAAGATTATATGACATAAAAAGTTATTAAAACATTGAAAAGGATATATAAATTGTATATATGACATAAAGAGTTGTTAGTATTAAAACATTGAAAAGGATATACATTGAAAAGGATATAAAAAGTTATTAAAACAAAAAGTTATGAAAATTGAAACATTGAAATGATATAAGTAAAAATTGAAACATTGAAAATGATATAAATTGTACATAAAAAGTTTTTTAAATATATATATGTTATAAAAGATTTGAGGCATTAATAGGGACTCTCGATTAATTTAATTAAGTATTATGAAGTCCAGAAATTAATTTTAATTAAGTATTGTAAAGTCCAAAATTAGTATAAATTTTTCCCGAAAAAAATAAAAAAAATCTTAGTGTTTGTGTTTATGTTTGTGTGTGTTTTATGATTTATGAGTTGATAATATTAAAAAAAAAGTTATTATTGTAAGTAATAGGAAAAAAAATTAAAAATAAGAAAAAATAATGATAATTTTTTTCCCGAAAATTAGAAATCTAAAAATATAGTTTGAGAGTTCCCGAGAGATGACTTAAGCATGACACGAAATTATAGCGAGACATCCAAGGTTTTTATTAAAAAGTTTGTTTAAGATTTTTATGTATTTACTTAATTTGTGTCTGTTGCGGCGCTCGTCTTTCGTGTTACGATTGTTCTCTCCCGGCTCGGCGGCGAGGCGGTGCGGCTGTCGCGGAGTTGCTGATTGCGCGCATTCCTTGGGACCCCCCGGCCTCGGCCTCCTTGACCTGATTACCGGCGCCGGCGTGCGCTTCGCTAGCCGCCTCACGCGGGCTCTGTCCTGTCCTGTCTTTTAATTTCCGAAAATCTATGTTTTACAAATAAAAATTTTTTACCTTAAAGTTATTTAATTATGTATATAATTTATAATTTATATTTGGGTTGAAACTAAAAATTTATGAAATTATTTATTTATTTATATATTTTTCCTAGTTTTCTAAATCGTCGTTTAGGGTTTTGACTATGCTGTAGCATTCCACCATAAAATTTTTTGTATATTCATATATTTCGGTGTCGTATATTTTGTAATGATTTAGGGGCCATGATTCATTTTTAGTTTTAAGTTTGTTTATTAGTGTTAATCTTTCCTTATTGAATAGTGTGCAGTCGAACATTATGTGATAAGTGTTTTGGGGTCCTTGTTCGCATTGGCATGTGTCGTCATTAATTTTGTGTAGTGTATTTTTAAGATATGATTTTAATTGGCCATGTCCTGATAATAGCGAAATTATTTGTTTATTGAAAAAAGTTTTATTTTCGTACCAATCGTTGATATTTTTAATATAGTTTTTTATATTGTAGCTTTGATCTGTTTGATTTATTTCGTGAATCCATTCCTGAAGGCTTAAATTAAATAAAAACATTTTAAGTTGCTTTATACCTACAATTTCGTCGTCGTTTATTGATATCCAAATTTTATTATCTTGTTCAATTATTGTGTATTGATTATTTCTATCAGTTACGTTTTGTTTATTATTTTTTATATAGTATATTATATTTCTGTCTCTTAATTGGTAATCGATTGGTATTTGTTTATTTACAATGAGTATTGAGATATATGAAATTGTGTTAGCGACTCCTGTTAATTTTATTAAGTTATATCTTTGGGCTGCTCTTAGTGTTCTTACTATATGTGTGTGATTTAGTCTGTGGTTAAAGATCGATGCAGAGTATTGAGTAATATTGAGAAAGAGGGCTTCATATATTATTTTTTGGTTTTTGGTATTATATTCTATTATTTTCCAGATAGATTGTCTTAGGCGAGAGAAAATTAGTTTAGTTTTATCAGTTATATATTTTATGTGGGGGAGAAAATTTAGTTTATGGTCTATTATTAATCCTAGATATGTAAATTGTTTAAAAAATTTAATGGTATTATTGTCGTATTTTATTGTTGGTGGGCGTTTATAAAGGTCTCCTTTAACTTGCATAGCTACTGTTTTATCTATAGAAATTTTAAGTTTATGGTTATCCATCCAAGATTTAATTAAGATTAGAATATTTTTAGATTTAGTTTCTATTTGAGCTCTATTATTACCAGTTATTATTATTGTCAAGTCATCGGCGAAAGCGATAGTGTCTATTTTATTTATATCAATTAGTTGTTTAATTAAATCGTTTATGACTAAATTCCAAAGGGTGGGGCCTAAAACTGAGCCTTGTGGGCCCTCTATTCATTATTCGGGTAATATTAGTGGTGCCAATATTTCCTTGAATTGTTCTGTTATGAAGATAATTATATAGGATTTTTTTAATATTTGTTGTTATGGGGAGTTCATTTATTGCTGTCTTTATATCGTACCATGTTATAGTTGAGAAAGCATTACTGATATCAAGAAAAATTATTATTGCATGTTTGTCCTGAATTTGTGATATTATTTTCATTAGTTTATTTATTGCGTTTTCTGTAGATTTATTTTCCCTAAATCCGAATTGGTTTTCATGTAAAATTTGGTTAATTGTAGGTGTTATTCTTTTAAAGAATTTTTTTTCTAGTATTTTTCCAAAAACTGGTAATAAGCATATTGGTCTGTACGAATTTGGTTTAGATTTTATTTTTATTATTAACTTTATAAAGAATTATTAGTTCTGCTATTTTCCAAATTTTAGGGAAGTTTCCTGTATTTAAGCATTTATTATATATTGTTGTTAAATTGTTCTGTATTTCTGGCCAAATTTGTGTGATTGTTTCGATTGTTATAGTGTCGTTACCTGGTGCTTTATTAGTTCGAAATGATTTAATTGCATTATATGTTTCTTCATTAGTTATTATTTCTACATGTTGATTTATTGTTTCTTCTTCTAATGGTAATAAATAGTCTGTGAGTTTTGTGTAGGTATCCTGAATTGATTTAGTGTATTCATTATTTATGTTTATACTATTAATGGGTTCTGTTCGTCTGATTTTACCTCTAACAATTTTATCGGGGACATTCCAAACTGATTTTTTAACTTCATCTTTTACAAATTTTTCCCAATTTTCATTAGTGTTTTTAATTATTGATTGTTTATATATTTTTTACGTAAATTTTTTAATTCTTCTTTATATTGTTGTTTAGCCCTACAGGGACAGCATCGTCGGTATTGTCTATTTTTATTATTTACTAAATTTCTTGTTCTTTCTAATTGTTTATTCCACCACCAAATTTTTGTTTTATTTTTATCTTTAATGATTGTGTGATTATTTTTTTGTGTGCATGCTGTTATGATTTGTTGTTGTAGTGTGTTGATCTGTTCGTTAATTTCTAGGTTTTCAATATTTATTGGATTATTTTTAATGTGTTGTCTAGCTTTCTCCCAATCTGTAGTTAATCTGTGTAATCTTTTTACTCTGTTTATAATTGGAGTTGAGTGATTGTTAATTTTCCATGTAATTATATTGTGGTCGCTTAAACTTTTTTCTACTGTCCAGTCTGTTGTTAAATTTTCGAAATCTTTTGAAATTAGTGTGATGTCTATATTTTCCTGTCCGTGTATATTATCGAATGTGTAATCGTTACCTACTGAATTTAGAATTTTTAAGTTATTATGTTCTATAAATTGAGTGATAATTTCGCCTCTTTCATCGTTATTTTTAGAGTGCCAATTGTGTGATTTAGCATTAAAGTCTCCTGCTATAGTAAGTGGTTTATTTTTATTTTCTTTTATAATTTTTTGTATTAGATTCAAAATATAGTCTATATCTTTAGATGGGGGCAGGTACACTGAGATTAGTACTGTTTCTATATTATTAATTTTTGCTATTATTACTGTTATTTCACTAATTTTAATATGTTTCATTTCTAAAATTTCTATTGTTTTATGTATTATTATGGCCGTTAGTGTTTTACTTTCAGTTTGATTATATGTTACATGCCAATCTTTATTCAAATTTGTGTATTTGTTTAGATATAAATAGGGTTCTTGAAGAAATGCTACATCATAGCCAATGTTTACAATTTTAGCGTTTGTATCTAAAGTTACTACTCTGGAATTTTGTAGGTTTGCTTGTAAAAATTTATAAGTATTATTGTTCATTATAATTTATATTGTTTTTAACTCTCGTTTTGGCCGAAACAAAAAGGGGGCAATTTATGTCTTTCGCTGAATGTTTGCATTCCTTATCGGTTTTTTTTTTTGCTCTAGTGCAATTTACACATTTTAGAAATTTTTCCTTACATTGTTGTTCCAAGTGTCCTGTTTCAGAGCACTTGGAACAGCATGTGATGTCGCCCCTACATCTTTTTTCTGTGTGTCCAAACTTTAGGCATTTGTGACACTGCATGACCGAAATAAATTCTTTTAATTTGTGTGATTGATAGTGTATGTATAGCCGATCTTTGTTTATTATTTTGTGGAAAATGTTGGGGGATGTTTCGAGAATCACGTGTCTACCCGCCCCTCTCGGTCGCGTCTCAAAGCAAATTTTGCAGTTGTTCTTAAATTCTGTTTCGTCAAATTGTTCTTCAAAATTTTGTTGGTATATTAAATTTAGTGACTCATCTTTGCCGATTGTGGTTGGGATGTCGTATACAATAATTTTAGGATTTTTTTTGATTATATTTTTGCTTTTTGATTTTTTGTTTGGATTATTTGACTTATCTTTTCAGCTTGTGCCCGTGTTGGTACTTCTAGAATAATGGCCTGTGAATTTGTTTTAATTATTTTGTTGATTTGAATTTTTTCTTGGCTGGGGTTTATGTTTTTGATTAGTTGGTTTTTGGTCGTTTTACTGCTACCGTCTTTATCTTTAATTTTAGGTTCAATTATTAGTTTTACCGGTTCTTGTTTTTGATTTAATTTAGGGAGTACAACTTTCGCATACGAAAGTTGTTGTGTAGTTTTTTGTTTACGTTTTTCGTCTAATTGTGTTTTTAGTTGTACTATTTCGAATTCCTGCTCTAATACAATATCTTGTAATCCGTTTATGACTTCGAAAATTTTAGATTTTGTAAGGACTGAAAGTTTCGAGTCCCTATTGAGTGCCTCAATCTGTTTTTGAAATTTATTAATTTTAGAAACTGATTCCGCGAATTCTGATTCGGTTATTTTCGAACGTTTGCCTCTTATTATTTCTTCCTCTTCTTCGGTATCTTCTGTGGTCCTCTTCCTCTTCTGTTCCTCCTGCGTCTCCATTCTCTCCTCCTTCTCTTTTCCTTCTCCGCCTCTCTTCTCTCTTCCTTCTTCTTCTGCTCCTCCTCCTCCTCTCTTCCCCATTGTATTTTTTGGTGGTGTCCTGGAAATGCGGGAGCCTCTCGCAAATGGCGATGGCTCTGGTGTTTTCGACATTTTTTTGAGATTATCTACTCCTCCTCTACTCCTACTCCTACTTCGCTAACTCTACTACAACTACTCTACTACTACAACTGTCAAAATGTGCGGCAGGCTCGCTCCCTACTAACGCTTGGCCGGGGAGGGGGGGGGGGTTCCTTATTCTTCCTCTTCTGCCTAGTTGGGTGCCCATCTTCATAAGTTTTGGTTTCTAAGTGTTGTTTCTTCTAAAGGAATTAATTTGTCATTTTTTGTTTTATGTCGACCGAAAATGTTTAATTTAGAGTTCTTTATATTATGAAATTTTTTCTGAAGCGATATCTTGAGTTTTTGTAGTTATGCCCTTTTGTAATTTAGTTTTTTCTGTAGTAATTTTTATGTTGTGAATTTATATTGGTTAATTTTTATGTTTTCCTTTTGAATTTTCATTAATTTTGAAGTTTTATTTCTGCGGGGCCTAAATGTGTTGATAGCTTGAAAACTATTGATTTTATCGAAAAATGCTTAAATTTTTTCCCCTTATTAAAACCTTGACTTTATTACTTGCAGATACTGTTGACGATGGTTTGAAGTATGTAGTTACGCCCTTTTAGAAATTAGTAGTTCTGTGGATATATCTTCTTAAGTTTTTATTTTATGTAAAAAGTCCAAAGAGTAAATTAGTTTTGAAATAAATTGTTTTGTCCGTGTATAAAATTTCGTTGAGATCCGATTAAGTTTAGTTAAGCCCCTACTGCTTGACTGGGGTTCGGCACTTCACTCGGGCGCTGTGTACACTGAAGCGGGCGGGTGTTTGTTTGTATACTTCTCTGACCTCCTTACAGGCGCCCGCCGAGAACAATGGGGCCTGGAGGGGGCTCAGAGCTGGCTGGAGTCCATATGTTAACACTGTATGATTAAAAAAAAAAAAATTAAAGAGTGCCGTTGGTCGTGTAGAAAAGATATTGATATCAAATTAAACTAGATTTTTTTCTTGATTTTTCTGTATGTTTAAAGTCCAAGATGGTCCAAAAATGACGGAGTTGTAATTTGAAAAATAAAATGTTCTAACTTGGGGCCTAATTGAAATTTTCGAAAATTTTCTTCTTGGGGATGACGGTGGGCACTCACCAGGCTCAGGTATCCATTCTCTCCTCGCTGGTCTTCTTTCTTCCCCCCCAAAACCAGGCGGTTTCGGGAGAGACACCAAGGCACTTCCTACTCCTCGCACATCTCGACAGCAACTGGGCAGGAAGGACAGGAAGAACAGACCCCTCAGTCCACCAACCTGCCAGCCCCATTGACCCCTGGGCAGCTGGTAAACATCAGATGTCACCACCAATCAGCCAGTGGCCGAAACTTCTGCGCAGGCTTGGCCCCGAAATGGTCCGCCCTGTGAGTAGTCATAGCATGACTCGGAACTCCCACCTAACTAGTCAGGTCGCCCAATAGCAAGGTGACCAAGGTCCACATGGATGATGATGTGCACAGTGTTAGGAAATGGTTTCCTCATCTACTCCGACCCTACCTAACCCACTGCTAATGAAGCCCACAGGGACCGACCAGGTCCCGAACCAGGGCCAGCAGCAGGATGTGAACCCACTCCACAGGGGACTAATGAGCTGCACGACCCACCGGGAACAACTCCCGATTTCTTCCTGCCAAAACCGGCAGAAGTAATGACTAGGGCATGGCCCGAAATGGGCTCGTGCGGCACCAGCTTTTGTGAGATTGACCATCTCGTGAACGGCCTGTGTCCCAGAAAGAGCCTACCAGAGAACCCGGAAAAGGGACTCGAGATCCAAGAAGTTTCGGACGTCACTAGTCCTCCCCACAGAACCATCATCACAGAGTCTACGTAGCCCAACGACCCAACCACATCCTTCTCAGACACCGAGCCAGAGCTGACATTCTCCGACGAAGCACAGGCTTCAGTGCCCACCATCACACCCGTGGTAGCACCCCAAGGATCGAGAGATGAGAGAACAGGCACACGAGCTCAAGTACTATCAGTGGGCCAGGCATTTCACTACTCCGGGTGGCCAGTCAGCTCAGGCACATGAGCCCCTCTGTAGTGTCCTACTGCTACTCCCACATTTCACCCGACCACAGGTGCCCACAGAGTTTCGCACAGGTCTGAACCCCCCAGGGCCACCCAGGTGGCAAAGTTCGTGTTTAGACAGTGCATGTGACCAGGGTGTCAGTGTGCAGAATGACCACGGGAAGGGGGGGGGGGGGGGCATTTGACGACACTTGTTGGGGTTCACTCCGGTCACTTAGGCCATTACTGCCCATTGTCATGGTGTCGACCCCTAAGGGGCAAGACGGACGTTTGCAGTGTAGTGCGCCAAACGGCCCCCGCCACAACGATGTATGAGTAGACACAAAAGGGCGCTATCGATGCAGAACGGGGGAAAGCTCCGCCAATTTTATGGGGGAATAAATTCTTTAACAACTTATGGTAATCATTTTGAAACACTGGAAGGCTTATTTGTCGGGTAACATTGTTCACTGTGAAATTATGCAAAACTAGTTAACCTGTCCAGTCTTTCGGTTTTGGCGCATAGGATTCACGCAGGAACACTCCGGGCGGCTGCGAATGGCCTGTGGTCTTGGCAGTAGGACCCAGCCCTCCAGGAGGGATCACGCTTCAGGGCCTGTGGAGCCTTCGCCAGCATTAAGCATCGAAATCGTCTCCTATCCACTCACCAGTAGTTTTGACCGACCTAATCACCGTCAGTCGCTTAGCCTAATCTCTGGCCCTTCCATCGAAGGTGTCTTGTGTTTTACGTGTTTCTTTTGTTTATTGCTAGGGTTTATTGCATTTGTTCCTTGTCTTAATCGCCCTGTGTGACAGGTGGCTGAGTGTGTGTGTTTATTATGTTTCCGGGTTTTCCAGACTCCGCGAACCCTTGCGAACTTCCCTCAAGCTAAAACTTTCGAACGTGTTGCAGATATCAAAGCACACGAGATGAGCTTCTCTAACACACAGGACAGGACAGCTACTTGGGCAGCACCGTGTACGATGGTGGTTTGTTGAATAAATCCTGCTAGTGTATTCCATAATTTAGTGCCTTACGCTCTGAGTATTCCCGTAATTACTATTTTCTGTGTGTGTAGCACTGATACAGTCAGTAAGGGCACAAGAAGTCAACTCTGCCAACGTACCACTGGCACCGGCCACGTGGCCAATATACCCCCTGAGATAGTTTCGTGTATCAGTGCATGTACTCTCCGATTGGCGCCGGGCACAACCTCAAACATACAACACCAATCCGCGAGGCAGTGGGATAGATGTCAACCGATCACAACTTAACATTTTATGCAGTTGGCTTTTGACATGATCATTTTTTCTCAAGGTAAAACCCTGCTACAATAACTACACCAGTGACAATTTTAAGACATTAATAGCATCGATCTAGAATCCAATTTAGTTTCTACGAAAAATGTTAGATGCAACCTGATAGTTTATATAGAAATACTAAACTTAAATAGAAAATAAAAATAAACCATCAGCGAGTGTCAATTCCGAATTAAAAAATAGTACACAGTGAAGTAGTTCACCTTCTCACTAACTGATTTTGGAACATGCTGATTTAAAGTATTTAATTATTAATTTCTAATGAATTTAATTTAATTTGAAGTACATATTGTTATCCCTCAAATGGCTACAAATGTAGTTAATTCAGCAACAAATGTTACCAATTTTCTCTATCTGGCTACAAATGTAGCCCTATATACGATACTCATCTCACTTCATTTCAGAGTATTTTGGCTGTTTACATGCTGTTTATAAAGATTTGTTATTATGTAGCATGCAGGATTCATAGTTGTGTTCGCAAGAGAAGGAAGGATTCGATAGGTCTCAAGGGAAAGAAAATCAAATTTGCGTATTCTCGTAACATGTTACTATTTCTTATACAGGTTGTAAATGAAATGGCGGAAAATCTCGCGGATGCAGGTAACCAGACCTACACCAAGATGAATGGGTATAGGAACCACCCCTCTGTTGCCAATAGTATGGGCGCAAAACCACTGTGAATGTAGTGTTGAGGAAAAAGGTACAGCGAAGATAAATCAACAACCACAACTAATGAAACGGTGACCTTCCGGATTCAATTAAGATGCATGACAACACGTATGCAGGGAATAAAAAGTGACCACAATTCAATCGCATACATAGGAAACATGGCATCGCCTCTGTCACTATGCACGTATTACTGTACCTGTACGCCTGTTCTAAGCTATCGTAGTGAATCAATAACAGGAATGACATAAGGAACATTAAAGGTCCTCGTACTTGAACACGCTCAGACAAACTGTTTCTGAGATACAGGCACTCAAAGTCGGAGCATTATGACAATGTGGACAGGTAGGCAACACGCGCAGCCCGCACGTGGAAACATGCTGACAAGATGCTACTTGGCTTGTTGCACACAATGGCACATAGTTGAAAGAAGGGAAAACAGGGAGGGGAGGGGAGCTGGCGAAGGGAATGGGGAAGCCAAGGCGAGCTGGCGAATGCAGTTGATCAGTGCCTACGTTAATGAGTAGTCGACTGGCGCTGAATTGCAAGCAAACACATGGAGTACAGCATACAAGAATACTGCGACATGTTACGCACACTTGGCGAGTGTCGTGGTAATGCGCATGCAGCAGCGCGTATGTACAGAGAGAGGTACCACGGACATCGTCACCCCACAGGGAATGTCATACGTAGGGTGGAGCAACGATTACGTGAAACGGGACAAATACGACCTGTGGGGAACAGAAAATCGTGGAAGGCAACGAGTTCGACACATGGCGCGGGTTGAAGAGAGGGTTCTGCAGATGTTTGTACATGATCCCACCTTAAAGACGCGCACAGCTGGACGGCACATCGGTCTGAGTCAATCATCCGTACATTATATCTTGCGTGACGACGGGTTGTATCCATATCACTACAGTCCTGTACAGCACTTGATGGAGGGCGATCGACCACGCCGTCTACAGTATTGCCACTGGATGCGTACAGCAATGCAACAAGACCCGAACATCGTGGGTCACATACTGTTGACAGACGAAGCTCATTTTAACCAAGAAGGTGTCTTCAATAGGCACAATATCCGCAATTGGCATCATGGCAATCCGCATGTCACTCGTGTCAGAGGTCGTCAGGCCCGATGGAACATAAACGTATGGTGCGGTATCCTGGGAAGCCAGTTGATAGGACCGTATCTCTTGCCAGACAGACTAACTGGAGTTGGGCATGCTGTGTTTCTCAGTGAGGTACTGTCGGAGCTCTTAGAGGATGTTCCACTTGCGTTGCGACACGTTATGTGGTACCAACATGATGGGACACAGCACATTACAGTGCAGCGGCTCGCTAGGAATTGGGTCGCATCTGCACAGGGCACTGGATAGGAAGGGGTGGACATGTATCCTGGCCACCACGGTCACTGGATCTTATTCCCATCGACTTCTTCATGTGGAGATTCCTTAAGGAACTAGTGTTCCATGAACCTGTAGTAAGTGTGGAAGAGTGCATTGCCAGACTGCATGCTGCTGTTGTGCAAGTAACCAACGATCACATGCGCGTGGTGCAGGCAGCGGTTGTGCATCGGGTGCGTGCTTGTATTGAGATGGATGGCGGACAATTTGAACACATGTTGCTTTGAAATACCGTATGCCAGTTGTACAGTAAAGATTGTTGCGTCGAATGTAAACATGCTTATGATATCACTGTGTCGCAAAATGTGCTGGCACGGACACGTTGGAGCTACTGTGCTTTCCTGCGAGTTTAATCCTGTGCCGTGTATTAGGGATTTAGGCACGTTTTATTTAAAATTTTGATATTATTAATATATATATTTTTTTACTCCTCTTACATCTTTACGGCCAGGCCCTCAGCCTCTGTTCTCTGAGGCGAGCTGATTTTTTTCCCCAGCCTAATGCTAGCTTAGCATTCTGGCTAATATTTCTCCCGCCTAGAGGCAAGTCGGAGGCCGGTAACTTAATTTGTCCGCATGACTACTTTTGCCTACAGCAGCTTGTGGAGCAGTGCTGAGCCCTGCTAACTCTGTCACGAATTGGTATAAGGTTCACTAGCAGCAAGACACGACAGGAGGATCCCGTGGGCCTTGTGTCCCACAGACCATGCATTTTTTGAAGCCATCCCACCCCTGCTCACCAACCCTTTCTTCTCAGAAGTGAAGCCAGGAGCGATGACCGCTTGTGAACTCACGGGGACGGTAACCGAATACAAGGCCATCTCAGGCTTGATAGCCGCAGATACGATTCTGGACTTTAACGACATCTAGCGATGGCTGTGGTCACTAATGCAACTTGTGGGGGTAGGCAGCGCCGACACCAGCGCTTTCGCGGGGAGGTAACGACAACCTTTCTCCCCCTAATGTCTCGGGATGCTAGGTGGCAACACTGGTTACTCCATATACTCCTAGCATTGACACACTCGTCGGCCACAAGTCGATTTATTAGTACTTCTTCTCGCCACCAAAAGATAGCGCCTCAGTCGCGCAGTCACTCCAGTAAGATCTAATATTTTTTATGCCGGGCACCTTCGGGTGGGCTCGGTAATTTTCGGCTCAGAGCCTAACCCCCCTTACATTCTCTAGAGACCCCGCGCTTATTATATACTGATGATATCCCGCTCTGAAGGGACTTCGGTGCGCGCCTCCTGACTGACTGGTACCTTCTGTAACTGCGATCTTCTGCGAATCATCGGTATCGCATCTCGAATTATGTAGTCTTCTCAGACTGTAGGGATGATGTCCCTATCTAAAAATTAAGATTAACCAGTCAGTAGTTTAGTTAAAAGTAGAGAATCATAGTGATTTTTATTAAATCATGGAGACTTCCGTGTCTACCGCGAATCGTGGTTCGGGTTTTCCGAGACGAGACGCCCTCTCCTGAGCGCCAGGACCAACACCCTGTTTCAGACAGGGTTCCAAGTTTGGGGCAACCAAAATCCTCTGGCAGAACCTCTGGAGTCGGATCCTGAGCAGAATCCACCATCTTAAGGCCTGCTACCTCGATAACCGTCTACCTACAGCCCCGGGTGATACCCGCTTCATTCCATTATTTTCTTTACGAACTCAAAAATAGTGTAACCCAGTTAAGACAGCGGACAGTTAAAGCAGTTCGAGGAGAGGAAATTCATATAATGTTTTGCAAGGACTATATGTACAACCTTTAAAGTTAGCGATGTTAATTTCATTCATTTCTTTAAATATTGTAATTTTTTTTAAACATTTAGGGCCGGCCCTCTCGTAAATAAAGTTAAAGAATATAATATAATAAGTGTAATTGTGAGGAATTTATGTAAGATCACTTATCAATGAAAAACAAGTGTTACAAAGGAAAATTTAATCTATAAAAAAAGAAAGAACAATGATTAATAAAATACGGAAGTCTATAGATGTAACTGTTGTTTTTATTTAATTAATCTATAATAACGATCCTTTTTCTCCCTAGTGTTCGTAGGGAGTCACTAAATTTTCTTTGTTTACTCCGAGTGTCGCCTCTGATGTTGACTTTTGATAGCTATTAACTGTGGGCACCAGTATTCAGAGTTTCCAAATCTTTTTAACTACTTATTTAATAACTCTTTAAGACACTTGGGGTATTACAATCCATACAATAAATAATTACAGCATTGCACGTACTACTAACTACGTCCCGCCTGCACTCTGCCCCTCCTCCTTCCATGGTGTCACGTTGTTGTGTACCTCTCGGTAATACTTCGTTGTACGTCGCTAGTTTTCCCCACATGCATGTCACCACGTGCGGGCTGCGCGTGTTTCCTACCTGTCCGCAGTGTCATAAGGCTCCGACTTTGAGTGCCTGTATCTCAGAAACAGTTTGTCTGAGCGTGTTCAAGTACGAGGACCTTTTATATTCCTTATGTCATTCCTGTTATTGATTTACTACGATAGCTTAGAACAGGCGTACAGGTACAGTAATACGTGCATAGTAACAGAGGCGATGCCATGTTTCCTATGTATGCGATGGAATTGTGGTCACTTTTTATTCCCTGCATAAGTGTTGTCATGCATCTTAATTGAATCCGAAAGGTCACCGTTTCATTAGTTATGGTTGTTGATTTATCATTGCTTTACCGTTTCCTCAACACTACATTCACAGTGGTTTTGCGTCCATACTATTGGCAACAGAGGGGTGGTTCCTCTACCCATTCATCTTGGTGTAGGTCTGGCTACCTGCATCCGCGCGATTTTCCGCCATTTTATTTACAGCCTGTATATAACAACATAATGGATTTTAATCAAGTGTCATTCCCATACAGCACAAAATGTTACAGATATGTTTCAGAAATATAACTTTTGAAACATTGTAACATTTTTAAAACATTTCGCAACCTAACTGAAACATCTCCGTCGCACGGGTTCTCGTGTTCGAGACTCGGTGGTGTTCCTAGCGGGAAGGCTGTTCTGTTGCGGGGAAACGTGTCCGGGAGGGCGCCAGGCTAATGCGGGGGTTAGCCACGAGGTGGGTCGTGAGGTTCGGAAGCCCCTGCGTGGCCCAATAGGAACGGCGGCGATGGTGATGATACTAGGGATCCCTAATGCTTGTTGCCCCACTGGCCCTACACAGCATAGGACGCTGATCCCTAGCTGGATGGGTGAGGTTGCTTAAATAATGTACACGATTTTGCAGTCGTTCACACGTCGCGCACCGAGGGTGCGGAGTGGTTTTTAATTACGTTGGCAAACTACACAGCACTTACATGTTTTTGGAGGCCCGAAGGCCAACGCACCCTCCTTCCGCCCCTCCCAAATGTGCGCCCTTTAAGGGTAGATTGGGAGTCTGCTTGCAGACCTGTATAGTCCAGAGCTCCGCCTTCTGAAGCTACCAGATCCAGAAAACATGTCTCCTCCACCACTACAGCACCCGCTGGGCTAGAAGAGTGGCTTCACAGGAACCTGGAGGCTGAAATCCCCAGTCACACAAATTCCCTAACACTAAATACATTGTCCATTACACACTATGCACTCTGACGCGCCGTCACTAACGTTATGCCCTCACGCCAGTTGCAGCTGAGGGAGAGTGTTCGATTAGAGTTGGCTAATCCCGTAATTGGTAAACTGCGACGCGCGGGCCCACCTGTGTGGACCGCGGCTCGCTATTAAATTAAGAACACGTCTACGATTGGATGTAGTTAGTGCCTGTGCACTAAGTAATTAAGTAAAGTTCTGTGGTGGCGGGAGTCGGCCCGTGCCGTATATTGCACGGCCCCACATAATACATTGTGTGGGGCGTGTTAAATTGACGCGGCTGGGTTAGGCCCTACACCGGGAAAGGACCGGGCGCACACGAGGAGTATTTAAAAAAAGATTTCGGTTGTGACTATAATTACCAGATTGAAGTTCGATGAATACAAAGAGATGATGGCTCCCCGTGGGACGTGCGTCCGTCCCGGTCCGCGAGTCGCGCTGTACTCGCGTCTAGCCCTGGTGTGAGGGGAGGGGTGAGCTCCCTGTCGCGCCAGTTTCTAAAGTTCCGTTATTCGTAAAAAATTACGTTAATAATAAAAAACGTGGCTCTAAATTCATAGAATAAAACTTAATGATTAACTTAATATCTATATATGTTTTAGAAATGACATTTAATGAATTTGTATAAAATAAGTTTGAATGTTAGAGTCAAGCTGGAGATTGTTTCTTGATAACTACTCCAGTGGCGAATGATAATGCTAATTTGGGGCGGTTTGAGTTACGTCACATATTTCACTATTGAATTTAGGCTGAAGGCCGCAAGGGTTGCACTCACAGCTGTTTTAGTAGAAAGCTACACGTGAGTGACCCGGGCACTCCTACGTCGCACTTGTGTTGCATGGTGTTACTATATCAATGTGGCGGGTTCGTTAAAGTTTGGTGAATTTACTGTATACATGGCTTGGTTTGTCTTGCCAATTAATGAAGGGCGTTGAAATACCTGAGTACCGCGGCGCTCGCCTGACTCGGGTGGGCCATGGCTAGGGGCGCGTTCCGTTAGCGGGGTCGGATACTGGCGGTTGCAGGTCGGGCTTTAGGGTGGCCTTCGGCCGGACGACGTCACATCTCAGATATATTTCAGAAACATCAAAATGTCCACCCTGTGAAATATTTCAATGAAACCTCCCTGCAACATCAAATGGTAACCTTTCTGAAATGTTTTCACTAATGTCCCATCAATATATCTGAAACATTCAACCGAAATATTTCCATCTGAAATATAAAATGTATCATGTGACCTAAAATACCTCTGGAAATTAGGATGACTGAGGGTATATTTATAATTTAAAAGTGTATTGCATTTTAATAGATACCATAATGTTACAGTTGCATTGGTCAGCTAGTCGCAGTGAAGTGCAGTGACTGTGTTCCAATTCATCACAGCATGCCCTCGTACACTTCCGCTTGATCACTTTTTATGCATAATGCCCCTTGACCACTCCCTTAGAAAGTGTTAATCGGTGGATTGATATGATCTTGTTCATGTCTTCTTATTTTCGTCAAGTTTTGCTTGTGCTTAGTAATGCGTCATTTTTTGATTATATAAAAAAAATAGATATTGTAATGTTATTTTGTTTGAGATTATTTTAAAGATGTGCTCTGGTAGGGCATAGAATGCAAATTTTTGTCGTTTTTAATGTAATGATAATTGATTATATTACTTAATAATTTGGCTTGTACAATTGCTGAAAAACCAATTAAAAATTTGCTTATAATTTCTATCATATGTAAGATTAAAAAGGCCTGCCGACAAAATCCAAAAATCCATGTAAATTAATGAAACCAATATTCTTCACCATACTGAGCTAAATTTATATATATGAATATATGAACCAAGTTAAAGAAATAATATAATTAATCTAATTAGACATCAGATGTTTTCCCAGGTCAGCGTACCAGACTTGCCTAACACTAATTTAGGCTACAAACTATTTTATTATTCTAAAACAAATTATGGTCACGAAAGTAAAATTTAAATAAGTCTTCAGTATGCTTGCAAAGTGAATTAAACTTACATGAATGTCATAGGAAGCCCAGCACTGGTGTCCATGGTTCCTGTCCATTGCATTTTATTTCAATGGGGAATTTGAATGTGATATAGTGGCAGGCAGGCATGCATCTACATCAGTACATGGGTAAAGGGGACAAGCTAATGCAAAAAGGTTCCATTATTAATACAATGACAATGTCGTCTTGTAATGAATAAATTAAATTGAGGCTCCCCAAGCTATCTGGATGTAATCTCCTTATGCTAGGCACAGAATTTACTACACATATCATTATTCTTTGGAAAGGAGAAATATATATTTTATTAAATAATATTAATTATGTTTGGAGAAACTGTGACATCCGTACGCTTCATAGTCTAACATCTTGACTACATGTAGCTCATACGATTATAAATCAACAATCAGAAAGGTCCTCGCGAGACGTAAATGAAATGGATAGCCTTGGAATAAGAGCTCCGTCTGCAACCAAGGAGCGGGGGCGTGGGAGCTGGAAGGGGGAGAGGGTGGAGAGAGGAGCATGCACGCGGTATCATCTGTCTTTCTTTCCGCCGTGAGAGCAGAAGTACTGATGGTTTGGAAACACCCTACTACGGTGGTGACTCTCCTTTGGAGGGGGGAAATGGATGGCACTCCCACTGTGCGAACACTGCTGCAGCCGCCTAGTTCCAGTACCGACCGCTGTCGCCCGGCAAGGTCGCTCAGCTAGCGAGTGAAATTTCGGGATGTGCTCCCAGGTAGGCGGGCGCCTTAATCCATAACAACCAAACCCCACTTGCATAGGATACATGATTACTGAGCATTTAAAAATATAATTTTCACAACCCATTGTGTTAGGGCCACTTCAGGTTTGTTTTTGAGTATCATAAATTAAAAATAACATGCATGGCGAGTTATACTTTGTACAAAATAGAAGGTAGCTAGTTTGGCCTAACTCGTCAACAATGAAGTCATTAGATATAGAGAAACTTATTTTAAACAGACAATAGGGTTTTGGATTGTAACTTCTATGATCTATGTTATGAAACCAGCCAAGAATGCACCTGAAGTAAGTTAAGAACCATGTATAACCAAAATCAGAAAGCCACGCCAGGTCAAACCAGGTTCTTTCCATTTGAATACTTAACAATAGAGGCAATGATGCAAAGGGGCATTTTCAATAACAAATAACGTAGTCTGAGAAGTAGACTTTAATTAAAAAAAACTATATATTTATTATATAAATACACAATACATGAAATTTTTAACTGACTCTCTATGCAGGTGTTCTTGAGATTTTTCTAAAAAAAAAAAAAGAAAAGAAAAAAAAACAATTATTTTTAACTTGTTTCAGGTCAATTATGACATGTATGTGAGATTTTTAAACATGTAGACACTGAGTTGTTACATTATTTATTTTTAAATTAACATGCAAACAGAAAATTAAAAAGTTTCTGAAGCCAATGATAAATTTCAAAACTGAAAGCATCTCAAAAGGGACAAATTGGTATTTCAACCTATGCATTATTTTTCAAACTTATTAAGCAGGAATACTTCTTCACTGGGAATTTCTTAACATGCTATTTACATTCCTAATAATCAATTTAATGGTGTCTGGTTAATGCAAAGAGTCCCATGACATTGTATAATAACACATTTTAAGCAAAGTTTTAAAAGAAAACATAAATTTATCATTAAAATCCTAATGATTTCCTAATAAATGTATGTGTCAACAGTGCTTGTGATGTTACATCATTACAACTCAGCCCATGTTTTTGTGCAAGAATACTCTAAAATTTCTAGTAATTTTTTGGGCCGATTCTCAATATTATCCTTTGTAGTGCACATTTTATATTTATTTTCATTATTTAAATTGCTACCACTATATAACTATACACATGCAATCTAATAAATGTGTTTCCTATATTGTCATATAATGGATGGAATTAGATTTTGTCAAACTCTCCAAATCAAACATAATTTGTTATTACTATAATTTAGCATAAGAAAAACTAATTTAAATAGAAATACCAATGATGCTTATGTTTAGTACAACACAACTCGAAGACTTGTACCTTCTCTGCGGGAAAGGATAAAATTTATTTCAATTATTTTGCGCTGTAATCCCAGCCCACCAATAACATGAAGGCCAGATTGCAGAAATAACTTTGCTAAACGAAATGGCAATTAATGAAACAATGCTGTCTAATTATATGTGTAGGCCTAGTGCATTCACTTACAATAAATTACATTTATGAAAAGCCAGATAATAGGAGGCTTTATTAAATTTCCATTAATAGTTGTATTTAGGCCTATAACATACGATGTAAGTACTACAGAGTGAGAAAATAATAAAAATAATTACTTATCCAGCCAAATTTTAAATTATTTCAAATTAAATACTTCAATATTTATATTAAAATAAATACAACATAATTAATTTATGTGTTGTGCACAGTAAATAAACATAAATTACCCTTAACTACATATAGGTTATGAAATATATTTAATTAAATATAGCAGGGGTGCCCACGAGGAGGGGTAACGACGCAGACTGCGTCATTCAAATTTAAGGGGGTTGGGGGGGGGGGTGGTTAAAAGACGAGAAAAATGTATATATTATTTACATAAGTACAGCTTCTAATGTAAAAATACTTTTCTGGTGCTTTGATAATTGAAAGGGATCTTGTAAATCAAATTGGCAACCCCGCACTTTCCTCAACAAAAGCAGTTTGGCATCTGTCGGTTCAGGATGGAAATATTACCTGATATTACCACAATTATTATTAGAAAATCAGTTTTAATTAATGCAAAATGTGATAAGATATAATACTAAAAAAGTATAATATTATAAAATAATTGAGTAAATCATTGGAAAATGGCATAAAAAAATTTTTTTGGGGGGGGGGGGGGGGCGCATATTAGGTTAGGGGGGGTGAGTCATAGTGTTTGAGGGGGGGGGGGGCACCTCTGAATATAGGTATTATAAAAGCCCGAAAGTGATAACTGAATACAATAAATTGGTTTAAGCAAATGCTATTAAAACCAAAATATTTAGATTTTTGTGTGATTTTTAACTAAAGATAACATTAAAGGGACTAACCCATACATTAGCATTCATGTTCTACAGTCAACGACCATATAGCGGCATAGCTACAGTAAGTAGAAAACTTGTTAGATGCTTTAGTAATTTTATTAAATCGCGAATATCCTGTTAATGCATCACATAAATTAAAAATAAGACTGAAAACAGCGCATATATAAGTATGGCACGGGAATATTTGAGCATAATAAGCCTACACAAGACAAAAAAATACATTCCACAATATTCTTATCTTTTAACCTACAGCTTTACACATTTCGAAGACGCATAAAAGATTATTTTTATACTTGCTTAAGTGCGAAAGTAAAAACAAAAAATAGTAAACTAGCATTAAATAAATAATGTTCAAACTAACAATTTATTCACCACATATAAAAATCCAAGACCAAAATACTGCGCCATAACAAAAAATAATACACAAAGACAAAGATTTCTAAACTTCAGTGACAACAAGCATGATGGGAAGTTTCAATATAATTTCAGAATCAACCACAATAAAATATTGCCAAACAGAGATTAGAGAAAGTTACAGATGGAGCATAAACACAGTTTGTTGGTATCTCTGCTGAAGCCAGGGGACGTAAGGGGGAAGCAGGTCGCCGCCATATTGTGACATGAAGAAAATCGCATTTTCTCATAAGTGATGTATGTATGGTGTTGGAAAAGTGCATGAATATTAAACAAATAAAGACTGTTGACTCGAGAAAAATGGTTGTGTACAAGAGTATGTAGTAAACTACATTTCTATATACTAAGTGGAAACTTTTAGCGCCAAATTGGAAGTGTTTTACTGAAATTAGGACAGCTGTGTTAACGTTGGATCGTGTTGGATCGGAATTCGAGCTCTTAGAGTGGGTATTTACGTGAAATGCCGTCTTGTTCAGCATATGGGTGCACAAACAAGAGTGCAATGAAGGGGGCTGAACAGCTGAAAGTAGAAAAACAGAAGAAAATAACTTTTCACAAGTAAGTTTAATCATTGTCCTCGAGTGTTCAGGTTAGGTTAAAACATGCCTCTTGTTTGGGCCTAGTATAAATATATATTAATACTGGATACAGAATATATACATACACATTTTTGGCAAAATAGAAGTAGGCCTTCTTATAAAATCATGGTCATGTAGTTTTGCATTTCTATTTTTGTCGTTTTGCAACACAATCTTGATAATAAACGAGATACAGAAGTATGTAAGCCTAGTTGATGTTTCATTAGAATTATACTATAGATGACAGTCTTATTGTTATTACATTCATATGAGCCAACCAAGTTAATTTAACATATTTTACAAACCTAACCAGCAATTTTTTTTTATTCTGTATTCAGTTGTAACATTTGTTAAAAAAATAAAAAGCTACAGTTTGGGTTTTATTGATATCTAGCATAAAACTATTTGGAACAAACTATTCTTGATCTTCATGCAAATAAGTTTTAACAATATCATTTAACCTATCAAGATCGAAAAAGTATGAACATTTATAAGATTGGTAATAGAATAAATAATATTACTTGATATCAAATTCCTTTGAAGATAATTAATTGTGTTGTTTAGCAGCAAGGGTGCTAAACATCCTTGTAGTTTACCATACATTAAATGTTCTGTCTCAGGCCTTTTATTATTGATAGTGCTTCTCCCGCAGAACATATCACTCCCTTACAGTTCTCACAAGCATATTATATACAAGCATGTTATATTGAATACCATGTCATTTATCATTATGGTGACTAACAAAGGTCCCAACACACTACCCTGCGGTACTCCTGACGTAACCTCTTCCTTCTCTGACATTGCTTTCCCCACTCTCACACTCTGAGACTTCGTCCCCTGAGAAAGTCCCCAATTCATCTCACCAACGACTTGTCCTCTAGCAGATCGTATACCTTCCTCATCATCATTGCATGAGACACCTTGTCAAACACCTTTTCAAAGTCTATGAAGCACGCATCTACCGGTACCTGCTTCCCCAATTCAACTTCCTGCACCATATCCTCTAAAAAAAACCTGCCAACGGAGTCTCGCCTGAATAACCCTTTCTGAAACTATGTTGGTAGTCCTGAAGCCAATTCCTCTCATTCATAATGTTAACCACATACTGCACCAATAATCTCTCCGTTACCTTCCCCGTACATAATATGAGACTCTCAGGTCTGTAACTGCCAGGCCTCCCTTTATCCTCATTCCATTATGTTCCCTAAATAATCATGTTTTGCCTGCTTTATTTAACTTTCTAGCTCCCTTCCCATCTGCTTCATACATTCCCAGGCTGTTGTCCTACCACTACTTTTCCACTTTGCATACTTTTTTCTAAATTTCCTATACAATCTATACATAATTGCTTTCATAGTCTTCCAGCATACTCTTAATCAGTGCACCAATTGTACTTACAACCTTTATAAGGCAAAACCGTTCAGCAAAGATATAATTTTTGGTTTGAAAATAATTGTATAGGCTATGATAGTTTTCAACAGTTTTAGAGAAAATAGAAAATAGATAACTTTGGTAGGTCTGCTAGCATGTTTTGGAAGCTAGCATTACACAGTTGAAACTACCAGTATGACCATTATCATTTTTTTTTCTTTCAAGAAAACAAATTTTCTCCCTTTAATTTTTAAATGCATATTTTATCTTGAAATCTCTATATTCTTTGTGTAAAGCTGGTTGGTGGCCCTTACTTACTGATGCTAACAAGTGCAATGGTATCATTTCAGGTTTCCGAAAGACTTGGAGAAGCAACAGCAGTGGATAAAAGCTGTGCGAAGAGAAAACTGGGAACCGTCAGCTCTTCTCACTTTGCTGACGAGTGTTTCGACAGGAAATCTCTGTGCTATGTGAGACTATGGAAGAATGCTCTTCCAAATATATTTCCTGCTTTTCCACCTCACTTGCAAAAGAATCTGTACCAACTGCTTTTCCTGTACCTATGTGTTGTTGAAATTGGTTCTTTTACAATTTTGCTTCAGCAGTTCTGACAACTTAAATCAATATTTTTCTTGTATGACCCTAATTGATACAAAAAATTATTTCATGCAACAAATTTTTTTGATTGTAATGATGGGATCATAATTTAATGAGCAGTTTCGATGTTTTGGGGTTTAGGTAACTAACTTAAGGAAATGTATTTTTGGTGACTATACCAGTTGTAATGATGAAGTAAATATTAAAAACGTACATAGATTATACCAAATCAAAGTTTTTTGCATGTTAATATATAAACTTAGAATGCAAATTTAAAAAGAGGTAAAGCCTAAGAGATACTTCTTGCATTTATTTATAATAATAGTTTAAACACTCACAATTAGGCTACCGCCCGGTGGCGAGTGGACTCTTCACCATCCCCACAGTACCAATCCTCCAATCCTGTCCTAAACTTCCCAACCCACCTCACAGACACCAAATCCTCCGGCAGAACGTTCCATTCCCTCACAGTCTTTACCAGCATAGACTGTTTACCCCTCTCCGTACTCTTCCATACCTTTAAAAATTAAATACCTAGGTATAGAAACAAATTTCAAAAACTTCAGTAAGAACAGACATACTATTATCAACAAATAATGTATATTAGTTGGAACAAAAATAATTGCAATACCTTCTACAATTATTTTTGCAGGAATTAGCAAATATTGCATCTGAAATCATGAACTTGGTGTTTGATACTAAGTACCTAACACAATAGAATAATTAATGTATTGTGTACTGTATTTGGAAAATCTTTTTTGCATAAATATTTTATCCTAATATATTAATGTCTAAATTACAATTTTTATTGTGATTATAGAGGACTACCAAAGTGTGTTATGTATTCTTTACTTACAAGGTTAGGTGAGGTGGATGTCATTTAATTGCATTTACTTTGTCACAGAAACTCTAGTTCACTTACGAACACAAGATTAATATAAAGTGCAATCTGGAAAACACTACAAGTAAAGTTTATCGGGTAAATGTTAAGCAGAACCCGCATTCTGAAATAATATTATTAAAAATCTCAAAATAACTTTATTCTATTCTATGCTTACGTTGTATACGATATTTCCTTTAATATTTTCTTTGCAACATGAAAATTTTTAATAAGTAAATGAGTATATGTATATGCAAATAATTACTTTTAAGAGAACATGTATAGTTAACAATTCAGAAATAATGTTATATTTTTAGAGTATATGTTAATATTTTTTCTATGTTATAGTAGTGAGTAAAAGTTGGCTTAGGCCTACTACATGTTTTTCTTCCAGTTCAATGACTGCAAGTAATATTGTAGATTATGTAACTTTTGTAATTATATGAGTGCTACTTATTGTAAATTTTCTAACATCTGTAATTGTACGAGTTCTTGTATTTACTGGGGAAAAAATGAAAAAAATTGTGTGTACATTTGTGTACTATAATATCATAGCTGATTTATATGTCTGGACGTTCAAAAATTATTAATTAAATTTATGTGGAAAGTTGTCAATGTACTGTCTGTCGTTAGATATGGTTTATGGTGTGAGCTGTATGTGACAATTTTAGAAAGAGAAATTTCTGTGTAATTTTAATACGGTTTGTAGAAGAATTTGTACTGCATTTTTTACTGAATCTGAAGCTGTTTTATCTATTTTCATTTTGAGAAATTCTATGTAAATGTGTAACTTCATAAATTTACACAACTTGTATGCACATTTGTAATATATGTTTGTTGCCACGGTATATCAGTCTAGATGTTATTACAATACAAATTTTGTACTACAGCAGGATTCACTGGCATTAAGATACATATTTCTTGTCATTATGTACATCAAGTAGGTACAAAGTACAGATTATCATTAACTTTCTTCTTGAGTATATTAGGCACTTTTTTAATGCCGGGTAATTTCAGGACTTACCACTGAGAGTTTTAAATTTCTATTAATTGTAATGGAACTTTGCCCCAGAAATTTGAAACTACTGTATACAGTCGTTTCACGCATACAATCCAAGTAGGCATCCTCAACTTTCTCAGGAACTTGTACTGAACATTGCTTGTGGTACACTGCTTTAATGTATGTGTCACACAATTGCCTTTGCAAAACATTGTTATTTAATCAGCCGAATTATTACTTAGAAGTATTTGTTTCATTTCAATTCTTTAGTTTTATTTTTAACTTAATGATATTGTAATTGTGCATTGTTTTCCTGTGAAAATCTAGGAATAGCTTTTTGTTTCTGCTTGTATCAAATTTTCTAAATGAATAAATTTATAATGAAAACATTTATGAAATTGTGGTAGTTATTTTTATTTTGTTATTTCTAATAAGAGCAATGATTGTTAAAAGTTATTTGGGCCTGTGTCCCCCCCCCCCCCCCCCCCCTTAAAACAGGAGTGACGATTAGCTGTATTGAATACGCATGCCAAACACAGTTTTGCCTCTGCGCAGACATGTAACCTAGCATGCTGTGTTTGCGCTGAAAGTGTTTTCCAATAGGACTTTTAAAGATTCACCCTATTATTTGATTTGTGGAAAATGTGTGTTAATTCCAACCCAGGTTTCTATCATTTTGTTTTACGATTACTGCCGGTAATTTCCCAGCAACAACAGTGTGAAAAAGCTATTTTCACCACTTCTGAGGAGCTTGGTAATCATGTTTTGAATAAGCGGACAGCATTTATAATTGATAGCAACGTAGTTTGTGTGTGTCTTCTTTCCTTAGATAAAACCATTGGAAATATGTTTAATAACTATGCATGAAATAAACTTCTCTTACCGCACTACAGTACAGTTTATGCACCAGGTTCAGCTAATTCAACAAACAACTGTAGGAGCATAGGAGCATAGGCAGGGTTTTCATAAATGGCAGAAAAGGAGGAATACTTTTTTTTTGAGAAATTTGAATCTAAGTTATATTCTATAGTGCAGAAACAATAACTTACACAAATATACAATTATGGTGAAAGTCTACTCTCCACTCTTTCCTACCCTTCCCAAAAAATAGTGTCTTAGGGAATCTAACGTAACATTTGCCTTACATTGTATTTCTTGTTTTAATGTAGGTAACCCAAAACTTTTCCGATGCTGGAGTATGCAGCTGCAGTATGGGATCCCTTCAATGAAGGAGAGAAGGTTCAGAGGAGGGTGGCTAGGTGGGTGAGAGGCGAGGGCGAGAGGATTAGAATGAAGGTAACTACAGACCATCAGTGATGGTGAAGGAAATGGGGTGGAGTTCATTGAAGGACAGGCTAAGGGTAGAGTGGCTGTTCAGGGTGGTGAAGGGGGAGGGAGGATGGAAAAGTTTAGGTTCCCAATTAGTCAGAGGTGACTACAGAGGGAGAGGTAACAACAGTGAGAAGATCCGAAGGGTTTGGAGGAGGATGGAGAGGGGTAGACAGTCGATGGTGGTGAGGGAGTGTAATGTACTGAGGGGGCAGCTGGTGAAGGTTGGGGGTGTTGGATTGTTTAGGGCACCCTGGTCTGGAAAGGGAGTGATGTATAAAACTCCACCAGGCGAAAGCCCAACTGCAAGCCATAGTTATTATTATTGTAAACAAAACTCAAGGGCGAAAGTGAGGCCAAGGCCTAATCTGCACCCTTTACAAAGGATCACCACTCATGTGCAATGGAATAAAAAACCGGGGGTCACTTTGATAAAGTAAAAAGCTGAGAAAAACAATTTCGACTCTACACGTGGTGACGGCAATCATTTGCGATTCAAATTTAGTGCGAAAATCCACTTAATGATATGTTCGGCAAGTCGGTAAATGAGTTAACCTCAGTGCAATTTCTGTCGGAAAGACCAATTATGTTACAAAAAAGGGAAGGGCATTACATTTCGAATCTATATATGGCTATATGTTTGTCAAACGTAGCTGCGGTCAGGATTATTCTATACTGTAGTCAAGGTCACATGAACTTTTAAGCTGGTTGATAAATATATGGGTTCATTCTCCTTTATTATAGCATTTTGGGGTTACCAGATACAATAATTTAAAATTTTCTCACGGAAAAATACGCTGACATACATACGATGTCTTGACGTTGTATTTATTTTGCTTTCCGTCAGATGAGAGTTATTATGACATCTTACGCACATACCAGCTGTTCGCGAATGTAAACAAATGGCCGCCATCTTCTTACGTGAACAAACTGGCCTCACTTTTCAGAGCTTATGCTCCATCTGTAACTTCTCTAATCTCTGTTGCCAAACGAATCTTGCTGAAATATTACTGAAACTTCATTTATAGACATGAGTACTATATTTTCAATGAAATGTTTATGAAATATTCCAGAAACACGACAGTTGAAATGTAATCTATTCGAAACATAGTAATGTTACTGCAATATCACAAACATGTTACTGAAACATTGTGTGCTGTATGGGTTGTTTATTATCATTTTTTTTAAACCAACCGAAATTCTAAGCACATAACCAATCACATGCAGAAATAATCTATGATGGATTATTACCTCAGAATTCACTAAAAAATGCTATCTGAAAATCTACTATTTTTTCTAAATAAATAAGGTCACAGAGTCACCAGATCTAAGAGTGGATATTATGTAGGGACTCCAATCTATGAACCAAAACAAATCTAGATTGACAGAAAAGGAAATTAATTTATTTTCTAAAGCTTTAATAACGAAAAAATAAAATACAAATACACAAAGAATAATTAAATTAAAAATTATAATAAACAATTATAATTTTTTTTTTAGTATGTGTTTGAACTCTATTATTGGTTCAATAAAGTTGAGTTCACAAATTATGAATTTTATGATATAGTTTTTATATTTTTTAATTTTAATAAAAAAATTAATAACAATAATTTCTAACCATTTGCTTTAGCAAGGAGAAATTTACAAGTTTCAAAATTACGAAATATTAGAGTAATCTGGATGTTTATGTTGATCATCATGATAGCTGTGCTGATGATAGCTGAGAAGATGATGAGGATAATGGCTATGCGGCTGGTGTTAAAACAAAAGATTATTGTGATTTTCACAATAATGACATCATCAGATATATTATATGTACCTATCTTGGGATGGTCTAAATGATTTTGTGGCCAGGGTGATACATTTAATTGTTTCTTTTTGTGTAGGAACCTATACTAATATGTATAAGATAATGCCCATATTTGAACTCATGCATATTTTTTTCATTGTATTTTTACATTGGTCGTACCTGTGTGAATTTATGTTAGATTGAATTCTAAAGAGGGCTGTAATATGCTATTATACAGGTTAATTTGATGGTGTTGTTTGTTGGTTTGATAATTTATCACTAAGATTTATGGATTTATTGCGGGTTTGTAGGTATAAAATTATTTACTCAAAATATTTCATGAGCAACTAATTTTTTCGCTCAGTTTCACACATGCATGTGTATGTTCTGAATCTAAATAAGTATTTAATGATTTAAAATTTTCTAACTATTTTATTTTTTAACTATAATATTTACCATGTCAACTATCGTCATGCAGAAGTTTAACGGCGTGAGTAGATAATGACAGTGTGCTGAGTAACTCTTGGGTCCCCGATGCCGTGAATTGGTTGAATCTGTTATGGCTAACTCAGGCTCTCAGACATTATTGAGCGATGAGTCATGATTCCGGAAGTACCTCGCGACCATATATTTAATTGCCATAGGCAATAGTGGTTGTACTTGGTCCTTGCTATAGAGGTTAATCATACTTGTTGCAAGGTTGCTACCATTTTTTTTTTACCGTTCACACCTTGACACATCACAGATCTGCCAAAACTCACGAGTTGTTTTGAACACCGGCACACGAGCCATGTTGTTTGCTAAAATTTTGGCGATATTTAGGTTAGGTCGTTTTCAAGCAAGGGCTAATTTATGTTATCTTGAGGGGTGGAATGATTAGTTGTAGTTTGTGGGTTTAATTTAAATATTTCGTTATAAATGAGTAGAATTGGGGTAAAGTATTAATTTTTACTTTTGTAGATATCTTGACGCCGACTGCCAATGCTCCTCTATGTCGCATAGACCGCTATGCCTCATCAACGTCTCGCAAAGGCGTGTGCACCGAACGCGCTCGTGCGCGCAGCAAAGTGTAGTTCGTGCGACGAGGCGAATGCCAGGCAACGAGTGCTACGCCGGCGGAAGGATCCGGCCGGGTGTGGCATATCCCTCCGCCGCACTACAACAAATTAATTTATGTATATTTTTCCACAGGTTTTTATTAAACATTATTTTTCATCAATTAATATTTCAGTCCTGTCAAAATTATGTTTCACTGTGCGTTTTGTCCCGAACCTGGCTGGTTCAGTTTCCCGCGAAATTCACACGTTTCCGCGGGAGGGCTGGCGGTGGAGGGGGGTCGCGCGCGGTGACACCGTCAGTGTCCTTCAGGAGCTCTGACAGGCCGGCAGCCTGCGCGCAACGCGGAACCATCAACCTTTGCTTTCACCGACATGTGGTTTCAATAGTGTAATATTTTCATAATCGTTTATGTACAGTTCTGCGGCCGGTCTCAATCTACCATGAGGTATTTCACTTAATTAAATCAGTGCTCCAAGATGAGTGTTCTAAATAATACGTGAGTACTGTGGGGAGTCTACGAGACTTTACGTCGGCGCTTCACGCCCCAACTTAGCTTACCGGCTACTTAGTTTTGGCCCGCACGGGGCAGCCAGAAGGCGACACGTGCCACCGAACGTACTAACGAATCAGTCCCTGGGACACATCTAGATATCACGTAGAGTCGCCGGAGACGTGGGCCTACGTTCCACTAGCCCAGTATAATAAGTGTTATGTAATAGTGAAATGGTTGCTCATTAAAGTATAATTTGTCATGTTAGAGTTTAGGTATCACCGCTGCATGGTATCGTGCCATCAAATGTACTAACGAATCAGTCCCTGGGACACATCTAGGTATCACGTAGAGTCGCCGGAGACACGGGCCTACGTGCCACTAGCCCAGTATATTAAGAGTGCGCGATACATGTGGTTCCGAGCAGCAAAATCGACGTTTGCGGTGGAGCAGATTCTGTAAATACAATGACATAAATTGGATTTTGGTAAAATAGTATTTACAGAGTAAGGATGGATCATAAAATCTTATTACTCGAAATTTTGGTATGTGTCTTATTTTATTAACTAATTATTCCTAAAAACGGTGAAGTTTAGTAGACGAATGCTAGTATAATTTGATTGGAAATGGGAAACAAAAAAATAATAATATACAACACATATGTGTGCATGAGTTAGAAACAGCAGGATGCATTTAGAAGCAATACCAGCTGAAAAATCTGTTCCGCCGTAACCTTTGTAATCGGTATACGAAGAACGAATTTTACACATCGTAGTTCACGCGTCCACACACAGATGTCGGGCACTCCGTACGCAGAGGAGCATCCGAGACCGGCCGCAGCGTGGGAAGATAGCGCGGGAAAGGGCGGGCGGCGCCGGGCTGGCGAAGCCAGTGCGCATTCCACGTTCACACGCTGGTGACAGTAGATAGGACAAACTGAATCCTTAAAAATGAGATCATACCATGTTTCACCAACATCGGAAAAAAAAATTACAAGTTTTGATCTCTTTAGTTTATTACATATCCAGTTATTATAATTACATACGACCATCTTTGTATTGTCTCGTGGTAATAATGGGATTTGAAAGTAAAAGTATATAATTTAAAAAGGCCACTGAAAACTAGATGCTGCGTGGCATTTGGCTGAAAACGAAAATTAGAGCACGTTGGCCTGTCGTTCTCCATATTACCTGCTAGGGCTGCTACTGTAGTTTTTGAAATTGAAAATTAAAAAAAAATTAATAATGGAATGGAAAATAAATATAATAAACAGAAATAAAATTCATTACTAAACGATCATCAGTTTCAATCTGGCTGTATAATTAATTTGGATTTACTAGTGCAGAAAAATGTTCTATAAGTAAATACACTTGTTGAACTTTACTCTAAATAAATTGGTGGTCATGTAAGTAAAGGCGTCATAGCTTTAAACTAACGTTTGAGGGTTCGAATCCATTATTAATCTTTTTTTTTCTATTGCGGAAATAGTTTAACGTCCCATTATAAGGACTAACATAAAGTAATTTTACAATATCAGTAGCCTTTATCGAAACAATATAAAATATGGCGACTACAAAGGTGCCAACTATCACACACTAAACCTTTCTCAGGTTGTATCTGGCTGTAATTTTTTTGTTGTCAAGTTGCAAAGAAATGGTATGATCGCAAGGGTTTTGTTTACAAATTTAAGCAAACGATCATTACTATGGGAGTGGCGCCTCTCCCTTTACTTACTCTATGTGCTGCGGCCGGAGGTTTTTTTTCCCCCTCGTTGCAGTAGGTAATAGTCGTTAATATTTAATGATATGTTGTTTATAACGACAAAATACACACAAGTAATACCAAATGTATTTAGTTCGAAAAGTTAAAGAAATAAATTGGGGTGAAAAAGGGGGGGGGGGGGGGCAAATGGGCCAGCCCCGATTTTACAAAGGCAGCGATTTTACGAATGTCATCCTTGGAACCGTGAGCCAAGGGCGCCCATACCCATGGGCAGGGTAGGGCCGTGGCCCCCTCCCCCAGCTTTCAGGAAGAGGAAAAAATGTATGGGTTTTTGAGGATTTTTGGCAAATTGTAATTTTTGACACTTTTTGTCAATTTTTGAAGGTCTGCCCCCTCCCCTTACAAACTATTTTATAGTCTTCCCCCCCCCTTACAAACTGCCATATGGGCGCCCTTGCCGTGAGCATACGTAAAATCGTGGTTCTAGTATTATTTAAATGTGGAAACTAACAAGTGTTGTCACAAAAAACGAACTCGAACCCAAATTTATTGACACGAACTTGAACCGAACTATTTCAAAGTTCGGTTCGAGTTCGAAATTTCGAACGTTCGCACAGCCTTATGCAATACAGTAGAGCACTCCTCAACCGGAATCATTGGGGGGAGGTCTATTCCGGTTATGGGAAAATTCCAGGTAAGGGGAGTTGCGGTAGGGAGGCAAATAAAAAGGCCTTTACATGCTGCACATATTAACTTATATGTATAGCCAAACTTCTACTGTAAATATTTTCCACAGTTATAAAACCATACAATAAAAAATATGTAGATCTACAAGTACTGTTTTCAAAACGTACCGGGTCGTAAAACTCCGGGCTGGTTAAATAACCTTCATTCTAGCAAGCTGGCAAGCGGGTGTTTCTTATCTCTGTGGGTGGGTGGGGGCGTGCGTGAGCGAAGAGGATGATGAAGAGAGTTCGGGTGAGGTAGTTTGTTTAAAAACACATAGATAGAAAATACAGATAAAAGTAGACTGTTTAACCATATATTAAAGTATAAATATTTACATAATACATATTTGCACACTAAATTATTGTCTACAAACTGAAAGCATCACACATTGGAAGTATATGTTACTCGCTATCACGTGTGTCAGCGTGTATAGTGGGAGTCGGTGTACATACTCTCGGGCCGGCCGGAATTTTCCGTTAACTTGACATAGTGAATCAATGAAACTACTTATAGGATAAATATCTTTATAGTAATTCACGTCCTACGCGAAAACCAGCGGTGTATTTACGTAATGCGCGGGAAAGACAGGCTATAATTAGCTCTCTGACAGACGTGCGCGCGCGCGCCTACATATACAGTCAGGCAAAAGCAAAAACGCCTCGTTCCAGTGCGGAAATGTTTTGGAGGTGTTTTGTAATGTTTTAATTTTTTTGGAAAATTAGTTCCGGATATCGGGAGTTCCGCTTATGGGACTTATTGTTGAGGGGTGCTCTAACTGTACTACTCTTGAAATGTCACAAGTGAATGGAAACTTATCAAATAAGCGTAGCATAGCAATTATATATCGCTTCTATTAAAAACATGATTTCAGAGGATTTAAAAACGGCTATCCAGGACTCTTTTTGGTCATTACATATTTTCTATTGCTACATCTGGACACACATTAATGTTAATTGTTGCTGACATCAAATAACACAGTAAAAACAAATACTAAACGTCCAAAATATATACGGCACAACTGCATTGCCAATTCACTATCTAGCACTAGCGGCCGGCCGAGGTCGACGTGCGACCTGAAAGATAAGGTGTAACGCTGTAAGCAACTACCGCGTCTACCATAAAAGGCAAGTGAATGGGTGTTGTGGGTTTGACGGAGGGGGAAAAGTAAAGGGAGGAGGGCATCGTGTTGTGAGGTTGTACGGGCCAGCAGATGTTTTCCTCAACTGTAGTTCCGGATAACTGGATGCCGGATACACGGGGGAGGAGTACAGTATAATAGAATATTATAATTACATCGTAAAATGTTATTGGTCCCGAAATGTTTGTATCAGTACGCGGTGTAACATAGTTACACTTATTTGTAAGTGAGGAGTATTTCAAACTTTTGGGCACGGTAAACGAATCTTACGAGATGCTATAGCTTCAATTATTTAATGTGTACTACTTTTGGCGGTGAATCCTTTTTGTACCCTTGTTCTGTTTTGTGCGAGTACATTACAATAATCGTAATTTTCACCGCGACTGAAACTGGAGAACATTGTAAAAAATCTCACGTGTCTAAAAATTTCATAAATACGCATGAACAGATGAATAGAAAACAAATTGCAATGGCTACTAAGGTACTATTCCATCTTTAACAATTAATCGTTAATTTGTGGTATCATATGTGGTTTTCTAATAAGACTATGCTTTATTTCAAAATAAATTTTGACGTACTTTATATAGTAAATTTAAAAAAAAACTTATTGGTGGAAAATAACTTGAAAGTTTATGTATTTTATCGCTCAAAGACTTGTTGGAACCTACAGCTTCGAAGCAATTTGATACCCCGAAAATCTTAATGAAATTTAAGAACCGTTACTAATACTTAGCTAACCAACATGAAGGATTTTGGGCTCTTTTGGCGAAAAACCGAGACTGCCTAAAATGACTCATGCAAACTGAGTCAATAAAGGTGCTTCACCTACACCATTACAGACATCCTGCACTACGCCAAGAGACCCTGACCCTTTGACCCCATAACACGTAACATTTTTGAAATATTGTATTTCCCCCAAATTTAATGTTACTGACAATATTTCATTTTCGTGACTTTTTATTAATACATACACGACTATGTGACCTTGAACTTTACTACATACCAAAATGAGCCAAAAATCCCCCCCCCCCCTTTTTATATAGGGGAGAGTTGGCTAAAACGGGGTACTTAGTGTTTATATGCTCATTAAGTGGCTGGTAATCATACCTGAGTATCCATTATTTGCAAGGAAACGCTATATATATCCCTACTGATATTGTGCATATGAAGAGTCGGATCCAAGCAATGTGAAATAAAACATTAATAGTTTTCTTTCATGTTGCTAAGTACCCTGTTTTATCATACCGGTCGGATAAAACGGGGTACATCAATGTCGAACATATAAGTGCAGGTATTTAGATACAAAATGAGACATATTTAATAAAAAGTGTTGTCAACGTTATAACATATGATTTATGACTTGCATTTATATTACAGTTTACTATGATACATTAACAAATAGCACAATAAGGAAGTCAAATGTCATCATTATCATTTTCTGAGGATCTCATTTTTCAAAATGCCTGAAATCACAGACTCTCTGAGTATCAGTGCAAGTTATACAACACATTTATACCAAAAACAATATTCTATCGTTGGCAATAATCACAAGTGTAAGGAACAACATCATCACTGTCCATACCTGCACACTGTTCGTGTGCCCATTCATCGCACATAACACACTTAATCCACCCTTCTTCTGATTTGGAGTTTGAATACAAGTCATAGCAGAAGAGACATGCTGCATTTGTTTCCTCTTCATCAGATGTTTCAGAGTTTTCCTGAGTCATTACGGATATTTTACTGCATTTTTTTATTACTGTGGTCTTTGCGAGTTGTAGACTCATTAACATGTGACCTGTCTCTAGATGAATTCAGTTTTCTTTTTACTGTTTTGGGATTAGCCGTAGAACTATGCGCAGATGTCTTACTTTGTGCAGCAATTAGGCCTAGTTCATTTTTATAAGGGGAGCTTGTGAGGATCACAGTTTTGCCACGTCTCCTGTTATTTTTGGTTTCAACCTTCCTCAGCTATAGGTATTGGTTTAATGTCTTTCGGTGACACAGCAAATGCCGATGTGGCTGTTGATGTGGATGCTTCGCCATTCAAAAGACACTGCGAAAATGGCCCATGAGATTCACGTTGGCTAGATGCAGGTTCAGGTGTGCTGGCCATAGGTTCAGATTCAGCCATGGTATGTTGTACCAATGGTTGGTGGATGCTTGAAATGGCCAAACTTTGCTGACGAGACATTTCTTCTAGAGGCCTTTCAGTGGTTTCAGCAGGTTGGAACATCCAGTCAGGAAATACATTACGATCAAGTGGAAATATCCCAGTCTTCTTGAATGCATTCACAGCTGTCTCAATTGATGCCGCTTTCATGAAACGGCACCAAAAAGTTTCCCAACTTGATTGATTGTTATTGGTCTTCCCGGGTGGGACTGCAACCACTTCCTGGCCTCTTCGGAGTAGTAATTGCTAAGTGGAGCCATGAAGGACACATCCAGAGGTTGCATACGATGCGTGCAATGTGGGGGGAAACATAGAAAAATTATGTGGTTGTTGCGTGCCATATCGATCACCTCAATATTTTTTGTATGCGTGGCATGCCCATCCAATAAAAGTAACACAGGCTTTTCCTCGGTAGGGTTAGAAAACTCTATGAATCGTTTGAGCCACTTCAAGAGCCTTTCATAGTAGCATCCTCAAGCGATAAACCAGTTCTGGCTTTTTTCACTCTCGCTTCGAGAGTTGATTGTGGGACGCCAAACATTTTAAAGCTTTAAGGTATCCCATTCTGGCAGCCAAAACCTCAGCAACTGCATTTTACATAGCATCTTGAGACCAAGACTGTCTGTTGGTTTGGCGAACATAAGGCATGATGATTCGCTGTCTAAATAAAATACTGTACATTAATTTGTGCCCGAAATCAAATAAATAATGGTTTGGAACTTATGGGTAACAATATCAAATGATCATTGTACTTAAAGCTATAGTTAAGAAATGGTTTGATAAAACAGGGTATAGTCGGATAAAACAGGGTACTACCCTGTTTTAACCGACCACGCAGTACCCTGTTTTATCAGACTACGCCTTGCTACAAAATAAATTTATTTCTAAGGAAAGATGAGAAACGTACAAGTTAGTACACACACGTATTTGTAGTGCATACTACACTCATTTCTATGCCCACTCACCTGTATAGTTTGACGGTTTCATTCATCTGCAGTTATCATACAAACAAAAGCCAAAAATTACATCACATCAGTCAGAAAACACACTTTTCTCAATAGACAACGCTTGACGCTGCCGACTGCCGCGCTATCTGTTGCTGGCTAGCGGTAATCGTACGAGTAATTAACTGACACGAGCAGAGATAGATGGCAGCACGTTATAGTGGAAATAACAGTGGTACCCCGTTTTACCAGACCACCCGGTTTTGTCCAACTCTCCCCTACGCCCATGGACCTATCCTACTGTAAATTCATTTCATATAATTTTCTTAAAATATAGGTACTCCATAATCTTTTATATTTTCTGCACCCATTACTTATTATTTTGTGGATGCGATTTGTAAAACTTCGATTCTTGCAAGGGCCGAACACGGAATGTCATCTTTCTAAAGTATTCTATATACATTTTTAAAGTTACTAATGTATTATATATATTATATGTGTAAACTTTCTACTGTATTCCATATAAATATATATGTAAACTTTCTAATGTATTCTATATACAACGTGTATCTAAAACATACTGACAAATTCTGGCATAATATTCCTGGCGAAAATACAAGACGTAAACCTGTGTACCATACTTTTCTCGTCAATGGATTCGGAGTTTTGAACCCCCAAAAATCAAATTTTCTTATTCTTGAATAACTTGCACTGCGTCTGATGATTTTGTAGAACGCAAATTTTTCACCACTAGATACGTAGGTTGTAATGAACATCCTTCAATGAATATAACTGCATTTCTGTTTTAGCACATTTTACCACCTGAAAAGCTAATAATAAATAAAAAAAACCGGGGCAGGCATTACAAAGCACGTTTGCAAGGTGTAAAGTTTCCTTTCTAAAAAAATCATATGCCACAGTTTACTTACTGATGATGTTAATTTCAAGATATGGAAAATTCCATTTTCGGAGGTTCGTAACTCGATTAATGAGTAAAGTGGTTATTAGGCTTTCGTCTTGTATTCTTTCCAGAAACAGCCTGCCGAAGTTTGTACGTATGTTTTAAATAGTCGTTGTGTATATATGTCAACTTTATATGTATTCTATATATAGTGCTCAATAACCAAGAGTAAACTTACTTTGGTTAAGTTTCTGAACCTATGACTAGCCAATTGAAAGAAAACGCTACGTAACATGAACGAAAAAAAATTCTAAAGTAATACATAATTTTTCACCCAAATTTATTACATGTTTCAATATTAATTTTCGATGGGCTCTTTCGTGGGCATCTTTATTGGAAGGCCGCGGTGTGCTAGGGTTAATGGCTGTCGCTCATTAGCTGTTATAGTATCTGTATCATATTTAGATATACCGTAGCTTCAATTACAAAATAGCCACTGAGCAACAGGCAGCAAGCCCTCCCACACCTTAGGCCGCGGCCTTCCACCATAGACGCTCTTAACGACACATATAATTTAGTCTAAAATTTGCCGCAATATAGATACACTACTTAAAATATAGCAAGACTCGCTGGAAAATGATTTAAACTAAGGCCAACGCGAATGCGAGTTCAGTAATTGAACCTTCAGAGGTAGTATATACATAGGTGGGTAGTTACAATGACCAAGTTCTACGTTACTACGTTATATGAGAAGAGACATAAGTTTTCTTTCTGTAGCGAGAAGTTGGCTGAATTTCAACATAACACAATAATTATATAGTGAACTGTCATTCAATTTCGAAAAACAGATATAACTTCCATTGAGATGAAGTCCATGTTGTCCGAATTTTGACGTTCACTTTTTAGAAAGTTTCTGGCAGTCCAATAGTTTACTGGTAAAATAAGATCTTTGCAATCCTGTTTACAGAGACCTTTCTCACAAGCTAAACGTCAAAATTCGGACAATGAAATAGATTATAGTAGTTCTGTTTAAATTATGATTACCAGTTGTGATTTCAATAATAATAATTTATGTGTAATATACTGTAATGCCAGTAACATTCACTTTTAAGTTCACTTAATTGGTTACGGAGCAAATATTATGTTGATCGATAAAAAAAGGTAATCTTAATTATACACAACATACATTTATAAAAGTTAAATTAAAGTTAAAATTAAAGTATGGACATTTGGATTTAGAGAAAATATAGAAACTAGTATCTAGGTCCATTGCGGGGGAAAAAAAAAAAAACAAATTCTTGTTTGACTTTTCAATCAAAAACGTAGACTACCCGGACTTCATGTTTTTTTTAAACTTCGAAACGAAATTTGGAGAAACAATTAGCAAATGTTCATGTAGAAAATAGTACACTAGCAAACTGATTAGAATAATATTTCCTGGAGTAGTTCAGCTTCAGTTGCCTGAGCCAGTGCCTAGTAATTCGGGTCATCCAGACAACGCTGACCAGACAGAGCGGAAAACTGTTCCAGCCTATCAGGACGCGCCATTGGTATTAACGCAACCTCGCGCGATAAGAGCAGAAAAAGTTGAGGTCAAGCCGATATTTTGTAATGCGGAAAGTGCCGAGATCGGTGATTTTTCAGAGTTTAATATGCTGTTATCTTCTCAAACTATTAACAAATTATGTTGTGTTTTATTCTCTACAAATCAACGGTACATTTGTTACAAAACACGAGTCAGAAACTTCAAGTGTATTAAAAAAGGTATAGATAAGAAGTTTCGTTCTGAAGTCAGACAGATGACAATACTAAACTATTAGGTATGTAGTGTAACCTTGTATCGAAAGTTTTATTTTTTTTTGTTTCGCTTGCAGTAAAATGTAAAATAAACATGAGTGATAAATTTACTTTGTAATATTTTATGTACCAGAACTGTTGTACGGTTTTTATTTAAACGAAGTGATGTTGTATCACACAGTAACATCCACGGACGCCGAAACAGTTAAGCATAAAAACGGCGTTCCTTTAAACGAAAAAAAAAAATGTTCTATCCGCTCTGCCTGGTTATGTATGAAACGGGCGTTATAGTCCAGTGTCGTCTTGTGCTTCTCAGCACATCACAAAGCCGTTGCGTTGGCTGCTACAGTTGACTCATCCCACCCCTATCAGCCGTCCTTCATTCTTCTTTGTGTCTCACTTCCCCCCCCTCCTTCCCCGCGGTGACATTCCGTTTTCCTACTAGTTCGTGGTATCTCCACTTGGGTTCGCACCATACGCCCGTGGCCGAACGCAACGCTATCCTACGAGGAAAAAATGAACTACTTCAACTGACCGCGTGCGAGAAAATATCATCTCCCACGCGCTCTTAAGTGTTAGGTAATAGTGAAGTGTGTTGTTCGTCAAGACTTAATTCGTCATGTTAGAGTGTTTTTTGTAACCGCCGCACCACGTGTACAAGTCCGCCCCTCACGCGCATTAAAATCGTGAGCCGCCACTGAGGATGTGAGCTGCGCGTGTGACTAGTCGCATCGGGAAAACCGTTACGGCCAGAACGGGCAGCACTATGTATAGGGCTGTGCCGTAATGAATTCATCAAATATCCTCCAGAGACTTTGTGTTCTTCTTCAGGCGTCCCGAGTGGCCATAACAGCTCGGGGGGCCCTACTGCGTTAACCTCTACCTCTAGCCACAAGGCCGAACCCTCCCTGAGATCTCGGACCCAAGCAAAAATCACGTAAAAATCATAGGAGGTAATGGGGACGGCGTCAATCTATCTATATAGCCTTTTAAAAATTTTGGTTAGTTATCAGAAAATTTGAACATTTTTTTCTTCTTGCTACTTCTGTGTACTTAAACTTATGTGTGAAAATGTAGCATGTTGACTTTAAATATTTTTCAGCTAAATGCTTCTCTGTACATAAAAATTTGTGTAAGTTACCAGTTACCAGGACTTTGAATATTTTTTAACTACTTCTGAATAACTTGTTATTACAGTACTTTAACTTTTAAGTGATTTTTTAGGTTAGTTTCGGGCAAGGTAGTGCTAACTTATGGATTAGATTAATAGCTTTGTAGTTTTTAGGTTTGAGGTTATGTATGCAAAATTTTCGTGTAACAGTTAGTTACATTGTTTTCTGATTTATTTTGTTACAGTTCTCTGTATGTCAAGCTTGTATTGTGTTTCTGTACACTGAGACCAGACTACTGATTGCAGTGATAGCATCAACCATACAGAAATATTGTTTGGCCTGATACTTTTATGGAAGCTAATAACTGCTACTATCATGAACGTCAGTGTGCCGACAACCTGAATCATGACCTCCAGCAGTGGCAGGATAGTTACTCGAGGCAAGAATTTGCAGCAGCATCTGGCAACATTTAATGGTGCTGTCCCGACGACATCACCCACATTGTGTTTCTTCTGCTACAAGACATTTGCCTATGATAGTGATGCCGTCATGAGAAGATGACTTGCGGTCTCAACCCTAACCACAAAGTCCACTCTTGTGAAAACTTGGGAAGAGAGTTCGGCAGGGTTGACAATTTGAAAGCACACGCCAAAGTGAGCAAGGGACCTGCTCCACCTCCTTTCAAGAAGCAGAGATTGCCGATGCTCAAGCCTGCAGCTAAACCTAAGCCAGAAACCAGCCTAACAAAGTTGGTTGCCGGGGTAGGTGTGACCAAATTCCACGGCTTCATCATTGCCGAAGCGGGGTTCCGTCGCAATTTGAAGACTTATGTGCCAGAAAATAACCCCAGTTCTGCCAAGGACATATGTACGTACTTGGACTCAGTTAAGGCTAAATTAGTAAGCTAACTTGTAGAGGAGATTGAGGAGAATGGTGGTGCGCTCAAGTTCAACACCGTGCTTGACTGAGACTATGAAAAGCCGGTGGATACAAGTGAAGACAAGAGGACCTTTAAAACAACGAATGTTCCTCTCCACGCAGTTCATGAGGTGGAGGATGCCATTACTGAATCTATTTATAAAATATGTAAAGAGGAAGAAGACTACATGGGAAAGGGGTCCGGATGGACTTTGTCTGTTGTTAAGCGACTTCAACTGAGAATAAATAATCTTTATCCACTTCGATCTAGCTCCTATATCGAGCTACCTACCTGCATCAAAGAAATATTTGCGGTGGTAAATCTATAAAAATTTGGATGAGCACATACGATTTATGTTTGTTATATTTGCCAAGTATGTGGAGCGCGAGTATTTCAGTATGTTAATCAACACTACCATAATTTAGAGGGGAAGTTTAACTTCACTAACATCGAGTTTCCTACTCCCATACAGCAAAAACCATTGTTCGAGAAACATAATACTGGTGCCTACATAAATATCTACAGCATTGATGAGAACCAGATGATTTTACTAGCACGAGTCGCTCTAGAAGAGGAAAGAACATCACTTTAAACTTCTGCTGTTGGTCTTGAAATATGCTGTTTTTGTGGATTAGTGTTTCAAATATGAGAATTAATGTTTGAAATATACTGATTTGTGTTTGAAATATATGGATTTGGTGTGACCATTAGTAAATTCAACATCGATATTCGGATAGGTGTATGATTCTGAGTTTAAAAAATAATTTAATGTAATGTGCTTTCAGTTTTTCTTGAGTTATATATTATTTATTGTGTTTTTTTATATTGAACTTAGAATATATTGAGATATATCCATTTGTATTGCGAATTCCTGACACCAAATAAGAAATTTCCACATTTTAATCGAGTGGTACGTGAATAAAAATTTACCTTAATCATTCGAATCTATGTTAGGTACAGCTGAGAAACACTTACTTGTAAGATGATTAACATCCCCCTAGAGGTCAAGCAAAGACATCTATTTATAAAACAAAGCTGTATAAGTTAGCGTGTGATGCATCACCATACGGAGTTGGCGCTGTCATTACTTCATTACTCATGTATTCCCTGATGGATCGGAGAAACCCATTGCATTTGGCTCTCGTACATTGTCAACCACAGAGAAAAATTATTCACAGCTGGATAGAGAAGCTCTTGGAATTGTGTTCGGTGTTAAGAAATGTTTCCAATACTTATATGAGTTTCTCTTGGTAACAGACCATCAACCGTTGATTCACATCCTTGGAGATCATTGTGGTATTCCTCAACTAGCTGCAAACAGATTACAATGTTGGGCTGTGTTATTACAAGGTTTTGATTATAATGTTTAATATGTCAAGGGAGACCACAACGGGAATGCAGATGGGCTCTCCAGGCTGCCGCTTCACAGTCTGGAAATGTCTGAACAATTTTCATATCTGCATGTGGGCGTAAACGAATTTCTGCCAGTGACTGCAAGGGCCATTAGGCTGTCATCAGAACGAGACATTGTTTTAAGTAAAGTAATAAGGTACGTCAGGGATGGATGGCCGAGCGACGTGGAATCCCACTTAGAGGCATTCTACAAATGGAAACATGAGCTGGCATTGGAGCAAGGCTGTATTTTTTGGGGCCCCAGGGTTATCATACCACAAGCACTACGGGACAGAGTCCTACAAGAATTGGGCATTTGTAAAATGAAGGCATTAGCACGATCCTACGTGTGGTGGCCAAAAATGGACCAAGATCTGGAAAGGGTAGTTTCTTACTGTGATGCATGTCTCCAAAAAAAAAAGAAATGCCAGAGAAATCAACCCTCTTGTCATGGAGTTGGCCTAACAGGCCTTGGCAACGTGTACATGTGGACATAGCGGGTCCTTTTATGGGAAGAAGTTTCTTGGTGATTGTGGACAGTCACTCTAAATGGCCAGACGTTTGCGAATTGTCTGGCATAAGCTCAAGTGAAGTCATCAAAAAACTTCGTGGGTGGTTTGCTACTTATGGAATTCCAAGGCAGCTTGTTTCGGACAATGGAACGCAGTTTTCGTCAGCAAGATCGACCAATTTGTCAGTCTAACGCCATCAAACATACCTTCTCCCCACCATATCACCCGGCAACTAATGGGTTAGCCGAAAATATGGTGAAGACCTTCAAAAATAAAGTCAAAGCTCTTGTACATTCCAAAGTGCCCTTAGCAGAAGCATTACCTCGATTTCTTCTCACATATCGTATCACTCCACATTGTGCAACTGGAGAGTCTCCCAGTTCTCTGCTGTTTGGCCGAGTGATTCGTAACAGACTGTCCTGCTTGTTGCCATCAGTTTCTTCGAAGGTGGTGGCACGCCAAATGCCATCAACACATCAGTCTCATCGCACCACAAATTTTGATATAGGGAGTGCAGTTGGTTTCCGTGCATATGCCGATGTGCATAAGAAATGGGCCAGAGGAGTCATAGTTGACAAAATGGGCCCACTCTCTTACAAGGTTCAAGATGCAAGTGGAAATGTTTTTCGTAGACATATCGATCAATTGCGCAGTGTTCCCTCATGTCCGATGACTATGGATGGATTTCTGGAAGGAAGCCAGGGAGACAGACTGGGGGGAAGGGAAGATGGAAGGTGCGAAGGACGTAATGTACAAGGTATGGAAGGAAGCAGTGAAGATCATAGTGTGGCCAGTGCTGACAACGCAGATGATGATTGCGTTGTCAACATTGAAGAACGTGTTCAACCAGAAGTGGACGGTGGTACTGACTGTGATTTTAAAGGGTTTCCAGTGTGTAATAACACGTCAAGCAGTGGGGAGAAAGAACGACGATACCCTATGAGGAACAGAATTCAGAAACGAAAGGTTGATTTGTAATGTATTTGCCATTAGAGGTTAGGTTGCTTCTTGGATTTTTGGACTTGAGAGCAAGCATATGTTGTGCAAACTATTGAAATTATGTTATATTGAATTGTGTACTCCCTAATTGTAGATTTATGTTTTGTGTAAACTTAAGTGATGTGGAAAACTCACATCTCCCATATGGTGGGAAGGACTGTGGTATATTTGGCTAGTTCAGGTTGCCTGCATGGCTAGCCAGGCGGATATACCAAGAAAATGAGAATGGCCATGATGTCTCATATACAGTGTGAAAACGTGTGCTAAAGTATGTACAATAAAGTATAACAGATAACAAGGGTGTGTCTATAAAAAAAGGAAGTGAACTGATAGCAAAACAAAATATTAGTTGACTATAGATATCACGAGAAATGTGAAGATGTTGATTCTAACAGTACTAAGTCTTGTTAATTATTTGGAACTGAAAGCTAACAAAGAAAGTAGCATCTTCATGTGAAATTTAAAAAAAATATTTACAACAAGTTCTAGTCGCTTCTATGAAATTGAGAACACTGTAGAACGGCCTGAAGCAGAAAAGGTCTAAGACTGCGATGAAGCACCTGAAGCTGACAAGAACGAAGACTAGTTGAGGAACTTGAAGGTCACATGATCGAAGACTGAGATAAAGTGTTGAGACCAAATTGATGGAAACGACTCATTAAAATAAATTTTTATTTTCAGGCTTGTGAAGTGGGGCGATGACAATTTTGTATTAAAAAAAGTTTGTTTTATTTAGTGTAATCTAATTTCTAGCTAAGACTGGGTTTTCGTAGTACAACTTCTAACTTAAAAATGGAAAAATCGTAATTAATAACTTACAAAATTGAGAGTAATAATAACGTATTTCCAGCAATCGTGACGATTTCGTGCAACATTTTAACTGAAATAATTTGGAGACATATGTAAATGAAGACATTGTAACCAGGTTGAGCTGGATCTTATCGTTTTCATTAGTTTTTTAACGAATGTATCATAGTGATCATATTCTACCATGTTGAATGTTTTATCCAAATGCGTGTCCGTTGCATTAAATTATTGTAGTCAAGTCTGTAGCCAGGGCTAAATATTTAATGGTTGAAAACCCCTTGGTCTTGTAGTTAGCATAAAACAAATATTACAGTGATGTTTAAGCTCTACAGTAAGCATTCAATTTGTTGAGTTGGTATTTTTATAGGCCTACAAAGAGTTTTTTTTTCTATGTACTTGGTGTATCCTTGTAGCCATTTAGCCTTGTAGCTATGTTATGAATTAATAAATATTCTATGTTCACAGAGATAAAATGATGGGTGGTTGAAGGATTTAATCGTATTCTAAAGAAAGCCATGTGAATTGATATGTTACAGAAAACACCGAAAAATTGGCATGATGCCTGTTAATGTAAAAGATAATTCACTCACGAACACTGTATTTTAATTAAAATAAACTATTCGTAAGAACGCTTTCAGATAAAATTGAAGAATTTGTACGTATTTTTAAATGGTCGACAAAAATATTCTGTGTTAGTAAAATACGTAATTACCGTCCGATGTATTATTTGAAAGATTTATTATGATATGTATGCGTAGTACCGGTAATCTATGGGGAAGAAATACAGCCTACCAAGTACCCAATCTTTTATTAAGTAGAAAAAGTGATACCTAGGGATGATGATCACTTGTTTGTGAAGTGGCTATAGGATTCGTTAAATATAAAAATCAGTTGGATAATATCTACTGATGTTTTATAAATTATAATTTATTGTATTGTTGTAAATTTTTATGTTAATAAATGCAAGCCTTAAATAAATAAAATTATTTTTTTATTCCTGTACCTACTGTTTGACACTTTTCACTAGTTACACATTGCCGGGTGTCTTGTCGAAGGTGCTTAAATTTGTATTAGGAGGCTGGGGGTGTGGCGACAGGTCTAAATGACGCAGCTATTTGGGCTGAGAAGGGTTAGTGTGAGGGAGTGGGGGAAGGTCTTCTATCGTCAAAGGTCGTGCGTCAGTGGTGCGTGCGCTTGGCACGCATGGACAGGATTGGAATAGAAAGGGTAGACGGGTGGAGCAGTTGAACCATTGCACCCTTAGGATGTCTTATTCGTAGTTATCAACAGTGCTAGTATAATGTGTCGTGACAGGTATGAGGAAATAGTTGAGGAGGAGTCGTATGCGATCTGATGACAGGCTAGCATCCAGGCAGAAGCTCTTGCGATGGAGGAAGACGAAGAGTCCAAGGAAGACATTGCTGATATACCTGTGAACACCTCTACTCTGACAGGAGGATATTGCTGCTGTGGTGGGTGGGGTATTAGGCATTTATCCCGAACTATCAACTTTGGATATGTGTGTGCGAATAGTTGTGAGGACAGAGTATTTGATGGCTAGTATGGAAAGTACTGCGTGGCGGGCTATTTTGAAGGGGATAAATAACACCCTCTTAATGGCATTATGTTATAGAGGAGAGATGATGGTGTGAAGGTGTGTGCGTGTTTTTTTATTAAATAGTTTTAAATATATATTTGTTACATTTAATTTACTACGAATTCTTAAACAACTTAAAAAAAAAAAACTTTTTTTCATGTGATATGAAGTGCATCTCGCAGAGGCGGTAATGGCTGAGGCGAGTGTTGTAACTGCATCAAATACACTATAGCGATCAGACATCAAGTTGAAATGTAAAATGTTATGTGTTGGATATGGGCTCTCTCGTGAATAATCTAATACTGTACAAATGTGAATCATCATATTTGTTTGTAGAATAATATTATCTTGCACGATTCAGGCTGCATGTGTTATTCCTTTCATTAAAAATTTTAGAGAAAATGTTATATACACAAATATTTTTAATTTCTGCTTCCATGCAGCTTTTTAAACACGAATATACAGACATTTCCCTGCTTAGAAGTGTGAAATATAAATCTATATATATATGCGAACATTAAAATATCTGCTCCCATGCAACTTTTAAAAATGAATACGCAAACATGATCATGCTTAGATGAGATACTTACTTGTGAGTGTGGACTCTGAAAATTTTCTAGTCCTGTAACGATTATGATGGAGTTAATAAATTAATATTTGTGGGAAGAAATGTTATTAGGTATTATTACTATAACAATCGCATTCGCAACGATGAAAGGATTAATTTGATGTATGATAACACATATCTAAGGCTATGTTTAAAACATCATAAATGATTATGTCTTTAGCCCGCTTAAAGGAGTTAACTTAAAGAACCCTCAGAATGACACATAAGTTCAGAACCGGAATGACAAATAGTACTATTTTTATTTATTATTTATAAATTACAATTCGGGCCTTTTTAATTTTATTTTTATATTACAATAGTTCTTATTCTCCTAAGTGTCCACCTCGGGGCTAGACTATCAATCGTCAATTCAACCTCAGTATTAGCAGTATCCCGGGCTCCCGTGACTAGCTTCCGTTGCGGCTGTGTTGACGACGTCACTCTGGCGGAGGCATCTGTCCTGGGCATTGCTCGCACCCCGGCGCCACCCTGGGTGTAGCCAGAGACAAGACGTAAACGACCTGTAACACTTAGACTGCGGACACACTATCCGTTTTCCCGGGACCCGCATGTCCGCATCCCGTTTGCCGGGATGACCTGCGCCTGACTACACTTTCCCGCTCGCCAGAACTGGTTGAAACTCAGAATTCAAACAGTGCACTCGACATGTTTACAAAGCTCGCAGTAGTTTAAAAGGTGCTCAACAAAAACAATCGTACTTTTACATTTTAATAAAAATTATTTAACTTTACATGTTACATTCATTGCAATGTTCGCAAGTAATTTTATTTTATAATCCATAGGTTTCGTATATTCGTAGGTTAATGTAGGGGTTAAACTATAAAAATGAAGATGTTACGATTGAAAGTGTACTAGGATACTGAATGATAACTTTGTTACGGTTTGTTTTAAATAAAACTGAGCTAATAACATAATGTTTGTCTAATTGAGTTGCACCTGTATCTGTATTTCGACGCGCAATAATGTAAAAACTATGGAACGTATGTTTTAATTCCAGGAATATCATTGCAGTTTAATACACAAACATGTTGACCATGTTTGGTAAAAAATATAACATTATGAAATATTTTTGGTTAAAAGCACACTTAAATGGAATATTTAATAATTTCGTTTGGTATTTTTACCTGAATTTGCAAGCAGATTGTATAGTTATGATTTACTTTTGTCATGTAAGAACAACATAAACACAGTTTTATTAAGTATGTTTATAATTTAACATGAATAAATTTTTCTGTGTATTGTCATAATTTAATAAACAAACAAGAGATATTGAAACACAACATGTAAGTTAATGCTGTAAATATAGTCGTAAATAAATATGCAAATGAGACTTAACTTGATCCATTTTATTTAACTAATCGCTAGAAAAATGTTCTAATAATGTCGGTGTTAGTGAAAAGCAGTATCTATAATAAGAAATTATGCATATCTACACTTTTAAAAAATTCTAATGCTCAATGAATAAATGTATGATGTGAAACATTTGTATATATTCGGCCTATCTGAAACATCGTATTTTACAATTTATTAAGTTAAGTAATTAAACTTAAATCGGGAAACATAATTAACGAAAGACAATTTATAGCATACTTAGCGGGCATCACGTCTCGATACATCGAGGTAATTCTCAAAATGATGTGGCGTGATCTCTAAAAAGTATAGAAAAAGCAAATGAGAATTCACAAAATGGGATTCGAACCAGCATCCTCCATAATGCAAAGAAAACTTTTTACAGTTGTGCCATCTCGTTCTGTCAAACGAATATTTCATTAACAAATAATAAATACATATATGCACGTACCTTGTTGTTGCTTTTCTTGTGGTCACAATTCATCCCACGTTACACACATTCCTTTTCCGATCTCTTACCAACTTTTTTCTCGCTCTTTTCGGTCCATATAATTTTTGGATGCCATGTCCCAGACACCGGTATGGTATAAAACGATCAGTATCAAACATGGTCTCCTCGAGCTACGGACTACAATCGAAACGGGACCCGCACGACTGGACAGTGTAGCCTCACCCACTGGAATGCATGTGTGTTGTCTCTCGTCCCTTCATCCCGGCGACGGGACGACCGACAGTATGTTCCCGGCGCTTCCCGGTACTACCTGTTTTCAAGGACTGTGTGGCCTCCCCCATTAAAAGCAACAGTACATGAGCTTCCCGCTTAGAAGGACCCGCATGTCCGCATCCCGTTTGCCGGGATGACCTGCGCCCGACTACACTTTCCCGCTCGCCAGGACCTGTTGAAACTCAGAATTCAAACAGTGCATTCAACATGTTTACAAAGCTCGCAGTTGTTTAAGAGTGAGCGTTTTTAATTTTTTTTTGCTGCAGATTGGAATGAAGTTTTGTCAAAAGTTTTATTTAGCTACTGTTGTTATCTTTAAAAGATTTGTGCAATGGGAGCGCATGACTTGATGTAAGTTTTTGGACATACGCCATTGCTAAGAACTTTTCCTGTTGAAGAAAAACTAATAAATAAAATAAATAAAAATACACAAGAAAGACAAAAAACACACAAAATTAAGCAAACAATTGTTGTTGTCAACAAGAATATAAACACCACAAAATATTCCGAAACAGAAATATGGTCAACAAACAAAGAAAAAACAAAGAAAAAAGTACTAAGTGAACAAAAAAAAAAAAAAAAACACACAAATGATGACAACACAAAAATATTGAAACCAAAATAATTCAGCACAACAGTTGAAACGAGACAAAAACACGACAAAACGAAAAGACAAAAAAATACAATAGTTTTACCAAAACAGAAACAAGCGACGTTTCGGGAACTGCTATCTGCTCCCGTCCTCAGGCAGAGACGCACATGGTACGGAAACACAGGTGCGACAGAAGGGGATGCCGCCGTTTCCTCATATGCTCGGCCGGGAGCGTGTGACAGCGATACCGGGAACTATTACGTTCCCATAACTCGCTATGTGGTCGCCAATATAAATAGTGCAACCCCGTCACTTTTATCGAATCATTGGAAACGTCGGCGGGGCGCGATGTGTGTGATTTTAAGATTAAAGGTGGCTCACGGTCCAGAAGAAGTAAAATAGCTGTCGCATGTTGCTTGGCTCTATTTTTAATAGTGTAGGTGTCAGGCGGGGGGAGGTCACCCTTTCCCCTCAGTTAGTTGGCTAACTGATGCATGAGAGTGTCGTGATGTCTGTATTTAGAGGCGTGTGGAGTGTGCGCAAAAATGGCCTAATTAATTTCGTTGTGTGAGTGTAGTGTATAGCTCCAAGGCCGCACATACCCGGCTGACCAAGCAGGCATATCATCGTGTAAGTTTACCGATGTGTAGGAGAAATTACATAGATTAGTAAACACCTGGCCGCCTTAAGGACCGAACTATTGCGTTCCAGTATAGTTCGGTCAAAGTTAGGCTAAACCAGTATTGCTGTAGTTAGCCCCCAGGCTGTTGTCGTCTAAACCTGAAAAATAGAGAGTGAAATTAGTAAATGAATGTCATCCTATTCTATTATTGTTCGAGCAGAGAGATGCCCTCGCCCAGTTTTTTTTTTTTTGTCGCAATTCAAAAACCCATGCCTTCCGAAACGCGGCCGGCACTGGAGGTGAAGCCTGCCAGGCGGGTCTCGCCCTTCAGGCATACGGAGTCAGCCCTAACACACAGGCAGTGGACCGCTGCATGGGTCAAAACCTACACCTGCATGCTTCGGACCATTTCGAATTAGCAAGAAAATGAAATTTACATTAATGAATTAATTAATAATGGCTGGGGAAAACAACTAGCAAGGACTAGTGGAGGAGGTGGGGGAAGGAAAGATTTGGTAATTAAAGGAATTTGGGCCTGCGGTCGAGTTGTCGCTGGTTTATAATTAGAGCCCCGCTGGGTCAAAGGTAGTGTTGACGCAATAAAATAGAGCCCCGCTGGGCCAAAAGTAGTGTTGACGCAATATTTACGAGTCCTGGGCATGTCAATCATTGGCTAGTCCAATGTTGATTATTTGCACCGCAGGACGTAGACAGGCACATCGGGGCCAGAGAAAAACGTCTGCTATGTTTGCTAAGTTGCCCTGCGTACGTGGGATGTGTGGATTCTAGTATAACCTGGCTTAGGCAAGTCGCGGTTTTTTAAACTGTCGCTGTGCAGCTGGGTCGTAGTCCGGAAGTGAATTCATATAAGTATTGGCATGTTCAGGGAGCTGGCCATAAAAAGACCTGTTTTGCCGTTTTATATATTCCTCTACATATTCTACTTTGAGTAGCTGGTGTACTTCTAGTGTGCTGGTGTACCAGCCGCAATCTGCAATGGCTCTAAGAAATTTATTTTGAGTGACCTGTACTTTATCGATATGGCATTTTGCTGCATAGCCCCAGATTTCGCAAGCATATAATAATTGAGGGCGAACTATTTGTAAATACAGCTGTAATTTTTTCTTTCTAGGAAATTGGGGGGCCTTAAACATTGAGTATAGGCTGCGCAAAGTGCCTCGCGCAAACTGTGTCACCTTAGTGGTGTGAACTTTCCAGGTGAGCCTGGTATCTAGAGTTAAACCTAAATATCTAGCCGATTTAACAAATGGTATGGCTTGATTAAAAATTTTTAATTCGCGGTCGGGGGCGGTGTATTTTTTAGTTAAAATTAAAGTTGTGGACTTGGCTCCATTTATTTTAATGCGCCAGCGAGTGTACCATTGTTCGAGTGAGGTAAGCTGCCTCTGAACTTTGGTTAAAGCAAACTTCAAATTCGGGGATTGATATATTATTGCAGTGTCGTCTGCATATAATTGCACGTGGGCATGTTCCCGCGGGATGTCGGCTGTGTAAACATTATAGAAAAAGGGTGAGAGTGGGGACCCCTGCGGCACACCTGCTGTCAGCTCCCGAGTGGATGATTTCGCCCCCTCTATTGATACAAAAAATTTTCGACGCCATAAATAGTGGGCCACCAGATGAATATACGTGTCTGGAAAGTTAAATGTAATTAATTTTTGAATTAAGCCAGGCATGGGCGTAGATCCCGGGGGGGCCAGGGGGGCCCGGGCCCCCCCTGGAATTAATGGGCCCCTCCTTGGGGGGGCCCACTTCGTGATTTTAAAGTTAATGGTGTACACAGCATATATATCAGATTATTATTTACAACGACGACAGACACTTTGACATGCTTTATATTCCTACCTTCGAGTTCCGTAGTTATTTTCCCCTACCCCTTCTGCGAAAGCCATGGTATGGAGTTTTCCAGTGAGAACTTTGAAACCCTTAATTCCTAGAAACCGTTCATTCCAAAGGACGAAGCTAGGGTAGGGTTCCGTTAGCATTTCCTCCCCATTGATACCCACACTACCTTGTCCTCTGAAACGACAGTATTATAGGTTTCAGGTAGTCTGTTTTTAAAGTGGTTTTGCTCTCGTGTGCGCCAGTCTTCTGCTTTCTTGGCAAACATCAACATGGATAATTTCGTGACGCGGAAGAAACGGAAAACAATCTGATTCTCACCTGGTAAGCTTCATTGTTTTATAAGTAGTGACTATTATTTAGGTAATATATTTTATTTAAGTGATTATGTAACGTTATTTTTTCCAGTAAATAAACAACTTAATACTTTAACAGTAATTATAGCAGAATTTAGTTTATTTACGAACTGAAACTTATATACCATTACTGGAATTTTTTTTAGCTCATCTCCATTCTGTAAGACTAGCTGCTCTGTACGTTACATGTGAATATACAGGGAATAATTTTTTTCCTCGTCAATATGGAATTTAAAATCACTCCCCTTTTATTATCAAACGATAATTTTCACAATTCATGGCCGATAATCACTTTATAACATTTGTTATTTGATAACTGCAACACTGCACGAGTAAACAAAAGTAAGATTGAGAAAGAAGTATTTAAACGTTACACATCCGTATTTAAGTTAATAAGGAAGCAAACGCGTCTCTTTAATAACTAATCAAGCGGTATATTTTAACTAAATAATATTCACTGCCAAAATACTGATTATACTAAAAATAAGCCGAGAAATGTATGTGGTTCAATTAGCTGTAGGATAAATTTCATAGTTCTATCTACGAGATTTTTCATTTGTGTCATTAAGTTTTTTTTTTTTTTTTTTACCTGGTTGATGCCTTTACTAAATAAAAGAGTCTTTAAGGGTTTTAATATGATTCGATCGTTCATTTGATGTTGATCCGTTTATTAGCTTTGGAGCTTTGGGTTTTTACGGCGCATCAAAAACTGTGAACAAAGAATTTCACGAACAGCATTTGAATCGCAGTAATTATGTGATGTGGCATTAAAAACCTGACAAAGTGTGAGTCGAACTCGCGCACGAAGGGTTCCGTACCATTATCTATAAAAACGGCAAAAAAAAATCATGTCTGTTGTATGGGATTGGGAGCCCCTCTTAAATATTTATTTTATTCTGTTTTAGAATTTCTTGTTATAGCGGCAACAGAAATACATCATTTGTGAAATTTTATTCTGTTTTCACGTTTGTTGTATGGGAGCCCCCTTAAAAATTTGTTTTATTTTAATTTAATCATTTATTTTAAAGTGAATATATAACTAAATATTCTGTGAATATTTCAAGCGTCTACCTGTTGCCGTTTTCAATATCAAGCAAAAACGAACAAAAAAATCACGTTGGTTGCATGGGAGCCTCCTTAAATATTTATTTTACTGTGTTTTTAGTATTTGTGTCTAACTATCACGGTTCATGAGATACAGCCTGGTGGCAGACGGACAGACAGACGGACGGACAGCGTTATATTCACGTATATTATTTTAATAGATTTTTTCATGGATATTTTATGTATTTAGGTTAGCAAATTATACAAACATGTTTGAGAGATCATTTCTTATAGTCATTAATTAATAATTACTAAAACATATGTTGCTCTGCTTTATTGTTAATATCACTTACGTAAAAATAAAGTGTATAACATACGAGCTTATCATCCAGAGAAGACTTGTTTCGGTTGACCTCTAGCGCAAAATTCTTAAACCACAGAATTCACGGGCCCCCCCTGGAAATCCTACAGATTTGCGCCCATGAAGCCAGGTATCCAAACTTTGTCGAAAGCTTTTTCCGCGTCTAGCATCGTTGCGACAGTAAATTTCGCTCGTGAGTTAAAACCGTCAGTGGCCTCTTCAATGAGCTTAATTAGGGGGTGAGAGGTAGAGTGGCCCCTTCTAAAACCAAATTGGTTATCTGGAATGACTTCGTGTTCGTCCGAATGGTGTTGAAGTCGTTTGAGTAAAACTTTTTCGAAAATTTTACTCATGCTATTTAGGAGGCTAATAGGTCGCCTGTTTTGTGGTGTGACGCATTTTTTCCCGGTTTCGGAATGGTGATAACTTTAGCTAGTTTCCATGACGCTGGGTAGGATTTAAGAATAAAAATAGCATTTATTATTTTAAGACAGTATTGTATAACCTGAAATGATAATTTCTTTAAAGTATCAAAATTTATTCCGTCAGGTCCGCCTGCTTTATTTTTTGGTCGCGAGTGAATAGTTTCTAAGAGCTCTTTAATTGTTACGAGTTCCGGCTCGGCTTGTGGAACGATTTGTAAATAGTTATTAACAGCTACTGTCGTGGTCCTAGTAAACTGAGGCTCGTTTATGTCCTCGTTTGGTGAAAATTGTTTTTCAAAAATGTCTGCTATAGCATTTGCTTTATCTATCGCGTCATATTTAATGCCCGCGTTTGTAACAATGGCCGGTGTGGAGATAAATTTATTTTTCCCTCGTAAATTGCGTGTGAGCCGCCACATTTGCCGAGGTTGAGTTGCGCACTCTGTTATTAAGTTTCCGTATTTTTCTATTTTTAAATCTTTAAGTTTTCGCGAGACTTGAGCTTTAAGGCGATTGTATTCAGTCCTAGCTTGCGGTGTTCTCGTTCGTTGATAAGTGTTGCGCGCCTGACGTTTTAAAACGATTAGCATGTCTACATCTGGGTAATTTATTCGCGTAAATTCTCTTTTATTCACGATTTTCGTGTGTTTTTTGCGCACGTCTGTAATTGTGTCGGTGAAAAGTTTTACGTGAGTTTCGAGCTCATCTGCTGTGTCTATCGCTGGAGTTTCTGTAAAAGTTAATTCCAGGTCTTCGCGAAATTTGTCCCAGTCGGGAATACCAAAAGTGCGGCTAAATATCGCTGCGCAAAATTGAGCATTAAAAGTTAATTGAATAAGTACCGGAAAATGGTCTGAGTCAAGCTCATCTAATTTTTCTGAAATAACCTGCGCACCTGGTATGTTTGTAAGAGCTATATCTAATATGTCAGGCATGCCACCATTCGTTGGATAGCAAGTTGGCGAGCCTGGAGCAAAAATTTCGTAATTATTTGCTACCGAATGATCTCACCAGGGTATCATTGTTTTCTATTTTCAAATCCACAGAAACTGAGAAACCTGCAGGAACCCTAGTTATTCCATATGTTCAAGGGCTTTCAGAAAAAATAAGACGCCTAGGAAATAAATATGGACTTCAAACAGCATTCCGTTCTAAATCTACTATTAAAAGTATTGTTACCAAGGTGAAACCAGCCACAGAAAAATTACAAACTCACAACTGTGTGTATCAAATCCCCTGTGAATGTGGCCACATGTACATAGGTGAAACTGGCAGAGCTCTATCCACCCGAATCAAAGAACACAAAAACAACTGCAAGAAGGGTGAAACCCTAAAATCCAGACTTGCTGAACATACATGGGAAAATAGCCACAAAATTCTCTGGGAAGACTCCACACCACTCATACAAGAATCCGATAAAATAAAAAGGAAAATCAAAGAATCAGCCTTCATTATTAGCAATAAAAATATTTTCAGCCAACAGAGCATTGAATTAAAAAATATGTGGATCCCTTTGATAAAGAGAGAAACATCCCTGCAGCACAATACAATAGCCAATACTCAACCCACCATAACCAATCCGCTTTAACTACATGGTGCACAGCCAATGGGGAGACAGCTCGTCTGTCATTGGCTGAGCAAGATGTAGCCCTTTCTCTGATAAATACCCTCATTTTCCAGCCCCTTCTTCCACAACTTCGCACCAGGCAGTGGTGCAGAGAGGACAGCCTCTCTAAGGCCTAGCTTCGCTGTTCATATCAGTGTTTGTCAGCCACCACTGCTTCAGGTATTAGGCGACCCGGCGGGTCGGATAGCCCGCGAATCGGAACCGCGACAGGGACAGGGATCATGGCGAGTACGAGTACAACAACACACGAACAGGCCATGGAAACCCAACAGGCTAACGCCAAACGCGAACGCGCTGACGATGAGATCGACTTCCAACAGGTCTCGGGTAAAAAGGCCTTGAGGGGAAACCGGAGCACATCACTCGGTAGGCGTCGGGAGACGGTACTGGCGAACAGTGAGGACGCGCGGATTTCGAGGCGCGGCTCCGCACAACAACACACAGCAGCGACATCCGCAATCCCGCTGCAGAACAGCTACGGCGTGCTGGCAAATTTGCCTGCCGACACACAACCACAGACAAGTGCACAACCACAGACCACAACCGCGGCCGGCACACGGTACAGGGGTGTACCGATAATGGTCAGGGAAGTTGCGAAGCTCAAGGAGATCGCAACTTTCCTGAACACACACAGAATCGCGTTCAGGAACACGATCACGCGCAGGAGAGAGCTGCGACTGACATTTGAGAACAGAGAGGGCTACTCTCAAGCTCTCTCATACCTGAAAGGCCACAACATCTACCACCACACGTTTGCGCATCCCGACGAGCGCAACACAAAGGTCGTTATTAAGGGATTGTACCCGGAGGTCGTCGAGGCCGACATTGCCGCGGAACTGACGGAGAAGGGATTCGTAGTTCATGACGTGCGTAATTTCGAAGTCACCCGGTCAGACGCCACAGGGCAGCAACAACGATTTAGGTCGGGAACTTTCTGCGCGACAGTCGCGGCCTCTGACGTCAACATTCTCGCCGTTCGTACACTTCACTATACGACAGTGACTATTCAAAAATACCAGGCCCGCCCACAAGACATCGCCCAGTGCAAGCGCTGTGGTGAATTTGATCACACCCACACTCGCTGCAGTAAGCCACCGCGATGCGTCAGGTGTGGCGAAAATCACACCCGAAAGGACTGCCCGAAAGCTGACGACGCAGATAAATTCTGCTTTAACTGTAAAGTGCGGGGACACACTGCAGCATGGAAGCAGTGTCCAGTATTTTTGAAAATGGTCACGAGTAGGTCACAGCGACAATCCGTGCAGACACAGGCGCAGACAAAACAACAACCGCCAGCCACGCACAGCCAGGTGGAGTTCCCCCCCACCCGCCCCGCTCACGCACAGCCGCGCGCCCAGGTGGTCAACAAGCCACAGACACAGCCGCAAACAACAACCACCGAGCTGACACGATCGGAGCGTAAATATTCGCAAGCCGTGAAGGAACCACGCACCACACACACTCCAGCGCAGAACAGAGTAGAAGGTAACACCGTCGGTGATCTATTCGAGCTGGCAGAGATTCTGAAACTCTGCAATTTCTCACAGCTCATTGCTACACTCTCGCCACACTACGCCGCCATCCGAGCTGAAACAGACGCATCGAAGCGACAGATGATCTTACTATCCGCAATCCTGAATCTCGCTACACCTTAAAATGGCACAGAACCCGGGGAAGCTTTTACAGGTCCTAATTTTCAATGCACACGGCCTCCAAAATAAAATATATGAACTGGAACAGTTACTTTTTGTATACGGAATCGATGTCGCTTTCATCTCTGAAACTTTTCTAAAACCACACATGCGAGCGTACATATGCGGCTACACAATATACAGAACAGACCGCCCCGCACTCCACGGCGGCGGTACAGCCATACTAATAAAACACGGAATTCACCACCACCCGATAACAATAAATGGACTACAACACATTGAGGCCACCAGCATAAACGTCCGTAATAATAATTCGCATGTTTGCATGTCCGCGGTATACAAGACGCCACAAGACCCACTCACACCACAGGACCTCAATAAATTAATGGAAGTCGAAGATCAATTTTTTATAGCAGGAGACTTAAACAGCAAACACACTGACTGGGGCTGCACCCAAACAAACGCCAACGGGAACATTCTACACGGCCACGCGGTTGCAGGAAACTACATCATTATTGCGCCTGACTCCCCGACATGCTATCCAGTAAATGGTGGCACCCCAGAAATTTTAGACATAGCCCTAACCAACATTCCAAACGCTCAGATAAATACAGAAACCTTAGATGAACTAAACTCCGATCATTTACCGGTGCTAACACAAATAACTTTTAATGCTACATCCAACATCCAACATACAACTCTTTAATAATAAACTAAAGATTACAGATTAGGACGGGTTTAAGATAGAACTTATAGACACCCTAAATCAGCCCCCCGAAATAAATTCACCCGAGGAAATAAATCCACACGTAAAACTTTTCACGGACACAGTAAAAAATGCCATTAAAAAACACTCTCGCTTTGAAACAAAAAGGCAGTTCACTCGAACACACTACCCCGATCTGGATTATTACATTTCTCTTAGGCGGCAAGCCAGAAACAGAGCACAAAGGCTCCGCACAACAGAAGCCAGAAACGAATACAACAGACTGAATAATCTCGTACAGCGCAAATTAAAACAGGAAAAAATAAATCAATTCGGAAACTTAATAAACGAAGTAGCCACAAAACCGCAGGAAATGTGGAAACTATCTCGCAGGCTCCGCGGCAACAAAAAATTTATTTCAACCCCAGCTATTATAACAGCCACCGGGGCTCAATACATCGCAGAAGACAAGGCCAACGCAGTCGCAGACCTACTGGAGAAACAATTCTCCCCGAACACAGACGTAAATGACAGAAACTTCACTTTAACAACAACACAGGCGGTAAATAACTTTTTACAAACAGGCACGCAGTCTGTTCCTGAACCCATAACGTTAAGGGAACTTTTAAAGCTAATTAAAGCCAGTCCGAACAACAAATCAGGCGGCACGGACGCAATAAATTACGAAACACTTAAAAAACTCCCTCTAGAGGCACTCGAATATTTACTGGCGATATTCAACGCAATACTAACACACAAAACTTACCCCGATTCCTGGAAACTTGCAAAAATAATCACAATTCCTAAACCAGGGAAAAACCCAGCCATCCCAGAAAACAGGCGACCTATAAGTCTTCTAAACAGTATGAGTAAAATTTTTGAAAAAGCCTTACTCTCGCGCCTTCAAACACACGCAGAGGAACACGACGTGATTCCAGACATTCAGTTTGGTTTCAGAAAAGGTCACTCAACAATCCACCCCTTAATTAAAATCGTTGAAGATGCTACCGACGGATTTAATAACCCATCTAAAGCCTACACAGTAATGACAATGCTCGACGCAGAAAAAGCATTCGACAAAGTCTGGATTCCGGGTCTTATTCAAAAATTAATAAACTTCAATTTTCCAGACACATATATATACCTGGTGGCCCACTATCTATGGCGTCGTAACTTTTATGTTGCTCTGGACGGGGCTAAATCGACTACTCGCGAACTTACAGCTGGAGTGCCACAAGGCTCCCCACTCTCTCCTTTCTTCTATAATATTTACACAGCCGACATACCGCATGCAAACGCCTACGTACAGATGTATGCGGATGATACAGCCATAATTAAACAATCTGGTAACCTAAGATATGCCATGGTATGCGTCCAAAGGCAGCTAACTGCACTTGAGCAATACTACACTCGGTGGCGAATTAAAATTAATGCAGCTAAATCAACCACGCTTGTAATTTCAAAACGTAGAGGCAGACCAGACAGGGAACTAGAAATTTTTCACCAACCTATTCCTAATGTTTCACAGGCAAAATATCTAGGACTCACGCTAGACAGGACATTACTATGGAGCAAACACATTACTCGAGCAACAAACATTGCAACAGGATCCTTAAGAAGCCTGTACCCAATGTTAAAAGCACCTAATTTACCACGCAGGAAAAAACTCCAACTTTACACTCAAATTGTACGCCCGCAGTTGCTATATGGTTGCGAGGTCTGGGGCTATGCTGCAAATCACCATATAAATCGGCTACAAGTTAAACAGAATAATTTCCTAAGGGCCATTTTAGACTGTAACAGATTTACGAGTAACGAAACTATTCACAACGCACTTAAAATTCCGTACATCCGCGAAATAATATCAAAGAATAATAATAAAATGTACCTAAATTTACCACAGCACGAAAACGCACTGATAAATTCAATAGCGATTTACGACCCGTCCGAGCAACGAAAACATAAAAAACCTCGATTAAATTAAAACAATAATTATTACAAAACGAAAGCGACATGGATTCAGTTTTTAAAAAAAGTCTTCAATAAATTTTAAATTACATAAAATAGCTCTCCGAACACCTCGTGCGGGGGCTTTCGGGGCCCCGGCCAATCACAGGCCTAGAAGCTCTCTGATTGGTCGGGGCGCTGGGGGCCCCCAAACAAAACTGTTTTTTCTCCCGACACCAAGGCAGTCGCATTCCAGCTCCGGGCGTGTTCACACCGCGCAGAGCCTACAGTTTAAAGTTTAAAGTTTACACGGCCTATACAATTCAAAATGGTCCGAAGCACGCAGGTGTAGGTTTTGGCTCCCGGGAGATTCACTGCCTGTGTTGTTAGGGCTGACTCCCTATGCCTGAAGGGCGAGACCCGCCTGGCAGGCTTCACCTCCAGTGCCGGCCGCGTTTCGGAAAGGCATGGGATTTTGAATTGTGAAACAATTATAATTTCTATATATAATAACAACAATAAAAATAAATAAATACAAGCTACAAAATAACTTCAGCATCATTAACTCCACTTCTTTCGATTCAAAATGGTCCAAAGCACGCAGGTATGTGCGGCCCCCTCGGGTTCACTGCCTGTGATGTTAGGGCTGACTCCTTATGTCTGAAGGGCGCGGTCCGCCTGGTAGGTTTCACCTCCAATGCCGGCCGCGTTTCGGAAAGGCATGGGATTTTGAATTAAAAAAGCTAGTTCCGTAAATCCATCATCACCTAATTAATTTTCCCTTCCCCGGGGTACGTAACATTTTACAGCCACACCACTACAACACGCGCGACAATCCACACACATGTCGTAGCACCTTGTCAAGGCAGAATCATGCAGGCGAACTGGCAGAGGGAGCTGCCCCAGCCCTCGCTGGGGATCTGGGCCGAGAGGCATGCATGCCTGTCAGGGCAGGGCTCTGGGGGCTTGTACAGTAGCTTTAAGTCTAGATTTAAAAATAAAAAATAAAAAAATAAAAAAAAAATTATAAAATAATAAAATAAAATAAAAAATATATATAAAAATTAAAAACAAAAAAAAAATTAAATAAATAAAAAAAAAATAAAAATACTGGACGAGGGCATCTCTCTGCTCGAACAATAATAGAATAGGACGACCTTCATTTATTAATTTCACTTTCTATTTTTCAGGTTTAGAAGACAACAGCCAGGGGGCTAGCTACAGCAATACTGGTTTAGCCTAACTTTGACCGAACTATATTGGAACGCAATAGTTCGGTCCTTAAGGCGGCCAGGTGTTTACTAATCTATGTAATTTCTTTTACCGTATCACCAACACGACCACACGATGATATGCCTGTGTGAAGTGACGGCCTGAACTACCTTGTTACATGCAATAATGGGCTAACTACCCTAGCATGTTTCTGTGTTCCCAGGGGTTCGTAGGAGCGGCTTGCACAGCTTTACACTACACGCCACACCCGAATTTAACTAGGTCACTTGAAATTACAGCACACCGACAAGCCTCTATTGCACACCAACACGACACTACATCACGCCAGTTAGCCGATCTAGCTGGTGGGGAGCTTCTCTCCCCCGCCGAATTAGGTACACGTAATTTTTTCTAGCATTACACAACCTACCAGCGCACACACAGGCCCGTGTGCCAAACTTATCCCTCAAGACACGCGCCCCGCCCGTTGATCCAAGTGATTCTACAAAAGTGTGGGGTGCACCTGATTTACAATGCACTAAGCGAGTTATAGAAACTTCGGTTTCTGGTCTCGCACACACTAACTGCCCCGGATGGCAATATGATGGATCGGCGGCGGCGGGTTGAGTCATTCCTGCCCTAGCATTCGGAGCGAGCGGACCTGTCCCTCAGCTACCATGCCTCGGAAAACTAGTTTTCAAGATCGCTACGAGAGCGGAATCTCCTCCGACTTCAAGGGCCCGATTTTCGCCGCGGAACTTCACGCACCATCTGGATTCCCGGCGGACCTAGGCGCGAAGCTCTCGCAGGATTCAGCACTGTGCAAGGCCCACTTCTCGCCCTACCTGGAGGACAGCAATAGGGCGAGAATCTACATGTGGAATTCAGTCCAAATGTACAGACTGCAGATTCTTGTGACGAACTCGCAACCTCCGCTGCAAATCGACATCGAGGAGCAGGCGGTGCGCATATGCTCAGGTCCCACCAAGTATGTCTCGTGGCTCACATACCAGAGCATGCTGGCGGTTGAGCTGGACACGGCGCCGCGCGGCGAGTACAGCCCCCTAGTAGTAACACCGAAACCAAAGATTGAAGTCTGGACGCAGACTGCGCCCCCGCAGCCTGCCCCAGAGCTGCGCCACAGCAGCTGCCAGACGGACCCAGCTGTGCGGAGTCGGCACCAGTGGTGCCAGACGCCCGCCCCAGCCAAGTGCCAGGAAACTGGCACCCAAGCAGCTGTTGTAACAGCTCAGAAGAGCACCTCTGCAGCTCTTCACGTGGCTCAAGATTACTCTCCACTGCTGCCGCCGCTGGTAGCTTCTGCAGCTACACAGACTGCCCCCAAGGCGGCCTCGGCTGCGGGGAAATCGGCGCGGCAGCCAGCACAGGAGCAGCCCAGTCAGCGCCCACAAGATCACCGCGCGCCCTGGCACTTTGTCGTCCTCAGGGGCGGCAGAGGAGCTGGGGCACCTGCCGAAGAAGTCGACGCAGCCTTGCGCTCGGCCGGCCACAAGCCGACCAGGTGCTGGCGCGTCTGCAGCAGGGCAACAGGGCGCCTCACTGGCCTCTACAGAGTGGCCTTCGCCACAGTTCAAGAGGCCACTCGCCTGCTAGAGGCCGGCCTCACCATCAGAGGCGCCCACTGCGCAGCTGAACCAGCCCACACCAGACAGCAGCTCCCCAGGGCCTGGGGCCGCACCGAGCTGCAGTCTGCTCCGCGCGGCGCAGTGCTGCAGTTGGCAGAAATGTTAACTGCGGTGCTGAGCCGCGCTAGGTACACACCGAGCCAGCCGTGGGCAGAGGGGACTTGTCCCCTCCGCCGGCCTAGCCCCTCTTCCCGTTAAAGGGAGGGGGTCAGCAGCCCACGGTCTAGGAACCTCGCCACACACACAACACACTAGCTAACACAGTAAATCAGTCCAGCCTTTGCCCACACGCAAATAAATAAATCAACACGCTCTTCAAGCAAGTAAATAAAAATCAAAACAAACTGAGCAGCTAAGGCCAACTGCTCAGCTTAAATTAATATTCACCCCCTTCCCCCCCCCCTTTTGAATTTAAATTTTAAACTTAAAGGGAGGGCTGGACAACACACGAGTTTAAAGTAGAGTCACCACACGAAATTAAAGTAGATTATACCAGGTCATTTGCAACAAAACACAGCTTCGCAGCTTATTTAAAAGTTATTCACAGAAAAGCCAAAACCGAAAACACATTAGGCAAAACAGGAGGTTATGGGTCGGCAGTAAGCCACCTGGTACTCCTAAAGGGTCGCGGAGTTCGATGCCAAGTTGCGGCATTCGGGCCCCGCGGCCCTCAAGGGCGATGATGCTATCCCTTTATCAGTCAGACGAGAGTCTGCTGAGGGGGTGCTTCATTAAGCACATATACTGAGCCCCATGGTGGGTTGAGTATTGGCTATTGTTTTGTGCTGCAGGGATGTTTCTCTCTTTATCAAAGGGATCCACATATTTTTTAATTCAATGCTCTGCTGGCTGAAAATATATTTTTATTGCTAATAATGAAGGCTGATTCTTTGATTTTCCTTTTTATTTTATCAGATTCCTGTAAATTCTCTGGGAAGACTCCACACCACTCATACTCTTCAACAGAAAAAGTTCTTAGCAATGGCGTATGTCCAAAAACTTACATCAAGTTAGCTACTGTTGTTGTCTGTACGTAGTTTCGAAATTTTTCATAACATTTTAATTGAGATATTAAACCTTAAGTTTAAATAATTTAAAGCCATTTTATACAGAATTTTAAAAAGTCTCGTGTCTGACGCTTTAACTATATATGCATGTAACCTTCTTGTTTACTAAAATAAAATTTCGTTTTAATAGGTGCAATAATTCTATCATAAAATAATTAAATCATAAATCTCTGCATATTGTAGAAGTGCAGTCTTTTATGAAATCGCCTCTTACAAGTTACTAACATATTGTAGAGAGATGGGATGAAGCCCTTATAGAGACAAAGCACCATGGATATTTGTTAAGGCTAAAATGTGTCAGAGCTATATCTGGGAAAGCCAAACGATGATCAGCTAATATTACCAATTTTTCACACGTAGCGAGTGCAGACGTCTGTGAAACAATTTCCACCTAAGTTCGTATTCGACGAAACGAAATGGAAGTTAAACTATTATACAGTAGAAAGAATACTGCATCGTTTGATACCTAACATATGTCTGTGCACTGCCTGGAAACTCTAATCGAAGGTTAGTTGAAAGTCCAATTTCGCGTTGTTTTTGGAATTTTACACGCAGTCGTTTAAAAATAATACGCGCTGAAGAGCGCTGAACAGTGCTGCTAAGGATTGAGCAGCGGGAACTTCCCTGAACCAGGTACTACCTGCTCGTGGTGGGGACTGGCGAGACCGCAGTAAGCCGCTATCTCTCTTCAAGATCAGGAAAGGGGGCACTGTATTGTTACCTGCCTCTTTCTGACCACTGAACCATGGAAGTGCAGAGTGTATCAGTGCGGTCGTTCAAGTTCCTTGTGCCAGCTGAAAGAAACTTGCATCAACAGCTTCTATGTTCAAAGATATAATTAGTAATCATATTGAATTATTTAACATTAATTTTTATTAACGTTACCGTATTTTTCCCTGTTCACTTACAATTTGGTTTATATCACACATCTGCCTCCCTACTCTCAGTACGCCTTCATGGCCAGTGACAGTAAACCTTGTTATCATTAAAGCCCGTTATGTAATGACACGGAAACGTAATCAAACGGAAACGCATCTCGTAAACGCAAGACGACCATTTACGGTACTCCGTCAGCTCGTTCTACAGTGTACGGATTTCACGGAAACATAACAAAACTTGCGTCAATAAGCGTAAAAAATACTGACATCACACAACATCATTGTAAACAAGCTCAAACGTGAAATTTTAAACATGCATCGGTTTTTATGTTTAGTTTACGTTGAATTGTGCATGATGACTTCTGTTTGATGCATTTAACTAGTCAAACGGCTTATAATTAGAGACGCCTGAATTTCGCGAATAGATTTCGTGACTGGTTGTATTGCATATCACTGCATCTCATATTCACGTAAATGATTGGGTGCGTCTGGGCACTTAAAAAAATATATGTCAAATATCGTACCACACGTACGCTAATCTATGATTAATCACTTACTGTAATTTTTACATCTCGGAATGCATTTATACACAACACATTCGGCTTCGTTTTGATAAAACTAAAACAATTAGCTTGTCTTGTGTTTCACGGTAAATTCTTGAATGTACTGAAATGTCACTTTTGGTTTTAAAGAAATAAGTTTTATATATCCCACTGTATAAAAACATAAAATTGTGTGAATTAGCACACAACAAACAAGGCAAACAACCTACATTTCATAAAATCATTGCTACATCCACTGGTTTTAAAGTCACGATGTATGTAGATTATCCGACATGCCGAAGGCATTACTTGTTGGAATTTCGCGCTTAATCTAGATCTAAAACTAAATATTTCCATTCTTTAAAAGTGTGCCGCAAATATACTTCAGTTTGTTTATTGACTTTTTTTTTTTTCACTTGAGCCATCGTCGTTACCCCGCCTTTTTTGGCCGTTCAAAACTGGTATTCCCGAAAGAGAGGTGTACACAAAACTAGACTTTTTTGATATTCAAGACAGAAGAAATGACGTCTTAAATAATAAAGCGGAAAGAACTAGCAAATACATAAATATCGTATGGGGAAGGTACCTGAGGGTAGGGTACCGTACTCCGAGTGCAGACTTGCTATTGGGCGCCTGGGATGCCCTAAGGGATGAAAGCAATGAAGCCCTGCAATGGCGAAGCGCTTGAGTGAGCGGGGCGGTGGAAACGAGAGATACCCGAGATACCCCGCCAACCACGAAATCGGAACGATTCCTACATGCGAAATTCCGGGCTACTGGACCGCTGGGATCGAACCCAGATCGCTTTGGTGGGAGGCGAGGGGTCTGACCCCTAGACCGCCGCGGACCCTAACATGACTATTCAAAAAAAAAGAATAAAATGGACATGTACATGGCATACGTAGTGATAAAATAGTGCATTGTTATTAGCTGCATGCACAAGAGTTCGACATTGCCCATTTCTCCATCTCTCTTAAGCTTGCGAATGCGAATATGTGTACACATACGTGTGAATGTAGAACGAACTTAGAGTGTTTTACGTTTCCCTTTTCGTGATACGTATACGTTTGTGTGTCATGGTCAAACGGGCCTAATCATTACTTGCATAGCCGTTTCATAAATAAGTACTTACTACTAAGGTACATACTTAAAATTAAATGTACAACTCCTGTGCCCAGAAAACGGCTCGTAACTAAAAAGGCACTTCGTTAACGATGCTACTTTGCTGCAACTATTTTAGTATAAAACATGTATTTTAGTTAAATTTATTAACATTTCTGAATGTGTACTGCTGTATTTTCGTAAAATTAATACCACACATGTGATGTCACGGAAGTTGTTATTATGGCATAGTTGTAATGCACGTGTTAATGAAGTCTCTATTGTTTTATATAATCATCCTAACTACACTATTAATTTCAAAGACAGTTTGTCATTTATTTGGAAAAAAAAATTATCTTGGTTTTCATCTGAAATAAATGCATATGGCCTGGACACTGGTGAAGTACACTGCTTTCAAATAACACTACATCAATTTAAATTACAAAAAAATTACAATTAAAACTTATTTATACATCTGGTCATTTACTGAAAATACGTTAATGGAATTTTAAAGAAAATTGACCTTATTTAACTTTAAAGAAACCGCGTCTCTATGAAGATTCGAACCACAAAACACTTTCTCTATATTAATCTATACACTGCTAACTAAACATACCCCAGAACAAATGAAAAGTAAGCACCAAAACGAAAATATTTAACAGAATTAGCATAAAATGTACAAAATATTTTTTTTTACAATAGCATAAAAATTACAATATACAATAAGCGCGAATGTGAGTGTCGTATAGTGCCTGGTTGTAATACTATCTACTATAACAACCATGATTTAGTGAATTATTTTGGACATACGCCATTGATGTTATGAACTGTTAGTCATGTAAAAACCTCCGAAAACCAAATAAATAAATAAAATATTTAAAACCGAAAAAATAATTTCCAAAGAAAAACTGTGAACAACACAATGACGACAGCACTAACGAACACAGAAGTTTTTCAATGACATCAGGCACAAACAGTCTGTTTGAGCCTGATGGCGGGAACAGATGTCAGTTCCCGAAACGTCGCAACTACTGACATTGAAAAACTTCTGTGTTTGTTAGTGCTGTCGTCATTGTGTTGTCCATAGTTTTTTTTTCATCGTTGTGTTTATGTGTTTGCTGTTTTTTCCAGTTTTTCTGTCTGCCTGCATCCAATCTGTCTCACTGTATGTTCACTGTGTTCGTCTGTGTTCAATACATTATTTTTCTTGATTAAGTTCCTTTCACGGAATTCTTGTGCTGTCTAGTTTTTTTGAGTTTAAATATATTGTCTGTGATGTTTTCGTTGTATTGTCCATATCTATTTTTATTTTCCTTGCTGGTTCAGACTGTGTTCGAATACATCTGACTCGGTCTTGTTCTTTGGAAATTATATTTCTGTTTTTAATATTTTATTTATTTATTTTATTTTCGGAGTTTTTTACATGACTAACAGTACAAAACTGCAATGACTTATGTACAAATTACTTCACTAAATCAAAATTCCCCATTGCATTAAACATTCAAAGAACGTATAACAACCATGTGTATACAATCGAGGCTATGACTTGTGTTCGTACAAATTTTCGCTCTGAAAGTTATTGTTCCAATCGGAACCAAGTTTTAGACAGTGTATATGGGTGAATATCGTACTGATGTGTAATAAACGCTGCTATCACGCTCGCGTCCGTAATTTTTGTAAAGTAGATTTTACTTCCACGAAATGAAGCCAGCTTTTGATGGCATAATTACACCCGGGAACAACCGATTTGTTTAAAGCATTATAAATCTTAGTCTGAATGCTCGGTTCGCCCACGCTTTGTTATAATAAGTCCTATAGCATCGATCATACAATTCCGTATTCCTGTAGCTGTCTCGCCAGATGCGCTAAACTGGCATGAGTTTTCAAGAAATGATATAACCACAGAATATTTTTGAAAAGCAGCATAATTATAAATCGGCCCCTTTGCATTACAGTTATTATATTGAGGAAAATACATTTTGTGGGAACAGATTTTTTTTTGCGGCAACCAATAAATAGTTTGTGACTAAACGAATGTAGCACTAATGAACAGTTCAGTGACTGAGTAAATATTATCAATGTTACATATGATCAACAGCGTACCAAGCTGCTAAGTTGGTCGATATTGTACTATTAGCCGCGCCTCGAAGCTTAGTCATGTCCCGATTAAACATTTCGTGTTATTATGATTGTGTTTTGATGCAGTGTTTACCATATCGCACCATTTGCTGAAGACGAAGCTGAAAAAGAAGAGTTCTCTTTGTCAGGGATTGGTTTACTTGATTCATCAACATTACATATTGCAGGAGTCAGCAAGAAATATGGAGTTAAAAAACATGTATTGGCACCCTTACAAGAAGAATTGCCGTATCTCATTGTAGAAGTGTTCAACAATATTTTTGTTTTAAATTGCAGCATTTTGGAACAGATGTTGAAACTTATACAATTTTTATTTCTATAAATTTAGCAATATTATCTACGCATGCAGAACAAATTCTCTTTTCTTTATTTAAAATACTTCGCAATGAAAAATCAAATACATCAAGTCATGGTTAGTTTTTTTTAAGGCCTCCTAGATTTATTGTATATATTTAAATAAAATTATTTACATTAAGAAGATAAATTGATTTTATTGTTGGCAAAACAGTTCACAATTATACTGACAAATTTGGACGTCATTTGACTAAATGGTTTTTGATTTATGGCGAGTTGAGTTTGACATATTTTTTGATGCGCGTGAGCATGTACTGCACGCGCTAACAACTGACGATCAAAAATAGTGGACGCGCATACACACTCCTTGCGCCTTACAAATCCCAGCTACGCCACAGGACGAGATCGCTACCCCCTCCTCCCTTCCTGTTTTGCTCTTCATAAGGGCCCAAGCCAACCCCAACCGCTCTAGCTAGACACAGTGGCGGCAGCTAATCCTGCTTGACTGACAGCAGCTACCCAGCTACGACAGTGCCCTCTCTGAGGATATGCTAGAACTGTTTGCTAGGCTTCCCCGTGACCTCCGTGGCTCCTCCACGATTTTGTCATTTCCTCCTTCCGTCTCCGGCCTGTCGCTCACTCTTAAAAGGTGCTCAACAAAAACAATCGTTCTTTTAGATTTTAACAAAAATTATTTAACTTTACATGTTACATTCGTTGCAATGTTTATAATCCATAGGTTTCGTATATTCGTAGGTCGATATAGGGGTTAAACTATAGAAATGAAGATGTTAAGATTGAAAGTGTACTAGGATACTGAATGATAACTTTGTTACGGTTTGTTTTAAATAAAACTGAGCTAATAACATAATGTTTGCCTAATTAAGTTGCACCTGTATCTGTATTTCCACGCGCAATTATATAAAAACTATGGAACGTATGTTTTAATTCCAGGAATATCACTGTAGTATAATGCATGAAAATGTTGACCATGTTTGGTAAAAAATATACCTTATGAAATATTTGTGGTTCAAAGCACACTTAATGTAATATTTAATAATTTTGTTTGGTATTTTTACCTGAATTTGCAAGCAGATTGTATAGTTATGATTTACTTTTGTCATGTAAGAACAACATAAACACAGTTTTATTAAGTATGTTTATAATTTACCATGAATAAATTTTTCCGCGTATTGTCATCATTTAATAAACAAACTAGAAATATTGAAACACAACATGTAAGTTAATGATCTGAATATAGTTGTAAATAAATATGCAAATGAGACTTAACTTGATCCATTTTATCTAACTAATCGCTCGAACAATGTTCTAATAGAGTCGGTGTTAGTGAAAAGCAGTATCTATAATAAGAAATAAATGCATATCTACACTTTTAAAAAATTCTAATGCTCAATGAATAAATGTATGATGTGAAACATTTGTTTATATTCGGCCTATCTGAAACATCGTCTTTTACAATTTATTAATTTAAGTAATTGAACTTAAATCGGGAAACATAATTAACTAAAAACAACTTATAGCATATTTAGCGGGCTTCACGTCTCGATACATCGAGATATTTCTCAAAATGATGTGGCGTGATCTCTAAAAAGTATTGAAAACGAAAATGAGAATTCACAAAATGGTATTCGAACCAACAACCTCCATAATGCAAAGAAAAATTTTATAGTTGTGCCGTCTCGTTCTGTCAAACGAATATTTCATTAACAAATAAAAAATATATGCACGTGCCTTGTTGTTGCTTTTCTTGTGGTCCCAATTCATCCCACGTTGCACACATTCCTTTTCCGATCTCTTCCCAACTTTTTTCTCGATCTTTTCGGTCCATATAATTTTTGGATGCCATATCCCAGACACCGGTATGGTCTTCTATTAGCCGTATAAAACGATCAGTATCAAAAATGGTCTCCTCGAGCTACGGATTACAAGCGAAACGGGACCCGCACGACTGGACAGTGTAGCCTCACCCACTGGGATGCGTGTGTTGTCTCTCGTCCCTTCATCCCGGCGACGGGACGACCGACAGCATGTTCCCGGCGCTTCCCGGTACTACCTGTTTTCAAGGACAGTGTGGCCTCCCCCACTAAAAGCAACAGTACATGAGCTTCCCGCTTAGAAGGACCCGGAAAATGGGTCCCGGGAAAATGGATAGTGTGTCCCCAGCCTTATGCAGTTCCTCTTGTCATCGAGTCCCGCTGTGCGGTGAAACTGGGTTATTCCGTAACACACCGGTGTAGGCTAGGCCAGCACCAGCCTCGTCTACCGCTATCCAGTTAGACCATCCTAATCATGTTGACCCATGACCATGTCTGCCCGGCACCTCCAATATCATGGGGACCGTCCGATCCAGTGACCTACTCGCCGGCGACTCTCGTTGCACCCCGCATAGCCTTAAGGCCACAGCCTCTCGCGACACGCGCATGCGCCGTCCCCCCGCTGGCACGCGTTTCAAGCGGAGGGAATCCGCCTTAGTCTTTAAGAAAAAATGATGCTCTTAAACAATATGAATGTGTGTTTTGTGTATTTTTTGTGAATCGAATGTGGATTTTATGGATTGAATGTGGATTTCGTGGATTTTTTTATATATAAGGTTCATAAAAACACTGTTAGGAAATATAAACACATTCTTACATACACTGACATACTTTAGGAACCGACACTAAATGGTGATAACCCATCAGATGAAATTAAGATGGTGGACTCTACTAAACAAGATGGCTGCCTCCAGCAGATGATGCCGTAATAATTTGATTAAAACTTATTTATTTTTATTATTTATTTTGATAATAAATATAATTTTGGATGGTGGATGTAGCGAAAATTTAATACATATGAATGGGTTGTTCAATGATGTCATCACAAAGAAAAGTGCAACATGCAGGAGTGGGGTATTCGAGGATGATGTCTTAGTAACGAAAATGAAACGTTCAGGAGAGGGGCGTTCGATGATGAAGTCATCACGTTTTTTAAATTAAAAATTTTACTAAAATCTTTTTTATAAATTGTATTTTTTTCGAATTTCTAGGTTAATTATTATGAATTTTCAAGATGGTGTCCCAATGTCAAGCTGCCGGAATGTTCTGAAAAACAAAATGGCGGAATCCAAGGTAAATCCAAGGTCAGGGTCAAGGTTATCAAATATGGCCACCGGAAGCGTCATCATCCAAGATGGCCGCCATGGATACCTGGATCCCGACCCGGGACCTGGTGTCCCAGGACGTACTATATTCACCTACTGTTTAGGTACCTAACCCCTTTTAGGATTTTTGTCATATTTTATTGAAGAAATATTTTTTTAAATACCTTTTTTTGCTTCATCCAGGGATCGTACCAAAGGAAATATATGGACAAATCTATCATTTTTTTAATAAGTAATTTTTGGATTAAATTTTCAGTTTTCCTCGAATTTATAGCTTAATAAATACAGATTTCCTAGATGGCAGCCAAAATGGCCGAAGAGATGGCGGGCGCCCTAGCTGTAAATAATTATTGTACTCTAGCAGGTAAAAATTAAACGAACATCGTGGTAGCACCCTCTAGAAGACGAAAACAATACGTCGGATTCAAGATGGCGGTTTCCAGCAGAATAAATAAAGATGGTGGGCATTATCTTATACTCTCTGACGCAATATATTCCTGGGAATTTGTGGTGGGAGGTCAGTCTGCAAGGGGCCTCCATGGAGGAAGGATCCGTTTGGTCCTAACTGGGTTTGAACTGAAGACTCCATGATGTAAGTTCCTTTATTAATTAAAATTTTATTAAAATTGTATTAAAAAGATTTTTTTATTATATACAAAATTTCATAATTTCTTGGATAATAGTTATTAAATTTAAAGATGTCGGATGTGACACATAATTTCAAAATGGCCGAATGTTTTTATTAAAAACTTTAACATGTATACATTTCAAATTTTAATTTTTTTTTAAATTTTCTGATAATAATTACAGATTTTTTCTAGATGTTAGCCATGATGGTAATTACAAAGACGACGTTAGAATTCAAAATGGCCATCATTACATCCTATTAGTCTAGGTAAAATGTCCTCGGAGGTTTATTGGTAGCTTGTAGGTAAAGAATTTAAGTCTCTTTGAGGATATTTGAAACCTTTGGCATTTTTGAGGACTAAAACAAGAAATTTTCCCTCAAAACGGGAATTTTTCCCTCAAATTAGGGAAATTTTATTTTTTCATATTTTTTGACATCTTTTGGCAGAATGTCTTCCTATAATATGGATTTTTTTTCATATTTTGTCGAATTTTTGACAAATTTTGAAGGAAAATTTTAAGGTCAAGGTCATTTTTAAGATAGCCGCCGTGAAGACTCAATCCAAGTAGGCGGACACCAACACCGACACCACACCCTCACTCCTGTCCTTCGAGGCACAGCAAATTTCTTGGAAGGAGTTAGTCAAAAAAATATTACAGCACAGACTGACTTAGTGATACTGACTATCTCGTCGGTTAAGCCCACTGTGTTCATCTAAGCTGTAAATATTTTGACTAATTCCTTTCAAAAAATTTTCGTTCTGCGCATTTTTTTAATTTTGTGACGTCAGATGATTTTAGCTGTTTTTGTGTGTTTGTATGTTCATCTTTTTTTTAAATTTTCATCTTATATTTTGGTCTATTATTGAGGTTTATTATGACATACATTGTAAATAGCAATGGCGTATGTCCAGGACAACAGTTTGAATCAATCATTATTATTGCTATAACCATTCAAATAACATATAGTAAATTTAATGTTGATGTTATGTTCTCAAGTGACGAATTGAAAAATACTCATAACTCTAACACTGCTCTTCATTTCGACAACTGTACAACGCGAACACAGCCTGTGTCACACATACTCCAACTGACAACAGATTACAACTACTACTGTTTCTATTTGAACGTCTTATTGACAGTAAGTTGACGGCGGGAATGTTGGGACATGTTTTCGGCGGAGGGGAATGTCTGATTGGAAACGACGCGTCGCGAAGGTGGGCTGACTGTCGCAGTGTGATAGGTCAGTGGGGCGTGCCCCCCCCCCCCCCCACCACCCCAGGCAGACGGCCAACCTGCGACGATATTGATCGCGCGCAATGAGACTAGGCAGTGGCCGGGAAGGGGTGTTTTGCCGGCAGCTATCGACCGCCGGCGCCGCGCGTCGAGGACAGCGGACAGTCGCCGCGTGGTCGCCCCTGAGCGAGCATGGACGCCGGCGACTGGAGCAGCGACTCGAACACCGACTCGCCGCACCGACCCAGCCCTGGCCGCTGAGGAGACGAGGCTGCTGGCCGTGGGGCCATCCTCCAGGGGTGAGTCACAGTGGCGGTCAGGGTTCCACCTCGCCTCGCTGTTGGGCTTATACCTGCATTTTATTGTTGTTTAGTTATTAATGAATATTCTTTTTGCTGGGGTAAAACCCGGTATTTTTTTCGCTTCTGAGACCCCATGAGTTAATTAACGATAAAGGGTGATTCGCAACACCGGACAGGGTTCCCCCTCCTCCCATGGCACGACGGTTCCATCCAGATTCTTCTTGTTGAGGTTATACCTGGAGCTTTTTTGTTGTTAAGGTTGTACCTAGAGCTTCTTGTAGCTTTAGAGGCACCAGGACGGATTTGCCGATAGGAGGTAAATCACAGTGTGGCAATGGCTCGGTCCAGCATCTTGTTGTTGGGGTTATACCTGGAGCTTATTGTTGTTGAGGTTTTACAGAACATTCTTTTAGTTGGGGTAAAATATGGTCTTCTTGTCACTTTAGAGGCCCCAGGAGTGAGGTACCGATAAGGGTTAAGTCGTGGAGGTGGCCAGATACTTGAGTAACAGGCGATTTTCTAAACAGCGGTTTGCCTAAACATGAATTCGTTACGGCGATTTGCCTAAAGTCATTTCGCCTAAAGGCGTTTTGCCTAACGGCGATTTGCTTAATGGCGTTTTCCCTGTAACGGAGTTCTGCCTGACGGCGATTTGCCTAACAGCGTTATGCCTAACGGCGTTTTGCCTAACTCCGATTTGCCTAATGGCGTTTTGCCTAACGGCGATTTGTCTAACGGCTTTTTACCTAAAATGTTACTACGATGACAAAACTTCGTTTCGCCTAACGGCGAATTGCCTAACACCATTTTGCTAATGGCGATTTGCCTAACAGCGTTTTGCCTAACCTAACCTAGCCTAACCTAACCTAAGCTAACCTAAGCTAACCTAACCTTACCTAACCTAACGGCGTTTTGCCTATCAGCGGTTTGCCAAACGGCATTTTGCCTAACGGCGTTTTGCCTAACGGCATTTTGCCTAACGGCATTTTGCCTAACGGCGATTTGCAAACGGCGATTTGCCTAAACGGCGTTTTGCCTAAAATTAGGCAAAACGCCTTTAGGCAAAATGGCACATGCCCAGATACTTCCCGCATTGCGATGGTTTCATCCAGCTTCTTGTTATTGGGGGCATACCTTGCGCTTCTTGTTGTTGGAGGTATACCTGAAGCTTCTAATTATTGAGGTTATATATAAACCATGTTGACGAGTTATAAAAGAAGCTTCTTGTTGTTAGAGTTATAACTAGAGCTTATTGTAGATTTTGAGATACCAGAAAAGATTTGCCGATTATAAATGTATCATAGCGAGGGCCAGGGATGAGTTGCAGCAACGGCCAGTGTTCCCCCCGCATCGCGATGGCTCTGACCATCTTCTGGTTGTTGGGGTTATACATAGTGCTTCTTCTTGATGTAGTTATACCTGGAGCTTCTTGTCGCTTCGCAAGGCCCCAAGAGAGAGGTGCCCATAAGGGGTGAGTTGCAGTGACGGCCACAAATTCCGCCCCCCCCCCTCTCCACTCATCATGACAGCTGTATACAGCTCTCTGTTGTTGGGTTTATAGCAGGAGCTTCATGATGCTTTCACAGTGCCAGCTCGATGTGCCGATAAGGAGTCATAGAGAGGGCCAGTGTTTTCCCCTCTTCGTGATGGTTCCGTCCTTGTTTTGTGGGGGTTATACGTCGATATTCTTATCACATACAAGGGCTTATGATAATAGTGCCGATAAGGGGTGAGTCACAGCAGCGGCCGCGGTTCTTCTCGCGTCGCGACAGTTCCGTCCATCTTCTTGTTGTTGGGGTAATACATGATAAGTGAATCTTCTTGTCACATTTCAGACCCCAGGGTAAAAGTTCCTGTAAGGGTACATAATCATGCGCGTCGACTACCCAATTGTCTCTGTGTGTACGACCGTAGCCGTTTGGTCTTAATTCCAACACCCTTGCCTTTTCACTCTTATACAACCCCCCTCCTAGCCTCCTTACTTCTCGATTGCCCAGTTTGTATTGTTTTTTACTTTGTTTTTTGACTTACGTTTGGTAATATCAAAATTCAATTTAAGTTCATACGAAAACCGGGTAGAGACTCGGCGAGCGCTGCCTTCTGACGAAGCGAGATTTGTAAGTTAAAGAGGTTTTCCAGTGCCACGCTTGCACAAGATCCGTGTAACAATTTAAATAACAATACCGATTAAAGGTGGGTTTACGAACCTACGCTGTTAAGTAGTACAATGTATTTTTTGTTTATGATTGAATTAGTTGTCTTTGATTCCAGCCAATGAAAACGAGCGAGAATAAAGCCGTGTTTTATATTAGAGCAAATTTTTTTTATTCGTAGTGTATTTTCAGCGTTTTGAAGTGAATTTTTATTAGGAATCGTTGCCAATAATTGGCAATGTGACATTGGTTATGTGCCTTCTTGAAATACCAGACATATGGTTAAGATAAAACATAAAAAATAAAACATTTTAGCTCGTAAACTAGAATTCATACACAAATCAGAATCACGAATATTAAACTTTTAAATATAAATTCTGTATATGAAATGGCTGTACATTTTAATGAATTACTGTACATAAGTTGTTATATACTCGTTTAAAAGCAAAAATATAACTAGAAAAAACATCGGACTAATCAATTCCCGAACCATAAAAACCATAATGATTCAGATAGAGCTTACTTAATTTCGTGCAATTTTATCCTATGTATATTATCGTTTCTTGACATGATGTAAATAATTCCCTTATTTGCTACTACTTATCATTAAGCTCTTACATATTTCTAGAAGGAAATATTATTTTGTGCCAACAACACATTATACTGGTTTCTGATTGGTGCTTCCCATTACTCTTAAGGAAAAAAATATTAAAAACAAACATTTCTGTAAATTCTTCAGTCAAAATCTGATTCGCACATAACCCGTCACGAAACCTACACGACAATCGTAAACCACTACCTTTGTATATATTAAACAAATCTTAAGCAAACGACCTATTAATTTTTCTTAATTTTTAACCGTAAACTCACATTAATACAAACTAGTGACAAACTAGTGCAACCAGTGGCGCTTGCACAACAATATCAATAACAACTGCCAACGCATTGTGATGTAAGCGATAAGAATTTAAACATTTTTGTGCACGTTTTTAGCACAACTAGTGGAAACCACATATAAACTGTTCACTTGACATCCACTCCGAGATCGTACACTTCTGGTTGAAGAAACGGATACTATCTGTATTGTGCTAGTTTTTGTGCACTAGGAAATTCAAAAAATTGAGGATATAGATACACTAAAAGTTGACAAATTCAAAACAATACTTGAATAGAAATTAAAGACTTTGTATGGACAACATTTCCGTTAGGAAGTGAAATTTTATTGCTTTAGGATAATTAAACATGAGGTTTTGCTATGTGAATTGTAGCAAAGAATTTTCAATGGTTTTGGCTAGTGTTACTGTAATGGTAATTTCTACTGAAGGGGGAAGAAGCCTTAGTTTCCTATGCCTTCACTTTGGCTCTTATTGCGTCACAATTTTTAATTTAATTTAAAGTCTCGTCGACAGCAATGTCAGGGCTAACAGGTTAAAAATAAATCATCAATGACCTATACAAAGGAACGGTCTTGGCATTTGCTTGGACTGATTACAAGAAACCAGGTTAAACTGAAACAAGCTGGGACTGAAGCCCGGCTCCTTCAAAATATGAGACTATTAATCCGTGGCACGACTTACAACTATGATCACCGACTAGGTGCTAGAATGGTTAAGAACCCAGTACTGGGTTATTCAATATCTTCCCTAAGAATCTCTGCGAAAATCAATGTTCTCTTAATATTAAATCGTTTAGTTATAGAATAAGTAGTGAAGCTGTAGCTAAAGACAATCTAGTATCATATACTGCATACAAAATACATTATTATATTATTTGTAACTTAAATAGTATTTTTCTCGCAACTCTTGAAATTGTTGTAGTTAGTCGTTCCAAGTTATGCACGCTTAGCATTGCAAGTTGCAAGCTTACACGGTACAATTTACTTTACTTTTACCTTAAAGCCGCTATGCAAAAGTTCGTAGTGTGATATTTAAAATATTTTTAACTTTATGAAATTCTTTTACTAAATTTACTGAAAGATTTATCATCAACAACTACTGAGATGTAAAAACTAAGTATCGACAACTTTTTGAGAATTGGGTCGGTATCACCAGTAATTAAGTTTGGAGGGCTCTTTGTCTTGAGTAATTAAAGATTGCAGGAGCATCTTATTCTGTTCGTGGTTCAGGAGGGTGGTAGCGCTAAGGCTGACGCTGTCTTGGGCAGAAAACACCTGTCGCCTCTGCGCACAAGCAATGAACTACCCCGTAATCTTCTTATCACAATTCACCCCTGTAAATGTTCAAATTCGTGATCAACCTTTTTGTGGTGTATTAATATAGGTGGGGATGTAAGCTGCATGTTCCAGTAATAAACTTCAATATTCATACCGATAGAGTAATTTTGGACATATGCCACTGTAAAGTAGCGATGGCGCAAAAATATCACAGGAATTATCAAAAAAAAAAACTCATTCCTCGACCGAGGGAAAAAGATTTTCAGTATGAAACTGCAACTGAATACAGACGCAGCGATGTCGGTGGTACCTATGTGTTAGTGCATGCGTGTGCAGCAAGTGGCATGAAGCACGATGCAAAGGATGTGTGTGGTAATTACTGCAAGCAGTGAGCGGTTCAACAGTTCCGGTACTGGTTTGGAGGACTAGTATAGTTGGATAGAATAATGGGTTATTTGGGTGACAGAAGGGTACCAGGATGTATAGGCACCACTCAGTGGCTTGTGTGAGATATCCACTTGTCCCAACTGATGCTTAACTGAATGGGTATAAGGAGGAAGACTAACTAGGTGATGTAGAAGTCGTGATGAATATCCCCGGCCTCTCTGTATAGTCTTTTCCTAACCGCCTCCAATACTCGATGACCTTGTGTATCCATTTTCCTATGGCTCTTGGGTCATTTGTCTCATGTGTTCTACCCTTCTACAGAAGTAAATGCACAAACTCAGACGCACAAAAAAAATTGCATCGATTGATTATGAATGAGAATGAGATGCCAGCACATTTGACTGAACTCCTTCGGGAAAAGGATGACGTGTCTGAGCCTTGTTGAAGTCCAACATATTGATTCCTTCTGCTTGAATTGACCATTTTCTATTATAATGTCATAGCCGCTATTTAATTTTCTAGACTTGCCGACCATTTGGGTATATGACATTATGCCCGCTACTTTGAATATCAGAAATTATCAAAAAATCGAAAAAATAAAAAAATAATATAAAATTATTTCGATATATTTTTAATAAAAATTAAATAAAAAATACAATTTTATTACCTGAACTTTGGAGTCCTCAATTCAAAACCGACGATGACCAAAATAAATAATTCGTCACCCATGACGACTGCTGACAGACTGACCCCCACCACTAATGGAAGGAATATATTATTTAAAACCAGTATGACATCATTACGGCCATCATAGAGCTGCCATCTTGGTTTCATCTGTTTGAGGCCACCATATTGTTTTTGTTATTTGGAAGTCGTCATCCTTTTTCATCTGTTTGATGTTACCATCTTGGATTATGACATCACAGCCGCCAATTGGTTTTCGATAACTTCCTGACGTTATTAATTATGTTACATAAGCCATATTGAAAATCTGTGGGTTTCATTATCCAAAAATCGGAAAAATTTTAAAAATTAATTAATTACAATTTTAATAAAGTTGTAATAGTAAACAGACATCATAGACCACGAAGTGCTCGGTACAAATCTGGTGAGGAGGAAAATACCAACTCCTTTCCCTATGGTAGCTGCTGGTTGAACGGACCCCCACCACTTATTACAACCATAATGATGTCATGGTGGCCATCTTGAATATGCTATCTTGTTTTCGTCTCCTTTATTTCGCTACCACTATAATGGTTTATATTTACTTGTCAGAAGACAGAGGTGTCAATCACCAAATTTTCGTAGCATCCACCATCTTGTCGGCCATCTTGGCTGCCACATTGAAAATCTGTAACTATCAACATTAAAATAAAATAAAAAATCTTTGTAAAGAGCATGTTCGAGTCCTACCGTCGTCTTCGTAGGTGACGACAAACTTCTTGAGCACATATCCGTTTTGTCTCTGGAAACCTTTAAGATTGCAGTACATTTTGATGCTGGCCATGCTCGGCTGTAACTTAATGAAACTCACAAACACATAAGTATTTATGAGATAAATTTCAAATTAAACTTTATGGCAGCGAAACTATCCTGAAATACATTCTCTGCACTTTAACGGTCATAACAAGAAATAATCGCAACTTAAAAAGTAATTGAAAAAATTAGAAAGGTGACTTTACTTTTGTACGATGGTGCTGCTATCTCTAGTATTTTTAGCAGTAACAATTGTATCGATGAATGTGAAACGTCCGCTAGAATGTGTTGAAACCAGTTTCTAGCCCCGCGCAGAACACCGTCAATTAAAAAGTTGGCCGATTTGTTTCCTTACTGGGATTCGTTTTGGACACATTCTGAAATACGGCCCGAGAGTTATGTTACAGTTGTATCCCAACTAGGCAATGCTTATTCGCTACCTTATCCGAATGTCTGGAAATCCACCAAGTCTCCACTGGCATGCGCTTGGGTCGGTACGGGCAAATCCCAATGTGCGGGATGAGGATGGTTTGGGAGAGGAAGAAGGTAGGACCCAACCACCATCCCCTGGGAGAATGACATCATCGGCACGCACCACCTTGGCATAAAAAGTCCCCTTCTACCATCGCGCAGCAAGGGCAGCGGACGACCTGCGATGGGGCCGTAATGCATGTTTATGGAAGAATGAAGACAATGGAAGAATTCTTAAAATGAAAAGTGAGAATACATTGAAGCCGAATTAAGTAGATCCTCCGTTATTCGTAAAAAAAAAAATTGGTTGTATGTAAAGTCGGTTTACGGACGATAGTTTAACGTGACAACGTCATAACAAAACATTGATGAAATGATTGAACACTTTTATGAATACAATTGAAATAATTTTTATTGAATTATCACTATTTTGTATGGATACAAAGAAGGAGTGAAATGAAATCTACAATTTAATTGATAAATTTACTTTTATTTGCACTCATTAATTCAAATATGTTTATTGCTTTAACGAAGAGATTATTTTAACTATAACTTTTATACATGTTTGCTATTTAACTTCTTCGAATCTGTGTTATTCTGTTAAGGATAGGACGATGATGGGAAAAGTAGGAAACGAATGGGAGTGGTTCCAGTTTAATGTGCCTCGAAAAAGTCAAATTGATGGTTGTTCCAATCGAGTGGAAGAGAGATAGATGCGGCGCAAGCGTACAATTAGCGTAACGGGACACAGAGTAACGGGACCGCCTAACGGGACACAGCATAACGGGAAAATGTGCGTAACGGGACATTTTTACCTTTTTCGTGCGTGCAGCCGGCGTTCATCGATTTATTAGACGTTGTCACGTCAAATTTATGGACTCTTAAAAAGAGCACTTGGAGACGATGAAGAAGCTTCAACATCAACGATTTCGAATTCTTACAGTAATTAGGGTGTAGAAGATGACTTCTACGGTGATAGTGACAGGGGCTCTGAGACTGGTGTCATACGCAAATAATGTGATGAAGAACTTATAGTTGGCAAGATCGAAAGCTGTGATGAAGCCCTGAAACCGAAACGATGGACACAGCATGTTAAATAATTAATTCTTTTAAGCATTTGATGAACACTGGGATGATAGTGATCTTAAAAATATTAATAAAATACATTCCAGGAAGATATCGATAACAGAAGAAATTGATAATATGTGTTGGGAAGATCCTAACATATTGGTTGGTCGCCTGAGAATGTTGGTGGCATCGGTTCGTAGAGGAAATTCCTCGCACATCAACGAAGTAGCCTCCATACTTAAAGAACTGAGGGAGGCTAGCTACATACAATTTTATTTGTTTAACTTGCAAGCGTATAATATTGAGAAAAAAATAAATACTTAAAATTTCAAAAATGTAATCTTTTATTTCTTGTAATCGGATTTCTACCTAATTCTTAGTTCTCGTAATAGAGGTTTATTTTTATTTTTTTTTCATTGTGCTTCCATATGTGCTTCCTTTTCTTTGATTGTGCTTCTAATTGTGCTTCCTTTTCGTTGATTGTGCTTCCAAATGTGCTTCCTTTTCATTGATTGTGCTTCCGAATGTGCTTTATTTTCGTTTATTGTGCTTCGGATTGTGTTTCCTTTTCCTTGTTTATGCTTCCGATTGTGCTTTATTTCGCTGATTGTGCTTCCGATTGTGCTTCCTTTTCGTTTATTATGCTTACGATTTTGCATATTTTCCTTGATTGTGCTTCCAATTGTCCTTATTTTTCTATGAATCTGCTTCCGATTGTGCATCCTTTTCGCTTATTATAATTCCGATTGTCCTTCCTTTTAGTTGATTGTGTGTTCGATTGTGCTTCCTTTTCGTTGATTGTGTATACGATTGTGCATTCTTTTCTTTGATTGTGCTTCCAATTGTGCTTCCTTTTCGTTGATTGTGCTTCCAAATGTGCTTCCTTTTCTTTGTTTTTCCGATTGTGCTTCCTTTTCGTTGATTGTGCTTCCGATTGTGCCGCCAAATGCGGGTCCTTTTCGTTAATTTTGTGTTCCTGTGTGTTCGTTGTGTATTAAGTGTGTCTACCGTGGGTCCATTGCGTGTGTGTACTGTTTGTTCATTGCGTATCCTGTGTGTGTATTGTGGGTCCCTTGCGTGTGTGTACTGTGGTTTTAGTGTGTGTACTGTGTGTACTGTGGGTCTAGTGTGTGTACTGTGTGTACTGTGAATCCAATGTGTGTCCTGTGTGTAATGTATGGCAATTGTGTGTCAGGTGTGTCAATTGTGTGTAATTGTTTTGTTTAATGTGTGTGGGTTTGTGTCGTTTTGTTAAATATGAGTAGTAAAATCTGTAGTGTCTCTAAATATTTACCTTTTTAAACCTCTTGTTCTCGATAAAACAATTTTTTAGAGATTCTAGGTCCTGTAGTAAGCGTGAAACGTGTTACGTTGGTCTAACTTATTTTAATTGATTTTATCGATATTTTAGGTCTGACAGTTCGATGACTTTGTCTTGACTTGTTGAAATATGTTATATTAGCTATCGACGAAGATGGGAATGAGGTTCAAAAATGTCTGGTCTATAAGACTGACATTGTTTATGACCCGGTCTAAGTATCGAAAAATTATACTTCCATGTTAGGCATAGCGACAATATATTTAATTCGTTGGACAGGTTTTTTTGTCTAGAGTTGATTTATTAGAGTGAATTATTAATAAACTCCACGAAAGCTAATGGGAAACACAATACATATAACATTTATTTTATGCTTTAGTTATACTTATATCTGGCTGAGAATCGAACCAAGAACGGAAATCTAACGCGAGAATTATTATTTTAATAGGATAATTTTTTGACGAATTTTGGAGTTTTCCAGATTTTCTAGGTCAATAAATCCAAGATGGTGGACATAGCGACTAACTGAAGGCTGGTACACAAAAATATAGGATTTTGATCATTATTTATTAAAGAAGTATTTTTACATAGAATTAAAATATTTACATCGGTCAAGGATCGAAGGATGGACAGGAATCCATCTAGTAAATCAGTAAATTATTGAGTGATCTTTTTGTTGAAATTTGAATTTTTTTTCCGAATTTATAGGTTAATTATTACGAATTTACAAGATGGCGGAAATATCGGCTTATAGGAGGCTGGTTATCAAATAAACTAAGCTTATTTTAGGACTTTGCGACATATTTAATTGAAATTATTATTTTTTACATAAAATTAAATTTTTGCATCGCTCAGGAATCGAACCAAGGACAGGAACTAATCGAATAAATCAGTATATTAATTGCAAATTTATTTAATGAATTTTGGAATTTTACCTGTATTTATAGCTAAATAATTACGAATTTCCAAGATGGTACCCATTTGTCAAGATGGTGGGTGCCACAGTAATAATAAATTATAACTGTACTGTAGTGAGTTTTAATTAAACTACAAGTCGGCAGTGCACTCTAGCACGTGAAAACAATATGGTGACCTCTAGCATACGAAAACAAGATGGCGGACATGATGTCATACTAACTGGTTATATATATACCTTGGCATTAGTGGTGGGAAGTCAGTTGCCTGCAGCTTCTGTGGAGGAAGGATATGTCACTTTTTTTTTATTTTTGCCTCTTGAGTTTCAACCAAGGACTCCATGATGTAAGTGCGTTTTTAAAATAATATTTTATTAAAATTTTATCAATTAAATTTTTATTAATGTAAATATTTTGCTATTAAAATCTGATAATAATTACTGATTTTAAAGATGGCGACCATAATGATAATTGCTACATTCTAAATTCAAGATGGCGGGCATAACGAAAAGTGCATCGATGATGACATACACATCCAAGATGGTAGGCGTAACGAAATAAGCAATGTTTATAGAATCCAATATGCCGACCATAACGATATGTGCAAAGTTTTTTTTAATTTTTATTATAATTTTATTAAATAAATTTTTTATGAATTTTAAATTTTTCTAGATTTTCTAGCATAAAAGTTACAGATTTTCAAGATAGTGGCCGTAACGAAAACTGCAACATTAGGGAGTGGGGAATTCGATTCCAAGATGGCGGAAAGTTCGAGAAAACAAAATGGCGAATTATAAATTGCAGAAAGTTCGAGGAAAAAAAATAGCAGATACAAGATTGTAGATCCAAGATTGCCGCCGGGGTCATGGTCAAAGGTCAAGGTCATCCAAGATGGCCACCATGACTTCACAATCTAAGATGGCGGTTGGCACCACTGCACCACAGCTAGAACCCAGGGTTTAGCGCCCCTTTGTACATTACTTACAGAGGCAAAAAAATCATTAAATTTTAATGATAAGAAGGGATAAAATTTACTCGTTCAAAGTAGTGCATTATAACGTGTATGACAAAGAAAAGATAATTTAATGGTGAATTTAAATGTTAAAGTAAAGTAATATAATTAAAACCGAGTTTGCACTGAAACAATGAACCTTAATCCAGTATATTTACTTAGACTTATTTCTATTAATAAATTAAAATACACGATATTATACTTATAATCACATTTCAAAATCCTTATAACAGAATGTTACCATTTTATCAATTACCCATTTACTCCCATGGCTAAAGTTAATTATGAAACAACTACATTTGAAATGTATTGGCCTCTTCAGGATCTTTAAAAGTCCGGTAAATATTTAAGACACCAGTTCATTGTTTCCGTAAAACACAGACAATGCCCGGTAGGTTATTCCTTTCGAGAAAGTAATGGAAGTTAAATGAAAGTAAGACAATAAACATACTTACTACATTCTCCCCAAAGTGATAACTGAAGTTTTAAAAAGAACAATAAAAATCTAATTCTCAAACAATTTGAAAGCATCATATCACAAACAACTCTGTCAATACTTAATTTTTCAGAAAACAAGAAAAAATTTCCACTCACTTAAATTTATTTCTATTGGATTCATATTATGTAAAAATTATCTGTGATTAAGGCACTACTATAACCCTAACCGACCAAGTTGCCATGCATCCCTGTTTCCCACAGTAAACTGCGAAAAATATGGTTTTGTGCTGGAAACCATTAGGACTAAAGTTTTTTTTCGATAGGAACCCTTCTTTTTTTTTTAAATATCAAAAACCCCTTATAGGTAAGTAGCCGATCGGCGAATGATTTTTCGAGTACCAGAAATACTACATCTGTAAAACAAAGTGGTCGACAATGGTAGTCAATTCATCTTACTAATATGCGAAAGTTTGGATGGATGTTTGTTACTCAATCACGCCATAACGGCTGAACGAATCTGGATGAAATTTGGCACAGAGATAGGTTATAGTCTGGATTAGCACATATGCTACTTTTTATCCCGGAAAAATGCACGGTTCCTATGGGATAGCATAACAATTGTATCCTTCAGGAACAGTGTTTTTAAAAGGAGTTTCGTTAAATTCGTGAAATAGAGTTTAGCGCATTTTCCTCAAGAAGGCTTGACCAATTTATAAAGCAATGAAAAAAATTCTCTAAAAATTGTAAAATAAAAACAAAATTAAAAACTTTGAAAAAACCCACGACGTTTCAATTGAAAAAAGGATAATATAATTTTTTTTAAATCCCCTGTGGACACCTTTTACATGATTCCGATAACGTTTGTCATTCCTTCTGGTTAAACAGTAAGAATTTGGTTTATCATGCTCTGCCAATATATATGGCACTTTACGGTGAGCATTAAAGCCCACAATTATAAAATTATGTTTTTTGTATGAAAATCCTTACACATGTATATCTAATTACGAGGAACACTTAAACAAAGTTGGTTTGCAATTATTTATTTTTTTTACCTGTTTTTTGACATGGCAACTTAAGTTGCCACTGGGCTGTAACATAGTCGAAAATGGATAAAGTTTATCATTACAATATAAAATGTATGTTTTACTACATATTAAAATTCCAAAATAGTAAATAAAATATTTTTACAATATTTTTTTGGTTTATATATTATAATAATTATTATTTATATATTATTATTATTATAATGAATAATTATTTGAACTATCAAAACATGTATGTACAACATTTTCATATAATGAACAGAATTTGTGCAAAGTTTTTTCCGCTTGATTGTTCTGAAATTTACATTGTATGGAATGCTTTGAAACACTTATTAGGGTGAAGTGGAGCATCACATTTCTTGCACACATAGCTTGTCCTGTTAGTGCAAACCTTGCAGCGCAAGTATTTCGAACAACCTTTTGTGATAATGTGATCAATACGGTCGGTGCGGATTTCTTCAAGAACTGATGAGAATGCCAAAGATGGACGAACTCCTGGAGAAGCTGCAGGTTTGCCATGTGTTTTCAAGAGGTTAGTTGCACACTGACGACGAAATTCCAGTAATGACAAGTCGTAGCCTAGTTTTCGGTATAACAACCAGCCCTGAACACAACATACATCTACAGTCCATGCAAAGAATGGCCACCACCACTTTTTTGATCTGATACCACATCGGTATGTAGAAACAAATTGATCACAAAGGTCCACACCACCCATGTTGGCATTATATTTGGCAATTGGTCCTGGAACTTCAACAATTACAGTTTTCTTTTCAGCGCGAGAATAGCGGGATGACTTTTTCTTAGGCTCAACTTCATCACAGTTTGTAAGAACAGTTACAGCATTATTGTCATTCCACCTTACTGCAAGGAGGTCATTACATGATGACACTGCCATGTGTCCTCGTTTGTTTTTTCGGAATGCTTTCTTGTCTGGTAGCTTCATTACAGCTGCGCACCTATTCTCTCTCAGTGTCCCTGTAGCCCCAATGCCATTAGATTTGAGTTTTCTTAGAAGCGCAATAGAGGTGAAAAAGTTGTCAAAGTACAGCCTGATTCCCTTTTTGAGTTTCAAATGATCTACAAGACCCATGACAACATCGTTACCTTGCCCATAACCTGTGGTCGGAAATCGAGTAGATGTACCGCAGTATGGTTCAACGTGGAAAATATAGCCAGAGGGATCAGCAGCTACCCACAGCTTGAAACCAAATCTAATAGGCTTTCCTCAAATAAATTGTTTAGCACTGTGACGTCCAAAATATGGAATCATACTCTCATCTATGCTAACTGAATCACCGACAGAAATTTGTTTGAAGACAGAATTCAAATGATCAAACAATGGACGCACCTTGTACATTCGGTCTGTACCATCCATTTTTGAATTATCTGCAATGTGAAAATACCGCAAAATTTCATCGAAGCGATTACGGCGCATAGCTTCTGCAACAATAGACACATGAACATCTGGTTGTGTCTGCCAGTACATCATTTTATGAGGTAGAGAATGGTAACCAGATAGCAGAATTATACCTAAAACTGTAAGTATTTCGTTCAAGGAAACATTTAGGTTATGTTCAAGATGCTGACCTGCATACCGATTTGTTTCTTCTACAATGAGAAATACAAGTTCGTGACTGAAAAAGGATGTGAATGCATCAAGCGGGCAATTTATTTGTTGGCGGAGAAAATCTTCAGCATTTGGTAGAAATTCAACTTCACTCTCTGGAATTTCGCTAGAAAATAACTTATCGTGAGGTAGCCAATGAACTGTTTCAGGTAAACATCTGCGCTTTGGTGGTGGCATTGCTGGTGAAACCCCCATTGTTGCAGTACGCCTCTCTGTTGACGTACTTGGTGAACAATTATCAACACCAAAGTCAAAAACATTTTTGTCTGCTGTGTTAGAGTATCTTACTAATACCTGGCTTCTCAAGACATGGCTCGGTAATCTGTCCAAATTACCCTGTGCTTCTCCATCGGATTTATCAGAATCTTCGTCGCTGTCAGCGCCAGGTCCTTCGTCAGGTGGAGAAACAGCTACACTCTCAGGCATTTCCCCATCATCTTCTTCCTCAAGAGCTGCCAAAATTTCATGAAGAAGCAGTCCTTGACCATCTCTTCCTCTGACGAACCTGCAAACATTGATGCGTACACAATTTTTATTACATCAATGATGATAAAAATAATATCATATTTTCTAATTATGCACGAGTTCTTGAAATAATAAAAATCAATTTGGAAGTAAAAAAACCCTTATAAACATTGAACTTACAGAATAACTAATATTGTAACATTGAAATGAATATAAACCTCTTACTTCCCAGTGGCAACTTTAGTTGCCACAAATATTTGAGAAGCTGCAACAGTGAATGAATATATAAAAACTGCCAGTTTAAGCGCACCTAACAAAAATTTATACTTTTCTGTTTATTTGAGTAATATGTAAAGTAAAATTATAAACAAAATAAAAAACAAACTTTGAAGGTGACCATGCCATGATGATGATATCCAAGCATGCGCAGGCTCTCACAAGAACCTCACTGCACCACAGACTGTGAAGAACTGAGCTCCACCAAAGAGATATTCTTCAGGCAGAAGTTTCAATGCGTAGCTAAGCCAAGGAGAAATAAATTCTAATCCATAGTTAGCAAAGCACACAGCTGATATTGGTATGGCAAATAAAGTTGCCACTGAGCTTTAATGGGTTAAGTTTTCTAAAATGGCTATTAAGATTTTATTACAAAGAATGACTTTCCAAGTAATTTTTGTATGATCTTATCTTATTTTTGGACACATTTGTAAGCCTTCGCTTCGCTCCTTTGTCTTTAAGAATCGCAAATTTGATCGATAAATACGGGCTTGATTTTTATTTATTGGTTTGCTGTTTTGTTTTAGTTCAGTTAAATACTGTAAATAAATTATTGTTTTTATATTAATTGTGTGCTTTTGTAATTAACTTGTACTTAGGGTAGTTATATTTTTGTGCGCTTATAGGTTTAAGAACATTACCCGGAAATCGCAAATCTAATATTTCGCAGAGGAGTAATAAAGCTGGGACTATGAAAGTAGCTATAAGTCGAAAGACGACTCCTCAAGCGGAGCTTATAAGAATTGAGCAAGCGGAGCGACAGGGTGCTTCTACATCAGCTGAAACGCCGGAGCAGTCAGAAATGAGGCGAATGCAGCACGCCGAATAATTGGCAACTCAAGGTGCTGCTGAAACTCCGGAGCAGTCACAACTGACGCGGCTACAGCAACCACAATATTTGGCATCGCAAAGTGCTAATGAATCCTTTGAATAGGCAGAAAATCGGCGACGAGCCATTGCTGAGCATATGGCACAGCGACGGCAAACGTTTGCAAGAAACACTTGGTCCATATTTGATAAAGCATGGTTTGAGTATGATTCAACTCTTGACTACGTCAGTCACAGGCCAACAAAAATGTATAGGATAAATAAACAGTGCAGATTATGCAGGGCATTTTATTGAATGAAGAAACTGTAGGAATGTGTGGTTCTGGAGGAAAAGTTTCTATTCCTTCAATAGAGGAGCCGGTGGAGCCTTTAAAAAAGTTATTTTCTTCTTCTTTCACAGCGTTTTTTAAAATAATATTAGAAAATATAATTCATGTTTCCATATGACATCTTTTAGTGCTGACAGAGTGATTGCGATGCCAGGATTTTCACCAACTTTCACCATTCAGGTCAAGTGTATTATAGAATTGGGTCTCTACTTCCTACCTCGAACATGCAACCACAGTACTTACAGGTGTATTTCATGGGTGACGGGGAAGCCAAAATTGAGCGACGATCTCGGCTTATTCAAGGGGTCGACAGAGAGATGGTCCGTAAAATACGAGTACTGCACGACAATAACGCCTTATTCAGGGAATTCAAAAGGCACTTGAGAACATGCCCGATGAAAACTGTAAAGTAGTAGTTCACCCCGACCGTGTGCCGCGCGGATAACTCGAGCGATGCTACAACGCCCCAACGAGCAAAGAAATAGCGGTCGTGATTGCAGGCAGTGAGCAGACCACAGCTCGAGACATTGTTCTACGAGCACGCGATGGCACACTCTTCAGAATCGCAGATACGCACCGGTTCTACGATGCTCTAGACCTAGAGTACCCGCTCATATTATGGAAACGACAGGACGGGTATCACTTTGACATTCAATTAATTAAACCAGCTACTAGCCGTCCAATACCATTCAAAAAGGTATCCTGCATGGACTTTTACACATTACACATTACACATGATGTTCTGGCGAAATGATTTTAATTTACTACTGCGGTGTAGGTAACTTTTGCTTCAATTTCTGGTGGACATGTATGTCAAAATAGAAAGTGAGCGCTTGAGATACATAGCACTTAATCAAACCAGGCTGCGAGCTGTGAGCTACATACATTTACAGGATGCCAAAAGAACCGATGGTAACATCGACCCTAACAATTAAGGGCAAATGGTAATCCTTCCCTTATCATTTGTAAACAGCCCAAGGTACCTCCACGAGTACACACAGGATGCATTTGCGACTACGGGCAACCAGACCTGTTCATTACGTTCACGTGCAACCCTGCCTGGACATAAATAACTGAAGCTCTCACGCCTGACTAGAGTGTTCAAAATAAAAGTCCAAAAATTAGTCGCTCGCTTTTTGCATACGATTGAGTGGCAGAAACGTGGATTGCTCCACGAACATATGTTGCAGTTGCTAAAAGAAAAAAAAATACTTCTCAAGCAAACTAACGACATTATAAATGCCGAGATCCCTGACCCAAATATGGACAACAATTGCATGAAATAATTGTGAAAAACATGATTCACGGACCCTGCTGTGTATCAAACCAATCGTCTTCTTGCATAATGGACCAAAAGTGCACGAAAAAGTATCCCCGGGCACTATTGAAGGATATACAAACAAATAACAATGGATATATCCTATACAGGCTGAGAGCCCCCGAGCAAGGTGGAAAACAGCTGAATTGTGCCTTATTCGCCCCTATTGTCTAAAATATTTAATCCATATTTGAATGTTGAATTCTGCAGTTTTGTTAAAGCTATTGAATACATTTGCAAATATATTTGCAATGCAAATGATCAAGTGGTTTTCAGTGTACAACAAGGTAATGCCAGTATTAACGCCAGATATTAAGTGCAAACATTTATGGCAAGTATATATGTCAGCAGCAACGAAGCATCATGGAGAATCATGGGTTTACCGCTGCACGAGAGAAACCCTACTGTCACCCACCTGGCAGTCCTCTTTCTCAGTGGCGAGCGAGCGTACCTCACTGAGCAGAATTTCCGAGACAGTGTGGTGACGCCTCCAAAACCAACACTGACTACATTCTTCCAACTGTGCGAAAATGAAAACTTTGCAAAAACCCTGCTCTATTCTAAAGTACTATGGTGCTTTACATGGAATGGATCTAGGAAGGAATGGAAGTGTCGTGTACAGGGAACACCGGTTGAAAACTGGCCAGGTGTGAAGGCAGGAGACGCATTGGGTCGGATATATACTGTGCACGTTAGTAACTTTGAATGTTATTGCTTGCGAATGTTGCTCAATGAGGTGCGAGACCCGACAAGTTTCCAGATGCTTAAAACCGTAGATGGTCAAGAGTGAGTAACATCAAGGGAAGCATGTGAGGCCCATGGGCTATTAGAAAATGACAACCACTGGGATGCAACTATGGCGGAAGCCACCCTTTGTCGCTCAGCAGTTAAAGTTAGGGACCTGTTCGATATTTTAGTGAACACTTGCGGACTATACAACCCCCTCCAGCATTGGGATAAATACTAGGACATATTATCAGAAGATATCGCGCATAGGCTGGATGGCGCTCACAATGACCTAATCATTAACGAATCTTTGGTAATGATTGAGGATAAAATAATTTCCATATCTAGAAAATGTCTCGCTGATTTCGGCCTACCCACATCTCAGCAAAGAGGGTAATCGTCAAGCGATGTTGTGAATGATATAAAATACGATACTGCGGTTTTAGAAGCGCAGGTAACTGAAATGGTACCACGATTGTTTCCCGAGCAGCATTAAGTCTACGAAACGATTCTATGCCAAGAAAATAGTGGAGAGGAGGAATTATTCTTTCTTGATGCCCCAGGAGGTACGGATAAGACTTTTGTGCTGAATCATCTGCTGGCCCAACTCCGCAAGTACCACAATATAGCTCTGGCTGTGGCTTCCTCGGGTATTGCTGCAACTTTGCGTAATGGTAGATGAACTGCACATTCCGTTTTCAAATTGTCGCTTAATCTTGCAAGCGAAGATACCCCAACATGCAACATAACCAAAAACAGCGGCGGGGAGTCCTCTTGCAGCAGTGTAAGCTGATAGTATGAGACGAATGCACAATGATGCACAAGCATGCATTATAGGCGTTCAACCGCATCCTGCAGGACATCCGCGGCAACCAGGCGCTGATGGGTGGCGTAGTCGTTTCCCTCGCAGGCGATTTTAGACAGACACTGCCAGTTATAGAGAGGGGCACACCCAGCGGATGAAATAAACACATGTCTCAAGGTGTTGCCACTGTGGTCCAGGATCAAAAAGCTCCATCTTACATGCAACATGCGCATCCAAATGTACAACGACCATGAATCAGGTGTCTTTGTGAATAAGCTGCTGCAAATTGGAGAGGGTCGTCTGAAATCGGAAGCATATGGGAAAATTCTTTTTTCCCGAAGAATTGTCCTATCCAGTGGATGCAGAGGATGAATTTATCATGCACATTTTTCCCAATTAGGAGGTTAATATAAATAATGAAGAAGGGTTGTGTGAGAGGGCAGTGCTGTCGCCAATGAATAAGTGTGTCAATAAAATAAACAAAATAATTTAGACATGATCGTCGGCGATTCAAAAGTATACACATCCATAGACACACATGGCTAATGACGATTGTACTGCCTACCCTGTTGAATTTCTGAACTCCATGGAGTTAACGGGCGTGCCGTCCCATAAGCTGGAGCTTAAAGTTGGTGTTACAAATCTGCTGATGCGAATCCTTGATGCACCCAGACTGTGCAACAGCGCTAGGCTTCGTATCACAGAGCTGGGCAGTAGGTAATATTATAAAAACTACCATTATAACAGGAGCTGCCAAAGAAGAGAGCATTTTAATTCCCCGCATACCCATTATTCCGAATACCTTGCTATTTCAATTTAAGAGGTTTTTCAATTTCCCTTAAAATTGGCTTTTACAATGACGATAAACAAATCCCAAGTGGCAGGCATTCATTTGGGCACTCCATGATTCTAACACGGTCAATTATATGTTGGTTTTCACGTGTTTCAATTGCACAAAACTTGCACGAGCTGACGTAAGATAATAATTCAATTAATGTTGCATACAGAACAGTATTGGAATAAATAAATAAATAACGTCAAACAAGGTGTTATTCGTTCACTTTGAAAAATAACGTTGAATACTTTAGCCTACAACTATAATGCTATGTTTGCCTGCCCAGAATTGAGAAAAATTTTGAAATTTTCACGTAGACCTTTCAGTGAGTTAGAAGTTCCTTTATTATATCATATCAGACTCTGTTTCGCACAGAACCATTATGATAAGTTTTTTTTAACCGCAGTCGCATCATCGCCGTTTAATTTATCGCTTACTTTGAAAGAGACTGTTGTTTATAGTTGCATCCTAATTCTGTGCTTTCTAGCCCAGAATTGTCAAAATATCTACCGTTCAGAAATCAGCGCCCACAAGGTGACGTTTGATCGCTCACTTTGAATAAAAAAAGTTTTATAGTGTCGTAACGTTCCGGTTTTTAAGCCATCGTCGCCTCACTGTTTAACTTTGTTTCGGACTTCTGCCGCCCAGAATTTCAGCGCTCAAAAGGACGCCCTTTATAGTCATCGCGCACATTGATCACATTTTGATCAGGCCATCAGTTCTCACACAAACACATAAAAATTTCCACATGAACGAAGTTGCGGGCAACAGCTAGTTAATGAAATATGTGAGGCTTAGTTCTATAAAATCATGTCAGAAAAGATTGACACCATAATTTTTGAATCTGTCAGTTGTTTACAAATGTAAGTTCCTTGTCATTATTAACATTATTTGCCGATTTATTGCTAATATGTTAACATTTCTTTTTGACAATTGATAAAAAATTTATATATTTTATTTTACAGGTGCAAGTAGGTATTAATTGTAGGGATATTTTGGATGGTACCCCATGGTCGGCGTTCCTCGGAATCACCAGGTACAGTCTGTCAGAGCCCACATGTAGGCTATGAAATGGGCGGGACTACTGACCTGGAAAAGATTGCGACCGGGTTGTAAAAGCTGTAAGCTCCCAGGAGCCGGAGCCCGTGTGATATCTGAGGGGTTTGTCCTGCAGGTCTCCAGTCCCCGAGGTGATCAGTTACCATTAGCTTACGGGTTAACATACCGGAGAAGCTCCTAGTGCCATGAAGATTCTCGAAAGTAGTGCGGGACGGCCAATTGACGCTCGGATTGTCCCCGCTGATGTTTCCTCATGGAGCCCAGGTCGTCAGGAAATAGGTTTTCACTGGTAGTTGGTCGCTCTATGCTTAAGAGCAAGCCCTCAGGAGTCCCCACTCGACAAAACGGACGGATGAGTTGCGTACTGCTCCGGTACTAGCCTTAATAGCTAATAGAGGCTGAATAGGACCTCGGGCTATCTGGATTTTCTAAGGAGTCCTAGAGATGTGATAGGTTCGGGTAGGCACCCTCAGTGCTTGCTGAAGGGACTTATTCATTGAGATTCTGTTGGTCGCTGAATGGGATAAGGAGTTTCTGGTGGTGTCGATGCTGGGATAGGTTCCATCAGATTCTCGGCATAGTTCTTCATCTAAGACCTCTGAACCGCGATTCCTCGCCAAATGGGGCCTCGCTAAAGACGGTCATACTCTCCCTAGGGTGTACATGCCGGCCCACAAGGGGCATTAATAAACACTGTGCAGTGTGAGTTGTGAGATAGTCAGCGTGCAGGAGAGTTTTTCATTGACCAGTTGAGGACTCGACCTTGTTGCAGAGGAAGGAGACGACATGGGTCCCGGCTGCGAGAACAAGCTCGCCTTCCCTCTGGCGGACGTGGAGGAGGCCGCCGACGACGCGAACCTGCCGGACCTGGTGCTGAAGCTGGACCGTACTCCGTCGCCGCCGGAGGAGTCCTCGCGCAGCACGCCGCCGACCGCCGCGCCCGTGGCCACGCCCGTCGAGACGCACTGCAGCATCGGCTGCCAGGTGCAGGGTGTCTTCCGACACTCCCCGAGACCCTCTCGCCCTACCAAACTCCCGTCTCCAACCACGCTGTGATGACAATGGATTTCGATTTCCTCCATCAATACTACTAGGCACATAACCTCAAACATGTTTTAAATCCTGCCACAATTTCCCAACAATACCCTTTTTTATAATTAAAATAGTTCATCAAACAGATAGACGACCAATTAAATATTGTTAGTTTATTCACGCACTTTCCATAACTTTTGAAACCATTGTAGATTTAAATTCCAACAATACACGTTTGCATGATAAAAATTAATGTTCTTCATTCTTCAAATGTATAAACACATAATTCACTTTTATAGATGGATTATGTAACATACGACATTCATAATACCATTATTTTACTTTTACTACCTCTTTGATCTTTCATGTATCCCTTGCCATTTTAAAGATTCGTTGAAATGGAAACATCCACCATTTCCGTTTTCGCTAGGCACAATTATGATTGGCTGATCATGGGTATTATTCAACATGTTTTAGAACATGTATTTGAAGACGTTTGATGGAAACTCAAGTCATAAAACGTGTCAAATAACCATGGTTTTTGTAGTGAAGTTTTCGGTGTTAAAACACTCCATTATTATTTTAACAACTTGATTGGAAGGTGTTGATTGGAAACGGAAGTCTGACAGTATGATAGGGTCTTATGGGTACTATGCATCGCGTCGCACCTAACGTCGGCAGCTGCAGATGAATTTCTCCTGTTATTTCACAACAGAGAGGTGGATTTTTTATGCCTAGCATTGAGCGACACATTCGTGCACTCACTCGAACTTTGTTCATTCGGCCATAAACCAGGCAAAAGGTGGTTCTAGGGTGAGTTTAGAGTATAATAGTGTATGCATATGTATGTATAGTAGTGTATGCCTGGCTTCTGGCTTACGGCTGTGGTGACAGTGTTGCCGACCGCCAACTTGGATTTTGACGTCACTACGGCCATCTTGGATGACATTGACCTTCAAAATTTGCCCAAATCTGCCAAATTTTCCAGTTTTTAGGAAAACAATTCCGCTAAAAATCTCAAAAAATTATAAAAATAAAAACAATTCTCTATTTTGATGACAAAATTCCCGTTTTGAGGGAAAATTTCCCGTTTTAGTTTTCAACCATGCCAACGGCTTGAAAAGTCAAAAATGTGGCTTAAGAACCCATATCTACAAGCCACCCTTAGCAGCCAAGGTCAAGAACTTGTTAATTAGGATGCCATGAACTCCATTTTGAATAATGTCATAACTGGTGCAATTATCGTTACGACCACCAGCATAAAATCCGTAATTTTATGCTAGAAAATCGGAGAAAATTTAAAAAATAAAAAAAAATAAGAAAACATTTTTCCTTCTTCAATTAAGAGATTTCCGTTTCCCATATAGTTACAGCCGCCATCTTGGAAATCCATAAAATTTATGCTAAAAATTAAGGAAAATTTAAAAATTTATAAAATATTAATCAATAAAAATTTTCTATAAAAAACTCCGCTATTATTGATTATGGCGTCAACACCGCCATCTTAAAAATTCATAATTATTCAACTTGAAAATTTGGAAATTAAATTTAAATTTATAAAAAATTAATTAATCAAATTTTAATAAAATTTAATAAAAAACACACACAATATGGAGTCCTTGGTTCAAACCTGGTGATAACAAAAAAAATGATGACAGATTCTTTCTCCAAGGAAGCCACCGACAGACTGACCTTCCACCACTAATGCTAAGGTATAAATATCGCCTGCAGGTATGACGTCACGTCCCCCATCTTTTTTCGTCTGCTAGAGGCAACATCATTTTTTCGTTTGATAGAGTGCACTACCACCATTTTAAATTAATTTTCATCGCTAGAGTGCAGTAAATATTTATTATTTTGTGGCACCTGCTGTCTTGAAATTTGGATGCCATTTTTGAAATCTGTATTAACTAAGCTAGAAAATCGGCAATAATTCCAAAAATCATCAAAAATCTACAATTAATTTAATGATTGATTCGATCGGTTCATTTACTTTGGTTCAATACTTGATCGATTTAAATAGGTAATTTTAGGTTTAAAACACTCTTATTCAATTTAATATAGTAGAAAGTCCTAGAAGTAGCTTAGTTTCCTAGCCAACCAGCCAGTAGTAAGTAGATGAGGACCTATTGACCGTCATCTTGAAAATTCATAACAATTAACCTAGATATTCTGGAAAAATTCATAAAATCATAAAAATCAATCATTAATTAACTTTTTAATTCGATCGATATCCATCCTTGGTAAAGTGCAAAAAAAAAAATAAAAATTAAAAATCACACCAACTTCACATAAAAGTGCCAGGTTAGAAAAAAAAATACCATTAATTACATAATTTATATTCTACTACAGGAACACTTTTAAAGTTAGCAATATTACTAACCATTAGCTCTACATTGGCTTGAACTGACTAATTCTTAGCTCCAAACGGTTTACTGAAGACAGAGACCAGCCAGATTCTTTCCCTACGTATTCTTTTTCTTCCCGACGGGGTTTCTCGATACTCAGGCGGATACAATGAGATATAACTGTCTGTTAATAAATAATTTTGCACTCTAGTGGCTAAGAATGAAACTAACATGACAGTAACGCACTCTAGCAAATAGCATGTGTACTATGTGACACTAGTGCTACTTGTATCGATTACTGAAAACAAGATAACGACGATGTCCTCTAGCAGGCGATGTGTGTTAACTAGTGTTCCTGGCAGCCAGTACTGAATAAAACATGGTGGATCCAAGATGGTCCCCATGGTCAAGGTTAAAGGTCAAGGTCAAAGGTCAAGGTCAAGTTCAAAGGTCAATTCCAATAGTAAAGTTCGAGGTCAAAGATCTAGTGAACAAAAATTAAACTAACATGCTGGTAGCACACTCCAGCAGACGAAAATAAAATTGTGGCCTCCAGCAGACAAAAAAAGATGGCGTACATGACGTCATACTAGCTGGCGATGTATATATCATGGCATTGGTGGTGGGAGGTCACTGTGCCGGCGGCTTCCGTGTAGAAAGGATCTGTCGTCATTTTTTTTTATTTTTGTCCTCACTGGGTTCGAACCAAGGACGTAAGTGCGTGTTTAAATTATATTTTTTTTAAATTTAATAAATAAAATTGTTTTAAAAATTAAATTTATTTTCATTAAAATATTATTATAATTACTTATTTTCAAGATGGCGGACATGACGTAATAATCCAAGATGGCTAAGTGTTTTTATATAAATTTTTTTAATGTTTTATAAATTTTAAATTTTTTTTACGAATTTTTTCTGATAATAAATTCGGATTGTCATGATGGTGACCATAACAAAAATTCGAAACGATTTAGAATCCAAGATGTTGTCTGAAACGAAACGCGCAACGATTATGCCATATACGACCAAGATGGCAGGTGTAAAAATATGTGCAACGTTTCTAGAATCCAACATGGTGAGCGTAACGATATTTGCAACGGTGATTTTTAAATAATATTTTATTAAAACATTAAAATTATATATTATAAAATTAAAAAAAAATTCCCGGGTTTCTAGCACAAAACTTACGGTTATTCAAGATGGCGGCCGTAACGATAATTTCAACTGGTTTGTCATAATTCGAAATGGATACCATGGTATCCTTATTTTCAAGGTCATGACGTAGGAGGCTTAGGGAGGCTGTACATATGGATTCTTAAGTCTCATTATGTACTTATCAAGCAGTTGGCATTGTTGAGGACTAAAACTGGAAATTTTCCCTATAGAAATCAGGAAATGTTTAGGTATTTGAAGTCATTTTTGAGGAATTTAGAGTCATTTTTGAGTCCAAGATTGCTGCCATGACGTAAGAGCAATCGGACATTGACCCTATCCTCAATCCTCAGTCGGAAGCCTGTGCCAGAACATACAATTACATATTACTCAGGTTCAAATATTACTAGGATACTTTATTTAATAAAATAATAATGAATTATTAAAAAGTACTTGAGTATTGTTATTATGATGATTATTTATGAAATCATAATTATTATTTATAAATTTAGAGTAAAATTTTTTAATGTGACTCAATTACAAAAAAAAAGACTAGTATTGTTATTATAATGATTATTTATGAAATCATAATTATTATTAAAATATAAATACATAATAAAATAATTCAATTTGTTTCAAATACAAAAAATAGTAAACAAAAACAGCAAAACTCGGGATCCGAACGTAGTACCTAACACTCGCCAGTCTTAGGTGCTTTTCGCAATGCTACGCAACGGATTTACATCCAAGCATTTTAGTAAGTTCATAAGTACCTTATAAAGTAGTCGTAAACCACGCATTCTGTCGAATATTTAAGGAAGAAAAATCACATGTTAAATTATTATGTACGCAGTTGGCAACTATACAAATGTTTGACTCTATCTTATTGGCTATAAAATATATCTTTTTTTTATTTTCTTCTTTTACTTTTTTGGAACATTACTGTAAACAATTACTTTTAAACTAAGAAAATTGAAATTCTTGATTTCTATTTTATTGGGTAAGGGCTTTAGAAGATTTCATACCGATTTTCTCAGCTCTCTAACCTCGATTTATATAAATATCAGTATGATGTCAGCATGAAATAATTTATCCTTAAAATATTTTTTAGTCACAACAGATGTCAATAGTATGTCAAAATTAAGTAAAAGTTCATTACCTAGTTATGACTTAGCAGTGATGTCAGACCTAGGTCATGTGTTCACTGGGCGATGCACAAAATACACAAATTAAACTTTTCACGTGGTCAATTTAACTTCACTTACTGCTACTACAGCATGTCTGCGACGCGAACTGACAAGATTTTACCCACCCAAAAAGAGTCCAACACACACATGATACAGTCGAGTATAGACAATGTATAAGTGTATATATGCGTAGGGTATACATGTAGACAGGCCACTGCGGGTCGCCAGTCTGGCGCAACGCGTCACTAGCATGTCGGTGACGCGAACCCATAAGTTTTGCCCCCACCAAAAATCGCTCAACGTGGCTAAAGAAGTTTTCACTACAAAAATCCGTAACAAGTAGAAAGTATAACATATTATTCATGACTTCACTTGCACACAGAAAAAGAAACCAAATCCTAAATATATATAATAAATAAAATACTAAATAAACACGTCACTACCGCTCACAGCGCTCGCTGCGGGAGCGCGCAGCATATAGCAGGTTTCACAAAAGCGTGACGCGACGTGAAGCGTCGTGGTGTGTCAAGCTTCAAACAATCAGAAAATCAGATCGTTGCAAGAGCGCCAGAAATTGATTTTGAAGCTTGTCGCGCGCATCGGAGAAGAATAAGAAGAAGAAAAAGAGAGAAGAGGAATAACTAGTTACTTCAGCCAAATAGTGCGCAAGTGATTGAGGTTTAGATGTTCGAAGTATGTAACATACAAGTGATGCAACTCGGTATGAATCAGTATTATGTGTTGTATCAAGTAGTATAGGAATGTCGGTCCGAGCCCTGGATTAGGGGTGAGGTGCGACGTAACAACGGCCTCTGACGTCACGGCGGCTATCTTGGTGTTAAATTTCAAATTTCCCAAAAAATTATTCAAATTTCCTAAAAATTTCCCCATATCGATGGAATAATTCCCGTTTTGAGGGAAAAGTTCCCGTTTTATTCCTCAAAAATTAAAAAATTCGGTTTTTTAAATGCCTTTAAAAGAACCAAAATTCCCCATAGAGGCTTAAATTACTAATCGACAAGCCTCCAATAAGCCTCTGGAAAGTAACTTTGACCTTGACTTTGACCGTAATCTTATGATTCTTTAATTTTTGACCCAAATAATTCCAAAAAATACCCAAAAATATATAAAAAAATGATTTATTCAAAATTTTAGTTACTTAATCCATCTCGTTACTCGGTTAGATTCCCGGCGAGAGTAAACATATAATTGATTAATGAAAATCAAATTCTTAATTACAATAAAATAAAATTTTAATAAAAAAAACTTTGAATACATCATACCAATCATCATGTATTATAGAACCTTCCACCATTTTGAATAGTGACGTCACATCCGCCATCTTAAAAATCGGTAACGTTCATCCCAAAAAATTGGGATGATTATTTTAAATTTGTAAAAAATTCATTTAGTAAAATTTTAATAAAAATTAATAAAAAACTTGTCTTTGGTTTGAACCCATTGAGGTCATTGTTTTTAAAATGGCCATGGATCTTTCCTCCACGGAAGCCACCGGGAGACTGACCTCCCAAAATTGATGCCATGACAGATGTTGCATTCAGTTAGTATGACATAATGGCAGTTGTATTGGATCCGCCATTCTTGTTTTCGTCTGCTAGAGAGCGCTACCTACCTACACATTAGTTTAAATTTTAACCGCTTAAGTGCAATATCAACATACAGTCAACTGTATTGACATACGATATCTTGACAGTCGTCTTTGTCGCCATCTTGGAAATACGTAAATAACCTATAAATTCGGAAAATATTCTAAAAATAAAGAAATGACATTAAAATAATGATTGACTCGGTCGATTTTCGTCCTTGGATCGATCCCTGGTCAATGCATAGAAAAAAGATTATTCAATTAAATTTACCAAAATGTGAATTGTTCGAGAAATAACACAAGATTTTTAAAATTATAAAAATTTTTACTATAGGATAACTTGCGAAAGTTAGCATAATAATAATAATTTAGTTCTACATTTGCTTGAACTGACTAATTTTCGGATCAAATCATTTTACTGAAGACATAGAGCAGCCAGATCCTTTACTGAATTAGTCTTCCTTTCCCGACAGAGTTTCTTGATACTATGTTTAATAGACTGCTTCGCATAGTCGGAATTGTAATTGGTAATATTAATAGACTTGAAAGCGCACTACTTCTCTTGGTCCTCGAACGGTTACGGTTTACCATACAACCAGTCCAGTCGAAGTTATATTTTTAAGGTCCGTACGTCCCTAATTCATCAGTAAGCTGATTGATAATGTTCTGCTGGATATCTTCAAGAAAAGTACAAATTTCTTTACACTTACTAAATAATATAGATAATATTAGTCTTTAAATATTCTATGAAATGCTGATTTCGCCAAGTGGAATCCATTTCCATTTACCTGTAATGCACCATGAACAGTCTTTGATTTTGTTTCATATCCAGGCATCATCGCAATCTGTTACTGCCCATATGCTTGTGTGCTTGTACACATACGAGTCTCCAACCTAAACCGAGGAGTCGAAATGTCTGCAGGTAGTTCCACAGTAGGCACTCGGACTTACCTTTACAGTTTTTTTGCGTGTTGTCTCAAATTATTAATACGCGTAAAACCAACAGGACACTTATCACAGCGAAACATCATAAGAGAAGGATTCTTCATACATTTACTCATCTCATGTCTTCGTGCATCATTGGAAAATGCAAACGACATATAGCTGACATGTAGCTGAAAGGCTGTCTAGTCGAAGAAGACGAACATTTCAAACTCCAACTGAATGCTGATATAACTGCAATAATTCCCGGTGAATTCTTAAGCTTGACGATACATCACTGTCGCAGCTAAACATTTACATTCTGCTAACAGCTGGGCCTTTGCGTGCCTTCAAGTCTCTTTTCACATTATCATTGATTCTAGTGGTGATGCAGACATTAAAGTATCTTTCAACGGCGAAACGTCATTCATCAAGGTTTCCTCTGCAGCTAGCACTGCAGGAGATAAAGTATATTATTCTGGTGGAACCACAACTGTTGAAGCCTCTTCGTATATTGTCGGTGTGCTTGTGGACTTCTCATTTTTTCGACAAGGTAGTTACATACGGACCTTTAAAATATAACTTGTGGTTGGACTGTGTATATGGCAAACCATATCCGTTTGAGGACAATGTGAAGAAGTGTGCATTTAAGACAGTGAATATTCCCAATTACAATTCCGACTATGCGAAGCAGTCTGTTAAACATAGTATCGAGAAACTCTGTCGGGAGTGGATGATTTTGTCAGTAAAGTAAAGGATCTGGCTGGTCTATGTCTTCAGTAAAATGATTGGATGTGAGAATTAGTCAGTTCAAGCAAATGTAGAACTAAATGTTTATTAGAATGCCAGCTTGTGAACTTCTCCTTTGTTGAGCAAGGATATAGTTATAGTACAAGCCACAAATGTTTGACACTTTCCATTAATTTTTTTAATTATTTTTGTGATTATCCGATATTAAGGAAAACCGATATTTCTCAGTGTGCTCATTATTCCTGTCGATAATTCTGCTGATTTTCTCCGAGTGGTTCTGGTTATTTCTGAAAATTTATCTCTGCATAATATTTTTATTCTTAACGAGACACACAATTTTATTTTGACTTACATTTAAATTGTGAATTTCTGCAATCAAATTATCACTAAAAATATATTTTTTCAGGTGGAATTCAAACAAAAAACATGCATTACTCAGTCTAATAATATGCTTTGAGACACCTCAGAAGCACTATCATTAAGGAAGAAATTCCTTCTTCTTGGTGTCTAGCGAAGCCTTTCTTCTCTTGCGATCGTTAGTGAGCATCCTGCATCCCACATAAAAGAAATAAAACACAACATGTGACGACAACTGTTGGCAAGAATCGAGACCACTTGTAACATGTTCTTTTGCACGAGATTAATTAACTCTCGCCGCTGAATGGGGCCAAAGACAGTTAAGAGTAATGTAGCCTCATAGACTAAGTAGCCTCGTGGACTTGTAGCCTCGTAAACTTGAAGCCTCTTAAACTTGTAGCTATATAATCTCGTAGCATCGTAGCTAGTTGAAGCCTTGTAGACTTGAAGTACTGTAGTCTCGTAGCTTCGTAGCCCCCTAATCTTTTAGCCAAATAGCAGATAGGCCTAAGACTATTTGGAGCCAAATACTTTTGACGCCATTGACTGTTGAAGCCAAAAGACTGTTGAAGCAATAGACCGTTGGAGCCGAAGACTGTTGGAGCCGAAGACTGTTGGAGCCGAAGACTGTTGGAGCCAAATGACTGTTTAATTCATAATATCCTATCGTAAAATTGACGATCGTATCCTACTGAGTTGAATGCACAATAAAATGTATCTTCTTTTCGTTAAATATGCTTACTTTTACGCGAATTTGTGTTCAAATGTGCGTTCTTTTCGTTAAATGCTTGGCCTGCTTATACATTACGTTTTCGGTGTGTACATTGCGTGATCATTACGTGTTCAGTGTATACATTGCGTATTAATTACATGTTCGGTGTGTACATTACATGGTCATTGTGTGTACATTGCGTGTACATTGCATGACCATTCCGTGTACATTGCATGACCATTGCGTTTATTTTGTGTGCATTGTGTGTACATTGCGTGTACATTGCGTGTGCATTACATGTTCAGTGTGTACATTGCGTGTTCATTACGTGTTTGGTGGGTACACTGCATGATCATTGCATGTACATTGCGTGTCCATTCCGTGCACATTGCATGTCCATTGAGTGTATTGCATGTACATTATGTGTACATTGCCTGTCCATTCCGTGTACATCACGTGTCCATTGCGTATATTGTGTGTCCATTGCGTTTATTGTGTGTCCAGCGCGTGTATTGCGTGTCCATTTATTTTGTCGAGTTTTTCTTCCTAATTTGCTACATTTTTTAATGTTGTTTTGAATCGTGTTCTATAAAAGTAGGCCGCAGGTATACAAAAGATTTCCCAGAATGCGGGGCTTTCAGTTTGTTACTGGCTGCGGCAGTGTAAAGATCACCTAGTTTGTCTAATCTGGTGCCTATGTCGCGTAATTGCCTGTTCTTGTAAACTTGATGGCATCTTTACCATCTTTAATGTTGAACTCGATGGAAGTTGTACCATCGTCTAAGGGAACCCTGATGTCAGCGACGATGACTACAGCGACGATGACGACAACGGAGAGCTCAATGGCTGGATTTTGGCAGCTGCGGAGATACCAACGACATCGGTAACACCAACTACAGACATTACAATGCAATCTACGACACCAGAATTGACTTGTGCTGTTCCATCGGTTGAAGTTTCGCCAGCAACATTGCAGACTTCAATGGATGGTGGACTTTCATCGCGTCAGTGCAAATATTTTGGTGCATCATTTACTACCACTTCAAGAGCCTGCAGACCTGGAAGAATCGGGTGTCCAAATAATGCTCAAAGAATACTGATTCAGTGCATCAAGTGTAATAAACTAATTCACGTCTCGATAGCTTACATAGACATTATGAAAAATGCTCAGGGAAAGTTAAAGGCAAGCATTTTGAAAATGGTTGTTGTTTTGACCCATGTATTGTTCCAGCCAATGGTATTATATAAGTGAAAACCATATGATGAGAACTTCAGTCTGCCTCTGGCTGCGGTGCTGTGAGGATCAGATAGTTACACTTGTCTAACATAAAAGACTAGTATCTGACTATTCTTGAGAACTCGCTCTCATCATTAACACTATTAATGTCGCCTTGATGGAAGGCCTATCATCAACAGTGCAGATGGCAATGCCGTCAACAGTTACATATACTCTCCCAGCACAGCAGGAAATTTAGACGCGTGCAATATCTTCTGCAGAGCAGACATTGAAGACTTCCAAAGTTAACATTTCAGTGGCGTTACAATGGTTGACAACAGTGCCAGTGACATCGATAAAGGAAGCGGCTTCTGACGGTGTTCCATCACCCAACTGTGCTTACTGTTATAACATAAAATATTTGAAACTACATGGTTATGAAATACACAATTGTTATAATAATAACTCTGAATGTATTAAATATCAGTGCAACAGGTGTTGTAGCCAGTTGATACACTACGGACGATTAAAAAGACACATCAGGTATTGTGATGGACTGGTTGCGCATTCATCAGGATCAAACCTTATATACTGCTGCAAGACATTTGTATGCATAAAACAAACAAGGCGTCCTGAAATATACCACTGTCAGTAGTGTGTAAATGGGGCCCCGAGCCCTGGCTTCTGGATATGGATTGGGATTGTCGGGCGCCATCTTGGATTGTGATGTCACGGCAGCCATTTTTGACTTAAAAATTCCTCAAAATTCCTCAAAAATGGCTCAAAATTATTCAAAAATTCCCGTTTTGAGAAAAATTTCCCATTTACGAGGGAAAAATTCCTGTTGCGGCGGAAAACTTCCCGTTTTAGTCCATAAAAATACCAGAGGCTGAAAAAGTCCATATAGATGCTTAATAATCCATGTCTTCAGCCTCGGATAAGCCTCTGCCATCATCATGGATTATGTCGTCACCGCTGCAATTTCCGTTACGGCAGCCATATTGAAAATCTTTATTTATTATCCGAATTTAATGAAAAAAATTAAAATTTATAAAAAAAATTCAATTAATAAAAATTTAATAAAAATCTTTAAAACCACCGCTGCACTTTTCGTTACGGTCGCCATCTTGGATTATATAAATGTTGCATGTTTCGTTTCGTTCAGCCATCTTGGTCAGTACGACACCATCCTTACACTTTTCGTTAGGACCGCCACATTGGTTCCAAATGTTGCAATTATCGTTATGGTCGCCATCTTGAAATTTAGACACCATCCTGAAAATCCGTAATTTTTATGTTAGAAAATCAGGAAAAATTTAAAAAATCATTAAAATAATATTTAATCGAATTGAAAAATAAAAAATTAATAAAATATAACATTAAAACCACTGTTTCACTTAACGTTACGGTCACCATCATGGATTACATAAATGTTGCATGTTTCGATACGTTCCGCCATCTTGGTTGAGCACGATGCACAGTAGGAGAAAAGCCCAAAAACCTGGCCAAAACCCCAAAAAATAAATTTTCGAAATAGGGTCAGTTGAGTAGTCATTCAGGTAGAGGACTAGTAACTGAATTCTATTGTGGAAGGGGAAGCCCTTTAAGTGTATACCTGCACCGCAGCGTCAGTTGGCAGCTAGTGTTCGTGAAGAGTGTACGTGTCACGCGCTGAACAGACGAAAATAACGCTGAATTCAAAAACCCATAACTTTAAAGTGACGGGTTTAATTTCAATTCTGCAACATGGATATGACTTCTGGAGGTATGTAGAACATGTTTTTACATCGGTTGAATCTAAAGTTTATGTATAAATGATTGAAATGTAGTATAGCCTTCGGCATAAATAAAATTGAATAATTTTGAAAAATTATATTTTCAACGGTCCGAAAAGTTATATATTTTGTCACATTTTGCAAAGCTCCTAGTCTCGGCCTTTAGTTTAATGTATAAGCTTTCGAAATTTACAAGAGTTACCTGCGGAAAACGTGCGTCTTGTCCGTTATGATTTTTTTCGCATCGTGCGGTAGCCGAGCGTGCACGCGGCACTATTGAGCAGCCTCTGCGCCTCTACCTGAGAATGGGTGAAGTAGCATCATAACGGACAAGACGGCTGTTATACGCTTGAAATAAATTATTTTAATATATATGTATGTGTATATATATATATATATAAATTTTCTGTGATTTAATTGTGATATATACGTATGCATATATATATATACATATTAAAATCAACCACATAAAAATGTCTTAAATATGAATGAAATGTTATAACATTCAAATAAAATATTTGAATATACATATATTATATAGTAAGCAAAGCTTTCTTTTAACCAAATCCATGTCAATATTTTCTGTCTAATTTTTTTAAAATTATTTCATTTATTGCGGTTATTTATTTGGTAAAATAATGTACATTGTTCAAGTTTTTGTATTAATTGAAAATTTTATCTTTTCCTTTAACACCAATTTTCTACAATTTTATGTCTTTATTACAGGATCCGGTTACAAAGAATTGGTGCTGACAAGGAAAGAAGTATTTCTGATAATCAGCGAGCATTTATCCGATAAATTCGCTTCCTTGATCGAATTTATGGTAGAAAAAATTTCCAAGGACACCGGACGTACAGTTGTAGTGCCTGAGGACTCGAAACAGACTTTTTCGATACTCTTCAATCAAATGAGAACGAGGTGGCAACAAGCTCACAGAAAATCCTGTGTATTTTTCAAGAATAACGGTGAATGGCTTAGCAAGCAGGTATGTTTTGCCGCACCTACAGACACTGTAGTAACAAGCCCGGGTAATACGGGCGGCCGCCCGTCCCTTGAGTTTACAATGTCCAGTGAAAGATCTAAACGAAGGAAGACCCAAGATATTCGTACATCGTTCAACTCGGTCGAGTTAGCATACGCTACTCAGATGAGCCTTCGCTCTTCAGGACAATCCGACGCCGCAAAAGTTATTAAGGACGTAACAATGACGAGTCCTTTAAGAGCTTCCAAGTATCGTAAAGCTTACTCAGCAACGGATGAAATTACTTTATCCGAAGAGGCTGCACTTTCCGCTATGATTGAATATAAATTCTCCAAGAGTACTTACCAGGGAATGAGAAGATTAGGGAAGGAAAATTACTGTAAGCTATATCCGTCTTACGAAAAAGTGATGAAAGCAAAAAAGCGTTGTTATCCACCACGTGATGCAATCAGGATTACAGAGAGTAGTGCAGAAGTCCAACTACAGGCACTATTAGATCATACAGTTGAACGTATTTTACTCGTCCAAAATGTACTCATTCAAAGATTGACTCCAGATAATGTTCGTAAAATGGACTTGATTTGCAAGTGGGGTTGCGATGGAAGTTCTGGGCAAAGTGAATATAAGCAGACGTTCAGTGATGACAGCAAATCTGATGCGCATGTATTCTTTACTTCAGTCGTGCCATTACAACTCGTGTGTTATGATCAACAATCGAAGGAAGAAATAGTTGTTTGGAAGAACCCCAGACCCTCGTCTCCACGATTTTGTAGACCGCTTAGACTACTGTTTCTACGCGAAGACACAGAGTCAACACTTAATGAAGTCCAAATTGTTGAAGAACAAATACAGTCACTTCGTCCATTCGAAAGTGTAATAGATGGAAAAGAAATCTCCGTAATGTACAAGTTGTTGTTCACCATGATAGATGGTAAAGTTTGCAACGCTGTATCATTGACGAAATCTGCTCAACGGTGCTATTTGTGTGGAGCAACCAGCAAAGATTTTAATGCCATCGACACTGTATTGCAAAGGGAAATCAATGAAACAAATTTGAAGTTCGGATTGTCGACGCTGCACGCGTGGATACGGTGCTTCGAGTATTGCTTACACGTGTCTTACAAACTCGGCATTAAAAAATGGCAAGCTCGAAGTGCCGAAGAAAATAAAATTACCCTGGAACGCAAGAGGGCCATTCAAGAAGGATTCAAGAAGCAATTGGGTCTAAATATCGATCGCCCAAAGCCTGGATACGGCAGCAGCAATGATGGCAACACAGCTCGGCGATTCTTTGAAAATTCGACGGTTTCCGCTGCGATAACGGGGGTCAACGAAGAAGTTATTAAACGCTTGTACGTAATCCTACAAGTTATATCCTGTGGCCACGAGATAAACTGTGAAAGATTTGAACAGTATGCTATTGAAACGGCAAGAAAGACAGTTGCATTATACCCTTGGTACTCCATGCCTACTTCGGTGCACAAACTATTAATTCATGGTCCAGTGATAATAACTCATGCTCTATTACCAATCGGCCAATTATCCGAAGATGCTCAGGAAGCTCGAAACAAAGACATCAAACGATATCGAGAAGATTTTGCGCGAAAAAGTTCCAGGGTTAAAACTATGGAAGATGTTTTTCATCGGCTCTTAGTTACTTCTGATCCGTACATTTCAAGTGTCAGAAGACTACCACAGAAGAAGCTGAAGAGTTTGTCGCCGGAAGCTGTAGCGATGTTGATCGCTCCTAAAGTGACTGCTGCAGCAGACGCATTTTGCGCAGAGATTGAAGCCGTGCCGGGAGTTGTAATAGATACAAACTCGGATAATGATTCTGACTCCGACTCCGACTCCGATTACGATTTTGATTAAGAATAAAATATTCTATTTTTGAAACGTTCCGTATGTATTTTGGAAATAAAAATAATAATTGCGTAGAATACACTGTTCACGTTTATTTTATTATGATGATTTTTTTCAATATATTAATGTATCTATTTAGCAGGATACTCGGCCATTTTGTTTATAACAATTTGCTGTAAGCTCTTTGTTGCAAGTTATAAACAATAGATATCGGATTGGTAATCAGCGACCTTGAAAACCCGTATATACCAATTTTTGTCAACATCTGGTAACTTTTTAACGTTCATGTCGGCCATATTGGATCGGCCATTTTTTTTACGATAATTTGGCTTGCGGATTCGTAATCAGCGACCTTGAAAATCCGTAAATACCAATTTTTGTCGACATCTGGCAACTTTTTAACATTCATGTCAGCCATATTGGATCGGCCATTTTGTTTACGATAATTTGGCTTTCAGATTCGTAATCAGCGACCTTGAAAACCCCTGTAAGCCAATTTTCATTCCCGTCAAAGGTCATTTGAGGTTTTGGCCAGGTTTTTGGGCTTTTCTCCTACTGTGCGATGCCATCCTTACACTTAAAGTTACGACCGCCATATTGGATCCTATTAGTGTTGCAATTTCCGTTATGCACACCATCCTTAACCTTTTATATTTATTATCCGATTTTAATGAAAAATAAATAAAATTCATCAAATAATTTACATATTAGAATACTGATTGATTAGATCGATTTCCATTTTTTGTTCGAAACCGCTAAGAGCAAAAAAACAAACATCAGATACTTCCTCCACAGAAGCCACCTACAGGCTGACCTACCACCAATACCGAGGTATATATCGTCAGCTAGTATGACGTCATGTCCGCCATCTTGTCTTCGTCCGCTGGAGACCGTAATCTTGTTTTCGTCTGCAAGAGTGTGCTGGCGGCATGTTAGTATAACTTTATGTTCATCATACCTTTAATCTCGTCTGTTGGCATTGAACTTTGTCATTGACCTTGAACTTTGTCCTTGACCTTGAACTTTGACCTTGACCTTGAAATTAGACCGTGACCTTGAAATTTGACTTTGACCTTGGAATTTTACTTTGACCTAGAAATTTGACCTTGACCTTGAACATTGGCTTTGACATTGAAATTTAACCTTGACATTGAAATTTGAACTTGACTTTGTAATTTGACCTTGACCTTAATATTAGACTTTGACCTTGACGTCCATCGTGGATCCGTCATTTTATGTTCAGTACATGCTACCAGGAGCTACCATCTGCTAGTTGTTATTGCCACCATCTTGTTTTCGTCTGCTGGAGGACACCATCTTGTGTGTACTCATCTTACCATCATGCCAGTTTTATTCTTACCTGCTACAGTGCAGTTATCATTTATTATTACTGAGGTGCCAGCCATCTTGAAATTTGGGCGTCATCTTGAAATCATGTAATTATTTAGCTATAAATACGGGAAAAATTCCAAAAGTCTCCAAAAAAACCAATTATTTAATTAAAAATTGAATCGATGGATTCCTGTCGACGGTTCGATTCTTGACCAGTGACAACTGTAACTAATTATTAAATAAATTTTAGATTCTGTTTTCCATTACCTTTCGCGGAGTTTATTAATCATTCACTCTACGAAAAACAACTCAAGACAATATACCTGACTAATGAATAAATACAGTGCCGATAAGCCTAACATGAAAGTCAAATTATTTAATAATCTGAATAACATAAAAGCTGTTCATGTACAAAGCCACACATACAGGCCAATTGTCTTCAACCCACAAGACCGGGTCATGTCAATATCAGACATATAGACCATGAACTCAGTACACACAGGAAAACGGAATGTACACACAGGAAAACGAAATGTACACGCAGGAAACCGAATGTACGCGCAGGAAAATGGAACGTACACACAGGAAAACGGAATTTGCACATAGGAAAACGGAATGTACACGCAGGAAAACGGAATGTACACACAGGAAACGGAACGTACACACAGGAAAGGTAATGATCGCACATACAGTAGCGGAAACACATGCTTAGTTGTAAATCTGAATACAAAAAATAAAATGTACTTTTTAAAATATAAATTATTCATTTATTTTTCAATAGTACACACATGACAGTTAAACAAATTATTATTGTACGTAGCCAGCTTTCCACAGTTCTTTAAGTATGAACGATACTTCCTCGATATGCGAGTAGTTTCCTCTACGAACAGATGCCACCATCAGTCTTAGTTGGTCAACCAATATCATTTTTGGATCTTTCCAAGATGTGTAATCAATCTCTTCTGCTACCATCTTCCTTGCACGTTTATAATAAATATAATTATTATCTCCGGTGTCTTCCGTTTTATCGTCAACCACAAGGTCACTTTCGTCATCGAGCCAGTGATTATCACAATTTGATCAGGATAATTTATTTTATTATGTCGTTTCCATCGTTTTGGTCTCAGGCCACCATCACATCTTACCTGCTTTAGCTGCTTCAGCACAGTCTTCGATTACGCCACCAGCTTCAAAGTCACTGTAGCAATCACCGTAGAAGGCATCGTCTTCACCCAGATTACCTTAAGAATTCGTTTTCGTTGATGTCGAAGTGTCTTCATAGTCTTCATACTTCCTTTTTACAAAGTATGGTGGATCTACTGAATATCGGCTTGAATGTATTCTCACTTTTCACGGTGTTGTTACTTACATTAGTTTCAGTCTTCTCGAAGCCGTCAGCATCCTTCAATTTATGTTCTTCGTACGATCAGGTGAGCTAATACCATCACTCTCAGGACAAGGAAAATTATTGTCGTAATGCAGATCACTCTTCTTTAGTCTAGTGGATCCATCGATGTCCTCTATGCCGTTAGTGGTCTTAGCTTTACATGTTCTACCATGTCTTTTTAAGCTGTCAATTCACGTTAACAACCTGATACACCGATTACAGCTTATCATTTTGCGTAGTGGTTTTTAACACAATCATTCTTCTCATACCGTTTAGCATTCTTTCTCAAGGTAAACACCTTGCTACAGTATCTACACTGATGTTGTTTTGATACAGCTTCAGACATCGAAGGCTCCAGAAGGTACCAATTTCTCCTACAGCATTTTGTTTCAACAGCATCAATGATATTTGGCTAGAATGCTACGAGGTCCCAAGACATCACGACTACGCGACTACGAGCCATGAGGTTACGAGACTACGTGACTACGAGCCATGAGGTTACGAGACTACGTGACTACGAATCTTCAAGTTTACGAGACTGCATGACTAAAAGACCACGTGGCTACGAAACTACATTTCTATGAAGCTACAAGGATACAAGTCTCCTCGGCTCCAAATTACTGCTATTCGACATGGCTACAGACCACTTGGATACAAAGCTTCAATTCTACATGTCTACAAGTCTCCACCAACTACCTTCGAGTGTATAAAGCACCAACTACTCCAGCAGCATTATGTTTTAAGATTACATGACTACTTGTTTACGTAGCTACAAGTCTACGACGCTCCAATGCTTCATGACTACGAGACTACGAGCCATGAGGTTGCGAGACTACGCGATTGCGAGTCTTCAAGGTTACGTGATCGCGAGGCTTTAGGACTACGAAGATTCCCGATCACATGGTTACCAGTCTGCATGGCTGAAAGACCGCGTGGCTACGAAACTAAATGACTCTAACTTACTAAATAGCACCATTCAGTGGTGAGAGTTAATTTATCTCATCCAAAATAACCTGTTTAAAGTAGTGTCGATTATTGTCAACAGTTGACACCACATGTTGCTTACAGGTAAATATTATTTATTTCTTTTATGCACGATGCGGGATGCTCACTAACGATCGCAATAGAAGGATGGCTTCGCTAGTCACCAAGGAGAAAGAAGTTCGTCTTGCATGTTAGTGCTTCACAGATGTCTCATGGTATATTATTTGACTGAGTATCTGAATAAAATTACCTGTCTTAACCACCAAGTTCAATGCAGTTTGTCTCAAAGTATATTATTTGACAGAGTAATGGTTGTTTATTTTTTGAATTCCACCTGGTTAAAATATTGTAAGTGTCAATTTATTAGCAGAATTTCACTAATTAAATGTAACTCTGAATAAAATGACATGAGTCATTAGGTAAAAAAATCCATCATGCAGAGAGCGGTTTCTCAGAATAGAGAGAAGCACTTGAAGAAACCACAGGGATAATCAGAAGCACACGGAGAATACCACCATAATATTGACAAGAATAATCAGGAGCACTCGGAGAAAACCATAAAATGTCTAGCCAGGAATAATCAGAAGCATTTGGAGAAAACCATCAAAATATTAACAAGAATATTCAAGAGCACACGGTGAAAACCACCATAATATTGACAAGGATAATCATTTGCACTCGGAGAAAACCACCACACGTTTTCTTTGATATCATAAAATTACAGGGGAAAAAATATTTAATAATGAAACAAATTACAAAAAATACATAAATAGATTCTACTAGCTTAAGAACTTCTCATTGTTGAACAAAGATAGAGTTCTAGTACAAGCCATCGTGGCGTGCCCATATACAACTGCAGAAATATATTACACATGCTACAGGTACTACTCGGCGTGAGCAAAAGAAACTAAAGCAAAGAACTAAATCAAGGAATGACCTGAAGGTCCAAGATGGCTTACAAACATTACAAATCATGGCAAAAATGCAAAGGTGAAAGCGCGGCCACAATATGCCGGCAAGAATAAGAGAACATACTAATTACAGAAGCTAAGTTTCACAGCCGAGTACATACCACAACGCGACGCCAGCCCACAGAGACAGCCTTCGAGTCAGACGACCGAGAGACTGCGACGAATGTTTTTTTTTCCTAACCTAAATTAAATCTAAGTGTGTTGGGGAGGGTTCCGGGTTAGGGAGGGAGACTAAGTGCGTCTCAGGCCGAAGCCCATACGCTCTAATCATGCAGGGTATTAGCCATGCGGGAGGGGTAGCATGCATCATGTGCTAGGAGGGGATTGGCCAGTCATGGCAGCGATTGGTGCCATGACTAACTCCCCTCACTGACTATACTAGACTAAAACTAGATAAGTTGGGCCCAGGTAAAACCTGCATAGACACAGGGAAAACCCTGGGCTGTGACATGCGGGATGCAAAATTTCATGCATTAATATCAAGCAGGAGGCTTACGGGAAAACAGAAGGATGGATCTGGAAGAAGAGTTGAACAGAGTAGAAAAAAGTCTACCATGCGGGGGATGGGGGGGTTGGGGGCTTGGACATTGTTGTCCGCATTGTTTTGGGTGGCGCTGGTTGTTTCGGGGGCGACTTTAGTCTTTTCCCGCCAGGCTGCCAGCCAGCCCACTTAAGATTACGAATAAGGAAAAATTTTTAGTTAATTAATTAATTTAAGCTGTAAATTAAAATCTCATGCCTTTCAGAACACAGCCAGCACTGGAGGTGAGGCCTGCCAGGCGAGCGATGCCATCAGACATGAGGGTCAGCACTAACACAACAGGTAGAGAACCCCAGGGGGTCGACCATTCACCTGTGTGCTTCGCACTATTTTGAATTAGCATAGTGGTGTTATTTATGCGTAACTATTTTAGTAATTAATTTAATTTAAATTTTTAGCTTGCAATTCAAAATCTCATCCCTTTCAGAACACAGCCGGCACTGGAGGTGAGGCCTGCCAGGCGAGCTATGCCATCAGACATGAGGGTCAGCACTAACACAACAGGTAGAGAACCCCAGGGGGTCGACCATTCACCTGTGTGCTTCGCACTATTTTGAATTGGCGCTGAGAGTACTTATCGCTGGTGGTGTTGTGGTGTGTTGATTTCGCATGTTTAACGCGAAATGTTGTGTACTCAAGGCTAAATGCCTAAAACTATATTATTTTTTATTTATTTATTATTTTACTAATTTTGGAACTGCCAGAAATACAAGTGTCGAGCTGCGCGATTCTTAGGCAGAATTTTCTCGCCAGTCCGCAACCACAGAGTTGGGGTCCGGGCTCGGCTGAGCGCAGGTGCGCTGTGATTGGCCGGAGCTTTCAGCCAATCAAGGGCCACTACGGTGGTCGGTGCGCCAGGATGGATTTTGGGCGTTTGTATTTTTGTGTTTCGTCGGGATCATAATTCCCGAGTGAGGAAACATGCGGATTTAAACTATTTACGCATTTATCGTAAAAAGTTTGTGTTGTACGAGTGTAAAAGTCTTGCAAAGTTTCCGACTCGGTTTCACGATGCAAGGCTTCTACAGGGCAATAGCGTGGGGCGTCTGTAGCGTTTCGAATACACCTGTTCTGAATTCGCTGTAATTTTAGTAGGTGTGTAGGGGCAGCTGTTGCCCAGACAGGGGCTGCATATGTGATTATTGGGCGAATTAGAGCTTTGTACAGCAGTAGGCTGGTTTTAACCTTGCTGCCTGGGTGCCGGGATTATATAGGCAGGGAACAACACACGTCAGAGCATGCTGGTGGCGCGGTGGGGAAGGAAGGAAGAGGGGGGTAGGAAGGGGAGGTTGGGAAAAAGGGGAAAAGAAGCGGGGGGAGGGGAAAGGAGGGGAAGGAATGCTGTGCAGTGCCCGCACTGCTTCACTACGTAAACAAGTAGTCATGTAATCAATGCTCCTGGAGTAGTTGGTGCTTTATACACTCGAAGGTAGTTGGTGGAGACTTGTAGACATGTAGAATTGAAGCTTAGTATCCAAGTGGTCTTGTAGCCATGTCGACTTGCAGTCATTTGGAGCCGAGGAGACTTGTATCCTTGTAGCTACATAGACATGTAGTTTCGTAGCCACGTGGTATTTTAGTCATGCAGTTTCGTAAATTTGAAGATTCGTAGTCACGTAGTCTCGTAACCTCATGGCTCGTAGTCGCGTAGTCGTGATGTCTTGGGACCTCGTAGCATTCTAGCCAAATATCATTGATGCTGTTGAAACAAAATGCTGTAGGAGAAATTGGTGCCTTCTGGAGCCTTCGATGTCTGAAGCTGTATCAAAACAACATCAGTTTAGATACTGTAGCAAGATGTTTACCTTGTGAAAGAATGCTAAACAGTATGAGAAGAATGATTGTGTTAAAAACCACTACGCAAAATGATAAGCTGTAATCGGTGTATCAGGTTGTTAACATGAATTGACAGCTTAAAAAGACATGGTAGAACATGTAAAGCTAAGCCCACTTACGGCATAGAGGACATCGATGGATCCACTAGACTATAGAAGAGTGATCTGCATTACGACAATAATATTCCTTGTCCTGATCGTGATGGTGTTAGCTCACCTGATCGTACGAAGAACATAAATTGAAGGATGCTGATGGCTTCGAGAAGACTGAAACTAATGGAAGTAACAACACCGTGAGAGGTGAGAATACATTCAAGCCGATATTCAGTAGATCCACCATACTTTGTAAAAAGGAAGTATGAAGACTATGAAGACACTTCGACATCAACGAAAACGAATTCTTAAGGTAATCTGGGTGAAGACGATGCCTTCTACGGTGATTTCTACAGTGACTCTGAAGCTGGTGGCGTGATCGAAGACTGTGCTGAAGCAGCTAAAGCAGGTAAGATCGAAGACTGTGATGGTGGCCTGAGACCAAAACGATGGAAACGACATAATAAAATAAATTATCCTGATCAAGCTTGTGATAATCACTGGCTCGATGACGAAAGTGACCTTGTGGTTGACGATAAAACGGAAGACACCGGAGATAATAATTATATTTATTATAAAGGTGCAAGGAAGATGGTAGCAGAAGAGATTGATTACACATCTTGGAAAGATCCAAAAATGATATTGGTTGACCAACTAAGACTGATGGTGGCATCTGTTCGTAGAGGAAACTACTCGCATATCGAGGAAGTATCGTTCATACTTAAAGAACTGTGGAAAGCTGGCTACGTAAAATAATAATTTGTTTAACTGTCATGTGTGTACTATTGAAAAATAAATGAATTATTTATATTTTAAAAAGTACATTTTATTTCTTGTATTCTGATTTCCAACTAAGCATGTGTTTCCGCTACTGTATGTGCGATCATTACGTTTCCTGTGTGTACGTTCCGTTTCCTGTGTGTACGTTCCGTTTCCTGTGTGTACATTCTGTTTTCCTTCTTGTACATTCTGTTTTCCTATGTGCAAATTCCGTTTTCCTGTGTGTACGTTCCATTTTCCTGCGCGTACATTCGGTTTCCTGCGTGTACATTTCGTTTTCCTGTGTGTACATTCCGTTTTCCTGTGTGTACTGAGTTCATGGTCTATATGTCTGATATTGACATGACCCGGTCTTGTGGTCTGAAGACAATTGGCCTGTATGTGTGGCTTTGTACATGAACGGCTTTTAGGTTATTCAGATTATTGAAAAATTACACTTTCATGTTAGGCTAATCGGCACTGTATTTATTCGTTAGTCAGGTATATTGTCTTGAGTTTTTTTTCGTAGAGTGAATGATTATTAAACTCCGCGAAAGGTAATGGAAAACAGAATCTAAAATGTATTTAATTATAATTAGTTACAGCTGTCACTGGTCAAGAATCGAACCGTCGACAGGAATCCATCGATTCAATTTGTAAATAAATAATTGATTTTTTTGGAGACTTTTTGAAATTTTCCCGCATTCTAGCTAAATAATTACATGATTTCAAGATGGCACCCAAATTTCAAGATGGCTTGCACCTCAGTTATAATAAATGATAACTGCACTGTAGCAGGTTAGAATAAAACTGGCATGATGGTAAGACGAGTACACACAAGATGGTGTCCTCCAGCAGAAGAAAACAAGATGGTGGCAATAACAACTAGCAGGTAGTAGCTCCTGGTAGCATGTACTGAACATAAAATGACGGATCCACGATGGACGTCAAGGTCAAAGTCAAATATCAAGGTCAAGGTCAAATTAAAGGTCAAGGTCAAATTTAAAGTTCAAGGTCAAATTTCAACTTCAAGGTCAAATTTCAATGTCAAACTCAAATTTCAAGGTCAAGGTCTAAGTTCAAGTTCAAGGTTAAAGTTCAAGGTCAGGTCAAATTTCAATATCAAGGTCAAATTACAAGGTCAAGGTCAAATTTCTAGGTCAAGGACAAAGTTAAAGGTCAAGGTCAAAGTTCAAGGTCAATGACAAAGTTCAATGCCAACAGACGAGGTTAAAGGTATGATGAACAGAAAATTATACTAACATGCCGCCAGCACAATCTAGCAGACGAAAACAAGATGACGGACATGACCTCATACCAGCTGACGATATATACCTTGGTATTGGTGGTAGGTCAGGCTTCTGTGGAGGAAGGATCTGATGTTTTTTTTTGCTCTTAGCGGTTTTGAACCAAGGATGTAAATCGATCTAATCAATCATTATTCTAATAAGTAAATTTTTTGATGAATTTTATTTATTTTTCATTAAAATCGGATAATAAATAAAAAAGTTAAATATGCTGGGCATAACAGAAATTGCAACATTTAAAGGATCCAATATGGCGGTCGTAACATAAAGTGTTAGGATGGTATCGTACTCATCCAAGATGGTGGGACATATCGAAACATTCAACATTTATGTAATCCAAGATGGCGACCGTAACGATAAGTGCAACAGTGGTTTTTAAGTTATATTTTATTAATTTTTTATTAGTCAATTCAATTAAATATTTTTTTAATGATTTTTTAAATTTTTCCTGATTTTCTAACATAAAAATTACGGATTTTCAAGATGGTGTCTAAATTTCAAGATGGCGACCATTAAGATAATTGCAACATTAGGAACCAATGTGGCGTTCGTAACGAAAAGAGTAAAGATGGCATCGTACTCAACCAAGATGGCTGGACGAAACGAATCATGCATCATTTATATAATCCAGATGGTGACCGTAACGAAACGTGCAGCGGTGGTTTTAAAGATTTTTATTAAATTGTTATTAATTGAATTTGTTTTATAAATTTTTAATTTTTTTCATTAAATTTGAATAATAAATAAAGATTTTCAATATGGCTACAGTAATGGAAATTGCAGCGGTGACGTCATAATCCGTGATGACGTCAGAGGCTTATTGGAGGCTGAAGACATGGAATCTTAAGCCTCTATATGGAATTTTTCAGCCTTTGGTATTTTTATGGACTAAAACGGGAATTTTTCCCTCGAAAATGGGAAATTTTTCCTCAAATCGGGAATTTTTGAGCATTTTGAGCCATTTTTGAGGAATTTTGAGGAATTTTTGATTAAAAAATGGCTGCCGTTACATCACAATCCAAGATGGCTCCCGACATTCCTAATCCACAGCCAGAAGCCAGGGCTCGGGTCCCCATTTACACACTACTACTGTCCTTACAATTAAATCAAAAATTCTTCTCTGTGTAGAAAATGTGGCAATCAACTGTCATGTGGAACTGCCCTAAAAAAACATGTTAATACATACAAAGGGCTCGCTTCGCCTTCTAAGAAGACTGTAGAAATCGAGAAACGCTAGTAATTTACTTGTTTGTTTTGTTCTTGTATTAGTGTAGAATTTATGTAATAAAATTTTTGTTTTTAAATGAACTTGCGGTGTTTTATTTCTCGAATTGTCACTTTTGTGGTTATTTATTTAAATTACCTTTTATCCAATGACCGAGGGTCAAACCGAGGAAGGATATCTATCTGATAAATCAGAAAATTAATGAGTGATTTTTTTCAATGAGTTTGGGAATTTATCCCGAATTTCTAGGTCAATAATTACGAATTTCCAAGATGTCGTTCAGATTTAAAAATGGCGGATACCATTAGAGATATCTGTCTGTAAATAAATAATACTGCACTCTAGTGACTAAGAACTAAACTAGCATGATGGTAACACACTCTAGCAGATTGTATGTGTACTACATGACACTAGTGTTCCTTGTATCGATTACTGAAAACAAGATAGCGGTTATGTCCTCTAGCAGGCGATGTGTGCTATCTAGTGCTCCTGGCAGTGAGTACTGAACAGAATATGGTGTATCCAAGATGGTCACAATGGTCAAGATTCAAGTTCAAGGTCAAAGGTTAATGTCAAATTTCAATGTCAAGGTAAAAGTCAAGGTCAAAGTTCAATGGCAATGTCAATGTCAAAGTTCAAGATCAATGGTCAATGCCAATATTAAAGGTCAAGATAAATGGTCAATGCCAACAGTTAAGGTCAAGGTCAAAGGTCTAGTGAACAAAAAATAAACTAACATGGTGGTAGCACACCCTAGCAGACGGAAAAAAATAGTGGCTTCCAGCAGACGAAAACAAGATGGCGGACAATACGTGATACTAGCTGGCGATTATATACCATGGCATTGGTGGTGGGGTCAGTCTGCTGGCGGCTTCCGTGGAGGAAGTATCTTTCATAATTTTTATTTATTTTGGCCCTCGCCTGGTTCAAAGGATGTAAGTGCCTGTTTAAATTATATTTTATTAAAATTTGATAAATAATTTTTTTTTAAATTTTTTCTCATTAAAATCTAATGATAATTACTAATTTTCAAGATGGCGGACGTGATGTAATAATTCAAGATGGTTGAATGTTTTTATACAAATTTTTATTAATGTTTTATATATTTTTTTACAAATTTTTTGATAATAATTATAGATTTCAAAGATGGCGACAATAACAAAAATGTACAACGATCTAGAATTCAAGAGGGTGTCTGTAACGAAACGCGCAAAGATTATGCCATACACGACCAAGATGGCGGTTAAAACGAAATTTGCAATATTACTAGAATCCAAGATGTTGAGCATAACGATATTTGCAATGGTGTTTTTCAAATAATTTTTTATTAAAACATTAAAATTATTTTTTATATATTTCAAAGTTTTTCCCGACTTTATAGCACAAAACGTGCGGTTTTTTTAAGATGGCGGCCGTAACGATAATCTCACCAGTTATGTTCTAATTCAAAATGGCGACCATAGCATACTAATTTTCAAGGTCATGACCTAGGATGCGTAGGGATGCTGTAAATATGGACTCGTAAGCCTCATTATAGAGTTTTCAAGACATTGGCATTTTTGAGGACCAAAAAGGGGAAATTTTCCCTCGAAATGGGAGTTTTTCCTTCACAATCAAGTAATTTTTAGGAATTTGTAGTCATTTTGAGTCATTTGTGAGGAATTACAAGTCATTTTTTTCTAAGATGGCTGCCGTGACGTCATAGCAATCGGTCATTGATAACTTCCTATATCTTCAGTCAGAAGCCTGTGCCAGAACATACATTTACTTACTACTAACCTGAATCGCTTGGAATTTTTTATTATTATTATTATTATTCGACGCTTGGTTTAATAGATAAAATTGAGGATCATTACTATGTCATCGGTATGTAAAATCCACTTAAGGAAGATCATAATGATGTCAGACTAATATCATCATTGTCATTAATGTTATGTCAGTATCTTGGGTAAATAACAGTGAAATAATTATTTGACTAAAATTAATTTAAAAATTCAAAAATTGGACAGTTATTTTAAAGTTTTAAGTTTCCACTTCTGTCGGCATTCCCTTTGACTGTTTATTATTTTTATTTTCAACAGCCAATTTTTGAGGTAAGATGACTGGGCTAGCTTGTACAGTCGTGACTTCAGCCATAGTACAGTATTTCTACATTTGATTAACCTGAAAAATGTTTGCTTACATTTACCTACCTGACTGTACAAGTGGCCCTTAGTGATTTCAGCTGCCACTTGGAGCAATAAACACAGCGGAAGTTGTTAACATTGACCGCATTTTCTTTTCTACTGTCAGCACCTGAGGCCACTGACGAGCTTTTCCTTTTGTCCCGAGCCTGCTGAAGAATTATGCTTTTAACATCTTAGTTGGAGGCTATATTTTATGCTGAAGTTACGGGCGTGAGAAGGGTCGGGCACTCTGCAGAAGCAGACGACGCGATTTTAGGCATGGAGATACTGGTGGGATGAAAGAGTTCCAGTAGTTTTACAAAGCTAGGTGTGTCCCTGTCTCCATGATTACATAGTAACCAGCTGAGATTGTTTTTGTTCAGCTCATGGTCTGCGCCATGTTGGTTAGACGACCAAAACATTGGCACAAGTGTTGTGTTTGCAGTGTGCAAACAGTTCTAAATTACTCTATTTTATGGAAGTGACTCTTTTAACGCCGGAGATTCTAATTCACGCTTTCTAACCATTTTTAGACGTGGTCAATCATCATCTATGCAATATTTAGAGCGTTATACTATATGGATGTAAAAAGTGACTTCAACTACGTCACGGGATGCCGTCTCCTGCCAATTCCTAACTCCATGTTACTGAGAATTATCACTCCCAAATGTCTTGCTACCGGCCACTAACCTCGGCTCTGTCAGTAGAAAAGAGAACGCGGCCATGGAAGTTACTGGTCTATATGTATCCTCTTTTTTATGGCCAGGTGGTTGCGCCGTTCTTCATAGCTGGCATGGGGATGGTCAGCGCTGGCATCTTTCTGGAACACGTGCAGGTACGAGCAGAGAATGGACAAGAACCGTATAAAAATTATGAATATGCACCACTCGTTGAAGCTGCGCTGTAGAAAAATTGTGGCCCCAAAACTGAAATTCTTAGCTGGAAAAAACGTGAGGGGGGGGGGGGGGGGAGTGGGTGCTATTCATGCATTGCTACTTACGTAGATACTGCGTGAAGCACCCTTTTTTTAGTTGATAATCTGCGCCATGTTTGCAATACACCCAAAACATTTGGTATAATGTAGTGTTTGTATTAAAGAAAATTTTTTCAATTACTTTATGAAAGTGACTGTGTCTAAACAGTGGAAATTCTTATTCATACTTATAAACAATCAGTCTTTGTCAAACACAAGTTCAGCAATCTTTTATATGTTGTAATATGGAGTTGGTGAGGTAAAATGTCACAAAGTACGTCACATCATGACATCTCCTGTCAGTCTATGACTCTATGTATAGAAATGTTACAAATGTGTTTGATAACGGACGCAGCTAAGGCTTTGTTTAGATTATGAATTCTCATAAAACTTTGCATCTCCGAGTTTCAATGCTATAGCTTTCCTGTAATTTATTACTAATGCATTTTATTATTTTTGCGTCAAATTGCTCCTTTGCATTTAAAAATCTTAACAAAAACTTGTGTCTGTTTGAATTATAATTTGTTAAAAAAAGCATGTTCCATTTCTTACAACATATGAATTTTGCTAGTTATGTTGGCAAAGCGTAACATACTGTTGGAGTCATGCGCAGGAGACAAGAACCGGACTGTATCCATCATTTGTCTAAGAACAAACTAGTTTTGTGGAAGGTTTCATAAGGTAGCAGTGACCTAATTACAGAAGATGCTAAACAATTGTTTCGTTTTAAAAGTTCCACGTGTTGCAGAAACGGTTATTTAGTAGAGTACCTCAAACCCAGCTTATATTTCTCTATATTTTCATTATCATGGTGTTGTGGGTGAAGAATTTAGGTTCCTACAACCATATAATTTTCTCTTTGCAGTCAGCTCACACACTCTCTCATGCAGTGATTGAATACATGAATGAATCAGAGCTTAACGTCTCGTCGAATTTGGGATCCTAAGAGACGATGAGAGGTAATAAGATGATAATGTTGCAATGATGGAATTAATGGGCGAGGAAAATTGTGGTATGCGTACCCTGAGAAACCCACACAGGGCAACGAGCGACATGTTTCTTACTTGCGAGAACTCCCAGTGTGACCATGCCGGGGTGGGAGATGAGTGAGATGACTACTCAACCATCTGAGTCCTTGCCCTAGTCTGCTGTGCGTATCTTACTGTACTGGCAACCACGGGGGAAGTTAAAGTAATTCTTAAATGAGTCTTCAAACAATCTGCCGAAATGTGTTTACGATTTGACATTGTTAAAACTCGTTTATAAAATTCGTGTAGTTTTTAATTTCGAAAGTAATACACATGCGTTTAGATAGGTTTTAATTAATTTTTTGTAAATCACAGTTTTTATTTTTGTTTATTTATTTATTATATTTATTTTGTTGATTTTTTAGTAAGTCATTAGAGCAGCCTATATAGAAAAATTGATTTTGGTTATAAATTAGCTATACCTACTTTTTAAGTTTATTAGGTCAAGTGTGAGCTATTTTATTAGTTTGTTAATTTGTTAAAGTGGCCACTATATTTTTTCTATTATGTATTTGGTTTTTATTCGTAAAAAAATATGTTTCTTAATATGTGGTAAATTTAAGACAAGGCGGTCATTGCCTTAACATTGCCACATGAAAAAAATATAATAATTAAATGTGACAGGATTGTAAGACAAAATGAAGTGGTAGGTAGTTTTCTGACAAGCAACCATCCTTTGTCTTTCCTTCCGCACGCCAATGCCTGGTGATTGTTTCCTACCTGGAAGCAGAACTGGAAGGTGTTCGAAGAAGTGCCCGAGATCATCATCTTGGTGCCGGCCTTGCTCGGCCTCAAGGGCAACCTGGAGATGACGCTGGCCTCCAGGCTCTCCACCGAGGCAAATCTGGGCCACATGGACGACTCGCGGGAGCAGTGGAGCATGATCCTGGGCAACCTCACGCTCGTGCAGGTACTGCCGCATTTCTGCTCCCTCTGACAAACACGACCTCTTCTCCAAGTAGTGCACTAATGCGTCGTCGTCGGTGTCACTAGAGACGTCTTTTCGTCCAGTGAACAACATAATATAGAAAACTCTCCAATCAAGCTTGTCGAGACAATTTAGTGAGCTATAATGAAGTTTGTTTGCATTATCACTTCAAGTTGGCATGCATAAATAGGTGTTTAGTGAAGCTTGATGAATGTGAAACAGTGCCACGTCCGTCAGAATTATTATCAGGCTTGACTAGAGGTTGACATGGCTAACTCAATCAGCAAGCCTAATTTTAATCTCCCCGCAAGCTTAACATAAGCCGAAACCCTTTTCGAAAGACTCATGGTATTTATTTGCCAAATTATTGAAAGCGTGCTGCTGTGACTAAATGCAAGTTTATCTTAAGGTTGAAGACGAAAATGATTAAAATTGTTTACTATTATATTGACGACATAAAAGGGGATTTTTTAATCAGTAAAATTGCTTGATGTAATACAATGTTTTTGGACATACGTCATTGCAGGTTTGCACTGTTTCTCACGGAACGGATTCATGAATGGAAACTAAGAAATAAAAATTAAAACATAAACCCCCCCAGAGAAAAAGCCTAAATAAGCAGATGTCAAAAAGATTAACCCAACAATGAACCTAAACACGTATTATGGACAACACAACGATGACAGAACCGACTAACACATTCAAACTAAAATATCATTCAGCTAAACCATTTCATGGAAGGGTTTTAGTCATGAAAAATAACAGCACCACAGACAAACACAGTGGGCTAACAACGACGAGACTGTTTGAACAAGAACAGTAAACGCAGACGGACAAGAAACCTGGACAACGCAGTAGACATACGAACACAACGATGAAAATAAACAGGTATTATGGACAGCACGATGACACCACCGACGAAGTAGGTTTCCGTATTATAAAACAGCTGCGACGTTTCGGGACCTGGCATTTTTTTCCGTCATCAAGCAGAAACAGACTGATTCATTTTTGAATTTTTCCTTGATAAACAGTGGAAAACTGCAATTGTATGTCTAAAATATTTTATAAGATAAAAATTCCCAATTGTATGACTCGTTAACGACAGCAAAATTCTCGTTTTTATAGTGACAAAGAAATTGATTTTTGGTTTTGCTAAATGTGTTTTTGAATATAATCTAAGTTTGTAGACTTTCGTACTCAAGAGTCCCTAACTTAATCTTTACTTCTAAGTTGAGACCAAGGATGAAGTCGTTATTTTTTACAGGACAGTATATTGGCTGCTATGAATGGGAGGAAAAATCATATTTTGTAACCCATTAACTGATATAAACAATTTACCCGGCCTTCAACACTTTCTGTGATAATGTGGTGTCATTTTATTTCTAGTGTCAAGCGATAGTGGTGGGCATGATGTCGGCCATGGTTGCAGTCCTTATGGTTGCCATCAGCAGACAAGAATTCGACTTCAGCCACACATTGCTCCTATGTTCCTGCAGCATTATCACTTCCTCGATCGCAAGCTTGATTTTAGGTAGGAATATAAGCCATTCGGACATGTTGGTTCCGATATTAATGTTTTAAACTCTAAACTGTCGTTATTGAATCTACGATGCTCCACTTGAACTTCGTGAATGCCAAGATTGGTATGGATTAATCTTATCTGTTGCACTTTAGTTTATTTAGCTAGTTTAATATATATATCTAATATATGTACCGGGATGTTACAAAACTGCGACTATACCATCGGATGTATGCATTATCTAGCTGTGGAAACAGAAAATCTCACCGTTATGCATCTGAAATAACATCCAATTCTAATTGTTAGCGGATTACTGGCCTTTGCAGATAGATTAAAAATGATTAATATGTTACAATTGTATAAAATCCAACGTGGCCAGTGAGCCTGAACATTTAATTTTAAAGAGCCAACGAACGAAACGTGACTGAACAGACGTCAGAAAACTTAAAACCAGAACAACAGTTGCAGTTGCACCCCTTCGCAGTTGACTGTTGGACGATGGAAGAACCCCGAGCACGTAACGATGTCGTAATCAGGCAATAAGCTGGTAATTTAATTGCCCGCACGCGCAAATTAAATATCTGAGATCATAAAATTTAACAAATAATTTGTCAACAGAATTTTCAAATACACCTATTTATTATGATAAGTGGCATATTGCAGAGACTTTATAAGTAGTGTATAATGACCGATAAAGGTACAATGTAATTCTTATGGGACTATAATATAACTTGAGGAATCGGTCTTGGCTTGCTATTCGTGAGGATTCGGCCATGTTCGTTGTGTCTGACCTCGATTCTTAAGATCAGGATCAAAGCAAACGATGCTTGCGACCCTTCCCTGCATGGTTAATCCCAGCAAGACTAGGCGTATAGGCTTCGGCCTGAGACGCACTTGGGTCATTCCCTAATCCGGACCCCTCCTACAACTACACTTAAGTAGTATATAATAGATCATCCTGGGACTGGCATCTGGTTGTGGATTGATGATTGTCGCGCCATCTTGGATTGTGAAATCATGGAGGCCATCTTGAATGACCTTGACCTTGACCTTTCACATTGACACAGTACACCCACTGGACACACAATGGACACACAGTAAACTCACAGTACACACACTGGACATACAGTACACACACTGAACACACAATACACACAATACACATACTGGACACACAACGGACACACATTACAGACACTGGACACACAGTACACACAGTACACGCACTACACGCACTAAAGACATAGGGTACACGGTGGCGTAGCGTGGGTGGGGCGGAGGGGGCGGCCCGCCCCGGGCGGCAGCCCGCGGGGGCGGGTCGCCAGTGAAGTGGGTTGAGATCTGATCTATGATTCATTCATGACATGTGTCAGACACACTATAATGTTCCATTTTTATCTAAAATTTTGCGCACCAACTATTTTTTAATATTTATTTAAAAGAAAAACTGCGAAATCACTGACAGAGCTCTTTATACGTTTGTTTGTTTACATACGAACGGCGACATCGCATCACGCCGCGCCGCCCGGCGCGCGCGAGCCGAGTTGAGCGGCACTCCTTATTATGTTAATTACTCATACAAAATCTTTTGTTTCACGCGTCGGCCCGTGTCGATGCCTCCCTTTCGCACTCATTGAATTTATTACTACGCATTGTACTGTAAAGTTTGACCTTAACCCAGGGCAAACCAAACAACTTCCGCAAACCGGGACACAGTACAACTCCTATATTGCCCCGTACCGCGAGCGCAGGTAAACCCAAAAAAATATTAAAAACCAAACTAATAGCAGGCTTAAAAAAAAATAAGGTTGCGAACAGTGAGAGGAGGCAGCAAGTTAAAAAGACGCAAAATTTATATGACAACATTTTATATATATATATATATATATATATATATATATATATATATATATATACATATATATATCATAAAATCGTTTCATCACAAATCGGCGCATCCATCATAAAATACATACCCTATTACTACTTATAAAAATAGCTATATAATAATACTAAAAAAATACTTTAACAATTCCCCCAAAAATTATAATTTTATCATATACTTCGGAGCTCCGAAAATTAAATATAATTACCAAAAAGGCATTTAAAATATATAAGAACATATTAATACAAATACAAATACAAATATAGATACGCACCGGGCGTATCACCGCTGTAAATACCAATTAACATAGGCGAAATCTAGCAAAAAATTGACACACCTTAACATGCAAATAAATATACCAAAAATTTAGCAAATTAGAAATTATGGGTTTACAAGCCCTTCTCAGTTAAGTCATTTTCTAACGGTCGACGTCTTTTTTCTTCTAGGTCTGGCAGGGATTGGGTGAAACACGCTGAACGTAAAATCCCAGTTTCAGTTTTATTAGTCCGTTAATTTAAATCCCAAAAATCCAAAAATTATAGTTTCGCCCCAGGGGTCAAAGGGGTCAACGGGGCAGTGGCACGGCTGGCACTTACTTGCTTTTTGACGTCGTGATGTCCGCTCACCAAACACACTCGTTTGCTCACGAGTGTTTTTAATGGCAAACCCTTGCCATTATACGTTACCGTAGCTGCAGGTAATTGTACGGATATGACGAATCCTTCGCCATACCGTCTTGGAGTTTATTTCGGCGCACATAATTCATCCTTGGAAAATCCTCGCGATATTCACACACGCCTCACCAACCACTCGCGTTCATCGTACCAAAGCGTTCTAAATTATATAAATGAACCCCGTTCATATTCAAAAAGGAACACTCTTATACAGTTACTTCGATGTGGAACCATCACCATGGCCAACCCGCGTTTTACTTCACGTGCGCGCCCGCCTGGGCCTACCAGGCGACTCCGCTCGCCCGTCTCACCAGACGTCACAGCGCAGCGATTACCAACATATTCGGTATAGAGTCCTCGAACTTTCCAGACCAATTTTATAACTTAAAATCTTAAACTTAAAAATAATTAGACTAAATAAGAATTACAAATTTCTTTTTTAAAACAACATATAACCAACTTAAATCTAAAATAACTCGTATTACCAGGGCATCCGAAAGATTAATAAAATACGTTAACCATTTCTGCCAACATAAACATTATCAAAGGTAGCAGCTGTAGCACACATGCTACAGTACTGTTCTTTGTTTGTTTTAGTGCATCGTGAAGTACCGTTACGCAATCACGCTTTACTCGTATGTTTGTTTCGCGAGAGTTTCGGATAGGGAACGAAAGTCATTTTGATTGTGTTTCGATCTTTTAAATACTGTTGAATCTTCTAAAACTAAACATTTAGAACTTTACCCAATCTTTGAACTAGTTTTTGAAAATGAAAAGAGTCAAAGAAAGCGGTGTGGGATTCCGCAAAAAAAAAAAAAAAAAAGGCTAAGAAAGAAGCAGATGCGAAGAAGTCTCAAGGTGCATTACTGAAATATTTTAGTTCCAGTTCTGGTTCGAAAGCCACGTTAACGTCTTCGGTGGCATCCTGCAGCAGCGGAAGTGATTCCAGTGTAAGTAGGTATATGATTCCTCCATCTAGAATCATGCATGGCCTAGAATTACTCCAGTTATTTATTATTATTATTATTTATTTATTGTTTACAGAAGTTACAATATTTCTTACATTAGTCTCACAAACCCTATTCTCCTAGGTTTGTCTGCGAGTACGGAGTCACGCTCGTTCATTAAATCTTATTTTATAATACACTTAAAATTTATTTAATAGCTGTTTGAACATTGATTATTGTTTAAAATGTATGGAGTATATTAACATAAATTACATTGAGTTAAGGTACATCTTTTTAAGTTTACGACTGAATTTTGTCCTGCTACTTGAATTTAAAACTTCAATAGGGGATGTTTTGTAAATCTAGTAGTAGTCAAGGAATATTTTTTTTTTTGTTTTTGGATAACTTGATTATTTATGGTACCTGTCATACAAAGAAAACATAATTTTTCATTTAGCTCAAAAATGGCGCCAACGATTTTTCTCAAATTTCTCGTAATTTTATCTTTTAATAACATCTATAACATGGCTTACTCAGTCAGTTTTTACCGGGAAACTCTAAAAAAGGTAGCTGCCATACAAAATCAATTTTGTTTGAAAATTTTCCTATAAGCCCGGCAAACCGCGCCGTCACCAAAACCACTTTTGTTTTGTGATAGATAAAATACTTATTTTAAATTCGAACGTGTCCTCCGGCCAATATTCATGGGAATACATAACTTATTTTACAGGTACAAGAAGAAGACGTACCTGCCGTCGCAGTTGGAAGTAGTTCTGGTCCCACCACAGAGCAGGGTCAAGACGAAGTCGACTCATCAAAAGGACCTCAAGCATCTAGTCATAAGCCTGCAGAAAAAGTGAATGTTGCTAAATAAGACATAATTGAAATCGTGCCTTCTGCTCCTGCCGAAATCAAAGATGTGAATCTCGACGATGTAGGTTGCTAGCCTTCTCCTATGACCGACGAAGTAAGAACGCTTCTAGTATGTCGCGGATCTGACTCAGTACAGCACATCGATTCCAAATTTGCCGATGTTGTTCGCTCAGGGACTTCAACGAAAGGCGGTACCCGAAAACTAACCAAAGAGCGGTTCTACAAACCATTATCTAACGGCGAAAAGGTTCTCCGAACATGGATGGTGTACTCGCCTTTGAAGCAATCCTTGTATTGTTTTTCTTGCAAGCTGTTTGGCAATTCCGGCTCTAACTTCGCATCTGAAGAAGGATTCAACAAATGGTGGAATCTAAATCCAAGAATAGGAGACTATGAAAATAGCCTGGGCCATGAACAGAGCTTCTTGAAATGGAAGGAGTTGGAAGTTCGCCTGAACTGTAAAGCAACCATCGATCAGAAACAACAAGAAGTTTTCGAAAGTGAGGAGAAGAAGTGGAGGGATGTACTGTACAGGTTGCTGAATATTATCCAGTTCTTAGCCAAACAGAATCTGGCCTTCAGAGGACATCAAGAAGACATTCGAGGAGATGATAGTGGCAATCGCGGGAACATTCTGGAGTTAGTGCACCTCCTAGCTAAATACGACCCTCTTCTAATGGAACACCTGACAAAGATAAAGCTGGGAGCAAGAGTCTCAGTTTCGTATCTATCTCCAGAAACCCAGAATAAATTTATAAACTTACTGGGACAGCAAGTTCGATCCACCATCATCCGTCGTATTCAAGAAGCTAAATATTATTGCGTAATCTTCGAAAGTACACCAGACATCTCCCACAATGACCAAATGAGCCAAGTTCTGCGATACGTACATATCGAAGGAGAAAAAGTCGCCGTGGTAGAATCTTTCATTGACTTCTTCGAACCAAAAGGAAAAAATGCAGAAGATCTCAGCAACGATATAATGGCGAAGATAACATCAGACGGACTGGACATACAGAATCTGAGAGGACAGGCTTATGACAATGCTGCCACAATGTCAGGGATCCACAATGGAGTTCAAGCCCGGATTAAAGCACTGAATCCGAAAGCTATATTCGTTGCATGCACAAACCACTCACTAAACTTGGCTGGGGTACACGCTGCTTCTGAATCAGTGGATTCCGTGACGTTTTTTGGAACTCTGGAGAAGCTGTTTGCCTTCTTTTCCGCATCAACTGTTCGATGGAATGCTTTGGTTGCCATCACAGGTCAAGCAGTAAAACGAGTCACTGAAACGCGCTGGAGCGCTAGACATGTAGCTGTCAAGATGCTTAAAAATAAGTTTGAGGTAGTTCTTGAGGTACTGGAACAATTAACAGATTCATCTCAAACTTCCGAAACAAGATCGGGAGCCAGTCTTCTCCTGACAGCCATGCAGTCATTTAACTTCCTAACTTTTCATGGCTTTTGGGCTGCAGTGCTACCTGAAGTAGATGACGCACAGATTTACCTGCAGCAACGAGGACTAAGTGTGGATAAGTGTGCTCAGAAACTCTGCGCTTTGAAAACCCTCTTAGTGGAAAGTAGAGACCGTTTCGTGCAAGAAGCAATTGACTTTGCTAAGACTCTCTGCGAAAAACTCGGAATCGAACTCAAAACGAGAAGAATTCGTAGGAAAAAACGCATGCATGGCGATGAATCTTCTGAAGATGCAGCTTTGTCTCACGAACAGGAAATCCGTCGAGAGACTATCGCATCATTCGACAAGATCATTCAATAAATGACGACTCGATTCCAGCAAATTCAAGAAATATCGGACAAGTTTGGATTTTTGATGCCAGCGAAACTTTTGGACAGCAAGTTCGAGTGTGATCTTTCCCATGTATTAGAAGACATCGACAAGGACGAGTTTCAGATGGAGCGGAAGCGTCTTCAGCAGTTTGTTGTTGTTGCGTGTTCTGAATCAGAGGAAGATATAAGTGGTAAAGGACCACTGGAGCTCCTCCAGTCCATTCAAAAACTGAATCTCGGAATTTCGGTTCCAAATATAGTCATCTTGATTCGTATAGGTATATTTGACTTTGGCGATTAGTGTTGCAAGTTGTGAGAGAAGTTTTTCGAAGTTGAAGCTAATAAAAAATTACCTCAGATCTACTATGAGCTCCGCTAGACTATCAAACTTGGCTATATTGTCGATTGAACAAGAATTGGCTGCTAATATTGATTTTGACAAAGTTATTTCTGACTTCGCTGCTCATAAGGCCCGAAGAATCCGCTTATAAAACCGCTCATCCTATTTTAACTTCAATAAAAGGTACCTCATTGCATGTGAAATTTAATTTTAACTAAGCACCTATAGAATGGGGGCGGCAAAATGGGTCTCCCGCCCCAGGCGCTGAGATGGCACGCTACGCCACTGAGGGTACACAGTACACACTCAGTACACACTGGACACACATTTCAATCAATACACACGGTACACACACTGAACACACAGTACACACACTGGACACACAGTACAGACACTGAATACACAGTACACATACTGGACTCTTAGTACACAGTACACAAACAGTACACACACAGTACACACACTGGACCCACAACACACACAATTAACACACAGTACACACAGTTCACGCAATGGAAACACAGTACACATACAACGCAGGGAATGGAAGCACAGTACACACACTGGACATGGAATGGAAACGCAATGGACACACAGTAAACACAATGTTCACACACCACACACACATTTAACGAAAAGGACGCACATTATTACGAAAATTCGACAAAAAGGAAGCACTTTAAACGAAAAGACGCACATTTTTTCGAAAATATTCGGTAAAAAGTGTTTCTCTCTGTCTCTACATTGGTGTAACGTAAATGTCTTTCTTGGAAACATTTTGGGAGACTGTGGATCTTTAGTTTCAAAATAATTAATAACAACAAATGCAGGTTCGTCTATAACTGTGCCTCTATTTATTTTTCTATCATAGTTTATTGAACAAATGTAAACAAAACATCATCTTGATAAATGATAAGTTGGTTTGGAAATGGAGTTAATTACTTAAAATATATCATTGGACTAATATATTACAAGTTACAATTTATAATTACAGTTTAATACCTTTATAAGTTAAAATTTTATAATAGGGCCGGCCCATGCCAAATTATTAAGCGGTGCCTTACACCATACTTAAAAATAAAAATAAACAATCCCAGAGTGATAATTATTAGCACGTAGTGTAATTAAAGTCCTGCACTTCCCACTTTAGTTATCACATATATAGTAAAAATAGCTGGCACTTAGAAATTGCGTAGCACTGTCACGCTGTAGAAGTCGGGGAGAATTTGGCAGTCGTAATTTTAGAACTTTCTGGTCGGGAGTGATACATTCTACTGGAGCCGGGCTGCCAGGAGGTGCCTCAGTAGTTTCCGGTTACCGAAGACGAGGAAGAGCATTGGGCTCAGAGGCACACCCAAGAATTTTTTTCGGGAGGGGGGGGGGTTGAAGTTTGTTTTTTATGAAGGAACACTGGTTTAAAAAAAAAGAGGGGGGTCCGAGGGTCCTCTCCCGGAAAAAATTTGATTTATAGGTGAAAATTGGTGCTATTTAAGAAGTTTTTGTATCTAACTATTGAATATACTGCTGGTAGAAAAAAGAACAATTTTAGTACGGTAATAAATTTTGTTTTAGACAAGAATCAAATAAAGATACCTTTATCAAACCCAGGGTCTCGTCCGCTCAAAATCAGTATTATTTTAATACCATGAGAATAATAGCATGCATTAAAGTCCACATTCTGTGCAACTTAAATCACTGACAATGATGGTTTGCTTTTTACTGCATTCACACACACAAATTAAGTTCACTCTATAATGTCCAGTTAAAACTGCAGAAATGCAGTCCAATATTATGCAAAAATTGAGATAAACGTAGCGCACAAACAATTCTTAGTTTTTATATAACACAAACTAATTTGTAAAATAATTAAAGTAATTCAAGGTAGCAGACTACAAATGTAATACTAACACCATAATACCATAATGTATACACTGACGTGAAAACATCTCACAAAGTTTAGTAGATTGAGCGCTGCCCATAGACCATCGTACCTATTTTGCTGGGATTGGGAATGTTTTTACTTTTTCCATTCTAGATTTTTTCTTCACATTTTCGGAGGGGGTTTAAACCCCTAACCCCCCCCCCCCCCCCGCTCCTTGGGCGCGCCACTGATTGGGCTGCAATTTCGGCGCCGGCAAGAAGGTTTTGTGGTTTGGAGACATCTGCTCTATATGTCTGACATTGAACATGACCTGGTCTCGTGGTCCGAATATGCTTGGCCTATACGTATAGCACTGTAAATGAAATGGTTGGAATATATTTCATGCATTGAAAGAATAGACTTACATGTTAGGCAGCGGAACAACATATTTATTTTGTTGGACAGGTATCTTGTCTAGTGTTTTTTTCGTATATTTAATAATTTATAAACTCCACGAAAGGTAATGTGAAAACATAATTTTATAATTTATTTTAATCTTCAGTTATCCTTATCACTGATCGAGAATCCATCCAAAGACAAATCTATTGCGTCAATAATTATTTTAATATGTGATTTTTTGATGGGACTGCCACCACTTAGCCTAAAATCGTTCAGCCTAAAACCCTCTCTGAAACACTATTCAGCCTAAAGTCACACAGCCTAAAGTCATTAAGCCTAAAATCACTCAGCCTAAAGTCATTCAGCCTAAAGTCATTCAGCCTAAAGTCACTCAGCCTAAAGTCATTCAGCCTAAAGTCACACAGCCTAAAATCGTTCAGCCTAAAGTCACTTAGCCTAAAATCATTCAGCCTAAAGTCGTAGAGCCTAAAATCATTCAGCATAAAGTCGCTCAGCCTAAAGTCACTCAGCCTAAAGTCGTTCAGCCTAAAGTCACTCAGCCTAAAGTCACTCAGCCTAACGTCGTTCAGCCTAAAGTTGTTCAGCCTAAAATGTTTAAGTCTTATGTTTTAAGTATCGGACTGCTGTAAAACCGTTATTTTTTATTACAAACGCTCAGTGATTGTAGTGCCATCTAGGAAGCAGTGTTGGAACTATTCTCGAAACCTAACTCTCGAGATGCAAAGCAAAATGTCTGACATCTGGTAAGGGATTGGGGAACCCACATAATGATGATAAGCAGCATGTGCTCATATGTTTGCATGCATGAAATAGGATTAAATTCGAGCCGAAGAAATAATGACAGGAGACACTTCAGTATAATATACCATATATAAAAATCACTAAAAATTTGTATTTAGCAGCTATATTTTCTTAAACCTAAAATAATAACGTTGGAAGCAGTCAATATCTAACTGTGAACACAAGCTTTGCACAATTTATTTGTGAAATTTTTCCACGTTTTTACACATACATAATAATATAGGGGTAACTCAATAAAAGAACGTGTAAATATTAAATTTTATTATCAAGGAATTATAAACATAATCGTAACATACTAACAAATATTCAAGTTTATCACAAATTCGGTAACAAAGTAAAGAGCATGACAGCGTATATACTGTACGAAAACTTTGGTACGTGGACGAGTTTTTATGGTATTGGCCATAGTTATATTTTAGTACGACTGTACACTAAATTTTTAAAACAATATTATTTGTCGTACTGTTATCTTTAGGCATTACTATTATACTTATCGTAGCCTACATATAAAAATTCCGACATGATAGCAAGTGAGTACCTTGGGCGACAGACTGTGTTCCTTTTTAATATGGCAAACGATGGACCGCATAGAAGTGAAATTTCTTTGTTTTTCTTCTCTTAACAGAATCTCTTAATGAAGAACATCAAAAATGAACAGTAGAACAAAGAATGTGTTGCCTGAAAATGCATTTAATATAAACTTCTTATTGTAAGCACTGATTAATCGCTTACATATCACAAATCTGTTTCTCAGTTTTTCGAGTAGTTTTCATTTGTATAATTGCGAATTTTTTGACACTTTATATTGGGGTTTTTATTGTAAAAATATGTTGTATTTATATCGCTATTAATAGCATTACTTAAACGAAACAATGACTGAGATCGTACGCTCTGAAATATTTATTTTTATGAACGTAATGCAACATGAAATATTTTAAAATTTCTCGATTTTCATTATTATCCTATTTACGTAATTTTTTTATGTTAAATATTTTTTATTACGATATTAATAGCATTACTTAAACGAAACAATGACTGAGATCGTACGCTCTGAAATATTTATTTTTATGAACGTAATGCAACATGTAAAATTTTAAAATTTCTCGATTTTCATTATTATCCTATTTACGTAATTTTTTTATGTTAAATATTTTTTATTACGATATTAATAGCATTACTTAAACGAAATAATGACTGAGATCGTACGCTCTGAAATATTTATTTTTATGAACGTAATGCAACATGTAAAATTTTAAAATTTCTCGATTTTCATTATTATCCTATTTACGTAATTTTTTTATGTTAAATATTTTTTTATTACGATACAACTATGTTAACATTTTGATAAAAGGTTGTCTTGATATCATCCACATGTATATTACCTCTATGCTTTGTGTACCATACTTAAATTTGGTTATGGCACCAATTACGCCAGTTATAGAGCTGTGAAGTCCGGGATTAGTATTTCGAATGATTTGCAACTTCCCGAATCCCTGCCATTAATAATGTATGATGGATACTTGTTATTTCCTATTTGTGATGGCATGTGTATGTGACGCTATTAGTTTTTCGGCATTTTTGAAACATTAACGGCGTTAGGTACCTGCCATCATCGGAAAAATCCGCTGGGGCGTGTTGGCAATGTCAAGGGTGCGATGAGATCTACAACTTATTTCGCGACCTACCATGTTGCCATGCTTAAAGCTAGTAAAAGTCGGGAATAACGTCTGGGTCCCCGGCCATTCCTCCCTTTGACAGCTAGTCAATACAGCAGAAATTCTACATAACAGCTTGGCCGGGGGAATTCCTAGTAAACCTTTAGTTTTTTTTAAAGCTGTTATTCTACTATAATTGTGCATCCAAGCCCAAGGCAAATTATGTGACTATTTAAATTTTTATTCTGCGTGTATATATAATGATACTGTCTAGAAACTGGATAAATTACCACATCACTTTGCATATAAATACGAAGTAAATAAAAAGATGGCCTTGAAATACATCACGAGAGAAAAAAAATCGTTATTCAGAAGGTATCAATTTAAAAAAGTGAGTAATTGTTGCTAAGATACAGGATACGATTGAATTCGTGGTAACTCTTTTGTCGTTCATGTAACTTATTGTCCACGTGTTTTGTAGCAAACAGCAAAATAAATCAATATATTAAACGAAATCAATAAATATTGTTTTTTTCATTAGAACATGGTTTGTGTGCAATTATATTATTGTAATTGTTATGTTTATCTCTGCTCCCATTATTACTATCATAGTGAATATAAAACGATTTTTTGACAGAATTGTGTTGAACTGCAAATTAAGTCAGAGTTATGGCAATTTTTTTAAGCTTTTTGAAGTATAGAATATCGTTTCATTTGTACAGTACAAGCATAGATTTGTGACATAGTTATTGCTTGTCAAACCAAGTTAACACACTATAAATTTTCTGCTCCTACAAAACTGTCTGATTATTTATAATTCTGATGGCAAGTGCCATGCCATCGTGTTCATAAAAGCACGGTAGGTGGTGGCTTCATGTGTATACTGTTGGCAGTATTTATGTAAAAATAGAAGATACCGTTATTGATATATGAAAGCAAATGCAATGTGCCAACATTTAATGTATAATTGCTTATTAAAAGAAACATAAATTTTAAAAATTATAATAAAAATTTAAGATGTTGTTAAAGTCGCGCCGTCGAAATGATACAGACGTTGGTAAAATCACACAAATATAAAACCGAAAACCGTTTCACTAACAGGTCAAGAATGTACTACTAAACATTATTTATGGAGAAAACGAAGTGGTAGGGGAGTAACATAAGTATTTTCTTACTGTTTTGAAAGCAACCGGCTAGAATTATTTAGCATATTCGAGACCTTCAGGCGCACAAACGCTATACATCCGTACTGAGTGCCTCGCACGTCTACGCGCAGGCCACTGACAATGGGTGTAGTATTTTTTTACGTTTACAGCATATCTTAGTACGCATTTGTCTGTAAAGGATTAATTTTATTTATGTATATATATAATTTCTACAAGATTAATATATATTACAGCCTATATAATTCTACAAGATTTCGGAAACGTAAAAGTATGGGATCGAGTACAGTTGTTTGATGGTGATAACAGCTAAGCAAAGCAAAATCAAGACTATTTTAGTGTAGTATTCGTTGATCATTGATATATAGAAAACGTTAATGTAAGGCAGTCAACAACAAAACGTGCCAGAAGTGAGCGCAGTATCCTGTATCCAACCGCGGCCTCTCGTCACATAGGCTACTGTAAATAAATTGTTACGTTGATGTATTACGTTTCTTCGTTTTCTGCAGGTTATCTACCACGCTAGGCCGGTATCTGACTCGCATACCTCTGGGTTTCTATCAAGGGTAGCATGCACGGCCAGTATTAGCTATTTACATAGTAGAGCTAACATTCTTCCAGCTACGTTGAACCGAAATTTGTTAACTTACAACAAACCAAATAAATTACTGAATATGGCAGGGCTGCATAGTATGAGAAATCACGTGGTAAACATGTTAACAATTTTTTTTTCACAAAAAGCTGCAGCTGTAAGGACGAAAAGACTGGGGGTTATACATGTAAAAAAAATCTGCATTTTCTAAATGTGATGATATGAAAAGTGCATATATATAACATTGCTTGGTAGTACGATAAACAATATTATATTAATGACTATATAACAACTTGATAATGACCGGATATTTTGTCAATTATTTAGTGAGCAAGCAAATTGCTTACATTAGGGCGTGTGTCAGGTCGTGTCTCAATTGGTTTAGAGTGCTCTGTCGTGCTCAGGTTTCTACGACATTTATTCATCGTACAGAGCACTCTGGCCGTCTCGATAATGCGCTGAGAGAGTGCGAAAGAGCGAGAGTACCAGAGATAGCGATGCTATATACTTGCTGCACTCTCTCGTACTCTCTGCCATCCGCTATATTGTTTATATTTGTAGAACGTGGTTATTGCAAACGGTGGATATGTTAAAAATGGTGCTGAGACATCACAATATTTCAATGCAACAAAGCATTGCAGCTGTAATTTATTTTAATTTGTGCATACATTTTTTGCGCGTATCATGTGTTTTAAATGCATACTAACATTGCTTAGATATCGCATTGTCCCAATTCAGAATGCGAGAGCACGAATTAAGGAAATAGCACTCTTGCCATCAAATAATGCGAAATGATGCCAGGGGATGGATAGAAAGAAGTCAGGGTAATCTTGGCTTCGCTCTCTGAGGAATGTTAACAAAGGAAGGGGAAGAAAGGTTAACGCTTGCCATAGCTGTGGATTTTCCGAGAAACGAGAGGGTGGCGGGAGGAAGCAATTTTGTTTACCTGATTCAAGAAAGAACTGCAATGTCCGATTGCAACGCATTTCAATAACCGGGATTCGCGCCAAGGACAGTTAGGGCGGAATGCATAGTGAACTGCGTTGTTTTCATTTCACAGTACAATAAATAAGTATTACTTATTCGAATGCTTTAAAGTAATACTTCATGAAGTAATACTTGTTGAAGTACAACTTATTGTGATTTCATAGTCACTATAAGACATAAGTACTTATTTCTCAAGTATTCATAAACAAATAAGCAATACTTACTGTATAAACCGTTCTTCGTCAAGTTTGTTTATTATGCATATGTTGTTAAATGCATAAGCCGATTGTAATTGTTCAGTTATTATTTCTATAGACATAGCCCATTTTTAAATTTCAGATTTCACATTTTTAGAACAGTTTGTTCATGAAAACTTAATTAAAAAGATAACTTTGCAGCTAGTTTGTAATCAGAACATCACCCTACATAACCTTTTTCATGTCTGCTTTGCGATGGATGTTGGCAAGTGCAACGATTTTGAACGACTTGCGGAGCACAAAATCTCCATTATTTGAACCAAAGCTGTGGAGTATTGAACGCTCCAGAATGCCGGAAAGCACGCAAAACCTACAAAAATATTTTAAAAAATTAATAAAAACTTATAATAGTTAAATTTTTAATTTGAAATGAAAATATATTTTAAAACAATATGTGAATATTAAAACACCGAAAAAGCTTGTTTCTATCATTTAAATTACAAAAGTATGGACAATTCATGACGCGAACAAAATGCATTAATTTTTTCGAAAACGGTGGCGTGTACGGCAAAAATGCTGTACGATTTTTTGTGTATTTCAGAATTAAGTTAATGACCACATCGCAACCATCGCTGAACAAATGACGATATAGGCCTGTGACTTCCCAATTGAACGCTTCTAAATATGAATGTACTAGTCTACAAAAATAATAATTCAAACACGGTGTGTGTTTTAAATGATGATAGTTTCAATGTGTATCTGACCGGCGTATGTAATGATAACTTGGCATCAGCCGAGTGAAAGTTTAAAGTAATTTAAATAAAGTAAGGGTTTGTTTTTTTACTATGCCCATGTATGAAATAATCACATGACAGCAATAAGTAACTATAGGCTGTATCCGAATACTGGCCTAATGGATCCCTTAGCTAAGGGATCCACTAAAAGTGCATCGTAGTGGACGCGGCCATCTTTGTGTTGAATCCGAATTCTCACAAGGGATGCCGATGTATCCCTTCACGCATCCACTAATTCGAGATTTCTAGGGATGCGACACTCGCATCCACTAACGCGTCCCTACATCCATTAGCTTCGGAATTGGGTTTTATTTTGTTTGTGTATAATATTACTTCAGATTTTCTGCAAAATATTTGTTTAAAACATTATAAGCGAAAGTGATAACTTAAACAGAGACAAATTAAGACGTTAATAAATATAATAAAAATACGAATTTAAACTTAAAGGATAATTCAAAACTCATAAGTATTTTTAAAGTTTACAATTTATCAAATGTATTTTATTTGGATCGCTAACATATATAACATACACGTTACATTATTTTTTAATTGGTAGGTATTTATTATTTACGTTTTGCTGAATATTCGTAGATATCCCTACACAAAATGGCTGCGTGAACATTAGTACGACTGACAGTCAACAGGTGGTGCTAGTAGTAAAAGTATTCGGATACTATCCATCCATTAGAAATGCGTCCTCTACATTGTGGCTGCATTTGCTAAGGGATGTAGGGATGTGTGTGCTAAGGACGCATCCCTATGTATTCGGATACAGCCATGGTGACACAACATTTGGGAATTTCTGGTGATACGAGTAGTATTTGGTTGAAATCATCTAAAAAAAAGCCTAGATTTATTGGCATTTTTAGTGTACGCTGATTTACGATTTCATCTAATTATATCAACCACTTGGAAAGGTAATATTAATGGGCTGCTTTTCAGATCCAGACGAACAATATGTTATGTGAAATCACTTGAGATCAATATTCATTCGACAATCTTATTTGTGGTTATTGTTTCCTTTAATTAAATATATATACAAATATATAGTCTATATATATCGAACTATGCATTTGCTATACTGCTGAGGTATTAAAACAGAAACAAATACACTCAAACGGACAAGAATATTCGGAAAATGTAATTATTTGTATGTTTTTCTTTATTTGTTGAAATAATTTGTAAGTAATTCATACAAGATATATCGCAATACAAACTATAAGTATGTTCTGCTCAATACGATCAAAATCCCTTCCTTAACTATATTCTAGAGTATAAGAAGTAGTATATTCGGCGAGCTAAACAAATTAACAAATTACTATAGGTCATACACTTTATTTGATATAATTTATTATTGGTTTACTTTCATATTTTAAAAAAAAGAGCACTTTTTGCATACTTCATACGATACCAGACAAGCCATCACATTATCCGGGCTTCCTAGGTACAGAGCTACGCACTGTGTTCGCAAATATAGTGAGAATATCTCAAGTTTAAATAGCTGACCGCGGTAACCAGGATATCCGGGACACGCTTTCAGCCAACGCACAGGCCACCCGCCTTAATACAGTTCACCTGATTACGACTGCTAACCATTACGTCAGGCGTCGCAGCCAGTCAATGCGGATGTGTTTTAATTATGATACAATCACTGGCCGTCTCCAGCAACACTCACATTGGAGCATTTTTACCAGCGAGATTGAGAAATATGTAATGTGTGGCGCTTGTTCGTGTCAGGGGGGAAATATGGTATTGGCGAGGACGTCATCTGCATCCGCATCTACTCGCATACAGCTAAGATTGACATCTGCCATATAGTGACGAGTAAATGAGTCAACTGCACGGACTCAGCGGATACTTTTCCGAATGGTTAGTTGTCAGGATTATTAAGGGTGTTAGGCCCATATTCATTTATATCATATTATTTTGTCTTTATATTGGCCTCATACGTACACGTTTCTCTGCAAAACCGATTTTCACTATAACTTATAGTTTTCTCATAACAGGCACTCAAAGTTGAAATATATGACATTTCTTGTAGGTATTATTTCAGTAGCCGATCGATGTAATTTAGTCATTTTTGGTAGTTTACAAGTTCATTATGCATACTATTGAGAGATATATTTTAAAATTTTTAAAAATAATAAGTTATTCGTGTGCTTGAGCCAGAATATGAGAAATTTTCACTTTTTTCTGGAACCAAAAAAAATTTGTATAAAACATATAATAATACAATATTACGAAATACCTATCTGAATATACATTCATCTAAAATAAAATATGTGACTTTTACTGTATCAAAATCGTAAGCTCCAACGGAAGTAATGTATCCCCTGAAATTCCAAATATATCAAATGCAACCCGCCACTCTAGTGGTGCCGTGTTGTCTCACTCATCTGAAAATTTCAGGTAGGAAGACGACAGTATAAGTTCTGCGGTGGGGGGGGGGGGGGGGGATTAGCAGGTGATTTGGACCGGAAAGGATAAGGCATTTAGGAACACATTAGTGACACTGGAATTTCCCCAGCCTGTTTCATGCTACAGACAGGCAATAGCTCGTGTACCACTAGTTTTGAGAATGGGTGCGGGAAACTTAAATATGATTAACTGTGGGGAAGGAAGAGACCAGAAAAGGAAAAACGATGCTGAAGCTGATGTTATATCCGTTTGAGTGGCCTAGCATCCACAGTACTGGATGTAAACAAAACCTTCTTAATGGTAATGGGACCAGTTATTTGTTGCATTTTGTTTTTGTACGCCATATTTAGTTGGAAGAAACAAGGTTAAGTTACTTTTTAATGCTTCGCTGAAATCATAATATTCCTAGGGAAACGTGCACAATGTTTCGCTTTGCATACCAATCGCATGACAAGTTGTTATTGATGCACATTGTGCATTCATGTCTACCGAAATTGCATATTATTATTTCTATCTCGTCTATCAACTATAGAAAATGTAAGCTATCAACTACCTGACTAATGAACCTCAATATGGAAATATGAGTTAAATACAGTTTTCTTAAACCTACTCAATTAAACATTGTGTTTGATTTTTTTTTCACGTTTTCATTTATATATTTTATTATAGATGGATGGAAAAAGTAGGGCTACTGAAAGCAAGGGCAACATGAATTTAAAATTACTAAACGTCCACTAGACCTATATACTGTTCACTTTAAAGGCAGCCGCCTGGCTGGGGCTCCGATGCTCGGAATAGATGGGGCGATAAGGTTGATCCGGCTATGAGTACCAAGTGCACTAGCACTTTTGAGTGTTATCAATGCTCCCAACTGGCGTGTATGCGGAATGACCGACACATTTTGTAATGGGACGTTCAGTCGTTAACGTAAAATGTTATTGGTGAAAAATTTGTATCAAAATTTAACGCATACTTCAATCTAAGTTTTGCTTGTGTCCGGTTGGTATTTATGAAATATACTTCAGTGTGAAGAAGCCCTGTTTGACTATGTTGCAGCGCTCCAAAATGATATTTCTAGCATGCGTGTCGTCTTCAAAGTTACATTCTGCCCTCGTCTTGAGTGCGTTTTTTTTGTAGGTAAACAAAATGTAGGCACGTGAAATAGTTCTGTCGAACAAAACGTGTTTTCAATTACGTTGCAATGAGTATTTGTCTTCATGCCAAGCGGCTCCCTTAAAAACAAATTATTATTATTATCGTGGAAAACAAACTTGCATACAGACAATTGTTGTTTGTAACTGCCGAAGAGAAACTTTGAACAAACAATTATGTCAGTGTTCTTATACGTAGCTCTCGTTTTGAGAAAATAGCTCAAAGAAAATACTAGGTAATCACCACACAATTGACTATCCTAATATATAGTATTACAATACAATTTTTTTGTCTCTTGAGCCGATAGAAACCAATTATATGTTTGTAAAGGGCAAGGTATTTTCCAGGAATATTTAAGGGCCAATCTAAGGGAAATTGTGGATTACATTTTAATATGGGGCTTCACGAAATATATTGTAATCATGTCTACAATAGCCATTATGTTATAAATGTTTCGGTAAAATTGCGTTTACAACTTTACTGTTCATGAAACTTTACAAGCTGAATGTGATGACCCTACAAATGTAACCTTCGAGTCGAATCTGGGGGAAAATGCTGGATGGAATATGACAATGCGACTTTTCGCGAAATGTATCGTCATAAGGCCTAATTAGATATTACATTGTAAGTTTTCTCGTTGCGTTCATATCTGCGTAGCTAATCAAACTTTATAAATTAAAATTAATTTTCTAGTAATAAAACCGTTTCTTGTAAACTTTAATGCTGTTCGGCACTTCAAACATTATAACAATAACAGCCATTGAAGTAATAAAGGTAGCTGTAAAATGTAATTTATAATACTTTGACTTTATAGTTGTTAATAATTCACGTCTGCTGTGTGCACACTGTTGTACGAAATGCATTGATTGACAGCAGTAATGAGGCTCATAACCTACCTTTCCGTGATTATAATTATTTCCTTATTTGCGGGGGGAAGGTAAGAGACAGATGCTACTACGATCTTAGAAATATAAAATATAATATTCACAAAACCATCTTCCTTAAGCAAAGTGGAGATGTTTATGCGTTACCCAAAACAGCAAATACCCACGATATTTTTGAGTAATTTTACGTATAGCCTTCTTCTAATAAGTTATCATATAACAAAAAAATTTTTTGCGATAAAGGTAAATGAAAAAAGTCTACGAAAACGTCTTTCAACGAAGCACAGTACTATTTTACCATAGCAACTGCATAGGAACGAGTTGTTTAGCTCCGAAATTGCTGTGCACTGGAATACCTCGTGCAGACGACTTCAGTAGCGTATGGTTCGCTTTACCTGTACGACGATGTCACTGATCCCTAGTCTCTGAAAATAGGAAGCGAAAGCTGCGAATTGAACTCACTTTTGTATTATACACTTGCTCTCCTTCATATGCATTTATATTATTTTGTCTAAATGGCTAGACCATCTATTATACAATTGAAACTGCATACTTGAAACAAATGTCTACTATTATGGTGCAAATGAGACGTAGATAATTTAAAAATCCGTTAGGAGAGAAAAAACATAAAATAGAACCCGAAAGTTTTTTTTCACTAAACTGTCTCACAGTAAAAATGTCTGTAAATATCCACTGAGAAAAATAGTCACTGAGATATCAACAAAACTGTTCTGTAATCCGTTTAAATGGTACCTGCAACAAGACTTTAGTAATATTAACAGATTGTTTCCTACTTCATTACAATAACTATCGTTTGAGGAACAATCCAAATCTTGTAACGCGTTTTCTGTTGGAGGAACTATATTCTCTGTAGACAGAACAGACAGTTTTGTTGTTACAAATGTATAAATGATTAAAAATACTGTCTCGAAGTATTGTAAAAATTACTAAACATGTTACTGCTGAGCCAACAAACTGTTTCGCAAGCAGCACCAATCACTTTCCGTTACAGTTACAATAACTTGGTTCTAGAAACTATCTGATTTTGTTAAAAGTTTGTAAACTAGCTGGGTAACCTTAACAGTACTATATCGTACCCGCAACAAGCTTGCTTCGGTTTAAAATACTATCCTACTTGTTGTGACTACCATCTGATTCTGTTAAAAGTTTACAATCAAACTGGGTAACCTTAACAGTACTATATAATTCCCGCAACACGTTTGCTTCATTTTAAAATACTCTCCTACTTGTTGTGCCTACCATCTGATTCTGTTAAGTTTGCAAACGAACTTGGTAACTTTAACAATGCTATACTATGCCCGCAACATATTTGCCTCTATTTGAATTACTTTTCTATTTGTTGTGCTTACCATTTGTTTCTGTTTCAAACTTTCAAAGCAGTGCCAATATTCGAACCTCCGGTCCTGAAATTAATATGCAGGCATGCTAACAGTGAACAATAATTTTAAAAAAAGTTTGCGATTAGTTTATAGATGTAGTTGTGGGCATTCCCATTTTGTACATAGCTTTGTAGTTAAAATAAATATAATCTTACTTTGCATTCATACATAGCATCGTAATAGTATTTTGTGAGTGGTGATAGTAGTGTCAGTGTGGTCAGACCACTTGACATCCACAAAGGCGATTCACGTTCGATCTCCGGTGGAGTCAGCCCCCGATTTTTCGCAAGTGGGAACCGTGGTGGACGTTGCCGTTGGCGGGCTAGTTTTATAGGGAATCTTCTGTTTCCGTCAACTCTCCGCTGTACGGCCTAATTTAATATCATCCTTCAAGGCACGTAGTTGCGTCCGGGCTCCCAGACAGAAATCTGCATTCGGTGTACAATACCTGCCCTCGGGTACCCTCCCCATTTCATACATGTTTGGTAGTATCATGTGAGATGATAGAACTTTGTAATATGCACGTACACTAAATTTAAATTAAAGCAACCTTGAATAAGTTCAATGAACAATATTCACACGAGTGTGCTGGCCACGTAACTCAAGTTCAAGTTCAACACGAACCTGATTTAGGCCTGCAGCTGTGTAATCGGTTAAAATGATTTTACTACATTGGAGAGCTAATTAAAAAATTAGGCAGGGTAAGTAAATATATATTCATGAGTACACACAAAAAAAAATTGGACCACTTATAACATGATGCGTAGCTTGTGGGCCATCACCGATGCAGCAGCTCACAGCCACAGCAATCTGAGTTCTACCAATGGGTCATAAATGAAATTTCGAGTGTTGTATTTTCGAAAGTCGGCCATAGCTAACAAGCTAGCAGAGCCATTATTTATCATAGCCAGAAGCTACCCAGCATTGCCAGCAGTAAACGTGCAAACGGACAACTGTAGTTTGCTGCATGGGAACTTAGATAAACTCAGTTCCTATTTTAGAATACTACCTGCGCGTGCACGTCCACCCACGGTTTTGCTGGCGTTAAATATTCGTAGCAATTTGTAATAATGTTTTGCCTTGGAATAATATCTTAAAATTTGATTTTAAATGCCCCACGTTTAATCGGTGCGAACTTCGGACCGTAGATTAAAATGACTAGTAGTTTCACTTCCTAATACGTTGAATTTCGAAAAAAAAACTCATAAAACTAACTGATCTTATGCCATTATTTGGAGTGACCAATTTAAGTTTAAATCACGTATCGATAACGCGTCAAAAATAGTGAACCAGTTATTAAAAATATATTTCATCCAACTCCCATACCTTTGGAGATGGAATTTCTTAATTTTGCGTGAACAGCTTCTTCATAACTGATTAGTACTCTACTTAATGTGCAAACGCTATAGTTTCATAAACCAACACTTAAAAAAGATTTATATGTTCATCATCTTTGCCATAATATGTTAATTTTCCGGGGGAAAACATGTCAGTTTGGAAATCTTGATTTGATACAATCTTATTCGACTATCTCTGTATGTACCACAAATGGCATATAATCATGCACTTCAAGTGCTATATGTAGTTTTGCCGTCGTCCGGGGTCTCGGGCTCGAGTCCCGGTGTGGCTCCTAGTGGGAAAAGGCGGTTCTTGATCTGTGTTGTCCGGGTGGGCGCCAGACTAGCTCGTTTCTAGTCGTGAATTTGGGGTCGTGGATGTATGTGCCCCTGCGTGGCCCACTAGGGCCGGCGGCGGTGTTGCGTGAGATGATTTTAAATAAGAGACGTGGAGTTGAGGTGGCGGTGTCGTACCTTTTATTCAGAGGAGCGAGTCGTACACAATACAACACTCTACAGAGGTCCCCGGGGGGTTTTACTTGTTATTCCGTGGCGCCGTATTGTTTGTGTTCCGCGTTACGTGGCCTCGGATGCTGTTATGTCTCAGACGTCTCACTGGGTACGCAGGTAACGTAATTTCGTAACACAAAGGCGGGACACAAAATACACTGAATTAAGGGGGTGCGCACAAGTTACGTGGCACTCGTTACTCGGGTAACGTAAGTTAGCAATACAAAATACGGGATACAAAAATACACTGAATTAAGGGGGTGCGCACAAGTCACGTGGCACTCGTTACTCGGGTAACGTAAGTTAGCAATACAAAATACGGGATACAAAAATACACTGGATTAAGGGGGCGCGCACAAGTTACGTGGCACTCGTTACTCGGGTAACATAAGTTAGCAGTACAAAATACGGGATACAAAAATACACTGAATTAAGGGGCGGGCGATTGGAGACGGCCAATCCCGTATGCAAATGTCTCGGCGCGGGTGTTGTGCCCACTGTGGTGAAACACGCACCGCAATTAAGTTTGTCCAAGTTCCCTTGCGGGTTTGTGGTCAGCGCCGTGCGCGTGACCTTAAACAAAGTTCTGTACGTTGCGGGAGACGGCCCGTGCCGTATGCTGAAGAGCAGCCCCGCTGACCAAGTGTGGTGCGGGGTGTCCTTAAGTTGATGCGGCCGGATTAGGTCCGGGACCGAAAAAAGGGACCGGGTACTCACGGAGAGGTTAAGTAATAAAAGGGGTTTGGTTAATTAGTGACTATATTTACCGGACGTTACTTTCAATGTAGACAAAGGATGTTGCCTCTCCGTGGGACGTAGGTCCGCCCCGGCCCGTGAGCTGCGTTGAACTGCCGAACTGGCATGGCGTCCGAGGGAGGCTCGGCCTCTCTCGCGCCAGGCGTGACCTCATTACGCTAGACTCAAACGGGTGTCTCTGGAAGAGATTTTATTGTCGCTAAAATCCTCATTTAATGTTTCAGGAGGAATGGGTACGGTTCTTCTCTTGTCTACTCAGGTTTCCGCGGCTTTGTCTTTAATTGCTGTTCGGGTCGCCTGACTCGGGTGGGCCATGGCCAGGGGTGTGTTCCGTTAGCGGGAGCGTATACTGGCGGGTGCAGGTCGGGCTCTGGGGTGGTCGTCGGCCAGACGACGTCAAACGCCCCCCCCCCTGTGAAGCCCGACCTTGCGCCGCTTATGGTCCCGCTAACATGGGGCCACCCCTAGCTCCGGCCGCTCCATCCCGGCGTGGTTCGCGGCTCAGCAGCTGGTTGGCTCCGCGTACTGGACCTGGTGATCAAGGCCGACTGGGCCAACGCGCGCGCCGCCCCGGTTGCCGTCGTGGCAGGCGTGCCGGGGGCGGCGTCGTGGCGCCTGTGCGGGGTCAGCGGCTGATAGGGTCAGCGCACTAGACCTGGTGACGTGGCCAACTGGGCCAACGTGCGCGCCGCCCCGGTTGCAGTCGTGGCAGGCGTGCCGGGGGCGGCGTCGCAGCGCCTGTGCGGGGTCTGCGGCTGATAGGGTCAGCGCACTGGACCTGGTGATCGTGGCCGACTGGGCCAACGTGCGCGCCGCCCCGGTTGCCGTCGTGGCAGGCGTGCCGGGGGCGGCGTCGTGGTGCCGGTGTGTGGTCAGCGGCTGGTAGGGCCAGCGCACTGGACCTGGTGATCGTGGCCGACTGGGCCAACGTGCGCGCCGCCCCGGTTGCCGTCGTGGCAGGCGTGCCGGGGGCGGCGTCGTGGCGCCTGGGCGGGTTCAGCGGCTGATAGGGTCAGCGCACTGGACCTGGTTTTCGTGGCCAACTGGGCCAACGTGCGCGCCGCCCCGGTTGCCGTCGTGGTAGACGTGCCGGGGGCGGCGTCGTGGCGCCTGGGTGGGGTCAGCGGCTGATAGGGTCAGCGCACTGGACCTGGTGATCGTGGCCGACTGGGCCAGCGTGCGCGCCGCCCCGGTTGCCGTCGTGGCAGGCGTGCCGGGGGCGGCGTCGTGGCGCCGGTGTGTGGTCAGCGGCTGGTAGGGCCAGCGCACTGGACCTGGTGATCGTGGCCGACAGGGCCAGCGTGCGCGCCGCCCCGGTTGCCGTCGTGGCAGGCGTGCCGGGGGCGGCGTCGTGGTGCCGGTGTGTGGTCAGCGGCTGGTAGGGCCAGCGCACTGGACCTGGTGATCGTGGCCGACTGGGCCAACGTGCGCGCTGCCCCGGTTGCCGTCGTGGCAGGCGTGCCGGGGGCGGCGTCGTGGCGCCTCCTAGCTCCGGCAACAGCTCCACCCGGGTGGTGCTCGCGGTGGCCGCAGTTGGTAGGGCCCGAGCACCTGTCCCGGGTCGTCCCACGCCGAACATCCGGGGGTCGACTCGTCGAGGTGGCCTTGCGGCTGACAGGCTCTGCGCCCTGTTCCCAGGTCGTAGTCGGCCAGGCGAATTGGAGGTCTGTGGGCCCGTCGGGGTCGTTCCGCGGGCTTGCTGGCGGGTTCGCTTGTCCCCAGTCGATGTCCCGGTCCGCGGAGGTCCTCCTTCGGCGGCGGTTGACAGTTCGTGGACTGGTACGGGGTCCGTTCCCGTTCGGGTATGGCGGCTGATGCTGAGGCGGCGATCTCCGAGTCGGTCTCTCCGGGTTGCGTGACGATCGGCGTTGGCCCGTCGTCGTTACATGCATCGGATTGACCTATGCTGTGCGACAGCTAGGCGATCTCCACGGCCTCTTCGTCCTTGCCCCGTGGGTAGTATTGCGGTGGGGGGCTCTCGTACACCACGCTCCCCTCCCAAGGTACCACTGCCGTCTCCGGTGCGTCCTCGTGGACCTCTTCCGGCTCGTCTGGCACGTCGTGGGCGGGGTCGCCTCCGGTGTCCCCCGTGGCCGTGCTAAGTGCGTAATCGTCGAGGTACGTGGGCGGGCGCCGCCACCGCCGTGGTTGTGGCCTCGCCTCGTCGTCTGACGCGGCCTCTGCGGGTGATGTCACGGGCGTGTCCGCGGATTCGTCGCGGGGCCTGTTGGACGTGGTGTTCGTGAACACCAGGGTGCAGTATGGGCGCGGTTCGGGTCGGCTCCTAGCGGGGGTCGCTTCTGGCGAGTCGTCCTCTTCCTGGACTACGTCGCTCTCCGGCGTACGGCGTCCGTTTTCGTCCGGAGTGGGGGGTCCTGCGTCTCCGTCTGGGTTCCTCTCCCCAGGTAGGGCGGTGAGCCGGATGTCGTCCCTGTGCACCTTCTTCAGGCGCCGTCCCTCCGTGCGGACTAAGTACGTCGTCCTGCCTAGTCGTCGCCGTACCGTGTATGGCCCGCCCCAGCGCGGGGCCAGTCCCGCGCAATAGTTGCGGGGTGCGGCTGAAAGTGGGTGTAGTCGCGCGAACACCTGATCGCCGACCTGCACGGCAGGTGGAGGATGATCTGTGGTTGGGGTGATCCGGTTGGCGTACCTCTCCTGCCTACGTCTTGCCTCGTCGTGCAGAGTCACCCGTCGTTGGTCACGTTCCTCCGTCGTCTCGTCGGGGTGTGGAGTGCCGTGTGTGGCCCATTCTCCCGGTAAGGGCAGGTTGTGGCCCTGTATCATTTCGGCTGGTGTGCGGCCGGTTTCGGCGTTGGTGCGGCGTCGTACACAGAAGAGGGCGTCAGCCACGTGCAGGTCCCACTGCGTGTGGTCCGCCCCCAGCCGGATCCGGAGCTGTGCCTTCAGTTCCTGGTTCCGGCGCTCTGTCGGGTTCGCTCTCGGGTGGTAGGCGGGCGTCGTGTGGTGCTCGATCTGGTGTTCGTCGCACCAGCCCTTCCAATGTCGCCCCAGGAACTGACTGGCGTTGTCCGTCAACATCGACTGGGGGTATCCCCAACGTGACAGGAATTCCCTGGTCAGCAGGCTGATGATGGTAGGTGTGCGCACGTTCCCGCATGGATACGCCTCCGTCCACCGCGTGAAGAGGTCTGTCACGACGAGGAGGAAGCGTTTGCCGCGCGGCGTGCGGGGGTAGGGGCCCATTACGTCTAAGGCTATCGTTTGGAAGGCGGTGGTGGGTTCCCTGGGTCGTTGTTGCTCCTCGCCGTCACGCCGCCTCGCTTTCCTCGCCTGACAGACCTCGCATTCGCGCACGTACGTACGTACGTCGTACGTGACGCGGGGCCAGTGGTAGTGCCGGGTGACTTCTCGTCGTGTCTGATCGGTCCCCGGGTGTCCAGCGAGGTTGTGGTCATGGAAGAACCGAAGGACCGCTTCTCGGGCTTCCGTCGGGACGTAGGTCCTCCAGTCTTCCTGGTGTCCGGGTGTGTGAGTCTGAATCAGGCTGTCTTGCACGCGCCACGCCTCATGTCCGGCGGTCGCTTGCTGGCGGCATCTTGCCGCGTCTATTGACGTTTCCTGTGCTCGACGTACCCGGTCTTGGACGTCGGCCACGGTGTTGGGTGGGTCTTCGTCCCCGTCCGCGTCGGCCGTGATGCGCGCGCATGCCGAGTCGTGCGATGCGTGTCCGTGTGGTGTGTCCGGGGGTAGAATCTCCTCCCAGTCGTCCTCGTCCGTCAGCTCTGTTCGGTCGTCGGGTTCCCGCGACAGTAAGTCGGGGAGCTGGTTCTCCGTGCCGGGAACGTGCTCGACGTCGAAGTCGAACGACTGGAGGAATAGCGCCCATCGTATGAGTTTGCCTTTCCGCCCCTGCATCGTACGCAGCCAGGTGAGGCAGCTGTTGTCCGTCCTCAGTGTGAAGCACTTCCCCTCCAGGTGGGGCCGGTACTTCTTCATGGCCCAGACTACGGCTAGGCACTCTTGCTCGTTGCTGTGGTACCGGCGTTCGACCGGTCCGAGCTTTGCGCTAGCGTAGTCGATGACCTCGCGGACCCCGTTCGGGTCCGTGTGGAAGAGCACCGCGCCCACACCGAGTGCGCTGGCGTCGGTCTGGAGGTAGAGGCGGCGTCCGGGGTCTACTCGTGTGAGGGTGTGACAGCGAGTGAAGGCGGCTTTTATTTCTTCAAAGGCGCGTTGCGCGGGTTCGCCCCAATGGTACCGTGCCCGTGGTGACAGGAGGTCGGTCAGCGGTGCGATGGTACGGGAGAAGTCGGGAATGTACCCCCTGAGCCAGTTCACTAGGCCGATAAACCGTTGGAGTTGCTTCCTCGTCCGCGGTGGTGCCGCCTCAGCGATCTTGCGCAAGTGAACGGGTTGGGGTCGGTTGCCAGCCGCGCTTACTAGGTGGCCCAGGAATTCGACCTCCTGGGTCCCTATATGACACTTGTGGTGTGCGGCCGTGAGATGGTGTGTGGCTAAGCGTTCTAGGACCAGCACCAGGTGTCTGGCGTGGTCCTCCCACGTCTCGGAGAAGACGATCACGTCGTCGAGGTACGCGATCGCAAACCGGCCCAGGTACCCCTCCAACACTCGGGTCATCATTCCCTGGAACGTGGCCGGTGCGCACTTTAGCCCAAAAGGCATGGCGCGAAATTGAAACTTCCGCCCGTCTGGTATCGTGAACGCGGTTTTCCCCCTGTCTTCCGCCCGTATGGGCACTTGCCAATACCCAGCCTTCAGGTCGAGCGTACTGAAGACTTTCGCGCGGCCGAGTCCGGCTACGGCGGCGTCGACGCTGATTTGAGGTGGGGGTGAGCTAATCGTGATCGCGTTTAGCGGCCGAAAGTCGACGCAGAAGCGTAGCGAACCGTCTTTCTTTGGGGCTAATACGACGCAAGCATTGTAATGACTGTTGGACGGTTCGACTACCCCGTCGCGAAGCATGTCCGCCACTTGCTCCCGGATGGCCCTCTGCTCCCGGAACCCGTAGCCTCTCGGGGCCTCGTGTACTGGGTTGTCGTGGGTGGTCGGGATGTGGTGTTCGGTGATGGTGGTGCGCTTCAGTGGGTCGGCTACCGCGAAGACGTCCTGCCTTTCTGCCAACACGCGTTCCACTGCTGCTCGGTACTCGTGGGGGACGTTGTGGCGGAACTGGTCTAAGGTTACTTTCTCCCCCTGACTCTCGGGGGTAGTGCCTATGGCGTACACCATGAGCCGCTCGCGGGTGCCAATGTAAACTCGTCTGGGTTTCATTTCGATCACCGCATCTTGTCTCGCTAACCATGGTTGGCCTAGTACTATCCCTTCGTGTAAGTCCTCTACCACTAGGGCGGTTACCGTGGTGACGTCGTCCCGAATGCGTACCTCGAGTTCGGCTTGCCCCACTGTCCTTCCCGGTTGCATGCTGGTTGCTAACCGTAACTCGGCTTGGTGGGGCTGCAGCGCGCCGGGGGGTACCAGGTGGGGGGCCACAAACACGTGGCTCGCGCCCGTGTCTACCAGGGCCGCCGTGGGTTGTCCGTTGACTTCCACGGGGATGCGGAGTAGGCCGTCGCGGGGACGGACTAGCTGGTTTAGTTGCGGTGTGGCTATTTCCGCGGCGGGTGTGGGTTGGCTCGGTTTGCTCGGAGGCGCGGGTTTTACCGCCGTGCCCCCGGGTGGGCGTTTCCCGACGTGTTGGTGACGTGTGGTGTTTGCCGGCGTGGGCAGTCGACATGCCAGTGGCGGGTACCTGCGGGGCAGCCCAACTGGCATCGCGGTAGTGGGGGTTCCTGCTGTGTCGATGACCCATCGGGCCTACCAGGTGGTGGTGCGTCCTCGATGGCTCGTCGCGGGCGGTCGGGTGGGTAGCCCCCTGCTTCCCGGTTCTGGACGCTGGCTATTCTCTGACCCATTGGGCGTCTGGCCAGGTCCCGGTCGGTGTTCGGGGGGTCGTAGTATCGCAGTCCCCGGATGTTCCGTTCCGTGTCTATGGCTTGTCGGACGTAGTCCTCAACTTCCTCTGCGCGGTAACACCGCATGAACGGTTGCAGTTCATTGTGTAGGAGAGTGGTAATGGTTGCGAGCGCGGTGGCTGGCGCGGCGCCGGGTGCTACTCGATTGAACAGTTGCATTTTCTTGGCCAGAAACTGCTCGACGGGTTCGCCGTCGCGTTGGCGTTCGCCATAGAACTGTGTCGTGCATTGGACCAGTGCGTGTTCCGTGTCAAATCGGCGGTTGAACGACATGGCAAACTCCTCCCAGGGCATGCCGAAGCGTCCCCAGGTGTTCCACCATTGGCGGGCGGTCCCCTTCAGCTGTTCGCTCGCTCGCCCCGACCACTCATCGGTCGGTATTCCGGACCGTGCCAGTCTGACCTCGCAGTGTGTTAGGAAGTCTCTGGGTACTTCGTGCCCTATTCCGCTGAACTCGGGTAGTGCTAACTTCCCTGTGTAGCACGGGTTGCGTGTATGCATCCCCGTGTTTGGTCCGGTGATTGCGCTTGGTGGTGGGATGTATTTGGGTGCCGGATTGGTCCGCGCACTCGTGAGGCCCATAGTCGGTAGTATGCCTCCCAGTGTGACGTTAGCTTGTGCCTCCGTCTTAAGCGGTGCCCATGACCACGGTAATTGGGTGTGCGGCTCGCCGAGTAACGTCTCGCTCCAGGGCTTGCCCCAGGTCTGCTTAGTGACGTTGTCCCGGGTGTTCGCGCATTGGCATGTCCTGTACCATGGCAGTGATCCCGTCAATAGGTCTATTTCCCTTGGTAATAGGCAACGCGTGCACACGAGGTCTGTAGGTAGCGCCTGCATGTTGAGTTGTATGTTGTACGTTCAAGTTCGCCGTCTGTGACGAGCTGTTTGTAGTCTGGGCGCGTGTTGTAGCGCGCGGGTTTGAGATCGGCGGCGGGCAGGTGCCCGGACAGCCGCACAAAGAGGAGGCGAAAACGGTCCGTGCGGAGTGGGGGTATCAGGATGGTTGCCCGAAGCGGAGAGCGTGAAGCGGGGTGACGAGGTGGGGGTAGGTGCCCGGACAGCCGCACAAAGAGGAGGCGAAAACGGTCCGTGTGGAGTGGGGGTGGTGACGTCGCTCCGTTGCTCGCCTCGCCGTGATGACGTGCGGGGTGGGGGTGGTTGGAGTGTCCTTTGTCCGCTCGCCTCGTCGCGCCGGTCTGTCTGGCCTTCGACCCTTCCTGTGTCCAAAATGGCCGTTTCGTGTCTCCGCTGTCGCCTGTTGGTGAATTTATTTCGAAAATGTCCAGAAGTGAAAAAAAAATTTTTCACGTTATTTTCTGCCCCACGCAGCGGGCGCCAAATGCCGTCGTCCGGGGTCTCGGGCTCGAGTTCCGGTGTGGCTCCTAGTGGGAAAAATCGGTTCTTGATCTGTGTTGTCCGGGTGGGCGCCAGACTAGCTCGTTTCTAGTCATGAATTTGGGGTCGTGGATGTATGTGCCCCTGCGTGGCCCACTAGGGCCGGCGGCGGTGTTGCGTGAGATGATTTTAAATAAGAGACGTGGAGTTGAGGTGGCGGTGTCGTACCTTTTATTCAGAGGAGCGAGTCGTACACAATACAACACTCTACAGAGGTCCCGGGGGGTTTTACTTGTTATTCCGTGGCGCCGTATTGTTTGTGTTCCGCGTTACGTGGCCTCGGATGCTGTTATGTCTCAGACGTCTCACTGGGTACGCAGGTAACGTAATTTCGTAACACAAAGGCGGGACACAAAATACACTGAATTAAGGGGGTGCGCACAAGTTACGTGGCACTCGTTACTCGGGTAACGTAAGTTAGCAATACAAAATACGGGATACAAAAATACACTGAATTAAGGGGGTGCGCACAAGTCACGTGGCACTCGTTACTCGGGTAACGTAAGTTAGCAATACAAAATACGGGATACAAAAATACACTGGATTAAGGGGGCGCGCACAAGTTACGTGGCACTCGTTACTCGGGTAACGTAAGTTAGCAGTACAAAATACGGGATACAAAAATACACTGAATTAAGGGGCGGGCGATTGGAGACGGCCAATCCCGTATGCAAATGTCTCGGCGCGGTTGTTGTGCCCACTGTGGTGAAACACGCACCGCAATTAAGTTTGTCCAAGTTCCCTTGCGGGTTTGTGGTCAGCGCCGTGCGCGTGACCTTAAACAAAGTTCTGTACGTTGCGGGAGACGGCCCGTGCCGTATGCTGAAGAGCAGCCCCGCTGACCAAGTGTGGTGCGGGGTTTCCTTAAGTTGATGCGGCCGGATTAGGTCCGGGACCGAAAAAAGGGACCGGGTACTCACGGAGAGGTTAAGTAATAAAAGGGGTTTGGTTAATTAGTGACTATATTTACCGGACGTTACTTTCAATGTAGACAAAGGATGTTGCCTCTCCGTGGGACGTAGGTCCGCCCCGGCCCGTGAGCTGCGTTGAACTGCCGAACTGGCATGGCGTCCGAGGGAGGCTCGGCCTCTCTCGCGCCAGGCGTGACCTCATTACGCTAGACTCCAAACGGGTGTCTCTGGAAGAGATTTTATTGTCGCTAAAATCCTCATTTAATGTTTCAGGAGGAATGGGTACGGTTCTTCTCTTGTCTACTCAGGTTTCCGCGGCTTTGTCTTTAATTGCTGTTCGGGTCGCCTGACTCGGGTGGGCCATGGCCAGGGGTGTGTTCCGTTAGCGGGAGTGTATACTGGCGGGTGCAGGTCGGGCTCTGGGGTGGTCGTCGGCCAGACGACGTCAGTTTTAAAACTTATGCTACTCAATTAAATTATTGTGAAAGAATCAATTCACAGAAGTTGTTTATTTATCCGGTTTAGTAATATTGATATTTGTCTTGTTAAAATTATCTGTTTAAGATTTTGTTTATTTACTTATAGCCTAATTACCCACTGACCAATATGAACATATTTTTGTTTGTTTATTTTAAGAATTATTAATTGATTTATTTCTTTAAAATAACGCTATTTATTTCATTTAATATTTTATTTGTTTTTCTCTATGCTAGAACATTCTCATATCACTATGCCAGTTGAATTATTACTGCTTTGTGAAATATTTCCTTACTGAGTGTCACCTATATTTTTATATCTTTGGTGCACAGTTTAAATGAGATTTTGGCTTTGTTGCGTGCTGCTGATTCGAACCTTGTCCGATGAAGACGTGACTGAGGCGTAGTCATGTCTCAATTCATCCTAATATATAGTTTATAAACTTTTAGAATCTTCTATTATCAGCATAGTTTTGGCAGTAAACAAGTTTTCTACAGTTTGAGGTAAAAATACAGTGTTAATTGGTTTAAAATTCAGTTTTAAATAGTTTCTTTAGTGCACGATGTCAAGCGTCACCACAAGAGAAGCCTACGAGGGTGTCATGGAAAATTCGTTTAATCAAATTGTCAACCTATACTTTTCGGAAGTGTATTTTGTACTAAAATATGGGAGTTTAATTCACGTCATCGCTCAAACGTTACTGGTATTCCTGAACTCGTGCTTGGCGTATAATCGAATATATCTTAAAATGTACTAGCCAGAGGTCCCGAGAAATGAATTTCAGTTGATCTATTTACTGATTTACCCAGGGAATAATTCAAGTACTATTCACAAAAGTAAAAGTCCTAGTGAAGAATTTATTGTAAAGCTCTACAAAGCTATGCAATTTTAATGGTAATTGTGTCTGTTATATGTGTGGTTTATGATAGCCAATGTTCATTCCTTGGACGTAAAGTCTTTCATTATTTTATTTTCACATTATGTGATATGGTGACAAGAACATTGTTATTGAATTTTCTTGCCACAAGACTTATTACATTTATTATTAAATGTGTCTAGTTGCTAATTATTTCGTATTGCAGTGATTATTGTACCGTCTTAAGTTGTATTCTTAGGCTGGCGCTCAGTGACGTGTACTCAAAAAATCTCACAGATAACAAATTTTCTGACATTGTTGAACTTGAACTGCAAAAAACCATGCAAAATGCACACACTTCACAATTATTCAAAAGAATTTAATATTATTGTAATATGACACACATATCGCGTCGCAAGAAAGTTACATCTTCCTACAATATACCAATGCGAACCCTAAAACTTATTAGTGCAATTCTTCAAGAAAAATTGTTGTTAAACATGTCATAGAATACGAACAAAACTTTGAATAATAGGTACACATACAAAACATATTAAGAAAGGAAAGGACGCCAGTGTCAAATGGTAGCGTGGTGGATATAACGTCCACAATTTATTCTAAATGTGTCTGTTAACACAATTTCAAGCCGTTCAGTATGGTTTTAATTTTTTGGCACAAAATAGCACTGAGTCTACAAATAACTGACCTGCCAAAATGTTTTTTTTTATTTATTAAAAATAGGTTATTGATTATTTTTGTAATTAATGCACACATTCATTTAGAATCGACCTCTACCAATTAAGTGAAATGTTTTGTATATTATTATTACATTTTCATAACGCTATGGCAATTCTCAACGTGTTACTATGACGCCGTCCCCGTTGCCTAAACTGAATTTACGTAAATTTAAGCTGGTAGGTTAATTTTGAATCTCAAGGGGGGGTTCCTGGCCTCGTGGCGGTAGGCAGGGATGCGGCGACAAAGGACTCCCCGGGCTGTTATGGCCTCCCAGGACGCCTTATTAATGAAACACACGAGTTCTTTTGGTGATTTATTACGTAGCACACTCTACAGGTCACACGTTCACGTGACTGGCCGCTTCACCGTCGACCTAAGCTCCGCGCACCTGAACCTGCTAGGGTCTCTGCGAGAGTACACGGACGTGGCGTGACGCGTGTGGACGATCGGTCCCGCAAATTAATTAAGGAAACACATGACACTAGATTACTGTGGTTAGTCCGCACAGGAGAATGATTTGCTTATTACAATACGTTACACTGAATTACTGCGATTAGTCCCGCACAGGAGAATGATTTACTTATTAAAACACGTTACACTGAATTACTGCGATTAGTCCCGCACAGGAGAATATGCATGCGCGGATAGTCCGCGGGGTGGCTGGGCCACGTTAAGCTGGGCACGGACACGGTGGAATCGGGAGCGATATCACACACGTGGCCGTGGCACGCCCCAGGTGAATACTCGTCCGAAAGTTCTGGTCGCTTTCGGCGCAGTGCCGCCCTGCGTGGGCAAAGAACTATGTCCCGTGGTGGGACGTTAAAGCGTGAGGCGCAGGTGCCACGACAGGTCACCTAATTGCTTACGTAAAATATAAAAATCCCTGATGGGATACACATATTATTAAAAGACCGCGCGTGGTTGCTAACGGCCGATTTGGGCCGACCGGGGAGCTGATATAAAACGTTTGGACTATAATTACCTATTGCAGTTATATGGTGTTGGCGCGAAAATTGAAGGCTCCCCGTGCGTGGGCTGCCGGCCCGGGCGAGTGCTGGATGGCGACTGACTAACCTCCCTGGCCGCCGGGGCCAGGGAGGGGGAAAATTCCGCGGGAAAACTGCGGAGCGCGGGAAGGTGACTTCGGCCAGTTTTGTGAATTATACCCTTTTAACATATGATCATTTAATTAACATTAATTATTGAATGGTTTAGATTTCTTAGTTTTTGTTTATATTATGAAATGCTTGAGAAACAATACCCTTGCGCAGTGCCACACCCGGCCGGGCGCTTTGCACACGTAGGAGGCCGTGACTGACGTCACGCCGTTCGGGGCACTGCACTACGTTGCGCGCGCGGGCGCGTTCGGGGCGCGGCACTTATCAGGTGTTGAGGACACATAACGGCCTGTGCTCTCAGAGGGAGCACTGACGGCGGCGTCAAGTACTATTATTCTTTTTAGTATTTGCAACATATTTGTTGTGTTCGCCTTGCCAATTCATTATACATTTAAGTTTAATTTCTGTGGCTTTAGCTGTTATTGCCGCTGAATGAAAAGGTCGAAAATGTGGTGCTCATGGCACCATCTTCAGGTGAAAACTGACACTACCGTCCTCTACGATATATCGTATCAGTGCTGCCACCTAGGAATAAAATATGTTACTACATGAGATGCGAAGCGCACAAAACTTAAACTTTTATGCCATTGCGTATCAGAACCGTCACTCAGCCTAAAATTATTCAGCCTAAAATCGTTCAGCCTAAAAATACAACCGCTCACATACATTAACAGCCAAGATCAGAATTTCGTTCTGCCTAAAGTCATTCAGCATAAAGTCGCTCAGCCTAAAGTCACTCAGCCTAAAGTCGTACAGCCTAAAGTCATTCAGCCTAAAATAACTCAGCCTACAGTCACACAGCCTAAAATCGTTCAGCCTAAAGTCACTCAGCCTAAAGTCGTACAGCCTAAAGTCATTCAGCCTAAAATACATCCAGCCTAAAGTAACATAGCCTATAGTCACTCAGCCTACAGTCACTCAGCCTAAAATACATCCAGCCTAATTTTAGGCTGAAAAATTTTAGGCTCAGTGACGTGTACTCTTTTGATGAATTGTGGAATTATTTTTCCGAATTTCTACGTCAATAAATACAAATTTCCAAGATGGCGGTCATATTTGCTTTTAGGTGGCTGATATATTAGGAACTTAAGCTGCTTTTAAGATTTTTAACATAATTTATGAAATAAATATTTTTTGTCTAAACTAATTTTTTTAGCATTGATAAAGTATCAAACCGAGGATGTAGATTGATAGAATCAATAAGTATATTAATTGCAGGTTTTTTAAATGAAGTTTTGGATTTTTTCAGAATTTATAGCTAAATAATTACTGATTTCCAAAATGCATCCAAATATCAATATGGCGCGCGCCACAGTAATAATAAATGATTACTCTACTCTAGTGGGTAAAAAATAAACTAAAATGGTGGTAGAGCACTCTAGTAGATGAAAACAAGATAGGGGTCTCCAGCAGACGAAACAAGATGGCGGACATGACGACAATAGCTGACGATATATGTACTCTGGCATTAGTGGTGAGAGGTCAGTCTGTCGGCGGCTTCAGTGGAGGAAGGATCTGTCGCCATTATTTAATTTTTGCCCTCACCAGATTATAACCAAGGATGTAAGTGTATTTTTAATTGTGATTTATTAAAATTTTTGTTAATTACATTTTTTATAAATTTTAAATTATTTCATGATTTTCTTGTTGAAAAATTACAGATTTTCAAGGTGGCGGACGTGAAGTGATAATCCAAGATGGCACGGTGTTATTATATAAGAATGTATTTTTTTATAAATTTTTTTTTTTTTTCGAATTTGTTTAATAATAATTACGGAATTTAAAGTTGGCGTTCATGATGTCATAATCCAATATGGCGGAGTGCGGAGTGTTTTATATAATTTTTTATAATTCTTTTATTAATTTTATATTTTTTCGGATTTTTCTGATGATCACGGCTTTTCAAGATGGCGGCCGTAATGAAAATTGCAACTGTGATTTTAAATAATATTTTACTAAAATTTGATTAATTAAATTTTTTATCAATTCTAAAATTTTTCTTGATTTTCCAACATGTAAATGATTGATTTTCAAGATGGCAGCCATAACGAAAATTGCAACATTAGGGAGTGGGGCATTCGATTTCAAGATGGCGGAGAGTTCTCGAAAACAAAATGGTGGATCCAAGATGGCCACTGAAGTCATGGTCAAAGGTCAAGGCGAAAGGTAAAGGTGAATGGTCGCGGTCATCCAATATGGCCACCGTGACGTCACAACCCAAGATGGTGGTGACATTCATCACTCCACGGGCTGACGTTAGTCTCGGAAGGAACTATTATATACTACTCATTTAGTTTAAGTTAGGTTATAAAAAAAAATTGGTATTTCGTTAATCATCTTCGGTTTCTACTCCAGTCATGAACAATCTTGCCTAGTATTTAACTGGTTGTGAACTAGAGTGCACTGATGTTTTATACAAGGAAAACTTAACTTCGCCGGCGGAATAATTTGTAATTTTCCAGTGTTGGCTCGATGTTACACATTTTGAAGTGTTATTTAATATTTTTTTATACCTTTAAAAATCCTGCCTGGTAGGTGGATTAAAGCCCCAAAAAACCTCATTTCAGCACAGCATTTTGACCGTACGACTATCAGGTCAATCTTACTATAGAGTTTCCTTGTATGCGTATAAAAACGGTAATATTCTTTTGGGACTCGTAAAATTTTTACAAGTTTAGATAACACAGTCTGTGTACAACTTATATAATCCTTCCTTTATAATAAGTTAAAAAATGTAACACTTCACTTATAAAAAATACAATTTTATTCTTTTAGTATATGTTTTCCCTATTAAATCAATTTTTCTAGGAACATTCGGAAAGAATCAAACAGTGTTTAAATACATATTTATTAACTGATAAATAAATATTTAATTTTGTTCATGTAAATCAACCTAAGTGCAAGAAATGTTTAACTTATTAAAAAAAATCAATGAACCATTCAGAAGGCATAACAAAATCGATTTTTTATGCTTCTAGTAGCCCAAACAAAAAAAAATATATGTTAGGCTCCCACTGTCAGTCACGCTCGAACATTGCCGAATCCTCACGAATGGCAAGCCATCAGACCCAGACGTCAAGTTTTTATACATATAATAAATATCTATATATATATATAGAAGACAAACAACCTTGCCGAGATGGTGTGAGGTTGTAAGTTTAGCACTGGCTAGCAATTCGTGTGGAGACTATGCTCTCAGGGGTGACGTCGCCACATGGCTGCAAGGCGGCAGCGAAGACACAGACAAAAATACCTCAGGGTGTAAGCCCCCCAGGACGCTATGCTACTGAAGACACAATGAAAGATAATTCCGGGTGAAATGTACACTTAATTTGCAGCTGCTCGAAGTCGTGGCCTGTCCCGGTCCTCGAGCGCAGGCTCGTTGCTAAGGATACTATGATTGGGGCTGATGTAATATGGAGTTAAACATTGCCATGAAAAACTTCCCTTGCACAAAAGTTACGCATTGTGGCCCGTTGCCCGCGGAAGGTGACCACACGCGACCGAGCGGGCTAATTAAGAATGCAGAAAAATTCTCACTAGGGACACGAATACACTATTATTAAGCGGCTGGCTGATTCGCGCCAGCCAATGGACTAACCGCGAAGCCTGAAAGAAACAAACTGTTGAAAAACTTACTATCACAGAGAAGGCAGATGATCACAAAGAACGACGGGTTCTGCGGTACGACACGGGTCTAGTCCCACCGACAAGGGATGACGAACTGCCTGCTCACCCCGAATGGCCGCGGCCACTAGGGGTCCCTTCCCGCGAAAAAGACCCGCGCAACTCCGGACTGGAAGAGGCCAAGACTTTTGAGCGGATTAACATCAGGTCAGCAATTATTATTAAAGATAATGTCCCAAGTGTCAATGAAAACATTGTCTATTAATTTGGTGCGTACTTAATGAGACATATCTGGGGCCTATTCCACGAAGGTACAATTGTACAAGCTACAATTGTACAAGTACAAGTCCTACTTAAGACAAGTTACAAGTTACAGGCGTTCCACAGAGAATTGTTACAATTGTAGGAAAAAAAGTACAAGTACAAGTACAAAGTACAAGTGTACAAGTTGGCTGCATTTACTCTGTTGTTGTTGACATAACCAAACTTGTATGTATTTGTTTTAAAAAAGGAAATTGTTTAAAACGTGATGTCTGGAAAGACTCTAAGTAAACTGTGTATTCTAAATGAGATTAAAGAAAAGGACATACTGTTTTCTGCATTTTCTGACAAATGCACCAAACAAGAAAAAATGAAGGCATGGTTAGCAATTCATGGAAAGGCTTGTGGGTTGGGACTGATCCCTGCAGGCAAGGACTTCACCTACACCAGAGACACATTTTGGCAGAACTTAAAAAAAACGCAACAGTAAGTATATTTATATAACAATTTTTAATTTATTTTGGTACAGTCTTGTCAATATTTTGTGGTATATGTAGCCTACATTTGTAAATGAACTACCGAACCTCACTTAGGGAACAGCATTGGTTACGAATCACATGTACAACTGTAAAAGAAATTGAAACATCTTTGAAGGCACCTATATATCAAATTCAACAATTCTTAAGTATGTTAATAGAGGCTAATTAATAATATGCTTTTCTGTTGCAGAAGAAAATTGACAACAAAAATCAGACAGGAAGTGGAGGTGGGGTTGAAAGCAAATTAACTGATGTAGACAATGCAGTATTGGATATTATTGGCCGAGAAACGCCATCAGTTGTTGGTTTAGAATGCCCTGAAACATGGCAGGACGAACCTGTGTTAGAAAGTATAAACCCTACAAGTAGTGCAGACACTTTGATGACACATTTCAGCAATAGCAAAACACTGCCTTCTACGAGTTGCAAACAAGTTAACCAGCCCAAACCAAAAAGAGGAAATGATATGGGAGAAGAAAATAATTTACGGCTTAAGAAATTGAAATTACAGGTTCAACTACTAGAAAAAGAAAGCTATTTGAAAAGTCTAAAAATTTTAAAACTCGAGAAAGAGCTGGGAATTCCTGGTTCTAATTTCACAAAGGACTTGCCTATCGATGGTGACACTATTTATGTGACATTAGATGGTTCTATCCAAGAACAATGAATAGTCACTGATCACAACTCTTGAATGGTTTTTCAGATAATTTATATTTTATGACTTTTTCGAAGTAATTTATTTCAACAATGCATTTGAATGGAAGCTATATTTGTAAAAGTGTTATTGAAATCTCAGCAGTCCATTAACATATGCTATTAAAAAAAAAAAGAACTATAAATGAAATTGAAAATATAGTCCTACATAAGAGTTTTTCAATTCTTTCATAATAATTTGTATCTACCTAAAATTGTGAATCAACTGTGCCAGCCGTTGTTGGGCTGCAGGGTGTATATTAACTTCATTGTGATCCACGTCGACATCGTCTTGCTCTTCATCTGCTTCTATCAAGGGCTGCACACCATCCTCACTTCGAGCAATGTTACATAGTGCAGTGCAGCACTTAAATACTTGAGCTGCAAATAATGGCTTTACGCGTGAGTGCTTCAGACATGGAAATTTCTCTTTGAGAATTCCCAGTGAGTTTTCAACTAACTGACGTGTGGATTTGTGTGCCCTGTTAAATCTTACCACTGCAGGATCTTGAGGAGCATTCATGACTGGTGGAATCAACCATTCTTTCAATGGATAACCCGAGTCTGCCAAAATTATGGCACCAGGTACTGGTCTCCAATCTTCTTCCATGCGCTGATTTAGTGTGCTGTTTCTAAGCACTCTGGCATCATGTACACTTCCTGGCCACCTAGCACTTACATAATAGAATGAGCAGTCTGGACCACAAACTACCATGCAGTTCAAAGAATGATTTCCATGTCTGTCCACGTACTGCACTTCATTAGCTTTAGGTGACTCTATTTTTATAAGTGTACCATCAACACATCCAACAACATTAGGCATACCAGCAATAGCATAAAATGCTGCAGACACTTGCACCGTATCTTCAGGCCAGTCAACCACTTGGGGGAATTTTATTGCATTTACAGCAGTTACCACATTATGAACAGAACGACACACACTAGCCTTACCTATGCCATGCATATCTGCAACAGAATGATATTGTCCACCAGTTCCCAACCAGTGTAGAGCAACACATAACTCCAATTTTGCTGGTAATGATTTACTCCTATTAGTGCGGCGATGAAGTCTATGTCCTATATCATTAAGTAATAATTGAAGTTTGGCAGCACTCATTCTAAATCTCTCATTAAATTCAAACATGCTTTCAAAACTGTGATTCGTGTGTATTCTGAATGTCCTTCGTCTAATAAGTGGATGCACATTCTCATTTTCTTCATCTGATGAAGTATCCCACATGTTTGTTTCTGATAACAACACACTTTAACCTACCTCAAGAGGTAGGTAGACTTGTATTAACTATTCTACAAGTTTAAGTTAAACCTTGTACTTTTTCTTTGCGAAGAGCTTGTACAATTGTAGAAAAACACCTGTAACTTGTTACAATTCACTGGGATTTACAAGTCTTTACTTGTACTTTTGTGGAACCCAATACCTACCACTTTTCTACAACTTGTATATAATTTTGCCTGTAATTTGTAACTTGTACCTTCGTGGAATAGGCCCCTGTAGACATAAAAACCTCCCGACGAATGTCGCGCGGGCGGTAATCGATATATCGGCGGCTGCGTTCATTCGGCGCGCAACACCACGTTGCGCTCTCCCGGCACTGAGCGTGTTCAACACACGCATAACCGCGCACATGCCCCTGCGAGGCGACAACCGGCCATAACGGCCTGTGTGAGCAGAGGGGCTCTAACGTGTATCGTCTATACACATAACATATATATATATATATATATATATATATATATATATGTATATATATGTGTCCATATATAATAAGATATTATTAGTTACTTCTAGAACTTTACTTGTTGTCCTTAGAAACTTCACTCATAATATTAGAAAAAAGTCGTATGTGTATTTCTTGTAAGCTAATATTATGCTGCCGAAATTCGAAATGAATGATGTTTCCTATCAACCAAGTAAGCGTGGTTTCTCTGGTTGTGTGTCGGAGGTCTCATCACAGCGGCTGTCATCGTGCTCTCTCACTGGCTGCACGTGAATCCTGACAATGTGGCCACGCCCATCGCTGCTAGCCTGGGAGACATAACCTCGCTCGCCCTGCTGTCGTGGGTGGCCACCTTGCTGTACGAAGTCGCCGGTAAGAGTGCGCGTATAGTTTGTCCCACGCTTAGACTGCATTACAGAGTGAATGGCGACCATTGTTGCCAGATTGATACCGCCCGTCTTGTTAACATTAAAAATACTATTTTTAAACCTTTTATAATTGTAATAAGTTTAAATATATATTTTTTTTAATTTAACTATTTGTTAGTTTTATGAGACCATAAATGATTGTCAATTGACAGTGTTATTTCAGCTGTAGTCATTCTGGCAAAAAAATATTTCAATACTGAACACAAATGAATATTTCACAGAAGAAACTAATTTAAGCAGTTGGTCACTATAAATAACAAGGCATTTCATAAAATTGTGTGATATTCTCAAAATAGCGATAATGATTAATATTAAATGACATTAATAATTGTTGACAAAACAGTTGAAACCAAGATAGTGTCTTGCAATTACATCTCCTTAGAAATAAAAATTAAATATTTTCGGTGATAATATTGATGAAATACAACAGAAAATTGTATTTCCAAAATTCTCATTTCAAAATTTTACTCTACAAAATTCCTTGTTTCTGATACATTTAAAAAATTTTCATTACATTGCAAAGTTTTGTCTAAAATTTTTGTGCTCTATGGTGCATATCTGGCAACAGAGTACACCGAAACAAGGAAAAAGCTAATGGCAAAAATCGTTCATTGGGAAGAGAAGGTAAATACCCATTAAAACGCACTGCAAAAATAGAAGGAGACACGATATAGCCGTCACTCACATCATGCAGTTCTATGTGAAGAGCGTTGGTACTCCGTATTTCCCCAGAATAATTACTTATACTAACCAACAAATTACTTTGATCATTGGAACCAGTAATTTTGGAGTGTCCTTTGTATTTATGAGCGAATGATAGAACTATTTATTGGTAGATACTGGAAAATGTTGCAGGTTCAGCAACTTCCTGATGGCATGTTTATTGGATGTTAACTTGGTAGGTCACATGGGCTTCGATATATTCTTCGGTTGCTGGCTTGGCTCGGAGCCAATGATGAAATTGTATGGCTCTGAACTTGCGTTCCAACGGACTCCAACCGTTAATCCTGATCCCGGTTTTCCATTGCTTCCCGAAATCACTCTATCAAATGGTAGGATGGATTCCTTATACAGGCCATAGCTGATTCATGTCCCAATATCTCTGGCCTGTATCATTGAATCCCCTCAAAGTTGACGAGACATAAAGTTCACTTAAAAAAATATAATTACTCTTGCTGATAGGTTTGATGACTAAAAAAGAAAAATAATTATTCAGCCTTCAGATTTAAAATAGTGTGTTTGACAAAAAAGAAGACAAATATATAAGTAGTATATAATAGCCGGTCCTGAAACAGGATGCGGGATGTGGTGCCGGTGCCGAGCCACATCTCTGATTCTGACGTCACGGCGGCCATCTTGGATTGTGACGTCATGGCGGCCATCTTGGATTGTGACGTCACGGCGGCCATATTGGATGAGCGTAACGGGACACAGTGTAACGGGACAAGTAGATCATGGCGGCCATCTTGGATCCGCCATGAAATTTTCGTCTCTATCGCCGTATTAATTTTTTCTGTTCCGCTGGAGGTCACCATCTTGGATACCGTCGACTTTGTTTCTTTTGTTTGTTCCTAGATAGCGCCAGCGTCGCTCTTGATTTTTTTCTGTTCCACTGCAGGCCGCCATACGGATACCGTCGACTATGTTTCAGTTGTTTGTTCCTAGATAGCGCCAGCAGCGCTCTTGATTTTTTAATGTTCCACTGGAGGCCGCCATCTTGGATACCGTCTACTTTGTTTCTGTTGTTTGTTTATTGATAACGCCAGCGTCGCTCTCTCTCATCACTTAAGGTTGATGTTCCATTACCTACCATAGCTATTATGATCCTTATAGACATATTAATTTTAATTTTTTATGCAAAATACATTGGAAGCGCTGTGATTCGAACCAGCGCAGCTCTGGTCTCTAGGTTGGAAAACATACGCCTTTACCGCTCGGCCATCGAGACATTTACCAGACTGAGAATTAAATAAAATATATAAAAAAATAACATGCATATTCGGTCTTGAATTTTTTTTTAATTTTAAGTAATAATAGCACTACCTGTTCGAGACAGAACCGCCATCATGGGTTATGACGTCACCGTTGCAATTTCCGTTACGCCCGCAATCTTTAAAATTCGCAATTTTTGTGTTAGAAAATCGGGAACAATTTTCAAAATCATTAAAGAAATTAAATAATCGAATTAAATAATAAAAATCTTAAAAACCACTATTGCACTGATCGGTACGGTCGCCATCTTGGATTATATAAATTATGCATGTTTCGTTATGCCCGTCATCATGGTTGAGTACGATGCCATCGTTACACTTTATGTTACGACCGTCATATTGGATCCTATTAATGTTGCATGTTTCGTTACGGCCACCATCTTGAAAATCTTTATTTATCATCCGATTTTAATGAAAAAAGTTGAAAATTCAACAAATTTTAACTTATTAGAATTCTGATTGATTATATAGATTCCCGTCCTTGGTTAGAAACCGGTGAGGGCAAAAAATAATAAAAAAAACATCAGATCCTTCCTCCACAGAAGCCACCTACAGACTGACATACCTCCACCAATAACAAGGTATATATCGTCAGCTGGTATGACGTCATGTCCGCCATCTTGTCTTCGTCCGCTGGAGACCGCCATCTTGTTTTCGTCTGCTAGAGTGTGCAGGCGACATGTTAGTATAATTTTCTGTTCACCATACCTTTAACCTCGACTGTTGGCATTGAACTTTGTCAATTACCTTGAACTTTGTCATTGACCTTGAAATTTGACCTTGACCTTTGACCTTGAACTTTGACCTTGACCTTGAACTTTTACCCTGACCTTGAAATTTGACCTTGACCTTGAAATTTGACCTTGACCTTGATCTTTGAATTTGACCTTGATGCCCATTATGGATCCGTCATTTTATGTTCAGTACATGCTACCAGGAGCTACCACATGCTAGTGGTCATTGCCACCATCATGTTTTCGTCTGCTGGAGGACACCATATTGTGTGTACTCGTCTTACCATCATGCTAGTTTTATTCTAACCTGCTACAGTGCAGTAATCATTAATTATTACTGAGGTGCCTGCCATCTTGAAATTCGGCCGCCATCTTGAAATCATGTAATTATTTAGCTAGAAATGCGGGAAAAATTCCAAAAGTCTCCGAAAAAAAATCAATTATTAATATACAAATTGAATCGATGGATTCCTGTTCATGGTTCGATTCTGGACCAGTGACAAATGTAACTAATTATTAAATAAATTTTAGATTCTGTTTTCCATTACCTTTCGCGGAGTTTATAAATCAATCACTCTACGAAAATCAACTCATGTCAATATACCTGACAACGAATTAATACAGTGCCAATTAGCCTATTATGAAAGTCTAATTTTTCAATAATCTGAATAACCTATAAGCCGTTCATGTACAAAGCCACACATACAGGCCAATTGTCTTCAGTATATGAGACCGAGTCATGTCATTATCAGATGTATAGGCTAGTCATTTCAGGACCACATGACCTTCGTCGTTAGCTAATTATATTCAATTAATCCATTATGACATTTTTATACATACTAAAGGACCAAGTGACCTTGAAAAATATTTTAGTAACACCAAGAAGTTTTAAACTAGTAAATATTCAATCACTACATTTTGTACTACGCGCAATCAACAAAAAGGAACCACAGACAACGAAAAGGCAGCACACTTGGAAGCACCGACAACGAAAAGGCAGCACCGCCAACGAAAAGGCAGCACATTTGGAAGCACCGACAACGAAAAGGCAGCAGCGCCAACGAAAAGGCAGCACATTTGGAAGCACCGCCTACGAAAAGGCGGCACATTTGGAAGCACCGACAACGAAAAGGCAGCACCACCAACGAAAAGGCAGCACATTTGGAAGCACCGACAACGAAACGGCAGCACCGCCAACGAAAAGGCAGCTCATTTGGAAGCACCGACAACTAAAAGACAGCACCACCAACGAAAAGGCAGCACATTTGGAAGCACCGACAACGAAAAGGCAGCTCATTTGGAAGCATCGACAACTAAAATACAGCACCGCCAACGAAAAGGCAGCACATTTGGAAGCACCGACAACGAAAAGGCAGCACCGCCAACGAAAAGGCAGCACATTTGGAAGCAGCGCCATCGAAAAGGCTGCACATTTGGAAGCACCGACAATGAATAGGCAGCACCATCATCGAAAAGGCAGCACATTTGTCATTGGCTCCAATATTCATTGGCTCCAATATTCATTTGCTCCATTATTCATCGGTTCCAATATTCATGGGCTCCAATATCAATTGGCTCCAATTGCTCCAAATTCTCCACAGGCTCCAAAAGGCTCCATCAGTCTTTTGGCTCCAACAGCCTTTTGGCTCCTATAGTCATTGGCTCCAATAGCCATTGGCTACAATATTCATTGGCTGCAATATTCATTGGCTCCAATATTCATTGCCTCCAATATTCATGGGCTCCAATATCAATAGGTTCCAATTGCTCCAAATGCTCCAACAGTCTTTTGGCTCCTATAGTCATTGGCTCCAATAGTCATTGGCTCCAATATTCATTGGCTCCAATATTCATTGCCTCCAATATTCATTGACTCCAATATTCATTGGCTCCAATATTCATGGGCTCCAATATAAATTGTCTAATTGTTTCAAATGCTCCAACAGACTCCAAAAGGCTCCATCAGTCTTTTGATTCCAACAGTCTTTTGGCTCCTATAGTCATTTGCTCCAATAGTCATTGGCTACAATATTCATTGGCTCCAATATTCATTGACTCCAATATTCATTGGCTCCAATATACATTGGCTCCAATCTTCATTGGCTCCAACAGTCTTTTGGTTCCAAAAGTCTTTTGGCTCCAAATATATTTGGCTAGAATACTTCGAGTCTAAGAGACTATGAGTCTACATGGCTACGAGTCCAAAATGATCTAGCTGGTTACGAGTTATACATGGCTTGCGAGGCTACAGAGCTACGAAGCTTCTAGTACACAAGTTTACGTGACTGCGAGGATACAGGACTACAAGTCTGCATGAGTACTTGACTACGAAGCTACTCGTCTACAAGGCTCCAGTTGCCTTATCTGTCTTCGTCGGAATTTTCTCTTTTGCTCCAACTGCTCCATCAGCATTATGTTATAAGATTGCAAGGCTGTTTGCTTACGTAGCTTTAAGTCTACGAGGCTCCAATGCATCATGACTACGAGACTACGAGCCATGAGTTTACGAATCTATGCGATTGCGAGTCTTCAAGGTTACGTGATCGCAAGGCTATAGGACTACGAATCTTCCAGAACGCATGGTTACGAGACTGCGAGGCTAAAATTCTACGAGGTCCCAAGACATCATGTCTACGAGACTACGAGCCATGAGGTTACGAGACTACGTGACTACGAATCTTCTAGTTTACGAGACTGCGAGGCTACAGAGCTACGAAGCCTCTAGAAAACGAGTTTATGTGACTTCGAGGATAGAGGTCTACAAGTCTGCATGAGAACTTGACTACGAAGCTACTCGTCTACAAGGCTCCAGTTGCCGCATCTGTCTTCGTCGGAATTTTCTCTTTTGCTCCAATTGCTCCATCAGCATTATGTTATAAGATTGCAAGGCTGTTTGCTTACGTAGCTTCAAGTCTACGAGGCTCGAATGCATCATGACAACGAGACTACGAGCCATGAGGTTACGAATCTATGCGATTGCGAGTCTTCAAGGTTACGTGATCGCAAGGCTATAGGACTACGAAGCTTCCAGAACGCATGGTTACGAGACTGCATGACTAATTGGCCGCGTGGCTACGAACTTTTCATGTCTCTAACTGACTACAATAGCACTATTCAGTGGTGAGAGTTAATTTATCTCATGCAAAGGTACTTGCTGCAAGTAGTTCCACTTTTCAACATCAGATGATGCCACGTGTTGCTTGTAGGTAAATAATATTTATTTCTTTTCTGCGGGATGCGGGATGCTCTCTATCGTTCGCAAAAGAAGGATGGCTTCGATAGTCTCCAAGGAGAAGGAAGTTCGTCCTTCCTGCTAGTGCTTCTCAGATTTCTCACGGTCCGCCATCTTGGATTGCGACGTCACGGCGGCCATCTTGGATCGGTGTGACCTTGACCTTTGACCGAAACCGCAGGAATGATCGCAAGCACACGGATGAACCATCAAAACATTGATAAGAATAATCAGGAGCACACGGAGAAAACCACCATAATATTGACAAGAATAATCAGAAGCACACGGAGAAATACGACACACGTTTTATTTGATATCATAAAATTACAGGGAAAAAATTAATTAAAAATAAATTAATAAAAAAATTAAAATTAAATTAAATAAATACATAAACAGATTCTGCTAGCTTGTAAACTTAACATTGTTTAGCAAAGATAGAGTTCTCGAACAAGCCAGAATTTTATGAATTTTTTTATTTTATTTGAAATTTTTTATTAATTTATTTTTATTTTTGGCGGTTCTGTCTCGAACAGGTAGTGCTATTATTACTTAAAATTAAAAAAAAAATTCAAGTCCGAATATGCATGTTATCTTTATATATATATAATTCTTCTGTGCGTGTGTATGTCACTGAACTCCTCCTAAACGGCTGAACCGATTTTAATGAAATTTTTTGTGTGTCTTCAGGTGGATTCGAGAATGGTTTAGATTCACAATTCAGTCCACTGGAAAATGTTTAATTCATTAGTTTTTTATTTATAAATTGTTGTGGATCTTTGGATAGTTTAAGTTGACAGTATGTATATGTGTGTGTTGTGTATTTATTTATGTGTAGTTGTTAATCTTTGGATGGATTCTATGAGTTGTTGTTATTACAGTAAAATTAAAATAGAATTGTTTATTGAGAATATTATATTATTATTTATTGAAATAACATTTTAATGGGTAATTAAAAATATACATTGTGCAAATTTGTGAGGTTCAGTATTGAAGTGAGTATTTTACATTATTTTTCGTGATTTTAATTATGGATACACGTGCATTCAATACCAATCAACTTAACCTGAAAATTTAAATTGTCAGTTCTCTTATTACTCTAAGTTTTAAGGTGTAATAAAAAATATACATTGTGCAAAATATGTAAGGTGCAGTATTGAAGTGAGTATTTTACACCATTTTAATTACTTTTAATTATGTATAGACGTGCATTCAATAACAATCAACTTAACTTACAATTTTAAATTGTTAGTTCTCATTTGATTCTATGCAACTAATGACGCATTGAACGCCTCTTTGAAAATAAAAATATAAGTTTGTAAAATAAATTATAACATTTATTAAATAAAGATTACTTAAAGTATATTTAAATTTAAAATTTTATATTTTTAATTGATAGTTTATTTAAAAAATAATAATAATTTTTGGAATTATAACGTTTCAACAGGACGTCTGTTGGGTCCACTTTAAAGTTTGTGTTCAGGTGAATTCAATAATGGTTTAGATTCACAATTCAATCCGATAAATAATATTTTTTAATTAATTTATTTAAGTAATGTTGTTATTGAACTTTGGATGTTTTACATTGGATCCGGTAGGAAGCGCTGTGATCACGTTATTGAATATTCAAAAATATTTTATTTTTATTTCAGTTCGACCCGGCAGATGGTGTTGCGATTAGATTAAGGGAAATTTCCTGTAAATTTTCGAATTTAAAACGTTTGAACAGAACGTCTGTTGGGTCCACTAGTTTTTTTATATATCTTATTTAATTCTCAGTCTGGTAAATGTCTCGATGGCCGAGCGGTTAAAGGCGTATGTTTTCCAACCTAGAGACCAGAGCTGCGCTGGTTCGAATCACAGCGCTTCCAATGTATTTTGCATAAAAAATTAAAATTAATATGTCTATAAGGATCATAATAGCTATGGTAGGTAATGGAACATCGACCTTATGTGATAAGAGAGAGCGACGTTGGCGCTATTTAGGAACAAACAACAGAAACAAAGTCGACGGTATCCAAGATGGTGACCTCCAGCGGAACATAAAAAAATAAAGAGCGCCGCTGGCGCTATCTAGGAACAAACAACAGAAACAAAGTCGACGGTATCCAAGATGGCGGCCTGCAGTGGAACAGAAAAAAATCAAGAGCGACGCTGACGCTATTTAGGAACAAACAACAGAAACAAAGTCGACGGTATCCAAGATGGTGACCTCCAGCGGAACAGAAAAAATATTTATGGCGACAGAGACGAAAATTACATCATAATGAGTGGGGCTCTCGATTTAAAGATGGCGGATCCAAGATGGCCGCCATGATCTACTTGTCCCGTTACGCTGTGTCCCGTTACGCTCATCCAAGATGGCCGCCGTGACGTAACAATCCAAGATGGCCGCTGTGACGTCAGAATCAGAGATGTGGCTAGGCACCGGCACCACATCCTGCATCCTGTTTCAGGACCGGCTATTATATACTACTTATATATTTCTGTGCCTTTTTCCACCAAACAAGATAGTTATGCATTACCACTACAAATACTTGACTTTACATTTGTACTTAAAATGCATTTAGCCTCTGAATCGTCTATTTCTGTTTGTGTTTAGTTTTCTGGGTGGCTTCCACCTTGGACTCCTTGTGTTGTGGGCGCCCGTTACGATGTTTCCGTTGCAGCCAGTACTGCAGTCAATGACTTCACTTGTCTTCGGTTCCCTATTGGACTCTCCTAGGCATGCCGATGTCGCGGCGTGATGGTCGGCTCCTTTCCTGCGGTCCCAGGCATCGCCCTCTCTCTTATGCAACAAGCAACGAATATTTGTAGACACTCAGTCCAGCCGTTAAGGATGATTTTTTCCTGACGGCTAACCCACCGTCGCATGATCACTGGAGGTGGACAGTTCGACCACATGTTCCCAGCTGCCGCAAATGCTCTGATCTAGACAGCCAATCACAAAGTTATAATCGAAGACTGACTTAAGAAGTGCCAACATATAACTACATTTCATGAGTGGTCTCATTACTTTTCAGGAAGCAGATCTTATCGTTTTCTTTATCGATATTCGATATGGCATTAAACGTTTGAAAATTTACGAGTCAGATACACCATTCTACTTCCATCTCCGAGGGCGGGAAATGGACTGATTTGTTTTCATATATGCACAGTTATTTTATAAGCTCAAAAAATATAGCTACAAATTTTTTTAGTTAAAAAGCGAAGGCACAAGTGACCGCAGTTTGTTTGGTTAGGCGACTGTACGATTTCTGAATTGTAGAACCATGTAGTGACCCGTAAGTTCTGGCGAAGGTCTTAAATTTCCAAAATTTTCGTAGTACTGGGTCATTTTTTCAGACTTTATGTACTCTACCCTGTGCGTGACATGACATGTAGACACGTCTAAATAATTAATGGCACTCTCATGAGTCTTTGGCTTGCTAGGTAAAGTGTCTCGCATAAACACGCCTCGGAAATTTCTTATTTTCAGTTTTCAAGCGTATTTAATTATATATATATTGGTGAACGGACGTTTCGGCAAAGAATTTAGGTAGTATGTTTTGGTTTGTCTGGGGACTGGCTTTCCCTAGAGGAATAAGAGGATACGACCGCCATATTTGATTGTGATATCATGGTGGCCATTTTAAATGACCTTGACCTAATACCTTTGACCTTGACCTAATACCTTTGACCTTGACATTTAAAATGTTTCCAAATTTCCCAAAAATGACTCCAAATTTACAAAATTTGTTAAAAAATTTCCAGATTTTTTGGAAAAATTTTTTTGCCAAAAACTGAACAAAAAACGAAAAAAAAAATTCTCCATTTCGGAGAAAATTTTCCTGTTTGAGGGAAAATTTACCGTTTTATGAAAAATTCAGAATTTGAAATACCTCAATAGACTTTTGCCATAGAAAGAACCAAAAGTCCCCATTGAGGATTAAATTCCCCACGAGAAAGTCTCCAATATGCATCTGATGTGTATCTTTGACCATCACCTTGACCTTGACTGTAAACATGAAATCTTTAATTTTCAACAAAAAATTACGGAAAATTCCAGTAGATCGGAAAGGCTATCAAGTCCAGTTGATGACAAGGTATGCCAAGTCGGTGGCCAGACACGTCTACTCAGTTACCAGGAACATATGTCCAGTAGGTGGACAGCCACATCCAGATGGTTGTCTAGGAACGTCAGATAGGTTAGTAAGACACTCACATCTGAGGCTAACACCTCAAGTCGGTTGAAATTTACGCTCAGTCGGTGGCTAGGCAAGTCTATTTATTGGTCAGGAACGCATGTCCAGTAGGTGGCCAACCACATCCAGATGGTAGCCAGGCGCCTATAGGTGGTCGGAAACATCCAGGCAGTAGCCAAGAGGTATTTTTCGACGATACTCGGCGAGCATATTAAACAGTTCATATACAATGTTGGGCATATGGCCAAGCGTCTCCAAACCAAGAGGTGTTATTCGCCCATACGCAACCAACAATTTAAACAGGTCATTTAAATGTGAGGTGTATAGACGGGTCGTCTCCGAACCACGAAACTTATCATATCCTGAGTACAGACTTGTCGATTCACAATGGTCAAAAAGTATGAACATTAAAAAAAAAGAAAGCACAAATGGAAGCACCATCGGAAACACAATCATATGAAAGGTAGCATATTTGGAAGCACAATAAACTTAAAGGAAGCACATTTGGAAGCACAATAAAAAATGAAGAACCACCAACGAATTTGCACCACATTTCGAAGCACAAAAAAAGGAAGCACAATCTGAAGCACATTCAATAAGAGGAAGCACAATAAACGAAAAGGGAGCACAATCGGAAGCACGTATGATGATTCGTCAACAACCATCAAGAGTCGAAGTCGTTACTGTGAAAAATTTACTCGAATGGTTGTTAAGCTCGTCGACACGTGAAGATTGCTATTAATCCGCGTTTTACCAAATTAGCTGTGAGAAACGTCGCAATGAGTTCGCAAGAAACGATGATTTAAAAAGACATATCAAAAGCTGCAAACAAAGTTATTCTCCCGTTAAATGGCCGAGACTGTCAGTACAAAAAAAACCATGATGGTGCGTTACTGAGAAAGTATACATTAAGGAATACAGACAGTTGGTATCCCTGTAACATCTGTGAAAAAACATTTGCATTCTCTAAAGGTGTACGAGGCCATGGAAGAAAGTGGATGTGCGAAGAACCCATTACGTTGGCGTTTCACAGTGTTATTGTCATATTTGGTTCACACATATTGACAGTTTGAGACGACACACGAAAAACTGTTAAGGTGAAGTCCGTTCACCTACTGCATACCAGCTAGTTTTGCAGTCTGCTCCGCAAGTCAAGGTTGAGACTCGTACACGCAGTACCTCTAACAGTAAAACCGATCCGCAGCAAGAAGCTTCGATATCCACCCAACATGCAACACAACCTATGACTGTTCACGATGTTTTCAGATGTAATGAAAATAATTATACCTGGTAAATTCAGCATTCTGTAGAATGTGTAAAGTCTTCGATTACCTGAAAGGCTTCCTTGTGCCAAGAGACGTTTGTACTTTTATAACTGATGCCAAAAAGTAGCCTCATGAAGCGTAGCTGCAGTGAAAGATAAATTGGCTCCGGTACTAGCCTGGATAGCTAGGAGAGGTTGGATAGGCCTCGACTGGACCAAGGGTATTCTGGAGTATTTAAGGGTCCCAGAATGAATTGGGAGGTTGGTATGAGGCGCCAGTAGTACTGGGTTCAAGGGCTTTGGAACTCAGTAAACTGTCTGGTTAGTCAAATCCCGATAGCGTGTACGGCGTGATCCGTACCTTAATCCATAGGGGCCCCGGGGTGAAAGCCCTGGGTTAACAAGCAAACCTACGGATTTGACGTAAAAGTCAATATAACAAAATTTTAAAATAAAAGGACACAACAAACCCCAATAGGGATTATGGCTAAGAGGGTTACAAGTATGATCTTTGTTGCTGTTGTTTTTGATGCCAAGAAGGATGTTGTTAATCAACTTGAAGAAGTATTGGAACACAATCGGCCAGTGAAGTATAATTTGTAGCTGGATTGACGAAACTTGCAAAAGAGCATCCAAGACAACGAATATTGCTCTTTACCTACCATACGACGTAGAAGATCTGCAGATGATGCTATTGAAAAAAATATGTCATGAAGAGATAGAATACGAGGGAGAATGTAGCGAATGGCTGTAGCGGATGGACATTGTGGATGGACACTTAGTCATGTAGATCGATTTCAATTGAGGACAAACAGATTATGCTCACTAAAAAAATAACATTTATTATTTGCTTGTATCTGTGTACTTGCAGGTGAATAGAATATATGTAATTAATTTTATTTTTAAAAATTGTGTCTTTCTATTTTTCTGTCTCCTGTCACTTTCTTTTAGTAAATTGATGTAAATTCATTTTTAATTTATATGATCAAGGATCTAACCGAGTCGATCGGTAAAAAAATAAACTATTTTTTATAATAAATTTTGAATTTTTCCCAAATTTCAAGCTTAATAATTACAGATTTTCAATATGGTGACCAAGATGGCCAACAATATAGTGGGCGCCTTGGCAATAAGTAATTACTGCACTCCAGCAGTTAAAAATTTAACTAAAATGCTGGTGGCGCACTCTAGCAGACAAAAACAATATGTCGGATACAATATGGCGGTCTCCAGCAAAAGATCACAAGATGACCACCATGACATAATGTCTGATGTAATATCTGCCATGGCATAAGTGGTGGGAAGTCAGTCTGCCGGTGGTTTCCATGGAGGAAGAATTTGTCGCTTTTTTAATCAAATGACCTCACCGTGTCTGAACCAAGGACTCCATGAGATGTGTTTTCATCAAAATTTTATTACATAATATTATTATGAATTTTTAAATATTTCGCATTAAAATTGGATAAAAATAACGGATTTTCAAGATGGTGGACATGACAAAACTATTCAAAACTGCCGAATGTTCTGGAATCAAAGATGGTGGTTGTGAAGTAAGAAATATGTTTTGTTAAAATTTTATTTCAATTGTAATAAAGAATTTTTAAATTTTTTATAGAATATCACATATTTACTCTCGATGGAAATGGAAGAGAGGACTGAAATGGTTTAGGTAAGTAAACATTTGAAACAAACAATTTTTTGTACATTTTTCGGAATTTTTTTGTAAAAAATTAAAGAATTTAAAGTTAAATGACAAGTTCGAGGTCACGGCATCTGCTGGGAATTTTGAGGAAAATTGCCCCCCTCTGAGGAAAACTGCCCTACTCTAAGGAAATCTGACACATTTTGAGGAAAATTGCCCCAGTCTGAGGACTTTGGTCTTTCTGGAATTTTTGAGGGGGGGGATGGGAAATTTCCCTAAAAACATGATTTTACCCCTCGAAATAGGGAAGTTAATAGGAATTTGGAGGATTTTTGATTCTTTTTGAGGAATTTTGAGTAAATTTTCCCCCAAAGTGGCCGCTGTGATGACAGAGGTCTTTCGGCTCCACGCTCCACAGCCTGAAACCTGTCTTATCTCCGCCATTTACTTAATACTATTGACACTAGCACACACTAGCAGACAAAAATATAATCCAATATGGTAATCAATATGGCTGCCGTGGCATAACATTGTATTGGGTAATATATACCTTTAAATTAATGATGGCTGGTCAGTTTGCTGTTGGATATTGTGTGGAAGAAAGTAAGTCAGGGAATTTTGTTTTAATAGTTCGGCCTTTCGGTTCAAACCAAGTACGTACTTCGTAGTCCATGATTTGTGTTTTTAATTGCTTTATTACATTTCAAAATTTTAAATTCAGTAAGATATATACTATATTGCAGCTGGAGTCAAGGTTGTAAACTCACGTACGGTTTTTCAATAATGGCGCCTTTCTTAGGGAAATTTCGCATGTCTTAGAAAAAAGTCTCCTCTGGATTTTTTTAAGGGTTAAAGAAATTTTTTAACATAAAAGGTAAGTTTTCTATTTAAAATAGCAATTTTACCTCGAAACGAGTAAATTTAGTGTCATTTTGAGAACTTCAGAGTATTTTAGGGCAAAAACGTGAAATTTTGAAGGTCTAGATGGCCATGCTACTTTTTAATCCAACAATCACAATAATGAGAACATGATCGACTTGGTGTGGCCACAAAACCATTGACATGTTTTTAGTGAACCCGTAAATTACAAAGTTACTAACAGACCAAAACAAACTTGTTAAATAAAACCGCCAATTAGTTTGGTAAGGCTGTAAATGTCATTACTTGCTTTTGTGACTTTACACTCAACAAATTTTAAATTTTAATAGCAATCTTTGGAAAGCATTTAAAATTAACTATTTTCTTGTTATGATCTATGAATATGAATTCTTTTGTCAAATATGTTTATCCTTAAGTTAACAAAACCCCGAGATAGATAATGCTGTCGCAAAGCAACTTACGTTGAAATGCTTTTTCGTAACATGTACTTAATGACTACTTTTGTATATTTCATTGGCTGTTTGTCATTATGAGTTCAAGGATTTCGTGTTTCAGGAAAATCTTCTTGGATATCTAAAGTGGTTATCGTGTGCTACACTTTAGCGATACCATTCTGGGTTTGGGTAGCCAGAAAAAACAAGTATACGAAATCAGCTCTTTACACTGGCTGGACGCCAGTTATCATGGCTATGCTAATAAGCACGTAAGTTGAAAATATTTTGAAAATAATATTTAGTGTATTTTTGTAATTCTGCTTTGCAGTAGATCTAGTACCTTTTAAATGAATACATGTAAGAAATCCTAATAAATTTTTAATAATTATTTTTGTATTGCAACTCAATGTTTTACCGGGTACTGAAATTAAACCACTGTGAGAATATCAATCCCTTTTTAAGTATTTTATGAAGCAAATATCTTAATTTAAAAAAAGGAAATTATCTACAGAAAGCGAATTCTTATAAAACATTTTTTGTGGCTGGCAGGAAAATGTAGGTTTTATAACAGAAAAATCACATTCTTCTCATTCCTACAAAAATTAATTACTTTTTTTCATTCTCCTGACATTTTAACCTGTTTAAATTCATTAAAATTTCACATAGTTTTATTTATTCTTATGAAATTTGTATTATTTTCCTCTAGTTTTTATTGTTATAACACGTTACATTCTTACAGGTTTTACTGCCCATTTTTCTCTTGCCAATTATAATTTGATTTGTATTATTGGTCATCATGTAAAATAATCGTACACTTTCAATACTATTTCAGGCCTATAGTTTGTGCATGTTTAAGTTAACGATTTTAACCTTTTTAAAAGCTTCTTGCTGAAAAAAAGTAAGAAATAATTGTGAAACCTCAAACTACATTACTTTCCTGTAGTATTAACTGAATTTTTAGTTCTGGGCTGAGACCACGTCTGATAAAATGTTGATGTGCTCTATGTTTTGGCATGCCTTGTTGCAGCCATATTAAAAGGCGTCGGGTACAAAATCATTTTCGCAGCGAGGCCTCAACCCAGAAGCCAAACTTAGTAAATTACTCTGGCCACGAAGAACTAAGATATAGACCTTCAGTGTTCTACTGTCAAGAAAAATTGCGCTCAAAACTCCATTGTTACAAATAGATTTCACGAGTTATTATATTATAGAGAAATATCTGCGATCGCCATTCAAAAATGCAAAGCTTCACCTAGTGAAGATTAAAAGATCAGTCTCTTAGTAATCCTTGCCCTGTCAAGCTCACACTGGAGTCTAAATTATTTCTTACCAATCCCTCTGTAACCTTTTGCAAAAATATTTGAAAAACTTAATTTAGCAAGCAACCTTAATGTTTCTTATTAACTGTTAAAATAATATCAGCATGTGTTATAGAAAAAAGTATTATTTTGTGCAAAAAGGAATTACAGCATAAAAAATTTTTACAGTTTCGGCGGGTTCATCCTGGACATAATGATGTCCAAGTACAAGGGAGTGGCAGCGTTCCAGCCAGTCATCAACGGCGTGGGTGGGAACCTCGTGTCTGTGCAAGCCAGCAGGCTGTCCACTGCACTGCACCAGCACGGTCCTCTAGGGACACTGCCCCCCGACACCAAAGTCTGCGTCAGCCCAATCCACGCCTTCTTCTCCTCCAGTAAGTGACTAATTCATCCTCCATGTGCAGCCTCCTGTTGGTGCACGCCAGCAGTCTGTCGACTGCACTGCACCAGCACGGTCGTACGAGGACACTGCCTCAAGTTCTTAATTCTCTGTCAGCCTTGTATATCCCTTTTCCTTATTAGATCACAAGGTGCTCCATGTTCCAAACATGAAGCAGTATTAATGCAGGTAATCAGTGGCGTGGGTTTATGAAACTCATGCCACAGACTAACGATTTCACTGCAACAGCACTGTCTTCTGGTGTCATTGCCTAGCCGCTCCCTCCTTTGAAGGCCCTGGTGTAAGTGTGCTCCATGCATCTTTCCCTATGATCAACGTCACAGCTGCGTCTGAATTACCGCTGGTGATCAATAGTTTGAATGGCAAGTACGTGTCGGTGCAAGCAGGCAGAATGTAGACTGCACTAAGTGATATGTATTATTATTAGTTTATGGCTTGTCAGACATGCAGACTTTCTTGGATAAATAATAGGTAAGACGAATCTATCGAGTATATCATTATATTGTCACGTGTCACTTTCAGAGGGGGGTTCAATTCTTCAAAAATGTAGCTCAGATAAATTATAAACTCAAAACAGTAACTAGACATAGAGCATCTCACTGAGGATTGAATCTTTGTAGGTGTATTCTTATACAAGAATAGAAAATCAGGATACTGAGAAAAAAAAAAGAGAAACCTAAAAACAATAGAACAATCACATTTATTTATAACAATTAAATAGAACTGACAAATGAGGTGGCACCTTCCATGTCCGCTATAAACCTTAACTATTCCGACATAAAAAAACAATAAACCCTATAAGATTTTCTTAGTAGTACTAACACATTAACATTATCCTAATACTTTCCTCCAGGCCACCCAATGATACCAAACTTCATTAGTTCTTCCACAAATTCATTTTTAAAACTTATTAAGAACATCTACTACCTCGAAACTGATTTTAAAAATTATTTAGATTAAGTCTATAACGTCATCAAAAACATGAAAAGAGAAGGATCGGGATACAAACGAATTACCGAGTTATACTTGAAAATAAAAAGGAAACGGTAGAGCTCAACTCATTACACGTTAAAACACTAAGTTTCTAAAAACAAATTATTTATAAGATCAAATAATACACCAGACGAGAAATTTAAAGTTAACTACGAAGAAACATGAAGGTGTGGAAGAATAAGAGTTAGGCATCACAGACGCCATTTCCGATAGCACTCACCTAACCATTACCAAGTCGCCGCGCGGCCGGGCAGCATAACAGCCTTCCACAGGATTACAGCCCCGCGAAAAACATTTTACATCTCTTTTAAGCCATTTGCTTGGCTGCAAAACCCCTACGGGGAAAACATCCTGACGGGAAGTTTTCCTGTGTTTTACAAACACGTAAAGTTATTACAACAAGCCGGCCGCGCTGTCGGCCGCGCCGGGTTGTCCACGTAGTCAGAAAACCGGCCACCAGGTTGCAACACTCGCCCTGCGCGAAGCGCGTGCGCACAACCTCGTTCCCAGCTGGCCTCAAAAAAAAAACGGTAAACAAGTTGCGCCGCGTTTCTCTGGAATTGCAGCAAACAACGTGTCAGCTGGCCTGGCTGAAACGCGGTCACGCCTGCGTTCCCAGACAAAGACGTGCAAGACTCGCACTCTTCCAGCCCCGCGGAGACCCAAATCAAACAAAGGTGTTACCCCATCTTAGCGTGAGGGAAACCAAGTCCCGAATTATCGAAAAGAATTTAAAATTGTATTTTCCACAAATAAACTAATTAAATAAATTAATGATAATTTTGAGCCACGCGACATCACCCCGGGCGGCAGGAGCTTGTGCCCCACAAGCTTACAACAATGCTTGGGGAATATTTAAGTTTGCTTCAAAAAAAAACCAATTGTCCCTATCATTTCTATGTGATCCAGTTACAAATTTAAATTAGTGATTACAATGGTTGTTGTTTATGTATAAATACCAATTCTAAGTTCTACTAGCACTTATTGACAATTTCCTCTCGGAGGACAAGTGTGTTTTACAAAATTTCACATGTTAGCACTGCTTGGGACAGCAAGCAGCCAGGAGGGATACGGCGAAGAGATGAACCAACTCAGGGCAGAGACAGGAACAGCCAGTGGAACTGTGAGCTGCAGAATCACACCCCACTCCAACTTCTGCCTCTCCCAGCCGGTCCATCCCGATGTCGTTCGTCCCAACTGCTCGTCATCCACGGTACACAACACCATTCCTACACAAAATACATGAGCAGCATCAGGAGTCATACAATTACAAACAACTAAAAAAAACTCTCAACTATCAAATTAATAGTGAACAAATCAAACCATTAAATTATCTTATTTAAATTAATGACGTATTTTCATGTGTTTTATCAAGAAATATTCGTGATATCAACATAGATCAACACAACTAACCAAGGAGGGTCATACCAGGTATCAACACAAAAATAACTTTTAAAGATTCTTAAAACAAGTAACTATTCAAAAACTAAACTCGTAACTCATCTGCACTATTCAACATCTTGAAGAAAAGCCTACCCCCCCACATTTCGTAGAGGAAGGATAAGGTAAGGTACCTAATAGGAAAATTTACAACAAAAACTTGACTGTGTCCACATGTAGGTTGAAAGTTTATAATTACACTGGCCTTGTCTTGCTATACACTTTGTTTTGAACGTCAGGTCAGTAGTTTCAAACGACGGATAATTCTAGTCTTCTAGATAAATTTGTTGTTAGGGGGGGCCACACCCTATCACGATGCGTAATCACTGTCCTTGGACATGGCCACTCCCAAACCGCTTATACTCCTGGTAATCGTGCATCACCACACGATTCGACGATATGGGCACCAGCCCGCAGCAATGGGTAGATGACTGTCCTCTTCTCCCAATTCGCCCACGTGGTATCTGGCTGACCCTTAACGACGCGCCTTCTCCCAACTCGAGAAGGGACAAGTGTTCTGGATGGAGCTGCACCACAGCACCCCTTTTGAAATTGCACTTAACAAGTCCGCCTCAAAAGTCATTTTCTTCGATTGACGATAACTATCAATGTCACTTCTTGAATAATAAACACAAGGGGGGGGGGGGGATTTATGGTGGAAAATGGGAATACGGAAAGGATCCCACCCACATTCTCAATGATTAGTCCTGACGTCATAATTTCCCCTTATTGAACCTGGTATTCTCCCTCCATCGTTATTTGGTTCTATAAAAATTATTTATGGGCGCATGCCCCTTCACATAAACATTAATCAAATTCTAATTTTTCTAATCGTAGGTAAAGCTTTACATTGAACAAAATTCATTCACTACTGATCATCACAAACGGAAATGGTTACTTTCAATTCCTCCCAAGTTTCACTGGATAACTTAGCTACACAACCATTATCTCTGGCTAGTATGTCTTTTAATTCTACCTTTCCACTGGTAGAAGGAACAGCATTTTCTACTGTAGTCGAGATTTCTACAGACATACTGAGGGGTTTCCGATTTCTCAGATATTTTAGTAACAGAAATAACAACATTCCAACTATTACCAATATAGTAATTACAGTTACACTTATTTCTATGCCAAGGGTAGTAACATTGTCCAAGGCGGATACTCTTGGTAGCGTTCCAATACCTACTAGATATGGATTCTTAATAATAATTAATAATAATATACTACTTACAATGGAAAGCGCAATACTCTGTAAGTTTTTCATTACAAATCTAGGTACGTTTTCGGGTTCTCTTAAATGAATCGGGTCTAAAGGGGTTTCAAACTTTGACAAAGAAAAATTTAAATGTGGTATTAGAGTTGGCCAATTTTCATCTAAACAATCCATTAAAGATGGAAAAACTGTATGTGTTGACGTAGGATGAGGGAAAATTTTCAATTTACGTAACTTCGTCCAAGCAGCTGGTATTACATGTACCAATTGAAATTTAGATTTCGTTAACGAATCACATGGATACAACTCGTTAATTTTAAGTTCTTGGTTTAAATACAAACGACAATCACATGGTACTTCTATATCTAAAGCTCCGAGGATGTCTCCACTTCCTAAAAATAAAGATTCATTGTTATGTTTCATGCATTGCAAGTCTAATTTTCCTGAGGGGTTTGTTAGGAAGTACCGCTCTGGTCCCGCCTGGGTGATCATCAGTTGGTTTCCGGAATGGCATCGAAACGCACATGTGGTACTAAGGTTTTCAACGGTAATCCCCTGAAAAAGAGCCTTTGGACACAAAGCACTACCTAGGGTGTCTCCGGAGAACCTGGGAACAAAACACAATTTATCTTCAAATGGTCTACAATCTAATAAATTTCTACCCTGAATAGTGATTAGATGGTCTCCATCCACTGCCAGAAAATTTGGAGCATGATCCAAATGACAAGTTGAGTTCTTCCACTGAAATGGGACTGCGACGAACTGAAACAATCTCCAATTGGAATTTAGTTTAACAATTGGTACTTTAATTTGAAGGTATAAATTTTCCTTGTGAACTTGACACTTACAAATGGGTAAATTAAAATATTTCTGAACTTCTGACACACTTATGGACAACGCATAACCATCCCTATTAAGAATTTCATTTAACATATTTAATTTCTCTTTCAATTGAGCTGGTGTAACTACAATGGCAGGTATTTTATTTGACCGGCACTGGTCCAGAATCTCTAATCTTGTAAATGTATGCGCTTGTTTGGCTAATTGAGAGGCCAACAGTACCTGAAACTGGAATGAATGTCCTATGTCTTGAACCATTCCTGAAAACTTAGTCATCATAGTCTCTCGGAGGTCTTTTAAGTAATTAGACAGATTTGTGAATTTTGATTGTACTCTTTTTAGAATTCCGGTCATTCCCTCGTTTATAACAAAAATAGTGTTGCTCATATTTGCCAGTGCCTCGTGAGTGTTTAAAATTTGTGATTCCATCTTGTTTATGTGTTCTGACATTTGTTGTTCATTTAGAAAAAGATTATTCAATTGACTATTGACGGCAATGTCACAACACCAATGAAAAAACTCTCCAATGAAATTTAATCCTCGTCTTTCCCTAACCTGAGACTGAAAATCCAATACGTCATCCCCTGCTGCTTCATTTACCTTATTAATCAGCATGTCAGTATAAATTAAGCTATGTTTTAATTCTTTGAAAATAACACACCATTCACTTGAACTATTAGAGGGACAAGAAGTGATTTCTTTGATACTATCCTGAATGTCATCTAATTGCATTGGCCAAGCAACCTTAAAATTTACTGGTACCGATGAAGTGTACAATGTTACCTGAGGTATCGGCTTGAAATGCGCTCCCGCAACCACTCCCACTGCTCCTTCAGATAGTGGTCGATGTTGTCTGCTGCTTCCCAGCTGCAGGAGCACCAGGACGATGTGTAGCATCCTCATCGTCAGTACGGAAGATGATCACGCCTTAAGATTCTGTAAAAATTCTATACAAACTAAATATTAGACAGGCTCGATTTTTGTTTTCAAGTGTTACAAAACTCTCGAATTATTTTTTTTCTCTCTCTCTTTGTTTTATTTAGTTATCCACAACCACAAAAAAATCTCTATTACATAACTTATCATAACTTATACACTGTAAAAATTTTTCATTCTCTCTACGTTTGTAACTTCGTAAACATCTCTGCCTCGACTCGTCTTCTTTAACCTGTACAGGTTATTAGACAATTTGTCCACCACAACATAAGGACCGAACCATTTATGCAATAGTTTCTCTGACAAACCCTTTTTTCGAACAGGTGTGTACACCATAACCTCCTGTCCTATCTTATAGGTCACCGCTCGTCGTCTGCGGTCATACCTTTTTTTATCGATACCCTGTTGTCTTTTTGAATTCTCTCTGGACTGTCGCAGGATCTCCTTCCAACGAGTACGCAGTCGAAGGCTGTCCTCATCTTCTACAGGCTGACTTAATTGAACATCTGAGGGTAATACAGGTTCTCTACCATACATGAGCACAAATGGGCTAAATTTTAATGTTTCCTGCCTCACCGTGTTGTATGCCAAAGTGACCAAGGGTACATATTCATCCCAATTACGTTGTGAGGATGCCACATACTGAGATAGCATCATTGCTATTGTTCCATTTAATCTTTCACATAATCCATTTGTGTTTGGCCTGTATCCTGAGGTTTTCAAACTTTGTACATCCATTAACCTAAGTAATTCATTAACGACTTTGGAAGTAAAAACTTTTCCTCTATCTGTCAATATGGAACATGGTACAGAATGGCGACAAATTATGTTTTCTAGTAAAAACTTAGCTACGTCATTGGCGTTACTAGTGGGGGTGGCTTTAGTCTCCGCCCATCGAGTACCGTAATCAATAGCAACAAGAATGTATTTGTTTCCTGACATGGTTTTTGGAAAGGGGCCTAAAATATCGACACCAATACGTTCGAAAGGTTCACAGATAGGTAATGGTTCTAAGAACCCTGCTTTCTTTTGAGGAACTCCCTTTTTCCCCTGACATCCCCTACAACTCCTCACATAGGCCTGAATCTCTTTTAGCATATTGGTCCAATAATAACGACGTATAATTTTGTCTGTGGTGCGAACTACTCCTAAGTGACCGCCAAAAGTGGGATTGTCGTGACTTTCCCTCAAAATTTCAGCCTTTAAGCTTTCTGGGACTACTAATAGCTTGTCTCTACCACTTGGGTTAGAGTTATTTTTGTACAAAACACCATTTAACAAAGAAAAATTTTTCGCTTGTCGGCTTAACTTATTATCGATTCCTGACGGTTGAGTCAACTCAGAAATTAAAGGTCTTAGACTCACATCAGAATATTGCAGCTTAGCTAAATCCACATCATGCATCACAAAAACAGGTAACTCAAGAGATTTTTCTTCGTCAAGGGCTGTCCCTGTGTTGATAGCATTTCTACTCAAACTGTCTACATGTACATGAGTTTTTCCACTACTATAACATACAGTGTACTCATACTCCATCAATTTCAATGCCCACCTGGTTAACCTTCCTGCGCTATGAGCATTAAATTTCAAACGATTCAAATAACATAGGCTATGATGATCGGTTACAATTTTGAATGGCTTCAGGTAAATGTAAGGCCGAAACTGGTCTAAAGCATAAATCAAGGCTAAACATTCAAGGTGAGTTATAGGATATCTAGTCTCTGCTGAAGTGAGAGTTCGACTGGCATAAGCAATAGGTTGTAATTTTCCATCAATTCTTTGTAACAATGTGGCTCCTATCCCTAATGTACTAGCATCTGTATGTATTTCAATGGGCTGGTTTTCCTGGAAGTGAGCTAACACGGGGGAAGAAATCAACTTTTCTTTCAAAATTTGAAATGCTTGTTCTTGCTTGTCTGTCCAGATAAACTTTTCATTTTTCTTTAGCAATGTCGACAAGGGTTTCGCAATCTGAGAGAAATTTGCTATAAACTTACGATAGAAAGAAGCTAGGCCTAAAAAGCTTCTCACCCCTCGTTGGTCCTTAGGTGTAGGAAATTTTTTCACTGCTACTACTTTATCGGGGTGGGGCCTAATCCCTTCATGGTTAACCAAATGTCCCAACACATCGGTTCCAAAATAACCGAAGGTACATTTTGACGGTTTCAAGGTTAAATTAGCATTTTGCATCCTTTTAAAAACTTGTTCTAATCGGTCAAGATGTTGATTAAACGTACTGCCCACTACTAGAATGTCATCCAAATAGACTAAGCATGAACCCCACTTTAACCCTGCCAAAGTCTTATCCATGTATCTCTGAAAAATTGACGGAGCGGTTTTCAAACCAAAAGGAAGGGTTTCAAAACAAAAAGTACCATCGGTGGTAACAAATGCAGTTTTTTCCTGATACTGTTCAGCTACTCTCAATTGGTGGTATCCTGAATTCATATCCAAGTGAGTAAAATACTTAGCACCAGTCAAGTGACTTAAGAAATCATCTATTCGAGGAAGGGGGTATTTATTATCCTTAAGAATAGTGTTAAAACGACGGTAGTCCACACACACATCCTATAATCGTTGTCTTTTTTTCTAACAAGAACAACTGGTGAACACCAACTCGTGTCACAGGGTCTCACAATCCCATTCTTAATGTGTTCTTGTACTATGTTATGAATAATTTACCGTTCCCCAGGAGAAACTCGATAAGGTACAGATGATATGGGTGTGCTGTCCCCTGTATCCAGAAAAAATACTTCCTCTTTTGTTCTCCCTATCTGGCTGGGCTCCCAACTGAAAACATTTTGATATTTATACAACAACTCTACTAGTCTGTTTTTTTTGTTCCTCTGGTAACTCTGGATTAATGTTTAATTTAGATACATCAAAATCAACCTGATTTTTATCTCTAGCTTGTAATATCTTAGTTACTTCTTTGTTCTCAATACTGGGTGTTTCCTCAAACTCATTTAAATACCCTAATTTCATTCCCTTATGAAGAGTAACTGACTGGTTAGTAGTATTAGTGACCCAAATGTGAGTATGATGTTTTCTGTTTACAATACTCCTAGGTACAAGTATAGAATATCTGTTGTAAATATCCTCCTTAGGCTCTATCAGCACCTCATCAGGTAAATTATTTCCTTCAAAATTAATTTCGCTAAGATGATGCATCCTTGGCTCGACTCTAACATGATTGTGAACTGTCACACAACCTAACCTTAAAATATTTTCTGGCTCGATTTGGCTTAACTCCTGTGATCCATCCTGACCTACATTATGATTAACCAGATTTTGGTTTTGATCTACTTGAATTTTGTCTCTTTTTACTTTGGTTTTGCTTTTAACCTCCCTTATTTCGGTATTTGTGGTATTTACGAAACAATCAGGACGCGTTATGGTCAATGACATTTTCTGGCCTCCCTTACAAGAAATTTCTGCTCCATATTTGGTTAGGAAATCACATCCTAAAATAATCCCTTTTATTGGGGCTTCCACCAGACCTACCGCATATGAATAAACATACTGTCCTAATTTAAATCTTAATTTGGTCATCTTAGTAAGTTTCTGAACTCTTCCTGAGACTCCTGTAAAACCTCTTGGTTCTGCGGGTTTCCAACAACTTTTCGGTACTAATCTATCCTCAATTAGTGATACCGCAGCTCCTGTATCGATAAAAACGGGGATTTCTTTTCCGAACATTTTTGTCTTCTGACTTAAAATACCGTCACTTTGTAAAAGAGACATTTGGTTAACAAGGGACGAGTTGTCACCCCGACCGACTCTCGCCCTATTCAGTTTCCCTGTTGTGATGTTTTGCAATCTCGTATTAAGTGACCTGGTCGTTTGCATTTTAAACAAATCGGCCTACCATCTGAGGTCCACTGTGGTCTGTCAGTTATTTTTGGAAATGAATTACTTGGGGTCTGCCTGAAAAAATTGTTGTTCTGATTTCGATGGTATTGTGTTGGTGTACTGTTATTTTTGTAATTTCCTCCTTGAGTTCTAAACTGTGACTTTGGTTGTGCCTGTAATCTCATGGTATCCAGTTCCCCGCGTAATTGCTTTAATTGTTTATTAAACTCTATCAAACTGTCCTCAATTTTCGTGTTGATAGATGACAATTCTCTTTCTGGTGTTTGATTTTCTTTAAGATTTCTGATAGGTACTTGTTCCTGTTTCGAATTTACCCACTGTGTCCTCTCATGATTTTTAGCGTAATACAGACCTGCCTCAATATTCCTCAAATTACCTAGTAACTGTTCCACAGTATTGTTTGGGAAAAGCATAACTTTCTCTACAATGTCTGGCCTTAACCCACGCAATACATATCTAACCTTACTAGCTTCATTCATCTTAGCATCAAGTCGGTTACAAAGATTCAATATGTCGTACACAAATGACTCGAAAGGTTCATCTACTGCTTGTACTCGCGCCTGCAATCTTAACTCTAAGTCCTCTATGTGACCCACTTCCCACAAATGCATCCCTTAATTTGTTTGCTAATTCCTCAAATGTAGTTAAATTCTCCAATGTGCTCTCACAGCTGTCATACCATTTTAAAGCAGGCCCTCTCAAAAATGTAGGCAAGTATGACAAACATTTTTGCTCATTCCACCCATTTACCTTGGCTGCTCTGCGAAACTGTTTTAAAAATTCCTCAACCTCCTCACATCTCTTTCCAAAAAAATATCCCGGGTCCACAAAACATCTGCCTGTCTCCATGTTTAAATTCTGATCTTTTAATTCTGGTTTTATGTCGCTTAATTTATCTTTTAATGCTTTCAATGATTCATCCTCTGAAGATGAACTACTATCACTGTCCTCAGGGTTTTTTACTTTGTCATCCAATATTTCAATTGTGTATTTACTAGCCATCCCTTGTTAACACAAAATTCATGTTCCTAATAGACTCCGCCTTAAATTATTTTCATTAGTCCTTAACTTAAGCATACATTTCACATTTCACCTTAAAATAATTATTGTTAGACAAATACAGCCATCCCTGGTCTCCCACTGGTTTCCTGAAATAACCTAAAATAAATTTTATTATCATTAAACAATTAATCCTATAAACACATCTATCTTAATACACCAGCTGCACTGCATGCTCTTCTTCACTAAAATAAATCAATATGTTAGACCACACATAACACTCTTATCTTATTTTATCTTATTTTATTTTTCAGCATCCCAAAATTCTTTATACCTACTAACCGGCGATCTCCACCATTTCTGTCACGTGTCACTTTCAGAGGGGGGTTCAATTCTTCAAAAATGTAGCTCAGATAAATTATAAACTCAAAACAGTAACTAGACATAGAGCATCTCACTGAGGATTGAATCTTTGTAGGTGTATTCTTATACAAGAATAGAAAATCAGGATACTGAGAAAAAAAATAAGAGAAACCTAAAAACAATAGAACAATCACATTTATTTATAACAATTAAATAGAACTGACAAATGAGGTGGCACCTTCCATGTCCGCTATAAACCTTAACTATTCCGACATAAAAAAAAACAATAAACCCTATAAGATTTTCTTAGTAGTACTAACACATTAACATTATCCTAATACTTTCCTCCAGGCCACCCAATGATACCAAACTTCATTAGTTCTTCCACAACTTCATTTTTAAAACTTATTAAGAACATCTACTACCTCGAAACTGATTTTAAAAATTATTTAGATTAAGTCTATAACGTCATCAAAAACATGAAAAGAGAAGGATCGGGATACAAACGAATTACCGAGTTATACTTGAAAATAAAAAGGAAACGGTAGAGCTCAACTCATTACACGTTAAAACACTAAGTTTCTAAAAACAAATTATTTATAAGATCAAATAATACACCAGACGAGAAATTTAAAGTTAACTACGAAGAAACATGAAGGTGTGGAAGACTAAGAGTTAGGCATCACAGACGCCATTTCCGATAGCACTCACCTAACCATTACCAAGTCGCCGCGCGGCCGGGCAGCATAACAGCCTTCCACAGGATTACAGCCCCGCGAAAAACATTTTACATCTCTTTTAAGCCATTTGCTTGGCTGCAAAACCCCTACGGGGAAAACATCCTGACGGGAAGTTTTCCTGTGTTTTACAAACACGTAAAGTTATTACAACAAGCCGGCCGCGCTGTCGGCCGCGCCGGGTTGTCCACGTAGTCAGAAAACCGGCCACCAGGTTGCAACACTCGCCCTGCGCGAAGCGCGTGCGCACAACCTCGTTCCCAGCTGGCCTCAAAAAAAAAAACGGTAAACAAGTTGCGCCGCGTTTCTCTGGAATTGCAGCAAACAACGTGTCAGCTGGCCTGGCTGAAACGCGGTCACGCCTGCGTTCCCAGACAAAGACGTGCAAGACTCGCACTCTTCCAGCCCCGCGGAGACCCAAATCAAACAAAGGTGTTACCCCATCTTAGCGTGAGGGAAACCAAGTCCCGAATTATCGAAAAGAATTTAAAATTGTATTTTCCACAAATAAACTAATTAAATAAATTAATGATAATTTTGAGCCACGCGACATCATCATTGCTTAGCGATAGTTTTAAAGCGGCAGTTATTATTAAGTTTGTCCTGCAGTATAAGTCATGATAAGAAATATCAAGAGTACTCTCTGTACAAGAACATATTCCATGGGTGATAGGAAAGAAGGAATTGTTTCCCGTAGCAAGGTATGAAAAAAGGCTTAGATTTATAGGAATACCATACCTGTGTAGCTAGGGGAGGCATTTCCCAGGACTAGAGAAAAATAATGTAAGGAATTATTAAAGTAACATAATCGGGAATTGTTACTTAAACCGTAATTGTCCCGAGAAGATATGAGTGACAATATTTTTAAACAAACGATGATATATCTCAAACAATTACAATGTTTTATTTACTATGATTGAATAAACATTAATTTTTGTAAAGATTATATATCTAGATACAATACATTTTATTTGTAACTTATTCTAAATGATGAGCAGCTTTACGAATTTTCAGTAATTTCCGCTATTGATAACACAATTACTAGGTATGGTGTTGAAAAATAAAAAACTTCCACTTTTATTCATTTTTTCATACACAAACGTAGTAGTGACGTGGTTTTTAAATTTTTTCTCTGGAAAATTGTGAAAATCATTTACCCCAAACGAAACTAATTAAGAACGAGAGTATAACTTAGATAAATTATTTTTTTTACAAGTAATTTTAGATTTCGATTATTATAAGCTGAATCATTAAGAATTGTGTATTTATATTTTAAATCAAGTATTTTATTTGCAGAACCACACGCCATGACCGCAAGAGTTTTGATGACGATGGTAATTCCAGGTCACCTTGTGTTTGCTTACGCCATCAGCTACTTTCAGAGAGGAGATGTTTCGCTGACACCTGTGTTTATGTGCTTCTATTTGATAGCAGCATTTGTACAGGTAAGCTTCGTTTAACGATGGTTTATGTTAAGGGAAATATAAGAAAAGTACCTTACTGTAAATAGATGAATATGCAATTTTATTAAACCCTTTTTTGTCCTATAAAAATTGTGTTGCTATTAAAAACTTTTTAGTATATTTTCATCTATACCAGTTCGCGTGATTTCACTTAAAGTAAACTACGTGAGAGCTGACAAATTTCTTCTATTTATTAACTTTTGATACACTAGATTAGCTAAATCAACTTTTCTATATATAATAAAATGAATTCTTAACCATTTTACAGAGTCAAATGACACAGTAAGCTAATGTGTTTAAACTACATTAATGTATAATTCATAACAAACCATTTATCGTTTTAATAAATTGTGAACATGAAAGCGTCAAATATTTTTGAAAAGTACTTTTTTTTTATATTTTTGAATGAAGGGACTAAATAGTAATCTTATTAATGAAAGCCTAGTATGAAAAAATTAATATAATCAACCATCATTAAACAAGGTAACGGTGTGTTTTTGCGCATCTTTGCTGTATATGCATAACCAATTGTGACGTCACTCTGGAGATACTTTATAAAGTTGGTATAGGGAAATGTACATTAAACTGTGTTTAAATGTTGTTGAAATGGCGATTATCAACTAATGTTGAAATTAATGGCAGTTTATTTCCATTAAAGTAGATTAGAAGATACATTTGATACCTATAATTAGTTTAATTGCCTCATTTATGTCTATGTAAATAAAGTTTTTTATCGATGGTTTTTTCTTTCTTCGTTTGACCTAGGTTTCAAACGGACGAGAGCATTTAAGTTTGCCCAATTTTTTAATATAGCTCAGAGTATTTTTTTTTTTAGTAAAATACATAAACAACACAAATTTGGATATAATAAAGCTATACATTTGTAGCATTGACTCCCGTTAATTGTTTGCTACGACCACGACGTGTGTCAATCTTCGATGAATACATACGCAATAAAATTATTTATATAAATAAAAAAAATGTCTTGGTAAGAAACTACTGCGCGGGAAAATTAAGTGGTAATTTTAAATGCTGAAATAATATCATTTCATTGGCTGGTTTACCATTTTCCGAAAAAGCCACTTCTTTCAAAAACGTAGTTTAGAAAATTAATAATCTGTCATACTTGCAATATAAATCATTATAAGAAATGTTTCATGTTTATCTCTCATTACACAAATATGTTAATATTTAATATTTCAAAGTTTTCAAAACTTCTGAAATTTTATTTTCATACAGTTTTAACTGCAAATCTGCCACCCTGCTTCGCTGAAATAACCAACACACCTTAAACTTCTCTACCTGCGACTAATATCCCTACTTAAAATAATGGTTATTTGTTAGAAAAGGTACTCTGCTAAAATTACAATAATTATAATTGCAACTATGTAGCTTGAAAATTGTAGATTAATATTTTTAATGTTGCTAACCTAACCTATCCAACCATTTACAACCAATTTATTGTCATTTTAATGCAGATAGCCTAAAATAAGCAAACCTTCACACCATTTTACAGTAGTTGAAATAATTTTTCCCTTATCAAACCAGCCATTCATAAGATCTAACAGTATTTTAAATGCAGCTAACCAAAACTAACCAACCATTAATATTATATTACATATTGTAGCTTACATAACTTAACCCAAAATTCTAATATAATGGTAAACTACTGATAAACTGCTTGAAATATCTTAATGCAAATCTACTGAAACATCAAATATCATGAAGGGAAATTAATTAAAAATGCTATTTTCGGATCTTCATTTAAACTTGTTCAAAAAATACAGAAAAAATGCAGAATTCTTTACAATAACCCTTTTTTAGTAAACATACACCACTCAGAAAAATTTGAACAGTTTTAAAATGGCACGGAGTAATCTGGTGTCGAACCTTTTGGTGGGTCAAAGGCACGGGTTAGATTCCTGGCTGGGTCATACCCGGAGTTTTCGCGGGTGAATAACCGAGTGGGAGTTGCTGTGAGCTAGTGGGTTTTCTCTGGGATCTCCCGTTCTCCCTATCAATACATTCTGTCGCTTATCCATATCTACCTCATCCCACCATATACTACCTCACGCATTCTTGATGCTGGCTGGAACAACAGGAGGGCCACCAACTCCTACATTTTAAACACGGAAACCCTGCCCTTGAATATACATGTGGAGTTTAATTATGTCCGTCCATAATGAGAGGGAATTAGGCAGCCAATGAAACCTAAAATCTTACAAGGATACTTACTGGACAATTAATAACATTATATTTAGAATAATATTGGGTTTAAGAAACACCAGAAGAATGCTAACTGACAATTGGTCATAAACTTTAACAGTCTGCAACAGTGTACGAAACACACTTATGATGACAGTCCACCATCTGGCATCTTTGGTGATGCGTGGACTTTGGTGGCCATCAGTTTTAAAAGCTCCTGTAATCAGTTGCACAGGAATGATTGCCTAAGTTGTGGTTGTATTAACTATGGTGGGTAGGCATGACATTGATCATGGTGGACAGACGCTGCAGTAACTGTGTCGTGCACACACTGCATTTTCCCTCGCAGACATATTTCATGCCATTTGCTAAAGTGGAAAGACAAAATGTTAGCGGTGGACAGACAAAGAATTGTATTTTGGTAGACACTGCATTAAACTTGACTTGTAGACACATGCGTATCCTGAACGGGCAGGCAGGCATGATAACAATCTTGGCAAACATATATAAATTATTACAATAAATAATATGCTGGTTGTTACAAATTTTAAGGGTTTATGGTGAAGGTCATCAGCATCAATTTAATGTAGGTAAATCCTTCTCGGAAACGCATCCATAGAAAGTTAAACCAATGCCTAGTGAGTATAATGTGATAATGTAATAATGAGGAAAAGTAATTATTACCTTAGTAGTATACAAATGACGACCTGCATCTGTAGTCGGAATGTGGTGTTGGTCCTGGCCCCCACATTCGATTATGGATCCTGGACCCAGGATCGGAGACACGCCTCCCCGCCCTTTTTATTTTGCAGTCATGTGCTACATTATAATTGCATGGTTATTTCTTACAGACACTCTTTTTAGAATGTTATTTAATCTTAAAATACAGGGTGTATTTATGGTTACTTATTTATAAGTCCCAACTAAGATTTATTTATAAAATTATTTTATTTTAAAATAACCACAGCGAGTATGTATATTTATTTTACACACCGATATAAAAAATAGTTACAGAACAGAATATTAGAATCTATGTAAATCATAAACACTGCCTACAAAATAAGACTACTTTACTTAATAACAGTTTTTCGAGCTTTCTTCTGACTAAAATCATCAATTACATCGGAAAAATCAAGATTCTTGGCCAATTCATTCTCAATTGCTAAATTTGCTATATGGTTAAGACGCCTGTTTTCCCGCTAAAATTCATAAATTCAATGAATCTTTCACAAACTTCGAACGACTTCTTTTCTATATTTTGAAATAGATAAGTTGCGCAAATGAGTACATTCTGCTCCTGGTGGGAAATTTCACAAGTGTCATCAACAATAATTCCATAGAAGACAGAATCTTCTCTTTGATGTAAAATCATTTTCAAAGGTTTTTCACCACATAGAAAAATAAACTCATTCTGCGAGTATCATGATAGATAGTGAGCTTAACCTATCATACTTTTGTTCATCAGTTGGCATTCATTTACTTTGGCTAGATGTTCGCGAGTTAGTTCGTCATATTTTCCAATTAATTCCAACATTCCCAAAAAATTTTCATTAAGAACATTACTAATATGAGTATTTTTTTTCCTTGGGAAACCAAACCTCTACTATTGAAGAATAAAGTTGTGTCCAAAATTCTTTGTAATATAGCTTTCCATCTTTTGAATGTTACTGTCGACACCATGGCCTTTCAATGATGTTTGAAGACACTTCCATTCTTAGTAGTGTTTTCGATGCTCAGAGATTTTTTCATGCATCGGTAACAACCTGTAAAGTCTTTTGTACGGAGATTTTTGTAGAGAAAACTCTTCTTTTGCAAGTGTACTATGATTTGATTTTAAAATGCTGCAAGGTAAACAATGAATACTGTTTTTATACTCGCTCCACATTAACCATTCACGTGGAAATTGTTTACTTGCTCTGTTGTTGGCTGTTTTCATGTACATCAGTGTCTCACGAAAACGTTTTCCTGAAAGGTCTATTGGAAAAGACTTTGATCTGGTCTGAAAAGCTGAGAAACCAGCGTGAGAAGATTCTATTTACTGCCGCAGTTTATCACTTATCACTGGAGTCCAAGCACCAGGATCGTCCAAAATACAACTGTTAATGTCATGAGTACTCATACTAAGATATATATTAGCACATTTTTCATTACTTTCTTGACATGCAGTAAGAGAATCTTTGTCGTTTTTTTGGTTTCGTCTGCTTCAATTAGTTGTTCAGAAGCCAAAATATCTCGTTTGATTTATTTTGCAACTTTTTGGTCTGAAACCAACTGAACAACAGAGCAACAATGTTGGCTATCCGGGGCTGTTGTAGATTCAGACGAATCATGAGGCTGAACTTCTTGTAATTCTTCTTTTTCATGAATCTTTAAAAATTTTGTAATTGTTTGACAATCCTTAGCTACTTTTTCAAATTTGTCATTTTGGAGCTTTCTTTTTAGAGCTCCAGATTTATGTTTATAGCTTGAAATCTTAACTTGTCGTTGTCATATGCAATCTGAAACTATACACTCCAGCTAAAATATATTTCATCTTTGATTTTCACAATGTAACTTAGCGCAAAACACAGCTTAATGCCCTTTCACAGTGTCAAATATTTTTCTCCATCTACATTTGGCAATAGAGTTGGATGGGTAAATTGGACGGAAAATGGCTTCCAATTTTCTCAATGAAATAAATTTGGACAATTAACTGCAAATATATTTGGATGATGTTAAATTATTAAAGTTCCTTTTTCGTCTCAGCTATTTAATACTTTTCAATTTTAATGTCATTCTGAAATTAAATAATCCATTACGGTGCTGGATTAAATTTTTGAACTAGTTATGTTATTTATGCATGTTTAAATTTTTTTATATGTATAAGTTTAACTCACAATATAATTCGTTACATAATAATAAATATTCAGTAGTTTTTGAAGTACTAGAAACATAAATTCTTTTTCACACATAACATTATTTGGCATACGACATTCAAATCAACATTATTTTAGCTATTTCACTTTTATAACATCTTTAAGGGCTCCGCCTACACGGGCACACATACGGTGTGCAGAGCTTCAGGAAAAACAACGTGATTTCAAAACTACTCAAGATATCCGAGTGGGGTCTGCTTACGAAAAGCATTTAAGAGTTCACTGACGGCCGAAAAAAACTTTTGATTTCGGATTAAGTTTTTAAACTGTATTTTTAGAAGAGTTAAAATGACTAAAATGCATGTTTTCAGAGTAATGTTTAGGCGTAAAACAACCAGTACATATTCTTGAAAGCACTTGAGGGACTTGCATTACACCTTTATCTTCATTTCTCCGCCAAACAATGTTACGGTCACCGCTCAAATTTCACAGTTATCCTGTGACTACGCGAAGACTGCACGCCAATTCAGAGCCTAGCGCTTAGAGGCGATACCGTGCTAGAAATACCAGCGAGCGTCGCGCTTATCATCCCGCCTCACTAACACAGTATACCCCTGACGAGGCGGGCCCATTAATTGCTCACGTGTTCTTAGTCAATTTAGAGATTCGTTGTGACGGGAACGGACGTAAAGTCCGTTTTCGCTAGGCACGATTTAGATTGGCCGTTCCCATCCAACATCCAACATATTTGAGAACCTATTCTGTATGAAAAATATTTGATGGAAACTCAAGTCACCCAAATAGTAAAACAAACATGGCTGCACTAGTGACGTTTTCGGAGAAATCATAACCCTCCAACTTTATTTTACACAACATATTTGAAGGTATGGGAAGCAAAAATTTGACAGTGTGACCGGGTATTTACGAACATTGAGGTTAGAAAGGTTTGTTCGCACTGACTGGTAATCTACAAAAATATTTATGAAATAAAACTATATAGATAAAACGTTAGCGAAATGATGAGCAATGACCATTAAACCTACTTACAATATTACCCTGAACAGTTGTATTTCTAAATGAAAATATAAGATTTAATCAATAAACACACATAGCAAGAAACACAACATACCACCCAGTGGCGGACCTAGACTCTGCGGGGCCCTGGACAATTTATTTCAGCGGGGCCCTTGTAACTCTTTTTGAAAAACGGGGGGGGGGGGGGGGGGGGGGGGGTCTTATCAGACTGGAGTATGGAATACCACTGGTGAAAGGGGATTTGTGGCCACACTCCCGGAAAATTAGAAAATTTAACTTTTGAGCCTACATGGAACCTAAATTTCGACGATGGTAAAGAAATTTTCTTTAGTGGTAAATTGTAATTGGGTTAGTTTTATTAATGCATACAATTTAATTCTGGTGAAATCTGGTCATTTTATAAGTCTATAAAAGCTGTGAATATTTTTAAAAGTGAAATCATAAAAAAATATAAAAAATCAAAAGCAAAAACAAAAAAACAATATATCCTTTTTTTTATTTACATACGATAATTTTTCACATAAAATAAAATTATACAAAGAAGAAAAATAAAAATACGAACATAAATTTGAATTGTTTTTGTACAAATACTCAAATATATGCCACATGTAAATAAGGGTTAATTTATATAGCTGTTTTGGCTATATAATTATGTAAATTAGTCGTAAAATTAATTTGGTACAAAAATCACGTGGGTGAATTTTTTTCCCTCACTTATGAAAATAAATTGTTTTAGGGGAAAAAACCCAACTACAACATTTCAAAGCAAAATATTACAACACCAACTCATCTCAAAATACAAGCTCTTGTGACTATTTGCTTTTACTGCACTTCATTAAAATGTAACGCTGCGACATTTTTTCCGGCTGAAGTCTTCTATGAGATCAGTGTAATCTAGACTGTTTACCAACTCTCTTTCTTTGGATAGGAGAGCTTAAGATGATAGTCGATTTTGTGTCATGGAGTTTCTTATATAAATATTCATAAGCTTTAACGTGGAGAAACTCCTTTCTGCAGATGCTACTGTCACAGCAATTGTACCGTACCTATTATTCTCAATGCTACAAAAATGTTTGGGTATACATCTATCAAGCTATTTTGTACAATGTACTTAAGAACTGAAAATACATCGTCTTGTTCTCCATCGTAGACAAGGGCCAACATTTTTAATTCCTCATAGAGTTCCACACCATCAATATCCCTTTTATCTCCGGCGCTCAATGAAATTTGTAGCTCTTGACAATTATACATCAGATCTTCATCACTCATGTTCTGTAGGCCCTTGATTTGATACATAAAGCCAAACTTGCTTTTATAGGTCTTCAAAGCTGCAAATCTTGGCTGACAGCTCATTCGTATTGCATCTACTACCACCAGAAAATAGTTTATTTTGAAATTATCTTCATGTGGAAGCTCGGGAGCTTCATATTCTCTTTCATAGAAGAACATTTTCTTTTTACGCCGTCTTCTGCTGTTCTTAAACACGCTATTGATGCCAACTTCTTCTGCTACTTCTCTTGCTGTTACCAATGTCGTATTGAAGCCACTCAGACGATATTCATCTAACCACTTGACAAATGTTTCTAAGTGCTTAACTGCCACACCTAAATGCACATTTACGTTTTGCCATACCTTATTGATGGTGTTTTTTTGACAAGAATATCGTACTACACCACAAGAGATGCAACAAACTCGTATGTAGTAATTTCGATTTCTAACTATTGACACTCACTTATTAAACCAGAGTCTGTGTTACTCTTACGAAGACTTGACAAAGCATCACAAACATTGCTTAGCTGATACCTCACAGCTTTTACAGATTCAATTCTGCACTCCCATCTGGTTTCGGAATGAGGATTGAGAGAAATGTTGACATGCGACTTCAGAGTACCCCATCGTTCACTTGAGCAAGAGAAAACTGTGTACAGTCTTTGCAAAAGACCAAAAAATGTCTGCGCTTGAGCACAAGATGAAGCAGAATCTCCCAATACTAAGTTCCAGCTGTGGCTTCCACACGGTACAAAGAATGCAAGAGGATTCATGTTGAGTAGCCTTCTTTGTACACCGCTCTTTTCCCCACACATGTTAGCACCATTTTCATAGCCTTGACACCTACAGTTGACAATGGACAAACCTAACTCCTCCAATTTGATTACTATGTAATCGGCCAGCTTTTCACCAGTAGTTTTTTCTACAACTACAAATTGCTACAAAATTTTCCTCAATTTCTACAGTGTCTTGGTTTGTTATTCTTAGAATTATTGACAATTGTTCAATCCGAGCTATATCTCGAGTGCAGTCCAAAATGATTGCAAAATACTTATTCTTTAATACTTTATCTGTTATTTTAGCTCTAACATGATTGGCCATTATGTCGATAAATTCATTCTGAATAGTTTTACTGAGGTAGTGGTTTCTGGCAACTGTCTTGTTAATAGTTTGGTGCAAGTGCTCTAACAATGTTGTGTCAAATCGTGCAATATAATTAACGAAATCCAAAAAATTTCCACTGTTATTCGAATTGGACAACCTCTCTCCATGCCCTCCGAAAGAAAAGTTATGAGTAGCCCAAAACTGTACGATGGCTAATAGCCTTTCTAAAATGTCTCTCCAGCATTGTTGTTCAGCTCGAATCTGGGCCTGGGTTTGTTAATCAATAGTTTTTTCACAAGAAAGGCCGTTTTTTAAACTAAGCCATTTACCATGCATAAGAATGCATAAGATGGCTATTAGCCATCGTACAGTTTTGGGCATGGAGAGAGGTGACACTTGCTCTTTTCGTGAGACTTGAGCACCTCGGATAGATGCTTACAGTCACTCATACCTTCATTAGATCCAAGGACACTTTTGGGATTAGGTCTTAGAGAGAATAAACGACATGCAAAACAGTAAACAGCATCTTTTGACTCGGAATAAACTAACCATCGCCTATCTTGCTCTTCGCCATTTATAAGTCTTTTTATATCATGTTTGTCTGTAAAATGTCGACCACTTTCATTTTTGGGTAAGATTTATTGTATACCATCACGGGGCCGTTTTGAACTATACTAGTTATTTGTAAGACATTTAATTGTTTAGGCCTTAAAAAAAGGGTCACTCACAGTTGCATTGGTAGGTAAGGTATCGATTTCCTCACGGATGTCGAAGTCTGCATCGTTATCCTCTAATGGCACATGTGCAGATGATGATGACGTCGACTCAGGATACATCACCTTGTTGCTTCCGAAAGGTGTATCACTGTGGCCACTGAGTCCTACCTCTTCAGCGACAGTAACTTCTTCCTCAACCATCGTTTAATCTCGCACGCACAGATGTTCAGATGACGCAGACATACACTCGGAACACAACACTTCATTGTTTTTCAGGGCAGATCCACTTTGACTACTGGGTATTTTTATGTCTTTAACTTCTGTTAATGGTATTGAATCTTGAACTCACAACTGTTCCTTATCTTTAGTAATTTTATCAGTCTTTAAATATTTTGTTAAAGAACCACTTAATTTTTTTTTCAAGTTCTTTGTGTTTTTCAATTTTTTTTTCCGTTTGTAACTGCCAGAATCATATTTCCTACCAAAGTCACGATCACGAGAGGTCATTCTAAATTAATCTGACTGAAACTAACAAATAAAAATTTCAGCCTTGATTATAAAACTATCTAATTAAAAATAACTAGCCCTATTAATAAATATCATTGAAAGTAGTTACAACAAAATAACAGGACGAACGAATAGAGATTCAAAATGTACACTGCACGATACATGACTTAATATTTCCACTTATCTGGCGACACTGCAGTAACAACATCGGTCTGTAACGCGTACGTTCACACCCCCTCCACTTTTGAATATCGTAAATGGGAAGGTAAGGCTAATTATCAGCCGCTGACTAGTCACGTAAATTGAGAAGGTTGAGAGGAAGTTTAGTGTATACATAGCGATCTATACTTTCAATTTATTTTTATAACTGGCAGCAGTTATATAAACATAAAACAAAAAAGCACAACTGTATGTAATTTTCACCGCCCTTCCCCAGAGATATATCAGAGGAAAACGACACCCAGAGCTAAGCCTTGTTGTCGCCGTATCTGTGATAACTGTAACCTGAAGCAAACACTAATCAGCATCGTCGGCTGGCAAGTGTCAGGTAATGTGATCCACATATTGCCAACCCGATTATCTGACACTCGTCCCCTGCATGTTGAGGGTAATACATATAAAAGAGGTTCTAATAAACATTAGGGGTGTACAACTTAATTTCGAACACATTACATGACAGGTGCTAGGGTGAGGGCAGACGCGGGGCCCCACTAGGCGCGGGGCCCTGGGCGATTGCCCGGGTCGCCCGGCCCTGGATCCGCCCCTGATACCACCATTTAACAATACTGCGAATGGCGGGAACGGTGGCGCCATAGGACAAGGAGGGAGATATAGAAGTGCGACTCTCACAGTTGAAACTAAAACCATGTTTTGCGTAACATGTGACGCTATCTGTGGGGTGGGTCCGTAACTACTAGCAAAAATAAAAACTCGGGCGGGAGTGTTAGCTTTATAATGATAATTTAACAACACAACTAATTTTTTCGTAGAAGCGATTTAAATTGTGCAAAAAACTGAATAATCTTTGGAAATAAAAAACAAGGATGTTGTATATAAATGGGTTTAAAATGAAGAGTTTCTGGTCTCCCACACTACAAAATATGTGGCTACGAAAATAGAGTTAATTAATTTTCATTGGATTGTTTGCCTGATAGCTGAAGCATTAACCACACAAATGTTATCACTTTCAGTAACAGGAGACAAAAATGATAAAATTCAACCCACGTCATACGGAGTTTACAGGTGGACTGATAAGCGATGTCATGCGTCTATTTTTAGAACAAAGAGGGAAATGGTTGGAAAAAAATAGTCATGGCAGGAAGGGAGGTTGTGGAAGTTAGAACCGGGGGGGGGGGGGGGGGTGGAGGCGTCAAGACACACTGCGCTATTATGCAAACAACACACGCAATGACAATAACTACCAGCTCCAATTTTATTTAACATTTATCATTAATATCTATTTTAAATTTTAACATATAATTAGCAATATGTGTAGAATCACGTGGTGCGCAAAGTTCTGTTAAACCTTTCGACAATGGAGGTTTTGACATTACTAAATATAGAATAGTGTTTGATGTCAATCTTCTTAATCAAGGCATGGAAGGTCGCATTTTTGCATTTTTTTGCCAAGATCCGTTTTTAAGTAGGTACTATGGTACATGCCCATCACGCGAAATGTTTGTCATGGCCCTGGTTATGTAGATTGCATTATTCGATTTCAATGGTCTGGCCCAAGTGAACTTGCTATACACATCGATGACCGTTAACATGTACTTTAAAATTTTATTCATTCGAGAATGTGGTATTATCTCAACAAGGTCCACCTGGAATAAATCATCAAGTCCACGCACTACGACTTTGCGCAGGAGGTATTTTCGTCTGGCAGGAACGTGAAGTTCGTCGGCGATTCCGCTTCGACTCATTTTATGTAGCCGGCTTCCCTCAGTCCTTCGAGTATGGAGACTATTTTTTGATGTACGAATAGTTTTCTGCACTAAGCGTAGGCACACAACAGTCTTAACCTGTCAACCGGTTCATTTTGGTCGTCCTAATACACATAGACAAATGTCTGACCACTTTCTAGCTTTTTTAAACCTTCACCATGTACAGCTAATTCACTAAAGAGATTGGTGAAAATGAAATTTTTTTTCATGGTCTTCGTCTTCATGTATACAACTTTCTGGATCGTTATTCCAAAGATGCGCATGACTTAGTAACTCTTACAAATCTTCGTGAGACTAGACATTAGGTCCCCTGAGAAACAGCAATTCGTACAGACCTGGAGTCCTGTGTGTTTTTCACTCTTCTACACATATTATATTTCCTTATAATAAGTATGTTTCTTTAGCACTGAGGAACCACCTATAATGTTTTATATTCACTCCATAGGTCATGTCATTAATCCGACTCGTGAAAGATCTCAAGAAAGATCTGACAATTGCATTAACTTGGTGTCCACTTTTCCGTAACTTTTTGACGTGATAACGTCTTATAAATCGATGAACGCCGGCTGAGCTGAGAGTGCAAGAACCGGCCAACCACCGTGAGAGAAAATCTTCTATAATATCAAACAGGTTAAGACGGGCTTTTTAACTAATTGTACGTGATTATATTTAAACAAATTATTTAAATTAAATTTGCAAAAACTGTAAATATTATTTGAAGATTAAAATGTATGCAATTTTTCATCAATGTTTTCTTATGACTTTATCACGTAAAATTATCGTCCGTAAACCGACTTTACAGACAACTCCCTTTTTTCTTGTGAAAAGCATCTGTAATCTTTAAGTCACATTCTTCTAGGGCTGGTTCATATTTCTTCTTCATTTCCAGTAGGCATCTCGTCATCAACTTCTGTTTTCACATTTATTGATGGTTCTTCCTTATTTTTAAGTGTGTCGAGACGACTAGTATTTCGTTTAAATACCTCTTCATTGTCCATTTCACGTGCAAATCTGGATCTTCTAGCAAGTATATATTTTTCACGAACAGATTATATAGCACGAAGAAGGTCTTTGGCCAAGTCCAACATTGTATTATGAAAACCGTTAGCAAGACTTCCTTTTATATCACTTAATCGTCCCCAGAAAACTCTTCACTGTGGTTAGCATGAACCAGCGAGGGGAATACTGGCAAAAAACAAGAACGAAACACGGTCTTTCGCCCTTCCTGATTCACATACTATTATAGTGATGAGCCTCAAAGGACTCAAGCTAGTTCATAGTTGCTTGTAAAGAAACAAAGAGGGTTCCATGCAAATAGCTTTATATTTTATAATAACAGGTCATAACACATGCACATAGAACACATCTGCACAGCAGACACAAAGCAAACCGTACGTACAATTCAAATCTCAGCCCTGGATATTACGAACGTGACTAATAACAATATTAATAGCTGCAGACATTACACTCCCAAATGATTAATAAACAAAAATTAAGAGTTTTAGAAATTACAGTAATGATTACTAAACCATGAGGCCTCATTAAATACAGGAAATACAAATCATAAATATAGAATGAAAATAATGCAGATATTTATTAATGATTCATGCTAAGCTTGAGCCTTGCTTCAATGACCCACACAGTTAATTTACAGGTCCCCTTTAGACAGCGCATGTCGAGTCCCACTGAACAATTTAAAGAGACAGACCTCTACGACCTCGCATCAACTAAGTCAAAATGAAAGCTAGCCTGTCCGGCACCGGACAACTCAGCAGGTGGAGGTTTTGGCATGACTAACCGAAGACTGAAGAAACATGGCCCAGACAGACATTAATTCGAAATGGAATTTAGAAGGACGGTGCCAAACGAAAATTCGGAATAAGGCTGCAAGCAATTAAGTCAACATACATGGCACGCCGTCCTCGTGCTCACCGTCCAAAAGGGATCCCCTACTGCTACCTCCACATGTTGGTCCGTTCCCCGCTCGCTCAAGAAGACCCCCATACCTCTCAAGCTTCACGTTTACAGCTCGGCGAACTAACAGCGCAGGCGCGGAGGGGAAACGTTGCCACGCAACGAAGACACTACACCAGGGGAAGGGGGAACAAGGAGGGGAAACGAGGTAAGGAAACAAGGAGGGGAAACATCTCAGTCGAGGCAGATCTCTGAAACATTTTCGGCACGCCGTAGAAGTCATTCCTTGGCGACCCCGGCGCCGGCTCAAGCAAAATCTGTGTTCGTTGCCAAGTATGTTAGAGATGCATTCAGGAAACTCTGAAAAGCCATCAAATCGTCACAGTAGTGTAAAATAGGGAAAGCTGGCATATTGTTATTTTTATGGGACTACAGATTGATGGTTTGATGGTATGTTGGCTTGCCAATGGTCAAGAATCGGCCACGTTTGGGCGTGTTCGTCGTTCGTGGTTTATAATCAGGACCTCGGTGGCCATCTTGGATGAAGCCGCATCCGCCATCTTAGAATCTGCCATTTTAAAAAATTTTAGCTAGAAATTTGGGAAAAATTCTATAATTCGTCAAAAAAATTAGCTTATTAAAACAGTAATTGATTCTATTGATTTGTGTGCTTGGTTTGATCCTTGATCCATCCAAAAGTTGTAACTTCATGTAAAAAGATATTTATTTAATAAAAAATGGAGAATAAATCCTAAAAGAGATGTCAATTTCTCATCTACCAGTCTCCATTTTATTCCATAGATTCTTGTCCTTGGATCGATCCTTGCTTGATACAAAAAATTGAATTTTATGATAAAAATCACTTATTATTTCCAGCCACATTCATTTGGTTTTTCAGGAACATCAGATATGTTGGACAGACACATCAGTCGGTTGGTCAGGCAAACACATCAAGTTGGTGGCAAGGTCCACTCAGTAAGCAGCCAGGCACGTCTATTCAGTGACAAACTTGTGAACTTCTTTTTCAGCACGGAAAGAGTTCTAGCACAAGTAGGAGTTTTTTGGTTTTTTTTTTTTAATTTTTAATATAATTTTTGTGATTCAATGATCTCTATCGAGCAAAACGTGCATTGGTTTTCTTCGTGTACTCCTGATTATTCTTGTCAATATTTTGTGGTTTTTCTCCAAGTGCCTCTTTTTAATCTTGGCGAGACTTCTGTTGGGTTTCTCCGTGTGCCTTTGATTATTCCTCTCAATATTTTATTGGTGTTCTCCGTGTGCCTCTGTTCAATCTTGGCGATACTTCTGTTGGGTTTCTCTGTGTGCCTTTGATTATTCCTCTCAATATTTTATTGGTGTTCTCCGTGTGCTTCTGATCATTCTTGGCGAGACTTCTGTGTTTTATTCTCCGAATGCTCCTGATTATTCTTGTCAATATTTGGTTGCTGTTTTCCAAGTGCTTCTGTTTATTTATATCAATATTCTGTTGGTTTTTTCCGTGTATACATGGTTATTCCTGGCGAGACTTCTGCTGCTATTTTCCGAGTGATTTTGGTTATTCCTGAGAAATAAATCCCCCATGTATTTTTTTCTGTACTGAGACAAGCAATTTTATTCGGAATTTCGTTTAATTAGTGAATTTCTGTTACCAAATCAGCACTATAATATTTTTAATCAGGTGGATATCAGACAAAATAAAGATTAATTACTTAGGCGATTTCTATGACTTGAGACAGCTGAGAAATGCTATCATGCATTAGTACCAGCAGCAATCCTCAGTTATTTCTTTAAGGTAGTCGATCATCACCAAAAAACAGTAGTCAATTGCCAGAACTTCAATGATAAGTTTGGTTTTTAAATACTGTTTGGGTATAATTTGTCGAGGAAAGTGATCATCACCGTGTCAATATGAGTTATTATGCTTTGAAAGAATAAGTAGGACTTCAGTGGTCTGAACTATCCGCCACCAGTACACAAGATAAAACTTTTTGAGAAAAAATCCCGAAGTTTCGTTTAATGTGTATTCGCTAAAAGAGAATAATAAGGTGTGCTAAATTCGTGAAACAAAATAAGAAAGAAAATACCATTTAGATCTTGCATTTTGAGAAATTAAATCAATGCTGCGCCTCAGGGACGCAAATGTGTAGGATTTGCAAGGGCGGCCAGCGGAAATTCGCAGTTGTTGGTGAGCGGCCCGAGAGTTTTGCAAATGGGGTTAAACCAACACAAGTCATCTCTGGATAGGGTGCTTGTACGTATGTTATATAATGTCCATGTTTTGGCCTAAATGCATTCAATAAGCAGAAAACTTTAATATATACAGAGAGTTTTCCATCAAACATAGTTTTAATGTTAAGATTTATCAACCCTGTTTCATAGTTAATATTTTGAAACCGCAAGCTGGCCCCCTTAGTGAGGGGCTTCTTAATTCCCCGGGGTGGGGGCAGGGGGTGGCAGAGGGGCAGGGGGCCCTTGCTCCTCCGGGATCTTTGAACCATGCTGCATACTACTGTTACATTAAAAAAAATTCCCAACTTGAGAGACCAAGGGTTACAAAACAAAACAGTAAAATTTATGTGTGCAAGATGTGCTTTAATGATTTCGCTGATTAACATTGGAAACAGGGTCTTACAGGTATATAGTGTCTTGAACTGCACATAATTAAATGTAGAGGTATATATTGAGCCTATGTAATTAAAAATAATACAAAATGTCATTTTAATTGTTTGAACTAGTGTGTTAGTGTTTACTAGTAGAAGAGTAATAAATAATGTACTAAATAATGTTTGTAAAAATATGGTGTCTTATTTTTTGAATCTGGTACTTTTATTTTATGGTAATATGTTAAATTGAAATAATATTTAATTAAATAAATAATTTAAAGTTATTATCTTTTTTTTGCATATATAAAATATACAACGGGAGATAATAATCGATCGAGTCAGTCAGTATATTAATAACTACATTTTTTAAAGATTATTTAATTTTTCTGATTTTTTGGTTGATAAGTACAGTTTTTTAAGATGAAAGTAGTATGTTCAAGAATATAAGATGGCGGAAAGTTCTATAAAACCAAATTATGACTGTGATGTCACATTCAAATATGCCGGAATTCAATATGGAGGCTCCGTTCAAGACCAATGGTAAAGTTCAAGGGTCAAGGTCATTTGTGATGGCAGCCATGACATCACAATCTAAGATGGTGGATCTCAACACCAACACCACACTCCGAATTCAACCGCAGGTCCGTCATTTATATACTAATTACTTCGAAGCCTTTAAACCAAGAATTATATCTTACCCGAGCTGAAAATCGAAATAGTTTCACACACCGAAAGATGAAATCTACTCTAGATATTTTTCTGTGGATGTCACGTCAGATGCTTTGTCTACGCAACATTCGTTGAGATGGAGGAAGAGCTCGTTGTAAGAATCATAGTTGCCTCTGCAAAATTATAATGACGCCAGTGGTTAATGACACTGTGACTACAATCGTTGGTGCCCGCCCTACTCGCACAGGCCGTTATGTCCCAGTGACATCTCATCAGGGCCGTTGGAGAAAGTGCGCGACAAGAACAAGTGTAGTGCCGTGTGGGGCAGCGACCCAATCAGGTGCACCGTCAATGAGTCGATAACCGTTCGTGCGGCTATCGCCTAGCGTAAGAACAGGCATGCCCACCATGGAGCTGCAAAGACTCCCGCTAATTACTAATTGCGTTAAGAAAATAATTGTTAAACCATACGTAATCAATATTGTCAATTTTGTTTAATTATTAAACACTTTTCACTGTGCGCTGACGTCCCCAGACGTAGTTTAACGCGTCTCCCGCTTTACGCACATTTGCGCGCGAAGGCGACCTCGAGTGGCTCGACGCCTCTAGGGGCTCGTAGTTGGTCTCTACCGACGTCGAGGCAGGACGCATCATTATCATCACCCGGGCGAGAGGTAAGGATGTCTCCATAGTCTGTGAATCCCGAGTACGTTTCCATCTGTTCCGTGGGCTAGGCCTCAAAACAACTTTGAACTCAGCCTTTATGGCGCCCCAGCTCCGTCCGTGCAGGGTCTTCTTCGGGCGTAACGGGCATGCAGACGAATAAGTCGTCTCACGGTTTATGTACCGTCGTTACAGACTCGGTGTGCTACGAGGGCCCTCCGGCCGAGATTAAGGTCAGGATTGTATTAACTGCCACTGTAATTTATATGGAACTTCCAACGAACAGTATGTATAATAATAGTGAACTGGTGTCCAACCTTGTTACGTATCGGGCTACAGGAGTGTGCCTTAGCCGACATAGCGCCTAACATTGTCACGGGCGTGACACGTACGCTCATGGTCGCCTGAAGACCGGGAATTCAGACTCTGTGCTTATAGAATCGTCATCATTGGGCCGTAGCGAGCCATCCCGTCCTTACGTTTACGAATCCCGTTATGTTAGCTTTCAATCATCTGTGCACGCCAGCAGGTGACATGCAATGGGTAAGGACGAGCTTCCAGCTCTCGCACGCGGTGAGCTACGCCAGGGGATTGCACCTTGAAAAGGGGCGTTTTTGGGTTAAAATAAGTGAACCATCAAAATTGTTTTAAGCATCAGTTAACGGCGTTCTGAGGGGCCAACATCTCGGGGATTCCCTGTCTATCCATTAACCCACTGCCTCTGGCCATGCGGTCACGGGCCTACGTTGGGACCTCTCGTGCGCTAGCGCACGCTTGTAATGTCTAGTTCGCTCCCAGGCCACACAGCTTCTCACCAGCTCCAGCAGAGGCAACTGTGGTGACGGCAACTGTTTTATTCGTAACTTTGATGGAAGCGGTTCCGGGGTTCCGTAGCTCTAACTGATTTTATTGACCTCCATCATCTCTCAAAGTTTGTAACATTGCGCCTAAACATAATGTAAAATACATTACCTTAGAAGTACTTATGTATTTAGTTAAGGGGTGAACCATGATAATATATGCATAAACTTATGAGTTAATTAATTTTTTTTATGCTACAGGCGATGGCTGTGATAGTTGAATTTTATGCACGTTTTCAGTAAACACCGCAATGAAGAATAAAATTTAAATTTAACATTGTTAAAAAATGTAGTAGTACTTCGGCTATAAAATTAATCTACTTTGTTTCAGGTGGCAGTTCTATTGTACATCGCATATGTATTGACATACCTATTGTGGAGGCGAGGAATAGAACCTGACAATTCTACAATACCATACTTGACCTCACTTGGAGATCTGCTGGGTATTGTGTTGCTTGGCATTACTTTCGCTCTCCTGCGGGCAATGGGCGAGTCCACCGATTGAAGACAATTAATAAATTCATAATGTTACAATGTAACACGTTAAATATATCTATACTCAATGTCAACCTTATTTCCAATAGATCTGTGTTGCATGTCACACCATCAAACATATGGAAATATTTTTCGTAAAAAACTTCCGTGATTAACCACACTATTACTTGCATAAGTAATTGAAACAAACTGAGCATATTCGAATCAGTGGGTTCATTTGGGTCCGATAGTAGTATAGAAATTGTGGTCCTGAAACTGGTTCCGGTTTAAAGTGTTGGTGCCGATGTCCACGATATTGGATTCTGAAGTCACGGCGGCCATCTTAGTGTTAATTTACCTCAATATTTCTAAACGTTGTTTCCCTGCTTTGATAGAAAACATCCCGTATTGAGGGAAAATTTCCCGATTTTCTTTTCTCAAAAAAGAAAAAAATCAAAAACTCGAAATTCGGAATGCCTCAAAAGACTATTGCCTCAGAAAATATCATAATTTACCATAGCAGCTAAAATAACCCGTCGTCTAGCCGCCCTAAGCCACTCAGGTCACTAACTTGACCTTCACAGTAAACTTAATATTCTTTAATTTTTGACCAACAAATTTCTGAAAAATTGCCTAAAAAAAAAAAAACAATGTTTGGTTCAAACGCTGGAAATTTTGTTACGGCTGCCACTTAAAAATCTTTAATTTTTATGTCAAAAAATGAGAAAAAAAATTTAAAATTTATAAAATTATTGAACTAATATTTTTTTTAAATAACCAAATACGTCATGGTGTCTCGGTTCAAACCCGGCGAGGTCATTCGATTTAAAACGGCGACGGATCCTTCCTTCACAAAAGCCACCGGCCAACTGACCCCAGACCACTAATGTAAAACAAAATATTAGGTACGTCATACTGTATGACGTCATGGCCGTCATATGGTTTACGTCTGCTGGAGGTCGCTGTCGATATATATTTATTTTGTTTCCTAGATGACGCCGCCAAACATATTAGTTAACATTTCCCCACTAGAGTAAAGTAATTATTTATTGCCAAGGTGCCTACCTTCATTAAATTTGTCCATACAAATTGCATTTCTGTAAATTTTACGCTAGAAATTAAAAAATAAATTTAAAAAAAATTAAATAAATTACATGTTAAAATAATGATTGACTTGTCAGCATAAAATGCTTGCTTCGGTCTATTTATCCTAGAAAAACCACTTATTTAATAAATCATGTTCAAAAACAAAAAAAAATCTTAAGTTCCTTATCTACCAGCCTCCAGTAAGCCAACATGCCCACCATTATGGATATTCGTATTTACTAACGAGAAAATCGCTTAAAATTCTTAAAATCATCAAAAAATTGCTTATAAAAATAAATACTGATTCGATCAATTACTGTCCGCGGTTTGATACCAGCCATTACAAAATTAGTTAAATTGATTAATCATATATTAAAACCTCTTAGATCCGGGATACAATAAATCAAGTACATCAAAATCACATAAAACAACAGGAATGAGGAGAAAGGAATTGGCACACACCAAGTGCCAGTCACCCATGTTGTAAGGACCATTTGAAAGATACCCACCCGCCAACTTTGTACTTAATTTTTTCCTTGCGTAGAAAATAACTTACATTACATGTGAAGTTAAAAGTATTCATGTACGAATAGTCAAAGTACAAAAATTCAAGCATAGTAACCACAAAACTTGTTAAAAAAATTCTCAGAACTGAAGACAGAGGCCGCCCGGCCGAGACGTGCGGGCGTGCAGGGAGACATTCGTAAACTTTTAGACGTGTCAGGTGACCGACCACCTGGCCACAACACGCGGCGTGCAGGAGGCTGCTTCCTGGCACTCCCGCTAACAGTATACGCGTCTTTGAAATCATAACCCAGTACATGAAAAGTACATGATGGAATCGCCTGAAAGTACGAAAAACCAAACGAAAGTATAAAACTAGCCAACCAATGAATCATTTGGGAACCGAAACATTTGGTAGCACATATACAGTATTCTAACCAAGACCACATGCCACAAAAAAGAAATCGCTACGAATAATAAGAACTAATCTTACTACAGTTCGAGCGTCTACCGAACAAGAGAATATTTCGACGATATTCACGAAAATTTCAACAGAACATGTTCAATATAAGGCATAATTAAACCAGATATTACGAACCACCAGACCAGTCATGACCTAACTGCAGTCTTGACCACACACATTAAAAGAATCGACACACATTAAAAAAAACACACAAAACACGCAATGAACATTCAATGAACACGCAATACACACACTTTACACGCAACGGACATGCAATACAAACAATTGACATACAGAAAACATGAAATGCCCAAACATAACAGGCAATGAACATGCAAAGCACACACCGAACACATAATGAACATGTAACGTAAACACAGTGTACACACTGGACATGCAATGGATATGTAATGCTGTGTACACACAACCGACAGAAAGGTCATACAATGTAGGTACATGCAATGCACATATCGAACCCACTGAACACGCAAAGATCACGGAATGCACACTATGAACACGCAATCATGAGAACTGTCTTAATTAGAAAACAGATTTCGGGAAATAAAACCATCACTATTAAAATCAAAAATATAATATATTTATATGTTTAATAATTGTGGGTAAAACAATTTATAATTATATGTTGCCAGTTTACCACAGTTTTTTGAGTATAGTGGCTATTACTTCGTTGAGGTGCGAATAGTTTCCTGCCCTAAGTGAAGCCATCAGTAGTATCAGATGATTGACCTTAATGTTCATCCCATGAAGTGTAATAGATCTCTTCAGCTGCTGTCATCTTTCTTGCATATTAAGTATAAATATGTTTAAGATTACTATAGTCCCAGTGACCACCGTAAGCTGATCTCGACAAAGAAGGTTCCGTCACCGTTTTGAATAGAATGTACTCGCCGGGTAATTTTAAATTTTTTTCTTACCAACTTAAAAAATTGGTTGTCTGTAAAGTCGGGTTACCTACGATAGTTTAACGTGACAACGTCAAAACAAAACATTAATGAAATGATTGCATACTTTTATGAATAAAATTGAATAATTTTTATTGAATTATCACTATTTTGTATGGATACAAAGGAGTGAAATGAAATCTACAATTTCATTGATAAATTTACTTTTATTTGCACTCATTAATTCAAATATGTTTATTACTTTAACGAACAGATTATTTTAACTATAACTTTTATACAAAGAAGAAGTGAAATTAAATCTACGATTCAATTGATGAATTAACTTTTATTTGCACTCATTAATTCAAATATGTTTATTACTTTAACGAACAGATTATTTTAACTTTAACGTTTACACATGTTTGCTATTTAACTTCTTCCAATCTGTGTTATTCTGTAAAGGGTGGGACGATGATAGGAAAAGTAGGAAACGAATGGGAGTGTTTCAAGTTTAATGTGCCTCGAAAAAGTCAAATCGATGTTGTTCCAATTGAGTGGAAGAGAGATAGATGCGGCGCAAGCGTACAATGAGCGTAACGGGACAATGTGCGTACGGGACAATGAGTCATCCTTTTTCGTGCGTGCAGCCAGCGTTCATCGATTTATTAGACGTTGTCACGTCAAAATTACAGATTTTTAAATGGCAGCCAAACAAAATTTGGATCGTTTGAAGTAATTTTTTTTTTTAATATTTAAGGAATATTTCAGAAATTTTTTAGTCAAAAATTAAAGAATTTTAAGTTTACTGTGAAGGCCAAGTTAGTGACCTCGGCGGCTTAGGGCGGCTAGACGACTGGTTATTTACGCCGCTTCGAGGAATTTAGCCATGTGGAATTTTAATTTTTTCTAGGGCAAAAGTATTTTAAGGCATTTCGAATTTTTCATTTTTCATTTTTTTTGAGAACAAAAGGGGAAATTTTCCCCCAAAACGGGATATTTTCCTTTGAAACAGTGAAATTTCAAGGATTTTTGAGTAATTTTTGAATAATTTTGAGGAAATGTGACATTAAAATGGCCGCCGTGACGTCAGAATCCAATATGGTAGACATCGGCACCAGCACCTCAAAACGGAACCAATTTTTAGGACCGCCATTCCTATAGCTTCTACTTCCCATGAAAGTAATCTCGAAAGCAGTATTAAGGAGACAACTCTAACGTCAACTTTGGTGTTCAACATTGATGTCATTGTCTTTTAAAACGTGTGTTTTATGTTGGTGTCCAACCTGTTGACCTAGCATTCAGAAATAATTTTTTTTTTAATGTAAAAAATTTAAATAATTAAATAATAAATTTGGCCAAACACTCGCCATCATAAAAGTCATTACCATGCCATACTTTCCGAAGAAAATCTATGAGTATAAACAATTTTAGGACTTTTTAAATCATATCACTGCAATTCAATTTGCCTGCCATAATGATAAAACCATAATGGAAATGTGAGAGTGTGTATGCACATACGTGTGTACGTGTAATTGTTTTCTTATATTGGCAGTACTTTGGTTACAACTAAATATTTATGAATATTAAGTATAAAATATTATCAAATAATTAAATATTATTGGCAAATCTGAAAGCAAGCCTCTTTTCCAAATGAAAAAAAAAATACAATTACCTACTTTTTTTCCACTTCCTCACATGTTTTTGTTTCATTCTCTAAGAGAGCGTTATTATCTTCAAGTAACTTAGTTTATCTGTAGTAAACTGTTTCTACGAGTGGTTAGGTTAGATTAAGTACACTAAACATAGAATAAAATCGTAAAAAACTGTTGGTAAGGTTTATTAGCTGCAGATAATGTACATTAACAAAATAGTGTGATAATTTTGTTGTATTAGGTGAGCTACATTAAAAATATTTTGAAATTGTGTTGGAAGGTGGTTGGATAAGGTTAGCTACGTTAAAAATATTTTAATATAGTGTTGACAGTTGGTTGTATTAGGTTAGCTGCATTGGTAATACTTTACAATTGTGTGTGCGGTTGGTTACTGTAAACTAGTAATGACAGATTTTTAGGTTAGGGCTCGGCCTCACACACCATGTTGATTTGTTTTCGTGAATTCTTGTTTTAAGCCATATTTATGAAATTTAAACATTATGCTCTATAACAAATGTTCATTGAATATAACATAGTTAGTTTAAAACTTCGCGCAAATGACTAATTACGAAGACTTACGTGACGTTTTACACCTAATACCTATAGGCCTATTACAACAAAGTGAAAAGTTATACCTATGTTGAAAATACTGTATAATAACAACAAATTCAAGGGTGTTATCAAGTTATAATACCTACTATAATTAGCCTGTTAGTAATAGTAATGGCAAAAAAATATATATATTGTCTACATGGTGTGTAAAACAGGGACTTAAGTCAGCTACATTTTGAATTGGTACTTATTACTAAACAACCGTTAAAATGATTTCACAGTATTATTAATGTAGCTAACCTAACCAACAGCCAATACTTTTTTATAGTATTTTAAATGTAAATAATCTAACCCAAACCAGAAACTTGGAGATGATTTTTCGGGAGAGGCTATTGTACAAAAAAAAAGGATGCAGCCAGCAGCGTACGCAGAATTTCATTTCGGTTGTTTTTTTTTGGGGGGGGGGGGGGGGGGGATATTTTGGTGGGAATGATATGTATATATATATATATGGATTTCGAGGGTGGGGGTTATATTCCCTCATTCCTCCCCCCCCTCTTGTGTACGCTTTTGGATGCAGTTGCCGTCGTCCGGGGACTCGGGTTCGAGACCCGGTGTGGTTCCTAGCGGGAAAGGCTGTTATCAATGGAATGTTTCCGGGTGGGCGCCAGACTAGCTTTGTTCCTAGTCGAGAGGTGGGTCGTGGGGGCCGTTGCCCCTGCGTGGCCCACTAGAACCGTCGGCGGTGTTGCGTGGGATATGAAGGATTCCCTACTTGATGGTGGTTGGGGGTTTGTATGACTGATTAATTAGGCGCTGAATTAATGCGGCAAATGACGTGTGACGTTTATTTGTGCGACTGTGGGTTTGGCGTAATACAGTGGATTACACACCACGTCGTACAGAAGCTGACTTCACGCAATACACAAGTTACACATTACAGAGTCACTCTAAAAATGTTACGTGAATAAGATGTTGCACAAATTTACTACAAATGTTACGTGAATAAGGCGTTGCAGAGAATTACTAAAAATGTTACGTGAATAAGGCGTTTAGTGTGATTGGAGGCGGCCAATCCCGCATGTCTTTGCTTCAAGGCGGTGTTCGTGCCCACTGTGGTGGAGCGCGGACCGCAGCTAACTTAGTCCAAGTCCTATGTTGGTGAGGTCAGCGCCGGGGCGCGTGACTTTAAAAAAGTTCGGGGTTTCGGGAGGCGGCCCGTGTTGTATGCTGGCAAACTGCCAAGTGTGGTGCAGGGAGTTTTGAATTTACGCGGCCGGATTAAGTCCTAGACCGAAAGGTTGGACCGGGTACGCACGGAGAGCTTAATAGAAAAAGTTTCGGTGGCATGACTATATCTACCAGGAGTTACTTCAGTGTAGACAAAGGATGCTGCCTCTCCGTGGGACGTGCGTCCGCCCCGGTCCACGAGTCGCGCTGTACTGCCGTGGTGTCATGGCGTCCGGCCGAGGCTCGGTGTCCTCTCGTGCCGGGGTTGACCTCATTACGTTATTTTCCAAATTAACAAGATATTTTAAGAGCGCTAAATTCTTACATTAATTATTCAAACTAAATTTAAATTACACATCCCTTCTACTATTTAGTTTTAGCATGTTTATGGATTATGTTTTTGAACTGTAAGTCACACCAGAAACTGTTCGTCTCTTGCCGGACCGCTCTGGTGGGGAGTAAAAATCCAACATAGGGAGGTAACAATTATGTCACCTGAAACACTTATTTAATACAGGTAGAAGGCCGCCAGGGGGACACTGGCACACGTACTGACACATTTTCACATGTGAGTGCCCGGGCACTCCTACATCGCACCTTCATTGAGAGGATGTTTAACCTATACGCAATGTTGTTTTTATTCTGCGTGTGATTTATCAGAGGGATTGACTGTTCTGTCGGTCTGGTTATTATCGGGCCGGATTCTACCTTGTCTGCCGGTGGCTCGCCTGTCTCTGGTGGGCCATGGCTAGGGGCGCGTTCCGTTAGCGGGGTTGAATACTGGCGGTTGCAGTTCGGGCTTTAGGGTGGACTTTGGTTGGAAGACGTCAAACGCCCCCCCCCCCCTTGAGAAGCCCGACCTTGTGCTGCTAGTGACCCCGCCACGTGGGGGCGCCCCTAGCTTCGGCAGCAGCTCCATCCAGGTGGTGCTCGCGGTGGCCGCAGCTGGTAGGCTCTGCGCTCTGGTCCGAGGTCGTCCCAGGTCGAATATCCAGGTGTCGGTACATTGGTGAGGCTCCGCGGTGCCTTCCCCTGGTCGTAGTCATCCAGGTACCTGGGTGGTCGGCGGGCCCTCTGGGGGTGGCCCCCTGGGGTATCTCCTTGGCCCAGGGCCCTGTGGGGGGGCACAGGGATGCCTCGTCATAGATCTTCCGCGGCCGGGCGATGTGTAGACTGGTACGGGCGCCTCTCCGGCTCCGGGATGCAGGGCGGCCCCGGGTTTGTGGTCTCGTCGTCAAGTTCCGTCACCACGGGGCGGGTTTCGGCATCGCAGTCTTCCGTCGGGTTGCCGGGGAAGTGGGGGAGCTCGGTGATTGAGAGCATCCCGATGCCGTCCCCTGTCTGTCCCGGTGTTGCCGTGGGTTCGTCCGTGTCTGGGTCGATGGGCCACTCGATGAGCAGTTCCCCGGACTCGTTCTCGAGGGTAGATGTCCCGCTGGGCTTGCAGGCTACTTCTGGTGCCGGTGTGACTGTCGTGTCTTCGTACACGGGCGTATGTGGTCGACTCTGTCCAGTCCGTCTTCGTACTGGGGTGGTCTCGGGGGTCGTGTCTCCCTCGGGTGCTCCCCTGGTATCAGGCATCGGTGTTGCCCCCTCGTCGGGGAGGTTTTCCCCTGGTAGGTGGGCCAGCCGCAGGTCGTCGCGGTGCACCTTTCTGTCCCGTCGTCCGTTGGTTCGCACTAGGAAAGTGGTCCTCCCGAGCCGTTGGCGTACGGGGTGGGGACCGCTCCACCTTGGGGCGAGTCCAGCGCAGTAGTTGCGAGGCGCATTGGAGAGTGGGTGCACGCGGATAAACACCTGGTCGCCTACCCACACCACGAGCGGGGGGTGGTCAGTCGTTGGTGTTATTTCGTGGGTGTACCTTCTCTGATGTTGTCGAGCCTCGCCGTGTTCGGCGGTGCATCGCTGGTCGCGGTCGGCTGCGTCTTCTGCCGGGTGGGGTGCACCATGTGTGGTCCATTCCCCCGGCAGTGGCAGGTTGTGTCCCTGCACCATCTCTGCCGGTGTGAGACCTGTGGCGGCATTGGTGTGCCTTTGGACACAGAACAGGGCGTCTGGTACGTGTATGTCCCACTGCGCGTGGTCCGCCCCCAGTCGTATGCGCAGTTGCGCCTTCAGTTCCTGGTTCCGCCGTTCGGTGGGATTTGCCCTCGGGTGGTATGCAGGCGTCGTGTGGTGCTCGACCTCGTGGTCGGCACACCAGGCCTTCCACTGGCGGCCCAGGAACTGACTGGCGTTGTCCGTTAAGATGGACTGGGGGTAGCCCCAACGTGATAGGAACTCGTTCATCAGGATGTGGAGGAGAGTGGAGGCCCTGATGTTACTGCACGGGTATGCTTCGGTCCACCGTGTGAACAAGTCGGTCACGACTAACAGGAAGCGTTTCCCACGGGGTGTGCGGGGGTAGGGGCCCATAACATCCAGCGCGATTGTCTGAAAGGCGGTGGTGGGCTCCCTAGGCCTTTGTTGTTCCTCCTCGTCCCATCGCACTCTCGTACATATTCCCGGACGTCATGGGTCAGGCCTGGCCAGTGGTAGTGGCGGCCCACTTCGCGGCGGGTCTGGTCCATCCCGGGGTGCCCGGCGAGGTCGTGGTCATGATGAAATTGTAACGTGGCCTCTCGCGCCTCCGTGGGGACGTAGGTCCGCCAGTCGCCGAGGTTGCCCGGAGAACGCGTCATCACCACGCCGTCCTGCACGCGCCAGGTACCGTGCTCAGCCGCGGGGATCTGCCGACGCCGGCGGTCGGCATCGGGTGACGTCTCGTGGGCTTGGCATACGCATCGGTACAAGTCGGCAGCAGTGTTTTGGCGGTCCCTCCTCGTCGTTGGCTTCGGCCGTGAGGCGGCCACACATCGAGTCGCTGTGTTCGGGTGGGTTCGGTGTGACTGGTGGTAACATGGCGTCCCAGTCGTCGTCGTCCCGCAGTTCGGTGTTCTGGTCGGGTTCTTGTGACAACAGGTCGGGCAGCTGATTATCGGTGCCGGGGACATGCTCCACCTCAAAATCAAATGATTGGAGAAACAAGGCCCACCGAATCAGCTTGCCCTTCCTGCCCTGCATTGTGTGTAGCCATGTGAGGCATCGGTTATCCGTCCTAAGTGTGAAGTTTTTCCCCTCGAGGTGGGGCCGGTACTTCTTCATGGCCTAGACCACGGCTAGGAACTCCTGCTCGATACTATGATATATGCGCTCTGCCGAGCCGAGCTATGCACTAGCGTAGTCTGTGACCTCACGCTCGCCGTTTGGGCCTACGTGGTATAGCACCGTGCCCACTCCGAGGGTACTTGCGTCCGTCTGTAGGTAGAGGCGACGTTCTGGGTCTACCCGCGTGAGCGTGTGGCACTGGGTGAAGGTGAGCTTATCCTCTTCGAATGCGCGCTGGGCATGGTCGTTCCATCTGTGCCGTGACTGGGGTGACAGGAGGTCCGTCAGGAGGGCTATTGTCCTTGAGAAGTCCAGGACGTAACACCGGAGCCAGTTGATCAGGCCGACAAAGCGTTGGAGCTGTTTCCGCGTTCGTGGTACCTCAGCTTCGGCGATCTTTTTGAGGTGGCCCGCTTGCGGCCGGTTACCCGCGGTGCTCACGACATGTCCCAGGAATTCGACCTCCTGTGTCCCGAGGTGGCACTTGTGGTGCGCCACAGTCAAGTGGTGGTTGGCGAGGCGTTCTAGGACTAACGTAAGGTGCCAGATGTGTTCCTCCCAGGTCTCCGAGAATATAATTACGTCGTCGAGGTAAACCAGCACGAAGCGATCGACATAGCCCTCTAGTACGCGCGTCATCATCCCCTGGAACGTCGCGGGGGCACACTTCAGCCCGAATTGCATCGCTCGAAATTGGAATTTGCGGCCGTCGGGGATGGTGAACACGGTCTTCTGGCGGTCCTCGGTCCGTATGGGGACCTGCCAGTACCCTGATTTAAGGTCATGGGTACTGAACACCGTTGCTCGCCCTAGTCCTGCTACCGCGTTCTCTACGCTGATCTGGGGTGGCGGGGCGCTAACTGTAATTGTGTTCAATGGCCAGAAGTCTACACAGAACTGTAGTGACCCGTCCTTCTTCGGCGCGAGTACAATGCAGGCGTTGTAGCGACTGTTCGATGGTTCGATAACACCGTCCCGGACCTGTTTCCTAATGGCGCGTTGCTCCCGGAAACCGTACCCTCTGGGGGCTCGTACACCAGGTTGTTGTGGGTGGTCGGTATGTGGTGCTCGGTGACCGTTGTTCGTCTGAGTGGGTCGGACACCGTGAATATCTCTTGTCGCTCTGTTAGCACCCGGTCTACGGCGGCGCAGTGCTCGGGTAAGACGTCGTGACGTATCTGGTGGAGTGTTACGGCTTCCTTAGCGCTTGCAGGTAGTGACTCGACCGCATATACTACTAGCCACTCTTGCATGCCGATGTGTACTCGGGTGGCCTAGGTCTCGATTACGGCATCCTTCTCAGCCAGCCAGGGCTGTCCCAAGACTATCACCTCGCGGAGGTCCTTGACCACGAGGGCGGCCACGGTGGTGAGGAACCCCCCTTATGCTTACCTGGAGTGTTGCTCGCCCCACGGTCATGCCTGGCCGGGTGTTTGTGGCTGGTCATAACTCCGCTTGTTGCGGTTGAAGTTTCCCGGGTGGTACCAGGTGGGGGCTATAAATACGTGACTCGCCCCCGTGTCGACTAGAGCAGCTGCGGTTCGCCCGTCGACCTCCACAGGGATGCGCAGGAGGCTGTCCCGGGGACAGGTCAACTGGTACAGTTGTGGTGGTGTTTCCCCTCCTGTGGTAACCGGGGGCGGTGGTTCTAATGGTCCGCCCCCGGGCTGGCATTTCCCGGCGGTTTATTTGTGCGAGGAGGTGGCAATGGGCAGTCTTTGTGCCAGTGGTGTGTACCATTGGAGCAACCTCGCTGGCACAGTGGTAGTCCCGGGACGTCCTGTGGTGCCACCCTGGTGGGTTTTGTGTCCATTTGGGGTGTGTTCTCGATAGCTCGTCGTCGGGTCGGTGGCTGGGCATCAGCTGCCCCCTGTTGTGGTATTTTACTGAGGCGTCCCCGACTCGTGCTCGGTGTGCCCTGTTGCCAGAGATCGCGCAGGTTCTGCTCGATTGCGGCTGCCTGCTGTACGTATTCTTCTACCGACTCTGGGCGGCAACAACGCATGAATGGCTAAAGGCCAGTGTGGAGCAAAGCCGTCACGGTGGGTAGTGCTGTCGTGGGTCGAGCGTGTGAGTTGACGCGCGCGAAGAGACGTAGTTTTTGTGCCACGAACTGTTCGGCCATTTCGCCATCTTTCTGCCGCTCGCCATAGAATTGCAAGGTGCAGTCGACCAATGCCTGGTTGGTGTCGAAGCGGCGAGTGAGTGCGCCGGCGAATTCTCCCCACGGCATGCCGAAACATCCCCACAGGCTTCACCATTGGTGGGCTGCGCCTCGTAGCTGCCCGCTGGCCTGTCCCGACCACTCTTCTACGGGTATACCTGCCCGGGTTAGTCGCACTTCGCAGTTCTCCACGAAACCCCGTGGGTCCTCATGTGTGAGGCCACCGAATTCGGGTAGCCTGAATTTGCCCTGGTAACCCTGGGGGCGGTTGTACGTCACGAGATTCGGGTCAGCAAGTGGTGTTGGCTGCTGTGCGTGGCGTTCCCCCTGCGTGGTGTTTGTGCACGTCGTGCCTGTGGTCGGGCGAGTGCTCACCACGGTGGTGCTGGTTTCCGTTTCTGTCTTTACGGGTTGTGCGTGGTTCTTTCCCGGTAACTGTCTGTCCCACGGTTGTACCCATGAGTGGTCGTGTGGGTCGTTACTGTGGGTGGTGCACTGACAGGTCATGTGCCATGGTCTCGACCCTGTTAGTACATCCGTTCCCTTAGGTCATAGGCACTGGGTGCACACGACGTCGGTGTTCCGGGTTTGCATGGTGTTCCGATTATGGTGTGTGTCCTGCCGTGCCAGTTAGTTGATTCGCTCGCGGCGCTATGCTCGCGGGGTTAGTCCGCGCGTGGGGTCGCGCTTGCCGGCTGGGCAGGCGCCCGGATAGCCGCATGAAGCGGAGGCCGATAATGGCCGCAGCGGAGATGATGCGCGGGTCGTTGTGCGCAGCGACGGCCGAGTGTGCCCGGACGACCGCACAAAGCTGAGGGTGAGAACGGCCGCAAGGGGGAGGGGTGGTGCGGATGGCCGTGCGTAGCGACGGCCGAGGGCACCCGGACGATCGCACAAAGCAGAGGCCGAGGATGGCCGCTGTGGAGGAGGGGTTGGGCTGTGACGTAGGCTTCTGCGTCGTGTGTGGCGCTGGGGTGCCGAGCGGGGGAGGTATGTTGGAGCCCCTTTGTCCGCTTGCTTCGTCGCGCCGGCCTGTCTGACCCTAATTCCTTTTGCCTGCGCAAAATGGCCGTCCCGTGTCCGCGCTGTGGCTTGGTGTGGCCGGAAAAAAAATCTTACTTGATAATGGATATTATTTTTCGTGTTTTCATAAGAGTTCTTTGTAATTTTGTGTGAAGAAAATCTTGATTTTTCTGTCTTCGCCCCACGCAGCGGGCGCCAAATGCCGTCGTCCGGGGACTCGGGTTCGAGACCCGGTGTGGTTCCTAGTGGGAAAGGCTGTTATCAATGGAATGTTTCCGGGTGGGCGCCAGACTAGCTCTGTTCCTAGTCGGGAGGTGGGTCGTGGGGGCGGTTGCCCCTGCGTAGCCCACTAGGACCATCGGCGGTGTTGCGTGGGATATGAAGGATTCCCTACATGGTGGTGGTTGGGGGTTTGTATGACTGATTAATAAGGCGCTGCATTAATGCGGCAAATTATGTGCACCATTTATTCGTGCGACTGTAGGTTAGGCGTAATACAGTGGATTACACACCACGTAGTACAGAAGCTGACGTCACGCAATACACAAGTTACACATTACACAGAGTCACTCTAAAAATGTTACGTGAATAAGACGTTGCACAAATTTACTACAAATGTTACGTGAATAAGGCGTTGCACAAAATTACTAAAATGTTACGTGAATAAGGCAATGAGTGTGATTGGAGGCGGCCAATCCCGCATGTCTTTGCTTCAAGGCGGTGTTCGTGCCCATTGTGGTGGAGCGCGGACCACAGCTAACTTAGTCCAAGTCCTACGTTGGTGAGGTCAGCGCCGGGGCGCGTGACTTTAAAAAAGTTCGGGATTTCGGGAGGTGGCCCGTGTTGTATGCTGGCAAACTGCCCCGCGGACCAAGTGTGGTGCAGGGAATTTTGAATTTACTCGGCCGGATTAAGTCCTAGACCGAAAGGTTGGACCGGGTACGCACGGAGAGCTTAATAGAAAAAGTTTCGGTGGCGTGACTATATTTAACAGGAGTTACTTCAGTGTAGACAAAGGATGCTGCCTCTCCGTGGGACGTGCGTCCGCCCCGGTCCATGAGTCGCGCTGTACTGCCGTGGTGTCATGGCGTCTGGCCGAGGCTCGGTGTCCTTTCGTGCCGGGGTTGACCTCATTACGTTATTTTCCAAATTAACAAGTTAACAAGATATTTTATGAGCGCTAAATTCTTACATTAATTATTCAAACTAAATTTAAATTACACATCCCTTCTACGATTTAGATTTAGCATGTTTACGAATTATGTTTTTGAACTGTAAGTCACACCAGAGACTGTTCGTCTTTTGCCGGACCGCTCTGGTGGGGAGTAAAAACCCAACATAGGGAGGTAAAAATTATGTTACCTGAAACACTTAATTAATACAGGTAGAAGGCCGCCAGGGGGACACTCGCACACGTACTGACACATTTTCACATGTGAGTGCCCGGGCACTCCTACATCGCACCTTCATTGAGAGGATGTTTAACCTATGCGCAATGTTTTTATTCTGCATGTGATTTATCAGAGGGATTGACTGTAGTGTCGGTCTGGTTATTATGGGGCCGGATTCTACCTTTTCTGCCGTTGGCTCGCCTGTCTCGGGTGGGCCATGGCTAGGGGCGCGTTCCGTTAGCGAGGTTGAATACTGGCGGTTACAGGTCGGGCTTAAGGGTGGCCTTCGTTCGGACGACGTCACAGTTATAAAACATGACATTAAATAAGTCAGCATTTTGCCTTGGTATATTTACAAATTTGTGAAATTTGTGGTATCAAATACTGAACATTGTTTCATAAAACTTATAGTGAAATAAAAAGTTTAACCATGACTTAAAGTGTATAAATATAAATAACTCTACCCTACAAATGAAGAGATTAACCAAAACGAGCCTTCTTACGCTATCACAATATTGTAATATATAATCCTAACCTTACCACTCCTTAAAACTGTAAACGAATTGTAAACTACTGAAGTATTACAAAGTTGTATTATATAATTTTTTAAAACCATTTCATTAAGTTTGGACAAAAAAGGTTTTTTTTTTTTTTTTTTTTTTTTTTGGAAGAGAGGCTCTCCTTCAGAATTATCATTTCAATAACGCAAGTGAAGATGAGAGGTCTAGATCATTTTAAGATTCTGCCAATGTCAAAGTTCAGGTTTGGTTCCTTAGCCCCTCTATGTCGGTCTCTGCCTGTCGTTGAACTTAATAATAAACTTTATAAATTTTTATTCGAAAATGTTTAATATTTAAATATGACAAGATTCCTATGCGACATCAGTTACGACTGACTAAAAAAGTAGTTTCTATCGTTGCTGTTCTAAATATTTTATGAAAGCATGTTATTTGTAAAAGTGTTGTGGATTTTATTTTTATTGCTTACTGCAGAACAAGTAGTAAGTTATATTTTTATAACTAGCAGAATATTAATAAAATATGTATATATTCTAATGCATTTTTATTTGTACATTGAAGGATCATAAAAAAAATTTGGTCATTCACATTTCGTACAACTATTTATTAAAGCTCTAGACCTTAGTTTTTTTCAATTCAAACTTTATTACAGTTTTATTAAAAAAAATCAAGTAATAACTTAGTAAAATGTTTTAAATTTACTAAAATACAAATGATTGATAATATACCTGCACTTTTATATCACCTTTCTACTTACCTAATTTGTTATATTTCCTCTGCATTGTAAAAACTAAATTGTTTTTCTTTATTTTTTTATAATTTTATATAAATACCTTAAACTACAAATAAATTTGTTTCAAAAGTTTAAAAGTACAAAAATATGTCAGTTGACTGGGTTCTGGGTGAGGTGCTGAAGTGCCGACTGCCATTTTGGATTCTGACGTCACGGTGGCAATCTTGAAATTTATCTTGAACTTGACCTTCAAAATTTACCAAAAAATACTCTTAATTTGCTTAATTTGCAAAGATTTCCACTTTTGGAAAATAAATATGAAAAAATTTTTTTTGAACATTTATCGTTTTAGTCCTAAAAAATGCCAATGGCATGAAAATTACCCTAAATGGCTTAAATTCTCCAGCGACAAACTGCTCTAAGCCGCCAAGTTCATGACCTCGACCATTAGGATATCACGGCCGCCATATTTAATTATGACGTAACCGTTACAATTATCGATACGGTCGCCATCTTAAAAATCCGTATTTTTTATACAAGAAAATCGGAGAAATTTTAAAATTTATAAAAAATATTTAATAAAAACTTAAATGAAAAACATTCCACCATATTAGATTAATACATCATAAATATCATACTTAAAACCAATAATTAATATTTTGAAAATCAGGAAAATTGTTTAAAATTAATAAAAATAAAATAATAACATTTTTACAAAATTTTAATTTAAAACACACTTAGGTCATTGTGTCTATAGTTCGAACGTCGCGAGGACAAAATAAAAATTACAGATAATTCCTCCACAAAAGCCACCGAAAGACTGACCTCCCATTACTAATGACAAGGTACCTATATTATATTTCTAGCTAGTATGACGTCTCGACCGCCATCTTGTTTAAGTCTGCTGAAGGTCACTATCTTGTTTTCGTTAACTAGAGTGCACTTCCGCCATGTTAGTTTAATATTTACCTGCTAAAGTGTAGTATTCATTTATTGCTATGGCGGCCAACATTTAAAAATTTTGATGCCATCTTGAAAATCCGTAATCATATTGCTATAAATACGGGAAAAAATGCAAAATTCATTAGAAATATTTTATTAAAATAAAGAATGATTCGATCGATTTGTATCCTTGGTTCAATACTTTTTCGATGCGAAATTTTTTTTATTTTATGTAAAGAATACTTATTCAATGAATATGACGAAAAATCCTAACAGCAGCATAAATTCCTCTACTAGCAGCATTTAGTAAGCCGATGATAGCATTGATCACCAACTTTAAAATTCATAATAATTAACCTAAAAATTCTGGAAAAATTCCAAAATCATAAAAAAAAATCACTCATTAATTTACTTATTGAATCTATGGATTAATGTCCTTGTTTCAATCCTTGATCAATGCAAAAAAAATTTTATTTAATTATAATTATTAAAACTATATACTCTCAACAAATGAAACAACACAAATAGAAACAAAACATTTATTACATAAATCCTACAACACTACAAGAACACATGCTAAAGCTAGCAATCAATGAACATTTAGTTCTGCATTGGCTTGAACTGACTAATCCTCAACTGCAAATGGCCAGCCAGATCGTTAAAAAATTTCTTCCCGACAGAGTTTCTCAATACTGTGTTTAACAGAATGCTTTACATCGGTGGAACTGTAAATGGGAGTATACACTGTCTTGAATGACCAAGACATCACTTGATCCTCTATTGGATATGGTTTACCATATACGCAGTCCAGCCAAAAGTTATATTTTAAAAGCGCGTACATTGATACTTCATCAGTAAGCTGATTTATAATGTTTTGCTTTTATCGTCAAGAAAAGTATAAATATCAGTGACTCCAACTGTTTATATCTCCAACAGTCTTTAGCTAAAACACGACTACATCACAATTTAAGGCTACTCGTAACCATTGACTAGAGGCATAGCCTCCACCAGAGTGAGCTTAAACACGACACAACAAACTAAGGCTAGTCGTTATCACTGATGAGAGGGAAAGCCTCTACCAGAGTGAGCTTAAACACGGCTACATCACAAACTAAGGCTACTCGTTACCACTGACGAGAGGCATAGCTACAAACGTTATTGGCTCCAACAGTATGTGGCTCCAAAGGACATTGCCTCCAAAATTAATTTCCACCAACAGTTTTTGGATCTGTCTTTGGCTCAAACAGCTTGAAATGCTCTAAGTGCTCCAACTGTCTTTGGCTCCAAAAGTGATCGGCTCATAAATCAATGCTCTAAAGCTTCAATTTCTGCAACAGCTCAAAGTGCTACAAAGCTCCGAGTGCTCCAATGTTCCAATAGCTCCAAGAGCTCCAAATCTCCAATTGCTCCAAGAGCTCTAATGCTCCAGTTGGCTAACAGCTCCAAGTGCTCCAAATGCTCGAATTGCTCCAAGTGCTCCAATTGCTTTAAGTGGTCCAACAGCTCCAAGTGTTCAAATGCTCTAATTGCTCCAATTACTTCAAGTGCTCCAACTGCTCCAACAGACCCACTTGATCCAATTGCTCCATGAGCTCTAATTGCTCTAAGTGCTCCAACTGCTCAAACTACATTTGGCTCCAAACTGATTTCAATTGCATTTTTTGATCGAACGTGACCTGATTGCTGGAATGATTTTAATATTACTCTCCATTTTGTCAGTTAGTGGTGATGGTTTTTACATCTTTAAGTTAGAAGTTGTCTTACGTAAACTCGTCATTAGTAAGAAATCCCGTTTGCTCTTGATTATTCATGGCGAGACTTCTGGTGATATTCTTCAAGTGTTTCTGGTTATTCTTGAGAAAACAATCCCTGCATGTAATTTTTTTCGTTTTGAGATAACAAATTTTATTCAGAGTTTCTTTTACTTAGTGAATTCCTGTAACCGAACCAGCACATACTATATATATTTTATTATTTTGTGGAATTCAAAAAAGAGATTAATTACCAGGCGATTTTTGTGTCTTAAAAAAACTGAAAAACCCTATCATGCAAGACGAACTTTCTTCTCCTTGATGTCTAGCGAAGCTCTCCTTCTTTTGCGATCGAGTGAGAGCATCCCGGATCCCACATAAAAAATAATAATATTTGTCACTATGCAACACGTGGCGCATTCTGTTGTTGAAAATCAGAACTACTTGCGACAAGTTTAATGTGTGATATAAATAACTCTCGCTGATGAAAAATTAAAAATAAAAATAATTTAAGTAATTGTTTTAATTTAAAACTCAGAGTTTGCATCTGCCAATATCACAGAAGATAACATGTATCCTGGTTGGTTGCCTGTAGCTGTATGAAAAAGACATCGCTGTAGATACTGCGGAAAGGAGTTTACTTTAAGAAAAAATGCTAAACATCTTGAGATAAGCGAGCGTTTTTTGGGTTCTTGCCAAAAATAATTTAGTTGCAGTCAGTGACAGAAATCCTTTGGTAGAATATATTTTTTGAATAAACATTGCAAGACCTGTACAACTAAGAGCAGACTAAAGATAATAAGGACAGGTCTACAACACCAAGGAAGTGAAACAAAAGCCAAATATTAGACAACTATAATGATTATAAACCATGTTAAAATGCCTATGACGAAAGTGTCCTTGAGGTTGGTGTTAAAACGGAAGATTCCAGAGATATTAATAATAGGCATTATAAACATGCGTGGAAGATGTCGGCAGCAAAAGAGATTGATTAAGCATCATGGTAAGATCCAAACATTTGTGCACTAAACTATTCGCACATCAATGAAGTAAAGATGTAAAAATCATCACCACTGACTGACAAAATGGAGAGTAATATTAAAGTCATACCAGAAATCAGGTCACGTTCTATCAAAAGATGCAATTTAAATCAGTTAGAGCCAAATGCAGATGGAGCAGTTGGATCACTATGAGCAAATTTGAGCCCTATAAGCAATTGGAGCAGTTGGAGTTGTTGGAGAATTTGAAACTATGGGCGAAATGGGAGCAATTGAAGCATTGAAGCTCTTGGAACAATTGGAGCATTGGAGTTCTTGGAGCAATTGGATCTTTGAAGCTCTTGGTGCAATCGGATCACTGAAGCACCACTGACAGACAAAATGGAGAGTAATATTAAAGTCATACCAGAAATCAGGTCACGTTCTATCAAAAGATGCAATTTAAATCAGTTAGAGCCAAATGCAGATGATGCAGTTGGATCACTATGAGCAAATTTGAGCCCTAGAAGCAATTAGAGCAGTTGAAGTTTTTGGAGAATTTGAAACTATGGGCGAAATGGGAGCAATTGAAGCATTGGAGCTCTTGGAACAATTGGAGCATTGGAGTTCTTGGAGCAATTGGATCCTTGAAGCTCTTGGTGCAATCGGATCACTGAAGCACTACGACTTTTAAACACCTGTAGCTTTGGAGAACTTTGAGCTGTTGGAAAAATTGGAGCATTTGGAGCTTTGTATCACATGGAACTGTTAGAGCACTTGGAGCATTTGGAGCACTTGGAGCATTGGAGTAGTTGGAGCTGTTTGAGCAATTAGAGCATTGGGGGTTTTGGAGCACATGGATCTGTTGGCCAATTGGGGGAATTGGAGCATTGAAGCTCTTGGAGTAATTGTAGCTTTGGAGGTCATGGAGAAATTAGAGCATTGGATCACTTGGTGCTTTGGAATACTTGGAGAAGTTGAAGCAAATGGAGCATTGGAGCAATAACTTTTAGACGCAATGGCTGTTGGAGGCAAAGAAAGTTGGAGCACTTGGAGCATTTGGAGCTGTTGGAGCCAAAGATGGATCTAAATACTGTTGGAGAGAATGACTTTTGGAGTCAATGACTTTTGGAGCCACTGACTGTTGGAGCTAAATACTGTTGGAGCCAAAACATTCTGTAGCCAATGACATTTCAAGCAAAATATGGTTATAGAAAATGACTTATTAATCCAAAAGTCAGTTGGAGTTAAATACTGTTGAGCCAAAGACAGTTGGAACTAAAGACTTAGGAACCCAAAACACTTGGAGGCAATGACATTTGTACTTTTCTTGACGATATCAACCAGGACATTTTAAATCAGCTTACTGATAAAGTATCAACTTACGGGCCTTTAAAATTAACCTATTGGTTGGACTTCATGTATGGTAAACCATATCTGTTCGAGGACCAAGTGATGAAGTGGTCATTCAACACAGTGAATACTACCATTTACAATTCCACCGATGTAAAGCAGTCTGTTAAACACAGTATTGAGAAACTCTGTCGGGAAGAAATGGAATGTGTAGGAAAACGATCTGGCTGGTCATTTGCAGTTGAGGATTAGTCAGTTCAACCCTATGCATAACTAAATGTTTATTGGTTGATAACATTAGCATGTGTTCCTCTAGTGTTGTAAGATTTATGTAATAAATATTTTGTTTCTAATTTTGTTGGTACATTTGTTGAAAGTGTTTATTTTTAATAATTTAAAAAAATAAACTTTTTTGCATCGATCAAATATTGAAGCTTTAACAGTAATCCATATATTCAATCAGTAAATTAATAAGTGATTTTTTCAATTTTACCTGAATTTTTAGGTTAATTATAACGAATTATTTAGATGATAATCGATATGTCACATCGGCTTACTGTAGGCTACTAGTAGAGGAATGTATCCTGCTTTTAAGATATTTTGTCATATTTGTTGAATAAGTATTTTTTTACATAAAATTAAAATTTTTGCATAGATAATGTACCGAAACAAGAACAGGAATTGATCTTATAAATCATAATTTTAATAAGTGATTTTTTTATGAATTTTGTTTTTTTCCCGAATTAATAGCTAAATAATTACAGATTTCCAAGATGGTATAAAAATTTCAAGATGGCGGGCACCTTCGTAATAAGTTATTATTAAACTCTAGTGGGTCAATGTTAAACTAATGGTGACAGTGCTCTCAAACAGACGAAAACAAAATGGCGGCCTCCATCAGACGAAAACAAAATGGTGGCCTCCAGCAGGTGAAAACCAGATGGCGGACATGGTCATACTAGCTGGCGATATATATATATATATATATATATATATATATATATATATATATATATACCTTGGCATTATTTTGGGATGTTAGTCTATTGGTGGCTTCCGTGGAGGAAGTATCTAACATAATTTTTGTTTTATCTTAACCATGATCAAACTGAATACTACATGATGTAAGTGCGTTTTTAAATTAGAATTTTATTAAAATTTTATTATTTAATTATTTGGCATTTCTGAGGACTAAAACTGGAAATATTTTTTAGTACGGGAATTTTTTTGAAATAGGGAAAATTTTCATTTTTTAATTTCTAAAATTTTCTCCAAAAAATTTGAAATTTTGACAGATTTTGAAGTTTTTAGGCAAATTTTAGTTAATTTTTGGCAAATTTTAATGGTTAAAAGTAGTTTATAAATGGGGGTCCGAGCCATGGCTTCGGCTGATGGTGCAGGTGCCGGGGTGCACCATCTAGGATTGTGACGTCATGGCGGCCATTTTGGACCAAAAAATGACTCAAAATTCCTCAAATATCACTCAACATGACTCTAAATTCCTTAACTTTCCAATTTTCGTGGGGGAAAATTCCCATTTTTAAGGAAAATTTCCAGTTTTAGTCCTTAAAAATGCCAACAGCTTCGATATTCCTAAAAAAAAGTCTTAAATTCCTTAACGACTAGCCGCTCTAAGCCGCACTTTCTCAATGAGAATGCCATGACCGCCATTTTGTATTAAGATGTAACTGTTACAATTTACGTTACGGCCGCCATCTTGAAAATCTGTAATTTTAATACTAGAAATTTGGGGAAAAAATTTAAAAACATAAAAATATTTTAATCGAATTTTGATAAAGTTTTATTTAAAAACGCATATGTCCTTGGTTCGACCCCGGTGAGGACAAAAATAAAAATAAAAATTAAGATTGATCCTTCCTTCACGGAAGCCACTGACCGACTGACCTCCCACCCCTAATTCTTAGGTATGTATATCGCCTGCTAGTATGACGTCATGTCCGCCATCTTGTTTTCGTCAGCTGGAGACCACAATCTTGTTTACGTCTGCTAGAATGTGCTACACTATGTTAATTTAATTTTTGTCCAGTAGAGTGCAATATTAATTTATTATTACTAAGGCGCCTGCCATCTTAAATTTTGGGCGCCATCTTGGAAATGTGTATTTATTCAGCTAGAAATTCGGGAAAAATTCCAAAATTCATTCATTTTTGCAATTAATATACTGATTTATTCGATCAGTTCCTGTCCTTGGTACGATCATGGGGTGATGCAAAAAAATTACAAACATAATTTTATTACATAATTTCCATTCTAATACAGATACTCTTACGAAAGTTAACAGTCTAATAACAATTTAGTTCTGCATCGGCATGAAATGACTAATTCTCAGCTCCAATCGGTTTATATTAGACAGAGAATAGCCAGATGCTTTGCTGAAATAGTCTTCCTCTTCTTGACAGAGTTTCTGGAAAACGTGTTTAACAGACTGCTTCAAATCGTCAGAACTGTAAATTACAGCAGCCGATGTCTTGAAAACACACTTCTTCACTTTGTCCTCGAACGGATACGGCTTATCATATTCACAGTCCAGCCACAAGTTATATTTCAAAGGACCGTTTGTTGCTATGTCATCAGTAAGCTAATTGATAATGTTCTGCCTGATATCGTCAATAAAAGTACAAATGTCTTTCCACTCACTAAACGTAGGCCTATTTAGATAATAGTAGTCTTTCAATGTTCCACAAAATGTAGACTGTGCCAAGTAGAACCAATTATCATTCACCTGCAATGCACCGAGTACAGTTTTGGGTTTTGTTTCATGTACATGCCATATAGACCAGTTAAATTGTGTTTTTACCGGGAAAGTTTTGGGGTAGTTTTGATTTTTTTAATTATGTTTTATGGGGTGATGAATCCGAATTTGAGGTTTGCTAACAAAATTTCGTGACGCAACATTTAAAAATATATATAAAAAAGGTAAAAAAACCTCAATTTTTGGCAGTTTATTGCTTATGACTCGAAAACTATCAACTTTTTGTAAATAACCTTTCTATTCAAAATGAAAGTATCTAAAATTTCCTACAATTTGTTTATTCATGGTTTTTTCTCCGACTAACCGTTTGGGCTCAAGCGCTAGTTGACAATTGGTGTAGTTTGACTGTGACCCCAAAAACTCACTTCTTCCACTCCAAGACTCTAATTTATTATTAACAGCTGTAATTTAATGAATTCATTTCAGTTATCTGTACATATCTTACTTTGATCGTATATGTGAAGGTAGATACAGGTCATTTTTCAAAAATTACACAATTTTGAAGTTATTAAATTAAGTCCGAAATTGTACAAATTTGGTTACAAAAAACTTAAATTCCAACGAAAAATCTTGAAACATAATTTATTTTTTTTATTTTATTACAAATGTTTATATATTATATCTACCTTTATATGAGCAAATATTATATGTGCCGTAGTCGTTTAGAGGTTTCTGGCTGAGGTTCTTCGAAGGCGGCGGGTTTTGACATAGATTCTGGTTTTTCTATCGTCAGCGTCGGGGTTTGTACATCTGGAAAATGAAATAGGTGGTGATAAAACAACTTGTGACCATATCTCAAGGAGACATGAATGAATACGAAATAAATTGTGAGATTAGACATACCTTGCACATTGTGTAAGCATCTCTCTTCAGTCTGTTCTCGATCTCTTTCTTCGGTCTCTTTTTCGTCTATGTCAGTGTTGTATTCCGGGGGCTCGACGTTATCGCACAGCCCTTCGCACGATGTGCAGATCGGAGAGCAATGAAGACCTGCCTTCCTGCATCCACAATTGCGTTGGCAGCCTTTTTTACATTTACAATAAATGTGCTTAAGTATCGAGTCTGGTGCAGGGTTGGAAGTGGTTGTAACCGGCATGATACCACCTCTTGTTTTTTTTCCACCCCAACTCGTTCAGATCTCTTTGCTGCTCGTTGAGTGTTTTTTGACTGGATAACCATTGCTGCACCTGAAAGTAAACTCTCAGTGAATGTTGTCGTGCAGCAGATTCGGTGGGGGGTTAGTGAGGCAATGTTGGTTTTATTTTTGTACAGTGAAGATACATATTGCCTGGATCTCAAATCGTCCAGGCTTGTATCATGACCTCTTCCATTTAGAGCGATGAGAAACACGTATCCTGCTTCGGCAATCTCGTCCTGATGTGCATGAGGGTTTTTGAAAGCATCAATGATTGCTTGCAGGTCATTGTTCTTTTGCAGGACTTTGAGAAATTTCAGTTTTCCCTGGTTAAAAGTAGCAGAGGTAGTGTCACAACCACTCATCGCGTGCAGGAACAATATATGGTCTGATAGGTTTTTGTGAGTGGCAAGATGAGGATTGTAGAGCGCTTGCGACGCCTTTCCTTTTCCTGGTTTCAAAAAGAAGACATTTTTTATGTCTGGGCTACACAGGCCAATCAAAATCACCAAAAGGTCTATATGTTCCCCCACCACTGTTACATATTCATTTGACGGGGCCAACTTAAGAGCTGTTGTGATAATTAGGATGTCAGCATCCTCTACAGCTTGCTGTGAATACATTTTTGCATCATGAAATTTTTCCATCAACATTGAAATCAACTGGTTCTTGTTTTCGCAATTTGCAAGAAAACTCTCCTGTGAGACAGTGGGCACCATCGATTCTGTAAATGATATTGCAGCAGATTGTTTTCTTTGTGCTCTTCTCAGTCGTTCTATGCGCTTGGTGCTTTCACAAGTTTCGTCAGGGAAGCCATCGAAAATGACAATGGTATTTGAGTTGTAGTTTGACTTGACATATGATACATAACTGCTGCAAATTTCTGCATATGTCTGGCCATGGTGCCATTTGACCCGGTGTAACAAAAACCCTCCATCGATGACATATTTTGTATTATTCAAATCTGCCTGTTCAATCGGTGCAAAAGCCCAATACAAGCTCGATTTTGTTCCTTTTCTCATCCCATGCTCATCGAAAAGAGAGAGAGGGTAGGGGCTAAGTTCGTAACGCAAATATTCTCGCAGATCTTCATCTGAATGTGGTCATTCGTTGAAAAAGTGTGATTGGATTGATGACTACAGCCCTATCTTGTATCTGAATGGAGCTGTTCATGATCGCAAGAGGCTACAGGGAAAGTTTGGTAAGAGGGGGAAGGGAGTGTATTGCAGTGGAGACATTCCATCTCCCTTCCTGCATTACTAACCGTATTCACAGAAAAGACGAGTAATGGATCCGAATGTAAAGCGTAAAATAAATAAGCAACGAGAGAGAAATAATATAATAAATTATAATAAAATAACATTATAAAATAAGAGCACTTACTAGACGGGGCAGTTATAAAATCTTTTGTGGAGGTCGGGAGAGAATAAATAAAAATAAAAAAGATGTACAAGACGGAATTACACTTGCACAGAATTTAAATACAATAGGATTATAAAAGTGTTTTTTAGTAGTGGAGATGGCATAACAAATTAAATCCGGCTTCATTGTATTTAACTTAACACTAGGGGGGATTCACCTAATGACAGACGTTAATAATAATTTACTGTTTTGGAGTGGAAAAAGTGGGGATTTCTCGGAGACAGCCAATATACGATGTTCAACTAGAGCTTGAGCCCAAACGGTTAGTCGGAGAAAAAACATAAAAAAAAAATTTTTTTAGGAAATTGTAGATACTTTCATTTTGAATAGAAATGTTATTTGGAAAAAGTTGATAGTTTTCGAGGCATAAGCAAAAAACTGCCAACAATTGAGATTTTTTACATTTTTTTAAATTTTTTTTTAATGTTGCGTCACGAAATATTGTTAGCAAACCTCAAATTCGGATTCAGCACCCCAAAATACATAAGCATGGAAGAAATCAAAACTACCCCATAACTTTCCTGCTAGGGGCCCTTTTAAGAACAAATTTACTTGATTAATATAGTATTCGGTTGCTGAACATCTGTTTTTGTTCTTGTACGCTCATGTGTCTCCAACCTAAACCGAGCAGTCAAAAGTCTGCTGATAGTTCAACAGTAGGCACACGTACTTCACATTTACATTTTTTTGCATGCTATCACAAACTGTCAATACGTGTAAACCAAACATGGCACTCATCGCAGCGAAACTTCGTACTAGTAGGATTCTTTCCACATTTGCTCCGCTAATGTCTTCGTTCATGGGAAAATGCGAACGATATTTCACATTAGCTGCAAGGATGCCAAGTTGATGAAGACTAAACTTTCAGACCCGAACCAGATGATGGTGTTGCTGCAGTTGTACCAACTCCCGGTGTACTCTTAAGCAAATCGATTAATCGCTGTTGCAGAGAAACCTTTATTTTCTATCGTAGAGCACGACCTCTGCATGTCTTCATGTGCATTTTCATATTATCTTTTCTGGTAAACTGCTTATAACAGTTCTCACAATCAAACATTTTGCGAGAAGGATTCTTAGCACATTCTCTCTTCTCGTGTCGTCGAGCATTGCTGTTTTTTGAGAAAATATTGTCACAGTGACGGCGTGTTTAAATAAAAACTTTATCAAAATTCGATTAATATATTTTTTATGTTTTTAAATTTTTTTTACATATTTATAGCATACAAATTACACATTTTCAAGATGGCGGCCGTGACGAAAATTGCAACAGTTATATCTTAATACAATATGGCGGTCATTGCATCCTAATTGAGAAGGTGCGACATAGAGTTGCTAGTCATTAAGGAATTTAAGCCTTTTTTAGGAATTTCTAAGCCATTGGCATTTTTAAGGACTTAAACAGGAAATTTTGCCTCAAAACGGGAAATTTTTTCTCGAAAATTGAAAATTTTTTTAGGAATTCCGAGTCATTTTGAAAGATTTTGGAGGAATTTTGTGTCATTGTTGAGTCCAAAATGGCCGCCATGACGTCATAATCCAAGATGGCGCACCCAAGCATCGGCATTACATATTGAAGACAGGGCTCGGAGCCTCATTTATACACTAATGTGAAGGTCTAGGTCAAAGGTAAAGGTCGAGGTCATCCAAGATGACTACAATGACATCGATAATCAATATGGCCGCCGTGACTTCGGAAACAAAAATGGCGGTCGGCACCTCGGCACCTCACCCAGAACCCAGTCCCCGGACATAAATTTACATACTATTATATTATGCAATGAACATTTATGTTATTTCATAATATTTTAGTTTTTCAATGTATGTAGTAGTATACCGATGAAGGTTCTACCACTAGAGCGGAAGTGAGGATTAGATCGTCGGCATTCATATTGGATGACCTTAACCTATGACCCAATGTCTATCATCTTGAATTACCTTGAACTTTTATTTTTACCCCACCCTTCATCCTGAACGACTTGACCTCGGCCCAGTAAACCATCTTGTATGACCTTGACTCCCGCCACAATATTGGATGACCTAGACCTTTTGCCTTGAACGTCGCCGACATACACCATCTTAGATTCTGTCATTTTGAATTTTTGTTGTCATTGCCACCATATTGGATTCCGCCATTTTTTTTGTCTGCAGATGGTTGCTATCTTGATTTCGTTTGCGTAAGACTACCATCTTGCTTTCATCTGCTGGTGTTCGCCATCTTCGATTCAGGTATTTTCTTCCTAGAGTGCGTCAGAAACACTTTATATTCGTGAGCTTATGTCGATATTCCAATTCCTACAAGTGTTTTGAATATAATAGGGACAATGCATGTAACATTTAGTATAATATGTATTAGAAGTGAGGAGATTTAAACCATGACCGGCCGGAACTCTGGCTTCTACTGAGATAAAACTTTCGTAAATCATCGCAATCGCAAGCACCATGAATACTTTTGCCTCAAAAATTCATCTCCAGTGACGTACGAGCTTAACAGAAGATATTATAGAGTGTCACTAAAAATGTTTTGAAACGATCTGTCAAGACATGCAAAGGACTGGGTTTATACTCCTTGGGGATCGTAGAAATTGTTCGATTTATTGTATTTTGTATGTGCTAATAGTAGAGTATAGTTCATTACAATAAATAACTTTTGTCAAAGTTTTTATTTTTTATTTTCGACCTTGTTGATGGTGGGTGTATTTTCCTCTTGAGTAGGCTATGATACTGTGAGACGAGTTTGTTGTACCTATGTATGTTTCGTGGTTTGGAGATTCTTGGTCTGTAAACATTTAATTGACCCAATGGTATGCGTAAAGCTATCCATTATATGCCTTATTTTAATATTGTAATATCATGTTTTAGTCTGACATCTGCCTTATTATAATTCCTTGTTAGTAATGAGAATGATCAGTATTCTCAGTGATGTGGTAGTGAAAAAATAAACGTACATTACAATTTTTATTTGTATAGAATCATCGTTTAACCCAGCACCTCAATTTATTAAATACAAGTATTTAATTAATATTTAACTATTAGATTATTTGTTTACACTCACCAAAGATCCAACCAATTAACACAATCATTCAAACTTTTGATAAAATAATTATTTATAATTTTTGAAATATATTCCCAAATTCCTTTGTTCTAACTTTTCACCGGTAATAACAGATTAACAGTGATATTAACACTGATATAACAGTGGCCGATAATAAAGAATGAAGGTTTAGTGGCCTGATAGATTTATTTTTTGATTGTACTAATTCTTTAGCAATTTTTGGATTGTTTTCCAATATTTGAGGTTGATTTTTGAATATTTTCAAGATGGTAGCCAATATGGCTACAATATATGGTTGTAAAGGTGTAGACTCCAGAGTACCATAGTGGATAACAAGTGAAGCAAGATTGCGATTGACATAAGCACTCTCTAACAGATGGTATGTGCAATATGTGATACAATAAATTGTCCGAAATAACAAGATCGTAGCCTCCTTTACACTTCATACATTAAAAAATTACAAGTCTGCCATAATGTTCTTTTTTTATATAAAACTTAGCCTATTTAATTAAAAGTTCCGTACAAGCAACGACGGTCGTGTGGTTAAAGAAGTTAAGGTTATTGTCATTGTTAATATCTTCATGCTTCTAAAACATTTTGTACTTGCTAAATATTAAATGCAGTGCATCTGAAAATTAAACATCGACATTATGTGCATGAGACAGATACCAAAACCAGACACATAGATGGTAATTTACAAAATATCAAAACAAGATGGTGGAATTTATATGGTATCCAAGTTGGTTACAAAGGTAAATGTTTGGTCACGAACATCCAATATTGTGGACATAGTCATAGTCACACAATATTGTGGATGGGAAAATTCTAAGATTACATGTCAAGGTCATCCAAGATGGTAACCAACCATCTAATCCTCACTTCATGTTAAAATATACTAAAATATTTCTTTTTGGACTACAAAACAGTATTATTATTATTTTTAAATAAAGTAAAATGTAAACGATTAAGCTAACTGAATTAAATAGGTTTCCCAGGTATGACCAGTTTGAAAATCAATTTGAAGTTTTCTGTCCAACTTTTTTTGATGGAAGAGTTTTAAAACATCTTTTATTCAAACATTACACCACAAACTCTCTTGTTTATTATAGTTGTATATTAAATTTCACATTTTGACAGAGAATTCACAGGATCAATACGTGACAAAATCATTTATCATATAACCTTCAAACTGAATTATACCTGATGGATTTTAATGAGATATTTATGCGTATTCATATAAGACCAGTTCTAAATATTTCTACAAAAACAATATTTCAAAAAAAAGAAATAAAATCATTTATTCTACAGCCATACAAATGTCATAGCAATATATTTCCCCTTTAACATTCCACTAGAAAAATGTTAAGATAAATGAAAGTAATATTTATGATGATAACAATGATCGACGAGTTCAGCTTTGCCGAAAAGATGCGGCAAGCCAATGTGAGGCCATCATTTTGGGGTTCAGGCCATAGACTAATGATGGATACAGACCGAATCTTGAATTATAAGCAAGGGGCCAACATTGGTTTATGTTAGCAACACTGGTTTGATGCACACGATTTCACATCCGCTTGTTTAAGCTGGGTTCACAATTAAGAAACATATGCGAGTGTATATCAGACCATTCACTTGACCTGTGCACACTACCTATGCAAAACTGGTTCACAATTGAATTCTTATTTGATAACTTTAGCAAATGAACTTTCGCGATGAAAAAAACCTCCGTTGGTAGGTTAGGAAATAAATATTTTAAGCATCAATTTTCCGCGACAGCTTTCCAGCAAACTGTAAACACTATTTTCCAAATCATAACATTTTTTTAGGTTATGATAAGTTAAACAAAAATTTTAATAAACACCATTAAAGAAACCTTAATACTATTTTAAATATTATTTTTAAATATTTATCACGATTTACTTATCTAAATAATTATGGTGATAATATGCAAAGGAAGAATTACCTGAACAAAGTTATGACTTGATAATTTCCAACCACCCTAAGATAAATAAATATAAATACAGTAGTTCTAAACTCCCGTCAAAATGATACACTAGTTGTTGCACCATGCGTCTGTGACAGAAATAAAAAAAATATATTCATTTCTCTCCTATGCGCACGACCTCTTTACCTTGCATACGGCCGTTCTGTGTATAGTTGTGAATCAGAAGGTTAAGAAAACATGGCGTTCAAAACTTGTGTATGTGACCTACTGATACTGTTACTTTTTTCAATTGTGAATCCAGCCCTACACGTGACACTTAAAAAGACACACTTGTTTTTTCAAATCGTTAAATTAAAATAGTACTTTGACGCAGAATATATTTAAATGGGATATCAATGAAATTTGAAACATTTATTGAATTGAAACTAGAACATAAAAGGTGCCGCACGCCTGCCAGCTGCGTTTGACTTGATGAATAAACCGTTAAGATCGGGGGCAACTTTTTTTATTTACTGTGCAGCTTCCACACTATAAAAATTTTTCACCTTCAATTTACGAATAACGCTGGTACAAATTATCGAGGGATTTTCGTAAATTTACAGACACTAAGTTCACCAGCAAAAGCACTCTTATTTTTCCCTTGTTTGGATCGAAACATACACTTGGAAAGTTTAAATAAGGCGTAGTTTCTGCGAAAGTTTATTTATTTGAAATTACGAACAACCCTTTGTTTTTTCCAGTTAAATTCTTCTTTCAAAGTTTGTAAATTTAGTGTAATTTCTAAGAGTTCACGCGTGGGTTAACTAGGAGCATGTAGTTTTCACGATATAACCTGATCGCTCATTAGATTACTAGATTAGAAGTGCTAGCGATTTTCCTTGTAATTGGCGGCCGTTTGCAAGAGAAACTATTGCCCTATTTGGCCGGGCCATTCAGGAGGCGTTTGCTTTTAATCCATTAAAATTATTTGTAAATCGTTAATTTATATAGACACCTACTTATATTAATATAAAAATATTAAACGTGCAATTTTAACACTTAATTACAAAGTTTTAACATATAGTCTGGAATTCGTTTCGCGAAAAATACATGTCCCTAGTTACAACTCCTTCGTGAGAGCTTGGTGTGGGCGGGTCAGAGCGGACAAGCGTTCCAGCAGCAGCAGCAGCAGCAGCAGCAGCGGGCTTCACACGTCGTCGACGGCCTCCTCGTCCGGGGAAGGGATCTTGCCGAACGACACCGAGCTGTAGTGCGCGTTCAGCTTCTGCTTGAGCTCGGCCGCATGGATCATGTCCCTGGTCTCGCACACCACCTTCACCTGCGAAGCCCAACCCCGACACCGTGAAGCCTACACATGTGCACACACAGGAAGCAACAGCCCCGCTAGGGAGTGGCACACCGCGTAACCTGGGCCGTAAATTATATATTTCCTTAGCACAATTTTAACCTTTTTATTTATTCAAGAGGCTCATCAATAATTTTCTTGAATTTAATTATTCCATGGAGTCCTTATAATATAAACTCAAACCAGTTGATCAGACCGCTGTGGTCAGACGCATCACGCCAACCCACGCCGTGTTATCACGCACAACTTCAAGCGCCCTGTACTGGCGCTGCATCTTTCTTTACATACGGGCTCCCAGACAGCACTGCGCTGTGCATCGGGCTTGTGTAAGCACTGTTCCCAGCTACTCGGATTTTCCCCCTGCCACCACCTAATCTTTTCTCGCCATGACGTCGGCATGATTCCCTTCTCCTCTCTCCGGGCTTCAGTGTCACCCGCCATTTTGTCGCCAACAACCCCCTCCCCCGTCCAAAACAAAGGTCTTAAGGCCTCGAGGCTCCCATTGGTGGAGTCCCCTATGCTATCTAGTGGCAAGGGCTAGGAACTAAGGCCCCCCCTCCTACTTGTGCCCTTCTGGACAAGTTTAACTACGCATTGTTCCAGTACGAGGCAGGCAATGGTTCTCGGGCCGATGTCCACTATACTTCGTCTGTGTACGAGATGATCTAAGTTTTGCTTCAACGGTAAATTACCTCGGGATGTAGTTCCCAGACATATAGGAGATTAGTCCCAAACCTTACTATTTTTAACCATGTAGTGTAGTGCAACTCTCTTTCGTTTCCCTGGATTAACTTTTCACCAAAATTGGCATTTATGCCGTCGTCATGGTGTTATATCCCAATACTTCCAACTATATATAATTATGTCATTTTTATACAATTGCAGAAAATATTTACTGGTTATAATCCACAAATAAAACTATAAATTATGTGTAACACCTCAGAGGTGGAAGTAATGAAACAAAGTAAAATTTACAGCTACAGACTGTTTATCAATTCAGCAACTTGTGGGTACTAAAACTAAAATTAGAAAAGAACTAGTAGTAAATAACAACCAGGTATCACATGGTTTGTCTGTTACTTTTTAGTAATTTAGTTTTTGAAACATTTATTACTTTGTAGGATCACAATCATGTTGTTGTTAGGTAAATTGTTTAAGATAATTCCATTTAAAAATAACGTATTTTAGTACTTACTAACTGTAAAATCTGGCCCGTTACAGTAAATATTATATTTTAAAATGCACTTAACAAATTGCTTAATGTCCTTAGAATATAAATTTTATAAGTAAGAGAGTTCGAGGTTGAATTTGAAATGTTCTTTAAAATTATACAGAAATCACATTCATCTGTGACTTAGCTGCTGCGCGCCAGCCAATGCGAGGCCTCAAGGCAGTGCACAGGCAACAGCGGCCAGTAGCGAAGCGAGTCAGCGAAGGAGACACGGGAAAGGCAGCCCAGAAGGAAAGAAAGCTGAATCGAAAAGGTGCTGACATCGCCCATACCGGGAAAACTCCACTGCCAAAAACCAAACCGAGCAGTGGTAGAAAACAAGGAAATTAACGAATAAACAGGAGCGGCAAAATTAGTCAAACAAGCTAGAACTTTAGAGTTTAGCATCGAGAGTAAATTTCCACTTACCGCTGTGGGGAAAATCCAGAAGCTACATCCCTGGTAGGCCAAGAAAGTACTGTATCGTAAGCAACAAGGGGAAAGACACAACCACAGAAAATTACTCTAAAACACTACATTTATATATAAAAATATAATAAAAAGGGACTACATTCCTTGTTCTCTTCAGAGAAACTTCCGACGCAAAAAAAGCTAAAAAAAAAAAAAAAAGGGGGAACCAACATTCCGTGAGGTTACCTAGAGACTCCGGGATGGAGGTGGTGAGTCGCGTAGTTAAATGCGGCCTGTCTCAGAGCCAGGACAAAATGGCAGGCAAGACTAGGGCGCGGGGAGAGGAGAGGTCAAATGAGGGGAAAATATTTTTTAACGTTTCAAACTGCAGTGTTGAGTGCGAATGTAGCTTTGACTTCTGTGCTGTGCGTATGCAACTGTGCTATTTATATGCTGTTTGCGTGCTATCGTGAATGTGGTCTAGGCTTAAATGCCTGGCCACAACCAACATAGTATTAATATTTATAGCTTTAAGCACTTACCAACACAAAACTAGCACAGCAGCCTGACTATAACGAACATAAACGTAACCCCATTCCTTTTATTATGGTTTTTTTGCCTTGACAAATTAATGTTACTGCTGTTGGCAGTTTTTGGTCATGTGGGAAAAACATTAATAACCGAATCAAATTCATAATAGCACAGAAATCGTGCAATTAAATGCATAAATATATTTTTTTAATTTTCATTCAGAAATTTGAAAGTAATGTTTACAGCTAAACCCATTTTGCAAACATAATAAATAAAAGAAAATAATATTTGGCATTAACTAGTCAACAAACTACCATCTTATTTACTAAATAAATATTTAAATAACGACGTAATAGAATGATTAGAGCCTCTGATTGGCCGAAAACATACCAAAATTATAGTAATAACATTCATAGTATTAAGCAAGAGTTAATATAGAGCTACTCTACTGATTCCGGGATTGTGTGTTCATCGCAATGTACAATTGTAGCTGGTCAGATTATATCACATGAAGTTTAACTGTTGCGCTCGTGAAAAGGTTATGATGGTTTTGGTCGGTCCTTAAGTCCTGCCTTAATGAAAGAGCGATAAGGAAGGCATCGGCATACGCATCAAAAGCCAAATCACTATAAGTATGAGGATTTCACAAAATCATTACGTAGAAAATTAAACTTGAAGCACATACTAGGTGTACCTCAAATACACGCCAAAATGATAAATTCACACGCATAACATATAAAAATAGATGAAATGTTAATGAACATATATCCATGAATGCTTCTGTTTATCGCTAGAGCTGTCACCGTGTGGAATGAGATATACTGGAACCCTGTGATACGTAAGTTCACATCGAAAATATTGTGCATGGTAGCCAACACACCATACCTAAGGTTAGTTATCTATCTTGCCACATAACAGGGATTCAATGAAACTCATTGTATACGAAAATACTCCAGCGATAAACAGAAACATTCGCTGACGTATTTTCACTGAAATTTTTACTTCCTCCACGTGTCCCACAAATGTACCCAAAGTTTTGATGTGTATATTAGATACAAATGTGTACATTTGCCCTACTTAAATGACTGTACTAAAATTATTTTGACATACCCTTGCTAGAGCTGAGACAGTACAGGACAACAAGAAGAAGAAGGTTAAAGTTATGGTCCAATGAGATCACTACAATAGCTTTCGTAGGCATAGAATGGCTGAATGTAGTTATTATACTGGTCTAAAAGAAACCACAAAACTATCGTGCCTCTATGGAAATCCATGATAAGTCATGCAATCGTTTCAAAATTTATTTCACATTCCAAGCGATAAACTTTGTTCTACATACCTATTTAAAACTCTCTAATTTGAATTTTTTCATCTAAATATATCTTCGAAAATATGGATTTTAGCCAATTAACAAACTTACACAACTAGTAGGAATACGTTCGTTCTGGGACTGGCTTCATAATAGGGAGAGGGAGCAGGTCAATGACTGGCTGCAATCTTTTATTTTTAGTGTCTTCTTTTTCCTATATTCCCTTCAAAATTCCTCAAAATAACACTTTTTTTTTTTTTTTAGGAAAAATTTCCCGTTTTGAGAGAATGTTATGAGTTTTATTTCACAAAAATTTCAGTGGCTTGAAATATACACAAATTGGTTTAAATTACACAAAATAATTACAGTTAAACACGCTGGGTCATTGACCTGGTTAGTTTCGAGCTCAGGACGTAGAGTCTATGGCATGTGTAATCTATTTCTCTAACTAAAAGTACAATTTTTTTCAGTATATTTAATTTTTGAAATTAATATTTTATTACATTGACCTTAGCGTGTTATAACTATGTACCACGAAGCAAGAAATAAAATTATAATATATTAAATTTATATATTATTGGATTTTTTAATTATTTTAGTTAATGGTAAAAACATAATCAAGTAAAGTGTCATGTTACAGTCGAGGTCAGGGTTGAAATTCCATGTTGAGATCCTGACCCAGTGACTTGTATTTTGATTTCTTTGGGAATTTAACAGACTTTTAAAGTTACCGAGATTTTTGTGAAAAAAACACTAGAAATTTTCCTTCGCGAAAAGGAAATTCAGTACTACTAGTATAGGAATAGCGGTCCTGCGCCAGGCTTTAAGTCTGTGGAGCCGATGAGCCGTCCGCCATTTTGGATTGAGACGTCACGGTGGCCATATTGGATGGCCGTGACCTTTACCTTTAACCTTGACCTTGACCTTTAACCTTCAAATTTTTACCAAAATGTATTCACAATTTGCTTAAATTTGCCAAAATTCCTCTAAATTCTCCAAAATTTCCAATTTTGGGAAATAAATTCCACCAAAAAAATCTCAAAAATTTTGAAAAATTAAAAATTACTCTTTTCGAGGGAAAAATTCCCGTTTCGAGAGAAAATTAAACGTTTTTAGTCCTTAAAAATCCCAGCGGCTAGAAATGTCCATATTGAGGCATAAGCATACATGTGGCCAGTGGACAGTTCCCCGACCTCGTCATAACCCCGACCGTTTCCCCTGCACTGCTTTGACCTCCCTCCACGAGACATCCTGCCAGCCCTTGGTCCGCCCCGCAGAAGGGGTGGGACCCCCCCCCCCCCCCGCACCCACATCCAAGAGACATCCTGTCAGCCCTTTGTCTGCCCAGCTTATGGGGTGGGACCCCCCGCGCGGCGGCAAAGACTCGTAAAATGGCGGGTAGCGAAATGTTTAAGCCAATAGAAAAACTTAAGGAAACTTTTATGTTTTCTTAACTGTAAATAATAGAAATAATGCTCATTTTCTTAATAAACGTATCCGGGAACCGCAAGGCAGATGGCGGTAGCAGGAACGTTTGCTTGCCTTGATCGTTCCCGCAAGACCTTTTTTTTTTCCAGCAGAGGAGCCGAACCAACAGAAATATCCGGCGCTTAGAAATTGCATGGACGTATACTGCTTGATCGTGCCTACGAGACTTCATTTTGTGCAACAATTTACGTTTGATATATTTTAAAATTAAAATATCAATCAACCACACTAGCAGTTTATATATATATATACACACACATACATACACACACACACACACATTATATATATATAACGGTTGTGTATGTAAAAAAGGCTAAGGGCCAATTGAACCACAGTCGTTAAACAATGTTTTATTAACGACTGTTAAATGTTACCTCTCCGTTTTAAACAACGATTAATCTTTTTCATTTCACCACACTTTTCTTGTGTATAACTTTCCTCAGTAAGATAAAATGGTTTATCGTTATTAAGGTTCGTTAGAAACTCAATTACAAGGTACTGGCCATTCTTTTTTGTTTGTATTGAGTTCATAAAAATCTTTAATTTGCAAATAAAATGTTATAGTTGAGAACAAAACTAGATTATTTTAATTTTGTAAACTTACGTTTTATTATGTGCAATTATTTATGTTCATAATAACTTAAGTTTGACAATATCATTGGAGCTGAGATTAGTGACGACTCAGCTGACTATTGTTTGTTACAATAATATCCACTGGAAAAGTTCGGCATGGACAGTAAATTTAAGCATAACTTATTTCGTCTAAAAATTACATGAACAAGACTTCAAAATGTTATAACAACTGGAAGTAAATAAATTTGTAACATTCGAGGTGTCAAGCGTGACCTAAATTTTCCTTACAATATCTGGATGACCAAGCTTCGCTCAGAAGAATCTTATTAAATGAATAGCTAATAACTTGCGTCTTCGCTCTAGCAATTATAAGAGGGTTGCTAAAATCTTACAATTTAAAATAGTGTATTATGATTAATTCCCAATATTTGGACTAAATAAACAGACACAATAAATTGTAAGGTGCATAAAAATATATTTTGTAAAATACCTAACCATTTTCGAAGTAGTTATGGGTATGCTATTTTTAATTTTTAGTAAAGATTAGGTATCGGATTTGAGAACATATTTTTTAGACTGATCGAGGATATAGTTTACCTTGATGAAATTACACTTCCTGCCATTTCATGAGGTAGTTAATTAAAAAATATATTTATTAAACTTACATCTATACTATTTCAATTACGATTACGAATCTTTTTCAATGTCACATTCATTTTATATGGTTGGACCTAAGCTTAGAATAATCAAAGGATATGACATTTAGACAAATACATCCCGTTTTTAAGAATATTTGATGCAATCGCATCTTTCTTTTAAATGTATACATGTATAAAGTTTATTATAGAACTTATTAGTTGAATCTTAGTTTTTTTGTTATTAACTAAGCAGTAGGCCTATATCAAAATGTTTACCAATCTCTTCTTTCCCACTAGGATAGGTACTGATGTAAATATTAAGAATTAAGTAAATATAGCAATATTGGTTAACCAGAAAAAAAACCAAACCCAGCTTATTTATTAGATTAAATAAATTTATTACTTTTTAAAAATAATATTAACCTCTGTTAAGACTGACAAGTGATAATTCGGAGAATGTTGAATAACTTAGGTAGCGTAGGTATGGTCATTTATCATTTCCTTAGGCACAAATTTGTGGGATTTGTTCATAGTATATTTTTTTAATATTAAAACGGTAATTGAAATATTTAACCTCTTAAAAAGTTAACTTCTGTAATTTGTAGAAAAGAGTTGATAGTTTTTGCATGCTTGTAAATCCTACCACATAACTTACATTCCGCTTCATTAGCTTTAGGGATACGACTTTTATAAAAAAAAACAAATTCAAATGGTTTTTCACCCCTTTTGTGGTAGAATGTGGAAAAATGATAAACGTTAAAACCGATATAAAATCATAATAACTCATTTGAAAGTTATTCTTTCTCAGTTTTTAACATCTTAATTTGCTTGAATATATGATTTAGTAGACTACTATTAAAACGAACGTGCCCCGTTTCACGCACTGCCTTTGAGGTCGAATATCTAAAAATGTTTAAAGTATTCCAGATCATAATTTAATAAAGTAATTCATGTGAAGTTGCTTACAGCCAGCTGTATTTGCTAAGGAGATATGAATTTTTCTATATAATAAACATAACTTACTCCCTATTCGCACCAGTAAAAATGAAGGCAAAAAAAAACTAAAGAAAAAATCATATGCTTAGTGCTTACCTTTATGTGCTTTTTGTTGATTCTTAATTTCTAATTCTTTTATTTATTAATTTCGAAAGTATTAATTTTTGTCTTTACATGAAACGTCGCCCCTTCCACGTAAGGACGGAATCATACAAATAAGTAAAATAACAATTTTTAATTTATTATCTTACCATTTTATTTACATCTTACTTAGTTACCGAAATTTGATGTTTAAAAACATACAACCTCATTTTCCACGTCATTACAAGATGTATTTTAATAAACGACAAAAAGTAATACGTAAATTCAGATGCAAATTTTTTAGTATCTTACTTCTATTACTTATTCATTTGGAAGCTTTTGTTTTTTATTTAAAAACAACCCTATCCTTTTATCAAACCTAGGGTTTGAATTGCGCAAAATGGTAATGTTGAGTTTGGTGGTTTTTGTATGATTATTATTCGTTCCCAATTTTTTTATTGTGCTTGATTAAGTTTTAAGTTAAAATCATTTTATCCAGCAGATAGACATTCCACTTCTAATGCCAGAACAGACTGGTCAGCCAGTATGATTTCATGGCAGCCATCTTGAATCTACCAACTTGTTATCGTCTGCAAGAGGTTGCAGCCACCATATAAATTAAAATTTTACCCATATCATTGCTTGAATAAACTTTCATCACAAGTAAAACCATTTCAGCGATGGTACGAGTTCAGCTATGTTTGGGCGTGTGCGCTATCGGAATTATTTATAAATGACTCAAAATTCCAAACAATTTCCATATTTCGAGGGAAAAATTTCCGTTTCAAGAGAAAATTTCATGTTTATTAATAAATAAAAAAAATAAAAATTCTAAAATCTAAAAAGAAAAAAGGTTTTTCTATTTGAAAGAACCTTATGTCCTAAAAATGGCTTAAAACTCCTGAAGCAAGCCACTCTGAGCTGCCTCGACATGGACTGTAAGATTGAAATTCTTTAATTTTGACCAAAAATTTAGGGGAAAGACCAAAAATCATCAAAAAATTCGCTTGTTATTTTACTGATTAATTCGAGTGATTCCTGCACTATTCGATCCTTGCCTTATTCGCAAATGGTAATATCAGGGGAAAAAAGATGTAATAAATTACAAAAAAAAAAAAAATCCTAAGATATATATTCATCATACACCAACCACCAGTAATGCGCAGATAATTTTAGGTTAAAATATATTTCTCTATTTAAACTTAATATTGAATTACAATGTTAAAGGGAAAATGCAACAAAATTACAAATAAGAAAATTTATTATATTATTTCCACCAGTACAAACAAGGATTACTAGCATTTCTCGAACTCTTCAGTCTTCTTGGAAGGTGGATCGAGTTCTTTGCATGGACTGACATGTATTTTCAAGGCAGTTATATATGACAGTCGATTAAGAAGCAACGTACAATCAGTGGCCAGCAACATACATTTGGTTGTTTATGAACGTCAGATAGGTTTGCCAGACACGTGCATTTAGTCGGGGTTTGGGGTTGGAGGAGCTTTGCATTCTCAGTAATGTTGGAACAACCAGGTATCTTTCCCATTCCCAACAAAGCTGGTCAAAATATGTAAGGAATGGGGATGGGGTGAAAGGCATCGTCTTGTCCCGGCAAGGTACTTAGCAACGATAACAGATTGAAGGCGCACCTGCATCTGGCTGAGGTTTTTGTCTTCTGCGACAAGCTGCTTCCGGCTCAACTTCTTACACACAAGACATAGTGGCAGCAAATAATCCTGTCTGACTGGAAGCTACAACAATGCTGTCTGGAGTATAGAAGTTATCAGAGATTTCACTCCCAGGCTAAATATAATTTCTTCTCTTTTCCTGAAATAGGGCACCAATGAGCACAAAGAAATGTAGTTTTGTCTGGAACGATATCAGGATCTAAAGTATTTAGAATTATTCGGGTCCAGTTTTTATGGCTCGTTAGTAAATTTCATACTTTTTAATAAAATATCATCTACTTTGTATTTCCGTATAACATGACATAAATATGAAGTATTTTTTAAAGATTATTTTAGAGACGGGAGGTGGCGTTCGTTGGTGGTATAAAACTATATTAGCTCGTAAAATCGCGGTATCAATTTACATAGATGGCCATATTACAGTGCCTTCTTTCACTGGCGTATGTAAATAATACTTTCTAGTATGAACGATTGAATAAAGTCACGTAGAACTGTTAGAACTATAAATATGATCAATTTATTCTTACTTTTCTCCTAATAAGACATGGAACTGGCTGAAAATATAATCTACTTTTAATAATGACCAATTTTAACTGAATATCTGCAATTCACTATGAGTACAAAAAATTTTTTCATAAAATAAATGAATTTCTTGTAAATTTGAAAAGTGTTTATATAACAGCAGACGAACAATATAACAATAATTCAACATGAATTTGGGCTTGGTTTGATGTTTTTCTAGTTTGTATGTAGCCAATATTTTGATAGCGCATATACATATCGATGCAAAACGCCCACAAAAAATAGTACTGTATGCCAAAAGTTGAAGTGAACGGTTCCTTCTCATAGTTGTAATTTTATAGTTAAGTATAACCTTATAGCCTAGTCGCTTTTATAACGTCGCCCAAAATCTTCCAAGAGGATTGAAGGCGATTACAAAGCACATTAAATGACTTATAACTATAATATTTTGTAAGAGAAAAACGGGACTTTATATGTTTTAAGTTGTGATATGGTATGGTATTCGCTGTTCGTGGTAAAATCGCAATATAAAGTGGTTTTACTTAAACCTATATTATTTATTATTATTTTTTTAATTGTATACAGAAATGAACACTAATTACAAACACGGTTATAGGGTAGCTCACGCAGCTCTCTACCAAAATATTTAAAAAAACAACAATTTAAGTGTGGCTGAGCACCAGAGAAACATCGAATTAATATTTATTTTAATAGAAAAACATTTTTAATATAATTTGGGCTTAAAAGACGAAATAAGAAAAAAAAATTAAATAATAAAATTTGTAATTCAAATTGCTGGTTTTCATTCTTAATTTTTTTCTCTGAGATCCAGAAGATTCTCCCCTCATTATTTCGTAATAATACTGTAGGTAGTGATTTTATTTTCTTTTTGGCGTAGCAGTATGACGTTTTAAGAACAACAAAAAACTAAGTTTGCAGTACATTTCGCTAATAAAAGTGCCCTCGTTTCGAAAAAAAATTTTATATTCATTAATACTTTCCATGAAAATTTTGCCGAAGGCTCGTTGTGAAAGTATATGGGGTTTTAAATATTTTATGGTATGTGAGTAAATTATAAGCAATGACTTGCGTAAACAATTAATTTATATGGTGGCAACAACAGTCGACGGACAAATAAAAGAAAAACTACATAAACATTTTCCGAAAGAAGTACATTGGTAACGGCTACAATAGCTAGTCTTTATTCAATATCTACATAAAACTGTATTCAATTAATTGGATTATCCTTTCAGGCCTCTTTCACACCCATCACATTTCATTGTTTATTTTACCGTTTCTATTTTTAATCCCTTTTTATGTCCATATTCTCTTTATAGATGTCTTAAAATGAGAATATTGCGACTTACCGATTACAGTTTTAATAAAATTAATATTCCAATTACTAAAAAACAAATATCGTTGAACTTCTATTTTTATATAGGCCAACTAAATGTTTAATCTGGGTGGGTAACGTTTCGTCAAAATGAGGTAATACGAGACGGAAAAACTTATCAATAACAATCAGGTGTGTTAAAAGATATGTCATGACCTGCAAGTGAAAACTACCATTTGTTTTGCCTATAGTGACTTATAAAACTATCCAGATTTTTAAAACTGCGTCAATTTGCTTCATTGGCTGTGATTTATATATCTATATATACACACACACACATATATATATATATATATATATATATATATATATATATATATATATAAAAGCCTAGTTGTTTGAGCAAGGTTGACACATAACACATGAAAAAAATCCCTTTTGGCGCAGCCTACAGGAGCAGGTAGATTTCGACGTTTATATTTCTTTATGCTGGAAGAAAAGTGACATATTCATTTTAACAACATTACCAGAAAAATCATCAATATCCGCTTAGAGACATTTTACATATTAACAATGGTTTCTTAGTTAAATTTTTTTTAGATGTATCTTGTATCTAATATTTACTATATTTAAATGAATAAGAACAGATTAAATAGTGATCATAGTACGGATTTTATTAATTTGTTTTTAATCGCACAACATTTTTTATCCCCTTGCACCGAGTAAATCTTATAAAAAAATTATTTTCGAGCAAAGGTTTTAGATAAAATATAAGGATTTATACACAGTTCTAACGGAATTAATAGTGTGCCTACTGAGGAAGGTATGGAATTTTTGGTTTTTCAACCCCCCAATTTTTTCCACCCCTTGCAATAATGGTTCGTCGTATAAAAACTTATTTCAGACAAAAATTGTAGATAAAATTAATACTCTTTCAATAAAAAAGATTAGGAATCAATAACGTACATAGTAAGGAAATTATTATTATCTTTAAATATTCAAACCCTGTTTTTTCCACACTTTTTACCAATGGTTCGTCTCATCAAAAATTGTTTCTGCCAAAGGTTTTAGATAAAAATTAAAGGATTTATACACAATTTGAATGGAATTGATATTATTCCTACTGTGGGAGTTATGATTTATTTTGACAACCCAGATTTTTTCACTTCTTGCAGTTATGATTGGTTGTACAAAAAGTTATCTAAGATAAAAAATTTTTGGTATTACTCATAACATTTATTAAACGTTCAAACGGATGTGATACTAATCATATTTTGGGAGTTATTTCGATTTTTCTGTTTTTCTTAAAACCTTAGCCATCTCTGCCCATTTGGTCGGATATCGCCCATTAACGAACTCGACCGAGATTTCATTTATCAGTTTGAAAGTTATTTGTGCAAAATTACGACAGTTATCGTGACTATAAAAGTTTGAATTGTATATATATAAAAATATAAAGGCTAGATAAACTTTTGAGATGACTATTGTTTTGGGGTCTATGAACCCTAAAACGAAAAGCATTACAAAAATTTTCCGGAAGTCGCACCATGCTAACGGCTACAATAGGTAGTATTTCTTTGAGATCTACCTAACAAGGCAACAAAAAAAAACACGTAGGCCTACCACAAAAAGACGCCAATCATTACTTAAAATAAACATATATTTCATTAAACATTAAAATAATGCAAACAGTTTTTTTCTTTTTGTAACTATGACTTGATATTTTAATGGTTCAAATTTGTTCAGTTGGAAAGAATCGATGTCACAAACATAATTTTCATTGTCAATACAGCAGCTTATTAATTGTCCAGTTCTGAGTGTTGTGTAATACTTCTAAATTTGTGGTTTCAAATCTTTAGGGGAATTTGTTAAAAATTTCTTAATAGTAGAGCAAACAGAGAAAACTTTAAAAAGGAATCATGTATTTAAATCTTAGCACTTTACTTTAAATAATTTTTATCGTCGTGATCATACCCAAAATAAATTTGAAAACTGATAACTTTGACAAAATATTTCATAAACACTAATACAAAGTTTAATTATTTTAGCTAATACATTTCCAAAACGTGTTGAGCTCTTTTCCTAAATAGAATGATCAACCACAGAGTAGATTTCCAATTTATATGAAACTAATTCATGCAGTAAACAAAATAGTTGCCTTCATTAGAATTTTTGATCATATTAGAGATGTTTATTTGGATTTAGAAGATATTTATATGATACAAATAGAGCTTGTTGACAAGTAAAAGAATGATTTGTATTTAATTGTTACAAAATATAACCAAAATAATTTCACGCAAAAAAAAAATTGCGGGGAATAAATAACCTGCACACTTTTAAGTATGTATGTTACTGTATTATCTCGTAACTTATTTACCCGTAAGTTTTCACCAATAGTTGCGGCACTTAAAAAAAAATATTTTCATGAAAAATCAAGCACGTAAGCACATATATAGTTGAATGGTGAAAGAACACTAGTATTTCATACAAAAAAATGCGAATTACGCAGATATGTTTCATACAGCATTATATTTTAAGTGGAATGCAGTAAATATTTCAAATAAAAGACCAATGATCAAAGACCATATGAATGCATTTGTAATGCCGCAGGAAGTTTCCTTCACCTCCCACACAGTTATGAGCGCCTAATACCCAGTTCGCCCGAGCACTCCGCATTCGTCCCAACCACCGTGCGGGTCCCACCCACCCCTTGGCCCCCCCCCCCCCTCGGGTCCCCCACCACCCTCAGCCAATGAGAGAGAATTTGGCCACTGCCAATGGGAACAGTGATGTTTCTGCGGGGTCGGACCGAGGCCTGCCAGGAGGTATCGTGGAGGGAGGTCGAAGCAGTGCAGGGGAAACGGTCGGGGTTATGACGAGGTCGGGGAACTGACATAGAGCCGGTATTCGTCGTGAACGTCAATTAAAAACAATATTTACATACTTTTCCTGTTTTCCTAAATTTTGTAAAATTGAGTTTGTATCATTGTCAGATTCCCGCCTTGGTTGATACGGGTGCTACACTCTCGTTGATTAGCGCTAAATTTTTGAATACGCTTTGTCAGCTCGCTCCTCACGTTTCTAGTCGTATTCAGCATGATAAACTTGTGAGCATCTGTGTAGATAACAGTGACGTACTTCCCACAAGTACTACTGTTTTGCTTGAAGCAAAAATTTACAGATTGTCCTGGCATTGGAGATTCTTAATAGTACCACGACTTTCTCATAAAATTATTTTCGAACTTTAATTTTTAGGCAAAACTCGAGCGACGCTTGACATAGCCGCTCATGAGCTTGTTCTGGTTTTGAACCGACTTTCAATATAAAATTGACTCTTGAAAAGAATTTTCCCGGTGTTTCCACTGTAAACATTGAGGAGAATTCCTCTGAAGAGCGGGCCATTAAGGAGTTAATTGCCTCTTTTCCGGGAGTGTTGACCAAACACATTGATATCTTGCCATACAAATTTTATTTAAAGGATGACACCCCTGTTTATTCCAAATATGACAAACCTAGCCCTCCTTAATTTAAAATTATTAAGCAAATTCTTAATAGACTTCTTAAGACTAATGTACTTTCGCCGTCTGTGCTTAATTACTGCACCCCCACCTTTCTTGTACCTAAGAAACCTTTTTTTAATTCCGATTACAACTTTATTCCTCTTAATCATAAGAGTATAAATAACAGATTTAAGTTGCCTAGAGTGGAAATGGCCTTACAGATTTTAGGGAACTGTATAATTTTTTCTGTAATTGGTATTAATTCCATTTTTCATCAAGGCCTTTTAGACACTTTTATCCGCAAGTATACAGCCATCTCTACCCCCTGGGGTATAGAGTTTTATAGAGTTCCTATGGGTGTCAGTTTTGGAAGCCAGGTCTTAATGAGTGTTTTTGAAAACGTTTTGAATGATATTAAATTAAAATTTGCCTTTTATTATTTGGACAACATAATTGTTTACATTTCTAGCTTTGATGAACACATTCTTCACCTACTTGTAGTGTTTACCTGCCTTAGACAGGCTAGATTGACTTTTAACACGGATAAAGTGCCTTTAGACACTAATTCGGTGATGTTTCTGGGTTATGTTATCACTGAAGGTAAACTTCTCATGAATCCCGATAATATCGCTCCGGTTGTCAGTTTCCCCCGCCCCAAAAATCTTAAGGGCGTCCAATGATTTGTATGTTTACTTGGGTATTATACTAGTTTCATTTCGGATTTTCTCAATATTAGGGCTCCACTTAATTTGTTACGTAAAATGAATACAGAATTGGTTTGGACAGAAGATCATGAAAAGGCTTTCAATAGCCTTAAATGGCTTTCATCATCACCACCCGTCTTAATATATCCTATTTATAAGAATAGATTTCCCTTACATGATGATGCTTCATCCTTAGCGCTGGGAGCTCTGTCCTTGGAAATAGGATTGCGTGTTTAGACCTATTGCGTTTGCGAGTGATGCGTTGTCTGGGTGTGAAAGACGGCTTGGAACGTACGAATAGGAAGCCCTTCGATGCCTCTTTGGGGTTGAAAAATTTCAATCGTATTTAGATTGTCAAATGTTTGACCTCTATATGGACAATAAAGCTCAGAACTGGCTTTGTAATCACCCCAATCAATTAGGAAAATTAGGCCTTTGGGGTTGTAGGACTATATAGGTTTCATTTGAAAATTCATTGTGTAAGGGGTGTAGAGAATATTGTCACAGAATCCCTGTTGAGAATGTATAATCCTGATTGTGTTTTGTATATTTTGTCACGCCTAATTTGCACTCAGACATGGTTCACTCGAATGTGTGTAGGAATTTTCCTGAATCCTATTTTAACATTCGTGATTATCAAAGGAAGGACCCATTCTGCAAGGAAATTGAGCGTGATTTATACGCGAGTAAAAATATTCCTTATATTGTTGAGAATGATTTATTGTATTTCACGGGTTCTAGCGGACGTACACGTAAAACAGATGTACCTGCTCTTGTGCGCCCTGTTGTGTTGCGATATTTTCATATGTCGTTTTTGGGTGTGGATGAAACATTTAGGAAAATCGCCGCTCACTTGGCGTGGCCTGAGATTCGTAATGCTTTACTTCAGTTCGTGCGTGGTTGTTCAGACTGTCAAGTCTCTAAACCCCAGCAGTGTGCTAAGGTAGGCTTATATGCCGCCGATCCACACATTTCCCTCTGGCTAGCTGTTAAAATCGATATATTCGGTTCTCTCACCCGTTCTCGCTTGCGGAATAACTTTATACTTGTTGTGGTAAACATTTTCGCTAAATTTGTGTTCCTCCTCCCCCTTCGCGGCATGAAGGCTGCCCCTATAACTAAGACTCTGAGAAGTAATATTTGTAAAGTTTTTAGAACATCCTATATTCTAATTTATGAAAACGCCACTTACTTCTGGTCTGGGTAATTCCGTGATATATGTTTTTAATTGGCAACTAAGCCTGTGTACAGTAGTGCTTATTTCCCTCAAGGAAATCAGGCTGAACGTGTTAATAAAGTGCTTAAAAGCATGTTGGTAGCTTTCCATAGAGACGATCTACGCTGTGGGATAGCGATTTTGTGTTTATAAATGTTAGTTTAAATAGCGCGGTTCACAACGCTTCAGGCTGTGCCTCGTTGGTACCCATCTTGGTTCGTGAAACTATGTACCCTGTATTGAACATTTGAGGCCTCCCGCCCTTGATTGCTTGAATGGATTAGCGCGCTCTAGAGGCAGTCTTAGATAAAATGGCTGGCAATCTGCTACACGTATCTTGGCCATTGATAATTATAACACCACTAGGAGATAGCATAGGTTTTCTGTTGATGATCTCGTGCTATGTAAAAATTTTATGTTGCCTTCCAAGGTAAATCTTATGGGGTCTAACCTCATTGGTCCGTACGTAGACTATACAAAATTGTCCGTTTTCTAGGAGTAAATACTGTATTGCTGTGCAAAGTACGCTCTAGGAGCAAATAAATAAGGCTCATGTTAGCCAAATCAAAAGATTTATTCTAATAATGTTGATGGTTAACTTAGTATATATATAAAGTTTACTATTATATTTGCTTGTGTTTCTTAATTTCCTCCTTCCCTTGACACTCGGTGCTTCGTGCGTGATGTGACGTCTTCACAACAGTGCGCGTACGCCCGTCTGCTCTCGTGGTTTGTGTGAGCTCTGATATCTGTGACACTTAAAGAATCTTGGTCAGCCCTGTGGACAGGGCCCATCCGTAGAGCTGTCAGCCCTTCTTCTCGTCAACCCATGTCGTGTGACCGTTTGAGTCCCGGCCTCACACGACTGGTCTCCATCTTCGCACTGTCTCCTGGGCGTATGATACCGCCGGCCAGTGGACAGTTCCCCGACCTCGTCATAACCCCGACCGTTTCCCCTGCACTGCTTTGACCTCCCTCCACGAGACATCCTGCCAGCCCTTGGTCCGCCCCGCAGAAGGGGTGGGACCCCCCCCCCCGCACCCCCTCCAAGAGACATCCTGCCAGCCCTTTGTCTGCCCAGCTTATGGGGTGGGACCCCCCGCGTGGCGGCAAAGACTCGTAAAATGGCGGGTAGCGAAATGTTTAAGCCAATAGAAAAACTTAATGAAACTTTTATGTTTTCTTAACTGTAAATAATGGAAATAATGCTCATTTTCTTAATTAAAGAATCCGGGAACCACAAGGCAGATGGAGGTAGCAGGAACGTTTGCTTGCCATGATCGTTCCCGCAAGACCTTTTTTTTTCCAGCAGAGGAGCCGAACCAACAGAAGTATCCGGCGCTTAGAAATTGCATGGACGTATACTGCTTGATCGTGCCTACGAGACTTCATTGGTGAAACATTTTACGTTTGATATATTTTAAAATTAAAATATAAATCAACCACACTAGCAGTTTATAAATATATATAACGGTTGTGTATGAAAAAAGGCTAAGGACCAATTGAACCACAGTCGTTAAACAATGTTTTATTAACGACTGTTAAATGTTACCTCTCCGTTTTAAACAACGATTAATCTTTTTCATTTCACCACACTTTTCTTGTGTTTAACTTTCCTCAGGTAGATAAAATGGTTTATCGTTATTAAGGTTCGTTAGAAACTCAATTACAAAGTAGTGGCCATTCTTTTTTGTTTGTATTGAGTTCATAAAAAGCTTTAATTTGCAAATAAAATGTTATAGTTCAGAACAAAACTAGATTATTTTAATTTTGTAAACATACGTTTTATTATGTGCAATTATTTATGTTCATAATAACTTAAGTTTGACAATATCATTGGAGCTGAGATTAGTGACGACTCAGCTGACTATTGTTTGTTACAATAATATCCACTTGAAATGTTCGGCATGGACAGTAAATTTAAGCATAACTTATTTCGTCTAAAAATTACATGAACAAGACTTCAAAATGTTATAACAACTGGAAGTAAATAAGTTTGTAACATTCGAGGTGTCAAGCGTGACCTAAATTTTCCTTACAATATCTGGATGACCAAGCTTCGCTTAGAAGAATCTTATTAAATAAATAGCTAATAACTCGCGTCTTCGCTCTTGCAATTTTAAGAGGGTTGCTAAAATCTTACAATTTAAAAAAGTGTATATATAATTAATTCCCAATATTTGGACTAAATAAACAGACACAATAAATCGTCAGGTGCATAAAACTATATTTTGTAAAATAACCGTTTTCGAAGTAGTTATGGGTATGCTATTTTTAATTTTTAGTAAAGATTAGGTATCGAATTTGAAAACTTATTTTTTAGACTGATCGAGGATATAGTTTACCTTGATGATATTACACTTCCTGCCATTTTATGCGGTAGTTAATTAAAAAATATATTTATTAAACTTACATCTATACTTTTTCAAATACGTTTACGAATCTTTTTCAATGTCACATTCATTTTCTATGGTTGGACCTAAGCTTAGAATAATCAAAGGATCTGACATTTAGACAAATACATCCCGTTTTTAAGAATATTTGATGCAATCGCATCTTTCTTTTAAATGTAGAGTACATGTATAAAGTTTATTATCGAACTTATTAGTTGAATCTTGTTTTTTTTTTTTTGTTATTAACTAAGCAGTAGGCCTATATCCAAATTTTTACCAATCTCTTCTTTCCCACTAGGATACTGATGTAAATATTAAGAATTAAGTAAATGTAGCAATATTGGTTAACCAGAAAAAAAACCAAACCCAGCTTATTTATTAGATTAAAAAAATTTCTTACTTTTTAAAAATAATATTAACCTCTGTTAAGACTGACAAGTGATAATTCGGAGAATGTTGAATAACTAAGGTAGCGTAGGTATGTTCATTTATCATTTCCTTAGGCACAAATTTGTGGGATTTGTTCATAATATATTTTTTTAATATTAAAACAGTAATTGAAATATTTAACCTCTTAAAAAGTTAACTTCTGTAATTTGTAGAAAAGGGTTGATAGTTTTTGCATGCTTGTAAATCCAACCACATAACTTCATTATCTTTAGGGATACGACTTTTATAATAAAAACAAATTCAAATGGTTTTTCACCCCTTTAGTGGTATAATGTGGGAAAAAGATAAACGTTAAAACCGATATAAAATCATAATAACTCATTTGAAAGTTATTCTTGCTCAGTTTTTAACATCTTAATTTGCTTGAATATATGATTTAGTAGACTACTATTAAAACTAACGTGCCCCGTTTCACGCACTGCCTTTGAGGTCGAATATCTAAATATGTTTAAAGTATTCCAGATAATAATTTAATAAAGTAATTCATGTGAAGTTGCTTACAGCCAGCTGTATTTGCTAAGGATATATGAATTTTTCTATATAATAAACATAACTTACTCCCTATTCGCACCATTAAAAATGAAGGCAAAAAAAAAACTAAAGAAAAAATCATATGCTTAGTGCTTACCTTTATGTGCTTGTTGTTGATTCTTAATTTCTAATTCTTTTATTTATTAATTTCGGAAGAATTAATTTTTGTCTTTACATGAAACGTCGCCCCTTCCACGTAAGGACGGAATCATACAAATAAGCAAAATAACAATTTTTAATTTATTACCTTACCATTTTATTTACATCTTACTTAGTTACCGAAATTTGATGTTTAAAAACATACAACCTCATTTTCCACGTCATTACAAGATGTATTTTAATAAACGACAAAAAGTAATACGTAAATTCAGATGCAATTTTTTTTAGTATCTTACTTCTATTACTTATTCATTTGGAAGCTTTTCTTTTTTATTTAAAAACAACCCTATCCTTTTATCAAACCTAGGGTTTGAATCGCGCAAAATGGTAATGTTGAGTTTGGTGGTTTTTGTATGATTATTATTCGTTCCCAATTTTTTTATTGTGCTTGATTAAGTTTTAAGTTAAAATCATTTTATCCAGCAGATAGACATTCTACTTCTAATGCCAGAACAGTCTGGTCAGCCAGTATGATTTCATGGCAGCCATCTTGAATCTATCAACTTGTTTTCGTCTGTAAGAGGTTGCAGCCACCATATCAATTAAAATTTTACCCATATCATTGCTTGAATAAACTTTCATCACAAGTAAAACCATTTCAGCGATAGTACGAGTTCAGCTATGTTTGGGCGTGTGCGCTATCGGAATTCTTTATAAATGACTCAAAATTCCTAACAATTTCCATATTTCGAGGGAAAAATTTCCGTTTCAAGAGAAAATTTCCTGTTTATTAATAAATAAAAAAAAACTAAAAATTCTAAAATCTAAAAAGCAAAAAGGTTTTTCTATTTGAAAGAACCTTATGTCCTAAACATGGCTTAAAACTCCTGAAAGCAAGCCACTCTGAGCTGCCTCGACATGGACTGTAAGATTGAAACTCTTTAATTTTGACCAAAAACTTCAAGGAAAAGACCAAAAATCATCAAAAAATTCGCTTGTTATTTTACTGATTAATTCGAGTGATTCCTGCACTATTCGATCCTTGCCTTATTCGCAAATGGTAATATCAGGGGAAAAAAGATCTAATAAATTACAAAAAAAAATCCTAAGATATATATTCATCATACACCAACCACCAGTAAGGCGCAGATAATTTTAGGTTAAAATATATTTCTCTATTTAAACTTAATATTGAATTACAATGTTCAAGGGAAAATGCAACAAAATTACAAATAAGAAAATTTATTATATTATTTCCACCAGTACAAACAAGGATTACTAGCATTTCTCGAACTCTTCAGTCTTCTTGGAAGGTGGATCGGATTCTTTGCATGCACTGACATGTATTTTCAAGGCAGTTCTATATGACAGTCGATTAAGAAGCAATGTAGAATCAGTGGCCAGCAACATACATTTGGTTGTTTAGGAACGTCAGATAGGTTTGCCAGACACGTGCATTTAGTCGGGGTTTGGGGTTGGAGGAGCTTTGCATTCTCAGTAATGTTGGAACAACCAGGTATCTTTCCCATTCCCAACAAAGCTGGTCAAAATATGTAAGGAATGGGGATGGGGTGAAAGGCATCGTCTTGTCCCGGCAGGGTACTTAGCAGCGATAACGGATTGAAGGCGCACCTGCATCTGGCTGAGGTTTTTGTCTTCTGCGACAAGCTGCTTCCGGCTCAACTTCTTACACACAAGACATAGTGGCAGCAAATAATCCTGTCTGACTGGAAGCTACAACAATGCTGTCTGGAGTATAGAAGTTAACAGAGATTTCACTCCCAGGCTAAATATAATTTCTTCTCTTTTCCTGAAATAGGGCACCAATGAGCACAAAGAAATGTAGTTTTGTCTGGAACGATATCAGGATCTAAAGTATTTAGAATTATTCGGGTCCAGTTTTTATGTTTCGTTAGTAAATTTCATACTTTTCAATAAAATATCATCTACTTTGTATTTCCGTATCTTGATAAACATGAAATAAATATGAAGTATTTTTTAAAGATTATTTTAGAGACGGGAGGTGGCGTTCTTTGGTGGTATAAAACTATATTAGCTCGTAAAATCGCGATATCAATTTACACAGATGGCCACATTACAGTGCCTTCTTTCACTGGCGTATGTAAATAATACTTTCTAGTATGAACGATTGAATAAAGTCACGTAGAACTGTTAGAACTATAAATATGATCAATTTATTCTTACTTCTCTCCTAATAAGACATGGAACTGGCTGAAAATATAATTACCTACTTTTAATAATGACCAATTATAACTGAATATCTGCAAAGATCACTATGAGTACAAAAAATTTTTTTCATAAAATAAATGAATTTCTTGTAAATTTGAAAAGTGTTCATATAACAGCAGACGAACAATATAACAATAATTCAACATGAATTTGGGCTTGGTTTGATGTTTTTCTAGTTTGTATGTAGCCAATATTTTGATAGCGCATATACATATCGATGCAAAACGCCCACAAAAAATAGTACTGTATGCCAAAAGTTGAAGTGAACGGTTCCTTCTCATAGTTGTAATTTTATAGTTAAGTATAACCTTATAGCCTAGTCGCTTTTATAACGTCGCCCAAAATCTTCCAAGAGGATTGAAGGCGATTACAAAGCACATTAAATGACTTATAACTATAATATTTTGTAAGAGAAAAACGGGACTTTATATGTTTTAAGTTGTGATATGGTATGGTATTCGCTGTTCGTGGTAAAATCGCAATATAAAGTGGTTTTACTTAAACCTATATTATTTATTATTATTTTAATTGTATACAGAAATGAACACTAATTACAAACACGGTTATAGGGTAGCTCACGCAGCTCTCTACCAAAATATTTAAAAACACAAAAATTTAAGTGTGGCTGAGCACCAGAGAAACATCGAAATAATATTTATTTTAATAGAAAAACATTTTTAATATAACATGCAGCTTCTATTCCAACAAGTTGCGTTTAATATTATGTAGAGAAAATGTTATTTTGAAAAGCTAATTCACCATCTTTTTTGTGTGTTGTATGACCTAAATATACAATTAATCGTAATCTTCTAAATAAAAACTGTTCACTAATTTGTTACTTAAATTTACAATTTTAGGTGAAAATAATAAATAAACTAGTATGTATTTTGGATAGTGAAAATGTAGAGAAGGCATTTTTACAAAAATTATCTAATTTTTTTAAATATCCTACGGTTATCAAGAATATTGTTTTTTTATAACGACAGTAATCTACAGTAATTTAGAGGTATTTTTTATAAGTGTAAACATTGTAGTCATGCCGTATTAATTCGATGTATGACATGCTTTGTACGTTTCCATGGTACACAATCTTAATACAAAACAGTTGTTTGTGGATCTCATCAATAATTTTGCACTGAATCTAAGCCAAGCTACACATTTCATTCGAACATGCTAGTATACATACACCGGCCGGTGTTGCCAGTGAAGCTGCACTGCATTTTGCTACGCTGGCTAAGAGTCTAATGTTTGAAAGAAACATAGCTGAAATTAACGTATTTGTACAAAATAAAATCTGTTGCGATCGTGCGTTTTTTAAACTAAGTTTCAGTTTAATGTTCAGCAATAACCATAAAGTATTATCCTAAGAAAGAACAGCAGCGGAAGACTTGCACAACACTGAAAATAAAGTGTCGGTGGGGCGTTGCGGAGTGAAACTGTGGTTTTAGGTACCAAGTAATAGTTCTACTAGAAACCAAATTACTATAACTATATAATAAGTAAAAAAACAAAAAACAAATTTCCATCATGAATATTTTTTCATTTGGAAAGAGTTCAAAACAAAAACTATAGCTGAATACATAGAGGAATTAGTTATAATTTTTTTTTTCTTGTTTTGTATTATGAATATTTAAAATATTTAACATCCTATGAATACTATGATTTTTTATCCACAGTATTCAATATAATATAATGATTGCAAAAAAATATTTATCATTGACATAATCTATTTAAAAAGCACTTGCACATGTTGCACTTTGCCCGACATGCGGGGCATATTGCACCATTGGAAGGGCCACATTGAAACATTATCTAATTCTGAATTTCCAGATTCTAAATCTTCTGTGTCATTATCTGCACAGTCAATACACACAAAAAAAGGATTGTTTTTAGCACAGGACCAATGTGACCACATTTTTCACCTTACATTGTACTCATTCTTCATTATTCTTATATATTTCTCCACAGTTCAGACAGTGAGTGTGTTGTGATGATTCTCCGAAGAATCATCACTGAATTCAAGTTTCCTTTTGATTCTTGTTTTCTTCTTAGATATTTTGATGGGCAGGTTTTACTTTTTTGTTTGTTTTTCTTCTTACTCTCTCTTGCGGCTTTTTTCATTTCCAGCAATGTTTTCTCTGGTGTAGATATCTGTGAGAATTGCACATTTCATTTTTTTCCTATTTCGACTGCATACTTGCCGTGGCCCTGCTTCAGGATACGGGCAAACAGCTTGAGGTGAAAATGTTTGCGTTAAATCTCCATAGTCTGATATTTGGACACCGCTGGGCCCAGGGACGATATCTAGTTGGTTATCACTGCCCGAAAACACTTCGTTCACTTCCTTTATTTGACTTATATATTTTTTGTATGCCTTCCTCGGGCAGAGTACGATCTGTTACAAAAGAAGCTGCAAAATCACTGTCTTGAAACTTATCAACATTCAGTGGGAAAATGCCTGCAGCTGAAAATCCTGAAGTAATATTACAAGGTGTGAATGATGTCATGAATTCTTCTTTAATCATACTTGGCAAGTCGTAGATATTAAGAGTTTTTCCTGGAATTATTTTTATCCAGGAATCGACTCCCCTGCTATAGAGTTTCTCGAATGGTCTGTAAACACGAATGTCAAGGGGCTGGAGCCGGTGTGAACAGTGTGGTGGAAATGACAAGAGTACTACACCATTGTCTTTACACAAATCCAAAACTGTAACACTAAGGTGAGAGGAATGGTTGTCTAGTAACAACAATAGAAGTGGATCGTCTTTGTTCGGTTTGGTTTAGGCAATAAAATGTTTCATAAATTGCACAAAACTGTCCTCTGTCATCCATCCAGATCCTGTAGCAGCACCAATGCAACCAGCTGGTCCATCTTGTATGAAGTGGTCTTTGAATTTATTTCTTGGCAAGATAATCATAGGAGGAATAAAGGTTCCCTGTGCAATCACCGCTGCAGCAACAGTTACGAGTTCACCACGTTCTGCTGATGTGACTGTTCCCACTTGTTTGACTCCTTTTCCTGCGACAATTTTATTTGGTTTCAGCACAGTAGTTGCTCCAGATTCATAACAGTTCCAAATTTTTGAAGGAAGTAGCCCTGATGGGTGACGTGAGTAAACATCAGAGAGTTTCTTGTAAAATTCATTCATATTATGCTTTTTAAAACTTGTCATCCTGGCTTAGCTAGTTTCTTCCGGTTGTCTTATTGATAGCTCTGGATGTCTTTTCAAAAATCCACACAACCAGTCCACTCCTGCTGTTTCTTTTTCTGCCCAAGATGGGGGCATTTTTAGTCCATATTTTTTATCACAAAGGTACGCAAGTTGTCTCACTTCCTTAGGGATCAATCCAAACATGATGTCACTGCATCCGACTCGGAAGTGTTGTTCGTTAATACCGCCAAAAAACTGTGTTTTAAGAGATAACAAACTCGGGAAATGTACTAAAGTAGTAAGAAATGGTATTCTATGTGAAAACTGTGACAAATGGTATCACTTCAATAAGTGTCGCAATATAGAGGAAAGAAATATTTCAGAAAATGAGTGGGCCTGTGCCATGTGTGCCACTTGTGTAATACAAATTAATGGATGATGAAGAAAACTACACGGCATCACTGTAGAGGGAGTACAACACAACGCATAACATTTGTGCAACTGTCTCAGACGATAGTGCTACGAAAACGCAGGTGGTCCTTGTCATCCAACTTCTGGAAGAGGTGAGTTCACTACGAGAAGTCATAAATGTACTGCAAATTGAGCTTAAATCTGTCTGACAAAGGTAAAGAAACTGCAGTGAGTCTTCCTTCTCCGTGATTGTGGTCGCAAGTGGTGCGTAAGCGGAAGTTCAGCAAGACAACTTTACCGTGTGATTTTTCCATTCGTGTATCAAATAAGTTTGATGCTCTGAAAAACAGGGCAGAAGAGGCTACCAAACAAGACCACACAATCAAACGCGATTCAGTGAAACACAAAAAGTCAGGTAACATAGTTATCCTTGCTGCCAGTCATGGCAGAGGCATAGCTGGCATGTTGAGTAATGTAATGCCTGAAAAATGTGTATTTGGTATGATTAAACCAGGTGCAAGTATACAAACCGTCCTGGTAAAAAGTGAAAAACTTGGTCATAACGATTCAGCTGTAATCATTGGTGGATCCAATGATGTTTCAAAAATGAAGGTGATAAAGTGATTAATGTGCTGAAACAAAAACAGAAACTTTTTAGTGAAACAAATGTGATATTGTTACAGAACGACTCCCCCCCCCCTCCCGTCCCGTCCCGATCAACCAACTTGGTCGTGTGTTAATGTAGTAGTAAAGGACATAAATAGGAGTATCAACAATGTTTGTAATTTGTTTAAAAATGTTCAAGTTATAGAAACTAGTACATAAGCTAGGAAATTATTTACCAGGCATGGATTGCACTTGAGCCGCGAAGGTAAACAGAAACTGACTACTCTAATCCATAGCTCTACCAAAACAATGTCAGGTGGGGAGTGCATATCCGAAATTATTCCTTTAAGCTTTACTGTACAGGGGAACTAGAGAATGGAACTGAACTAATAAATAATAAATACAGTAAAGCTCGGTTCTCAAACTCAAACACAAGTACTTTTAAAGTTGATTTTGGTGAGAATGTATTCACACTACCTATAAGTACTGACAATGGTAATAAGTTTTTTTCCGAATAACAGAAGTATTATATTTGAAAGATTTGTGCAATTGGAGTGCATGACTTTATGTAGGCTTGATGTAGCCTACATCAAGTCAACAGAAGTATTAATGTAAAGTCCCGGAATTTAATATCTAGGAATAGCAATACATATGGTACACAAACTAAAGATAATATTCTCAATAAACAAGACAAACATAATGCTTCTAACAAACCTATGCGTCTCATATTGCACCAGAATATGCAGTCACTGAGAAACAAACTCACTGATCTCGATTTGTTATTTAACACTACACTGTTAAAAAGTGAAGCAACTAGCTACTCCAAATATTACATGCTTTATTAAACATTGGTTAAATAATGAAGAAATTGCGTTTTACTCAATACCAAATTACACTATGATTTCCAATTATTGTCGAACTGAACCTATAAATGGAGGTAGTTGTATCTATATTCAAATCAAACTTGTATTTGACAGATGAATTATATTATGTATTTATAGGCCACCTGACAGAGACATTGATTCATTTTTTAAACAACTCGATAAAATAATAAACAAAGCATGGAAAACACATTAATACTCTGTGGTGACCTAAACATTGACTTCTTAAAAGAGACTAATGCAAAAAGAAAATAGTGCACATCCTTAATTCATATAACTTAAATAACATAATTAATAAGCACACCAGAATCACTAAACAATCCAGTTCTGCAATAGACTATTTCATTACCAACCTTGACCCAAAATACCTTACAAATAATGTAATGGACTATGGACTCTCAGATCATATGGCTCAGATAGTTAAAGTGCATCAATGACATGTACCTGATTGGAAAAATAAAATAAAATATAGGCGCATTTATAGGCACAATAAAACAATTTTCTTAAATATTTTGGATAAGGAAACTCGATGGACATCGATGAAATGATAACCATTGAACAAAAATTTAAATGCATAACAGAAAAATTAACAATCATCATAAATGCCACATTTCCGTTAAAACACGTTACAACTGACCAAAAACCCAAACCATGGCTAACCAAGGGAATAATTTCATCCAGTAAAAAGCTAAAGAAGACCACACATTTTCAGCAGTATTACAAGGACTACAAAAAAAAATTATAGGAGTGTAATACGACAGGGTAAGAGGATGTATTTACAGAACAGGATAAATCTAAGTGAAAATAAAATGACCACAACATGGAAAATAATCAATTCTGAACTAGGTAGGGACACTAAACTGGCAAAATAAATCAATAAACTAGAAATAAATGGCAAAGTAATACAGGACAGTGAGCAGATTGCTTCAGAATTCAATATGTTTTTCACTAATATTGCTGTACACTAAATTCAACACAAAACAGACAAATAACAGAATCTATTCAAAGTCTGATTCATCATTGTCCCTTTAACAATAAGACCATTTACTTATACCCAACATCAGAAAAAGAAATAATAAAATTTATAAAACAATTAAAAAACTCAAATTCTTCAGATATCTATGGCATATCAAACAAAATGATAAAAGTTTCTGGACATCACATTGCTAAGCAAATATCAAAACTAATGAATGAAGTTTTTCTGGAAGGTATTGTACCATACTGTTAGAAAAAAACAAAAAATACTCCCTGTCTATAAAAAAGGAATTACAACAGATGCAGCAAACTATAGGCCTATTAGTTTACTACCAATTTTTGCCAAAATCTTTTAAAAAGTACTTTACAATAGACTATCACTTTTCTTCAGAGACTGCAATATTTTGAACAATAATCAATATGGTTTTCAATAACATAAATCAACATTAAATGCTATACATAATTTCACTAGTAAAGTTATTAACATTTTGGTCTATATTAATGACCTGACTCTAAACATTCCACAGGCCAACACAGCCGTAACTTATACTGAGAGCTAACATGTTACACATCAGAACATCCAACATCAATTAATGCAAATGAGTCATTGAAGAGAGAAAAAAATTTGCGCTGCGAGGTGAGGTAGAAATCGACAGTGGCAGCCCCAAGTAGCCGAACAATGAAGGCAAGGATGGGATTAGCCTAACTCTCGGCAAGGGAACGAATATCTGAACAAAAATACACGGACAGGTCATGGTCACTAATGTCATGTTTAGATTTACAGGGAATCCAAGAAATAAACCATCCAGCGCTGCGCCTATTTCCTGCCGCTCAAAACAGCTATTAGCCCAGGAAACAAAGAAATAAAAAGGACATATCTGTGAAAAATTTGTGCAAATACGAAATTTTATACATTGGTACAGTTGACTATGCTTAATAACATACCGTTAGTTACTGTTATAGACCTTGTGCGTATCACCGAAAACATGCAATTAAGTTCTATATAACAGCGACTTAAAGCAGTCCCTTAAAATGCTTCCCAATTATGCAGTTTTAAAAGAATTTTTCCAATAACCAATCGGAATAATGTATAAACGCTATTTAACATATTTATGTTAAAAATATTTCGTGTGTTTAGATTAAGGATAGGATTTAATTCAAATTATTTATAAAGTAAGTTTTATATTTAATCTCTACCACCCGAACAGCTAAAAATAAGATTTGCAACGAACTGAAGAGCCCAATGTGAAAAATTTCGGTATAAATATTTTTGCGTATTCTTTAAGCTCTAAGACAGTGTATTGATTGAGAGTCTATCTAAACAGGTTGGTTCACTAGAGTGGACCGAGTTTCGCAGGGGGTTTACACTGCAACGGTTCTAAGCTCTCACGGCCAGCGCGACATTGCGAGACTCATTATTATTTTTGGTATTATTCAGGGACTAGCTAATAACCCGCGTCTTCGATAGCACATTTTCTGAGTATTAATAAAATCATACTATTAAAAAGCTTACATCCAGCATTATTTTTATAGAGATACTAGCTGACCCGGCGAACTTCGTACCGCCTTAGCGTAGCAATGATGCACTACTTTATTTTGTATAGCTGACCTATCTTAGGTATGAGTACCTATTCAATTTGAACTGGAATCTATAATATCCTCCATATAAAAATGAATCCATAATTCCCTGGTATCACTATAACTGAAAAGGACCTTACTAATTTAATTAAATAAAAAACAAAATATATATTGTCAAAATAGTGTTTATTCCATAGGATTCAATAATTCCACTAATGTTTTTACAAATTGCTATTGAACAACTTGGCATTTTTAAGAAAACAATGAGCTCAATACCACGCGCGCTCTATAAATCAACTAATAGTCTCTGTACCCCTCACTGCTTCTCTCTACTCTAATGCTTTTTGATAAACTATATTTTTAGTTTTATGTTCTGGCGCGTAAATAAATAATGTTGATGGTTTTCCGACACGGGAACAGGCGACATATAATTGGCCATGTGAAAAACATGGATTTTCTAGGTTGATGCCACATACACTTAGCGACTGCCCTTGCGATTTATTTATTGACATTGCAAATGCAAGCCGCACTGGAAACTGTAAACGCTTAAAGCTGAATGGCATGTCGTTCGGTATCATAGCGATGCGTGGGATTAAAACATCTTCGCCTTTGTACTTCCCTTTCAAAATTGTGGCTTCGATGACATTGTTCAATAATTTCTTCACCGCAAGCCGGGTGCCATTACACAGACGTGGCTGGTTTATGTTCCGTAACATAATAATTACTGATCCGATTTTTAATTGCAGATTATGAGGTGGTAAGCCGGGTAATTCAAGCGAATTTAAAAATTCTGTTGGATAATTGACAACTTCATCTTCATTAGTAACGGAATCAACTGATTTGTAATTCTTCAATTCGCCAGCTATTTTCTCTTGAATCAGAAAATTCATTTCGTTCACGTCAACATTTTTTGCAGCCAATATAACACGTTCGCTTAACCAAACGTGATTTACGTAATTTTGAGCAATGTTTGGGAAAACCATCTCCATGAGTTCGGTCTTTGATTCACAAAAGTTACAAAAATTGGTAGGGAATGTAATGTATCCAGATGATGTATCAACAGCAATATTACCATTACCAATATCGAGCAGCTGTTTGGAAAAAAGTTCTCCAGACTGGTCTCCTTGCAATTCGACTCTCATGTTTATACTCAATTTAAGTGTTTTAATGTATTTCCATAAAATGGACGACTTCAAACATGCATTTAGTTCATCAGCTGGCGTTGAGCGTGGAACAACTGGCAATATTTGTCGAAAATCACCTGCCAATAGTATCATTGCACCACCAAACCGGTTTTTGTTATTTCGTAAATCTTGCATTGAGCGATCTAATGCCTCCAAAGATTTTTTGTGTGCCATCGTGCATTCATCCCAAATGATCAATCTGGTTTGCTGCAGCACTTTGGCCATGGCAGAATTCCTCGAAAGGTTGCAAGTTGGAGTTTCATTTATTTGAAGGTTTAACGGCAACTTGAGAGCTGAATGAACTGTTCGACCGCCTTCCAACAACGTAGCTGCAATACCTGATGAAGCTAGGGCTAGTGCAATTCCATTTTGCGATCGAATCGTGGCCAAAATCAATGATAACAAAAACGTTTTTCCAGTTCCACCAGGAGCATCTAAAAAATAAAATCCACCAGTTCCATCGTTCACTACTTTCATGAGCGTATTGTAGGCATATTTTTGTTGTTGATTTAAAAGGGGAACTGTTATATCAACCATTTCTCGTAATGTTTCAGAATCGTAATGAGCTTCGCGTCTCAATTCTTGATCAAATGAGTCGTGCATTGGGCGATTGGGTGCTATCATTCCTATTTGTGTTAATACTTTGTTGGTAAGCATCAAGCACATGTCCTCAATTAAAATTTATGCTTCATTGTGAATTTCTTCGTTCATTTGTAAATCTGCATTCGATGTTCTAAGACGCATCTGATGCAATATATCTTCCGCCATATGATCTTTGTATTTATGCCATAAATCAGTCGGTGTTGATGGGAAGCATGTAGACAAAATTATAGAAAATAATGTTCGTATTTGTTTAGCATTTGACAAAATCACAGCATCTTCGAGAGTGTGGTCCCAATGAGTGTCATTTTCTAACAATCCCAAATGTTGACAGGCTTCTCTGTATGTGCCACACAATAGACCATTAACAGTTCGCAGATGTTGGAATGATGTTGGACCACGAACATTTACTAACAGTAAACGCAAATAAAAACACTCGTCTTGACTGGGATGGACTGCATAAAGACGGCCTAGTGCATCGGTGGAAAATACTTGTGGATAACCTGGAACTGGCTGTCCTCGTTTACGTCGTTGGAATTTTTTTGATGATTGATTCCAGGTATAATATCTTGGCATTTCGGAGTAAAGTAGCGTTCTGGCAAAATCATCATTCTGGCACATTTCAATGAAGCTGGTTAATGTTGTCGATGGTGGCCTGTCAACTCGTTGTAATACGTTTGCATCTGTAAAATACACCCGTTGACCATTTTCCAAATTTACGGCCAAGTGAACAACAGTAGGGTGTCGTTCATGTATAGGAAACGAAAATATACGCCACATGCCTTCGTTACTACTAACATAGCGACCCATTTGATATTGAGTGACTTCATCATTTGAATTTTCGGCAGCAACTCCGAAGACAGCCATATCACTACCTTTGTTCACACACTTGCAAATGTATTTAATAGATTTTACGGAATGGCAAAATTCGACGTTTATGTGTGCTTTATATGCCTTGCAGAGTAATAGCGAAAACGGAACAACCCAACGATTATCAACTTCAATGTCCTGTCGATTTAATTTGACTATTGTTGACTTTCCATTGTCATCAATGGATCGGCGGCGATAAAGTGGATATCCATCATTTCCAGTAATAGTTTCTGCTACTAATTGTCTTGGGTAGCGTTTTGAACATTTTCCTTCAACCATACATGGAGAGTTGGGATTTAATATTCCACATGGACCATGTATCATATTTTTTGTAATAACCTCATGTAACAGTGGGTCTTCATTATAATCGGGAATTTCTGCTGATATCACATGATCAATTTCATTCGGTCTTATCCTCTCAACCAACCAAATGAGGATATGTGCATGTGGTAATCCGCGTTTTTGCCACTCAACTGAGTACATCCAACAGCGCGTCTCGCCGAACACGCAATGCTTAACAATAAAATCCATGAGTGATTTTAATTTCATTTTTAACACCCTTGCAGTGATATCGTGGCGATCAATGGGTGATTGGCTAGTAAATAATTCTTGTTGAATTTCTGTCCACTTTGGATTGCATGTGAATGTGATAAACAAATCTGGTGTGCCATAATGTCGTACATAGCACATAGCATCTTGAGCATATTCATGCATATGACGCGGACTTCCGACGTATGTTGCTGGGAGAATAGTTGTTCTGCCAACATTCTGTGCATTTCCATCAGCATTAATGGCATCCCGAAGATGAATGTATTCCTCGGAACGGAGTTTTGCCTGGTTCAACCTGATAAATGTCAATCGTTCAGTTTCAACTTTCACATACATATCCACAGCGTATTGGTGAAATAGACGCCGACATTTTAAGATGTGATTGTCCTCATTTTCCCGAACCATCATTCTGTATGAATAATAATTCATTGAACTAACTTTTTTGTTCGTGTCAGCACCTGTAAACAATTTTTTGTGTTAATAATATAAATTTTAAGTTAGTAAACATATATTTTAATGTAGTAAACATATTGTTAACAATTTACCTGTAACTGGATTTATCATCTTCATTGAAAAATGATAGCCGTCTTCACCTTGCCAAAATAAGATAGGATATTGTAAGGCATCATATGATCGATGTGTTTCAGACACACGCTGAAGCTGATTGTTCCGCCGATGTAAAACAATGTCTCGGTTTTCTAAATTTTCACCCACGACAACAACAGCCACTTCATCAATTGTTGGCGCATTAAAACGTCCAGCATGTTGTCCTGCAGGCGCCTTATCGGCTCTGATGACAATTTTGTGATTATCTGATGGCATGCGGTCTAATGCAGTTGTGAATAATGCAACTAATTCATTGTGTTGATGGAAAAATGTTTGAAGTTGTTCCACAATGGATCTTTTCACTGAGTTGTTGTGTGCGCAACGCTGATCGACTTCTCTAGCTGAATTGCCCATAAAATATATTTGCAAAAATTTATAGTCTTCATCAGGCATTGGCAATAAGGAACCTGTTCGATGATATATTTGACCCTGAATTTGCAAAAATATAAATATGTATATAGGTTATTGTATAGCAAATTGTAACACCATGTGGCTGGAAAAATATTGCCACAATACTTTACATCATTTTTTCAAATTAAAACTACTTTAAACCTCGACATTGAACAGCCTTCAATGGCAGCTTTAGGTAATAGTCTTTACCAAGTATTGGAACACCTTGCTCATGCCACTATGAAATACAACATGTTATAAAATGTTGCTGATTAAGTCATTTGATTATAGACTATTATTAAGTATTTGACTTATTGCTTACAAAATAAACACATCACTGGCTCAACATATTTTGCACCAGCTACATGGTTGTAAAACTAAAAAAATTGTTTACCATTATACTTACTTACTTTGAAAGTAGGCATAAAATTGTCTCGAATAACTTTTGTTGCTCCAAATGATGTCATTTGAAAGCAATTATTGTACTGCTGGATATGAGACAAAAAATGATAAGAATCTTGGCCAATTCCAGAAACCAATGAATGTAGTGGCTCTGGAGGCGGTACAAATGGCGTGAATTTGACTTGGCCGCTGGCGCAACACAATCCAGGGGCTTCATTTTTAAATTTCAATGCCTTGCAATGTGGACACACAATATTCATTAGTCCAATAGCAACAATTTGCTCTGAACTGTAATCAATTGCCACATTATAACTGAATGCAGCTCTGTGGGGATTAAACACAACATTCCTATCTTGATATCGATTCCGTTCAAGTTCATTTCGCGCTTCGCGTTGCTCATCACTTTGATTTGCTCGTATATTTCTTTGACTTGCCGTATTTCGAGTTCTGCGGCCTAAGCTTGTATGTCTGGTTTGTGGCATTGTTAAAAACGAAAATCCAACTGAAAATAAAAAGCTCTCATACATTTTCTGTATAACCATGTATACCAAATTATAGTATTGTGTAGTCACCAAAAAGTTCTAAAAATCAATATGAAGCTGTGAACTTACCATGATTAACAAACACTTATTAGCAAACAAAAATCTTCTTAGTCTTTAAAACAATTATATGTCAAACGACATAAATTTACATTAAAAAAGTTCAAAAATGAAAATTCAACTGTAAATTAAAGAAAACGGTTGTATTCTTCTTTATAAGTAAGTATATCACACAAAAACAAACATAGAAAATGTTTACATAATGTATTGATTTGTTTTTCTATTTTTAAACTGCAACACAGTAATAACGAATTATGGCATGACAATGGCCTAGGCAGAATGTACACAGCCAGAATAGCCTGCGCCAGCAGCTCTGTACCGAATGTACCGGTACAATATGTAGTAAAACGTTAATGTTGATAAATATTTCCTAAACGATACAGTTTCTTTACATCCTCTTTGAAGATATTTGCAGCAAACATTCTGTCAATTCTATGTCAAACGTCATAAGGTTACTTTAAAAATATTTATATTGTACAAAGTGTTGGGTTAGTTTGGAAATAATTTTATGTATGGTGGTTCAGTATTCTTAAATTTTCTAATTTTCCGTTAAATTTTTTCTTTCATAAGAACCTTCTCGTGACAATAACAAACACAACAAAAAAAGAATTAGTGAAATCGGTTCAGTCATTTACGCGTGATGGCGTGACCAAGGGAAATAGGAATTCATTATTCTTAAATTTTCTAATTTTCCGCACAATTTTCTTAATTTTTTCTTTCATAAGAACCTTCTCCTGACCATAGCAAACACAACAAAAAAAAATTAGTGAAATCGGTCCAGCTGTTCACGCGTGATGCCGTGACCAAGGAAAACGAGTTTCATTTTTATATATATAGATAACGTTTTATGATTAAACATAACTGAACCCTTTTCCCCACGCTTAAAAGACGAAATAAGAAAAAAATTAAATAATAAAATTTGTAACTCAAATTGCTGGTTTTCATTCTTAATTTTTTTCTCTGAGATCCAGAAGATTCTCTCCACATTATTTAGTAATAATACTGTAGGTAGTGATTTTATTTTCTTTTTGGCGTAGCAGTATGACGTTTGAAGAACCAAAAAAAAAAAAAACTAAGTTTGCAGTACATTTCGCTAATAAAAGTGCCGTCGTTTCGAAAAAAATTTTTATATTCATTAATACTTTCCATGAAAATTTTGCCGAAGGCTCGTTGTGAAATTATATGGGGTTTTAAATATTTTATTGTATGTGAGTAAATTATAAGCAATGACTTGGGTAAACAATTAATTTATATGGTGGCAACAACAGTCGACGGACAAATAAAAGAAAAACTACATAAACATTTTTCGAAAGAAGTACAGTGATAACGGCTACAATAGCTAGTCTTTATTCAATATCTACATAAATCTGTATTCAATTAATTGGATTATCCTTTCAGACCTCTTTCACACCCATCACATTTCATTGGGTTTTTTACCGTTTCTATTTTTAATCCCTTTTTATGTCCATATCCTCTTTATATATGACTTAAAATGCGAATATTGTGACTTACCGATTACAGTTTTAATAAAATTAATATTCAAATTACTAAAAAACAAATTTCGTTGAACTTCTATTTTTATATAGGCCAACTAAATGTTTAATCTGGGTGGGTAACGTTTCGTCAAAATGAGGTCATACGAGACGGAAAAACTCATCAATAACAATCAGGTGGGTTAAAAGATATGTCATGACCTGCAAGTGAAAACAACCTTTTGTTTTGCCTATAGTGACTTATAAAACTATCCAGATTTTTTAAACTGCGACAATTTGCTTCATTGGCTGTGATTTATATATCTATATAAATATATATATATATATATATATATATATATATATATATATATATATAAAAGCCTAGTTGTTTGAACAAGGTTGACACATAACACATGAAAAAAATCCCTTTCGGCGCAGCCTACAAGAGCAGGTAGATTTCGACGTTTATATTTCTTTATGCTGGAAGAAAAGTGACTTATATTCATTTAAACAACATTACCAGAAAAATCATAAATATCCGCTTAGAGACATTTTAAATATTAACAATGGTTTATTAATTAAATTTTTTTTAGAGGTATCTTGTATCTAATATTTACTATATTTAAATGAATAAGAACAGTTTGAATAGTGATTATAGTACAGAAATTATTAATTTGTTTTTAATCGCACAACATTTTTTATCCCATTGCACCGAGTTCATCTTATAAAAAAATTATTTTCGACCAAAGGTTTTAGATAAAATATAAGGATTTATACACAATTCTAACGGAATTGATAGTGTGCCTACTGAGTAAGATATGGAATTTTTGGTTTTTCAACCCCCCAATTTTTTCCACCCCTTGCAATAATGGTTCGTCGTATAAAAAATTATTTCAGACAAAAATTGTAAATAAAATTAATATTCTTTCAATAAAAAAGATAAGGAATCAATAACGTACATAGTACGGAAATTATTATTATCTTTAAATATTCAAACCCTGTTTTTTCCACACCTTTTACCAATGGTTCGTCTCATCAATAATTGTTTTTGACAAAAGTTTTAGATAAAAATTAAAGGATTTATACACAATTTGAATGGAATTGATATTATTCCTACTGTGGGAGTTATGATTTCTTTTGACAACCCAGATTTTTTCACTTCTTGCAGTTATGATTGGTTGTACAAAAAGTTATCTAAGATAAAATTTTTTGGCATTACTCATAACATTTATTAAACGTTCAAACGGATGTGATACTAATCATACTTTGGGAGTTATTTCGATTTTTCTGTATTTCTTAAAACCTTAGCCATCTCTGCCCATTTGGTCGGATATCGCCCATTAACGAACTCGACCGAGATTTCATTTATCAGTTTGAAAGTTATTTGTGCAAAATTACGACAGTTAGTCTATCGTGACTATAAAAGTTTGAATTGTATATATATAGTAGATATAGATATATAAATATAAAGGCTATATCACTTTTTGAGATGACTATTGTTTTGGGGTCTATGGACCCTAAAACGAAAAGCATTACAAAAATTTTCCGGAAGTCGCACCATGCTAACGGCTACAATAGGTAGTATTTCTTTGAGATCTACCTAACAAGGCAACAAAAAAAAAACACGTAGGCCTACCACAAAAAGACGCCAATCATTACTTAAAATAAACATATATTTCATTAAATGTTAAAATAATGCAAACAGTTTTTTTTCTTTTTGTAACTATGACATCATATTTTAATGGTTCAGTTTTGTTCAGTTGGAAAGAATCGATGTCACAAACATAATTTTCATTGTCAATACAGCAGCTTATTAATTGTCCAGTTCTGAGTGTTGTGTAATACTTCTAAATTTGTGGTTTCAAATCTTTAGGGGAATTTGTTAAAAATTTCTTAATAGTAGAGCAAACAGAGAAAACTTTAAAAAGGAATCATGTATTTAAATCTTAGCGCTTTACTTTAAATAATTTTTATCGTCGTGATCATACACGAAATAAATTTGAAAACTGATAAATTTGAAAAAAATATTTCATAAACACTAATACAAAGTTTAATTATTTTAGCTAATACATTTCCAAAACGTGTTGATCTCTTTTCCTAAATAGAATTATCAACCACAGAGTAGATTTCCAATTTTTATGAAACTAATTCATGCAGTAAACAAAATAGTTGCCTTCATTAGAATTTTTGATCATATAAGAGATGTTTATTTGGATTTAGAAGATATTGATATGATACAAATAGAGCTTGTTGACAAGTAAAAGAATGATTTGTATTTAATTGTTACAAAATATAACCAAAACAATTTCACGCAAAAAAAATTGCGGGGAATAAATAACCTGAACACTTTTAAGTATGTATGTTACTGTATTATCTCGTAACTTATTTACCCGTTAGTTTTCACCAATAGTTGCGGCACTTAAAAAATAATAATTTTCATGAAAAATCAAGCACGTAAGCACATATATAATTGAATGGTGAGAGAACACTAGTATTTGATACAAAAAAATGCGAATTACGCAGATATTATGTTTCATACAGCATTATAATTTAAGTGGAATGCAGTAAATATTTCAAATAAAAGACCAATGATCAAAGACCATAGGAATGCATTTGTAATGCCGCAGGAAGTTTCCTTCACCTCCCACACAGTTATGAGCGCCTAATACCCAGTTCGCCCGAGCACTCCGCATTCGAGTCCCAACCACCGTGCGGGTCCCACCCACCCCTTGGGTCCCCCCCCCCCTTCGGGTCCACCACCACCCCTCAGCCAATGGGAGAGTATTTGGCAACTGCCAATGGGAACAGTGATATTTCTGCGGGGCGGACCAAGGGCTGCCAGGAGGTATCGTGGAGGGAGGTCGAAGCAGTGCAGGGGAAACGGTCGGGGTTATGACGAGGTCGGGGAACTGACATAGAGCCATACATGTCTACAGCCTCCGATAAACCTCTGATGTCATCATGGATAATGTAATTTTGGATTATGACGTCAATGTTGCAATTTCCGTTATGGCCGCCATCTTTAAAATCTTTATTAGTTATCCAATTTTAATGAAAATATTTAAAATTAATAAAAAAAATTAATACAATTTAATAAAAATATTAAAAAAACAAATATTTATGACATAGAACTTGGAGACCTCGGTTCGAACCCGGTGAGGGCAAAAAAAAATGGCGACCGATCCTTCCTTCATGGTGGCTGCTGGCAGACTGAGCCCCACCACTTTTTTCATAACATATATATCATCAGGTAGTATGACGTCATGTCCACCATCTTGAAAATCCGTAATTTTTATGTTAGAAAATCGGGAAAATTTTTAAAAGTCATAAATAATTAATCAATGAAATTTAATAATAAAAATTTAATAAAATATTACATAAAAACCACTGTTGCACATAAAGTTACGGTCGTCATCTTGGATTATATAAATGTTGCATGTTTCGTTACGCCCGCCATATTGTATTATATTAATGTTGAATGTTTCGTTACGGCCGCCATCTTGGTAATTTTTAATTATTTAGCTAGAAATTCAAGTAAAATTACAAAATTCATTAAACTAATTTATAATCAATATACGGATTGATTCTATCGATTCCTGTCCTTGGTTATATCCCTGGACGATGCAAAAAAAAATAATTTTATATAAAAAATAATAACTTCAATTAATCATGTTCAAAATCCTAAATGAGGCTTAAAATCATCTACTAACATCATCCTGTAAGTCATTACGACCGCCATCTTGGATATTTGTATTTAATGACTTATAAATTCGGGAAAAATTCCAAAATTCACCGAAAATTAACTATTTTATTTACATATTAAATCTTTGGATTCCTGTCGTCGGTTTGCTTCTTGACCAGTGTCAAGTGCAACTTAATATTAAATAAATTTAATATTCTGTTTTCCATTACCTTTCGTGGAATTTATTAATAATTCACTCTACGAAAAACAAACTCAAGACAATATACCTGTCCGACGAATTAAATACGTTGTCGCATTACCTAACAGGAAAGCCTAGTTTTTCGATACTTAGATTACCTCTAAAATGTTCACGTACAAAGCCGTACATACATATAGACTAAACGTCTTTGGACCACGAGACCGGCTCATAAACAATGTTAGACATATAGACCTGTCATTTATGAACCTCTCGACCTTCTTCATCGACAGCTAATTATATTCAATTAAACCAACGTAACATGTTTTTACGCTTACAAGAGGACCAAGAATTCCATCAAAAAGGAAGCACATTTTGGAAGCAGAATCAAAAAGGCAGCACATTTTGGAAGCACAATAAAAAAGCAGCACATTTGGAAGCACCATCAACAAAAAGGCAGCACATTTGGAAGCACAATCAATCAACAAAAAAAGGAAGCACATTTTGGAAGCACCATCAACAAAAAGGAAGCACAATAAACATAAAGGAAGCACAATCAACAAAAAGGAAGCACATTTTTGAAGCACAATCAAAAAAGCAGCACATTTGGAAGCACCATCAACAAAACGGAAGCACAATCAACAAAAAGGAAGCACATTTTGGAAGCACCATCAAAAAAAGGAAGCACATTTGGAAACACAATCAATCAACAAAAAAGGATGCACTTTTTGGTAGCACCATCAACAAAAAGGAAGCTCAATCAACATAAAGGAAACACATTTTGGAAGCACAATCAAAAAGGCAGCACATTTGGAAGCACCATCAACAAAACGGAAGCACAATTAACAAAAATGAAGCACATTTGGAAGCACAATCAAAAAGGCAGCACATTTGGAAGCACAATCAACAAAAAGGAAGCACATTTAACGAAAAGGACGCGCATTTCGAAGCACAATAAAAAGAGGAAGCTGTGTTTAGATAACTAAGTCCTAGTTATATTTCAGAATACATGAAATGAATCATTAAATTTTTACTTTAAATATTTAATTTATTCCTCAACATTGTACATATGCAAGTAAAATAAGCCATTAATGCATGTAGCCAGTTTTCCTCAGTTCTTTTAATATGAAGGATATTTCTTTGATGCACGAATAGTTTCCTACACAATGCCAGCCATGTAGAAGTCTTAGCCGGTCAACCAATATGTTTGGATCTTTCCATGATGTGTTATCACTCTCTTCTGCTACCATCTTCCTTGCATGTTTATTATAAATACTTTTAATATCACTATCGTCCCAGTGATCCTAATAAGCTTTATCAGATTTATTTATTATAACACGTCGTTTCCATCGTTTCGGTCTCAGGACACCGTCACAGTCTTCGAACATGTCAGCTTTAGGTGTTTCATCACAGTCTATGCCTTTGTCAACAGCCTCAGAGTCACTGTAGCCATCACTGTAGAAGGCGTCTTCACCAAGATTACCGTAAGAATTCGATATCGATGATTTCGAAGTTTCTTCATAGTCTTCATGCTTCATTTTCAGGAGTTCATCATTTTTACAAAGTAGGAAATATCTACTTGAATTCGACTGAAATGTATTCTCACTTTTCACGTTAAGGATACTTCCACTGTCTTCGTTCTTCCATAAATAATCTACGTCCTTCAATTTAAGTTGTTTGTCGTGATCGGAAGAGCCACGAACATAATCTCTCCCAAGACAAGGAAAACTATTGTCGTAATGCTGATCACTCTTCTTTAGACTAGTAGATCCATCGTTGTCCTCTAGCTTGTACGCAGGCTTGGCGTTACAAGTTCTGTCATGTTTTTTAAGCTCTCTCTTCGCGTAAACGACTTGCTACATCGAACACAACTTATCATATTCCGTAGTGGATTTTTAACACAGTCATTATTCTCATGTTGTCTTCCATTCTTTCTCAAGATAAATTCTTTGCTGCAAAACTTACACCTGTGTCATTCGATACAGGGACAGACACCGAATCAGGATTCATATTAGTTACTTTGGCTTATGTTAGATGCAGACTGAAAGTTTTCAAATTGGAGCCTTTACTTAAATAGAATTTGTTTAATATTTCATTAGCGAGAGTAAAGTTATCTTATCCAAAGCAACTTGGAAGTAGTTCTGCTTGTCAACAACAATTGACACAATATTTTACTTGCCGGTAAATATTATTTATTTTATGTGGGATGCGTGATGCTCACTAACGTTCGCAAAAGATGGAAGGCTTCGCTAGACACCAAGGATAAGGAAGTTCGTCCTTCGTGATAGTGTTTCTCATCCATCTTGTAACATATTATCGGACTGAGTAATTAATTTATTTTAATTCCACATGATAAAAAATATTACAAGCGCTGATTTAGTAGCAGAAATTCACAATTTAATTACAACTCTGGATAAAATGGCATGTCTCATTAGGTAAACAATCCTTCATGCAGAGATCGGTTCTTCATAAATAACCAGAAGCATTTGGAGAAACCACAGGAATAATCAGGAGCACACAGAGAAAACCATCAAAATATTGACAAGAACAATCGGGAGCATATGGAGAAAACCATAATAATATTGACAAGAATAATCGGGAGCACACGGAGAAAACCATAATAATATTGACAAGAATAATCGGGAGCACACGGAGAACACCATTACACGTTTGACATATCTACAGAAAATCACAGAAAACCATTTATAATAAAAATAAAAAATTAAAAAAAAATTACAAAAAATTCTGCCTGCTTGTGCTAGAACTCAATCCTTGTTCTACAAATGAGAAGTTCACAAGCAGGCAGAAGTTCGTGAGGTTCAGAAATGACTGATCTATACGTCTGACATTGTTTATGAGCCGGTCTCATGGTCCAAAGACATTCAGTCTATATGTATGTACGGCTTTGTACATGAACGTTTTAGAGGTAATCTAAGTATCGAAATACTAGGCTTTCCTGTTAGGTAATGCGACAACGTATTTAATTCGTCGGACAGGTATAATGTCTTGAGTTTGTTTTTCGTAGAGTGAATTATTAATAAATTCAACGAAAGGTAATGAAAAACAGAAAATTAAATTTATTTATTATTTAGTTACACTTAACACTGGTCAAGAAGCAAACCAACGACAGGAATCCAAAGTTTTAATATGTAAATAAAATAGTTTTTTTTCCGGTGAATTTTGGAATTTTTCCCGAATTTATAAGTCAATAAATATAAATATCCAAGATGGCGGTCGTAATGACTTATAGGATGATGTTAGTAGATGATTTTAAGCCTCTTTTAGGATTTTGTACATGCTTTATTTAAGTTATTATTTTTTATATAAAATTAATTTTTTGCATCGTACAGGGTTCGAACCAAGGACAGGAACTGATCGAATCAATCATTATATTGATTATAAATTTGTTTAATGAATTTTGTAATTTTACCCGAATTTCTAGCTATATAATTACAAATTACCGAGATGGCGGCCGTAACGAAACATTCAACATTAATAGAATACAATATGGCGGTCGTAACGAAAAGTGTAACGATGACATCGTACTCAACCAAGATTGCGGGCATAACGAAACATGTAACATTAATATAATCCAAGATGACGACCGTAACTTTATGTGCAACAGTGGTTTTTATGTAATATTTTATTAAATTTTTATTATTAAATTTGATTGATTAATTTTTTTATGACTTTTAAAATTTTTCCCGATTTTAAAACATAAAAATTACGGATTTTCAAGATGGTGGACATGAAATCATACTAGCGGTGGGGGTCAGTCTACCAGCAGCCACAATGAAGGAAGTATCGGTCACCATTTTTTTTGCCCTCACCGGGTTCGAACCGAGGACTCCGAGTTCCATGTCATAAATATTTTTTTTTTAATATTTTTATTAATATTGTATTAATTTAATTTTTTCATCAGTTTTAAATTTGTGTCCATTAAAATCGGATAACAAATAAAGATTTTGAAGATGGCGGCCGTAACGAAAATTGCAATGGTGACATCATAATCCAAAATTACATCATCGATGATGACGTCAGAGGCTTATCGGAGGCTGTAGACATGGATGCTTATGCCTCAACATGGTCATTTCTAGCTGCTGGGATTTTTAAGGTCTAAAAACGGTAAATTTTCCCTCGAAACGGGAATGTTTCCCTCGAAAAGAGAAATTATTATTTTTTCAAAATTTTTGAGGTTTTTTTTGGTGGAATTTATTTCCCAAAAAATAGAAATTTTGGTGAATTTAAAGGAATTTTGGCAAATTTAGGCAAATTGTGAATAAATTTTGGCAAAAATTTGAAGGTTAAAGGTCAAGGTAAAGGTCAAAGGTAAAGGTCATGGCCATCCAAGATGGCCACCGTGACGTCACAATCCAAAATGGTGAACGGCTTATCGGCTTAACAGCCTTAAAGCCTGGCGCAGGACCACCATTCATATACTACTAATACTTCAGAAGCATTTTTGAGGAAAAACGGAAATTTTGAAACGAAAATTACAAGATGGCAGCTGGTCATTGACAAACTCCCCCTCCCTCACTCAGCCAAAAGTCTGCCTCATGAATAAACGAACCCTACTACTGACACTTATATAGGTAGGGTCACTTTGTCTGCAAAACATTTCGAGACTAGCTGTGTCAGAACACTGTAGCATGGACTGTGCTTTTTGATTGGTTGATTTTCAAAGAAACGCATGTCTACCGCCGGCACACGAAACACAGCAATTTTTTGCGGAATCAAACGCGCCCTGAATGGCATGGCCAAATAAGGCAATGGCTTCTCTTCCAGATGGCCGCCAATCACTAGATAAAAACTGCTGACGCGGTCATAACTTATTACAATCTAATGACTTTTTATTTTTTTGATAAACACTTGCCGCTATATAAAGGTACCTAATGTGTGACGTTTCTAATGTTGATACCTTTGAGCTCGTTAATATTGATGGGCCTAGCCAGATATAGTTTGTAAGCATTGCAAGCAATACAGCTATAGTCAACAAACGTATGTTTTTAACTTTCATTGGTTCTGAGTCAATGCTAGTCAAATTCACAATTTTCTGTTTATTGATATGTATGATGTAAATAAAATTAAGCACCTGTCTAACTGAAACAATAGTCATTTAATATTAACACTATAGATTAAATATAACGATGACACGATTAACAATGACGACTATCACGCACCTTTTACATTTTCAAATAATGTTAATTGTTTCATAGATGATATTTTTTCTATGAAAAATTACAAATATCTTTAAAGTTTATTTTTCACCCTAAGAACAAACCACTAAGTTTTGCATTATGGAAAAAATAATTTTCCCACGTGGACATTTTTTGCTGAAATCCTTGATTCACTAATTTAATTTGTATCATTTCAGTTGAAAGGCAGTTGTGGAACGATATTTATTTCTTATAGCATGATTTATGAATACTCTCTTTTCCGCGTACCACATAAGGGCCTGCCCAGGCACACATAGATACGATGCGCAGAGCTTCAGGAAAAACAGCTCGATTTGTAAACTGCTCAAGATATCCGAGTGGGTTCTGTTTACAAATGCATTTAAGAATTTTCTGAGGGCCAAAAAGTATTTCTGATTCAGGATTAAACTTTTGAACTGTATTTTTAGGAGAGTTAAAATGGCTAAAAGGCATGTTTTATTAGTAATTATTAGGTATACAAGGACCAGTACGAATTTTTGAATTCACTTAAAAGACTTGATTGAACACCTTTATCTTGTGTTATTTTCACGGCTCAAATTTCCTTGTTGTCCAATGGATGACGAGAAGGCTGCGCGCCAGTTCAGAGCCTTGCGCTTAGAGGCGACACCGCGCTAGAAGCACCAGCGAGCGTCGCGCTAATCATCCCGCCTCACTAACACAGATAGGTACGCCCCTGACTAGACGAGTCCCTTAATTTAGCCAGCTTTTGTACGGGCACCGAGTGTCTGCCTGGCTGATAAATCGGTTGGATGAAGCAAGCAATCAGTGATTTAGCGCTACTAACGAGCTGGATATTTGAATGAACAGGCTTGCTTACATTGTTTCAAGTAGTCCATCTTTTAAATATGGGATTAATCACACTGAATCGCTCCAGTTTTATTCATTTGATTTATTCTCAGGTAACTGAATACAGCCAGACTGAATAAATATTTCGGACACAACACCGTAGCAGAGCTACAAGATACATTTTTGTATAAACCAAAATAATCACTTAAAAGTATACTCCAGTGAGGCTGTTGGTATTGTGATAGCAAGTATTCGTAATTTTTATAATTTTGAAATTAGGAGGTTTTAAATTCCCTGTTATCAGAGAAACTTCACTCGGTTCGGTGTCAAAACCACGAGGAAGAGAGAACGGGAACTTCCGAAAAGCTCAAGATTAAAAATCTTTGATCAGTATTACGAATGATTGTTTCACGTACCTTTACACTGAAAATGTCGGATTGTATCCAGGCTCTCTCGTGGATAATGTCTTTGATGGAGACGCCAAGCGAGGCAACGAGCTTGCAAAGCTCAGATATACCTCCTGGTCGGTCGCTAACTGTCACTGTGAACTTGAGAAGCCTGCCATCCACCGCCAGTCCTCGTTCCAGACATCGGCCCAGGATCGTTGTATCTATGTTACCTCCACAGAGAGGCAATACCACCCTGAAAAAATTGCCTTTCATTATATAATTTTCTTTAATGGTTTTGTTTATCAGTAATGATGGTATTAATATATGAATAATATTGCTGCAACCTATAAAATATAAAAATGTTTTTTTTTTTTTTTTAAATATTGTGGAATAACGAACTTAAGTTATTTACTGGGAAACAACTCTACCGATTTTGATAAAACTTATATCTATGAAACAGTTAAAACAAAACTGCAAGACCTGCATTTAACAAGCAGTACAAACTTATATACGATTAACTCATTGTTTTTCAACAAGTTCAAATTTTACTTTCTGGGGAAAATATTTAGCAGGCGCGTTTAGTCAAACTATCACAGGACACTTACATGTAAACCTATTGGTTAATAGCGAAGTATGTAGGTCACTAGTCAAAGATATTAAAGAAAATAGCAAAGTGCTACATTTGGTGTGCGGCAATGTACAGAAGAAGGATGGAAGGAAAATAAATTACTCTGAATTGTATATTTGTTAATAGATGACGAGAGCAATGAGGTAAATGATGTGGAAAAAGAGGTATAGGAAAACGTTTCTATTAGTGAAAAATGTTTATCAATTTAATCAGGTATAATAAAACATATGTATGTGCTTAGGCTGAAGAAATATGGAGGAATATAACAGTAAGACTACTTGCAAACAAATTAATCAACACAGGTAACAATAAAAAGCAAATTTCTTTACCGTATCGGAGGACTTGAAAGAACACATTGCAGATTGGTAACTTTGTAACACTTGGATGGTCCATATCTTTTTGTAACCAAAACACCTTCTAAAACTGTATAACATTTTGAACAGCAAGTATCCATCCTAGGTTAAACACTAAATCTTCTCATGGTTTACCACATTGCACATTACCTTTTGCCTTTCATCTCATCCAGGTGGCCGGCCAGGATGGCCGCTAAACCCGCAGCGCCCGCTCCTTCCACGACGCACTTTTCCAGCTCCACAAGGCGTAGGATAGCTACCGCAATCCACTCCTCTTTCACCACCACCTAGACAAGCCACACAGACTGCAACTTAGGCTGGATATACTTATACGTACATGGCCCTAGAAGTGACATCACAAGGAATGTCCGAACCAGTGGCGTGCTCAGAGGTGGGCCTATGCCTTACCTAAAGATCAGGAGAGGCCCATCGAGTGGAGCAAATGATTTACTAAAGAAAATATTTCATTATAATTTTAGCTTAAAAAATCTTTATTTATTATATTTGTAAAAGTAGAATATAAAAGTATGTACTGGGACAGGTTCCAGGCTGTGGTTTGTGGATGGGGTCAATGACCGACCGCCCTGATGTCACGGCAGCCAACTTGGATGACTTTTGACCTTGACATTGACATTGACCCCGGCGGCCATTCTGGATCAGCCATTTTGTTTTGCAGCTATTTAGAATTCTGCCATTTAAATTCCGTCATTTTGAATTTTGTTATCTGTCACCCCACTCCATAGATTTGCAATTTTTGTTATGGCTGCTATCTTGAAAACCCATAATTATTATTCGATTTTAATGGGAACAATTTAAAAATTCATAAAAAATTTACTTAATAAAAATTAATAAAAACTTTTGGTCATTTTTAATTCTAGAAACGTTGCATTTTTCGTTACGGCTACTATATTTAAATTCCGTAATTTTGATCCAATTTTGACGGGAAAAATTTAAATTTTAAAAAAATTACTTCATAAAATGTTAATATAAAAACTTCATGAAGTCCTCGGTTCGAACACGGCGAGGGAAACCCTTCCCTCGTGGTTGCTGCTGGCAGACTGACACCCACCACTTTTTTCTAAAACATATATGAACTTAACCTCCCTCCCACTTTTTCTCCCCACCCCCCTTTCCATTCGCCAACAGTTTATGCTATAAATCACGGCTGATTAGACCGGGGCCCCCGTAAATTTGCTGCAGTTCCTGTGTCAGTGGTGTACTCGAGGGAAATATCATGTGCAAACTTCAAGCTCGTGAGTTAGAATCTGATCAGTACGTGGCACCAGTTGCTTTCTCGCCTAAACATCTATACCAGATCATCGACGAAGTCGTTGCAGGTTACGACGGTTGTGACATAACCATCGTTTACGAAACCGAAATGTAAATTAATGAAGTGCTAAACCAATTGCATCCGGACCCGATCGACGTAAAAATCACCGACTACATATCAGCCAAAATAACTGCACTCTGCGGGGAAGGAGGACCATCACCACCATCAACACCATTCAGAATTACTAGTGTTCTCCAAATTGTGACACGATCTCTTCTCGAGACATGATAATTGAGAAATTTATTGATGACCCATGGAGGGCTGGGACGTATACTCTCATACCTATAGATGGCATGAGTGACGTAGAGGACGTGGAAGTGTACCTACACACCTGGTATGCCATAGAGTGATGCAGACGGCAGGGTTGATGCTGGACGCGAGACGAGTCATGGGGATGATATCCCGAATGAGATAGTAGTATGTATTGGCCGGTCCGGGTACAGGTTACAGGCTGCGATTGGTGGTGGGGTCAGTGACCGACCAACCTCTGACATCACGGCAGCCATCTTGGACGCAAAAATTCCTCAAAAAGTAATAAAAATTAAAATAAAATGATAAAAAATTACAAAAATTCTGACTTGTACTAGAACTCTATCCTTGCTCAACAAATGTGAAGTTCACAAGCTGACAGAACTGGTTTTTGTCATTTTTTATTCATTTTTTTAAATTTTTATATTTATTAGTTTTAATTTTTTCTGTGATGTTTCTGATATTAAGGAATACTTACGATATTTTTCTCCGAGTGCTTCTGATTATTCCTGACTAAGACATCTGATGGTTTCCTCCAAGTGCTTCTGATTATTCTTGGCTAGAATTCTCCTGATTATTTGTGAGGAATCGATCTCTGCATGAAGGATTTTTTACTTAATGTGTCATGTCATTTTATCCTGAGTTGCAATTAAATTGTGAATTTCTGCTACAAAATCAGCACTGAAAATATTTTTATCAGGTGAGTAGTGTGTAATAGCCGGTCCGAGATCAGGATTCAGGATGTGGTGCCGGTGCCGGTGTCCGACATATTGGATTGTGACGTCACGGCAGCCATCTTGGATGGTTGTGACCTTGACCTTTGACCTTGACCTTGACCCCGGCGGCCATTTTGGATCCGCCATATTGGATCCACCATTTTGGATGACGTCATTTTGTTTTCTCAAACATTCCGGCATTGTGTTTTCCGCCATTTTGAATTATGACGTCACCGTTGCAATTTCAGTTATGGTCGCCATCTTTAAAATCTTTATTTATTATCCGATTTTAATGAAAAAAAATTTAAAATTTTTAAAAAAATTCAATTAATAAAATTTTAATATTTTTTTTAAAAAATAAACATTTACGACACGGAGCTCGGAGTCCTCGGTTCGAACCCGACGAGTGCAAAAAAATTAAAAATGGCGACAGGCTCCATCCTAAATGGTGGGTGCTGGCAGACTGACCCCCACCACTTTTACCATGCACATATACGAACTTACATCTCCCCCCCCTAAAAAAATATTATTTTTCGCACAAGATGATCCACCCCCCACCCCACCCCTTTTTTATTTATTTTATTTTTTATCGTAATAACCACCCACCACTACTACTCTAGTTTTTCCCCCTCCCTCTCTTTACCCTCATTCCCATCCATACCCCTTTCACCCCTAATTTTTTTAGCCTATAAATACCGGCCGCCGGACCCGGGAGCCTTCAGTTTTTGCCTCAGTTCCTCCTCCGTCGACGCCGAGTACCTGCATCGTGCCGCGGAGACATCCGTCGACGCCGAGTACTTACATCGTGCCTCGGAGACGGATTTTTTTTACGTAATAATTATAATCATGGTTTCGCTTGCCGAAATGCACGAATTCATTGCGGAAATAATTACGGGATACGAAGGAATGTCGTTCGATCAAATTCGTCAATCGCTAACTGCAACCATCTTAAGTACATTTGAAGCATTTCACGGAAGCGAGGAATTAATTCTGTATCTACACCACCGCATCCTGCGTACGTTGGAGGCAGCTATAGAGCTCCAGCAGCAGCATCAGCAGCAGCAGCAAGATGCACAAGACTCCGACATCGAAGAGTGAGGCGCCATCGTCGCGGCATCCTCGTAACAAATCCAGCATCATCATCATGTCGACGACGGAGGTGGCGGCGGGTGACCGCATCGACGAGGGTCGTCGGAGCCCATCAATGTCGCCATCGTCCGACATGTTTTGGACATCTTTCGCAGAGGGACCGTGGCAGCCGCACGTCCCAAACGAGGACGTCTCAGCCGTCGTGACGCGACAGCTGCCCCAGAGATCGTCAACGTGGTTCGCCTAGAGGACATCTTCTATCAGGTACCCAGACTTTGTCGACCACGTCGGCGACGACGACGACGATGACGAAGAAGATGTCACCACGTGGTGCTGGGACCTCTGTCCGGACCCACGCCCTCACGAGACTGAAAAGTGCGCCCTGTTCGACATCGGACAAGAAAACTATTCTTTCGTACGATCAGGACAACAGTGGTTCAATATCAAGTGTTTTATTACGGTTCCACTACCGATGTGTTCGCCACGGACATTACGTACTTTGAATCGTGTCGTGAAGACACGCACTTTAGGCTTAAATGGGAATCCAAGGATCCCTTCGGTACCGTTAAACCTATAATCGCATATGACTGTTCGAACCCAAAGTGTGTAATTAAGCTATGCCATCCGCACGCGTATTTTCCGTGTTCGATTGATGAACTAAAGACATCGAAAATCGGTAATCGTAAATATCGCTACAGTGAACAGTGCGGTGGACTAAAACATTGTAGGTACATGTACCACGTTGATTTAGGTTATTGTTCAAAGTTTGAGACACCTTGCTGTCGTGAACTGTGCCCCGTGGCCAGATCAAAACTATTGTGTGACACTTACTTTAACGCTGCAATGCATATTCATAGGCAATGCAAAAATTAACCATCATATGCTTTATAAATATTATTTTGATGTTGTATAGTTGTTTCAGTGTATCGTTTTAATCAAAACCTAAATGAAAAAAATTCATGGTCTTTATAATTATTTTGTTTTTTGTATCTTTGAAAAAAAAAACTTTAATAAATACATTTTTCAATGTATCTCTACAAAAAAAAATTTAATCTAGAAATTTCTCAATGTATCTCTACAAAACAAAATTAAAAATCTTATAATGTTTTAGATGTTAAAGTATGTATTAAAAAAACTTGTTAAACAAATAAATATAAAAAAAACAAATTTACATCTACTCGTCACGAAGAAGGTAGATACTCGGTAGGGGGGAGGGGGAATTGGGGCAAAAACTAATGTATGAGTGATGTATATATGTATGTATGATTACGTAGAGAAAATTAAATGGAAAAAAAATATTAATGTTTGTGTTTTATCATAATAATAAATCTCCAAGTCACTATACACAACGTTTTTTAAAAAAAATATATTCTTTATATCTCTTCATGTTTATACTTGGAAAAAAAAGAAATATATCAGTTCATCATTATACTTGAATAAAATTATAACAGTTCACCTTTATACTTGGAAATTTTTTTTATAACAGTTCATCTTTATACTTTGAAAAAAAAATAATTCTTTTCATCTTTATGCTTGTAAAAAAATTAATTCCTTATGACTTTATACTTGTAAAGAAAATTAATTCGTTATAACTTTATACTTGGAAAAAAATTATACATCTTTATACTTGTAAAAAAATTAATACTTTTCATCTTTATAGTTATATATATTAAAAGTTCTTCTTAATAAAATAATTTTGTAATATAACGTTAGCACGTGGCAACCAGCACACGTGTCCTTGAAGAGGACATCAGGTCTCCGTCCTCAGCGCCGTGTCCCACGGTCCGACGAGCGACATGGTGGGGGCAGAGGCACCTGCATGGACCAGGGGAGAGAAGGGTATATTTGTGCAAACTAAGATTTTCACCACCCCACCCCACCACCACCGAAGTGGCCAGGGGACGCCAGGCCCCCCACCACCGCCACGGGCGCTGTGGAGGGGATAAAAGCCGCCTCACTGTCCCCTCGACCGCGGAGCGGACCGGCCGTGCTCCTTGCACGCTCCTTGCATGGTGCATTTATACACGTACAGAAATAAAAAAAAAATACAATTTATTACATACAAAGATTTATTTATACAAAATAAGCATTACACTCAAGTTCTTTTAAAAAACTTTTCTCACAAACTCTGGTCCATGATGCAACCATCGTATTAAGGCCTTACCATTTTTCCGTTTTAACACTTTTTCAACGAGAAAAGTATCTGAATATTTAGTTTTCATAATCTCTTCTCCATAAAACGCCCCTGTTATACGTTTCCCCTTCAGATCCTCGAGAAAATAAGTACGTGGATACGTATTTTTTATTCTATATACACGAAAAAGTTCACTAGTCCAATTCCCCTGGTAAGGTCTGTGAAAAATTCCGCGATTTTTCGAAATCCGCACAATGTCGCCGATATTCGCTTTTTTCTTTCGCGAATCTAGTATATTCGTCTTGGAGTACACAGTTCGAAGCAGTCGATTGTCCTTTACGTCCTTCGGCTTGAGTTTCGTTGTAGAATGCACAGTAGAATTGTATTCTCGTACTAGTTTAGGAAGTAAACTCAGCCACTTGTAATTACGATTGGCAGTGAACCGAGTATACAGTTTATTCTTCATTGTACGAATCACACGTTCCGCTATCGATGCTTTGACCCCACTAAACGTAGAATAGTGATTTATGTTGTACTTTTTCATCAAAGCCTTGAATGATGCATTGTAGAATTCTTTCCCGTCGTCCGTCTGCAGTAACGAAGGTCTTCGTTTATGTTTCAAAATATTCGCCATGGCACTCGTAACTTCCACAGCGGTTTTCCGTTTTAAGGGTCTAGCCCACAGGAACTTTGAATAGGTGTCTATGACTATGAGAATGTACCTGTAGCCCTTGTTCACACGCGAATACTCAATCATCTCGATCAAATCAGACTGCCAATTGTCGTCCAATCCTTTGATTTTGATTTTTCGATGCGGATAATTACGTCTTGCGGGTTTATGCAACTCGCCCACAATGGCAAACTTTGACATGATCACTATTCAATATATCACGCTTCCCATAATTCTTCAAGTATGGAAGCGATTTCGTTGGTGTGCGAATTATTTCCCACGCTCTGAGATGCCTGTAGCAGTCTAAGACGAGCAACCAACTCGTTCGGTTCGTCATAATATACATAGTCCAATTTTCTACCAGTGTCGAGTTTATAAAGTCCGGCCCCTTCGATGTCTAAGAAAAGACTAGCTATCAAAGTATATTTCTCATGTTCATAATCTTTGAATCGACCCGTTTTCGGGTCATTGTTTGCGTAAACGGCGTTGGAAGCATCTAGCAATCTTCTATATTTTCGCAAATCCATCTCTGAATATCGCCGCGGTTTTTTACGAAACAAAAGTTCGCATAATCCACGAGTAAGTTTTATCACCTCTTTTCCACATTCAATAGTATCGACGGACACGAAATGAACCTCCTTCAAACCAAGGACCCATTTAATACCTCGTTTATGCATGCCATACGTCGCGTCGCTGTTTCGTGGCACATAGGAGACCAGGTACTCGCTAGCGAGAGGACCGACTTCGAAACCTTTTTTATTTCGAGTTTTCTTCCTAAGAGTTCGACCGACACAAACTTCGTCTTCGCTAGTAGATACGTTGGAATCGGCCATTAGATGTGGACTTCGCTTTCGTTTGCCCATGGACGTAGTTGGCGGCTCTTCTTTTATTTCAATTTTAGTCGGTTTCCCGTTTTCGACGTCCCCTCATCTGGCTATGAAACTATCGAGACGGGCACTCAAGGGCTTCAATTTTTCCTCTCTTCGAACCTCGTCGCTTAATCTGTGTTGCTTGGCGAACAAGTACTTTGTTCATATGGCCTCGATGACATCGTGCAGTTGCTTAGCCAAATCGGTGTTAACATCCATATTTTTTTTTTTATTTCGAAGCACCTTTAGACACCAGGCGTGAATTAAGTTTTGACAGAAGCGACTTTATGTCATCACGCCTTTGTGCATTCGAAACTTCGATCATGTCGCGAATTCGAGAATCCGAAGCTTCCACGCGCTGGTCTATGGCTACAAGGTACACGATTATTTCGTCTTTTGCTCGTTTTATTTCTTGACCGAAAAGCGAAATGTATTTGCGTATATAAGCATCGTGTTTCACGGTGCATAGTTTGGTACTCGGAGATCGACTGCTGCGTCCAAATTTGGAAATGCTATGATTCATGTTTGACGATAAACTGATCGAAACCCTGTCTGTACCTACCCTTATATAGAGGCCAGTCTTTGACAATAACTAGGAACCCGTACTCCTGTTTCCAGCACAAGGAGCACATGTCTTTGAATTCCTGAAATGACATGTCGTTGTTTATGTGATCGTCGTAAGCGTGGCGTAAATTAAGTTCGTCCATGCGAAACAAAACTATGACATTCGTATTATCACGCAGGAAATGTTTAGGTATTCTACTGTACGTCTGACACAGGTATATGCAGTCTACTTTACTGTGTCTACCCATGGAAAAGTACTCTTGTATTTTGCCTTGCTTCTCACAAGCCACATCATCGAAAACAAACACGGAATTAGGCTTTGCTTCGTCGGTAGACACCACATCGGTATTATCGCTTAAACGGAAAATACTTCAGACCATCCACCGAGCGTATAACAGCAGCCAAGCGCTGGTACTTTGGCTGTTGCAACGACTTGGAATACAAGTAAACGTTCTCGAACTGAAGACCGTTTGGCTCCTCCAGTAAACTCAGTAAAAGACACGTCTTGCCACAGTTTGACTGCCCTGCTATGATGCAACGTACGGTATATGGTAATAATATACCATGCCGTGATTCACGACCGCTAGTTTCATCGTCCTGCGTAATGCACACGGGCAAACAAACATCTTGCTTGACTACCTCCATCGCTACTGACGAATATTCTATAAGAGCAATCGTATTTATTGATTTTAGGTCAGTTGCATGTAATGTCTCGAAGAGGCAGGAACAAACAACACATCGGCGCGGGACTCGTAAACTCGCTGATAAACAATCTACCATTCGAGCTACACATTCCCGGCTACAGATTCTGCGGCCCCGGCACTAAACTAGCGAAAAGGTTAGCTCGCGGTGACGTGGGAATTAATTCTCTGGACAAAACGTGCAAGCAGCACGATAACGCCTACTCGCTCAGCAAGGATCTGGAATCGAGGCACAGAGCAGATCAGATATTGGCACAGGAAGCTGAAGAAATAAGCAAATCTCCGGACGCGAGACTTGGAGAAAAAATCGCAGCGTGGGGCGTATCTAAAATCATGAAGGCAAAGACGAAATTAGGAATGGGTGCTCATAAACCCAGAATTCGCAAGACCAAGAAGCGCAAGATACAAAGAACCAATAAGAAAAAGGGCGGATTTTTACCGCTGCTGGTGCCCGCTATAGGTGCACTAGGCGGGATTGCAGCAGCCGCTTCCAACATTGCTAGGGCCGTGAATACGTCCAAGAACCAGCGAAAGCAGTTGGAGGAAGCACGTAGACATAATGCAATCATGGAAGCCATTGCCATCGGTAAAAAAAACGGCGCAGGACTGTACTTACGGCCTCACAAGACAGGCCGTGGCATGAAAAAGAAACGGGTAAAGAGAAAATCCTATGTTCGCTCCCGAAACGACCGCTCACCAACGTAGATTTAATAAAGTACGCACGCAAACTTAAAATACCAAATTTCCGCGGTGTGTTTATGCGAGACACTTTGCCCACCAAGCCAAAAACACGTGAGTGCGCCATAATTAATTTAGACACGTCGGCGGGTCACGGCACGCACTGGGTGGCCTATGTAAAGACGGGAAAAAAAGCTACTTACTACGACAGTTTCGATAATTTGAGACCTCCGCCCGAACTTAGGTGGTACCTAGGCCGGACCACTACATTGTTTTACAATTACAAAACGGAACAGAAGCCTAATCAAACAAACTGTGGTCACTTGTGCTTGAGATTTCTGACCAAATATTAAGTACGAAATATATTAATAATATTTGTTTTATAAAATAAATGTACAGTAGCGAAAATCAATCAGTCATGTCCGTAACACTCATATTGACAGGACGTAGCTCGCAGCTACGAGCCACATTCTACCCGCCGCTGGACTTGAACGGAGAATGGAGCATCGGGCTTGTAGATTTCCAAACGTATAATGCCATACCGAACATTGACGAAGAAAACTGCAAAATGTGCTTCTTGAAAAGTGATGGAACATCAGCTTGGGAAGTGACCATACCTACCGGAGCATACGAGTTGAGCGATATTACAAATTACATCAAGCAAGCCCTGTCTCCAAACATCGTGTTTGAATTGCGAGATAATCCAAACACGCTACAGTGCGAAGTTTATTGCAGTGAAAATGTCGACTTTACGAAACCTGGCACCATAGGTTTGATGCTCGGATTCGAACTGAAAATATACGCAGCCAAGACCTTGCATGTCTCCTCGTTACCCGTACAAATAATGCCCGTCAATGTAATACGCATAAACTGCAATTTGGCAAGTGGAACGTATCTCAATGGAAGACTAAACAACATGCTACACGAGTTTTCGCCAATGGTTCCGCCCGGATATTACTGGTCGAAGTACCGCAAAGTATCATTTACGCCCCTGTGCTCGCCAAAACAGTACACGAAGTGGTAGTCGACATTGTCGATCAAAACGATAAACTAGTAAATTTTAGAAACGAAGAAATTACACTACGTTTACTCCTGAAGCGATGGGACTGATCTTCAAGGCCTATATATCAAAGAAGCGACACGAACCCAGGACCAGTCTGTTGCGAGGCCGTGGTGCGTTAACACCTCTTAACTTGAAATATCTGCGTGGAAGAGGCTACAAAGTTCACAAGCATGGAAGATTATTTAAAGATGACAGAGAAAGCTCAGTTTAGCGACAATGTAAATAAATTTGAATATCACTGCTACGCTCCCTACCTCCAAGGTCCGTATATGCCCGGTAGGGAAATACGCATTCCGGTACAGAAACAAGACGTTTATACTCTACCCTGCCAGTCGTTTATTCGCATAAGAGGCACGCTGACAAAGGCAGACGGAACACATCCTGCAACTGCGTATTTCGGACGAAACGGAATATTGCATTTATTCGAACGCGTTATTTTCGAATTGAATAATATTGCGATCGACGAATCGTGGGACTTGGGCATTACTGCCACGATGAAAAATTACCTGTCTCTAACACCGAACGACCTGAGCGCGACCAAAATCGCAGGTTTTGGAATGGAAACCGATTTCAAAATTCCCATCTACGAAGCTTCTCGGCTTCGCGGAGGATTACAAGAAAATATTGATTCAAGCCCACCAAGTACTTGTGTTAATTCTAGCGACATCGCATCTGAATGCCGTCGTGGGAGCACCCGGAAACGACCCCCAGCCCGTCGCAGTCACCGTCACGAGCAACGAGTGGTTTGTTCCGCACATAACTGTCAGCACGAAAGAGTCAGACTTTTAAGTTACGTCAAAAAGGACAAGACGGTGGAAAGGGCTTTCAGGAGCTGGAATCTCGTAACGTGCCCCTTACTGACCCAGAATAGATGCAATCACTGGGTCGTCAAGACGTCGAGCAGTACAGAAAAACCTAGATATATAATATTAGCTTTGCAGACAGACAGACAAATGAACCCCAAGACTGACAGATCGGTGTTTGACCACTGTTTTATGGAAAATGTAAAATTATTTTTAAACAGCGAAAGTTACCCGTACGTGGACATGAACATTGATTTTGAAAATGGCGGTATTTCTTTGCCGTATCACATGTACACGCAGTTCCAATCGTCATACCATGGACGGGAATCACACCCAATCCTGAGTCCAGACACATACAAATCATTGGCTCCGCTAATCATATTTGATGTGAGCAAACAAGACGAATCGATTCACAGTTCTATGATTGATTGTCGATTGGGAATTTCCACGCAAAATTACGTACCGCCACTTACAACGGCGATCTGTCTAATCCTACACGACAGAGTAATTAATTACGATGCATTTTCAGGTCTCGTGAAAATATGGAACTACAGATATAAATACGACTGCATGTATCATTACATCATCAGTTGGTCTCAGGATGTACTGCAACATGCAAGGTTTCCAGAGCCAAAACGGCTTTGTTCTCAAGGAAATTGCCGTCACTCACGACGGCTGGACTCGAACCCGCAGCTTCCGACCCCCGTATCCTTGGAAACTACTAGACGAAAAAGTAAACGGTCGAACGAATGGCTATGTAAATACTACCATGGCCTGGAGTGGGACGAAGGGAAAATTCCGTACCACCAAGTGAAAAACACACTTCAAGATTTACTACTGCAAAATCCGCATGGTAAAATCTACGTTGCCGGACCTGAACAGAAGAAATGGCTACGAAAACTGTGTGACGACGGAGCAGCTGAAATTGTAGATTTGCAGGATGAATACGCTGTCCTTCCCTGCGCAAACTTTGTTCAATGTACGAAGCTAAGCATCCAAACGACAAGTTTGAACGTGTCTGTGCCTGCACAAACTCGCAGCTAATGCAGAAATGGCACTCGCAGCAGTGCGAATAAATTTTTTTTTTTTAATATTGGCACGCCCGAAAAATTTATAATTTTAAAATAGTGGCACACTTGATTATTTTTCTGCTATAAATAGCTCGAAAATCTAGCTCTATCAATCAGTTTATGTTCGGACACGATGATGCCATTCCAGCCGGAAACCAAGTACCTGAGTGCTAAACCAGACTACAGCTGTATTGAATACAGTTTTCAGGACAAAGAAGAAAATTTACGCACTTATACGGAAATATGTTACGGTGGAGTCTTGCATTTCATAATGGCTCATTCGCCACGCAGTTATGAACCATCACAACAACAAATAAACTGTATCGGTCTGGATACGTGCGTCGTGTTTAACCTCAGACCAACAACCGTTCTTCCATGCACCAAGGAAGGAATTCTCGGTACAACTCTACACGCATCCGACTGCACGTCAGAAGACTGTAGTGGTAACGACCCCGACACCCTGGGCTGCAGTGAGCAGTCCAAACCCATGTCTACGAGACGCAGCGACCTGTCCAAACTCGAGGTTTCGATGCGCAGCGACCTGTCCAGACCTGAACCCAAGGCTTCCAAACCCAAGACTAGGACTCGACGTCGACCCTCTCCCAGACTCGAACCAGCAACTCGTCGCCGCAGCATCAAGAAACGTGGATTGAGCATCGATACGCCGCAGATCTACAGTGATAATGCTACGGACTGTTACGAATTTGATTCTGTAAAAACCATTCGTAGCGCCCTCTGTTCAGTACTCTCTGCCTTGTTAGATATTTTGAAGTAATAAAAAAATGTAAAACTATTGTTATGTGTTTTATTTATTTATTTATCCTTCCGTTTAAAAAATAATAATTTGCGGTTGAAAAGGTAATCATAAAATTTAAAAAAATAATGATATTTTACAGTCAGTTATTTAAATATAAAAGTGTTGAAAAAAACTTATAAAATAAATTAACTTGATTTATATATATTTTTCAATAAGTTAGTAATTTTTTCCTTTGGAGCAAACTGAGTATCATGGTGAATCTTCCAGCTGCCAGGAGCTGATTGAATCTGATTGGCTAGTGAATATCCCCACCGTGCCGTCGGCCCTAGGCGGGGATTGTCAGCCTCCCTCCCGATTTCCCCTACATCCCTCCCAATTTTTCCCCCTGGTTCTCCTCCCGTAAATTTCAAATCGCACTAACCATAGCACGCAAATCCCTTCCCACTTTTCCCCTCGATTTTCCCCCCTCAACCCTTCTCATGATTGCAAAAATCGCCCTGACATCGCAGTGGCTCCCACGCACGCTGATTGGCTGGATCCTGTGACCAAGGGGGGAATTTGCCTATAAATTGCCGTGTGAGACGACGGGGGCTTCACAGTACTTCGCACCAGGCAGTGGTGCAGAGAGGACAGCCTCTCTAAGGCCTAGCTTCGCTGTTCAGATCAGTGTTTGTCAGCCACCACTGCCCTTAGGTTTTTAGGCGACCGGCGGGTCGGATAGCCCGTGAACCGCGACAGGGAAATGGCGGACGCGCAGGGTGAGGGACACCGCACACACACACCGATGGAGGCGCAGAGTGCGAAACTCAAACGCGACCGAGCGGACGACGACGACCACGATTTCAAACAGGCAGGAGGGAAGCGAGCTCCGCGATGCAGCTCACTCGACAGGGGGAGGGGGAGTAGGAAAGTCTCGCTAAACAACAACGAGTGCGCGCACTACGACAAGAGCTCAGACAGCAAAATCACAGCCACGGTCAGTACGGCAAACAGGTACGCCCCCCTGGCAAACCTACAGCCGGAAAACACACCATCGCAAACGACTGCACAACACTCCGCAACACCGAATAGGTACAAAGGCGTGCCTATCATGGTTCGAGACACCACAAAGCTCAAACAGATTGCGGAACACCTAACCCTACACAGAGTAAGATTCTCAAACACCATCACCCGGCGTAGAGAACTGCGGCTCAGCTTTGAGTCCAGAGAGGGCTACTCGACAGCACTAACTTTTCTCAAGGCAAAAGACATTCCACACCACACATTCGCGCACCCGGAAGAGCGGAACACGAAGGTTGTGATAAAGGGCCTATACCCAGAGGTCACGGAAACAGAACTGGCCACGGAACTCACACAACTGGGGTTCACTGTCATTGACACCAGAAACTTTCTGGTCACACGAAAAGATGCAACAGGGAAACCCACACAGACTCGTTCAGGGACCTTTTGCGTGACCATTGCAGCCACGGAAAAAAACATCATGGAAATCAGGACTCTGTACTACACAAGAGTCACAATTCACAAATACCAAGCCCGGCCACAGGATATCGCCCAGTGCAAACGCTGTGGCGAATTTGATCACACACAAGCGCGCTGCACTAAGCCACCACGATGCGTACGATGTGGGGAAAACCACACTAGGGGGGACTGCCAGAAAGACCAGGACGCAGACAAGTTCTGTTTTAATTGTAAGGTGCGGGGCCACACTGCAGCCTGGAAGCAGTGCCCAGTGTTCCTCAAACTAGTAACAAGCAGAACACAGCGCAAAGCCGGACAGCCACAGCACCAGACACAACAACAACAGGCGCCAGACACGCGCAGCCAGGCGGAGTTCCCCTCCACCCGCCCCGCTCACGCACAGCCGCGCGCCCAGGTGGTCAACAAGCCACAGACGCAGCCACAAACAACAACCACCGAGCTGACACGACCGGAACGCAAATACTCACAAGCGGTGACAGAACCACGCACCACACACACCCCAGCACAAAACAGAATGGAAGGAAACACATTTAGTGACATGTTCGAGCTGGCGGAAATTCTAAAACTCTGCAACTTTACACAGCTCATCGCACAACTCAAACCACATTTCGACAAAATCCGAGCTGCGACATCTCTACAAGAAAAACAGTTTATATTATTGTCTGCACTCATGAATCTCGCTACACCGTAAAATGGCACAGAACCCGGGGAAGTTTTTACAGGTTCTAATATTTAATGCACATGGCCTCCAAAATAAAATCTATGAACTGGAACAGTTACTTTTTGTATACGGAATCGATGTCGCTTTCATCTCTGAAACTTTTCTAAAACCACACATGCGAGCGTACATATGCGGCTACACAATATACAGAACAGACCGCCCCGCACTCCGCGGCGGCGGTACAGCCATACTAATAAAACACGGAATTCACCACCACCCGATAACAATAAATGGACTACAACACATTGAGGCCACCAGCATAAACGTCCGTAATAATAATTCGCATGTTTGCATGTCCGCGGTATACAAGACGCCACAAGACCCACTCACACCACAGGACCTCAATAAATTAATGGAAGCCGAAGATCAATTTTTTATAGCAGGAGACAGCAAACACACTGACTGGGGCTGCACCCAAACAAACGCAAACGGGAACATTCTACACGGCCACGCGGTAGCAGGAAACTACATCATTATTGCGCCTGACTCCCCGACATGCTATCCAGTAAGTGGTGGCACTCCAGAAATTTTAGACATAGCCCTAACCAACATTCCAAACGCTCAGATAAAAACAGAAACCTTAGATGAACTAAACTCCGATCATTTACCGGTGCTAACACAAATAACTTTTAATGCTACATCCAACATACAACTCTTTAATAATAAACTAAAGATTACAGATTGGGACGGGTTTAAGGAAGAACTTATAGACACCCTAAATCAGCCCCCCGAAATAAATTCACCTGAGGAAATAAATCCACACGTAAAACTTTTCACGGACACAGTAAAAAATGCCATTAAAAAACACTCTCGCTTTGAAACAAAAAGGCAGTTCACTCGAACACACTACCCCGATCTGGATTATTACATTTCTCTTAGGCGGCAAGCCAGAAATAGAGCACAAAGACTCCGCACACCAGAAGCCAAAAACGAATACAACAGACTGAATAATCTCGTACAGCGTAAATTAAAACAGGAAAAAATAAATCAATTCGGAAACTTAATAAACGAAGTAGCCACAAAACCGCAGGAAATGTGGAAACTATCTCGCAGGTTCCGCGGCAACAAAAAATTTATTTCAACCCCAGCTATTATAACAGCCACCGGGGCTAAATACATCGCAGAAGACAAGGCCAACGCAGTCGCAGATCTACTGGAGAAACAATTCTCCCCGAACACAGACGTAAATGACAGAAACTTCACTTTAACAACAACACAGGCGGTAAATAACTTTTTACAAACAGGCACGCAGTCTGTTCCTGAACCCATAACGTTAAGGGAACTTTTAAAGCTAATTAAAGCCAGTCCGAACAACAAATCAGGCGGCACGGACGCAATAAATTACGAAACACTTAAAAAACTCCCTCTAGAGGCACTCGAATATTTACTGGCGATATTCAACGCAATACTAACACACAAAACTTACCCCGATTCCTGGAAACTTGCAAAAATAATCACAATTCCTAAACCAGGGAAAAACCCAGCCATCCCAGAAAACAGGCGACCTATAAGTCTTCTAAACAGTATGAGTAAAATTTTTGAAAAAGCCTTACTCTCGCGCCTTCAAACACACGCAGAGGAACACGACGTGATTCCAGACATTCAGTTTGGTTTCAGGAAAGGTCACTCAACAATCCACCCCTTAATTAAAATCGTTGAAGATGCTACCGACGGATTTAATAACCCATCTAAAGCCTACACAGTAATGACAATGCTCGACGCAGAAAAAGCATTCGACAAAGTCTGGATTCCGGGTCTTATTCAAAAATTAATAAACTTCAATTTTCCAGACACCTGGTGGCCCACTATCTATGGCGTCGTAACTTTTATGTTGCTCTGGACGGGGCTAAATCGACTACTCGCGAACTTACAGCTGGAGTGCCACAAGGCTCCCCACTCTCTCCTTTCTTCTATAATATTTACACAGCCGACATACCGCATGCAAACGCCTACGTACAGATGTATGCGGATGATACAGCCATAATTAAACAATCTGGTAACCTAAGATATGCCATGGTATGCGTCCAAAGGCAGCTAACTGCACTTGAGCAATACTACACTCGGTGGCGAATTAAAATTAATGCAGCTAAATCAACCACGCTTGTAATTTCAAAACGTAGAGGCAGACCAGACAGGGAACTAGAAATTTTTCACCAACCTATTCCTAATGTTTCACAGGCAAAATATCTAGGACTCACGCTAGACAGGACATTACTATGGAGCAAACACATTACTCGAGCAACAAACATTGCAACAGGATCCTTAAGAAGCCTGTACCCAATGTTAAAAGCACCTAATTTACCACGCAGGAAAAAACTCCAACTTTACACTCAAATTGTACGCCCGCAGTTGCTATATGGTTGCGAGGTCTGGGGCTATGCTGCAAATCACCATATAAATCGGCTACAAGTTAAACAGAATAATTTCCTAAGGGCCATTTTAGACTGTAACAGATTTACGAGTAACGAAACTATTCACAACGCACTTAAAATTCCGTACATCCGCGAAAAATATCAAAGAATAATAATAAAATGTACCTAGATTTACCACAGCACGAAAACGCACTGATAAACTCATTAGCGATTTACGACCCGTCCGAGCAACGAAAACATAAAAAACCTCGATTAAATTAAAACAATAATTATTACAAAACGAAAGCGACATGGATTCAGTTTTTAAAAAAAGTCTTCAATAAATTTTAAATTACATAAAATAGCTCTCCGAACACCTCGTGCGGGGGCCTGCGGGGCCCCGGCCAATCACAGCCCTAGAAGCTCTCTGATTGGTCGGGGCGCTGGGGGCCCCCAAACAAAACTGTTTTTTCGCCCGACACCAAGGCAGTCGCACTCCAGCTCCGGGCGTGTTCACACCGCGCGGAGCCTACAGTTTAAAGTTTAAAGTTTACACGGCCTATACAATTCAAAATGGTCCGAAGCACGCAGGTGTATGTACAACCTACCTCCGGGTTCACTGCCTGTGTTGTTAGGGCTGACTCCCTATGCCTGAAGGGCGAGACCCGCCTGGCAGGCTTCACCTCCAGTTGCGGCCGCGTTTCGGAAAGGCATGGGATTTTGAATTGTGAAACAATTATAATTTCTATATATAATAATAACAATTAAAAAATAAATAAATACAAGCTACAAAATAACTTCAGCATCATTAACTCCACTTCTTTCGATTCAAAATGGCCCAAAGCACACAGGCATGTGCGGCCCCCTCGGGTTCACTGCCTGTGATGTTAGGGCTGACTCCTTATGTCTGAAGGGCGCGGTCCGCCTGGTAGGTTTCACCTCCAATGCCGGCCGCGTTTCGGAAAGGCAGGGGATTTTGAATCATAACAATAAAATACACTTCTAGCTCACCACTTAATAATAGCAAATTAAATTCTTACATTCTCTGCATTTTCTCTCTCCTAGCTAATTCAAAATGGTCCGAAGCACGCAGGTGTAGGTTTTGGCTCCCGGGAGATTCACTGCCTGTGTTGTTAGGACTGACTCCCTATGTCTGAAGGGCGAGACCCGCCTGGCAGGCTTCACCTCCAGTGCCGGCTGCGTTTCGGAAAGGCATGGGATTTTGAATTTTAAATAAAATAAAAAAGCTAGTTCCGTAAATCCATCATCACCTAATTAATTTTCCCTTCCCCGGGGTACGTAACATTTTACAGCCACACCACTACAACACGCGCGACAATCCACACACATGTCGTAGCACCTTGTCAAGGCAGAATCATGCAGGTGAACTGGTAGAGGGAGCTGCCCCAGCCCTCGCTGGGGATCCGGGCCGAGAGGCATGCATGCCTGTCAGGGCAGGGCTCTGGGGGCTTGTACAGTAGCATTAAGTCTAGATTTAAAAAAAATTAAAATAAAAAAAATTATAAAATAATAAAATAAAATAAAAAATATATATAAAAATTAAAAACCAAAAAAAATTAAATAAATAAATAAAAAAAAACACTGGACGAGGGCATCTCTCTGCTCGAACAATAATAGAATAGGACGACCTTCATTTATTAATTTAACTTTCTATTTTTCAGGTTTAGAAGACAACAGCCTGGGGGCTAGCTACAGCAAATCTGGTTTAGCCTAACTTTGACCGAACTATATTGGAACGCAATAGTTCGGTCCTTAAGGCGGCCAGGTGTTTACTAATCTATGTAATTTCTTTTACCGTATCACCAACACGACCACACGATGATATGCCTGTGTGAAGTGACGGCCTGAACTACCTTGTTACATGCAATAATGGGCTAACTACCCTAGTATGTTTCTGTGTTCCCAGGGGTTCGTAGGAGCGGCTTGCACAGCTTTACACTACACGCCACACCCGAATTTAACTAGGTCACTTGAAATTACAGCACACCGACAAGCCTCTATTGCACACCAACACGACACTACATCACGCCAGTTAGCCGATCTAGCTGGTGGGGAGCTTCTCTCCCCCGCCGAATTAGGTACACGTAACTTTTCTAGCATTACACAACATACCAGCGCACACACAGGCCCGTGTGCCAAACTTATCCAACAAGACACGCGCCCCGCCCGTTGATCCAAGTGATTCTACAAAAGTGTGGGGTGCACCTGATTTACAATGCACTAAGCGAGTTATAGAAACTTCGGTTTCTGGTCTCGCACACACTAACTGCCCCGGATGGCAATATGATGGATCGGCGGGGGCTTCACTTTTGGTCTTGCCGTCGTCGCCGCATGTTCCTGTTCGAGTTTCGTTGCGTCTCTTTCCGTCTTTACAACTCCAGCTGTCTGGTAAGTACATAATTTTTTTTTTACAACTTTAACTATTTCCGTAAATTTTTAACTTTGAAAATTTTGTCGTAAATTTTAACTTTGAAAATTTTTCCGAACGTTTTCAACTTTGAAATTTTTCCGAACGTTTTCAGCTTTGATATTTTTGGGAACATTTTTCAACTTTGAAATTTTTCGGAACATTTTCAACTTTGAAATTTTTCCGAACATTTTTAACTTTGAAAATTTTTTGAACTTTAAAATTTCCTATCTTTTACATTACGGTCTCGCGCGTGTGTGTACGCCTCCGCTACGTCCTTCACTCAGTCAGCAAGCGTAACAGCTTGCCAATGGGTGAAGGCCGCTGCTGAGCCAGCTATTACGTGACGTGGTGATAACACCCGAGCGAGCGCGCATGGGCGACGCGACGCCTGCCATCTCCCCGGCCAGCCGGCCGGCAAAGAGAGAGTAGAAACAATAATAAAAAAGAAGCAAGGCGTACGCACGAGGAGTAGTAATCGTCTGTTTTCCAAAATTGTTACACAAATTATTACAGTTTCCGACTCGTATTTTTGAGTGTGTTTATTTATTTTAATTTTTTTTCACGTCTAAGATTGGTACAGCTTAGATGATTTGTACGAGTGGTACTGTTTAGATGTTACGTGTGCGTTAGTTTCAATAGTAATATTTTACAGTCATGATTATTACAATTTTCTCTAGTCGAAATTATGCTAGATTATAGTCATCATCAGTTGCAGTATATTTCATCTTGTAATAATATTTTTCCCTTGCATACATGTTAGTTATTATTCATGTACCTATGTACGACGTAGCTTGAAACAAGATGGATGACGTGCACACCCGTGTCCTACCGACGGGCAGCGCGCGGAGCGTCCTCTCCACCATCCCTGCTTCTCCCCTTCACCCGTGGTGCGCGAATCGCTCCCCTCCCTCCTCCTTTCCATGGACGGACTGCCTCCCCTCATCCACGGTGCGTGCGGTCCCTACCGACCCCCGCACTCCCTGACCATCCCGTGCACGGAGGGCTGTTTCCGCCGCGCCCTGCAGCTTACGTCTGACTAGTTACCGAGCACCGCCGCATGGGGCACCCAAGTCGCCCTGCCTGCCCCCTCGCCTGGCCCAAAAAAAATAAATAACAGATGCACGCGCACTTGCTATCATAATCAAATAGAAAACAAATATTTTGTTTATAATTAAAAAAAATTATTTTATACTTAATAAAATACAGAATTTCTATTCACAACTAAATACAGAAATATATTTTCACAACATTAAAAAAAGAGTACATTTACGTAAAAATATTGTATGTGTTGCAGGTATTCAGTGCTTCTCCTTACGTCGAGCTACTCCCCAGTGTGGTCCGCTTGGAGAACGCCTGTCTGCCCTCTGAAGTTCCGTGCGGTTCTGTCACGTTTCCGGTCAGTACATAAAACATAAAATTTTGACGTCAGTGTCTTTGCGCTGTCTAGAAAAAAAAATCGAGTGCTAAGCCAGGCGGTCTCTTTTCTGTGTTACAGGTTCCTGTGTCCTACACGACGTTCCGGTCTCCTCGTGCGTGCGTGCAGTGCACTCAGAGTCGTTCCTGTTTTCGTCTGGTGAGTTGATTTTTTTTAAAATTACACTTTTGCTTGTATACATGTATGTGTGCTTGTCTCTGATGTTTTGTGTGTGTATGTGTGTGTGTATGTGCGCGCGAATGCCTTTACACTAGAAATTTTATTTTTTAATTATACTTATCAAATAAAAAAAGTTAAATCTACAGGAAAATCACAAACATATAAACTTTAATCATTCATTTCTTCAGATTCAAAATTTAATGGTGGAAATAATTACTATAATTTATCTGCTCGTGTTACAGACTCCATCAACATGAAGAGGACTTCGTCCGGAGTTCCCGCGGCAGCCGGCCAGCCCTCGACATCGGGAGCCTGCCAGCCCTCGACCTCGGGACCAGCCAGCTTGCGTCATCTCAGGTATGTGCACCGTCATCAGGGAATGGGTGTGCATACAGTGGCAAGTTTTTTACTGCTAGCCGTAGTGCTAGACGGCATGAGCGTGTGTGCAAGGTGAATCCCGGCTGTAATACCGCCAGCCAATGTCATATCTGCGGTATGACAATAAGCCGCAAAGACAGTTTGACCCACCACATTAGAACATGTGAGGGCACCGTCGAGCACAGCTCAGGTTCGAGGTGCATTCACTGCGGGCAGCAATTCAAATATAGCTATGAAGCCAGACGCCACGAGAAGAGCCAGTGCCAAATCAATCCTGGATGTATTAGCTATAAATGCGTAAAGTGCCAGGGCGAATTCACACGTAAAGACAATTTATTGACACACATCAAGACGTGCAATGGCCTGGCTCCTAAGAGACGGCGCACGGACGAGCCCTCTGGCCATCAACAGCCCGGCCCCAGCACTCATCCGCAATACGTGGCGAGTGTGCCCGACCAGGCACAGCGAGACTTGGAGGCGCAAGCGCCTGACCAGGCTTAGGTTGACTTGGGGGCAGGCGGTTCCGGGTTTGTTGAGGCAGAGAGCGCGTTCCACAGAAATTTAAAGACATTAGTGGCAGTCAACAATGGTGCGACCAAAGATATTTGCACGTACCTGGGCGAAATGAAAAATAACTTGATAAATCGCATTTCCCAGGAAGTACGTGAGAATGGCCCAGTGAAGTTCAATGTATGGTTTGAATGTGATTATGTCGAGCCCGCTCCCTTCGATGAAGGAGTCGACAAGAGGGCATTCAAGACGAAGAATATACCCATCTACGAAGAGAGCGACATTGAAGAGTCAGTAACAGAATGTTTTGAGAAAATATGTAGGGAGGAAGACGAATATGTCAGTAAAGGCTCGGGGTGGACTCTGGCTGCAGTAAAGAAAATTCAGCTATGTTTCAACAAGTTAGTACCACTGCGAGTCTCCTCCTACATTGATCTACCATCCACAATCAAGATCTGTGAAGCATGCATAAATCCCATGAACCTGGAAGACAACGAGTGCTTCAAGTGGGCCATACTGGCGCGATATGTGGAGGGGGTGAGTCCTCAACGTGTGGACAAGAGGTATCACGAGCTGCAAGGTAAAGTTGATTTTACAGGGCTTGAGTTCCCCACCCCCTCCACCAAATCAAAGTGTTTGAGAGGAACAATCTCGCTGTATCTGTCAACATCTACACCATCGATGAGAACGACAAGATCGCGCCAGTGCGTGTGGGGAAGGAGGAAAGGCAACACCATTTCGACCTCCTGTTGCTAACGTCCGAAGATAAGAACTCTCATTTCTGCTATATAAAAAATTTCTCAAGACTCGTCCGGCCCCAGATCACTGCCCACGATCATAAAATTAATGTGTGTAAGAGGTGTTTTACGTATTACGATGATCAGCACCGAGTTTCAGGGCTGACAGGGCAGCAGTGTCTCGACGCGCACAAGAAAATCTGCAACACCCATGCTCCTGTGCGCGTCAAGATGCCTAAAGCTGACAAGAACGGCAAGCCACCTGTCATGGAGTTCAAAAACTACCACCACATGTCAAAGATGCCCATCGTCGTATACTCAGACTTTGAGGCCATGCTCGTGCCCATCTCATCATGCCAGCCAGACCCCCAGCAATCGAGCACACGGGCCTACCAGAAGCACGAAGCCTTTAGTTATTGTATATATGTCAAGGTAGATAATGATGTGATCCCAGCCACACTCACCGCCTCGCTGCCGCAAGAGCCGATTCTGTACAGGGGTCCCGATGCTGAGGCAAAATTCGTGGAGGACATAGTTAAAATTGGAAATCGGGTGATGGAAATATACGAGACGAGCCTGCCCATGACGTCGCTGACGGCTCAAGAGTATGTCAGCTTCGTCGCAGTCCATCAGTGCTGCTACTGTAAAAAGTCATTCACAGCCTACAACATCCAAGTAAAGGACCACGACCATTTTAGTAGTAAATACCTTGGTGCCGCCCGCAACAGCTGCAATCTCCTGCGCAGGCGACCCAAGAAGCTTGTTGTGTACTTCCACAACCTGGGTTATGATGAAAAGTTTATCATCAAGAAACTGGGCTACGACAACAAAGAAATATTTATTATTCCCCACACGCAAGAGAAAATAATTACATTCTCTAATAATCTGGGCAACAAATTCTCCATACAGTTTATGGATACATTCAGGTTCATGGCACGAAGTTTGGCGTCCCTCGCATCGTACCTACCAGCCAACAAATTCGTAGAAACATCAAAATTCTTCACTCAAAATGAATAATATCTGGTAACAAGAAAAAGTGTGTTCCCATATGACTACGTGACCTGCTGGGAGAAGTTGGACGAGCCACAACTGCCTGCGAGAGAGGAGTTTTACAATATATTAAATGACAGTCATGTCAGTCATGCAGAATACATGCATGCGCAGGCAGTGTGGAGCAAGTTCGGCTGTGTGACCCTGGGCGACTACAGCGATATCTACCTCAAGTCGGACGTGCTGCTGCTGACGGATGTGTTTGAGAACTTTCGACACCTCTGCCTCAAGACCTACGGCATCGACTGCAGCCACTACGTCAGCGCGCCAGGGTTCACATTCGACGCAATGCTGAAGCATACAAAGGTACAGCTGAAGTTGATGACCGACTACGACATGCACATGTTCGTCGAAGCTGGGATCAGAGGCGGGGTTGCTCAAGTGGTCAAGCGCCACTGTAAGGCCAACAATGTCTGCCTTCCCCGCACCTACGATCCCAGCCAGTCATCAACCCACGTCATGTACCTGGACGCCAACAACCTGTATGGATGGGCCATGTCACTGCCTCTTCCCGCCAGCGGTTTCAGGTGGGCGGGCACGGACATTGACGTCATGACCATACCAGACGAGGGGCGGATGGGGTACATCCTACAAGTGTATGTTGAGTACCCATCCGCCCTGCATGACAAGCACAAGGACCTGCCGTTCCTGCCCGTCAACAAGTGCCCACCCGGCTCGAGTCATCCTAAATTGATGACGACACTCGAGAAAAAGAATAATTACATAGTTAATTATAGAAACCTGAAGCAGGCTTTCCAGCACGGACTGCGAATCACAAAAGTACACAGAGTCCTGGAATTTATGCTGCATGCGCGGATGAAGCCCTTCATTATTAAAAATACGATTATGAGGCAGAATGCTTCAAATGAATTCGAAAAAGAATTTTTCAAGCTGGCAAACAATGCATGTTTTGGCAAACTATTAGAACAAAAAAAGAGGCAGCGGATGGAACTCGTATGCAGCGAGAAGAGGCTGCGGAAAGTGATAGCAAAGCCAGCATTCCAGGACAGGACAGTTCTCGATGAAAATTTGGCTCTGATCAAACTCCAGCATGAAAGTATCCTCTTTGACCGCACTGTATATGCGGGTTTAGCCGTCCTGGAGTTGTCCAAAATGCTAATGTATAATTTCCATTTCGACATCATGAAGGTAAAATATAAGGACAACATCACGCTGGCGTACATGGACACGGACAGTTTCATCTATGAAATCAAGACGCACGACTTTTACCAGTACCTGGCCGACGACTCTGCGCTCATGAACGTGTTTGACACGAGCGCGTATCCCATTGACCACCCCTGCTACTCGCCCACCAATAAAAAGGTGGTGGGCAAATTCAAAGATGAGTGTAATTGGGTGGCAATGGAGGAGTTTGTCGGCCTCAGAGCAAAATTATATACATATAAATATAACGATAATATATCCAAGAGAGCTAAAGGAATACAGAAATGTGTGGTGAAGAACAAAATTACGTTTGACGATTTTCTTGAAGTCCTGGAACACCACACAACAAAGCGTGCGCAAGTCCGGTCCATAAGGTCGCACCAAATGGTATTGTACACAGAAACTATGAATAAATTGGCACTTAGTTGGCACGACGATAAACGCATAATATGCGACGATGGAATACATACATTACCATATGGGTACAATGGATACCTCAATAGTTATACATAATAAATATGACTGGAAAAAAAAGCAAGTGAACTTATAACAGGAAATGTTGAAACTGGTGACTGTGCTCGTACGTTTCGTGTAGGATTCTCTGATGGGGTGAAGAAATTTTGTGGACTTTGAGGGCCCCCGGGCCGCTACGGTAGCCGACAAGGTCCGTCAGGAATACCTACAGATATGTGACGAGTATGGTGCTAGTGATGCCACAAGGTAGCCACCCATGTCTCTGTTGATTAGGTGTACATAGCCATCGTCGGTGGATTATGCATCGATGGAGTGTTCGTTGTTTGATCTTTGCATCGTTGTTTGTCGTGCAATGCTTTTCTTCGTTGTGTTTTTTAATCACGCACCTGCATTGTTTGTGGTGCACCGTATATTCTTGGTTGGTTTATGCACCTACGTTATGTTTTGAGGTGCTGCATTTTCTTGGTTGGTTGGTTGGGATGGATGTGGTGGTGTTTTGCATCCTTGTTGTTTGCGATGCTACGTTTATTGGTTGGTTGGTTGGGATGGAAGTGGTGGTTTTATGCACCTACGTTGATTTGTGGTGCCACTTTTTTGGTTGGTTGGTTGGGTTGGAATTGGTGGTTTTATGCACCTACGTTGGTGTGTATTGCTGCGCTTTTGGTTGGTTGGTTGGTTGGGTTGGAAGTGGTGGTTTTATGCACCTACGTAGTTTTTGGTGCTGTGCTCTCTTGGTTGGATGGTTGGTGGTTGGTTGGTTGGTTTTTATGCACCTACGTTGATTTGTGGTGCTGCGCTCTCTTGGTTGGATGGTTGGTGGTTGGTTGGTTGGTTTTTATGCACATACATTGATATGTGGTGCTGCGCTCTCTTGGTTGGTTGGTTAGGATGGAAGTGGTGGTTTTATGCACCTACGTTGATTTGTGGTGCTGCGTTTTTATGGTTGGTTGGTTGGGATGGAAGTGGTGGTTTTATGCACCTACGTTGATTTGTGGTGCTACTTTTTTGGTTGGTTGGTTGGGTTGGAAGTGGTGGTTTTATGCACCTATGTTGGTTTGTGGTGCTGCGCTTTTGGTTGGTTGGTTGGGTTGGAAGTGGTGGTTTTATGCACCTACGTAGTTTTTGGTGCTGCGCTATCTTGGTTGGTTGGTTGGGATGGAAGTAGTGGTGTTTGCATCCTCGTTGTTTTGTGGTACTAGCATTTTTTTTCACTGATGTGTTTTACAAGGATGCGTTTTACACTGATGCGTTTTTTTTACACCAATGCGTTTTTTTACTTCGATGGGCTTTGACGTCGATGGAGTTCTTACGTCGATGGGCTCTTACATCGGTGAAGGTCTTACATCGATGGGCTTTGACGGTGGTGGAGATGGTGAGGGTACGTTTTTGCATCTGCATTGATTGTGGAGCTGTGTTTTCTCTTGGTTGGTTGGTTGGGATGGATGTGGTGGTGTTTTGCATCCTCGTTGTTTGAGATGCTACGTTTTTTGGTTGGTTGGTTGGGATGGAAGTGGTGGTTTTATGCACCTACGTTGATTTGTGGTGCTGCGTTTTTATGGTTGGTTGGTTGGGATGGAAGTGGTGGTTTTATGCACCTACGTTGATTTGTGGTGCTACTTTTTTGGTTGGTTGGTTGGGTTGGAAGTGGTGGTTTTATGCACCTATGTTGGTTTGTGGTGCTGCGCTTTTGGTTGGTTGGTTGGGTTGGAAGTGGTGGTTTTATGCAGCTACGTAGTTTTTGGTGCAATACAAAAATTTATTTACACTTATGCGGTTTACTCTGATGCGTTTTTATTTTTGCGTTTTATGCGTTTATATGCGATTTTTTATGCATCGTTGGGCTCCTTACAGCGATGGAGTCGTGTCGATGGGCTCCTAACATCGATGATGTCATGATGTTGAGGTCACTACGATGGGCTCCTATCATCGATGGAGTCATGACGTTGGGCTCCTTACATCGATGGTGTCATGCCGATGGTGTCAACGATGGACTGTTACGCCGCTGGGTTCCACTGTCGATGTTGTACAAGATTTCGGCGTTGATACATCGTTGTTACTGGGCAATTTCAGCATTTGTATGTGACATATGTTAATTTAAGCACATGCTTTGTGTCAATGTATAGTATGGTAAATCTTTCTGGTAGGCTTGCATCGTTGTAATGGGCCACTGCTAAATAGAGACGTTGTTCATAAGTACTTGACTACATATGTGGAGTATATTGCATATGGAGGCAAGGGGCTTGTGCATGACCAGCCTGTTTAGCGGTGTCGGTCTCCAGCCCGTTCCAACCGCAGAGAGCTGCGATGCAAGCTTTCTGTTTAGATTACTAATATTCTATTTAAGTATTTAGCAGGTGAGCAGTTGCTGTAATGGAGAGAGATTCGGCGTGAGGAGGAGAGAGCCGGTGAGATGGAGAGAGAGACGGTGGGACGAGCGTGGGCTGCTGGGAAGAGAGAGACCTGCGAATCTACACTCTCACACGTGACAAATAAAATAAGGATATATTTAATTGAATATGTTAACGAAAATATATAACTGTAAATTTTTACCTTTGGTTTTATTTCTATATTACTAATACCTTTGCATTTTTATTTTGCTGATTTATTTTTTATAATGTATGCTTGGAATAAAATTGCTGGAAACAGTAAAAATAATTATTTAACATTATTATATTTTAATGTTTTTTCAAAAGAGTATAATTATTAGACTTTAATTCACAAAAAAAAATACAATGAAATAAAGGTGAAAAAAAAGAACAGACAAATACATTGGTTTATATACTTTATTTACATAATTTCATCACCCACACATCAGTCGATGACATTGGAAACAATATTTACAATTGCGAAAAGAGTAGAAAATTAAACAGTAAACATCACTGTAGAAATAAGGATGCTCATAGAGCCACAGCTTCAGTAACTGGCTATTACAATGTGCGCAGTGGAAACCATTATAAAATATATCGCACTTTTCAATTTGGTTTCCGTACCTCTTTAACAGTGTGTTGAAGCCAGGACAGTTGCCTTGTTTACGAAGATCGATTACTTTGGCACTACACAAATCACTCACAATACGTTTCTGTTCATTACCACGGACGTAGACTACGTCGTCTTCCGGCTCGATGTCACGTAGCACAGAGTTCACTTGACCATAGTCCACATCGCCGTCATTCCACGCGAGTCCGTTCACTTCAGAGGTTAGACGACGGTTCTCGCTTTGTGACTTTCTGTCTAGCTTAGTCCAGTCACACGGCGGTTTAAAAATGTATACGCTACTTCTGGTTTCTTCACCTCCGATGACGGACGTCACGGACAGTTGCTTCACTACAGGCCCCTTTTGGGACGTCAGACACTGGACGTTAACAAGAGAGAGTGTCATATTGTCATTACTCACAGTTACACATAAGACGAGGCTGAAGTGACGTGACTAAGATGCTGGCTCTGCAAATGCTGGAGTGGTACCTAGATGATGTCTGCGGCACGGCGCTCAGGATCTAGGCTGCTGCTGCCGCCGCCACGCATCTCGTCGCTTCTTGCACCACGATTTCATGTGCGGTGTTTCGGGGACGCTGGAGCTTCCTCTGTCACACTCGCTGCACGGCAAACAATCTTGAATGTCTTCATCTAGCTGCAGGTACACTGGTAGGGACCTGTACACTAGTGATGGGTCGTTCGTTAACGATTCGTTCAAAAAGAACGAATCTTTGAGAGAACGAAATCTTGCGATTCGTTCGCGATGTAAAGAACCGGCTCTTTGAGAGCCGGTACCTTGAAAGATTCGGTAGAACGAAAATGCGGAGAGAACGAGAGAACCAACCGGCTCTTTGAGAGCCGGTACCTTGAAAGATTCGGAAGAACGAAAACGCGGAGAGAACGAGAGAACGAGATGAGAGAACCGGCCACGCGCCCGGTCTGATTCGTTCGTGAAATGATTCATGACGTCAGGAGTCTGAAGAATTAGTAATCACAGCGTGAGCATGTTCATAAGAGCAAACGATAACTGATCAAATAAAATAGGGTAACATGAAAAGTATCTATAACTGAAAATGTCAACTGTTAAGTAGTGGTTTAAAATTGCGTTTTCACATTCACATACACAAATTTGGGGGAAAAAAAAAAACATGAATTAAAAATAACAGGGAAAGTAACTACAAATGTTCACACTTACCATTTAGGTGTTAATTAATGTACCTACTTCATTTTTCTCTCTTCATACTGAATCGCAGTAGTAGTATTCAATTTTTGTCTTTTTTTCTCTAAATGTGTTGGTCTACATGTAAACACTTTACTCTCTCTAGAGTGTAAATAGCCTGTATATTAATATTTGTAACTTAAAAAGTAATACAATATAAATAATCTTGTTTCATATACGCAACTGTGATTCACTGGCTACGAAAAGCAATGTTCAAGTACTAGCTATAATAGTGCGATTACAAATTAAAGTTAAGAAAGATCACTTTCGTACCTAACATTCTTAGATTTAATGCTCCCGTATTATATAGAATCACTGCATGAAGCATTTGCAGCGATCAACAGTCAATAATTTTATAACAGTCAGTATACAACTAGACGTTTGAAATTTCATTTACCCATGCAGAGTAGATAAAGATAACCACCCACGCGATCCAGCCTCCTCTCGTTATCGGGTCACGCGATAACGAGGGGAGGCTGGAAGCAAACACGTAGCCAATACTCTAAAGGATGAACGAGTTACGACACCTGATAAAAGAGCCAGATCCTATTCACAGAAAAGAACGAAATGACCGAGATGAACGAATCGTTCTGAACGAATCTTTCACGGAACTGATCCGAAAGTACCGGTTCGGTCAAAAGAACCGTTCTGCCCATCACTACTGTACACGTATCTTATCTCGTGAGGGGCGTAGACCAGGAGAAACTCTTTAGGTAAGTACGGCAACTCCGTCTCCTTATCCAGTGCTGCAAGCGTGCGCACTTTACCATATGCTAATATGGTCGACACGATCTTTGCTCCGCTCGCACAACAAGCAAACATCGTATTTTCTTCCGGCTGGGAGCTACTGCAAAACTGAAGGCTCCCAGGTCCAGCGGCTGGTATTTATAGGCTAAAAAAATTAGGGGTGAAAGGGGTAGGGGTGGGAATGAGGGTAAAGAGAGGGGGAAAAAACTAGAGTAGTAGTGGTGGGTGGTTATTACGATAAAAAATAAAATAAATAAAAAAGTGGTGGGGGAAGGGTGGATTATTATGTGCGAAAAATAATAATTTTTAGGGGGGGGGAAGTTGTAAGTTCGTATATGTGCATGGTAAAAGTGGTGGGGGTCAGTCTGCCAGCACCCACCATTGAGAAAGGAGCCTGTCGCCATTTTTAATTTTTTTTGCACTCGTCGGGTTCGAACCGAGGACTCCGAGCTCCGTGTCGTAAATGTTTATTTTTTAAAAAAAATTATTAAAATTTTATTAATTGAATTTTTTTATAAATTTTAAATTTTTTTTCATTAAAATCGGATAATAAATAAAGATTTTAAAGATGGCGACCGTAATGTAAATAGCAACGGTGAAGTCATAATTCAAAATGGTGGAAAACACAATGCCGGAATGTTCGAGAAAACAAAATGACGTCATCCAAAATGGCGGATCCAAGATGGCGGATCCAAAATGGCCGCCGGGGTCAAGGTCAAGGTTAAAGGTCAAGGTCACAACCATCCAAGATGGCCGCCGTGATGTCACAATCCAATATGTCGGACACCGGCACCGGCACCACATCCTTAATCCTGATCTCCGACCGGCTATTACACACTACTCAGGTGGATTAAAAAATAAAATTAACCTTACTCAGTCCAATAATATGTAATAAGACGGATGAGAAACACTTTCACAAAGGACGAACTTCCTTGTTATTGGTGTCTAGCGAAGCCTTCCTTCTTTTGCGATTGTTAGTGAGCATCCCGCATCCCACATAAAAGAACTAAATAAATTTTGACTCAACACAACACGTGAGGTCAACTCATGTCAATAATCGGGACTACTTGCAACAAGTTCTTTTGCATGAGATAAATTAACTCTCGCTGCTGAATGGAGCTATTGTAGCCAGCTGGAGCCACGAATCTTCGAAGCCAGTAGCCTTTTTTTTTTTTTGTGTCTTACAATAATTTTATCATTTGGAAATTAAAACTCAAACAACCATTACTCAGTCAAATAATATTCCCTGAAACATCTGAGAAACACTATCTCGAAGGACGAACTTCCTTGTCCTCGTTGACTAGCGAAGCCTTCCTCTTTTGCGATCGTTAGTGAGCATCCCGCATCCCACATAAAATAAATATTTTCCTGCAAGAAAAATGTGGTGTCAATGGTTGTTGGCAAGCAGAACTACTTACAAGTTGCTTTGCATGAGATAACTTAAATCTCGCTGGTGAAATATTTAAAAAATTATATATAAGTAATGGTTCCAATTTGAAAACTGCCAGTTTGCATCTAACATTAGTCACAAAAGCTACCATGGATCGTGGTTTGTTATCTGCAGCTGAATCTAAAGGAGCCGCTGTAGATACTGCAGCAAGGATTTTGTCACGAGAAGAATGATTGTGTTCAAAACCAACTACGCAAAATGTTAAGCTGTAATCGGTGTAGCAGGTTTTGAACACGAATTGACAGCTTAAAAAGACATGGTAGAACATATAAAGCCAAGCTTACTTACGGGATAGATGACATCGATAAAGACACTACACAAAGGAAGAGTGTGCTGGTTGATGTAAACAATTTTCCTTGTCCTGAACGCACCTGATCGTGACGAAGAATATAAATTGAAGGATGCTGATGGTTCCGGGAAGACTGAAACTAATGGAAGTTTCAACACCGTGAAAAGTGAGAATACATTCAAGCCCATATTCAGTATATCCTTTATATCTTTGGAATAATGATGGACACTTAAAAAGGAAGATTTTAGACGATAAAGTAGCTCCAACATCAACGATTTCGAGTTCTTACAATAATTCGGGTGAAGATGCTGACTTCTATGGTGATGACGATAGTAACTCTGAAGCTGGTGACGTGATCGAAGACTGTGCTGAAGCACCTAAAGCAGGCAAGATCGAAGAATGTAATGGTGTCCTGAGACCTACATGATGGATACGACAGTAGTATAGGAAAGTAGGTCCAGACACAGGCTTCAGGCTGTAAAAAATAGATAAAAAATTACAAAAAATTCTGGCTTATGCTCTATTCTTGTTCAACAAATGAGAAGTTCACAAGCTGTAAAAAGCTGTTTTGGTATTTTTTTATCTATTTTATATTTATTATTTTTTTATTGTTATTTTGAAATTTTTTTCTGTGATTTTTTGATATCAAAGAAATTGTGTGTGTCGGTATTCTCCGTGTGCTCCCGATTATTCTTGTCAATATTTTGATGGTTTTCTCCGTGTGCTCCTGGTTGCTTTTGAGAAACCGATCTAAGCATTAAGAATACTTTACTTAATGAGTCATGTCATTTTATTCAGAGTTAAATTTAATAAATTGATTTTCTGCTACTAAATCATTACTTGTAATATTTTTATCAGGTGGAATTCAAACAAAAATACCATTACTCAGTCATATATAATAATAAGCTCTGAGACATCTGAGAATCACTAATAAGCTAGACGAACTTCCTTCTCCTTTGTGCTTAGCGAAGCCATCCTTCTTTTGTGATCGTTAGTGAGCATCCTGCATCCCACATAAAAGAACTAAATAATATTTACCTGTAAGCAGCATGTGGTGTCATCTATTGACAAGAATCGACACTACTTTAAACGGGTTATTTTGTATGAGATAAATAACTCTCACCACTGAATGGTGCTATTGTAGTCAGTTAGAGCCTAGTAGTCTCGAAGCCACGTAGCCTCGTGTCCTGGAAGCTTCGTAGCTCCGTAGCCTAGCAGTCTCGTAAACTTGTAGACTCGTAGTCACGTAGTCTCGTGGTCGCGTAGTCATGATGCCTTGGAGCCTCGTAGACTTGTAGCTACGTAACCAAGTAGCCTTGTAGACTTGTAGCTACGTAAACAAGTAGCCTTGTAGAATTGTAGCTACGTAACCAAGTAACCTTGTAATCTTATAAAATAATGCTTTTGGAGCAGTTGGACCAAAAGAGAAAATTCCGTTGAAGACAGATGCGCCAATTGGAGCCTTGTAGACTTGTAGGTACGTAACCAAGTAGCCTTGTAATATTTTAACATAATGCTGCTGGAGCAGTTGGAGCCAAAGAGAAAATTCAGCCGATGATAGAGGCAGCAATTGGAGCCTTGTAGACTTGTAGCTTCGTAGTCATGTACTCATGTAGACTTGTAGTCCTGTATCCTCGTAGTCTCGTAACCTTGTGTTCTAAAAGCTTCGTAGCTCTGTAGCCTCGCAGTCCCGTAAATTTGTAGACTTGTATTCACATAGTCTCGTAACCTCATGGCTCGTAGTCGCGTAGTCATGATGCCTTGGAGCCATGTAGACTTGTAGCTACGTAACCAAGTAGCCTCGTAGACTTGTAGCTACGTAACCAAGTAGACTCGTAGACTTGTAGCTACGTAACCAAGTAGCCTCGTAGACTTGTAAATACGTAACCAAGTAGCCTCGTAGACTTGTAGCTACTTAACCAAGTAGCATTTTAATCTTTTAACATAATGTAGCTGGAGCAGTTGGAGCTTTGTAGACTCGTAGGCAGTTGGAGGAGTCTTGTAAACAAGTAGAATTAAAGCTTTGTAGCCAAGTGGCCTTGTAGTCATGTAACCTCGCAGTCATTTAGAGCCGAGTAGACTTGTATACATGTAGCTTCATAGCCATGTAGTTTCGTAGCCACACAGCCTTTTAGCCATACAGTCTCGCAGCCATGTATAACTCGTAACCTGCTAGATCCTTGTAGACTCATAGCCTTGTAACCTCATAGCCTCTTAGACTCGTAGAATTCTAGCCAAATATCATTGGAGCTGTTGAAGCAAAGGGCAGTTGGAGCCAATGAATGTTGGAACCAATGACTTTTGGCTTGATGTAAGTTTTTGGAGTTAAAGCGGATTGGTTATGGTAGTTTTTTTTTGTCTTTTTTGGGTATTTTTATTTATTTATTTCTTTATTTTTATTTTTTTATTTTTTCTTCAACAGAAAAAGTTCTTAGCAATGGCGTATGTCCAAAAACTTGCATCAAGTCATGCACTCCCATTACACAAATCTTTCAAAGATAACAATGACTTTTGGAGCCAAAATACTGTTGGAGCTAATGACTATTGGAGCAAATGACTTTTGGAACTAAAAACTGTTTTATTCATAGACTGTTGGAGACATTATATCCTAACTTATCATTGACAATCGCATCCTACCGAGTTGAATGAACGAGAGAATGCACCTCCTTTTCGTTAAATGAGCTTTCGTTTTGTAGAATTTCCGTCCAAACGTGCTTCGTTTTCATTAAATGCTTGTCCTGCGCGAACGATGCGTAGTCATTGTGTGTACATTGCGCATATTGCGTACATTGCGTACATTGCGTGTAATTTGCGTGTATTGTGCGTCAATTGCGTGAACATTACGTGTTCGTTCCGTGTACTGTGTAAACTGTCTCTTCATTTCGTTTCCTGTGTGTACTGTGTGTTCATTACATGTATTGCGCGTAAATTGCGTGTATTGCGCGTACATTGCGTACATTGCGTGTTGGAGCTTTGGAGCTTTGGGGCTGTTGGAGCACTTGAAGCTGATGGTCAATTGGAGCATTGGAGCCAAATGTATATGGATCTGATGGCGCGAATTGTAGCTCTTGAAGCCAAATGTAAATGGATACGATGGCACGAATTGAAGCTCTTAGAGCCTAGCGTATATTGGTGAGATCGAATTCATGAGACGAGAACGTATCACACCTAATCGAATTTTTTCGATTATATGTTCCTCTTTTTTAAATGTCGTTTTGACTCGTGCATTATAGTAAATGGTTCTTGAATTGATTAGCATATTATTTCATCGGGTGCATGTATATAAGCGTGTCCTATACAGCAGACCGTTCAGTTTGTTACTGACGTCGACGGTGTAAGGATCACCTAGTTTGTTTCATCTGGTGCATAAGTCGCGTAATTACTTGTTCTTGCTCACGCGATAGTATCTTTACCGTCTTTAACGGCGAACTCGATGGTATCTTTACCGTCTTTAACGGCGAACTCGATTAAGCTTGTACCAACGACTACAGGAACCCTGACGTCAGCGGCGACGATTATGGAGCAGATCCCGTTGGCAACGACGATGCCAACACTGGAGGAGACTTCAACAGTCGTGGTACCACCAGCAGAAGAGAGCTTAATGACTACAGAGCTGGCTGCGCAGACAACCACGATTAACGACGTTTCACCCTCGATGGAGACTTCAATGTCTGGTGATTCGACAGCAACTAACGAACATCGGTGCTGTTACTGTGACAAGATTTTCTCAAACAACAGCAATGCTCGATGACACGAGAAGAGAGAATGTGTCTAGAACTTTTATCGAAAAATGTTTGGCTGTGAGAAATGTCGGAAGCAATTTACAAGAAATGCTAATTTGCAGCAACACTTGGAGACATGCAAAGCACCTGTTGCGCGGCAGAAAGTAAAGGTTTCTATACAACAGCAAATGATTGATGTGCATAAGAGTATGCCAGGAAATGGTACAATTGCAGTAACATCGACATCTGGATCGGGTCTGAAAGGCTCGTCTTCATCACTGCGGTATCCTCGCAGATACTGCGATATGACGTTTGCATTTGCTTATGATGTACGGAGACATGAGAGGAGTAAATGTACGAAGAATCCTTCTCGCATTAAGTTTCGCTGTGATGAGTGTCATGAATGGTTTACTCGAATTGATAATTTGCGAAGACATGCGAAAAACTGTGAAGGTGAAGTCCGTGCGCCTACTGCTGAACTACTTACAGAAATTTCGACTCCTCGCTTTAGATTGGAGACTCGAAATCGAACAAGCAAAAAAACAGATGCGCAGCAACCGATTGCTATGGCATCTGGACATGGAACCAAACCCAAGACTGTGATCGGTGCTCTACAGGTGAATGATAATGGCTTCTACTTGGCACAGTCTGCTTTTCGTGGAACATTGAAAGACTACTATTATCTAAATACGCTCAGTGAGTCGAAAGACATTTGTAATTTCCTTGACGATATCAGACAGAACATAATCAATCAGCTTACTGATGACGTAGCAACAAACGGACCTTTGAAATATAACTTGTGGTTGGACAGTCTATATAGAAAACCATATCCGTTCGATGACAAAGTGAAGAAGTAAGCATTCAAGACATCGGCTGCAGTAATTTACAGTTCTGACGATGTGAAGCAAACTGTTAAACACGGTATCCAGAAACTCTGTCAAGAAGAGGAGGACTATGTCAGTAAAGGTTCTGGTTGGTCTCTGTCTAGTATAAACCGATTGGAGCTAAGAATGAGTCATTTCACGCCTATGCAGGGCTAAATGTTTATAAGATTGCTGGCTTTCGCAAGTGATCCTGTAGTAGAATAGAAATTATGTAATAAATATTATGTTTGTAAAACTTGTGGTGTTTTATTTCTCGAACCTGACACTTTTCTGGTATTTAAATTAAATTTATTTTTAGCTTCGTCCATTGATCGAACCTAATTTCGACTCAATATGTAAAGTAATGTGTGATTTTTTCGGTGACTTTTGAATTTTTACCGAATTTATAAGTCAATAAATACAAATATCTAAGATGGCCTGTTAATGGTTTTTAGGATGATGGTAGTAGATGATTTTAAGTCTCTTTTAGGACTTGTATCATGATTTATTTAAATTATTAATTTTTACATAAAATTAATTTTTTTGCATCGTCCAGGGATCGAACCAAGAACGGTAATCAATAATTACTTTAATGAGTGAATTGTTTAGTGAAATTTGGATTATTTTTCGTGAATTTCTAGCTAAATAATTACGATTTTCCATGATGGTAGACGTAACGAAAAGTGCAACGAAGGTTTTAATGATTTTTTTATTAAATTTTAATTAATATATTTTTTTTAATTTTTAAAAACTTTCCCGATTTTCTATCATTAAAATTACGAATTTTCAAGATGGTGGACATGACGTAAAACTAGGTGAAGATATATATACTTTGACATATTTTGTGGGGGTAGTCAGTCTGCCAGCGGCTTCCTTGGAGGAAGGTTTCGTTCGCCATTTTTATTTTTTTGCCCTCGCCTGGTTCGAACCGAGGACTCCGAGCTCCATGTCGTAAATGTATATTTAAATAATTTTTTTTAAATTATAATAATTGAATTTTTTATAAATTTTATAATTTTTTTATTAAAATCGGTAAATAAATAAAGATTTTCAAGATGGCGGCCGTAACGGAAATTGCAACAGTGATGTCATATGCCATGATGACATAATCCATGATGACATCAGAGGCTTATCGGAGGCTGTAGACATGGATCTTTAAGCCTCTTAATGGATATCGTGTTCTTTCTAAGGCAAAATGTTTTTTGAGGTTTTTCTAAATTCTTATTTTTGGATTGTGGAATTTTTGAAATTTTGTTTGCGGATTTTTTTCAAAAATAATTGGAAAATTTGGCGACTTTTGGCTAATTTTTACGATTTTTGGGCTAAATTTTGGTTAATTTTGGCTAATTTTGAAGGTCAAGGTCAAAGGTCAAGCTCACGGTCATACAAGATGGCCGTCGATACGTCACAATCCAAGATGGCGGTCGGCACCACAGGCACCACAGCCTGAAGCCTGTTCCCGGACATACTTTTCTATACTACTTACGACGTAATAAAATAAATTATCCTGATCTAGCTTGCGATGATCACTGGCTCGATGATGAAAGTGACCTTGTGGTTGGTGTTAAAACGGAAGACACCAGAGATAATAATATTTATTATAAACATGCAAGGAAGCTGAAAATAGCAGAAGAGATTGATTACACATCATGGAAAGATCCAAACATATTGGTTGACCGGCTAAGACTTCTAAATGCCTCTCTATGTGCAGGAAACTATTCGTGGATCAAAGAAATATCCTTCATACTCAATGAACTGAAGGAGGCTGGCTACATACAATAATGACTTGTTTTAACTGCATTTGTATAATGTTGAGAAATAAAACAAATAATTTAAATAACAAAAATTTAATGTTTTATTTATTGTTTTCTGATTTCTAACTAAGTCTGTGTTCCCGCTACTGTGTGTGTGTTCCTTCCTGGTCTACTGTGTGTACTGTGTGGTCATTCCGTTTCCGGTGTGTACTGTATGTAATGTGTGTTCGTTCCGTTTCCTGTGTGTACTGTGTGTTCATTCTATTTACTGTGTGTACTGTGTGTACTGTGTGTTCATTCCGTTTCCTGTGTGTACTGTGTGTACTGTATGTTCAGTGCATTCTTTTGTTGAATGTGTGACGTTTCGTTAAATGCGCGTATTCAATTCTGTAGTATATCTGAATGTTTACTAGTCCAAAACCTCTTTGTATTGATAAATAATTTTTCAGGGATTCTTGGTCTTATTATAAGCGTAAAACATGTTAAGTTGGTTAAATTCATTATAATTAGCCGACTTCGAAGAAGGTCCTGTGGTTCGGAAAAAAAACTGATCTATATGTCTGACATTGTTCATGACGCGGTCACGCTGTCCGAAGACACTTGGTCTATATGTATGTATGGCTTTGTACATGAACATTTTAGAGGTTATTCTAAGTATCAAAAACTAGACTTTCATGTTAGGCTTATCGACAATGTATTTAATTCGTCGGACAGGTATATTTTCTTGAGTGGTTTTTCGTAGAGTGAATGATTAATAAACTCCGCGAAAGGTATTGGAAAACTAAATATATATTTTTTTAATATTTCGTTATACATGTCACTGACCGAGAATCAAACCGAGGACAGGAATCCATCTATTCAATATGTAAATTAATAAGTGGTTTTTTCGATCACTTTTGGAATTTTACACGAGTTTCTATGTCAATAAATACAAATTTCCAAGATGGCGGTTACAATGGGATTGCTGGAGGCTGGTAGTAGAGTATTTTAAGCCTCTTTTAGGATTTTGAACATGATTTATTGAAATTATTGTTTTTAAATAAAATTAATTTTTTTGTATCGACCAGGGATCGAATCAAGAACAGGAATCGATCGAACCAATCAGTATATTTATTAAAAATTTATTTAATGAATTTTGGAATTTTTCCCGAATCTTTAGCTAAATAATTATAAATTATCAAGATGGCAGGTGCCACAGTAATAATACATGATTACTGCACTCTAGCGGGTAAGAATTAAACTAACATGATGGTGGCACACTGTAGGAGCCGAAAAGAAGATGGTGGCCTCCAGCAGACATAAACAAGATGGCGGACGTGTCATCATACTGACATCGTACCTCCGTGGGCAGTAAAGCCCGGTCCCCACCCCGCCAACACCAGCCCCCGCTGGCGAAATGCACCCTCACACCCCTCCTCCGCGCAGTCACCATCACTAGTCAGTCTTCACCCGCGCGCGACCAAGGACGGAAGTGTAACTCTGTGAGACTCCGCGAGACGTGAGACCGCGAGACGTGAGACCGCGAGACGTGAGACCGCGAGACGTGAGACGCGAATAGTGAGATATGTGAGTGTTTTCCGGACGCGAACTCCACACCGCCGACGAGCCTAGTGAGCTGCACAGGGGCTGACGACCCACACCCATCGTGGCCTAGCTGCAAGCTAGCCTGGCGCCCATCCGGACCGAACAGTATACCAGCCGACTTCCCTACTAGGCTCACCCGCTAACGCAGCCTCCGTTACTGGGACGACGGCATTTGGCGCCCAACGTGGGGCAAAAATAAAGAAAATTTCAGTGTTCTACAGCAACTTTTTAACATCCAAGCTGAGTGGTATGCGGGAAATGGCCAGTTCGTGCGCGCGACGTGATTAGGGTCAGACAGGCAGGCGCGACCAGCGCAGCGAACAAAGAGCATCCCTCCCCACCCTCGCAACTTTCCAGCGGAGCGAGCGACGCAGCTGGCCTGCGTCACGACCCAACACCTGTCGGAGCTATTGCCCTTCTCTTTGTGCGATCGTACGGGCAGCTATCGCCCTCCCTTTTGTGCGATCGTCCGGGCAGCTATCGCCCTCCCTTTTGTGCGATCGTCCGGGCAGCTATCGCCCTCCCTTTTGTGCGATCGTCCGGGCAGCTATCGCCCTCCCTTTTGTGCGATTGTCCGGGCAGCGTCCCACACTCCTTCCTCGACGCTGCGCGCGCAGACAACAGCACGACCTAACCTCCCACTTCCCCCCCCCTCCCCCAGAGTTATCACTCTCCTCTTTGTGCGGTCGTCCGGGCAAGGGGCCACCACGCCTCCCCTCGTTTCAGAGGGCGCGCGCACGACCATGTAACAAACAACTACGATCAAAACAAACACCAGACACCACTCCATTAGTTTTGATTCTTAAAGATTCCAATGTTAAAAGTAATTTAAACATTTTATTAAACATTTTCGACTGACCATCACCTCAGATCTGATAATAACACCAACACAATGTTACCCCACACAATGACCATTTTCTGTGCGAAATGCTCCTTGCCAAAAAACATGGATCTACTGACGGGAACATTACCATGGCACAACACGTGCCTGTGTGCACCGGACATGGGAAAAGTCCCAACCAAATGTGAGACCGTGGCCAACGCATGGGACATACCAGGGAACCCCATCTGGAGAGGGGAGACAGAGGTGAAGCCACCACTTCCTTGGCAACCAACCCAAGGTAACCCAAACACTGGTAACCCCTCCACCGGGACACCACCCGTCGACACGAAACCAACTCTATGTAAAAACTGCGCTCAGTGCGGCTCCAAACAGACGCCCGTGCAACAGTACTCACCACTGGTCGACCTGAGCACACCATGGGTAGCAGCACCACATGTGGAGATGAGTGCCGGAAGGACCACGCTACCGGAGTTCAGCGGACTATCACACGAAGACACAAGGGCCTTCCTGCGACAGTGCAACGTACGCTTGGCGCGAGCGAGGGTACCGGTTGACGAGTGGGCGCAACGGACGAGCGAACAGCTACGAGGCGCTGCACAGCAGTGGTGGAGCCTTTGGGGCCAGTTCGACATGCCATGGCCCGAGTTCGTGGACCGGCTCACACGGCGGTTTAACACCGGCCAAGCGATAGTACTCTGCACGTCCCAATTCTACGGGGAACAGCAGCGGGACGGGGAGCAAGTGGAGCTGTTCATCGCCCACAAAGTACAGTTGTTTCGGCGGATCGCCCCAAACACGGATCTGACATCTGCGCTCCCGACCATCACCACACTGCTACGTGACGAGCTCCAGCCTTTTCTCCACAACAGCCAACACCTCTCAGTAGAAGACTACGTGCAGCAGGCAGTGGCCACGGAGAAGAACTTGCAGAAAATCTGGCGGCGAGGTGCACCAGCCCCAGAGCGGGCAAACAGCAGCCACTTCACAACACAGTGCAGCCGGCCGACAAACCAACCAGTCAGGAAAACCGAGTGGCAAACCCCGCCCAGACGACAGCGGGCCATCGAGGGTGCGACAGCACCACCAATGGCACTCAACCCACAGGGCTACCGTGAACACTCACAGCCACGTGAATATGACCGGCCACCACAGTGCCAACGAGGCTGTCCCAGCGGAACATACCACTGGCATCGTGAGTGCCCCCTCCCTCCATCACAACGCCAGCACCCGACGATAACCTCATCGGGAAACGGGCCACCGGGGGCGCGGAACTAAGGAGCCCGCCCCCCACAAGACCACCATCCGCACCACCAGCCATGCCGGCACCACCTACCACAGACCCAGCACCATTAACATCATCGGCACCACCTGCCACAACACTCTCCCGGGCACCAACTGCCCTACCACTGGGGGCACCACTGGCTACTGGGAGCACAACTGGCCCCAGGCCAACCCTGGGCCAGCTGTTCCAACTGCAAGACCACCTGCTGCGCATACCGGTGGAGGTGAATGGCAGTCCGGCCGCAGCGCTGGTGGACACAGGCGCCAGCCATGTGTTCATCACCCCGAGCCTCGTACCACCAGGGGCACTCCGGCCTCACCATGCGGAGCTGCGTCTAGCGACCACCACACGACCAGGAGTGACGGTGGGCCAGGCAGAGATTGAGGTAAGCCTTCGGGACCTTACTACCACAGTGACTGCCCTTGTTGTGGAGGATTTACACGAGGCCCTTGTCCTGGGACAACCATGGCTAGCAGCACATGATGCTGTAGTGGAGCTAAAGTCAGCCCGCGTCCACGTGGGAATACAGAAACGGTTCACAGTGTATGGCATAGGCTTCACACCTGAACCACCTAGTGAGCCGCTGACTCTGAGACAGTTACACCACGATGTCCCCCTACAGTATCAGGCCGCCATCGAACAGGTACTCTGCGAGAGGCAGGGTGTGTTCGCCACAGCCAGCCCACTCCGACGCACCACAGTAGCAGAACACCAGATCCCCACCACCCATGATCGACCTGTTCACCAGCCACCTAGGGGGTATGGCTTCAGGGAGCAGCGTGCCATCCGGGAGCAGGTGTCAGAGATGCTGCAAGATGGCGTCATCGAGCCATCCAGTAGTCACTACAATTCCTGTGTGGTGTTGGCCCCCAAGAAGGATGGCTCATTACGGTTTTGCGTCGACTTCCGGCCCTTGAACGCCATCACCGTCAGTGCTCCACCCCCTCAGATCAGTGTCGAGGCCGCCTTAGCTGGGCTAGGACGGGCCAAGGTGTTCAGCACCCTTGACCTGAAGGCCGGCTACTGGCAGGTGCCCATACGGCATGGGGACAGAGAGGAGACAGCCTTCACCATCCCGGATGGGCGGCGCTTCCAGTTTAGAGCCATGCCTTTCGGCCTTAAGTGCGCGCCTGCAACATTCCAGGAAATGATGACACGAGTGCTGGAGGGCTATTTGGGGCAGTTTGCCATGGCCTACCTGGACGATGTCATTGTGTTTTCTGAGACATGGGAAGACCATGTCCAACACCTAGCACTCGTCCTGGAGCGGCTGGCCACTCACCACTTAACGGTAGCTCCGCTCAAATGCCACATCGGCGCTTCAGAAGTCGAGTTCCTGGGACACGTCGTGGACGCAGCGGGTAACCGCCCACAGCCCAGCCACCTGCAGAAAATCGCAGAGGCCGAGGTTCCCCAGACCCGCAAGCAATTGCAGCGGTTCATCGGCCTCGTCAACTGGCTGAGGAGTTATGTACCGAACTTCTCTCATGTCATTGCCCCCCTGACTGACCTCCTGTACCCACAACACCGCTACCGGTGGGATGCAATTGCTCAGAAAGCATTTAGCCAGGTCAAAATGCTGTTCACACAATGCCATACTCTGGCACGGGTCGACCCAGAGCGTCATTTGTACTTGCAGACCGACGCCAGTACCCTGGGGGTAGGGGCCGTGCTGTTCCACCTGGACCAGCATGGGGGTCGGCAAGTTATAGATTATGCCAGCGCGAAGTTCGGCTCAGCAGAACGTCGTTATCATAGTAACGAGCAGGAGTGCCTGGCTGTTGTGTGGGCGATGAAGAAGTACCGCCCACACTTGGAAGGGAAGTCCTTCACACTTCGCACAGACAACCAGTGCCTAACCTGGTTGCATACAATGCAGGGAAGGAAGGGCAAACTGATCCGGTGGGCGTTGTTCTTACAATCCTTCGACTTCAACGTCGAACACGTCCCCGGAGCAGACAACCAGCTGCCCGACCTTTTGTCCCGTGAGCCGGACGAGCGCAATGAGCTGATCGACCCAGAAGAGTGGGAAGACATGTTGCCCCCCAATAGCCGAGACAGGCTACCTCACCCAGATGCGACTTGCACTCGGATCACAGCCGACACACTGGAAGAGGGCGATCCTCCGTGTACCTCGAACGACGTCCACCGACGGGTACTAGAGGCACAAGAAGTCTCACCAGAAGCTGCCCGTCGACGCCAGCAGGTGACCGAAGGAGATCAGGAGACCTGGAGTACCCAGGACGGGACATTGATGAACCGAGCACCCGGGGAACATGTCGAGTGGAAAACATATGTACCACCCGAGGCACGGGAGGCTGTGCTACGTTTCCACCATGACCATGACTTGGCCGGCCACCCAGGTACTGACCAAACACGACGGGCAGTGGGTCAGTTCTACCACTGGCCCGGAGTCACCCGCGATGTACGAGATTACGTGCGTGAGTGTGAGATATGCCAGTCGCGGAAGGCTCGAAGACGAGATGGGGAGGAACAACAGCAGCCCCGTGAGCCCACCACGGCATTCCAAACACTAGCGCTCGACGTGATGGGCCCCTACCCACGAACTCCTAGAGGACACCGCTTCATCCTCGTAGTAACCGACCTCTTTACACGCTGGACGGAGGCCTACCCATGTCGGAACGTGCGGGCGGCCACGATCACCAAGATATTGAGCACAGAGTTCCTGCCACGCTGGGGCTACCCACAGTCGGTTCTCACGGACAATGCCAGTCAGTTCCTGGGCCGGTGTTGGAAAGCCTGGTGTGGAGAGCAACAAATCCGGCACCACACTACACCTGCCTACCACCCGCAGGCCAACCCCACAGAACGCAGGAACCAGGAGCTGAAAGTGCAACTCCGCATCTGTTTGGGCCAGGACCATGCCCAGTGGGACCAACACCTCACAGACGCACTCTTTTGTGTCCGGCGCCGGACGAACGCCGCCACCGGTATGACACCCGCCGAGATGGTCCAGGGGCGCAACCTGCCACTACCCGGGGAGTGGACCACTCATGGGGTTCCGCACACAGCGGAAGATTTGGAGGAACGGGCCCAGCGTCGCAACCTCGCACACGAGGGCGCACGCCAGAGGCAATGGGCATACGCGCAGGAGATCACACCTATAACAAATCAACCCCCTCCTGGGGTGCGGGCCGGGGATCAAGTCTATGTCCGGGTCCACCCGTTGTCAGCTGCCCCTCGCAATTACTGCGCGGGGTTAGCCCCGCGATGGGGCGGGCCCTACACCGTTCAGAAATGGCTCGGACAGACGACATACCAGGTATGCCTAGGCGGGCGCCGAGTGAAGAAAATACACCGGGATGACCTACGACTCGCCCCACTCCCAGGAGACAGGCTCCCGGGGACACCGACTCCCAACTGCCCATCCATCGACACGAGGTCACAGGGGGAACCGGATGAACCGCAAACACCCTCCGCTGGGAGGAATAGCGAACTACCCGACGTACAAACCCCGTGCCGACCGCAGCCTCAACAAGAAAACCTGGGGCAATTCAGCATCACAGATGTCTCAGCAGAGGAATCTGAGCCCGAAGCTGATGGCATGCCGCCCACCCTACCAGTCGTGACTGAGCCGGAGGAGCTAGATCCAGAAACACTGGAGTCGCCTACTCGCGGTGCCTGGGGCCACCTTGCACCCCTAGAAGGAGCCACCTTCACAATGTATGTGAGCGATCCGGATGAAGAACCACCCATCGGACCACACCGACAGTCACCGCACCCCCCCTTCGTGGAGGACAATGCAGGAAACCAGCCCACAACACCCGGACCAAGAGGCCAAAACCCGAGCTGCCCATGGGCCGGTGGCAAAACAGGGAGTCCCCAGTGCTATCAGGCAGCTGAAACCAACAATACAGACATGTCACCAGGTATCCCTGAGCGGGAGAGGGTGCCCTACCGTTCATTGTCAGTCAAAATTGGCCTGGAGAGAGAAACAATGGCATCACTGGACCCACAGATGGGCCCTTCGGTAGGAAGCCCAGCGCAGGAAAGGAGTCCATGCCATCTGCAACAAACGCGGGGGCAACCCGAATATGGGGTAACCACCGTAAAGACCAATGACAGCCCAAAACCTCTGGGGAGTCGGGCAGGAGACGGTCGACCTGACCACCCCCGCCGAGTACGACGGCCACCCAGGTACCTGGAGGCATACCACATGGGAAACATCCCAAGGGCCCTCGTCTGGAGACGCCGCCCCCAGGTACACCACGAGGGACACAGGGAAGCAGAGCGCAGACCCTACCAGCGGCAGCTCTCACAGGTGCCTCCCACCTGGACCTGCTGCCAGCAGTGAGGGTGCAAACACGCCGCGGGGGCCAGAGCGCGGGGTAAGACCGGTCTTCTCCAGGGGGGGGCATTTGACATTGTACCTCCGTGGGCAGTAAAGCCCGGTCCCCACCCCGCCAACACCAGCCCCCGCTGGCGAAATGCACCCTCACACCCCTCCTCCGCGCAGTCACCATCACTAGTCAGTCTTCACCCGCGCGCGACCAAGGACGGAAGTGTAACTCTGTGAGACTCCGCGAGACGTGAGACCGCGAGACGTGAGACCGCGAGACGTGAGACGCGAATAGTGAGATATGTGAGTGTTTTCCGGACGCGAACTCCACACCGCCGACGAGCCTAGTGAGCTGCACAGGGGCTGACGACCCACACCCATCGTGGCCTAGCTGCAAGCTAGCCTGGCGCCCATCCGGACCGAACAGTATACCAGCCGACTTCCCTACTAGGCTCACCCGCTAACGCAGCCTCCGTTACCGGGACGACGGCATTACTAGCTGGCGATATATATATACCTTGGTATTGGTGGTGGGAGGTTAGTTTGCCGGTGGCTTCCATGGAAGAAGGATCGGTCGCCATTTTTTTTGCCCTCACCAGGTTCGAACTTAGGACTCCGAGCTCCATGTGGTAAATGAGTTTTTAAATTTTTTTTTGTTAAAATTTAATAAAATATTTTTTTTTATTTTTTATTTTTTTCTTTAAAATCAGATAAAAATAAAGATTTTCAATATGGCGGGCGTAACGGAAGTTGCAACGGTGGCGTCATAATTCTAGATGACGTCAGCGGCTTAGAGCTGCTAGCTCTTAAAACTTTTAAGCAGCTTTAAGGATTACGTGTTCTTTCTAAGGCTAAAGTCTTTTGAGGTTTTTCGAAATCATATTTTTTGAATTTTTCAGGACAAAAACGGGAATTTTTCCCTCGAAAATGGGAAATTTTGAGTCATTTTGGTGGAATTTTGAGGAATGTTTGAGTCCAAGATGGTTGCCGTGACATCATGTCGGTCGGTCATTGACCCCACCACACAAAACAGCCTGGGAGCCAGCTACATCACGTGATGCTTCATAATGATCACCATCTATGCCATCACCCACCTCGACGAGACCGCTGACACTGCTAATGTCAATTGCATCACATCGACTGACAAATACGGAGAGTCCGGCAGCGTCGTCACCACCATCACATCCCGTGCTAGAGTGTACAGATTGCTAACACCCCATGCCAGAATTCTCAGAAAAAGGTACAGTGATCTGCTCGATGACATGTTTAGGTGGCACTTGAACGAACCTGTAAACTCTAGAAACGACGTATATGATCAACGTACAACAAACATTGTAACGTTGTTGTATTTACAGTGATATAACACAGCGGCGAAGTTTTGACACTTCTTACTGCGCTAATCTTTGCCCCATAGCTAGAACAAACCTTTTACGCGAAGCAGACATTTCCTTGGCAAAATATGAAAAAAAAAGTGTGGCCTAACTAAACATAATTAACATTGAATATATTCATAAAATTACGTGCTCAATTATACTAAAACGTCTATATTTTCTTATCTGTAAAAAATTATATATTGTGTTTATAAAAAATATCTTAAAGCAGAACTTTGTGTATTGAACAGCACTGTAGCATTAAAAAGTTGTAATAATTCTAATGTAAATATGTATTTTCTGTATTTGAGAGGTACTGGCGGGGAATTGTAACATATAAAATAATCCAATGTATGTGAGTATTTTGTTATTAAACCTCCATCACTATAAAAAATTAAAATTAAAAAAAAATAATGCTTAAAGGTAATATTCAAGTTTTGTGTAAAGAAAGTTCGAATTGAATATCATTCATGAAAAAAATGTAATAATAAAAAGTAAGTAGAGTAAACTTTCAAATTTCCATTGCCTAAATAAGTATATATATGAAAAAATTATTAGAGAAAACTTTTAAGGAAAAACTTTCAAAATTTCATTAATAAAAATGTGTATATTGAAAGAATTAGTAGGGAAACCTTGAAATAAAAATATTTACAATACATAAACCTTTCAATACAGTAGAGGACACGGCTAGATAAAGTATCATGCGGCTAGCTGATGGCTCAAGGAGCATGGGAACGTGCGAAATGGCGGGGGAGATGACAAAGTGCAAGCACACGTCCGCTGTCTATATAGTTTATTCTTAATTGTACAAATCGTGCGTTCAGCTATCGATGAATTCATGCCACTAAACCTAGAGTAGTGATTTATGCCGTATGTTTTCATCGATGCCTTGAATGATGCGTTAAAATATTCTTTCCCTTCGTAAGTCTGCAATAATAACGGCTTAAGTTTTTGCTTCAAAATATTGGTCATTGCATTCGTAACGTCGCCCGCAGTATTTCGTGTCAAGGGCCTGTTCCAAATAAATTAAGAATAAATGTCAATTACAAGAAGAATGTATCTGTAGCCCTTGTTAGATCGTGAATATTCGAACATTTCAATCAAACCAGACTGCCAATTATAGTCCAGACCTTTAATTATGAATTTTAAATGTAGAATATTGCGCCTTGCTGTTTTATGCAACTCACTCACTGTAGCATTATTATATTATAATATTATTATTCAATGTATCTCACTTCCCGTAATTCTTCGATAGTGGACTAAATCTCATTTGAGTGCGAATAGTTTCCCACACTCCCGAGGCCTTCAAAAGTATATGTCTCGAAACTAATTCATTCAGGTCATCCCAATTAATAGATATAATTTTATCTTACCAGCATCGAGTACATGCAGTCCCACCCCCACAGTTTCCGAAGAAAAACCTACCTTCGAACTTCCGTCAGTTAACCTATTTTTCTTTGTAAGCAAGTACTTTGCACGAATAGCCTCGATCACCTCATGCAGCTGTTTAGCAAATTTTTTTTTGATCCATAAATACTGGGAAGCACTTTTCGTCACCATAAAAGAATTAAGTTTCGAAAAGATAGACCTTAGGTAGTCGCATCTTTGCGTATTAGAAACTTCTATCATGTCGCGAATTCGAGAACCCGAGGCCTCCGAGCGCTTTTAAATGGCTAGCAGGTAATTCGTTTTTCGTACGTTCTACATTTTGAGCCAGTATCAAAAAATATTTCCAGATATCGGTGGTGAGGCTCGAGAAGAGTATGCAAGACATAACTGTTAGGAACGATTTTCAAAATGCTATGGCTCATGTTTGACAATAAACTATTCAAACCATTGTCTGTACCTGCCCTTATATATAGGCCAGTCTTTGACTATAACTAGAAATCCGGACTCATTTTTCCAGCACAACGGACACATTACTTTGAATTCTTGGAAATTCTTGTTGGTGTTTGTTCAACCATCATAAGGGTATTATAAATTAAGTTCATCCATGTAAAATGTTTTTATGTTTGACACAGGTAAATGCGGTCTACTTTTGCGTGTCTGCCCATGGGAAAGTACTCCGCTATATTACCTTGATTCGCGCACATGACATCAACGAAAATCATTACGGAATTGGTTCTGTGCCATTGTACTGTTTGGTGGCACTTGCTCAACTTTATTTACTTTATTATTATTTAATTTTATTTTAATGGCGAACTAGTTTCCACACGTTTTTTATTATTCAATTTGGTATTTGTTAATTTTAATATGTCATATTTAAATATTTAAAGTTTACTTCTGAACAAAGTTCTAATTGTTTATAATAATTATAATTATGTGTAACTTAAAAAGTTGGAACACATCAAGTTTTTTATTATGTCAATGTATTTTTTAATTTATTATGAATCATTTTATTACAATTTAATTATTTTAGTAAATATTTAAAGGTATATTTCAGCAATTATAGGTTAATCTTTTTTTTTGTGATAATATATTGTCCAGTAATAATCGATACATGTTGTAATTCTAAAAAGTACTCTCTACTAGTACTATGTTCAATGTTCTTCTTCGTCTTGCCGTTAGCAAGAAAGAACGTCCCTTTTCAACACCTTGACGCCATGTTTACATAGTGAAGAATTAGTACTTGTGGGAGTTTGTAAATTTTAACATGCTTTAAGCATCGTTAAACCGCACTAAGTGGTGAGTTTTTCAGAACTATTTATTAAGAAAGTCTGGTAATGTTTGTAGCGCCGGGCGTGTTAAAATTCGTTTATTATTTATGTTCATAACGGTCCAAGTTACCGGCCATGCGGTTTACTTGAATCCACCTTGTGCTGTGGTGTTGAGGCCTGTCCTCATCGGCCCTGAAGCAATGAAGTGACCGCATCTTATCAGGAAAGCCGGCAGCTTATTCATTTTTTTTGGCATGATCTACTAACCTTCTACAATATAACAATATGTGAAAAATATTTTTTTTTTTGGAACTGAATCACATCGGACATTTCGTCTACAACGCTTTTATTTAAAATTATTTTATTTTGAAACAATGTAAAAACTTGGACTAAAATATTATAATAATTATATCAAGGAGAAATTATGTAACAAATAATAATTATAAAAGTAATCATGTAACGGAACTTAAGATAAGTTTTTTTTTATAACAGTCTGTTTCTTAATATTCATGAATTAAATGTTGTAATAGCGGGGCTCTAGCTAAAAAGAAAAAAGAAACAAAATATAAAATAATAAGTATGTCTAAACAATTATGTTAAAATGTTTACATAAAAAAATTGATATTTTATTTTGATATTATGTAAATAGTCAAGGTGTATCAGACAAAATCTAAAATAATTTATTACTTAAATAAATTATTTATCTGAAAATTCTTTTATTATTAATTAACTACCCCAATTTGTGTAAGTGTGCAGACCAGTCAGCCTATTTTCTCTTAACTAACCTCAAACATCAAAACACTTCATGAACCTTTGGTCCACGAACTTTCAGCATCATCCTACCTCTCACTCATAACCTAACTTGAGTTATAGAGGGAGGTAGTTAGTGGTGCAGTTCTTGCATAGCTAGGAGGCTGTACATCTGCATTATCAGTAAAAGGAAAATACTCCAGACCTTCCACCGATCGTTTAATCGTAGCTAGTCGTTGGTAGTTTAGCTGTGGCAGGGACTTTGAATAAAGGTACACATTTTCGAACGTAAGACTGTTTGATTCCTCCTACAAACTCAGTAGAACCACTATTGCCACATTTTGACGGACCTGCCATAATCCATCGATTCGCGAGCTCTGACTACGTCATCTTGCGTTATGCTCACGGGCAAACAAACTTCTTGCTTGACGAGTTGCATTGTACTGACGAAATTGTATAAAAGATGCATTTTTATATTTTTTAGCTCAGTATGCTGTGACAAGTTTTGCGAGAAATTCTGGCAAAAGACTCGTAAACTCGATGATTAATCATCTACATTTCAAGATGCACATTCCAGGCTACAGATTCTATGGTCCAGGAACTAAACTAATCAAACGACTAGCACGAGTTGACGTTGGTATTAATTCTCTCGGCGAAAAGTGCAAGAAACACGATATAGGCTATTCCTTAAGAGTGAGCGATAGTAAATTTTTTTGCTGCAGATTGGAATGAAATTTTATTAAAAGTTTTATTTAGCTACTGTTGTTGTGTGTACGTAGTTTCGAAAATTTTCATAACATTTTAATTGAGTCATCAAACCTTAAGTTTTAATAATTTAAAGCAGTTTTATACAGAATTTTAAAAAGTCTCGTGTCTGACGCTTTAATTATATATGCATGTAACCTTCTTGTTTACTAAAATAAAATTTCGTTTTAATAGGTGCAATAATTCTATCATAAAATAATTAAAATATAAATCTCTGCATAATGCAGAAGTGCAGTCTTTTATGAAATCGCCTCTTACACGTTAATAACATATTGTAGAGAGATGGGATTAAGCCCTTATAGAGACAAAGCACCATGGATATTTGTTAAGGCTAAAATATGTCAGAGCTATATCTGGGAAAGCCAAACGATGATCAGCTAATATTACCAATTTTTCACACGTAGCGGGTGCAGACGTCTGTGAAACTATTTCCACCTAAGTTCGTATTCGACAAATCAAAATGGAACTTAAACTATTTATTATACAGTAGAAAGAATACTGCATCGTTTGATACCTAACATATGTCTGTGCACTGCCTGGAAACTAATCGAAGGTTAGTTGAAAGTCCAATTTCGCGTTGTTTTTGGAATTTTACACGCAGCCGTTTAAAAATAATACGCGCTGAAGAGCACTGAAGAGTGCTGCTAAGGATTGAGCAGCGGGAACTTCCCTGAACCAGGTACTACCTGCTCGTAGTGGGGACTGGTGAGACCGCGCTAAGCCGCTTATCTCTCTTCAAGATCAGGAAAGGGGGCAGTGCATTGTTACCTGCCTTTTTCTGACCACTGAACCATGGAAGTGTAGAGTATATCAGTGCTGTCGTTAAGAGGATTCATCACAGCTGCTAAAATTGTGTGCTGCAGGGTCTCGCGGTTCCAAGTCTCAATGGCGTAATTGTAATACTGAAAAGAAATTTAAAAAAATTGATAAATATAGAAAGGTATAAGGAAGGTTCTTAGTGACTAATTTTTTTAAATTTTTTGGATTAAATAAGTTTTATCCCGCATTGAAAGTACTATTTCTGAGCTGTTTTCAGCGTGATTTTCAGAAGTTCTAATTGAATATTTCATAAATATTTTTCATTGGAAACATAGTGTTAACCTTATAAAATTAATTTCTTTCTGTGTCTTCACTGTCGAAATTGAGATATTTGATGAAAATTATATATTTCTAAAGTAATGCACACATTGCTGGGCGAAAAAGATGATCGTCGCGCGGGAAACATGGTGGGAGGCAGAGAAGAGAAGAAGAGGTGTAGACAACGAGAGCCCTCCCCCCTGTGGAGCTGATAAGCTGACCCCTGCTGGGCGCAGGACTCTGCCCGAGCCTGACAACAATAGGGAAGCGTGCAGGGGGTGGGGGGTTCCACTTCCTGTGGAGCTGTCCCAAAACTGAGGTTCGCAACTCGCCAGAAGAAGTGTAGCTATCAATGGCTCGGAAGTCTAGCAAAGTCAGATTGTTTTTATCAGCATACAGGAAAAAGATGCGCAGGCCAGAGGTACTACGTATGGAAACACTTCTAAAATTTCAAGTAGTCAATCAATATGCTAGTGAGTGAAGGAATTTGCGTTTTGACAAATAACTCCCATAGCTCAGCTCGCTGGAACAGTAACCTATCGAGACAACTATGGTAGAAAAGATTATAAAATGTGTGTTTATAATATTACGTATTAAATTAAAGAGCATTATTATTTGTTTTTCTCGGTTGTGTAAAATAATCACTGCCAGGTCGAGATGCAACCATAACCTAACTCCAGGCCGTATTACAGAACGTGCCCAAAATATATTACAACTACAGTAAACAGTAAAGGTACAGATCGCAGCTGTTTTAATAAACGGTGCCTTGCGTGAGGCTAGAAACAGTTACGCATTGCAGAACGAGCACGCTACTTGACGTGTCTCTTTACAGCATTTTGTTTTGTGTTTACGGTACATGAGAGTGAAGGAAGACAACAAAAATCAGTGTCTGGTTTACACAGGATGAATGGTATTAATGTATTATTTTAATTCTTATCAACATTTGGTAACTGAAAAATATATCACAGCACAGAAGATGCAAAATTAATTATTTACGCGCACAAATACATGTGATGATTTTTATTGTGATTATATATTTTAATTCTACATAAAGTAAACAACTAAGGGCCATAGACATTTCTATGTGAAGTAACAGAACCCGTCGATGGATTGTGATATATTTAATAGCAATTACTTAAAAAAATATTATAAATTTATTTTACATGCATTATAGTGTACATAATTTTATAATACGTTTTATAAAACAATTAAAATATTTTCCCACTGTCGAGTTTGCAACGTTTTACCAACCACACTCTTGCTTCTATGTGTCTTGCATGTTACCACTCTGCTACCGAGACAAGATATATAGGCCTGAACGTAAAAGAAACTGGGGGTATTGAAGATTTTTATTGTAATTTTCTCAAGTATGTTTTAAGTAAGGATTATTGCTTGTTATTATTATTAAAGTATATAAAATGTTTTCCAGGAAATTTTTGCTATCATAAAGTTTCATCTGACAAACCAATACGCTTGGTATGTCCCCCAACATTAACGAATTCGAGTGTATACCGCCTAACGCGGGCCCGCCAAATCATCAAAAAAGTGAGCTCTGCGATTGCGCAGAAGTTTGTGCAACATATATGTCATGGATAGGACACCAAAATCCGTCCCCTGAAAATAAGGGACTGACTGTGTCCTATCTAAGGGTTATGGAGTGGCAATGTCCATAAGGAATAAAGCTGGGGTACAGATGTAGCAGATTCAACACCTGAACCCTTATTTTTGTGTCTTGGAATACTAGCCTACATTAAATTATTAGATCTTTTTCCCATGCGGTTCACACAACATAGGTTACTAAAATACACTCTCATAGAATTATTCATACATATATCAGTTTGTTAATTTTAATGTTAGAAATATTTAATACTTCTTACAAACGATAGGAATAATTCTTTATTATTTAATGTACTGTTCGGGGTAGACGTACAGATCAGTATGAAAATATGGCCTGAATGCAAATATTTCATATTTATCAAAAATTTAAATAAAACATAATGTGATTCATAAAACAGATAATAGGAACATTAAATTAGTACACGCCTTGTTACATTGATTTACCATTAAGCATAGTAAAAGTTATTCATATTTAACATTTTATTGTTTTTGTTTGGCACTAATTTCAATTGGAAATGTAATTTGAATATGTGGTATGTTATGATTAAGTCATTTAATCTGTTATTTTAATAATTCATCCAGTTTTGCAAGTATGCATGAGAAAATCTATTCAGAGAATGACGTCACAATACCGCGTTGTTGGAAAGCTAACTTAATTTGAATGTGGAGAAGAAAATGAACTTCATAAAAATGACCTGGTCTAGTTTGGTTAGTGCACGCAATATTGATATATGTGCAATAAATTCAGGAGTAGTTCAGCAAAACATATTATTTTGATTTTACAATGTTGATAATTCAGAAGCTCGAGTATTATTATTATTCAGGTAGATGTCTGATGTTATATTAGTCAGAATTGTGAAGTTTCTACAATCTGCATTTTCATGAGGTAAGCCTGGAATTTCAAAGGAGGCTTTTTGGATGCCATGAAAGTGACTTGAAAATTAAGAGACCAGAAAACTAAAATATTTGTTCATGTCTTTAGTTCATTATTATCATTATTACTATTGACTTAAATGAAAACATTATTAAGGTACATTGTAAAAAGTATATTTTTCACGTTATTATTTTGTGTAACTCGTAGCAAACCAGCAGAACTAGAGACACTGATTTTCATGTTCATCCATGAGATTAATAGCCGAGAGTAGCAAAATTAATTCACATTAAATTAAATGCTCAAAATAACTACAAACCTTATTTACAAGATAAATCGAACTGTCATACGTTAGAGTGATATAAACAGTTGCATATAGATATTACTGCATTTACCACAATAATTTTATGTTAACGCGTGTGTACTCGGTATTACGTGTAAACACAGTAAAACACAAAAACAGAAACGTATCAATTATAAAAATTATCTGTGCAACTATAATGGGCCTGATATTAATGCCTGTATTACTAAAAATTAATAATATGTTTCTATGGTTGTACACATGTGTGTTCTTTTGTTGTTCGCATGTCATACTTATAAAAATGTAGATGTATAGCACAAGTTAATATTTGCAACCTAGTATAATTTTGCTAACAAAAAATATTTTCAGATATTACCACTGTTATAAGTTAATACAATACCATTATTTACACACATATACATAAAAATAATTAATTTAAATTATATCAGCTGACATTTATTATTTTGCTATTATGTACACTTGATAGCTTTAGAGAGAGATAGAGAACACACACATGCTCATGTGTATATGTACAATATGAGACACACTTTCCACCAATATCTATGTTGGGAGTCATTACAAAAATCAGAGCAAATGGCTGTTAAAATAATATGGTTTTCAATGAAAAGTTATTCAGGAATTCTATCTGAAAACAAAACACAGGAAAAATTATTTCAAAGTGGCTGAATCATTGTGTCCATCATCAAGAAAAACATGGAAAACGTGGAATAGTCGGAGAACTTTATATAAATAAAGAACTTATAAATCAATGTAATTGATACGCAATGTACATGATACTATACTCATTTAGCTTATTTCAGTACTACCGTAAAGGTGTAGTAAATATTTATATGAGGTCGGGGGAATTCCGCATACTCACACTATCACAGCGTCCATCCATATCTTATAGTCACCAATAATAATAACATGTTACTACCCTATGCTACACAAATTAATGTCATTTTAATACCATAAAAGCATATTTAACAGATTTCAACTTGAATCTAGCTTTTATATAATGTTTGCTCTGAAAGGGCTTCACAACTAAATATAGAATTCAGTCCTATGTCCGCTCAACATATGACATGACTTGATGTAGGCTTTTGGACATACGCCATTGCTTAGCACATGCATGTCTGCAGAAGAAAACTACAAATAAACACAAATGACAAAAACACAAATTAAGCAAAAATTGCTGTTGTAAGGATTTAACGCCACACAATATTCCACAACAGGAATATGGTCAATAAACAAGGAAAAAACAAAGAAAAATGGACTAACAGAACAAAAAAAAACCACAAATGATGACAGCACAAAAAAAAGTTTTCAAGAAATGATATAACCACAGAACATTTTTGAAAAGCAGCAAAATTATAAATCGGCCCTTTTACATTACAGTTATTATATTGAGGAAAATACATTTTGTGGGAAGAGATTTTTTTTTGCGGAACCAATAAATAGTTTGTGACTAAACGAATGTAGCACTAATAAACAGTTCAGTGACTGAGTAAATATTATCAATTTTACATATGATAAACAGCGTACCAAGCTGCTAAGTTGGTCGATGTTGTACTATTAGCCCCGCCTCGAAGCTTAGTCATGTCCCGATTAACCATTTCGTGTTATTATGATTGTGTTTGATGCAGTGTTTACCATTTCCTTGCCTTGAACTTGTACTTGCAACATTGCACTTATTTACTGCCAGAATAAAATAATTCACCTCCCTTCAATAAGTTGACAAAATTAGATTTAAATACATATGCAGAACTCACAGTCTACTTGACAAATCACTTGCAGCACTGACTGCAAAGGATGCTTTCATAGTTCTGTCTGGCCGTTCATTAATATGATAACGGTAGTGTGCAAATTAAAACAGACCGAGATGTCTGACTGAATTTAAGTCTGCCAAGTACTGTATTGTAAATGAAAACTTTTCAGAAACAAGGATTTAAAATCATCATGGAGAATTACGTAACGGAAGTTAAAGACAAAAGTTCTTAAAATGCTTGCTTACCAATGTTATTTCAGTTAAAAAAGCTAGCGTTCCACTAGTTCTTATATTTTTTCATCTTCGTGACATTAAAAAGTTATATTATTACAATGCTGTTTACGTAAGCTACTGAAGTGACTCAACTTAAAGATTAAAGCCGTGTTAATGTTGTTAATCTTGCTACTCTTTCGCCAGAAATTGTAATCTCCATCATCAGGGTAACAGCCATGGTACAAAGAGTGGGTAGGTATACCGTGTAGGTCAGTGGTGAGGGCATATACTTGAATACGTAACAATCTAGAGCTACTACGCTACCAGGAACATGGCAGATTAGATTTTGTCCGTTAACACTCCTCGTTAATATGCCGCACTGTGCGTTCTATAATGAACGTAAAGTTTTTATCATTTCTGAAAGACGTTGGGTTTGAGAAGACAATATATAAATGTGTGTAAGAAAGAGACACTGTTAACGTGATCACAGGTTATCACATATTGTGATCGTTGGAACGTTATCAACAGCACTCATAAAAATTAGAGTTGAATTTATTTTTGAATTAACTTGCGTAAGCGGTAGTATTTCGTTGGTTTATTTATGTTAGTTCTACCTTTGCATTACAATATCAATGGAATGTTCGTAATTTTATATATATATATATACATACACACAAACTCATGGCGTTACAAGCTTTTGGCTTCAAATGGTATATAGTCTATCCCATGAACGAGTGTAGGCCTACTTCTTTACATCTCGTAAAACTAATTTTAAAAACTAAACGTAGTACCTATTTTATATTCGCGAATCTATGATATAATTTGCCACAGGGACGATTAAAGGTGAAACGATGTAAACAGCAAAAGTACACAGCGTAGTTCACACGGGCATCTTTCTTGTATAATATCTGCTTATTCATTTCGGCTTGTAGGGAGCGTTTGTTGTGTGAGTTATCACAGAGCATATTACTGTCTAGCATACAAGAACTTGTTTACCAGCTAGTGCAGGACAGTGACAGTTATATTTTTTCTTATATTTATTATACAATTCGAATGTAAACGAACAGTTTACGAATACACGCAACTGTTGTTATACGAAATAACTTTCGGAGAACAAAGTAATTTGAAAATAATGATGTCTGAGTGGATGAATAAATAAAAATTTTATGAGTAGGGTACACGAGTCTCATACCCCGAGGGCAGACTTGTAACTGGGCGCCCGTTGTCATCTGCATGCCCTGAAGGATGCTGATGCGACGGAATGAGAAGGGCGGGGGAAACAAGAGATCCCCGGCAACGTCCAAAAGCAAAAAAATCTCGGATCGCCTTTCGAAGAAATATTGCCTGTTTTGCATCATGTCGCTAAAATAATGACGTAGTCCTCTTAACAACTATATTTCCATTTTTGCCTTCATTATTTTCCCTTATGCCTAACCAATTAATATTGAGCGAATAAACTCCAACTGGTTCAAACACAACTTCCAAATATGCATTCGAAATATTTAAGGGTACACATTTTCGTACAAGAAAGTTTGAAGTGTGTACTGACCACTATTTGGTTGGATGCTAGGTTCACCATAGGCTCATTCACGCAATTTAACTACCACATCATTAATTCTACGTTTTGTTACAAATTATTTGTATTATTTGTGTTAATACAATATCATAATTTTACCACATATATTTACAATTGGGAGGTTTTTGCTAGCATACTGACTATTGAAATAATGATGTTTTGTTTTAGATTTGCTCTGCAACTAAAACACTAGAAAAAATCAAATGGAACTGACAACAAAAATGCATTTATTTACACACCGAATTTTGGTATGTTACTTTACTACTTTAATTAAGGATGATAAGCTGAGGTCGCAACGAGACCTTTGCAGTTTTTTATCTTTCTTTATCATGTGTTTATTATAACACAGAAAATGAATTAAAGTTTATGAAATTTTATGCCCAGAAAATTTGTTTAACGTATTTCGTTTACAACAAGACTGCAGACAATGTCAAAGTATGTCAACATATTACAATTAATTGATAACTGACACAATGGTGTACTCTGAAAAATTACGATTTTAAATTAAAACAATGGCTAAACCTAACATGGTCATTTTCCATTTAAAACAATACGACTAGAACACTTAAATATTGTCAGCATACTTGTTATGTTACTTAACAAATACATCATATTTAATTTATGTAATTTCGTGTTAAATCCATGCAAAACTAATGATAACAATACATTTGGTTCTACAATATGTGATCCAACGAGTTACATCTTTGCTTAACATGTTTCTTCACCAATTTCAGGCCAACCACATATAAGGAAAATTCAGTTTGGCGTTTACAAACAGATTCAGTTAAAATGTTTTCCTTGCGTATTTACTTTTACAACACAAACTTACAACTATGTACTGAAAATACTTTCCTCCCCTTCTTTTTCCAAATGCACATTTGTCGATGTTTTAAGATTTAATAGAAAACGAAACAAACGTTAATTTGTAATAATTTATTTAGTGTAATATTATTATTTAAAATAGGATGTAAACAATGCTCCCCCAAAACAGTTTACACATATTTTGCAGAGCTAGACGAATAAACAAATTTACCTTTAGAATGAATTTTTATATTTTATATAGTAGCTACGTATTACTTTTAATCCTAATTCTATACGCAACTTTTCACGAAATTTCTTTCACGGAATATTTATTACTACTGACAAGATTTACACTGATTGTTATTAGGTAAATTTCAAGTAAATACTACCTATTGTAGCCGAACCCACGGTGCGAATTATGGGAATTTTTTTATATAGTTTTTCGTTTTATGGTTCATAGACCTCAAATACAATTTGTGGACACGATAACTGCAGAAATCTTTTACCAATCACTTCTAAACTGATAAATAAATTCTGAAAGTGGAAAATCTCGATCAAGTTCGTTAATAGGCAATATCTGACCAAAGTGGTAGAATTGGGGAAGGTTTTTCGAAAACCTGAAAAATCATATTTATTAAAATTTGTACAAGTAATGTAATGAAGTTTGGTCTTAGCTATTTTATATACGACCAACCATAACTGCAGGGGGTTGATAAAACAAGGGTTTGAGGACAATAAAAAAATCATGTCTCCCAATGTAAGCACAACTTCGGATCTATGCGATTTTTGTAGTATTGTTATGATTTTTATCTAAAATTTTTGTCTAAAACATTTTTGGATTAGACAAACGTTTTCTGAAAGGGGTCAAAAAATAGGAGCGAATTATTAAAAATAATTCATAACGCCCTTAGTAGAAACACTACAAAATCCGTTCAAATTTTTTGTTAATCTTTTAATTTTTATCTAAAAATTTAGTCTAAAACTTTTTTTGATTAGACAAACAGTTTCTAAGGGGTTATATAAATAGGGGTTAGTTATAAAAAACCATTACTCCCTTAGAAGAAACACTATCAAATCAGTTCAAATTTTTGTAAAACTTATAAATTTTATCTAAAACTTTTGTCTAAAATTACTTTTTACAAAACGAGCCAATATTGCAAGGGGTTAAAAAAAACAAAAGTTGGAGAATGAAAAAAAAACCACAGCAAGGGCACAACTTCGGATCCGTATGATTTTTATATTAATTTAATAATTCTAATCTTAAACTAATGTGTAGAAAAATTTTTGATTACACAAAAAATTGCTGCAAGGGACTGAAAAAAGAGTGGCATAATAACACACACAGTTCCCTTCTTAGGCATTCCATAAAATCCGTTAAAACTGTGTTTAAATCTTATAATATTCATCCAAAACATTTTGTCTAAGAACATTCTTGATAATACAAACCATTGCTGCAAGGGATTTTGAAAACTTTGGTATGGAATATGAGAATAATTAAAAGCTCATTATCATGTACTCTATGGAATTATTTTTGTTTTTGTTTACATTTTTAGTGTTGCAAATATTTTCCTAAGTAAATTTTATGTTACAAACCATTACTGCATGGGGTGGGAATAAAAACGATAGAAATCTAAAAATGTTATTACTTTTTTAACAAATATTTTTATAAAACTTTGTAAACTTTTCCTAAAACGTTAAGCTGAAATAATTGTTGATAAAAATAAAAATAAAAACCGAAGTTGGGATTATAAAAAAACAATAACCTTTATAAGTATCAATTTAATCGAATTTTATTTTTATTACCTTTTTTAAATATTACCTTAAACCTTTGCCAAAGGATATTTTTGTACGACCACGTATTAGTGGAAAGGATGAAAAGTAATGTTTGAAGGTTGAAAACAATAATTACTTAACTACTTAGTATGTACAATATTAAATTCGTTTAGACATTAATTGCTCAATGCATTGAGTTGAGAAAAAACATTAAAAATAGTTTCGCTGTCTGGAATGCAAGAAAATGTTTAGTCGGACATTTTCTAATATTGGGTAACATATCTATAAAAGGATGTTATGTACATTCAGTTTTTAAAATGTTCCAGGAGTTTGTAAAAATCTTCAAATCACTTCCACTTTGAAATCTACGTACGCCTGTAGGCTTTGCTGAAATGGATTTTTAATATCTTTTTACAGACGCACACGAGATAGTTACATAAATGAATCATCCAGTGTCAACAAGTTACCAATTCCAAATTAATATGTTTCAAATAGGAATAATAAATACAAACTTTTAATATATTATCTTCGAAATATATCTTTTGACTTTTTTTAAATAGATGTTTCCTAATGCATAATGATAAACACAATAAAAACAAATTTAATTGGAAAATTAGTAAATTCATTTTGAAAAAGTTAATGCATAAAGTGGCTTACTTACATTCTGCACTTAACGATTCAAATGTTGTTAGGTGTTTTACATTACCTGGAAGATATATGGTAATATTATACAAATTGAAACCAAATTACAAAATTCGCATCTTCGTTTTGCAGATGACGTTCCATATAACATGTATATTTTCTTTGAAATTCTATCCAAATCGGCTGCAACAAAAGACCTACATATAAAAAAGTAATCAACTATATTTTTGTTTTAAGTTACATCATTTTGGAACATATGTTGAAACTTATACAATTTTTATTTCAATAAATTTTGCAATATTATGCATGCAGAAAAAATTCTCTTTTCTTTATTTAAAATACTTCGCAATGAAAAATCAGATACATCAGGTCACGGTTAGGTTTTTTAAGGCCTTCTAGGTTTATGATATATATTAAAATGAAATTATTTACATTAAGAAGATTAACGGATATTATTGTTGGCAAAACAGTTCACAATTATACTGACAGATTTGGACGTCGTTTGACTAAATGCTTTTTGATTTATGGCGAGTTGAGTTTGACAGATTTTTTGATGCGCGTGAGCATGTCCTGCATGCTTTAGCAACTGATAATCACAAATAGCGGACGCGCAAACACACTCCTTGCACCTTACACATCCCAGCTACATCACAGGACGAGATCGCTCCCCCCCTCCACCAACTTCTGTTTTGTTCTTCATAACGACCCAAACCAACCCCAACCGCCCTAGCCAGACACAGTGGCGGCAGCTAATCCTGCTTGATTGACAGCAGCTACCCAGCTACGACAACGCTCTCTGTAAGGATATTCTGGAACTTTTTGGGAGGCTTATCTGTGATCTCGGTGGCTCCTCCTCGATTTTGTCATTTCCTCCTTCCGTCTCCGGCCTGTCGCTCACTCTTTATATATATATATATATTTTTTTTTCTGGGCTCGGAACTTAACCTTAAACTCCACTTCACCTTTACTCAGCTTACAGACGTAATACTTAAGTACGGTGGGTGATGCCGCAGAGGTGAAGAAAATGTTTAATCTGTGGTGTTGATGACTCGTTGACGCATTTAAAACTAATTTATACAAGAACCCTTGAACACTAGATACATTAAAATAAATGAGCCAACAACAAATAACTCCTGTTGCAGATAAACTGTAGGGGATGTGGTCAGTATGCTATGGAACCCTAGACTACCTATGGTATACTTTTAGGAATGCAGTTAGAAAAAGAAATAACAACAAGAGAATCATGATGAGAAAAAAAATATTTTATGGTGGAAGTTTTATTATTTAAAATTAAGAGCAGTCTGAATGAAAATATGGTTGTGAAGGTGGAAATGGTATATAAAATGACTATAAACAGGAGGAAAAATACAGCAAACACTTTCACTAACGACAAAACACTGACACAACCAAACACTGATTACTGAAAACCTTGAAAATCTTATTTAAACAGTATTAAAATTAATAAACATGAAAATCTTAGAAAAAGTTTACAATTCTCTTTGGTGTATAACGTAGTTGAGGATTAGTAGAAAATGTATTATATTATACAGGCTTTATTTCTGAGCCAAATAAAATTATACTTATTTTGAATACTTAAAATTTGCGTGTGATCAATCCCTTCTGGAGTCTAATTGTAGCTAAACTCATTGGGAGATACGGAGGCACAGATAAGTTACAAATGTTTGTAGATACTTGAATCCAGTTTAACTTCACAGAGATAGTTTGAACGAAAAACGGGATCTCAAATTAAGTGAAAATAATAGTTACTTAAGGCACATGTCATTACTCAGTAGAAGCAATTTTAAATCGATCTGAAGGACCACTGAGTGTTCGGAAAACGTAATTCTCTTTCTTTAAAAATAGCCAAAAATATTTGATTTTCATTACAAATAATGTTTAAAGTTACAAAATTTACTTGGCGGTACAGTTCAACAATTAATGCGAGCGTAAAATCACTTTTACTGTAAGCTCCTTGCTTAGTACAATGGCGACGCTATTTGCTCATGGCGTACCTTTAGTAGTGAAATTCAAGTCAATTTACATCTAAAATAATTTGCTTAGTACCAGAACAACTTTACTCACAGTTGATGTCTGGTTCGAGATGCACAATTTTACACTACACCATATAAGCAAAAAACAGAAGAAAACAATATTTTACAAATTTTAATCACCAAGGCGTTAGGCCTCAGCCTATAGGTAGTAACGCCAGAAAAACGTCTTTTTTTTTTTTTAACCTACTTCCTGTTCCGTTGCTGCCGAATCCCGTGAAGACCCTGTCTGGGGGCTACAGAGCAGCATCTCAAGGCCTTCGGTAACAACAATAGTGTTAAATCACAGGTAAGTAATAGCTCGAAAAACAATAAGATTTCAAATAAAAATGTGAACGTAATGAAATATACATGAAAAATCAGTAGGACTTCCAACAATACATAGGAAAATAAGTTCATAATAATAATGTTCAAAATATTATAGGTTCTTGTTTTCAGTTTCACCTATAGTGTTTTTCAAGTTGAGGTAATACAACAATAGCGTGCTCGTAAAAATACATTGACATGAGAGAGGGTTAATTCAAACAATAGGAAAGTGTATAAATAATACTGTAAATACATTTAAATAAGAATTAAATGTATGTACGGACACTTTGTGATAGTACACAAGGGCTTAAAGCCGACTAGATACTAGCAGGTGAAGCCAAAGATATAAGTAAATAATCGAACTCATGACTAGGAGAAAAAATCGCGGCGTGGGGCACATCAAAAACCATGAAAGAACAAACCAAATTAGCAATGGGTACATGACAGACCAAGCCACGCAAGACAAAATGCAGACTTAGCCTTCGAAAGAACAAGATGAAGGATGGTTTCCTGCCCCTGATTTCACCTGTCCTTGAAACACAGTGAGGAATCGCTGCCGCTGTGGCGAACATAGTCAGCACTTCCAAGAACCAGCAGATACAGTTAAAGGAAGCACATCGACACAATGCCAACATGGAGGCTATTGCCATGGGTAAAATAAACGGCGCAGTTCTTTACTAACGTCCCCGGGAAGCAGGTTGAGGCATGAGAAAATAACGCGTGAATAAAATCCTATGTTCCCTGCCATTATAGATTTAATCAAGTATGCTCGAAAACTTAAAATACAAATTTTCAAGGTGTTTTTGTGCGAGACACTTTACCTAGTAAGCCAAAGACTCGCGATTGTGCAATTAATAATTTAAATGTGTCTACAGGTCGTGGCACACACTGGGTAAAATATATAATGTCTGGAGAAAAGGATGAGTACTTTAAGAGTTTCAGTATTTTAGACGTCCGCCAGAACTTAGATGGTACCTAGGCCGGACTACAACACTGTACTACAATTACGAAGTAGAACAGTTGCCCAATCAAACCTACTGCGGACACTACCATCTCTTTCTACCTAAAAAAAAAAAAATAGCTGAAAAAATAGGCTTATAAAATAACTATACAGGTATGAAAATTTATCAGTCATATCTATAACACTTCTTTCCGGGTCGTAGCTCACAGCTTCGAGCAACGTTCTACACACCTCTGAAGTTGGAAGGATAATGGTAAATCGGGCTCGCAGATTTTCAAACTTATATCTTCATACCGAATACAGACGAAACTAACTACAAAATTTGTGTCCTAAAAATATATTTTTTTATAAATAAATTACATTTGAACTTTCACCGGGAATCGAACCGAGGACCGAAAATAATTAAGTAACTAAAAATTTTAAGTAGGCAATTTATTTGTTTATTTTTTTTTTACTTTTTCAGAATTGTTTGGTTAAAATTATAAAATTTTAAGTTTATGATCAAGGTCATGGTTATGACCACGGCAGCCCAGGGCGGCTTGTTTTCGGGGAATTAAAGCCACTTTGGGGACTTTTGGTTCTTTCTTAGGAAAATGTGTTTTAAGGTTTTTCGAAATTCGAATTTTTGAATTTTTGAGAAATTAAAAGGGAAAATTACCCTCAAAAACGGACATTTATGCCTCAAAAACGGAGATTTCAAGGAATTTTGAGTCATTTTGTTGAATTTCGAGAAATGTTAAGTTCAAGATGGCCGCTGTGACGTCACAATCCTAGATGGCGGACGTCGGCACCACCACCACACTCCGACTCCAGGCGCAGGGCTGGCCAATATGTACTACTGATGTGTCCTGTACTTGCCCTAATTTGAAGGAACCACTTGGTTTTAAAAACATCTTCGACTTATGAAAAACCGAGATACTTAATATTAGCACCACAACAGACAGACAAATAAATGCCAAGGATGACAGTTCAGATTTCGACCACCGTTTTCTGGAAAACTTTGTGCCAGAAATTAGGCATTACGACACCTTTTTTTTAATTTGTACTTTAATTTTAATTTAATTTTGGAAATTTTATTTTTTCAATTTATCTGGTTGTTAAGGGGGTGATTTACTATTTGTTAGGCCGGTGTACGCCTCGTGTTTAAACTTTGTGCCAGTGGACTGAAGCACCTTCTCAGGGGCCTATCTAATATTTTGCTAGTCTAATGTGGACGTGGGCAGCCCGGTTGAAATTTCTCTCGCCTGCAGTCACGTCCCGGGTTTGTAATATTATTTCCCTGCATGACCAAAATTGCATAGAGCAGCTTGTGACCTGCAAGCTGCTACTTCTTAGAGGCCTGCTGAGACTAGCTAGTCTCGTCACTAACAGGTCTCCAGTGGACCTCCGTTCCCAGCTTAGTGGCATTTTTCTGTCCACCCTCCCCTCTCACCCCCCCACCATAGTTCTCAGAAATTATGCTAGGAGCAGTGACCTGACGTGAACTTAGCCAAGACGATGGCCTGCTTCAAGGACATTCCCCCGGGTCCTACAGAGACCTCCACGACATCTGGCGGCAGAAAAAGCAACTTCGGGCCTGATCGCCAGCGTGTACAGCACACGCTTGTGACACCTGGTGGCAAGTCAGCTCACCGCCTCAGTTAGTTCCCCTTTACGACGCTAGAAAGCAGCGCCGCGGCGCCATAAGGCCCTATGCTTCCTTCTCGCGGCCTGTAGAAGTCGATTCTTTGTAGCTTCCTGTTACCGCCGGTTGAGAGCGCGCATGTCGTTTTGTTGTCACGACCACTCGGGCACCTCCGCATGTTTTCGGCCCTGAGCCGAACCTTCCCCCTCTTTTTTCCTAGGGCCGACCGCCCGATTTAATTAGGAGCGTGGTCCTCCATGAGGGGACTCTGACATTGGCTATTAACCGCGCAGCAGTTCGGGCGAAAGTTCTCTCCGTCTCTTGTCGCGGCTACGACGGAAACGACTTCTATTAAGAATGTAGTCAACGGTCTTGAGGGATGTAATCCCATTTGTACAATAGCCAGTCAGGAGTAGCCATTAGAAAAAGTCATGTTTAGTTAGATTTTTAAAGAAATTTTATTTTACTAAAAATTTGGTTTCTTCCGTGTCATCCGCGGTATCTCGGTGCGCACCATCCTGATGTCGGCGCGAGACACCTCGTGAGACCCGAAATCTACACCCTGTTTCCAGGGTCGAAGTGCTGGGGAGACAAAGTGCTCCCAGCTCATGGTCCTGGACCTTGAACTCCGAGTCACGTTAGAAGAGATCTTTCCCGACCCGACGTCTTACCATGAAGACCCGGGTGATGATATAAAATAAACATCTCCCCGCTTTCTATCTACGAACAACAATAAAAGAATCAGTAGCCTACCAGCGAGCAGTGATTTAAGAACTTAATCCTCCATAACATGTAGAATCAAGGAAACTAATTATCTGTGTATCTAATCATTGGACGAATCAAATTTTGGTGTGATACTTCTAATTTTTAAATTTTGGTTTATGTAATCGTTCGTTGTTAATGTTGAATATGTGTTGTTTTAAATAATTTCGGGGCGCCCCCATATTTTTGTTACTTGCTAAGATCTTGATTGAGATATCGAAATAATGCGAAAACAAAACCTCTTCATAATAAACCAGGGAAACCTATAGACCAAATTATTTATGTAGTGTATTTATTTATTATATACCTTCTTCTATATAACGATCCACGAACTCCCAAGTTGCTTGTGTGCAGGGAGTGTGAAATTTGTCTTGTTCACTGCCTCGTGCCCCTTCTGGTAAATATCTTTAATTTTCATAATATTTTGCCCAGCAGTTTCCAAGGCTTTTTTATTAAATTAAAATAATATAATTTTGAGGCACGAGGGGCGTTACAACTTTAAGTGATGTTCAAAACCGAAAGCTAACTGTACGTAGATATGAAAATGAGTTATGTAAATGTCAGTATTGCCCTGTATTTTCACATGTATGCACAGTTACAATCTTCATGCTATGGCCGTGAACCTTACCCGGTCCTTAGTCCGGAAACGTACAAGTCAATAGCTCTCTCCATTGCCTGTGTTTGATTTGAGCAAACAAGATGAGTCTATATGCAATTCCATAAACGATTGTAGGTTGGAAGGCTCTACAAAAGTTTATGTTCTGCCAAACACAGCGGCGTACTGTCTAATACTCCACGACACTTTTCAGGTTTCGTGAAAATTTTGAGCAAAGCTTTAAATACAGCAGTGTCGTGCATCCAAGCATCATCCGGCAACAAGATGTACTACATACAACCTACAAGGTCTTCAGAGCCAAAATGGACTCGTCCTCAAGGATATTGCTGTCACCTACAAATACAAGACTCGAACCCGCACATTCCGGCTTCCGTATCGCTGGAAACTACTGGACGAAAAAATTCACTATTCTAACGAATGGCTGTGCAAATATTACCACAGCCTGGAGTGGGACGACGGGAACATTCCAAACCACCAAGTGAAAAACATGCTGGATGATTTACTGTCGCAAAACGAAATAATTTACGTTGGCGGATCTGAGAAGAAATGGCTGAGCAAGTTGTGTTGAGCTCAATTACAAATTGTAAATCTGCAGGTCGAATACGGATGTCCTTCCCTGCATAAGCTTTGTGCAATGTATGGCAAGCAGACCCACGACATGTTTGATCGAGTATGTACCTGTAAAAACTCCCAGATTATGCGGAAATGGCACTTGTAAAACGAATATTTTTTTTTAATATTGGCACACCTAAACATTAATGTTTTAAATATTGACATAACTTAATAATTTTTTGTATAAATTTGGCACAAAATTCTGGCCGACAAATCAGTTTACACCAGAACCATGACGCCGTTCAACCCAGAGATCGAGTACCTACCTAAGTGCATATTCGGACTTTGGGTGGGTCGAAAAGGGGAAGGCGGGGTAACTGCACGCACTTAACTTTGGCAGATTATATTTATGTTAATAAAGTTTAAAAAGCAATGTAATTAATATGTAGCAAAGCAACATTAAGTCAGTTTAAATATAGCCGAGTATTAGTACTTTGTTTAAAAGCGAAGTGTGGTTTTTTACTTAAACTATTAAAATATGTATTGCGTACGATTACCCGACTTGAGGGGGTAACCGTACGCACTAAATTTATGTTGCGTACTATTACCCTCTATGCCAATTCTGGTGCATAAAAATTCTCCCGAATATTCCCTGAATGGAAATATAATTTTTTTAAATATGACAATGAACCTAAATAACAAAATAGACTATTTGTACTATACTGGGGACATAAAAATTTATTTTCTTTTCAAATTAAATAAATACATGATTTGATATTTATCTTTTTTTATTTTTCATATTCGCTTATTCAAGCTTGCAGTTAAGTATTTTTAAAATATCTTTGTAGGTACTTGAATGAAATTATATATAGTTTAGAACGTAGCTTACTCATTATTTGCATTGTTATTGAACAAATATGAAGAGCTAACACAAAACAACACACTTAGCACTGACAAACCATAGTTGCAAATATATGGTTAAAATTAAATTTTCCATCAAAATAACTAAACACAGTTTTTTATTTGACAAAGAAGTAGACTATTTCAGCATTAAAGTTATTGAAATAATTATACTTTCACTTGACGAAAATCGCATACAAAATTTGAATGATTTTCTGCAGCACTACAGTCTGAATGGACCCAGCCCGAACACCTGCCATAGCGATACCACAGTTCTCTGTCCTTAACAAACTCTCCACAAAACATACAGATCTCATTAGTGCCATTTTTTTTGGAAAGATGAAGCCACCATATCCAAATCTTCAATGTCATCATCTTGACAAAGATATTTTGTATTTTTTTTTGCAAGAAGAAACGGACGAATCGCTGAAAATATTTTTCTTGGTTTTCTTCTTTTTCATTTTTTTTAGCTTCCTGTACTATGCTCAGCTTTTTTTTCTTTTATTTTTCCTCTTTGTTTCCACTTCTTCCAGCACTATTTTTTTCTTGGAGTGGCTGTTAGAATTTCTGAACGCCGTTTTCGTGTCGGTGCCTTCCTGGTCCCTGCAGTCCTTGATGTCGATGGTTTTGTAACTGGGGAAGTTAGTTTACATATTTGTTTGTTATTTTCATAATGTACAAAACCATTGATATGATCCATTTAAACATACCAGTTACTAAATTTCGCACAGGTGAATGAAACGCAGATGGGTAACTGGTACGCATCCCTGCGTACGAATACCCCAAACGACGCCATGTCAGTTTACTGACAGTCACAGTTGAATCGATCGCAAAGTACAAGCCCTCTTCGCGTTAAGTTATAGCAAAAACCCCACTAATTATTTATAAACATCTAAAATTCCTCAAAAGTACATAGTTTTTTCCTTACCTCGAATGCAATGAATGCAGGATCTTATTGGAAAAATCTCCGATTTAAAAAAACACAAATATCCGACACAACTTCAGCCGCACGCCATCGCCACTCGACTAGAACGAAGTTACTCCTTTCGCCGCATAGTAGTGCCAGTACTCCTGCGTGCGTCTCCTCTTCGTTAGCCAGATACTGACCTGCGTACCATTACCCACTGCGTCCCCTACCCATTTTTCGACGAATATTCGAATTGACGCACGTATACGGAAATTTTATACGGCGGAATTTTTCCTAATGGTTCATTCGCCACGTAGTTATGAACCATCCCCACAACAAATAGACTGTACTGGACCAAAATTGCGCGTCGTGTTTAACCTTTAACCTCAAACTTTACTGCCGTGCACCAAGGAACAAGTTCTCGGCACAACTGTGCAAGTATCTACAGCACAGAACAAACAAGCAGGGCCGGATTTACTGCCTGTGGGCCCCTAGGCTGAGTCTTTGGTGCTGGCCCTCCCTATGATGAAGGAGGGGGGGGGGGGTATATTGAGTATCCCCTTCCCATGAAACAGTGGGTGCCTCTTGCCTGGGTATGGGTGGGTAGTTTATTTTAATTGACCTACAAAACTCATATTTTTGATCAATTTTCTATTTTGAAAAAATTAGTTTATTATTAAACTAGACAATTTAACCAAACAGTATTTAGAGGTTAAGGAATTAAGTGACACCAAAACCAATGAAAATAATCGAAAATGATTAATGCAAGTCAACACAGCTTTTATAAAATTCATTAAAAAAACTATATTAAAAGAATAACACAAACACACAAAGTTTAGTTTAATGTTAATGTTCTCAATAAACTAATATGTATAAAAATATTTAATGCAATTTACTACTAAATTGTAGTTTTAACGGAAGAATTATCTAGACCATCGAGTACTTAGTGGCTTATTGGTTTGCGTCGACATTTAATACTAACAAAGCTACTTATGATATCGTCAAAATTTAGTTGTCTTAAAATATCACTTTCAATGCTTAGCAAAGCCAATAAGTTGAGCCTGTCCTCTAACATGGTGGTTCGAAGTCTATTTTTGATCATTTTCAATTTTGAGAATGATCTTTCTCCACTGCTGTTAGAGACCATAAGTGACAGGTACATTCTTAACGCAACCTCGGTGATAGGGAAACAATCTTTGACGTTTTTCTCATGTAATAGTTTATACATCGACATCTCTTGACTAATGACTTTTTATTTTTCCGCTTCATTTTGAAACTCGTGATAAAAAATTGGTTGTCTGTAAAGTCAGTTTACGGACGATAGTTTAACGTGACAACGTCATAACAAAACATTGATGAAATGATTGCATACTTTTATGAATAAAATTGAATCATTTTTATTGAATTATCATTATTTTGTATGGATACAAAGAAGGAGTGGAATGAAATCTACAATTTAATTGATAAATTTACTTTTATTTGCACTCATTAATTCAAATGTGTTATCAATTCAGACTACAGATTAGGTCATAAATTGACACAAATTTAATTTATGCATGCCGAAAAAAAAAGACGCCAGTCGCCAGGTCAACATGAAAACAGTGTCTACTGACTTGCAGTTTGTGCTATTGATCTTTGTACGTCGCAGGGCTCACTGGACTCAGCTTACAGAGCCTCCTCCTCTTATCACGCTTTGCTCCCCCCACCCCGCACCACGCAAATGAAGTTTAGAATACTACATCAGTGACGAACGCCAAGAGTTTCAGATTTCTAAATGCTGACACAACTCATATATGAGCTTTCCACAGAAGAGTTCAGTTCGGCGCAATTAATCCACACAAAACAACTGGACACTATGTCGACGCGTATTTTAAGAATATAAGAAGATCCACATCGCAGTATATATATAGGGGAGACCGGGGTAAGTTGGCGAACGGGGTAAGATGACGAATCGTATGTAACTAATCCAGAAACACAGATAGAAGGTTGGCGCACCTGTGACCTTGTGTGTCACCATCTGCACCTACTAGGCAGGTGCAGCGGAATTTTCCAGTCAGTTTGAATGTGGCTGCTTTGAGAGGCAGTCTGTTTCGTGAGCCATTGTTGTAATATTGAAGGTACGTATGTTAAGCTATTACGAGAAAAGAGTCCATTTGTTTTTAATGTTTATATATGTAAAATGAAACACTGACATTTGGGAGTATTTTAGTGTATAGATTGTTAAAGAAATTTTTTTAATGTTGTTCGTGATTTTGGTAAAGCAAAAATACGGCTGCTGGGGCAAGTTGACGGGGGCAAGATGACGAATTCGTCAACTTTCCCCTGCAATCGTCAACTTGCCATAGGTAATGACAATGTGAGCATTAGTTTGTATTAATGTGTTATTTAAACCAATAATGTATAGATATGAAGAACATTTATGTAAAAGCAAAATAATAATGCAATTATAAAATATTATTAATAGTTCCTGTATTAATAGTCGTAATAAATTTGTTTGATTTTTTTGTAGATGCCTAGGCATTATAAGCGGAGAACGGAAAGGAGGCGTTGGAGTGACGTAGAGACGACTGCTGTTGTGAATTTTTGTCGTGATAATGGTATTGTGATGGTCGGATTGCCACCACATACTTCGCATAGGTTGCATCCATTGGATGTTTAGTTTAACGGCCCTTTGAAGACATTCTACTCACATGCCTGTGACAATTATTTGATGTAACATCCCGGACAACAAATAACTGATCGTAATGTAGAAAATCTCTTCGCTGCAGCTTATTCAAAAGCAGCAACTGTAGGCAATGCCATCAAAGGGTTTGAGGCTACTGGGATAGAGCCTTACAACCCTCAGGTATTCAAAGAATGTGATTTTGCTGCTGCGGCTACATCGGAAAGAAAACTTCCCGGAAGTGAAGAACCAATGTCCACTTCAATACCAATTTCATCTGATCATACATCAAACGATGTTTTGCTAAATGTTATGCCTAATGCTTCAGGAGGTGATTTATTAGCCCAGTCTTCAAACAATGTGCAGCCAGAACAAAATAGTGATCTTGTCGATGAAGCAGGGCCTTCTTCTAGGAAGGCCAATGCAAGTTAATGTAGTAAAAAGGCATCGTTTTATGATTTAAAACCGTTGGCAGTGGCCTACAGGACAACCGCGACAAGGAAAAGAAGTAAGCTTATAGGATCAGATTCAGTAATAAGAAGCTCGCTAATTAAGAACATGTTGTTACAAAGATATAGAGAGAAGAAGCAGAATGAAGAGAATAAAAATGAAAGAAAAACTAAGAAAACTGAAAAACGAAGCTCTGATCATTCTAAAGCAAAACCATCAAGCCAAAAAAGTGTTTCTTGCCCTGCATGTGAAGAAGTTTACTTGGAACCTGCAAATGAAGACTGGATTCAGTGTTCGACATGTTCTGAGTGGTGGCACGAAAACTGTTCCAATTATGAAGGCAAGGAATTATATCAAAGTCATTCAAATATGTTACAATATATCTTCTTTACATCCTGCACGTAGTTTAGTGTAGGATATCTATAAAACTGTTGTTTACTTTGTCTATAAATATATATATTTTTGTTTCGTCATCTTACCCCAATAGGTTCGTCAACTTACCCCACTCCTGGGGCAAGATGACGAATGTGCTAACTAATTGGTTTCTTGTCAATAACTTCGGAACTACGCACAGTAATACAACCTTGTTACATTTTTAGGTAGAAATTAGTATATACTTCGTATTGGTACCAAATTAGATATAATATATGCTTATTTAACTGTTAAAGGCCATTTCAAAGCTTAAGGGCGCGGTTCAGTGACTAAAAATCACTACTCTAACAAATATTTATGTTTTGGCAAAAATGTGAATAAAACCATCGAAATCAACTACCCGACAACTCCGCCCGGTCAGTATAAGTGTCTGCGTAGCTGGGAACAGCGGTCATTCGAGTCAGGCTCTTCATACGGGAACTGTGTGTTTCTCCTCTCTCCTGGCCGGCTTTAGACAAGCGAAGGCAGTCTGCCTGCCCCCTCCCCCTGAATGTGCGGGTTCTACCAACGCCTCCTATAGGACAGGCCTCAGAACAGGTTGGTGCGGGTGCTCTGACGTCACGCAACTTGGGCATTGTCCCTCCGCGCTGGAAGACATTCCACTGCGGGCCAGGTAAACGCGTACCGGTCAGTGTGTTCCAAACCTAACTGTGAGAGGCACGAAGCCTTGCTGTGAGAGACAATGGTGTCAATTAAATCGCTGTTTAATATTTTAAATATGTGCGTGTAAGTAGAGTGTGCTGTAAAAATGGTGAATAAATGTTGCGTGCCCAACTGCAAGGGAAACTATCCGGGCTCTTCGGCAGTGTCAGTATTTAACATACCGAAAGAAGAAAAACTACGAAAAAAATGGTTATCAGCAATACCACGGGATTTTGAACCTTCCGTACATTCGAAGGTGAGTATTACATACTTTAAATTACATAATATCAGTAACATTTGCGTAATAACACTTAGGGTAGCAGCCTGATAAATACTCTCAAAATAACAATAATTTATTTTTTGAATCTAAAAATGTATACATAACGTCATCAAAATGGTTTGAAAATTTAAAGTAAAGTTATTTTTTTTAAATCGTGTTTGCAATAATTACTTGACGATGGATACGCGTTGTTAGAATTGCTTATTTTACCCGCATTCCTTCCAAGCAGGCTACGGTTTACTTACATAATTCTTTTAAATATTATTCTACTTTTAGAAACTAGCATATTGCCGTCGGGAAACGCTACGCTAATTTCAGGAGTTATGACTACAGCGCTGAAATTATATAATACTTTTATTTGATAAATTTTAAGCGAAACATACTTTCGCCCGTTCTCTAGTGTACACACATGACATTATTTTTAATGCAAAAAAATAGTTTTTCTAAATGACACTCATGACATAGGTGAAGTAATTAGCTACAATAATATAAATGTTACATTTGAAAAGCTCGACGTTTAAGTAAAAGCCTTATAGTAATGAGTAAAGTAATTTTAAAAGAGGAAATGGATAATTATAATCCAGTGTGTGTAAATAGGCTTTGTATAGAAAAGGTAAACTTATTTTTTTAATTCCAACAAATGAACATTGTTACTTTTATTACAGAATGACTTTCACGACATTTTCAATCTGATCTGTACACAATATTTACGTTCATACTTCATAGTGATTACATTTATTAGTAATTGAATTTTTGTCCATGTCACAATTTTGACTGTTGAAACATTTTATGAAAGTTTCGAAAAATTTAATTTAGAGCATGAGATTTAATTACTGAAACTCGCAGTGTTTGTTTCGCGCTGACCCTATATAGCTGAACAGCACAGGTAAATGTAATCACAATATTTAATATATTTTTGAATAGACAGAGAACCAAATTAAGGTAGGCCCAGTTAAGAAAAGAATGACGTAATTGACAACACGGCACACATTACAATTATTTCCTAGTATTCGACTGTAATAAAATATTAAAAATATTGAAAGTACTAACATTAAATGAACGCCATGTTTTAATTGTGTGGCGAAATTATTTCTAATTTGTGTTTTAACTTGAATATAAGGTTGTAGGTGTTTGAAATGAAATCAACATTTTTTAATTGATCTACATTTGCCGTAAATACACAGGAATTAACTACAATTTCGATTCTTGTATTACGAAATTTACGTCTGTAAGAGATTTATTGTTTGCTATGATAGCACTCCAATTCCATCATAGCTCACATTCAGATGATGCAATTATTATATATTTTCTAATTTAAAGTGATCCTTGGATTGAAGATTTTCTTGCAAATCGACCTTATTTTGTGCAACTAATAAAAGTGAATGTTGATAACTTGCCAGTCCTGCTGTAAAATAATAAATTTTTGAGCCCTGCCGTTGCTTTTAAAAACTCGTTTTCAAATATGCCTACTTCAATATAATTTACGTGAAAAATGATTTGACCTATACATTAGCATTTATATATTCTCGCCGGGGATTTCCTTTAGTGCATAAAGTGGCAACAGTATGCTTTAAGTATTGGAAAATTTATTAAAACCGTCTTGGTAAATAATGAAAGTTGCAATTGTGGAATTACAGAAATAATGCAGTAATTAAAGTCTGTAGCATCACTATGTTAAAATAATATTTTAGACCAAATTTACAATGTGTTCTATATGTTAATGAAATTATATTCATAAGATAAAATTGCAACCAAAATTATTTATTCAGTATAAAACTTATCTTCAATATTGTCGTAATGTACCCATTAAGAGTATAATCTTTCATAATACAATAAAACTAATATAGAGAGGTGTTCTAAATAAACATCAATGTTTCAATATCGTAACTTAATTCATTATAAATTATTAAACTTGAAGTATGAGAATCCACACGAGAGTTATAGTTTATGACCGATTTTCAGAGTCACAAAAGTAATAAATAAATAAAAACATATAAATACAAATTTTTAGAATCAAAGTTACGTCAGGCTAAAAAAATGTTGGTTAATTGAAAAAGATGTTACCATTATGAAAAGCACTTGCATGTATTTTTTACTTTCACTGACGAAGCGGATAAAAGATAAACTAAATATGTCACGTCTGAATCATACAAAATTTGTTTTTTGAAATATCTTGTATAGAAAGTTTTATGATAGTTCGCGGCGTGTCATGTTGGTAAGATGTGATTAAAGAAATAATAATATTCCGAGCAATAACTTCTTTTAAGTGCCCTAAAACGAATTACATGCTTTTATCGGTTTAGAGTTTTTGAAATTTTCATTATTCCACGGAAGTTTCAGTTGCCAGTTTAACGTGTGCCTTTTTGTTGTCTTTTATACGTCGATATACAAACCTGCGACTATAATACTATGCAATTCATATACTGATATACTAGCGTGCAATTCGTGAGTTCTTGTTTTTTTTTTTTACAGATCTTAACGTATGGCAAAACGACTCAAGCTAGACAATTATTGCAAAGAAATGTCAACATTTTCAGGGAAAGTATGTGCATTAAAAAAAAAAATACTTTTTCTTTTATGAAGTGTACGATGCGAAGAGTAAAAAAAATTCTGTCACTGATTATATTTACAATTTTATGTCATGGATTGCTAAGAAGCGACTGATTATAACCGATACGTGACAGTTAAACGAATTATGAACCAAAATTATCACCAAGCTATATTTACAGGCACTGGTTTATTCAGAACATGTAGACACTTAAAAACAACTGATTTTAAAAAGGTATTTTGTGTCTTTTTTTAAAGGTATGTGAACTACACTTTACGGATCAGCAAATCAGACGAACAGCTGAATGTTTTGATGAAAAGACTGGCAGGAAGCTCATTGTAGCTCTGAAACAGCCACGCCTACACGAAGGGGCTGTCCCATCAGTGTTTCCTAATTGTCCTGAATACTTGTCAACAAATGTGTCCATCCGAGAAAGCCCCAACAAGAAACGTCGTAGACTTGAGGAAAGTCACACTGCTGCTGCATTTGCTGAAAGCCTGAAATTCCAACAAGAATATGCAGAAAAATTTGAATTTTCGTCGACTGAGGGATTAATGAAATGTTTAAAAACTGTGAAAGTTCCCGATAACTGGTCTATTGTGCAAAGGGAAGATAGTGTGTTTTTTCTTTTGTTTGACTGTTCAACTATTCCTTCTGTTATCAGATGTGCACAGGTAAACACAAGTTTGGAACTTTCAGCTTTTTCAAAATATTCTGCAATCGAAAAAGTAGGGGCATTGGTATTTCCAATGTCAGTTAACTCTGTCTATACAGTTTGCGATGCACTTGTTGCATTAGAATCCGATATGCGAGAAGAAGAAATTTTATTTTTAAAAATTACTGAAGTAACGAATTTGTTAGATAATATTAAAAGTTTAGTAGATGAGGATAAACGTAAAATTATTACCTTCATTTCGGAACAGTTGACATTGCTAACCTGTAATAAGCATCACTAAAAATACTCTCGTGAATTCATTGTGCTATGTTGTCTTTTCCACTCAATTTCTCCTCACGCATATAAGTTTTTTAGGCAGTCAAGTTCTTTGATTTTTCCACATCCTGGCACTTTAAAGAGACTTTGTTCAGTTTACGATGTCAACCCTCTGTCAGAGCAGTCACAAAACAATTTTATGGCTTATATCAAACAAAAGTCTGGTTACCTTGATGTAAAAGATAGGAAAGTTTCTCTGTTGGTGGACGAGATACACATTAAACCGTTTCTTGATTACAAAGGTGGAAATATTCTTGGCTTTGACGTTAATTACCAAAACGCAGCTACAAGTGCTTTCGTCTTCATGATTCAAAGCATATCATCAAGTTTCAAGGATGTGGTCCATGTCTTGCCTGTGAAGACAATCACAGCGAATGTGTTGTTTGATTTTGTGAAAAAAGTCATCATTGAATTAGAAGCTAATCTGTTTCACGTATTCTGCGTCGTAACAGACAATAATGCAATCAATAGAAAAGCGATGTCTTTTTTTGCAAGTCCCCCAAAGCTGAGCATTGTTTATCAGCACCCCTGCAATCATCAACGACCTCTGTTTTTTTTATTGACACTGTGCATTTATTGAAGTGTGTGCGCAATCATTGGTTAAATGCAAAAAATAGCGAAAATTGTATGTTTTATCCAACATTTCCCGTGCCTGCTTATAAAACGGTTACACTTCATACAGCCTCTCTGAATGTTTTGCGAAAACTTCATGTTTTCGATTCCGAGAATCTCGTCAGGTTTGGTTACAGTCTTAGCATCAAAGCTTTAAATCCAAGTAACATAGAGCGTCAAAATGTGAAGTTTGTGCTTCAGATTTTCAACGTGTTTGTAGCAGAAGGACTCAAATTAGTTGGTGAGAAAAATGGTTGGGCAGACTGCTTGACGACAGCGACATTCATACACATTGTGTGTAAATGGTTTGATATAGTGAATGTCCGCACGCCATTTAAAGGAAAACACAAACGAAATGTTTACTGTGAACCACTAACAATGGAAAATGATGATGTTCGAATGAAATTTCTTTGCGAGTTTTTGGAATGGCTAGAATTTTGGGAAACAATAAAATGTGATACAGGTACATTCAGCAAAGAAACACAGTTTGCACTGAAACATACCACGCACGGTATCATGGAAGTAACCAGATATTGTGTCGAGGAACTTAAAATGGACTACGTTCTAACTGGAAAACTTCAAACCGATGCCCTCGAAGATAGATTCGGAAAGTACAGACAACTGAGATAAATAAATTTATCTCATGTGTTTCTGTCACTGATGACGATATTCTCAGTTTAAAACCAATTCTTCCTGTTCTCACATACATTTCAGGCTACTGTGTTTATGCTGTTTTAAGAAAAATCAGATGCGATTGTTGTGTGCATGCCATTTCACTGGACAAATCTCTTCATACAGATGCCAGCCTCGAATTTATTAGTGCTCTTGACAGAGGAAATTTAAAATATCCAACGCCAGCCGTAGTGAACATCATTATTCATAACTACATTGTAGTTTCTAAATTATTTTCGCAGGGAATCAGTGATGATTTCTTTAAAGTTTTGAACCAGCGATCTTTGGCATATGAACTTACTATTGCAATACTTGCTGCAAAGGAAATATACTTAGAAACTGAAACCTGTTCTGAAGTAAATTCGCCAGAAAAGATCATCAAACTACTGTTGTGGCCATCGACCAACATCATTATGAAGAACTACTGTACTAAAAGAAATAATGAACTCTTGAAGTCGAAGCAATACAACACATCACGCAAGCTTCAAACACTGACGAAAAAATGAAAAGATGCAATAGATTCTAGTTTTTTTTAATTTAATTTATTACTAACTATAATATTTTGTAAGAAATTGTATTACACTGGTTTAAATGCGAATGTAGTGTATTGTTTGTGTATAATTTGGATAGTTCAAAATATTTTTTCTTTGCACTACGAATATTTGTAATTTTTTGAAATGATGTGTAAAATAAGTAATTTCCTGTATATTATTTTGTTTAGCCTGACATTTTACTTATATTTTCATAAACTACTGTGTTGAATATAATATTTATTTTACATTTTTATATAGACCTAAATTAATTGGTCATAATTATTGGTTGCATAATTTTCTATGACTTGAATGAATTTTCAGATCATTACTTTAAGTACATATTTTATCTTCAAAATTGTTGTCTTTCCTTACGCATTTTAAACATGCACATACACTGCTATGTTTTAAGTGTGAAGTCGTTTAATTTATTATGTAATACTGATAGTAAGAATTTGAATTTGTTTGTATCATCACTGTATATATTGACGAGTTTAAAAGTGAATTTACGTATATATCATTTTCATTTCAACTATATGAATTTTTCTGCGTATTTTTTAATATGCCATAGTAAACTTTTTAACCTCTTAGTAACTACAATAAACAAATTTAAGTAGTCTTAGTTCTCCCAAATATTCTTAATTATTTTCTAAACAAATCTTATTTCATAACCAAAGTATTTATAATGTTGAAGCATATTTAAAGAAAAGTTAAATATGTTAAGAACAAAATATTCTTGAGTTATTAATTTTTAGAGGTAAGTATTATACACAGCTATATAAATACTAGCATTTATAATAGCTAAACGTATACTGAAACTAATAATTTAAAATTTTAGGGGACAAATCTACTTATTTTCCCACTTACTTAAAACATGGAGTTTTATATTTTCACCTTTTATCAAGTTTTTTAAACTATATTGTACAAAAGTCTTGTTGGCAGGAGAAACAAAAAGTTCGTAAAACATTGAACTTAACCACTGCAAAAAATATATAGTTATTATTAAACTGGTAATATTGTTAACATTTATTGCAATAATTGTAAAACAGTTACATATAGAAGAACCACAGGTAATCAACGCCTTACTCAGCTATGTTTAATTAAAAACATGTACGAAAATAGTTACTAAATTTTCTTGAGATAATCGCCGTCTTAGATTGGATTATATGTACTGTACGTTCATTTTCTTTGTTGTTACACTTGTCAAACATGCGTATATGTAAAGAAGTTATAAAAATTTCATAAACATAATGTTAAGTGCAGTATTCGTTCCACACACGATCTATAAGGTGAATATAAGATAATTCGAAGGCAAGCTCTGGTGAGAGCGCGATGCCCAAGTTTCCTGACGTCACAAACTGGTTCCCGGGCCTGTCCTATAGGAGGCGTTGGTTCTACCCGCGCATGCGCAGTACAGAGCTGATAACCGCACTGTTGCCAGTTCTGCTCGACCCTTCCCCTTCCCCTTCTTCCTTCCTCCTTCCACCTCTCCAACACCCTGCCGAGACCCGGCCGTGCTGACAGTCCGCCGGAACAGAGACAAGCTTGGCTGGCGGCCCGCGGGAAAACACTTCACACACTCCAGAGTTCACACATTAAAAAAAAAATACATTACCGTGTTGTACGCAATAATTGGAGTTAAATTTGTTTAGAAATAAAACAATAATACACAGTGTTATTCACTTTTTGACGTGACGTCTAATAAAAAGATAACGCCGGCTGCACGCACGAAAAAGTGTCCCGTTGCGCACATTGTCCCGTTACGCTGTGTCCCGTTACGCTCATTGTACGCTTGCGCCGCATCTATCTCTCTTCCACTCGATTGGAACAACCATAGATTTGGCATTTTCAAGGCACATTAAACTTGAAACACTCCCATTCGTTTCCTACTTTTCCTATCATCGTCCTATCCTTAACAGAATAACACAGATTGAAAGAAGTTAAATAGCAAACATGTATAAACGTTATAGTTAAAATAACCTCTTCGTTAAAGTAATAAACATATTTGAATTAATGAGAGCAAATAAAAGTAAATGTATCAATTAAATTGTAGATTTCATTTCACTCCTTCTTTGTATCCATACAGAATAGTGATAATTTAATAAAAATGATTCAATTTTATTCATAAAATATGCAATCATTTCATCAAAGTTTTGTTATGACGTCACTTTAAACTATCGTCCGTAAACCGAGTTTACAGACAACCAATTTTTATGTAAAAACATTTTAATAAATTTCTACTAACATATAAATTTTGAACGCTGAAAACAAAAGTTAAAACAAGCGCAATCATACCACAATTTTTAATTCTGTCTAGGTAACCTAAATTTTGAATGTCTTATAGTTATATTTTACTTATGACTCACATACAAGAAGTCAAATAAATCGGAAACACAAGGTCACAATAAATATATAAGTAGCATTAATGTCAGATATCGTCATTATGTCACTTAGATGTAATAATTTCAATAGTAGAATGTAAAATTAGAGGTATAACAATAATCTTGTCAGTTAAATGGTACATTTTTATATCCTACCTAAATCATTACAAATGCTGTCAAAAAAACACAAATAACACGGATATTTAATAACATAATTTGGTTTCTTTTTACAAGGTAAACAGAGAAGCCAACATTTACTACTACTTTATATAGGTATATATAAAATTGTCGTAATTTTTTAGTTAGGCATTGTGGAATTAGGAATTGTTATCAATTGTAGTGTTACTCAGAATTGTGTAGCAATATTTTATAATAAAAGGTGGGTATTTTAACACCTTCTAATTCTCATAGGCCTAACTAAAAAATTACGACACATTTTTAATTTAGCATTTTTGATGTAGAACCGTTATTAATTAGCCTAAAAACTGTTTTCGTTGAGTTCTGAAACAATCTTTATGATTACAAAGTACATGATAATTCATTGGCGACCGATGTGAGCTGCAGGAGAGGAGTTTGCCAGTGCGCTGTACATTCACAACAAGCATAATTCACCGATGACCACAATGCCACAGAGGAGCCAGCGACTACCAACCAGTTACAGCCACGCTGATCAATATTTCAGTGGGCGTTGCGTCTACTGGAAAGAATTGGAGTTGGAACACTGCATTTATTTACTAGTTAACACAGTAACAATGCGCTACAAAAACAATAAATTACAATAATGTTGTCAAAATAAAATTAAAATACCTTGTATATGATAGTAACTTAGTAACCTCGGTCCGGAAATGGTGTCTGGTTGGCGGCGACTGTGGCAGCTAATTCAAAACGCCGCTCCGTAGATAACCTCTGCTTTCTCAACGATTAAACCCACAGATTACGGTGTCAAAATAATTACACTTACTTTTCTGATGAACTTGGCACTTTTAATTATTGTATGCACACTACTTCTGTCGCTGACTTAGGCACACCTAACTTCCAGACTCTCATCTCAAAGACTTTCTTCTGGGTAACTAAAGCTATATGCTGACTGCTGCCCCGTCGCTAGGGCAAGGTCAACAAGCATGAAGACGTTTATAAAAATTGAATGAAATAAATGTGGCATAGTACGAAAAAAAAATTATTTATGAAAATAAGCATGAAAAGCCACCCGAGAATAATAAAAGCATAATTATATATCACTCCTGAGAGTTACTTTTAAACAAACTGTTTAAAGAAAAGCTAAGATTCTTGTTACATAAAATATGTATATTTTTAGGAGTATATTTCTTTTGAAACATTCTGTGAACTCCTAGAAACGTCTTAAACATCTTCAAGAACTTACATTAAGTTTTATCGAATTTGATACTACTCATAGTAAGGAAGTTTTCATTTTTTTTTCAACCCCTGTTATTACAACCTCTTGCAGCATATTTCGTTTTAACAAAAAAATGGGTCAGCTAAAGTATTAGATAGTGTTAAGATATTTTACAATAAATTATAATGGATTTGATAGTTTACCCCTTAAAAAAATTTACTATTTATTGCGACTTCGGCCCTCGTTATTTCGACCCCTTGCATTATTGATAAGTGGTATCAACATTTATTTGAGATGAATGTTCGAGATAATATTTATAAATTTTTTAAATATATAATAATTTATTCGATAGAGTACATCGCACGGAAGATATTTTTCGACCACTTTCTGTAACGGTTTGTCTTATCAAAAATTGATTCAGAAAAATGCTATAGATAGTATCTAGAGTAGAAACAGATTTGATATTGTACCTAGTAAGAATGTTGTGAAATGGTCCTTCACCCCCGACTTTCCACCCTTAGCAGCAATGGTTGGTTGTATAAAAATATTAATTCAGACAATATATTTTGATTATATTGTTGAGATACAACCTGAACGGATTCGATAGGTATTTATATACTTAGGGAAGAGTAGATGGATATAGCCGATTCTGGGACAGGCGCAGGATCAAGGATCCGGCGGCCATCTTGGATGACGTCATCGGCGGCCATCTTGGACTCAAAAATTCCCTAAAATTCCTTAAAAATGACTCAAAATGACTCAAAAATTCCCGTTTTGAGGAAAAATTTCCCGTTTTCGAGGGAAAAATTCCCGTTTCGAGGGAAAATTAGGATTTAGAAAACCTCAAAAGTCGTTTTGCCTTAGAAAAAACCCAAAATCCTAAAAGCGTCTTAATAATCCTTTTAGCTAGCCACTCAATTAATAAAATTTTAATAAAAATATGAGTCCTCGGTTCGAACCCGGCGAGTGCAAAAATAAAAATGGCGTCCGATCCTTCCCTCTTGGTGGCTGCTGGCAGACTGACTCCCACCACTTTGTTCATAGTATATTTATCATCAGGTAATATGATGTCATGTCCGCCATCTTGTCTTCGATGCTGGAAGCCATCATCATTGTATCGTCGGCAAGAGTACGCTGACGCCATGTTAGTTAAGTTCTTATCCGCTAGAGTGAAGTAATCATTAATTACTGTGACACCAGCCATCTTAAAATTTGGCCGCCATCTTGGAATCGTGTAATTATTTAGCTAGAAATTCGGGAAAAAATCCATAATTCATTAAATAAATCACTCATTAATTTACATATTGATTCGATCAGTTCATGTCCTTGGTTCGATACTCGATCGATGCAATAATGTTTAATTTTATGTAAAAAAATAATAATTTCAATAAACCATGTTCAAAATTCTTAAAGAGGCTTAAAATCCTCTACTACCATCATCTTATAAGCCATCATGTCCGCCATCTTGGAAATTCGTAATTTCAATGCTAGAAATTCAGGAAAAAGTTCAAAACTCATTAAATAAATTTTGCAACCAATAAAATGATTAATTATATCGACTTAGGGCCTTGGTACGATTCTGGATGCTGAAGAAAATTAATATAACAACAATTTAACATAATAGTGACAGGTTCGTAAATAAAACATCGCAAATTCTTTCACAAAATAAATTTTATTACAAAATCTATATTTTACTACAGGATCACTTGCGAAAGCCCTGCATAGGCGTGAAATGACTAATTCTTAGCTCCAATCGGTTTATACTAGACAGAGACCAACCAGAACCTTTACAGACATAGTCCTCCTCTTCTTGACAGAGTTTCTGGATACCGTTTTTAACAGTTTGCTTCACATCGTCAGAACTGTAAATTACTGCAGCCGATGTTTTGAATGCACACTTCCTCACTTCGTCTTCGAATGGATACGGCTTTCCATATATACAGTCCAACCACAAGTTATATTTTGATGGACCGTTTGTTGCTACATCATCAGTAAGCTGATTGATTATGTCCTCTCTGATATCATCAAGAAAATTACAAATGTCTTTTGACTCACCTAACGTATTTAGATAATAGTAATCTTTCAATTTTCCACGAAATGCAGACTGCGCCAAGTAGAACCCATTATCATTCACTTGTAATGCACCGAACACAGTATTAGGTTTATTTTCATGTCCAGACGTTATAGCAATCGGTTGCTGCACATTGGTTTTCTTGCTTGTACGCTTACGAGTCTCCAATCTAAAGCGAGGAGTAGAAATTTCTACAGGTAGCTCTTCAGTAGACACACGGACTTTACCATTGCATTTTTTCACATGCCGTCGCAAACTATCAATACGTGTAAACCATTCATGACACTCATCACAGCAGAACTTCATGCGAGATGGATTCTTCTTGCATTTACTCCTCTCATGTCTTCGTGCTACATGAGAAAAAGTGAACGACATATCGCAGTAGCTGCAAGGATACCTTGCTGATGAAGACGAGCCTTTCAGACCCGATCCAGATACTGACGTTGCCGCAGTTGCGACATCTCCAGGCATACTCTTATGAACATCAATGCATCGTTGTTGAATAGAAACCTTTACTTTCTGCTGAACAGCAGGACCTTTGCATGTCTTCATGTGCGTTTTCATATTATCTTTTCTGGCAAACTGCTTATGGCATTTCTCACAAACAATCATTTTACGATAAAGGTTCTTGACACATTCTCTCTTTTCATGTCGTCGAGCATTGCTGTTGTTTGTGAAAATCTTGTCACAGTAATAACACCGATGTCCGTTAGTTGTTGAATCACCAGCCATTGAAGTCTCCATTGAGGCTGAAACGAAGTTCGTCGTGTTTTCCTGTGTAGCCAGCACCACCGGCATTAAATTCTCTTCTGCTGGTGGTACCACGACTGTTGAAGTCTCCTCCAGTGTTGTCAGAGGCGTTGCCGTCGAGATCTGCTCCTTCCTCGTCGCCGTTGATGTTAGGGTTCCTTTAGACGATGGTACATCCTCCATCAAGTTCGACGTTAAAGTCGGTAAAGATGCCATCGAGTTAACAAGAACAGGTAATTACGCGACTTATGCACCAGAAGAAACAAACTAGGCGATCCTTACACCGATAACGTCAGTAACAAACTGAGCATCCTGCTGTCTAGGACTCGCTTATATACATGCACAGGATGGAATAATACGCTAGTCAAATCAAGAACCATCAACAATAATACTCGAGTCAAAACTACATTAAAAATAGAAGCCCACTCAACGAAAAAGGCAGCACATTTGGAAGCAAATTCGACATATGAAATGGACACGCAATGCACGCACTTGCAGATTTCATCACAAAGTTAACATTTAAATTTCATTCAAGCGAAGTAGCAAGCCAATGTCACATCATCATATTAACATCCTATTGGTCATACTATCCTCAAAATTTCACAGTATTATAAATCACACCAGTTATAGACGGACTTATGGTTTCTAACACACAACATTTAAGTCATTTTTCTTTAATAAATTCATATTTTAAAATGCAAAATAGTAGATGTATATAGTTCGTATGAGGACAGGGGAGGAGGGAGGGGGATCCGGGGATCCGATCCAGCTACCTTAAGGCTTCGCTTCATCAGCCATGTTGGATTACGTCACTTCCGCCGGCCATGCACTCACTAAAAAGTGTCCCGTTACATTCATTAACCATGTACGCACGAAAAAGTGTCCCGTTACGTTCATCAGCCATGTACGCACGAAAAAATGTCCCTTTACGAGTAGATGGAAAATACCGGTTCTGGGACAGGCGCAGGATTCAGGAGCCGACCTTGAACATTGACTTTGACCTTGAAATTCGACCTTGACCTTTAACTATGACCTTGAACATCGACCTTGACCTTGAAATTATACCTTGACCTTGAAATTTGACCTTGACCTTGAAATTTGACCCTGACATTGAAATTCGACCCTGACCTTTAGCCTTGCGACCCTCGATGTTACCAACCTGATGACGTCATCTAATCCGTATGCTAATCCATATGCTAACCTAACCTAACCTAACCTAACCTAACCTTATCCATATGCTAATCTATGCTAACCTAACCTAACCTAACCTAACCTAATCCATATGCTAATCTATGCTAACCTAACCTAACCTCAACTAACCTAACTGTCATGTCCGCCATCTTGAAAATCAATAATTTTTATGTTAGAAAAACGGGAAAAAAATTAAAAAATCATTAAAAAATAACTAATCAAATTAAATAATAAAAATTAAATAAATTATTATTTAAAACCACTGTTGAACATATCGTTATGGTCGCCATCTTGGATTATATTTAATTGTTGCTTGTTTCGTTATGCCCACCATCTCGGTTGAGTACGATGTTATCGTTACACTTTACATTATGACCGCCATATTGGATCCTATTAATGTTGCATGTTTCGTTATGGCAGCCATCTTGGAATTGTGTAATTATTTAGCTAGAAATTCGGGAAAAAATCCATAATTAATTAAATAAATCACTCATTAATTTACATATTGATTCGATCAGTTCCTGTCCTTGGTTCGATACTCGATCGATGCAATAATGTTTAATTTTATGTAAAAAAATAATTTCAATAAACCATGTTCAAAATTCTTAAAGAGGCTTAAAATCCTCTACTACCATCATCTTATAAGCCATCATGTACGCCATCTTGGAAATTCGTAATTCCAATGGTAGAAATTCGTAATTTCAATACTAGAAATTCAGGAAAAAGTTAAAAACTCATTAAATAAATTTTGCAACCAATAAAATGATTAATTAGATCGACTTAGGTCCTTGGTACGATTCTGGATGCTGAAGAAAATTAATATAACAACAATTTAACATAATAGTGACAGGTTCGTAAATAAAACATCACAAATTCTTTCACAAAATAAATTTTATTACAAAATCTGTATTTTACTACAGGATCACTTACGAAAGCCCTGCATAGGCGTGAAATGACTAATTCTTAGCTCCAATCGGTTTATACTAGACAGAGACCAACCAGAACCTTTACAGACATAGTCCTCCTCTTCTTGACAGAGTTTCTGGATACCGTTTTTAACAGTTTGCTTCACATCGTCAGAACTGTAAATAACTGCAGCCGATGTCTTGAATGCACACTTCCTCACTTCGTCTTCGAATGGATACGGCTTTCCATATATACAGTCCAACCACAAGTTATATTTTGATGGACCGTTTGTTGCTACATCATCAGTAAGCTGATTGATTATGTCCTCTCTGATATCATCAAGAAAATTACAAATGTCTTTTGACTCACCTAACGTATTTTAGATAATAGTAATCTTTCAATTTTCCACGAAATGCAGACTGCGCCAAGTAGAACCCATTATCATTCACTTGTAATGCACCGAACACAGTATTAGGTTTATTTTCATGTCCAGACGTTATAGCAATCGGTTGCTGCACATTGATTTTCTTGCTTGTACGCTTACGAGTCTCCAATCTAAAGCGAGGAGTCGAAATTTCTACAGGTAGTTCTTCAGTAGACACACGGACTTTACCGTTGCATTTTTTCACATGCCGTCGCAAACTATCAATACGTGTAAACCATTCATGACACTCATCACAGCGGAACTTCATGCGAGATGGATTCTTCTTGCATTTACTCCTCTCATGTCTTCGTGCTACATGAGAAAAAGTGAACGACATATCGCAGTAGCTGCAAGGATACCTTGCTGATGAAGACGAGCCTTTCAGACCCGATCCAGATACTGACGTTGCCGCAGTTGCGACATCTCCAGGCATACTCTTATGAACATCGATGCATCACTGTTGCACCGAAACCTTTACTTTCTGCCGAACAGCAGGACCTTTGCATGTCTTCATGTGCGTTTTCATATTATCTTTTCTGGCAAACTGCTTGTGACATTTCTCACAAACAATCATTTTACGATATAGGTTTTTGGCACATTATCTCTTCTCATGCCGTCGAGCATTGCTGCTGTTTGAGAAAATCTTGTCACAGTAACAGCACCGATGTTCGTAAGTTGTTGTCGATTCGGCATCCATTGAAGTCTCCATTGAGGCTGAAACGAAGTTCGTCGAGTTTTCCTGCACAGCCAGCACCACCGGCATTAAAGTCTCTTCTGCTGGTGGTATCGAGCCTGATGAAGTCTCCTCCAGTGTTGTCAGAGGCGTTGCCGTCGAGATCTGCTCCTTCCTCGTCGCCGTTGATGTTAGGGTTCCTTTAGACGATGGTACATCCTCCATCAAGTTCGACGTTAAAGTCGGTAAAGATGCCATCGAGTTAACAAGAACAGGTAATTACGCGACTTATGCACCAGAAGAAACAAACTAGGCGATCCTTACACCGATAACGTCAGTAACAAACTGAGCATTCTGCTGTCTAGGACTCGCTTATATACATGCACAGGATGGAATAATACGCTAGTCAAATCAAGAACTATCAACAATAATACTCGAGTCAAAACTACATTAAAAATAGAAGCCCACTCAACGAAAAAGGCAGCACATTTGGAAGCAAATTCGACATATGAAATGGACACGCAATGCACGCACTTGCAGATTTCATCACAAAGTTAACATTTAAATTTCATTCAAGCGAAGTAGCAAGCCAATGTCACATCATCATATTAACATCCTATTGGTCATACTATCCTCAAAATTTCTCAGTATTATAAATCACGCCAGTTATAGACGGACTTATGGTTTCTAACACACACAACATTTCAGTCAATTTTCTTTAATAAATTCATATTTTAAAATGCAAAATATACATGGTAAACAAAGAACCAGGTACGTAAATATTTTATATACTTTATGTACACTGTAGACGTCAAGAGCTTGAAAGTACATATGTAAGAAAGATATTTAATAAAACTCATATTAAATTGTATATTTATTCCCATTAATACACATCAGATCAAAAAAAGTAGGTTTTAATATATAAACCTCGAATTTCATAGTTCATGTTTCTTTGAGGACGTATAAATTTTCAGCATTTCGCGAACCAAGTAGAAGTTTTACTCTATTCTTCAATCATTTGGATTGTCTCTCGATGAACAATTGGTCTCATGTGCTACGGCTTCCATCTTATTTACATATTTGTTATTATTTGTCTTAAAATCCACGCATCTGTGTCACTATCACAGACGCAAAGTTATCATCATCATCGTAGCTGTCATCAAAATTATCATGAGCTGCATCAATATCACTCATTTTATGATATCGTTTCCGCATTTCAGTTGTCAGAGATTTACCACAATCTATGATCTTGTGAGCTTCACATTATTCTCTATTGTTTTGTAGACATGGTTAGTTCCATTCTCGTTTTCTTTAAAAGCCTGTGTGTCCAGTTTTATTTTTTAATCCTTCAACTCATCATCTCAAACACAATTAAATCATCGTAGTATACAGAAAAAAAAATCAACAAAGTTCCTTTCATTTAATCTTAGGAACCGCATCATCCTTTCCACCTATAGTATAGTTTCTTGAGCCCAAGAGTCTTTCATTATATAGCATGCAGTGTTCTTCAAGAGATGTGGTATACTTCTAGTTCTACATACAAATCCATACTATCATTGATTTGTTGACACATTAGAAAAAAAACCTTAAAGTTAATTTTTACGTGTTTTATTAAATTATCACTTCGGCTAAAAATAATTACCACACATAGTGTGTTATTACATTTCCTTCTTCATCTGCAATGCTAAGTTCCTTGATAATAAATCCATACTGACTAGAGAAGCCTTGGAGGTTTACACATTTCGTCATGGTGGTCGAGACGAGACTAAGCCGGTAATGTACTGTCAGGTCTTAGATAATAGACGACACAATCTACCTTGTTGCAGGATGTCTCGATGATGTCCGGAGCCTCCTCGTCACAATCACTAGTGCAGTGATGACCGAAGTTGCAGACCTCTAGTTGGAAGTAACCATCCTCGGTGACGTAGTGCACACGGCGGAATCCGGGCGTTACTTCCGCGTACTTTGCAGTTGGAACGAACAGCATTTGCTTGAATTTGTAGCAGCAGCTCTATACCCACACGACTATGTGTTGACTGCTGTGTCTAGGGTGTTGACCTCAATTTATTCCGCTAGGACCACCCTCCAGTCCAGTCACATGTACCGCTGCTTCCGTTGTTGTCCCCCGCCTTGCTGGCGACCTCCAAAATTCCAACACGGTGATCAACCATCCAAGCCCTAAGCATGCTAGCATTGTGTCTTGAGATCGGACCTGGACATCCAAGTTACAAAGAGTATAATATACTCTGAAATACATAATAAAGAGAAAATTGATATAAATAACATTATACTTTGCTTAATAGTTCCAGATGTAATGAACGCACTGCTTGACCAGTGACAGGTGTAACTAAATAATAAATATATTTGATATTTTATTTTCCATTACCTTTCGTGGTATTTATTAATCATTCACTCTACGAAAAACAACTCAAGACAATAAACCTGACCAACGAATTAAATACAGTACCGCTATGCCTTACATGAAAGTATAATTTTTCGATAATCTGAATAACCTATAAATCGTTCATGTACAAAGCCACACATACAGGCCAATTGTCTATGGACCATGAGACCGAGTCATGACAATATCAGACGTATAGGCTAGTCATTTCAGGACCGCAGGACCTTCTTCGTCTTTAGATAATAACAGTCATTTAGACCATCATGAAATTTTTATACATACTAAAGGACCAAGTGACCTTGAAATATATTTTAGTAACACCAAGAGGTTTTGAACTAGTAAATATTCAGTCACTACATATTTTACTACGCGAAATCAACAAAAAGGAAGCACCATCAACGAAAAGGCAGCACAATCAAAAAAGGCAGCACATTTGGAAACACCATCAACAAAATGGAAGCACATTTTGGAAGCACCATCAACGTAAAGGCAGCACATTTTGGAAGCACAATCAATAAAGGCAGCACATTAGGAAGCACCATCAACAAAAAGGAAGCACAATTGGAAACACCATGAACAAAAAGGAAGCACATTTTGAAAGCACCATCAACGTAAAGACAGCACATTTTGGAAGCACAATCAATAAAGGCAGCACATTTTGGAAGCACAATCAACAAAAAGGAAGCACATTTAAGAAGCACCATCAAACAGGCAGCACATTTGGAAACACAAGTTACGAGAACTAAGTCTTAGTTAGAAATCAGAATGCAAGAAATAAAAACATTAAATTTTTACTTTTAATATTTAATTTATTTCTTAACATTATACAAATAGAAGTAAAATAAGTCATTATTGTATGTAGCCAGCTTTCCTCAGTTCTTCGAGTATGAAGGATATTTCTTTTATGCACGAATAGTTTCCTGCACAAAGCGAGCCATGTAGAAGTCTTAGCCGGTCAACCAATAAGTTTGGATCTTTTCACGATGTGTAATCAATCTCTTCTACCACCATCTCACTTGCTTGTTTATTATAAATACTTTTAATATCACAATCGTCCCAGTGATCATAATAAGCGTTACCAGATTTATTTATTATAACACGTCGTTTCCATCGTTTCGGTCTCGGGTCACCGTAACATTCTTCGATCTTGTCAGCTTTAGGTGCTTCATCACAGTCTATGCTTTTGTCAACAGCCTCAGAGTCACTGTAACAATCACTGTAGAAGACATCCTCTTCACCCAGATTACCATATGAATTCGATATCGATGATGTCGAAGTGCCATTATCTTCTTCATGCTTCATTTTTAAGAGTCCATCATTTTTACAAAGTAAGAAAGATCTACTTGAATTCGGCTGGAATGTATTCTCACTTTTCACGTTAAGGATTCTTCCATTGTCTTCATTCTTTCATAAATCATCATCATCCTTCAATTTAAGTTCTTCGTCGAGATCGGAAGAGCCACGAACATAACCTCTCTCAAGACAAGGAAAATTATTGTCGTAATACAGATCACTATTCCTTAGTCTAGTAGATCCATCGTTGTCCTCTGGCTTGTACGCAGGCTTAACGTTACAAGTTCAGTCATGTCTTTTTAAGCTCTCTCTCCGCGTAAACGACTTGTTACATCGAACACACAAATTATCATATTGCGTAGTGGATTTTTAACACAGTCATTCTTCTGGTGTTGTCTCCCATTCTTTCTCAAGATAAATTCTTTGCTGCAAAACTTACACCAGTGTCCTTTCGATACAGCAACAGACACCGAATCAGGATTCATATTAGTTACTGTGACTAATGTTAGATACAAACAGACAGTTTTCCAATTGGAACCATTACTTAAATTTTTTTTTTTTTAATATTTCTTAAGCGAGAGTTAAGTTATGTCATGCAAAGGTACTTGTTGTAAGTAGTTCTGCTTTTCAACAACAGATGACACCACATATTGCTTGCAGGTAAATATTATTTCTTTTTTTCATGCGGGATGCAGGATTCTCACTAACGATCGCAATAGAGGGATGGCATCGCTAGACTCCAAGGAGAAGGTAGTTTGTTCTTCCAGTTAGTGTTTCTCAGGGTATATATTATTATTTGACTGAATAATGATTTTTTTTTAAATTCCACCTAATAAAAATAAAATAGAAGCACTCAGAGAAAACCATCAAGGATGATGTCGTTTATAAACATCATAAATTACCAACTTTTTTTTTAAAAAATTCCATATTTAATCCTACTTAAGCAAAGAGTTCTAGTACAAGCCCGCTTGTGAACTCTTTGCTTAAGCCACATGAGAGTTCTAGCACAAGCCCGCTTGTGAACTCTTTGCGAGCTAGCACAGCTTCACACATCAGTTATCGTGAGTACTGGCAAAAAAATGTCATTATTTCTCTGCAACATTCAGTGCCTCACATCACAAAAGGGGTATGTGGTTAAGCAACTTGCAGCAATGTTCATCGAGGACGGTGATGTATTGAGGACCTATGAATACATATTCAAACCGCCATGTGACTGGTCCGAACTAGACAGGCTGTCGCAAAGCGAGAATCGTAAACTGACTTATGAAGTGCATGGACTCTCGTGGAACGAAGGTGAAGTGAGTTTTGACCAAATCTCATCAGTGTTATGTGACATCGTCAACCCTGAAGAAGGAGATGTAGTATACGTCCTAGGAGACAAACAAAAAAGTATCTTTAGTGAACTGTGCAGTGCCAACATTGTTGATTTACATAATGAAAGAAACTGTCCTAGCTTCAACAAACTTTTAAAGACTTATGGAAACCGCCTGGATAAATGTATAAAACTGTATGGCAAATTTCATTGCGCCCATTGTAATGTTCAGCTACTTAAATTCTGGCTATTCGACCACCCATACTACTATGTATAATTGGTTCTCAAGTTGGCTGGTAGATGTCGCTAGTATCGCGCGCCAAATTCAAAAATTAGTTGTCAGAGGCGCCGCCATCTTGGTTCTCAAGTTGGTTGGTAGATGGCGCCACCGTCGCCATATTTTAGTTAATATAATCGATACCAGATGACGCCACCGTCGCCATCTTTAGTTCCTAGTGTTGCTACCAGAGTGTGCCACCGTCGCCATCTTTAATTCTTAAAGTTACCGCCGGAGCGCGCCACCGTCGCCATCTTTAATTCTTAAAGTTACCGCCGGATGGCGCCAAGTGTTATGTAGTCAGTCGAGACAAGTCGGGATAAGTTTGGAACCTGTAGCCATATTATTATTAATTAATAATGTATGTTTATTAAATATGATAGAGTATTTATAAAATATTGGTGTTGTGTAGAGACTCTCTCTTCTTCTCGTAGTGGCGGAAGACATCTCGAAGGTAGTGTTAGAATTTATGTATTAAAGCAATCACTCTAGCTGAGGAGACTAATAACTTATAGTTACAATTCAATAATAGCGGCAATTAAATGTTTTGAAATTAAAGCAAACAACGTAAATAATAAACACATATTTATTTAAATCTTATTACAAACAGCAAGGGGTAAGAACAATCGATGATTTAAAAGAAGTAAATAACGAGAAATAAAATCACATAATATTCACACACTACACATCATAGTGACAAAGGCAACATTAACTCGAGACCCAATTATACATAGTAGTATGGGTGGTCGAATAGCCAGAATTTAAGTAGCTGAACATTACAATGGGCGCAATGGAATTTGCCATACAGTTTTATACATTTATCCAGGCTGTTTCCATAAGTCTTTAAAAGTTTGTTGTAGCTAGGACAGTTTCTTTCATTATGTAAATCAACAATGTTGGCACTGCACAGTTCACTAAAGATACTTTTTTGTTTGTCTCCTAGGACGTATACTACATCTCCTTCTTCAGGGTTGACGATGTCACATAACACTGATGAGATTTGGTCAAAGCTCACTTCACCTTCGTTCCACGAGAGTCCATGCATTTCATAAGTCAGTTTACGATTCTCGCTTTGCGACAGCCTGTCTAGTTCAGACCAGTCACATGGCGGTTTGAATATGTATTCATAGGTTCTCAATACATCACCGTCCTCGATGAACATTGCTGCAAGTTGCTTAACCACATACCCCTTTTGTGATGTGAGGCACTGAATGTTGCAGAGAAATAATGACATTTTTTTGCCAGTACTCACGATAACTGATGTGTGAAGCTGTGCTAGCTCTGCAAGGCTGATGCTAGTTCTACAGGTATGACCGCAAGGCTGCAGTGCTGATGTTGTCTCTAGGATGCTGAATGTCAGACTGGTTGTAACAACCTTTGGTGTCGTAGTACACACAAATTTACAATTCGTCTTCATCACTATCCCCCAAGCCACTATCCGTTCCTTCATCCACATCTTCGTTCACCTCTTGCGCTTCCGAAGCGAAGCCTTAAGGTGGCAGGATCGGTTCCCCGATCCCCAGCCCCCAGCCCCTGTCCTCATACGAACCAAATACATCTACTCAAAATATACATGGTAAACGAAGAACCAGGTACGTAAATATTTTATATACTTTATGTTCACTGTAGACGTCAAGAGCTTGAAAGTACATATCGTGGGCTTACAAGGAAAAGGCACTAAGTCCAAAAATGCAGAAAATAATATTTTCATAGTAATAAGTCCAAAAGTATGTGTTTTATGTACAGGGAAAAAGCACTAAGTCATATCTCATAACAACACCTCAACAATGTAAAAACATAAAATCACTAAGTCCGATGTAGACTCGTATTGTCAGAGAAAAAGCACTAAGTGCACTTAATGCTTTTTGTCTGTATACTTTAATTCAAATCTACAATGAATTGTATAAGCAGAATGCATTAAGTCAATAATCGATACTATGTCAATAATCGATCACATAGATCAATAGGGATCTAGTAAGCAGTGATCAACAGTGTTTAATGTAGGTCAGGTTAATTTACATGGGTGATGAACAATAATGCGTTACTAGAATGAATAGAGGAAGAATTATTGTGGAGTTAGCTTTGCAGCAAGCTAATGAAGTAGTAGGTAAGCAATTCTTTTAATAACATTAATTTGTGGAATTAACATTAAGTTTAATGATTTCAAGTTATAGTGTAGTAAAAAGCTTAGTGGCAACTGTAAAACAGTTGCCATTTTTACCATTTTCAAAACAATTAGAAAGAGATTATTGTTTTGAATTAGCTCATGTAAATGGGAAATCAAATCTAACTGATCCATCAAAATTTGGCATCGTGTTGGATACAGTCTCAATTGAATTCCCATGTAAACACGCAATGTATTAAAAATGTTTGTAAATAGACCAATGGCTTTGGAGTTTACCTGTTTAGCCAGTAAACCACTGAATTAAAAGTAGATAAAATATTTTATTGATAGTTTCCATTATCAATTCATTAAAACTATTCTTACGTACTGAATTGCAACATTGACAATGTGTGTTGCAAATGAATAGTTTTCGGGCTACTGGAATATAATTTACTGCAACAATTATGTTCCAGGATGCAGCACACAAATAAATTCCCCAGAAAGTTCATCAATTACCAGCGAACAAGAAGCTGTTTCAAACACTTTACGTCATGATGTTCTCGGAAGTGATTTTTCAGATGTGGATCCTGATTACAAGCCTGACTCTGACATGTCAGAAGGTGACTCTATAATGTCAATACATAAGGCGCATGAAAATTATTGTAATATACATTAAAATTAAAAGTAAATTTGATTCCATCAATCCCTTCTGCTTTGTTTTAGATGACAAAACACCGAAGAGATGCGCAGCTCGAGCAGATGTTAGCAGTGGAAGCAGGTGGAGAAAAAGGAACCCTAGCAAATGGAAGCGCAATGTAGAAAAGGAAAAACGTAAGGGTGGTTTGCCTCATAAAATAAAACATTTGCAACGTGCTGCTAAAGTTCCTAAAACTGTAAACTGTTTAATGTGTAGATTTAAATGTGCTCAAACGTTTTCTGAAGAAAAACGAAAGGAGATCTGTTCGACTTACTGGAAGCTAGATGATTATCGAAGACAAAAAGACTTCATTCTTCACTGTGTTACGAGCAGTACACCAGAGAGGAGGAGACTCCGCCAGGACAGTGGCACACATCGTACAGATGCCAAAAAGTATTTCTTTGAACAAGAAGAAGAAAGAATTAGAGTTTGCCAAGCTTTTTTCCTGAAACCCCTATGCATTAGCAACAAGGTCATTCTGACTGCATTTAAGCACAAAAGCATGTGTGGCAGTTTTTCAGGTGAGGATTTGCGAGGAAAACATCCACCAGCAAACAAGACAAAACCAGAAGTAATAGAAGATGTTAAATGCCATATTGAGAGTTTTCCTGTTGTAGAATCACATTATTCAAGGAAATCCACAAAGCGTTTATACCTACATAGCAAACTTAGCATTGCACAAATGTACCATTTATACACAGATAAATGCAAGAACGAAGGGAAAATGCCTGCTTCTCAAATAACATACAGGAGAATTTTCGGTAACGAGTACAACATGTCATTTTATAAGCTGAAAAAGGACCAGTGCAGTTTGTGTGCAAAATATGATAATGCCACACATGAAGAAAAGTTAAGACTTCAAGAACAATACTGTGCACATCAGAAACGGAAAGAAGAATGCAATACGGCCAAGTCCATTGATAAAGAAAGAGCAACAACAGATTCAAGCTTTGTGTCAGCCACATTTGATTTGCAGTCAGTGCTCCAAATTCCATCTTCAGATGTCAGCCAACTGTACTATAGTAGAAAACTCTGTGCCTATAATTTCACAGTTTATGAGTGTAGCACAAACACAAATTCGGCATACTGTTTTGCATGGACAGAAATCAATGGCAAAAGGGGCAGTACAGAAATTGGTACTTGTTTGTTCGATTATTTGACAGGCCTTCCGGAACAGGTAACTGAGGTCTCATTTTTTTCAAACACTTGTGGAGGCCAAAATAGGAACAAACATGTTGCAGCACTCCTTTTGTATGCTGTACAAACTACGCATCTTCAAGAAATTGAACACAAGTTCTTGGAGAGTGGACACACGTACATGGAAAAAGATTCAATGCACAGTGCCATTGAAAAGGCTAAGAAATACGTCCCAGTGTACAGTATGCAGGACTGGTTGGTAATATTCAGAATCGCTCGATCAAAACGACTTCGGAATAAGAGAAATGAGCCATACATCGTAAAGGAATTAAAATATTCTGATTTCTACAACATTCAACAGCTGACTCAGTTGCTGATGAAAAACACAACAAAAGATGTTACTGGTGCTACTGTTAAATGGCTCCAAGTAAAGTGCTTCAAGTACTCTAAAGAAGCTCCTTGGGTTTTACAGTACAAGTAGGAACATTCTGGTGAATATCAAGCAATCAGGGTTCTTGGAAAAGGGCGGCCTGCATGTCCAAAGCAGTTGTTAAAAGTATACTCCAACCCATTGCCAATCAGTGTTGCAAAGAAGAACGATCTCCAAAAACTCTGCCGATCTGGTATTATTCCCGAAGAACTACATGGTTGGTACAATAATTTACCAACATCTGACACTATAACTGACATACTTCCAGGACCTGCTGTTAAGATAGTGGAAGTGATGATTTAGAAGATGATCACTAAGAAGCTGATGAAGAAACTCATCTTTATAAATGACAGTGATTATACTAGGAAGACAGAGTGTGTGCATAAACTTGCCGAGTTAGCCTCGAGTGTGATTGTCGTACTTTAATTAAGGGACAGTTGAAATTGTTAGTTCGAGTGTCTTTAAATTTTAGTAATTTAGCCAGACTTTGTTAAATTCCAAATTTGTATTACAATAACTGCTAAAATGGGAAGTTTGTGCAATGTTTTGTGAGACTATCAAGTAACACATTTATCAATCAGTGTGACAGTTGTCATTTTCAGATCCTACATCTTTAAATAGAAGTAAAATAGCCAGATTTTGTTAAACGTAAAAATGTGTATTACCACAATACCAATTAATACAGTAATTTGCAACGTTTTGTGAAGTAACTGTCAAGTGACACATTTTTCAATCAGTGCGACAGTTGTCATTGTACCTGTGGCTTTAAATTGTTATAAAAGAGCCAGCCTTTGTAACATTTTTGTTATTCCTGTGTCTATGAATTGTAATAAAAAGCCACACTTTGTTACACTTTTAGTTTGTGTCTTTAAAGTGTAGTAAAATAGCTAGACTATGCTAACATGTACAATAATGCTAAGAATGCAGTGACTGCAAAATTTGAGAAGAACACACCTATCAAGTGACACATTTTTCAATAGTGTGACAGTTGTCATTTTTACTTTCTGTGTGTCTTTTTACTGTATTAGAATGGTCCGATTTTGTTGAACTTAAAAATGAGTATTACGAGGAAGAATAATGTGTGCAATATCGTGTTAAGTTATTATTTAGTAGCATTTAAGTGAGCCAAACAGAGACAGTTACAGTTAGTAAGTCAGTTCCTGTGTACTTAAGATTGAGTTAGTAAGTTCCAAAAACATTTTAAAAGGAGTTGAATAAATGCATGTTTAAAATAATTTAAGTTTATTGGTTGGTTCCCAAAATTAGATTTTTGAGAAGAGTTCAAACTTTTAAATACATTTTACTCAAAACATACATTTTGGACTTAGTGCCTTTTCCTCGTAAGCCCACGATATGTAAGAAAGATATTTAATAAAACTCATATTAAATTGTATATTTATTCCCATTAATACACATCAGATCAAAAAAAGTAGGTTTTATTATATAAACCTCGAATTTCGTAGTTCATGTTTCTTTGAGGACGTATAAATTTTCAGCATTTCGCGAACCAAGTAGAAGTTTTAGTCTATACTTCAATCATTTGGATTGTCTCTCGATGAACAATTGGTCTCATGTGCTACGGCTTCCATCTTCTTTACATATTTGTTATTATTAGTCTTAAAATCCACGCATCTGTGTCACTATCACAGACGCAAAGTTATCATCATCATCGTAGCTGTCATCAATACTATCATGAGCTGCATCAATATCACTCATTTTATGATATCGTTTCCGCATTTCAGTTGTCAAAGATTTACCACAATCTATGATCTTGTGAGCTTCACATTATACTCTATTGTTTTGTAGACATGGTTAGTTCCATTCTCGTTTTCTTTAAAAGCCTGTGTGTCCAGTTTTATTATTTAATCCTTCAACCCATCATCCCAAACACAATTAAATCATCGTAGTATACAGAACAAAAATCAACAAAGTTCCTTTCATTTAATCTTAGGAACCGCATCATCCTTTCCACCTATAGTATAGTTTCTTGAGCCCAAGAGTCTTTCATTATATACCATGCAGTGTTCTTAAAGAGATGTGGTATACTTCTAGTTCTACATACAAATCCATACTATCATTGATTTGTTGACACATTAGAAAAAAACCTTAAAGTTAATTTTTACGTGTTTTATTAAATTATCACTTCGGCTAAAAATAATTACCACACATAGTGTGTTATTACATTTCCTTCTTCATCTGCAATGCTAAGTTCCTTGATAATAAATCCATACTGACTAGAGAAGCCTTGGAGGTTTACACATTTCGTCATGGTGGTCGAGACGAGACTAAGCCGGTAATGTACTGTCAGGTCTTAGATAATAGACGACACAATCTACCTTGTTGCAGGATGTCTCGATGATGTCCGGAGCCTCCTCGTCACAATCACTAGTGCAGTGATGACCGAAGTTGCAGACCTCTAGTTGGAAGTAACCATCCTCGGTGACGTAGTGCACACGGCGGAATCCGGGCGTTACTTCCGCGTACTTTGCAGTTGGAACGAACAGCATTTGCTTGAATTTGTAGCAGCAGCTCTATACCCACACGACTATGTGTTGACTGCTGTGTCTAGGGTGTTGACCTCAATTTATTCCGCTAGGACCACCCTCCAGTCCAGTCACATGTACCGTTGCTTCCGTTGTTGTCCCCCGCCTTGCTGGCGACCTCAAACATTCCAACACGGTGATCAACCATCCAAGCCCTTAGCATGCTAGCATTGTGTCTTGAGATCGGACCTGGACATCCAAGTTACATAGAGTATAATATACTCTGAAATACATAATAAAGAGAAAATTGATATAAATAACATTATACTTTGCTTAATAGTTCCAGAAGTAATGAACGCACTGCTTGACCAGTGACAGGTGTAACTAAATATTAAATATATTTAATATTTTATTTTCCATTACCTTTCGTGGTATTTATTAATCATTTACTCTACGAAAAACAACTCAAGACAATAAACCTGACCAACGAATTAAATACAGTACCGCTATGCCTTACATGAAAGTATAATTTTTCGATAATCTGAATAACCTATAAATCGTTCATGTACAAAGCCACACATACAGGCCAATTGTCTATGGACCATGAGACCGAGTCATGACAATATCAGACGTATAGGCTAGAAATTTCAGAACCGCAGGACCTTCTTCGTCTTTAGATAATTACAGTCATTTAGACCATCATGAAATTTTAATACATACTAAAGGACCAAGCGACCTTGAAAAATATTTTAGTAACACCAAGAGGTTTTGAACTAGTAAATATTCAGTCACTACATATCTTACTACGCGCAATCAACAAAAAGGAAGCACCATTAACGAAAAGGCAGCACAATCAAAAAAGGCAGCACATTTGTAAACACCATCAACAAAAAGAAAGCACATTTTGAAAGCACCATCAACGTAAAGGCAGCACATTTTGGAAGCACAATCAATAAAGAGAGCAGATTTGGAAGCACCATCAATAAAAAGGAAGCACTTTTGGAAACACCATCAACAAAAAGGAAGCACATTTTGGAAGCACCATCAAAATAAAGGCAGCACATTTTGGAAGCACAATCAATAAAGGCAACACATTTGGAAGCACCATCAACAAAAAGGAAGCACATTTTGGAAGCACCATCAAAAAGGCAGCACATTTTGGAAGCACAATCAAAAAAGGCAGCACATTTTGGAAGCACAATCATTAAAGGCAGCACATTTGGAAGCACTATCAACAAAAGAAGGAAGCACATTTTGGAAGCACCATCAAAAAGGCAGCACATTTTGGAAGCACAATCAAAAAAGGCAGCATATTTGGAAGCACGCTTTTTTAATGCCTTATTTGGAAGAACTCTCATGTTGCTTAAGCAAAGAGTTTACAAGCGGGCTTGTGCTAGAACTCTCATGTTGCTTAAGCAAAGAGTTCACAAGCCCGCTTGTGCTAGAACTCTCATGTTGCTTAAGCAGCAGAGTGTTTACAAGCGGGCTTGTGCTAGAACTCTTTGCTTAAGCAGGATTAAATTTGGACGTTTTTAAAAAAAAATTGGTAATTTATGATGTTTATAAACGACATCATCCCTGATGGTTTTCTCTGAGTGCTTCTATTTTATTTTTATTAGGTGGAATTTAAAAAAAATCATTATTCAGTCAAATAATAATATATTCCCTGAAAAATCTGAGAAACACTAACTGGAAGAACAAACTACCTTCTCCTTGGAGTCTAGCGATGCCATCCCTCTATTGCGATCGTTAGTGAGAATCCTGCATCCTGCATGAAATAAATAAATATTATTTACCTGCAAGCAATACGTGGTGTCATCTGTTGTTGAAAAGCAGAACTACTTACAACAAGTACCTTTGCAAGAGATAACTTAACTCTCGCTTAAGAAATATTAAAAAAAATATATATTTAAGTAATGGTTCCAATTGGAAAACTGTCTGTTTGTATCTAACATTAGTCACAGTAACTAATATGAATCCTGATTCGGTGTCTGTCGCTGTATCGAAAGGACACAGGTGTAAGTTTTGCAGCAAAGAATTTATCTTGAGAAAGAATGGAAGACAACACCAGAAGAATGACTGTGTTAAAAATCCACTACGCAATAAGATAAGTTGCGTTCGATGTAACAAGTCGTTTACGCGGAGAGAGAGCTTAAAAAGACATGATAGAACTTGTAACGTTAAGCCTGCGTACAAGCCATAGTACAACGATGGATCTACTAGACTAAGGAATAGTGATCTGCATTACGACAATAATTTTCCTTGTCTTGAGAGAGATTATGTTCGTGGCTCTTCCGATCTCGACGAAGAACTTAAATTGAAGGATGATGATGATTTATGGAAGAATGAAGACAATGGAAGAATCCTTATCGTGAAAAGTGAGAATACATTCCAGCCGAATTCAAGTAGATCTTTCTTACTTTGTAAAAATGATGGACTCCTAAAAAGGAAGCATGAAGACGATAATGGCACTTCGACATAATCGATATCGAATTCATATGGTAATCTGGGTGAAGAGGATGTCTTCTACAGTGAATGTAACAGTGACTCTGAGGCTGTTGACAAAAGCATAGACTGTGATGAAGCACCTAAAGCTGACAAGATCAAAGAATGTAACGGTGTCCTGAGACCGAAACGATGGAAACGCCGTATTATAATAAATAAATCTGATAACGCTTATTATGATCACTGGGACGATTGTGATATTAAAAGTATTTATAAAAACAAGCAAGTGAGATGGTGGTAGAAGAGATTGATTACACATCGTGGAAAGATCCAAACTTATTGGTTGACCGGCTAAGACTTCTACATGGCTCGCTTTGTGCAGGAAACTATTCGTGCATAAAAGAAATATTATTCATACTCGAAGAACTGAGGAAAGCTGGCTACATACAATAATGGCTTATTTTACTTCTATTTGTATAATCTTAAGAAATAAATTAAATATTAAAAGTAAAAATTTAATGTTTTTATTTCTTGCATTCTGATTTCTAACTAAGACTTAGTTCTCGTAACTTGTGTTACCAAATGTGCTGCCTTTTTGATGGTGCTTCCAAAATGTGCTGCCTTTTTTGATTGTGCTTCCAAAATGTGCTGCCTTTTTGATGGTGCTTCCAAAATGTGCTTCCTTCTTTTGTTGATGGTGCTTCCAAATGTGCTGCCTTTTTTGATTGTGCTTCCAAAATGTGCTGCCTTTTTGATGGTGCTTCCAAAATGTGCTTCCTTCTTTTGTTGATGGTGCTTCCAAATGTGCTGCCTTTAATGATTGTGCTTCCAAAATGTGCTGCCTTTTTTGATTGTGCTTCCAAAATGTGCTGCCTTTTTGATGGTGCTTCCAAAATGTGCTTCCTTTTTGTTGATGGTGCTTCCAAATGTGTTGCGTTTATTGATTGTGCTTCCAAAATATGCTGCCTTTATGTTGATGGTGCTTCCAAAATGTGCTTCCTTTTTGTTGATGGTGTTTCCAAAAGTGCTTCCTTTTTATTGATGGTGCTTCCAAATCTGCTCTCTTTATTGATTGTCCTTCCAAAATGTGCTGCCTTTACGTTGATGGTGCTTCCAAAATGTGCTTCCTTTTTGTTGATGGTGTTTACAAATGTGCTGCCTTTTTGGTTGTGCTGCCTTTTAGTTGATGGTGCTTCCTTTTTGTTGATTGCGCGTAGTAAAATATGTAGTGACTGAATATTTACTAGTTCAAAACCTCTTGGTGTTACTAAAATATTTTTCAAGGTCGCTTGGTCCTTTAGTATGTATTAAAATTTCATGATGGTCTAAATGACTGTAATTATCTAAAGACGAAGAAGGTCCTGCGGTTCTGAAATTTCTAGCCTATACGTCTGATATTGTCATGACTCGGTCTCATGGTCCATAGACAATTGGCCTGTATGTGTGGCTTTGTACATGAACGATTTATAGGTTATTCAGATTATCGAAAAATTATACTTTCATGTAAGGCATAGCGGTACTGTATTTAATTCGTTGGTCAGGTTTATTGTCTTGAGTTGTTTTTCGTAGAGTGAATGATTAATAAATACCACGAAAAGTAATGGAAAATAAAATATTAAATATATTTAATAATTAGTTACACCTATCACTGGTCAAGCAGTGCGTTCATTACTTCTGGAACTATTAAGCAAAGTATAATGTTATTTATATCAATTTTCTCTTTATTATGTATTTCAGAGTATATTATACACTATGTAACTTGGATGTCCAGGTCCGATCTCAAGACACAATGCTAGCATGCTTAGGGCTTGGATGGTTGATCACCGTGTTGGAATGTTGGAGGTCGCCAGCAAGGCGGGGGACAACAACGGAAGCAACGGTACATGTGACTGGACTGGAGGGTGGTCCTAGCGGAATAAATTGTGGTCAACACCCTAGACACAGCAGTCAACACATAGTCATGTGGGTATAGAGCTGCTGCTACAAATTCAAGCAAATGCTGTTCGTTCCAACTGCAAAGTACGCGGAAGTAACGCCCGGATTCCGCCGTGTGCACTATGTCACCGAGGATGGTTACTTCCAACTAGAGGTCTGCAACTTCGGTCATCACTGCACCAGTGATTATGACGAGGAGGCTCCGGACATCATCGAGACATCCTGCAACAAGGTAGATTGTGTCGTCTATTATCTAAGACCTGACAGTACATTACCGGCTTAGTCTCGTCTCGACCACCATGACGAAATGTGTAAACCTCCAAGGCTTCTCTAGTCAGTATGGATTTATTATCAAGGAACTTAGCATTGCAGATGAAGAAGGAAATGTAATAACACACTATGTGTGGTAATTATTTTTAGCCGAAGTGATAATTTAATAAAACACGTAAAAATTAACTTTAAGGTTTTTTTTCTAATGTGTCAACAAATCAAGATAGGATGGATTTGTATGTAGAACTAGAAGTATACCACATCTCTTGAAGAACACTGCATGGTATATAATGAAAGACTCTTGGGCTCAAGAATCTATACTATAGGTGGAAAGAATGATGCGGTTCCTAAGATTAAATGAAAGGAAATTTTTTGATTTTTTTTCTGTATACTACGATGATTTAATTGTGTTTGGGATGATGGGTTGAAGGATTAAATAATAAAAATGGAACCACAGGCTTTTAAAGAAAAAGAGAATGGAACTAACCATGTCTACAAAACAATAGAGTATAATGTGAAGCTCACAAGATCATAGATTGTGGTAAATCTCTGACAACTGAAATGCAGAAACGATATCATAAAATGAGTGATATTGATGCAGCTCATGATAATATTGATAACAGCTACAATGATGATGATAACTTTGCGTCTGTGATAGTGACACGGATGCGTGGATTTTAAGACTTATAATAATAAATATGTAAAGAAGATGGAAGCCGTAGCACATGAGACCAATTGTTCATCGAGAGACAATCCAAATGATTGAAGAATAGAGTAAAACTTCTACTTGGTTCGCGATATGCTGAAAATTTATACGTCCTCAAAGAAACATGAACTAAGAAATTCGAGGTTTATATAATAAAACCTACTTTTTTTGATCTGATGTGTATTAATGGGAATAAATATACAATTTAATATGAGTTTTATTAAATATCTTTCTTACATATGTACTTTCAAGCTCTTGATGTCTACAGTGTACATAAAGTATATAAAATATTTACGTACCTGGTTCTTCGTTTACCATGTATATTTTGTATTTTAAAATATGAATTTATCAAAGAAAAATGACTGAAATGTTGTGTGTTAGAAACCATAAGTCCGTCTATAACTGGTGTGATTTATAATACTGTGAAATTTTGAGGATAGTATGACCAATAGGATGTTAATATGATGATGTGACATTGGCTTGCTACTTCGCTTGAATGAAATTTAAATGTTAACTTTGTGATGAAATCTGCAAGTGCGTGTATTGCATGTCCATTTCATATGTTGAATTTGCTTCCAAATATGCTGCCTTTTTCGTTGAGTGGGCTTCTATTTTTAATGTAGTTTTGACTCGAGTATTATTGTTGATGGTTCTTGATTTGACTAGCGTATTATTCCATCCTGTGCATCGAGTCCTAGACAGCAGGATGCTCAGTTTGTTACTGACGTTATCGGTGTAAGGATCGCCTAGTTTGTTTCTTCTGGTGCATAAGTCGCGTAATTACCTGTTCTTGTGAACTCGATGGCATCTTTACCGACTTTAACGTCGAACTTGATGGAGGATGTACCATCGTCTACAGGAACCCTTACATCAACGGCGACAAGGAAGGAGCAGATCTCGACGGCAACGCCTCTGACAACACTGGAGGAGACTTCAACAGTCGTGGTACCAACAGCAGAAGAGAATTTAATGCCGGTGGTGCTGGCTACACAGGAAAACACGACGAACTTCGTTTCAGCCTCAATGGAGACTTCAATGGCTGGTGATTCAACAACTAACGAACATCGTTGTTGTTACTATGACAAGATTTTCACAAACAACAGCAATGCTCGACGACAGGAAAAGAGAGAATGTGTCAAGAACCTTTATCGTAAAATGATTGTTTGTGAGAAATGCCATAAGCAGTTTGCCAGAAAAGATAATATGAAAACGCACATGAAGACATGCAAAGGTCCTGCTGTTCGGCAGAAAGTAAAGGTTTCTATTCAACAACGATGCATTGATGTTCATAAGAGTATGCCTGGAGATGTCGCAACTGCGGCAACGTCAGTATCTGGATCGGGTCTGAAAGGCTCGTCTTCATCAGCAAGGTATCCTTGCAGCTACTGCGATATGTCGTTCACTTATTCTCATGTAGCACGAAGACATGAGAGGAGTAAATGCAAGAAGAATCCATCTCGCATGAAGTTCCGCTGTGATGAGTGTCATGAATGGTTTACACGTATTGATAGTTTGCGACGGCATGTGAAAAAATGCAATGGTAAAGTCCGTGTGTCTACTGAAGAGCTACCTGTAGAAATTTCTACTCCTCGCTTTAGATTGGAGACTCGTAAGCGTACAAGCAAGAAAACCAATGTGCAGCAACCGATTGCTATAACGTCTGGACATGAAAATAAACCTAATACTGTGTTCGGTGCATTACAAGTGAATGATAATGGGTTCTACTTGGCGCAGTCTGCATTTCGTGGAAAATTGAAAGATTTCTATTATCTAAATACGTTAGGTGAGTCAAAAGACATTTGTAATTTTCTTGATGATATCAGAGAGGACATAATCAATCAGCTTACTGATGATGTAGCAACAAACGGTCCATCAAAATATAACTTGTGGTTGGACTGTATATATGGAAAGCCGTATCCATTCGAAGACGAAGTGAGGAAGTGTGCATTCAAGACTACGGCTGCAGTAATTTACAGTTCTGACGAATTGAAGCAAACTGTTAAAAACGGTATCCAGAAACTCTGTCAAGAAGAGGAGGACTATGTCTGTAAAGGTTCTGGTTGGTCTCTGTCTAGTATAAACTGATTGGTGCTAAGAATTAGTCATTTCATGCCTATGCAGGGCTTTCGCAAGTGATCCTGTAGTAAAATATAGATTTTGTAATAAAATAAATTTTGTGAAAGAATTTGCGATGTTTTATTTACGAACCTGTCACTATTTTGTTAAATTGTTGTTATATTTATTTTTTATTCAGCATCCAGAATCGTACCAAGGACCTAAGTCGATCTAATTAATCATTTTATTGGTTGCAAAATTTATTTAATGAGTTTTGAACTTTTTCCTGAATTTCTAGCATTGAAATTACGAATTTCCAAGATGGCAGACATGATGGCTTATAAGATGATGGTAGTAGAGGATTTTAAGCCTCTTTAAGAATTTTGAACATGGTTTATTGAAATTATTTTTTTACATAAAATTAAACATTATTGCATCGATCGAGTATCGAACCAAGGACATGAACTGATCGAATCAATATGTAAATTAATGAGTGATTTATTTAATGAATTATGGATTTTTTCCCGAATTTCTAGCTAAATAATTACACGATTCCAAGATGACAGCCAAATTTCAAGATGGCTGGTGTCACAGTAATAAATGATTACTGCACTCTAGCGGATAAGAACTAAACTAACATGGCGTCAGTGTACTCTCGCCGACGATACAATGATGATGGCTTCCAGCATCGCAGACAAGATGGCGGACATGACATCATACTACCTGACGATAAATATACTATGAACAAAGTGGTGGGAGTCAGTCTGCCAGCAGCCACCAAGAGGGAAGGATCGGACGCCATTTCTTATTTTTGCACTCGCCGGGTTCGAACCGAGGACTCATATTTTTATTAAAATTTTATTAATTGAGTGGCTAGCTCAAAGGATTATTAAGCCGCTTTTAGGATTTTGGGTTTTTTCTAAGGCAAAACGACTTTTGAGGTTTTTCGAAATCCTAATTTTCCCTCGAAACGGGAATTTTTCCCTCGAAAACGGGAAATTTTCCTCAAAACGGGAATTTTTGAGTCATTTTGAGTCATTTTTAAGGAATTTTAGGGAATTTTTGAGTCCAAGATGGCCGCCGATGACGTCATCCAAGATGGCCGCCGGATCCTGGATCCTGCGCCTGTCCCAGAATCGGCTATATCCATCTACTGGGAAGTAAGATATTTTTGTCTTTCAACCCTTTTATTGTTTTTTCACTTCTTTAGGTAATGGTTGGATGTAACAAAATAATTTGTTTAATATTGTAGACAATCTTTAGAAAGGTTTTTATTATGTTTAATACATTTTTAATGTCTTTATTTTAACCCTTGATTTTCCAAACTCTTGGAGCAATAGTTCTTATTAAAAAATTGATTCAAATAAAATTTTTAATTTTATAATAAAAATTGGATTTACTTACAACTCGAACGAATTCGAAGGTGTGCCTATGACTATTTTTGTCCTCCAACTGCGGTTTTTTCCACCCCTTGCAATTATGGTTGGTCGTGTTTTACAAACGTTTTTGGTATTACTCAAACGATTTACAGTTACTTCATACGGATACGATATTTATCATACTAAGGTAGTTGTAACGATTTTTTTTTAATTTCCCCTATTTCTCTACTTTCAGTCAGATTTTGCCCAACGAACTCGACCAAGATTTTTGATTAGTCCTACTATTTTTATTTTATTTATTAGTTCGGAAGTGATTTGTACAAAATAACGGCTGTAATAGTGTTCATAAAATTGTGTGCATGTGTGTGTGTGTATGTATGTATATATATATATATATATATATAAATATATATATATATATATATATCCTATCGTTTTAGGGTCCATGAACCATGAAACAACAAACTATGTAAACATTTCCTTGAAATTGCACGATGGTAATGCTTAGTCCTTCTTCTAAATCTAACTAAAAAGCTGCTCGCCTCTTGCAACAGTGATAGTGGTTTTCTTTTAAACATTAACCTTTTTGACGTGACAACGTCTAATAAATCGATGAACGCCGGCTGCACGCACGAAAAAGTGTCCCACTACGGATGTGTCTTTGCTCATTGTACGCATGCGTGGCATCTCTCTTCCACTCGATTGGAACGACCATCGATTTGACTTTTCAATCATATTTTCGTCGTTTGAATTATTATCTAATATTATGTAATTTAACGATTGTCCACCGATTTTCAGCACAATCGGTACAGTTATTTAAAAGTAATGTTGAATATTGAAATACGTTTTGAACCAACAATGGTGTTTTACAGTTACACATAATACTTAATTCAAATTACAACCGGGATCTTTTGCACAATGTTTTAAAAAATATTGTAACACATTATAAATAAGTTTGGTGTATTTGGGATGCGTATTTGTTATAAAATCGAGTTATAAAAACGAAATAATATTATTCCCCTACCGTGGACATAATTTATATATACCATCTGAAACTAATAACTGTCAAATATGGCGTTGTGGCTGAGCGATCAGCGGCGTAATCTACTAATCGTAAGGTTTTCGGTTCGAATCCCGCCAAATGCGAAATTTTTTTGTACTTGTAAAAATAAATACGGCGCACGTAACATTTCAAAAGTAATAAATATTTTGAAAAATGAATGCAAATAAAAGTAAATTTATTAATTAAATTGTACATTTAATTTCACTCCTTTGTATCCATACAAAATAGTGATAATTCAATAAAAATGATTCAATTTTATTCATAAAAGTATGCAGAGGTAGATTTTATCATACAAAAGATAGAAAAATTAAAAAAAAATTCTTCCTCAAATAATATAATATTTTTAATGCCTAAATGGTTTGGTTGCAAAAACCTATTACGGCTCAGTCTCAGGCCGAATATGATATTTCCTTTTCTTCTGGATCAATCATTTCATCAATGTTTTGTTATGACGTTGTCACGTTAAACTATCGTCCGTAAACCGACTTTACAGACAACCAATTTTTTTTTTAAAACATGTTTGTGCTTCTAAAATGTATCGTGGTTCCCTAATAGATTTTCCTTTGTTACGTTTGTATCGGCTAACTATGGTAGCAAACAATTCATATAAAATCTCTGAAGTTTAGGAAGCAAATCTTACGTCCAAATAGCACCTAAGAAAGTGTTACATAAATTACTGCTTGATACTAATTCGTTCTCTTCTCGCCAGCCGCGAACAGAACGGGCGAAGGAACCGGGCGGCAACACTGTAGTGTCGTCCGCTACCTGCGGGACCGCCGTTCCGTCAACAACACTCCCCGCGCATTCTAATGAACGAGAACAGAACTGTGTTTACCATTGAGGCACGCGGAACACAGTTTGTTTTAATTGTAGCGAAGTAAATTATCATGGTAACGAAACACACAAATTATCTAAGTAATCCGTAAAACTTGTTTTACCTCTTAGTCTACAATATCAGCAGTATTAATACTTCTTTGCATTTAAAAGTGTCGAATTTGTCATAACATGTATTCAGTATAATAAAGAAAATAATTATTTTCTCAATAATGCAGCTCTCTGAACCAATTTTATCTGTGATAGCCTTCGCGAAAAATACTAAAGAAAAGTTATGCATTTAAAATTTTTGGATATCATTCATAAATGAAAAAATATCTATAAATAACTAAATTGTGAGACAGCAGTTTTGACTCATGCTCTAGGTACTATTTTAAGTGCTAAAAATATTTTTATCAAATTAGTAATAGCTTTAACTGCAAGAGTAAAGATAGATCTTCGAATAAGCAGCAATAAGACGTTTTCACAATTTAAAATAGATGATCAGTGAACTATCGCAATGAGAGAAAATTTTCAAAACACCTGAACCGCGCCCTTAACATCGTCAACTTGCCCCGGTCTCCCCTATATATATAAATATAAATATAAATATATATATATATATATATATATATATATATATTCGTGTCGTGTGGTGCGGGACCCCATTTGTGGTGCGGGCCCATAGGCTACAGCCTAGATAGCCTGCGCGTAAATACGGCCCTGCAAACAAGACTCTGGACGCAGTGCTTCCACCGAACCTGGGACATCGCTAGGCCAGACAAAGCCTGGTGTTACCTACTCTCGACGTTGCCCTCATGTCGATAAGCCAGCGACCCAGAGACGACTGCCGAGACGTCGTCGCCAGTTGGAAACATCAGCCTCCAATGATGGGCCCCAATTTGATAGCGACAATGCAACAGATTCAGATATCATTACACTGGTCTGCAACAAAATCCTCCTTCAAAAGATTATGTCATAAATATGAAGATTTTGATGCTCTGAATCTGTTCCCTATGGCCAATTTTTTCTATCACGTCTAGATTTTTCGATATGAAATTTTTCCAAAATATCATAAATTTCGGTTTTTTTAAAATTCGTTTTATGCGTTAACATAAACAATGTATATACATACGAAATAGGTTTTTGCTAGTTATAAGAGAAAGAAGGAAAGTGCCGAAAGTGTCGAAAGTGATTATGGTAGCACATATGCGCCTGGCAGTATACCTACACTGTGACTTTACAACTGTTAGTTGAAAACTTGTCTTTTAATTGTTTACGTTCTATATCAAATACTTTAGTAAGTTTTGCACAAAATTCATGTTATACATATATTTTAAGTATTTTATGTGTAGGTTATCCATTTTTTTATGAACAGAGATAATAAATATAAAATAGAAATTTAATTTTTTTTTTTAATGAATTCCGTTCAATTTTAGGTTATAAAATGCCGCGCACTTGTAAGAATTCTACCGACTGTTTTTGTTACATTTGTGGTGAGTTTACTCTAAAAACACAGCGAAATGCGATAACAGATCTTGTTAAAAAAGCTTATCAGCTTTATTTTTTGATTCTCTATCGATGAGAGGGATAAAAGTTGGTCCCCAAAAATTTGCTGTAACAGTTGTTCAAGAACGTTGAGAGGTTGGCTTGAAGGAAGTCACAAATCTATGCCGTTTACGATGCCAATGCTTTGGAGTGATCCTCAGAATCATGAAAATGACTGTTATTTCTGCATGACATCAACAAGAGGATTCTCGAAAGAAAAAAAAAACAAAAAAAAACAAGATTGTATATCCAAACATCGCATCTGCAAAGAGACCACTTCCTCGTGGTGAAGGCAGTTCACCTCCAGTACCTCCAAAAAATAGCGAGAAGATGGAAAATAAAAATACCTCTGGTCTACAGCCTCAATCGAGTTTTATTTCTACATGTACATCTTCATCATCATACGCTTTATTTGGATCTTCAAGCCCATCAAAAGAACCTTATTTTCTTAAACAACCTGATTTAAATTATCTAGTTAGAGACTTGGGGCTATCAAAATCTAAGGCTCAATTACTCGGATCAAGATTGAAAAATTGGAATTTGTTGGATAAAAGTAAAAGAGTCTAATATTTTCTCACAAGACAAGAAGATTTTACGAGTTACTTTTCCAAAGAAAATGATTTAGTATTTTCTAATGATGCTGCAGGGCTTCTTGAAGAACTGAGTTTCCCAGAAAATTCTGACGAATGGAGACTTTTTATTGATGCGTCGAAGATTAGTTTGAAAGCTGTTTTACTTCCCAATGGAAATAAATACCCATCAGTGCCTCTAGTACATGCAACAAACATGAAAGAAATTTATGCAAATCTGGAGGTATTACTTGAAAAAATAAAATATTCTCAATACCTATCGAATATTTGTGCTGACTTTAAAGTTGTCGCTATACTTGCTGGATTGCAAGGAGGATGCTTAAAGTTTTGGTGTTTTTTTATGTGAGTGGGACAGTCGCGCAAGAGACAAACATTACAAAGTGAAAACTTGGCCGCAAAGAAAAAGCTTGACACCTGGACTTAAAAATGTATCTCAAGAACCTCTAGTGCCAAGTGACAAAATTTTTTTGCCACCACTTCATATAAAGTTGGGGCTCATGAAAAACTTGGTGAAAGCTATGAACAAGCTTTCAATATCTATGCTATGAGCAGGCTTTCAATATCTCAAAACAAAATTTCCTCGAATCAGGGATGCGAAATTGAAAGAAGGGATTTTTGTAGGTCCGCAAATACGAGAGCTTATGAGGGATGAAGTTTTCAATTCGAAGTTGAGTAAAGCTGAAAAAATATCTTGGGTGGCTTTTGTAAAAGTGTGTCATAATTTTCTAGGTAATACAAAAGCTGACAACTACCGACAAATCATTCGAGAGCTTCTTTCTGCTTATAAAGCTTTAGGATGCAATATGTCACTCAAAATTCATTTTTTGGACTCGCATTTAGATTTATTTCCGGAAAATCTCGGTGCCGTATCAGATGAGCATGGTGAAAGGTTTCATCAGGATATTATGCATATTGAAAGATGCTACAATGGAAAATGGTCAGCAGCAATGCTTGCTGCTTTTTGTTGGTCGATTCGCCGAGAAACTTCGATGGAAACGATGAAAAGAAAAGAAAATAACTACAAAATAACTTGAATTATATTACCATAATGGGATAAATATACTGATATTTCTATAACGTGTAACTGTAAAATTAGCATTTTTCGTTGTCAAACTTAGCCCGTAGTCTTTTTTCACATTTTTGTAACTGTTGTTACTAAAATAATATAATTTTTTAATTAAATAGACATTATATTTAAATCTATGTACTGTATTTTTTTTGCATGTTAAATTCCGTGGTAAGAGCACCGAATATGATGTAATAATGCACGAAAACAATGAGGAGAAATTTTTTTTTTCTGCAGACCAGTGTTATTTGCAACTGGAAGAATGTCTAAAAAAATGTTCTGAAATGTGCATTTGATATATGTGTTGCAGAATTTTAGACTGTGTGTTGTAGAATTTTTAGTTATGTACTTTTAGAAAAATAAAATAATGTGTAAAACATTATATTGTGTTTTTACTCTATAACTCCTTTCAAAGTTGAAAAAACAATTATAAAATATAACATAAAAAATATGCAAATTTTGAAAAAAATATAATTTAACGTTTTATCTATGAAGAAAAATAAAAGTTTGAAAAATAAATTTTAAATATAAATTTTTTTTTGTAAGAGCAAAGTATTGGCATAGTGGTTCCTCCAGGTACCAGGAGATGAATGAATCTAATTGGCTGGAGGGTATCCCCACCTTAATGTCCCTGGGTCCTCCTTGCCCCTTCCTTAATTAAAATTGTACAACAGCCACCACTATTCCCAGGTGGAAGGAGGAAGGAATAACGTATAAATTAGCAAGCGGGGTTCCACAACGCCATTTATGCTTCTGCCTCGGATTGAGTATAGGTAAGTAGCCTACAGAATTTTCCGAAAATTTTTACTTTGAATATTTTCCTGTCTCTCTTGTGTATACCAGGCTGCATCCTTGACCCAGTCACTGAGCGTAACAGCTGCTGTGCTGAGTGTGTAGACGGATAGGGTTAGAGATAATGACAGCGTGCTATCTCTGCCAGCCGGCCGAGCCAAGCTCGCAAGGAAAGAAAAATACACTTGGAATAACCGCCTTATTTATTTCTCGCTGTGTGATTTTTTTTAGGATTTATATATTTAAGCCGTCATGTTGTAATTGATAACCTTTATAGCATGTATTAGATTCCTCATTTATTTTCATGTTTGTTTTTGGCACGTTAACCTCGCTCCAACATAGGTTATTGTCGACATTTTTTTACAAACTTACTTTTATTCCCAGACATCTTGTCCTATACTTTAATTATTCGCAAGAAAGAATTTATTTACCCTGGCTCATACGTAATGTAGCGAATGTATGTCAGATGCTGAGTAGGAAATCACCCAACATAAAATGGATGCCGCGTGTGCGATCGAAAGAGAGAGGAGTAAGGACTTGTGTCCGCCAGCGGAGCAGCTGCGTATCCTACGGCGGCCGGCGTCATACTGTCGGAGCAGCTTCGTGGCTCTCCCGATGTACGGTCGAGTGCTCTACCCGGTACCTGGTTCCTCACTTAGCTGAGTAGTCCTTCGCTGAGTAGTTGCTGCCTTCACCGCATGCCGCGCTCGAGTCGTCTACCCGGAGTAGCCACTCACGCTGTGTAACAGTATCAAATAAAGGAATACATAGGTATTTACAATTATATTTGATACATTTGTGTAAAATACTTTTCCAGTCAGTTATTAGAGTTTATTTATTTGTACAGCACAATTAAAACAGTATACTTAAATGGCATTTGCAATCTGAAATAATTTTAAAGCCATTAGTACACACATACAAATTTTTCTGTAGGCAATTATTTACCATGTAATGGATATTTTACCGGTCCAAGCATTCATTCTCTTTGCGTCGAGCTAATTCCTAGTGTGATCCGCCTAGAGAACATGTGTGTGACCTCTGGCGTCTCGTGCACACTTGCTGCATTTCAATTCAGTACAGTAAAAAAAATATCCTTATGTACGATGTTAAATAAATATTGTGTATATGTTTATACTTAGCAAGGGGTTATGTGTGGCAGGTTTCAGCACCAGCAGTCAGTATACTGTTCAGCATCCTGTCCGAGCGTGTGTGCAGTGCACCCAATTGTGGCTTCTTTTATTTATTTTTTGTTTTTTCAACTGGTGAGTTTTTTTTTAAGTTTCTCAATCAGTATATTTAATTGTTTCTGTAAGTGTATGTTCAAAGTATGTCTGCATTTGCTATGTGTGTATGTGTACTTATTTCTTCGTGCGTTTGTGTGTGTGCGCGCGCACGCATGCATATCTATATGGATGTTTCTCAACTATGTCTGCATTTGTTATGCATGTGTGTGCATGTGTGCTTATTTCTTTTGAGTTTGTATGCATGTTTCTGTGTGAAAGTCTATATGGTTGTTTCTCAACCATGCCTGTATGTGTTTTTTTTTTAACATGGACACATGTGTGTGAGAATATGCTGTTGTTATTGTATTTCTATAATATTTTATTCTGGTTTTACAGACTTCATCATTAAGAGGACTGTGTCTGGTGTGCCCGTGGCCGAGGTGTTTGACCTCAGGAGCTCGCCAGCCGACGTCATCATCTGGAGCCGGCCAATCTGGACAGGTATGTACGCCAGCAGCAGGGAATGGGTGTGCCTACTGTGGCAGGTTATTTACTTATGCTCAGAATGCTAGATGACATTAGCGTGCTTGCAACAGCAATCCTAGCCACAAAATTACAAATCAATGCCAGCTCTACGGCAAGACAGTGAGCCATATATTATATATTAGTCTGTGTCCCCCTCCAAAACTCTTGGTTGGATCGGCACCTGTTGTAAACCTATATAATGGACAGAATAAGTAGAATATAGACATATAGACATGCTACAATACTACATATAAGCATTTGGTTTGATGTTGATGCCAATATAGATGAAAGGGGAAATCATGCTTCATAAAAACATTAACCATATTAAGATAATCACCAATTTTCTGCAACAATGAATCATCTGAAAAACTGTGTACTACTAACACATACTGTCCAGAAACCTCCCTCTCCCAGAAAATCCTACTCCCATAAAACCTTTAGATTTTCACGATCGTGTTAAACACGGACCAACAATATCGTTTTGAATGTGTATCTTAGAAGTATTATTGGCTGCAAACAAAGATCTTTCCAAGCAGAAAGGTACTAACTGCATAGTTGGCTGTAATGTAGTAAGGAGAATATTCGGTTTTCTGCTTTCCTTCCAGACATTTTTTTCTTTTGAAGACAGTAGTCAAGGCCATATTAGCAATGCATCTTCCAAAGAATTGGAAAAATGCAACAATACTGTTCAGAACACAGAAACTTCACATACTCACATATTCAGTGCCAAAGCATGGTCAACATACCTGAACAAAAGGACATGTGCGAAATCCTTCATAATGATCAACATGCACTGAAAAACAAAAAAAAAGAAAAAGAAGCAGAACGAACTAAGAACTGAGAGGTAATGCAAAAGTTAGTAGACATTGTGAGATGTCTAGTAATTGGAGGATGCACATTTTGAGTCTACCGAAAATGTATCAAAAGGACGGTTTCTTGGTATTGTAAACCTCTTATCACAGTTTAATGGTTTTTCCACAAACATTTAGAGGATGGCAGTAAAAATGCAACCTATATAAGCAATTGTATTCAAAATTGTATTATAGCTTCATTTCACAACCTTGTCCTGCAAGATATTATTGATAAAATCAGGATAAATAAAATAGCAATAATCGCAGATGAACCATCTAACTGTGGTAACCATAAACAACTGGTACTTATAGTTCACTTCTTTGATATAATATCAAACAAACCATATGAACGTGTTATTAGTTTGTTGCGAGTAAAGAAGGTAGATGCTGAAAATAATTTCACACTTTAGACATGGCAGTCAGTGATTTCATAATGGAGCATCAACAATGTATGGTGAATTGAGTAGTGTCCAAGCTAGGCGTAAAGCTAAAAATGACGAGCTCTTGTATGTGAATTGTTGTGCTCACTGTTTAAATCTATCTCTTATTGATGTTTGTACTTCATGAGTAAATAATTGACTTTTTTGATACAGTTCATTGCATATACACGTTTCATGAGTGGAGCCCAGCGACACACGCAGTCCTTGAAGACACTGCAAGAAATCTTGAGAACAAAATAGGTTCACTGAAATTTTTTTATTTAAAACGAGGTTTTCGTGTCGGGAAGATGTAGTAGATGCAATAGAGAAACAGTTTCTATTAATTTTTGGAGTAATTAATACTGCCATCAAAACTACAAAATGTCTTCAAGTAAAAGCCACTGGAACTGAAATTTTATCACAGGTAAAATAATTTCAGTGTATAATGATGCATCCAATCTTGATGCTTTTTATAAGGTCAGCACGATTCTTCAGTACCCAGATGTGAACCTCTTGACTGCAGAGGAAGATGTAGAATCTCTCAGGAAAAGTCTTTTGTACTTAAGAAATGAAGAACATTTCAGTGTGGATTTTAGAGATGCAGTTTGCTTCTCTGAATCCATGAACATTCAGCAGCCAACATTTATAAAGAGAAAAGTATCAAAGAGTTTTAAAGATCATTGGGAAAACAATATTTCATTTGATTCCTTGAAGCAAGATATCAGATTTACCTCATATTTTCCTGTGATTAATATACCGACAAGTGCACATTATGAGAGAACTTGTCAAGAATCAAGTGATTCAATTAAGTTTTTAAAAAATCTTCTGGAAATCTTCCATATCTTCACAGATTATGAAGTGATAACCAGATTATTAAGGTTGAGTCCTAGCTGGAATCCCGGATACTCCGCAACCAGCAGTACATGAAAACACAGTGTCAGGCTTATAAATTTATTTTGTGAGAACTAATTGTGCGATTTTAGTGATTCAAATTTTAAATTATTGATAAAACCGTAGCAATAAACCTTGGAAAATATGTTTTCCCTACTAAATCAATTTCATAAAAAATTATAATAAAAACCTTTAGAAAGTGTATTTAAATGGGTTTATTTCTTCAGCAGTTTGACGATTTCTGACTTTCTAACTGAAATTTCACAATCGTATTTAGTTTGCGAGAAAGCGTAAACTTTTTTGTAGGGTTGTTATGAGTATGACTGTAATCAGTTAGTTTAAAGTTCATTAAATTGATTTTTTCATCAGAGCTGACATTTTTTTGAAAAAAATTAATTTGCCTTTGTAATAAACAGTTTTACACTCAACAGCATGAAAAGCAAAACAACCCTAGAAATTAATGTGAATTTTAATATACAGTTGGTTTCAACTAGCTAACTGCAATACTTTCCTGATAATCATCGGAATACCGAAATAATTGTAAATTGGGTCTAGGATGTGCTGCTTTCGCTGGCTAGTGGTATGTCTGGAAACTACTCGCTGCGACCACCTGCTGTAAGGGCCAGTGAACCCATTGATAATATTGTGTTGTTCAGACTTTTACCCAAACACATTTGACAGAATGGGCTCGCGAGAAATGAATGAATACGTGAAAGCAGTATTGTGCCGAGGGAAAGTGTTTCCTCTCTATGTCATTTAGAAACAGATAAAAACGATATAATTAGATCTGAAAACAAAGGTTGAGTAAAAATGTACAAGAACAGGAACTAGCCCAGCTTTCACTTCATGAAAATGGTCAGACTAGTATTTGAACCTAGGTCATCTTGAAAGTTACTCCAGGATTTTATCCGTGCCCTACCTTTTCCTCATGTAAGTCGATACTAGCTGACTATTATTGCCGTTCTTTTATGAAATTAGTGTTTGATTCTCGAATGTTACACTTACATTTTAACACTAACTTACATCGCAGGTGACAAGCTTAATCAAATATGTTTCATATTAATGTTTACGGATAACTGATGAAATGTACAAGCAGTGAACAGGGATGGATTAAGCTGTATGCGAAAATGGCGGTTGACAAAAGTCCCGAATACCCAAAGGGCCTTTTGCTGAGCCCGATAGTTTCCAAGTAGACCTAGTTAAAAACAGAACAGGAAATGTAATTTTTAATTGGATTAAACAATATATTTTAAATGTATAGATTCATAACCGAAAATATGTTCTACTGAATGGGGTGCCTGCGATCCACTTATGAAAATGTACAAAAATTGTATGCATTTTCTTTCCGAAACCCAAACACTGGCGACAGATTCTCTGCACGCAGAACCTACATTTTATATCGCCTTCTTGTTGCCAGAACCGGCTAGCCCAAACCTTCAAGGCTTCTCCCAACACCCATATTCTTAGAAACGGGACAATGGTCACCTGGTGAAGGGACGGCACCAGCCAAGCCCCTGCTCCCCAGATGATGTATTAGGAGCAGGTAGCTGGGGCTGTGGAAGGGGGGTTACATGCGCGTGGCTACACCTCACGACCTGGCTCGGCAATTCTACCTCACTATCCCATTGCAACGTGAGCGGTAAGGGAGGAAGAATGAAGAAATGCAAGAAACGAAGAGGATTTCCTTCTTGCAAGAAGGTTACAAAGCGTGGCAAGTACAAAAGGACACAGCAGAAAAGTGCCAGGTAAGTGCAAAGAATGTAAATATTTTGTAATTTTATTCGGCATGACTAAGTATTAGTTTGCTTACTGATATATTGCATGTTACATTAACAGCTTAGGAAGGCATAGATGGAGGGAAAAGGGGTCGCCTAGTTGGATTTGTCACTTTAAACGGAAAATCGCCTTTGCTTTGTTTAAAAATTGTAAAACCTTTATAGACGATGCTGCACTCACGAAATATATTAATCTGATTACAGATATAACCTAACTGGTTAATGCGTACCAAATACCAGAATCTTACATGGTATTTGTTAGCTTGTAAAGGATTGAGTAAGCAGAGTATTATTTATTGACATATGAAAATACAAATAAGAAAAATTTCTGTTTCCAACCAACTGGATTCAATTCATGGAAAATAACATTAACACTATGCATTATATTGAAGCTATACGTTCTTTAGCATTATAATTACAATGTTTTTGGTTATATTTTTCTGTAAACATTGAATGGGGTATTGCATGAATTTCAGTGACAAAACTGACACAATCTGCATGTACAAAGAAGCCGACGTGTAGTTAATTTTTTAACATTTTGGGTTGATTTGATGTAATCACAGTAGTTCTAAATTAGAGCATTTCAAAGCCCGCACGGCGGTTAATCATCGAAATTCTTCAAAAATGACTCGAAATTCCTCAAAATGACTCAAAAATTTTAAAAAATTTCCCATTTTGAGACAAAAATTTCCCATTTTGAGAGAAAATATCCCATTTTATTAAAAAAAAATTTAAAAAGGTGACTGTGCCCCATTTAGGCTTCAATTCCCCCGGGAAATTTTCTCTCAAAATGGGAAATTTTTCTCTCAAAATGGGAAATTTTTGAAAATTTTTTTGAGTCGTTTTGAGGAAATGTGAGTCATTTTTGAGGAATTTTGATGAAATTTAACACCAAAATGGCCGCCGTGACGTCACAGTTCGAGGTCATTGATCCTGCTCCTCGCTCCTCGCACCAGGCACCTGTCCCAGTAGCCCCATTTACATACTACGTACAAGGTTATGAATCCAAAATTTTAACTGTGGTTATAACTGAGCCTGTATCCTTTATGTATAAATTATGTGCCAATACGTAGCTCAGGGTTTCGCGAGTGAGTGAGAAGTTGTTTTACGGCCCTTTAACAGCTTAGTTCTTAAGAGCCGATGAGGGGTGATATGACTTGAATATGGAGCGACGCCGGGAATAAAATGCGGGAGAAACAGTAGATCCCCGAGAAAACCCGCCGGCCAACGGCATCGTCCCGGTACGATTCCCACATGCGATAATCTGGGTGACCCCGACGGGAATAGAGCCCGGATCGCCTTGGTGGGAGGCTATCGTCCTGACAACTAGACCAACCGTGACCCCCTTCTCGTTTCGCGTAATCAGAGATATGCTTAAATGTAATAATACACCTCCTTTCCACAACATTAGAAATAAATTACGAACAACAGAAAAAATGCACATAATTATTTCTTTTTTAGTGTAGGGTATGCCAGTTTTCACACTCCCGCTTTATTTTTTTTGCATTTATTAATGCTTTAAAAACTTATTATTAGGTTAGTCTAGTAATTAAAAACAATAAAAAACATTTAATCTTAACCAAATTTTTTCCAATGAGAAAGAGAAAGCCGTGTTTAAAATAGTTACTTTTATATTATGTATTTTACGTTTAGCATTCCTGCGAAAAAATAAATTTAATTTCTTGCAACTAGAAATAATTTTGCTATAATGAGACAAATCGCTCAAGGACGTCCAAAAAGGGATTTTTTTTTTGGAACTTTCAAAGAAAATTAGTATATAACATTGAAAGACGTCCATTTATTAACACAGACTTGTTAACTATCGTCACATTTGTTTTTTTCTTTTATTTACGAGAATATCATTCATGAACTGATCTTTTTAAATGAAACCAAAACATTTTGGCTTTCTGTAACACGCCATTATTGGGCGAATACAAACTTATCACTTTAATATTTTTCTTTCCACAGTCACGAAAGAAATGCTATTCTGCACTCCCAAGAATACACTGAAGTGGAAACCGACGATGCTACAAAACATCCTTCAACTCCTAGGGATGGTGACGTGCATGTGACAGAGCACTTTAGTCATTTTAGCGACGATTTAAAATTTCCTGTTGATCAGCTCATGCGCCTGTAAGTATTAGCCACGCAAGTAATCACATAAACTTTCAAATGTGAAAATTTTTGTAACGCTATAGAGCATCCCACTCTTAGATTGCAGTGTGGAAGTAAATGGGAGCATTCTCTCTCTCTCTAACACACGCCAACTGCCGTTAGCGCTGTCCTTGTTTATTCGTGCGTTGTTGCCAAATATCATACGAAAAAAAAAAATTAATTTTTCGGACCAAGCTTTTTTGCATATTGTACAGCATCGAAATACGCATCAGCCAATGCATATTTTGCATACTTAATAACATTTCAAGTGTCCGAAAAAATTAAAAAACCTAACTTCTTCATTGCGAACTGTTCCGAAGTATTCCAAAATGTTTCACATCAATAAAAAGGTAACCTACAGATATATTTAGTCCATATTTTTTTCGTTGATAAATTCATGTCTTAGGACGCCACCGAACAAATTTCGAAACAAAAACTCTTAATGTTTCAGTTATATAAATTTATTTATATACTGAAATGCATTTACTCACAAACTGAAACATCAAAAAGTTGATCAGCGGCAAAGTTTTTTGCTATTATAGATAGATGGGGGAAGAAAGCGAGAAAGATGTTCCAAATGAATTGAATTTGTTTTTAAAAAAAGAAACAATTCAATTACTCCTACAGTTTCCGTGTCCATAGCTGTTGAAGACGCGTCTTATGAGTGCACGAGCGCGCGGTAAAAGACGTTCGCTCACAAACTGCCGGCCGGCGCAGTGTTAATAAGTCACAGGAAGGTGTGTTTAGATAAGTGGGGTTCAATATTTTAACCTGTATATCATTATTAATAACATTTTTAGGATAATAATCAACTGAATTTATATTCACAAACAATGATATGAATTTGACTTTTACAAAGACATGCTATCACTTTTCAGAAGTTCTACACCCACAAGAAAGAATGGAGACCCAAGTAACGTAGGCGCAACAGGATCTGATGGATCGATATTGTTGGATATGGACACTTGTCAAATAAACGTTATTGAAAGTGCATATACCGAGCCTAGTGCAGCAAACGATTCTTTAGCGAGTCAGGAAGTTTCTCGTTATTTGCTGCCGTAAGTACAACATATTTCTGTATTTTACATATGCTTCTTTATACAGGGCATATTTAAGTTACTATTAGCGAAAAGAAATGTCTACAGTGTCTTGTTTTTGCTACTGTTACTGTAAGGTAATGTCAAATAGCTGTTACATGAGCGAAAACTCTCTTTTGCGTCAAATACATTTCACATACAATGGTGGGTTTATATAATTCATCTTTACGCGAATACATGCTATCATTTTTCAGAAGTTCTACACCCACAAGAAAGAATGGAGACCCAAGTAACGTAGGCGCAACAGGATCTGATGGATCGATATTGTTGGATATGGACACTTGTCAAATAAACGTTATTGAAAGTGCATATACCGAGCCTAGTGCAGCAAACGATTCTTTAGCGAGTCAGGAAGTTTCTCGTTATTTGCTGCCGTAAGTACAACATATTTCTGTATTTTACATATGCTTCTTTATACAGGGCATATTTCAGTTACTATTAGCGAAAAGAAATGTCTACAGTGTCTTGTTTTTGCTACTGTTACTGTAAGGTAATTTCAAATAGCTGTTACATGAGCGAAAACTCTCTTTTGCGTCAAATACATTTCACATACAATGGTGGGTTTATATAATTCATCTTTACGCAAATACATGCTATCATTTTTCAGAAGTTCTACACCCACAAGAAAGAATGGAGACCCAAGTAACGTAGGCGCAACAGGATCTGATGGATCGATATTGTTGGATATGGACACTTGTCAAATAAACGTTATTGAAAGTGCATATACCGAGCCTAGTGCAGCAAACGATTCTTTAGCGAGTCAGGAAGTTTCTCGTTATTTGCTGCCGTAAGTACAACATATTTCTGTATTTTACATATGCTTCTTTATACAGGGCATATTTCAGTTACTATTAGCGAAAAGAAATGTCTACAGTGTCTTGTTTTTGCTACTGTTACTGTAAGGTAATGTCAAATAGCTGTTACATGAGCGAAAACTCTCTTTTGCGTCAAATACATTTCACATACAATGGTGGGTTTATATAATTCATCTTTACGCAAATACATGCTATCATTTTTCAGAAGTTCTACACCCACAAGAAAGAATGGAGACCCAAGTAACGTAGGCGCAACAGGATCTGATGGATCGATATTGTTGGATATGGACACTTGTCAAATAAACGTTATTGAAAGTGCATATACCGAGCCTAGTGCAGCAAACGATCCTTCGCTTACACATGAAGTTCCTCTTTCACCACTGCCGTAAGTAGAGAACGTGTTACTGCGTTTAATTTTTCTGGTTGTTGATAAGTATAAATCTCTAACAAGAAAAATTTAAATATTTTGCAATGGAGCAGTATTTCATTCTATTTAATTAAGTTTTATATAAGAGTTTGATAATTGTGGTACAATTAACTCTTGTAGAAACATATCATTTGCTCAAATAGATGTGTGAAACATGCCTCGTGGGCCTATGCTGCTTGAATATTTTTGTTTCCAAAATTATTATTAATTGGTAAATAAACATTAATGAATATCAATCATTTTTGGCATTTCCGGAACAAATTCTGGAATACCATGCGCTTATATTATGTCGAACTATGGTCGAATAGAATTTAGGCTACAATGGAAACCATAGTGTAGCCTACTTAAATTTTTCTCCTTGACAACCGTTTCTTGTGAAGTGCTCCGTTTTCGATTGAAATCATTTTATTTTTATAAGTGTTTCTAAAACGAATTTCGGAAAAAGAAGTAGAAACAATGGGTGTATTTTTTTAGTGAATTTTAAATTATTAAAGATAAAGTTGATTTTCTTTAATTTAAGTCTTCCCATGTAGGTTGTAAGAAGCGTTTACTATTTATTATATTAATTGTTAGGGTTTTTTAGTCATTGCATTGTAAAAAATTAAGTGGATTTCGTTGGATTTTGGATATGGTAATCCACAAATATTTATTTGAATTTTTACTTTATAAATTTTTTTTATATTTTCTAATGTTGGTTTCTTTTTTTTTCATATCTTTCCTGGTTTGATAGCACAGAAAAGCAAAGCATTGCATGGTTATTCCGCAATATATAATTTATAACCTGCACTCTTCGAAAACAGTGTAACAATATTTTAGGTATATTTAAATTGCGATTACTCACCACATATTCCCAGCAATATACATGTATACATATTACTATACGTTATAACACATTCACTATGTTGTCATGTGCTTATAACCATACGGTATTATTTCAGAGAACTGTTGATTGAATCACGACATGAAGTGGGGGACAAGGACAGCAACTTGAATAACATTGAAGGAAGGAGAATTTGCGACATACGTCATGTCATTACTAAAGCCAGACAGTTGGAGAAGCACAATTTGGAATGCAAAGCTCGCATTAAAGGATATTTTACTTATACAGGGGAAAAACGCATCGGCTTGAGAAGTGTGTTACATTTCAAGTGTACTTCCTGTGATGCCAGGACATCTATTGATACTGATCCCAGTGACACAGTAAACACTGCAGCAACATGGGGTACAGTAATGAGTGGAAAAGGACATGCAGTAATAGAACAATTATTTTCTCTGATGGAGATTCCACCAGCAAGCAGCTCAACGTTCATGAAAGAAGAACGGGAAATCGGAAAAGTAAGTGCATGTAAAAAAGGTAATGCTAAGAATAGATTACAAGTTGTATCTTGAACATGTCTTGGACATATTCCAAGATCTTGGTAAAACATTACAGAGATGCCAATTTGATGCTTTAGCAATCAAAACACCCATATACCTCAAATATTTTGTTTTAATTAAATTAGGGTCTCGGTTTAAACAGTCAGGACTCTTGCTTACACCACCGTGAACTGAGTTCGACCTCCTACGAAATCAACACATATTTTCGCATACGTGAATCGTGTATGATAATCTTGCTGGCGGTTTTTTTTTTAGTGTGTTACCCATGTTTCTAGGTATTTCTTTCCTGTATTGCTCCATTTTGAGGGTTACATTTCATAGGATTTAATATTTTATAACACTTAAGTTTATAATAACGTTTATCTGCAAAAGGGTAAATCAGAAATAACCCATTTCCTATGTAAGTAATGCTGAAGATGAAATATTCAAATGAATTACTCCAAACAAAGAAATCGTATCGTGTATTAATTATAGCAGTTATATATAATATATAAGACAGTTCTTCTTATTTGTACAATACATTTCATGAACGTTACTTGTTATTCACTTGTATCATAAATAGTTTATGTCATGACAGATGTAAAGGTGATACTGCATCTTATTACAATCAAGTTGTCTTTGCATTACAACTCCTAGGGAATTGGATTAAATGCAAAACAAATGAATAATGAAGGGACTTAAGAATTTTTTTGTTTTATTTTGTTACAATTTAACAAAACATATACTGCTAGAAACATGAACTTATTTGTAAAGTACTAAATGACAGTGCTACTACCGATGTCACGCCTGACATTTAAATTCCGTAAAGATAGATGTAGAATAATTAATTTGCTGTCAGTGATTAACAAATATTTGTAACCTATTAAAGTGGTTCAACAATTGGCCGTTTTATATATCTTAACTTAGTATTTTGGCATATTTTTATTAACATATTATTTTCTTTAAACAGGTATGGTTCGAATCGTTGACAGAGGCTATGGAACAAGCTGCAAAAGAAGAGCATCTACATGCCTTAGAAGAAGGTCACGTTGACGACGATGGCATACCTTACATAACTGTTATAGTAGATGGAGGATGGAGCCATCGTTCGTACGGTCACAGCTACAATGCTAAGTCAGGCGTAGCTATAATTATAGGTAAAAAAACAGGTAAAATGTTATTTCTAGGAATTCGGAACAAATATTGCAGTATCTGCTCTTTGAGTGAAAAAAGAAACGAACAACCTACCAAACACATCTGCTACAAAAACTGGTCTAGTTGTTCATCAGCCATGAAGAGTGATATACTAGTGGAAGGTTTCAAAGCCAGCGAAGAAACCCATGGTCTACGGTATTTTAAATACATCGGTGATGGTGATTCCTCTGTCCAAAAGTCTATAGTAGAACGTGTGCCGTATGGTTTGAAAGTTGTTAAAATTGAGTGCACAAACCATCTGCTAAAAAATTTGTACAAACACTTACTGAAGCTCTCCAAAGAAAACTCTGGGAACAAGAAAATTTTAACTCCAGCCAGAATGAAGCACATCCAAAATAGAATACGTCATCTCATAACCGAAGAATCTCGGAAAGATTGTCCAAGCGTCAGCTCTCTAAAGAATGACATACGAGCTACTATAGAGCATGTTTTTGGAAACCATGGCAACTGCAGAATTCAAAATTGCCCGAAAGCCAAAATTACTTCCATCACTGATTTGGACACAGCGCCTGGTAACTTAGCGGCCAGAATTATTTCAATTATAGGAAATCTGGCAGCAAAAAGTGACAGCCTTGTGGAAAATTTGACGAGTAATGCAGCAGAAACTTACATGCATCTTGCAGCAAGATTTAATGATGGCAAACAGAGTTTCTTTGGCAGACGTGGTTCGTTCAATACCAGGTGCTATGGAGCTGGCCTTAGTTTTCAGCACGGTCCCGCGTGGCTCCACACAGTTTGGAAAAAGAAGGTAACCTTTGTGGCATAGCTTTATGTTTCATTGTTTCATTTATGTACAATACTTTTAACAGCATGAGTTAATAATTTTATGTTTTCAGGTTGGAAAAAGTCCAGGCCAATGCGTAAAACGCCTAATAAAAAAAAACTAAACAAGAAGTCTTCAGCCAGGAAATGTCTCAAGTTTCATCCAAACAAGCAAAGTATTGGGGAAGCTAACAGTAGTATATCCAATCCTCATTATGGTGAAAACTGTCAGTTACCAGATGTCCCAGCGGAGGAAATGAAAAATATGATATCACGCCTGAAAATGCAGCTAACAGTAAATCGCCAGAGGAGAAATGAAATTGAAATTCACACAAGAGGACAGCGCAACAATGACATGTGGTACAGGTATGCGAATAATAGAAAAATATACATCTACGTGCTGCGTTAAACATCATATTTTTCATGTTCTCAGTACATTTCATTTGCTGCCAAGAAAAATATATGTTTAAAAATTTCTATTTTTAGTTCTGAAACTATTGTACAGCATAAGTAGAACCACGATTATTTCGCGGATTCCTTTCTCTCCATCGTAGACCTGATATGCCTATACGTAATCAAGCCATTTTAGTGTGCTCAATGGTCGACAGTACGTTTCCCATGATTTGACGAGTTGAACGTGATTGGATGAAGACTTCCTCACCTTGTTTGCTACTGGTTTAGCATCGTCAAGGGCGGGTCGTCAGAACTTACATCCAATCATCAACGCGAAGCTGATGTTCATCTACTTCCAGTTTACTTTGGCACTCAAGGAATCCGCGAAATAATAATGGCTCTAAGTATAAGTGAGATAAAAGAACATCGTTAAACTTAGTAATAAAATAATTTCTTTGAACAAAATTCCTTGTTAAAAAAGGTTTCAATTGTAACCATGAAAATGAAGGAAAATGGGAAATTTGGATTATCCTGCCATTCAAAGCTTATTTCGTTACGGTTGTATCTAAATTTACATAAAATTGTAGTAAATGACATGTAAGGACACATTTAAGCTGGAACAAAATATAATATAGTGAAGCAGTTTCATTGCTCATTATATTTAAACAAGCATTTTCCTAACCATATGTATATAACACGGCTAATTAAGTGATTTTGTTTTGGGAAGTGTAGGCTTGCGAATTTAACGTTTCTTGTGTGGGTATTTACAAAGCATCATAAATGTGATTTAACTGATTACATGTCATTCAGTTAATCACTTTTTTATAAAAATATTTCTTTTGGTTATCGTGTTTATTTTTAATTAGTTTAGGGATACTGAATAACAAATTGACATAGAAATACACATTAACAACGGAACTAGAATCAACCAAAAAAAAAACAGATAATTTGTCTCCACACAAGTGAATAGTAATATTGATCGTAAGCAGAGGACACATGTGACTGATTAAGTGTGGAACGTTTTGCAATTGGAATTAGGCGTATGTTGTATAACGTGAATAGTAAAGTTTGTTTTTTAGGGTTTAACAAAACCGCTGAAAGAACTCTGTGTGCAATAATCTATCAACTTCTTAACACGTCATTTTGTCGTGAACAAAATAACATTTCTTCTGAGCACATTCATGTCGGCTTTGAGACAGTCTGGAAAACATTACTTTCTGGTAATGCAGCGCTGTAACGATTACTAGGTGTTTATAGATGATAAATGACGTCTGAAAGTATGACTACGATGGAATACTCATTTCATCTTAGGTAAAGCCGTTTTATAAAGTAGTACACGATCTTCCATTACAACATCTTTAATATTTTCACTCTGGAGAAATGGTACGGGTATAAAGCAGGAAGCGTACTGCAAGAGAGATTAAAAATTATTTTCCTCGAGAAAACGCGGTCACAAAATTCTACTTTAAATTTTCTGATACAGCTAAATTCGATCATAAACAAATGACTCCTTTCAGTTGATGTTGGGATAAAGTAGCGCGAACGGCACACCAAACGCGAAGCGAATATTGTAGCAAACCAATCAGAAGTAGACGCGACGCGACGCGACGGAGTTTCCGATCAGACGAGAATTCTATTCGGTAAATACGCGTCGCGTGTGTTGCGCCTTTCGCGCTATTGTGATTTCAGCATGAAATGTCACGGGTACGTCTGCATTATTTTCAACTTCATAATAATAAACACAATTTACTTTTCCTAAGGTACTTTATTTATATTTAAAGTCTTTGCGTTTCAAAAAGTAATGTAAAGGGGTTAAAACAAAAAATTGTTTACATTTTTTAGGGAAAGAAAAATGAGGCTCACTGCTTCGAACTTCGGTGCTGTCTGTAAGCGACGAACGGCAACAGCAAGCTTAGTAAACAAAATTTTGTATTCTCAACCCACATCTAGTGCCATACAATATGGTATTCTGAACGAAGAGGTCGCCCTGAAGGAGTATGCGACCGCAAATAATGTCCGTGTTTCAAACTGCAGTCTCTTCGTCCATCAAGAAATAGGTTGGCTGGGTGGATCACCTGATGGCCTTGTTGGCACTGAAGGTATTGTAGAGGTTAAGTGTCCTTACAGAGCGAGGGATCTAACTCCCGCGAAGGCTGCAGAGAACTTGAAGAACCCATCATTTTTCTGTAACCTGGACGCTGAAGGAAATCTTAAACTGAAGCATACACACGACTACCATTATCAGGTCCAGGGGCAGCTCGCAGTTACAAACAGACAGTTTTGTGACTTCGTTGTTTGGACACCTATTGGAATATCCATTGAGCGAATTGAAAGGGACGAAGACTTTTTGCAGGAAATGTTTGGCAAACTTGATTTGTTTTATGATGCATATTTAGCACCAGAGATACTAGATTCCAGGAGGATACGTAATATGCCTATAAGAACTCAACCACCATGTTAACCTGTTTCAAGTTGTTTTGAGTTGTTATTTGTTGTTTTAGTTTGCTAATTAATAAGAACTTTTTATAAAAACAATTAAACCGCCAATAAAACTGAAAAGCAAAAAATAAACCTTTTTGAGTCGGCGCCAAACAATCAATGAACAAAGATCACTAAGGTCCACATGAAATAAATCAAGTCCATGTACTACAACTTTTCAAAGGAATTTCCGTCTTGCAGGAGTGTTATTAATTCACGATAGATTCCAATGTGACTGATAGTATGTAGCCAGCTTCCATCAGTTATTCTAGCGTGGAGATTATTTTTTCCATGTGCTAATATTTTCCTGTACAAAGCGAAGCCATCAGCTGGTTTTACATGAATACCAACTGTGTCAGTTTATGTTGTATTTGATGATTCAAAGTGAGCTTTCACGTCACTATAAATTACAAACCACAAATGCAGTGATACATTCTGAGTGACCAAACTTCTTTTCGAATCCTGTTCCGAAATAAATTTGTGTTACAGCCACTGTGTATAAGAAATTTATTTTTAATTACTTTCTTTTCGGTGTGGAATGTGAATATAAAACAATTCAATGTTTAATATATTGAAAGTTTGAAACGTCGGTATATTAGGTATACGTATCATATGTCGATTTTAAAGATATGAGATATTTTCTATACATCTTTCTTTTCGGATTTTGATGAGGAAAATTATGATTTGTAGCGTTTTAGATAGCTATTAAATAATATACAAAACCTATGATGATATTTATAACACATTTTATTAGACGATAATAATTCCATACTAGGCAGTAATTTTTATTTACATAAATCATCATCACTATTTATAACTTGCTTCTACAACTATTATTCGTATTTATTTGGTTCTTTATGTATGTACGTATATGTATGTATGTATGCATGTGGTATAAATAAAGTTTAATGACAGTATTCTCATATAGAGGTAACCGTGATTAATTTTAAAATTGTGGTGTTATGAATGCGCATGTTTGTAAGTTCTGATTTCTATATTTATATTTAAAATGTTGGTGAAAATAATATCAATAATTATAAAATGTGTTAATTTTGTTTTATTTTTTAACTTAAACCAGTTTTAACATTAGTTCATATGTACGACATGGTTCAGTATGAAAGCAGGAGAGCCTGACTCGAAAGACCGCTCTTTTGTTTTCCTAACCTAAACTAATTTAATCTAATAGTGTGCGGGAGGGGTCTGGGTAGGAAAGGCGAAGTGCGTTTCAGGCCGAAGCCTATATGGCCGTAACCTTGAGACACATAAGGTTCGTTTCTTTCAAACTTGGTGTAGCTACACAGGCTACACAGGCAGACAAATCTGTATATTATCGTTTCTTTCAACCGGATATGACGTCAGAGTCTTCCACATTGTGCATTTGTTTCAACTGTTGTAGCTCTGCCAGTATAAGTTTGTGCTACACAACTTACACCAGCTCTGGATGTGGTGTAGCTGGTGTAGTGTTGTTATGCAGGCGGGCAGTTCGAATTCTTTGGAAATTGATCATTTCTCAGAGAGAGTAAAGCTTGTACTATGATAGTGACGAATAATAGTGGAATATTTTATGTGAAAAAGTAAAGTATGAATATTAGAAATAATATTTCCATTTCTAAGTGAAAGATAACCTCACTTCTGACTAAGTCAAAATGGCTGCTTCAATAACTTATGCTGTTGCAGAGGATATTGTATTATTTCCACTAATCAAATTGAACCATTCGTTAATTTTTAATTAATTTTATCTGAACTGTAATGAAATTGCGTAACGTGGCTGAAAAAATTAAATTCGGAGAAATTTTATCTTCAATTTTTTTCATACATAACACAAAATTTAAGCACACGTTTCAAAATCATGCAAAATCATTGAATTCATTCAAGCTTTCTCAGTGTAGCTACATTGGTGTGAATATCTGTGCAGCTGCACTACACTACACAGACCGCACCAACCATGGTTGAAAGAAACAAATCTATACCTACCGCATTACTGATACAGTCTTGTTTTTCAGTGGTGAGTAATGTGGACAATCGTTCAACTTCATTTAATAAAAAAAATATTTTATTGATCGTGTCCATATTTATAGCAATTACTGTACAAAATAAAACTGTTCTTCACAATGAGTATTTACATGTCGTTAAGCCATTATATTTTTTATTGTTTTTAGCGCAACATTTGGGAAAATGTGTTTTACATCGACACGGCCTTACGCAACAACTACAAAAATTATTTAAAAAATAAAATATAGACACAATTTGTAGCTACAAAACAAACAATCTGGAACAGCTTGAAAAAACAAAAAAACTTTTTTTTAATAATTACCCCTTTACCAAACTAGCCAAACTTACGAGTACATACATATTTATTCTATGTCTCTTTAGCTAAGTAGGTCAGGGGAATACAAATGGTGAGTAAATTTTCAGTTTATATGTACTTTTTTAGTAGTAAAAATAAGTGACAATTTTTCTAAGTATAGAACATTTTCTGAAAATAATAAGAATATCTCGTTGAATAGAGGCACACATTTAGTAACTTACATGATTTTTATTGATAAAAGTAAAGATTTACGACACCTGAAAAAATTTCGTAGTAGGCCTTACATACGATGAATAAATGCTGTAGTCACCTCTCTCTAGAAACCTTGACCATGCCTTCCCTTCAAGAACCGGTGTGTGCCTGTGTGCTGTGGATGAGAAGCGAGGGTTTGTGAGCTTGAGTGACATAGTGATGGGTCGTTCGTTAACGATTCGTTCAAAAAGAACGAATCTTTGAGAGAACGAAATCTTGCGATTCGTTCGCGATGTAAAGAACCGGCTCTTTGAGAGCCGGTACCTTGAAAGATTCGGTAGAACGAAAATGCGGAGAGAACGAGAGAACCAACCGGCTCTTTGAGAGCCGGTACCTTGAAAGATTCGGAAGAACGAAAACGCGGAGAGAACGAGAGAACGAGATGAGAGAACCGGCCACGCGCCCGGTCTGATTCGTTCGTGAAATGATTCATGACGTCAGGAGTCTGAAGAATTAGTAATCACAGCGTGAGCATGTTCATAAGAGCAAACGATAACTGATAAAATAAAATAGGGTAACATGAAAAGTATCTATACCTGAAAATGTCAACTGTTAAGTAGTGGTTTAAAATTGCGTTTTCACATTCACATACACAAATTTGGGGGAAAAAAAAACATGAATTAAAAATAACAGGGAAAGTAACTACAAATGTTCACACTTACCATTTAGGTGTTAATTAATGTACCTACTTCATTTATATTTTACATAAATTAAAAGAATATCTCATCTCAAAAACATTTTATTCTGTTGATGAATTTTTAAATTGTATTGATAATCATAACTTGTGTGTTAACATCTGAATTGTATATATATATATATATATGTATAGATATATGTATATATATATAATAGTTATGTTATGTGTATATTTGTGTGTTTATGTTTAAAATATCTTTGTGTACGGACACTTTAATATTATATGTGTATAATACATGTATGCTATACCCTTTTAATTGTGATATGTGTATTTAATCATGATATTGTTTATAACTTTTATCTTACTATGTTATGGATTTAATTTTTATTTTGTATTGTATTGTATATACTGACATGTTCTACACCATTGAGCAATTGCTCATTCATGGTCGACGGAACGCAACTATAAATAAAATAAATAAATAAATCTCTCTTCATACTGAATCGCAGTAGTAGTATTCAATTTTTGTCTTTTTTTCTCTAAATGTGTTGGTCTACATGTAAACACTTTACTCTCTCTAGAGTGTAAATAGCCTGTATATTAATATTTGTAACTTAAAAAGTAATACAATATAAATAATCTTGTTTCATATACGCAACTGTGATTCACTGGCTACGAAAAGCAATGTTCAAGTACTAGCTATAATAGTGCGATTACAAATTAAAGTTAAGAAAGATCACTTTCGTACCTAACATTCTTAGATTTAATGCTCCCGTATTATATAGAATCACTGCATGAAGCATTTGCAGCGATCAACAGTCAATAATTTTATAACAGTCAGTATACAACTAGACGTTTGAAATTTCATTTACCCATGCAGAGTAGATAAAGATAACCACCCACGCGATCCAGCCTCCTCTCGTTATCGGGTCACGCGATAACGAGGGGAGGCTGGAAGCAAACACGTAGCCAATACTCTAAAGGATGAACGAGTTACGTCACCTGATAAAAGAGCCAGATCCTATTCACAGAAAAGAACGAGATGACCGAGATGAACGAATCGTTCTGAACGAATCTTTCACGGAACTGATCCGAAAGTACCGGTTCGGTCAAAAGAACCGTTCTGCCCATCACTAGAGTGACAGGGGATTATCTCTGGAGACAATGGCACTATAGTCCGGTCCATGATGTAAAGAAGGGGAGGTGAAACCGTGCGCAGGTTTTCCCCCTCCACGCGCTCCCTTGCTACGTCACCTTGGTTGTAGCCAGCGCTCTTCTTCCAGGCGCTTCCCATCCATTTCATCTGCGTCTCGTGCGAATTTTTGTTATGGTTGGTGCTAACATAATCCTGAGTGATTTTATGTAGCTGTGCAGTGTTCAGATTTCACAATCATTTCAAAAAGACTCGAGATTCTGGCATAAAATATTTTTCTTTTCCAAAAAATGAAGATCTTTGCAATAAGTGGGTGAACGTATGCAAAAGGAAGGACACATTCTGTGTTAGCAGAGGTAAGTTTAAACAAACGTGATTTTAAGTAGAAATGTCACTTGTTTTATAATACGAGTATTTATTTTTAATTTTTTTATATGATTAACTGTAGGTTAATATTAGGTCAAGGATTATATATTTCGTGCAAAATACTGAGTTATTATCTATAATAATAAAGTCTTTCGCGGTAAAAAGGTTATTTACTGAATTAATTTATTAAAAATGAAATCTTAACGTATATATACCCACCCATTAATAAAAACTCAAATCAAATGTTTTTAAAATGTTTGTGTGTTCGGGCATCAGCGAGAACTACAGAATTTATTTCAATTTAACTTTTTTTCTTGTTTGTTATAGAACTAACCTAAACACTAGGTTGTGTAGTATTAATAAAGGGGGGGGAAATATTTCATCAATGCATGTAAACAAATCGAATGAAAGTAGGAATGTGAACCCCCTATACATCAAAAAGAAACATGCGCACTTTTTCTATTGTTCAAAATGTTCTCTTTAATGGAGTGGGGAGGACATGTGATATCATTACGTTTAAATATATTTAAGTATACACGCAAAACCGTGAGATAAGAATTATAAATAGCATTTAACGCGTTAAAAAAACTGCCGTTTTAAATACTTAAAATTAAGGTTTGCAGGGACCATAGCTCAGTACATTCTCAGCGCACGTGCGTGTGTGCTCCATAGGTGAATCCAGAAAGGGGGAGGGGGCAGAGGGGCATGTGCCCTCCCACCCATCTAAGGGTAAAATATACATTGATTAATAACGACTTTTGGAGTAATAAACAGGTATCATACTAGGCCCAGACTCACGGCGGCCCCCCCCCCCCCCAGTAATTCCTGGATCCGCCCCTACTGTGTCTACAATCCTAACTCTAACACAACTCGGCTATAACTAAAAACAGTGTAGCACATAAGTTTGCATGTTTGTAGGTATTAATTTTTCTAAATTCTATATCTATAAAGTGCATGAGATATATAAAAAACAGCTGTGTATTGAAAATTGTACGTGTGGACATTTGCAGCGCGGCCTTGGAATAGTAATTATGGAAGGAAGCGGCTTTTCCGTAAAACTAGATATAAGTGGGAAAAATTGTATTTCCGATTTTAATGTTTCATGATTACAATGATTTTATTCTATTTCAATATTTTTATATTTTTAATGTTTTTATCACACCATTTCCCTTGAATGTATTGCCTTCAAATCATTTTAGTATTACAGAATCCAGGAGGAATTTTGAAACGCCAATTTTAAGGGGAATTAGATGAACTTAGATATTTATTTTGTATTTTTTTTCCATGGAAAGGCCGTGACTCTCTTCAGTTGTCTTATCAAATTATGCGAGTGCCTGCAAATGCACAATGTACAGGAGGTAAAACAATACTTATTTTGTTATAACATGGAATTCTCAGTAATCAAAATTATAGCAAGCAACATTTTTGAGTTTTCAGAAGTTAACGTTATAAAAATGAAGAAAGAAACACCTTCAGCCAAGATACACGCGTTAAAATTACATTCAAATACCTATGAGGGACGGGAGTTCTTCAAGCCATTATGAATCGATTTTGGCTTTAATAAAATGTAGTGTAGAAGGCATACGGGTTTTGTGAAATATTTACTGGCGAGTTATTTTGCAATTGAGTTATTTTTAGTAATCAACCAACAATTATGTGCCATGTTTTAACGCACAATGTGCTTGGGGGATTTGAAAACTATTAGGTTTTACCTCTCCAAGATAATAAACAAAACCAACCTTTTCGTTTTTTTTTGCCGTGAAAAATTTTTTGTAATGCCTGCAAGCTGTTTTTTGCTGAATATTGGTTTAATAATATTGGTTTAGTAATATTTTTTTATTTATAATATTATATTTTTTAAATATACTTTCTATCATTAATTACCCTTTTGTTTATTGTTTGTAACTAAATAAAATTAAATTTAGTAAATAAATCAAAAGCCCTTATGTTTATGCAAATTACAAATAAGTATTTATAGAAACTTTGCTTTGTGTCAGATGCTTTTTTTTTTTTGTAATACGTTTGTATTATTATTTGCCGCCTGCATCCTGAATGTTTGTTATATCTATTTAATTAATATTCATAATAAATATTTTCGAAGTATATTCATTCCAATTCCCATTACCATTCCATGTTTACAAGACTCAATCAACATTTTGAAGTGATGAAACAGCAGAAATATATTGCTTCGTTGATTTTATAATTAATATAAACCCCGTGTTTGGATGCTAATACATTTATTTAAACTGTATGTTCTAAATGCATGCTATACAATGTACATAGAAAAGTATTTCTACGCTTCGTGGTCACTCTTACTATTCAAACGATTGTAAATGAACTGTCTGTGCGTGGTATTCCCGTAAGCGCGCTGCGTGTGGACCGGGCGGTGCGACCAAGGTGACGTAGTGCGCAGTGGAGGACGCGTTCGGGCGGCCGGAAGGTTTCACCTCCTCTTCTTTACATCATGGTCCGGTCCGCAGTCCACTCTCGCCTCCTCCTCTCCCCCCCCCCCCCCCCCTCACTTCGTTCGTAAGGACCGTGACGTGACGTAGGCGCACGACAAGTTGCCTAACGCTACAGGCGTTTCATTCGTTTAGACGAACGTTAGTGCTGCCATCTACTGGGCCAGAAACAGACCAGAGCTGGCTAGGACTCAACCTTAAGAATTAAGCATTGACGAAAGAGCGGGTCCACGATACTTACATTATTATCATTTGCTATCACGTCCGTGAACACATATGTAAAGGCGTAAATTTAAATAAGACATTAGCAGTACTTTTCGTGCGTTCTGTTGGACTGAGTGAGTGTGGTTGAAGAAAAAGGGGAAGAACGCACTTTGTGGTTGGGTGATCAGGGGCTCGATTCTGAAATGCATTAGCCTCGTCTTGTCGTGACTCTCGCTCACGACTACCCGCCTTCTGACAATATCTATACTAATATTAGAAAGCTGAAGAGTTTGTTTGTTTTTTGAATGCGCTAATCTCAGGAACCACTGGTCCGATTTGAAAAATTCTTTCAGTGTTGGATAGTATGTACATTTATCGAGGAAGGCTATAGGCTATATTATATTATCAATAACATTAGGGATCCTTACTAAAAGTCCAATTTAGAATCAAATGCGTTGGAGGGGGCTAGATACAACATTCAGTACACGTACGAAGTGTGTGTTGACAATGCCGCAGGCGCTAGAAGTTTATTTCCTATTGCCTATTCACCTTGTTACCACGCACTAGATGCCTTATCATTCTTAATTTTCCCATACAAGTTAAAAAACACCCGTGTGACATTAACAAAGAAGCAATCAGTACCCTCATAAGAGTTCAATTAGTATTTAAATACTTTTTATCACTTTGAATCGCAAACCTAAACTATCGTTTTTTTTTCCTCTCTTTGTGTTTAATTTGTTTTTTTATTGCCCTTTTTTCAAGTATATATATTTTACAGACTTAAAACTTTACAGTAACGTTCCTTATGTTACGCAGGATGACATTTTCCGAAAATTAGATCCCATGGGTGGTTAAAACCAGGCAACAGTGGGTACTTTGTCTGCATGAGAACAGGATTTTGCATTGTTCATGCCTTCTGCGTCTCCATGGCAACGGCCATAGCGGGGCAGTGGTGTACCCACAAGGAGGGGCATGTATAATGAGCGGCGCAAGAGTGATCTGCCTGTAGACTGCCGTAGCGAAGTACGGGTACATCAGTTGTACGTTGCGTGCATGAGTCGGGAAACCATCGGTGCTATTTATTTTCTCTCCGGTACATTATACAGCATTGTAATAAATTTTCACTGAATTTTTTTATTTACCATTACTGCAAATGGGAGATGTGGCTTAAATTTTTTCCATTACTATAGCCGTGCGAAGCCGGGTCGGGCAGCTAGTCCTTAGATATTCTGAAATGCCAAAAACACGGGTAGGCAACATCAAGACTCCTGCCTATTTGATGTAACCTCTGAGCACTGCGGAATACTAGCCGGTACCACTAGTGTTGAATGCTGGGAGATTGCGTTATCTTTCCCAAGGGTGGATCCAAGTTATTTTTCTGAGGGGGGGGGGGGGGGGGGGGCGCAGTAGGGTCTAAACGAATGTAATGTTAGAGTGTACCGTATTAAACTCCTTGTTAATTTTTAAGCGTCGGGGGGTGGCGGGGCATACGCCCCCGTGACCCCTTCCTTAAATCCGCTTATAATAGTTTCTGATGTACCCAAGAGCCGAAGGTGTCAAGTTGGCGGACTCGCGCGTGTGGCAGCACGCACCCGAATATGTTCGCGTTTCTGGACATCGGGGAACTTGCCAGAAATATTGGTGTGTGAAATTAATATTTTTGAAAACTTAAATATTTTTATTATTAAATAAACAAACCTTAAATAATTCATGATTAAACTGGCTACATTAAATTCATGAAGTAACATCTCAAGGTTGTAAGTTATGTGTATCTCTAGCACAACGGTAAGATGCATGGTGGCAATGAACGATACTTGAAGGCCAAGATATGTTTAAGACCCTTTCAGTTTATTTTATGTAATAATCTTGTATAGACTTCATTATTTCATTATATATGCTTTACCTTATGCATAAATGCTATTATTAATAGTATTTATTTCTCTAATTGCCCTTGTAACCCCCTCTTTTGCCTGGCCGGGCCAGTAAACACTAATAGGGACCAAGCAGAAGGCCGGATTACAATAATAAAACCTAGGCTGATGGTATTAGTTTATAATATTCAGTTAGAAAAGAAAAAATATACACAGTGAATGTTCCACATCAGAAAAAGGCATTAATTCATTTAAAGACTCCAACAGTCTTAAGATCATATACAGACACATAATAAAATAGAATAATCAATGGGGGTCAAGGTCTCAAGCAAAGAGGGCATACAGGTCGTTCCCCTCCAATACAAAACCTCCTGCCTCACAAATTTTGGAACCACTTGCCCCCGTCGTCCGGTGCACCGGTTACACCACACCACTTAACCCCATTAAAAATCTCATAAAAAATATAATATATATAACAAAATAGAATATGTAAACAATCTATATAAAAAATATTTAAATTTCTCTGTTCAGGTACTATTAAACACATTAATATCATACACATTAGGTCACAGGCATATTCACATTAATAAATATATTTTTAGCACCAAAAGATAGAGAGTTACTGAGTATTAAAGAATGTACCTGCACTTGTTCTCAAACAAATTATAATAAAACACAAATTTTGGTAAAATGCTTCACGCTGGACTGGCAATAAAGTCTATACCTACTATGTACTTTGTAATCACAATATAATGCCACAGAACACTTATAAAAATAATAATCACCTAACAAGTATTATAGTTATACCTAACCAAGAAACAAATGTTTCCTCAGTTCACTATTTCCTTTTACGAATTTACTTTATGAAGTTCAACAAGGGTGAGCACCAATAAATATAATAAATATAATTAAAAGCCAACAGAATATAATCAACTTTACTTTAGCAGGAAAGGGGAATTTTTACAAACTACTCATCCTATTTGTGTGGCAAACCTGTCTAAGCCTCAGCATTTCCTAATCGCCAGATTTACAGCCAAATTGTTAGTCGGCAGCAAAAAATGCAACAATGAAAGAAGGCGACACAACATAGCAGTATTTCAGAGCACAACTCCACGAGACAAAAAAAATATATTAATTCGGAGGAAAACCTACACATACCTAGACTCCTAATTAAGAGAAAAATAAATCTTCGATAGATCCACAGAAATAAAAATGCCAACACTTACAGTTTGAAGGAAGACTGATCTATGAAGAAAAATCAAATTGCCCCAAGCAATTTACAGAAGTCTTGGAGAAACGGCCCAATTCTCTCCAGCCGCTGACATGCATTGAAGTCGCCGCGCTGACGTCAACACCGCTGCACTGATTTCACAAAACTTCTATTCGTAGACTCCGCCTTCTACTCGAATCTCCAAGCAGGTAGAAAACGGGATCCTCGTAGCAGGACTCTTCATATCTTCCTTCGCCATGAAAAACTCTCTGTGCAGTAGACTTCCCTCTTGTCTTCGGCAAATAATATTATTATAACTTCTCGTACCCCGACGTGTAGATTTGTAGCACCAAAAGGTTTTATTCTCGTGATCAGTCTAATACTCCGACGCAGTTCGGCTTCATTTTTTTCTCCACTTGCTTACTCATAATCACAATCCCTCGTGAAACTAATGCTGATTGAATTAATAACTCTCGTTAGCCAATCAATAAAAGGTGAACCTCTATTCCGTTGTACCGTTGTCTCGGGCGCGCAGCTGAATTTTCATTTTGTTGCGTAGGCTTCTTACAGTTAACCCTGTTTTACTCCTCCCCCCAACTCTTCTCTCCAGTAGGTACGACATTACTCCTCCAAGCGACTCAACAAGAGTCTAGCGACAGCAATGCTACCGTCCTGCAACTGCCGATCCTCTCCGAAGTTGGCCGATCGGGAGCGCCTACCCCCTGGATGTTTGATTTCTAAGTATCTTTAATGTAACTATCCTAACCAAATCAACCGTCCACAAAGTTTTAAAGTATTTATAATGTAGCTAACCTAACCTAATTGACCATTAGTTATCATGTCCTTATCTGAAAATTACAATTTAATTAATAAATTAATTTTTATTTGCATTCATTATTGAAATATATTTATTACTTTTGAAATTATACGTGCTCGTATTTATTTTTACAAGTACAAAAAAATTTCGCACCTGCCGGGATTCGAACCGGCAGCCTTACGATTAGATGATAGCGTCGCTAAGCGTTCAGCCACGAGGCCATATTTGACAAATAAAAAGTTTCAGATGACATATATGATCGTGCAGCCGGCCCCGGAACGAGCGTGAGCGGTGTGGTAGCCGGCCCCGGAACGAGCCAGTTGCCAGTTGCCAGTTGCAGGAAGGTAGCATTGCTGTCGCTAGACTCTTCTAGCGACTCACATCAACTCTCTCGATCAGCTGTCTCCTACCAACAACCTAACGCACGCCCACTACTACCAATTCCTTCCCCCGAGCGCTAAATTCCCTCGCGTACCAACTGCACAAAAACTAGCGCTCACGCGTCAAACACACCAGATCGCAACGCCGCACGACAAAACCAGCAACTAACCAGGCCGCCGCGCGCACTGCACACAGATAGCGCGCACGACTGCGCCCGCGCCTCGATCACACACAAAACCTAAGCAAACAAAACGTGGCACTCAAAAGAGTGTCACACCCTAATAACTTTTAATACACATTTCTGCCCATTAATTATGTTATTTAATTCTAGTTACGCATACAAAAGTATCTAACAATTTATTTTAAAATAAACTATAATAAATTAATTTTCAAAATATATTTTAATATTATCTTTGAAAGTGAAAGAAATTTACAAGAAAGTTAATGTCCTTATATTATTTATATTTAAACGAACAACTGATAGGAATGCGAGGTGATTTTATTTAACTTAGGACTTAAGTTTACGATAATCCTTAAATAATATATGGAAACTTATTTACTTACAAACATTTGTTTTCAGTTATAGTTAACAATTTAATGCTAGGTTGTTGTGCTTATAGTATTTATTTTTACTATAAGTAACACATAAAGGCTGCATGGTATGAAATAACTGAACCAACAAACTCAGTTATGTATTAAAATTTATTACAGCAATTAAATACAGAAAAAATTGCTTAAAACAATTTGTAAAATGTAATATCCATATATATAAAGTTTTTTTCGGTGATGGGATTTGAAGCCAATAAAAAATGAACTCAACTGATTCAGAGCACACACTTCGCCAATGTTCTATAAAACGTCACATAAATTGTTAAGAAATTGTTGGTAATCAAAGAGTAATTACAAATTTCTAACGTATTTTTTAAAGTTGCTATTACATCTTTCTATAACCTGCAACACGTGTGTCCGCCATGTTGACGACTTCGGTTCGGCGGTAGCGATGACGGGTTCTCGCGCCTGTGAGCTGATTGTGGCATTCTCAAATACTGACGACAAGCCACAAGCGGGAGTTCGACCGCAGCTAGTCACGGTTCGTCAATTTCCAAGCTCCTGTGCACGAGGCTACAATCACTGGCCAAAGGAATGAACTAGTCAAACCACAGGCATTGTCATTAATGGGCATAGCCTCGCAACTAGGAAGCTTTTAAAATGACATTCTGGTTTTAGAGAGCACCTGTGGCTTGTCGTCGGTATTAGATAATACCATGATACGTCCGCAGGCGGGAAACTTTGAAAACAAACACGCCTACCGCCTACTCGCAGTGTGTATTTCAGAATCGAGCCCCAGAGCCCTCGCCGATTACCTCCCACCAGTGCGGTCTGGGTTAGATGCCGAACGGGGTCAAACCCGAATTTTTCACATGACGGGTGTTTCCGTGAGTCGGTTGGTTTTTCTTGATGTAGCCCCAAAGAAGCTGCCCATAATGTTTCCCCTCTCCCCCGCCTCTCGTGACCTCGCTGTCGACCCCGCCTTCCTGGGCTTCATACGGTGTGCAGAGCTTCAGAAGAAACAACGCGGTTTGAAAACTGCTCGAGATATGAGTGTTGTCTGTTCACAAGAAGCATTTAAGAATAATCTGAGGACGCATGAGTGGTTCTGTTCTCGTATTTCGTTTTCAAACAGTATTTTCAGGAGAGGAAAAAAAGATAAAACGCGTGCTATCATAATAAATTTTAGGGAATAGATGGGGATTACAACCCGTATCCATGCCGCTCAACCAACCATTTCAATGCATCAATGTTTAATTCACAAAGTATCTAAGTTGAGTCCTTCGCAATTCAACCCGGAAAATACAACATAAATTATGTACTGCATATTATTTGAAAAATCTTATACGGTGGAAAAAAAAAAAGTAATTTTGAGGGTATTCGAGGATATAAGAAAAATCGGAGAAAAATTGGGGAAGTTGGAAATAATATGGCTTAAAATTATCCATACTTACATTATTATATCAATTTGGATCCCTCTGCCATAACTAATATAATAAGTGCACAAGCTAATATAATATTTATATTAAAATGCGACCAAGTTTGTTTATTCTTATCTTATCAATCAAAGGAACGGCTGTTCCTGAGCATCTTACCAATTAAAGTAGCAGCTGTTCCTTTCCATCTTATTAATCAAAGGAGCAGCTCCTCCTTACCATCTTATCAATGAAAGGAGCAGTTTTTCCTTACCATCTTATCGATTAAAGGAGCAGCTGTCGCGAAGGCATTGTATCCGACGAATGGAACAGCCAAGCCGTCTGCTAGTGTAGACTTGATTCCTGTGTCCACAGGCATTCCTGCTTTGATAGCTGCAGAAAAACTGGGGCACTTCTCAGACTCCACGCCCTGGAAAACACACGTAACAGATCTACGCTTACATGAGGATATAAATTGAAGTTCAGTGAACAAAATATTTGCACTAGGTAAATAAATTTATAGGGTATAAACATGTTAAATAATTATATATGATACTATCCCCAATGTGGTACTTGAAATAAACACCACAGGCTTACGGGGATCAGGTCTCGCCATCTTGCAATTTCAAGTATTTTGATATCGCTTGCAATAAAGCTTCCGTGCTTAACGTTTTTTTTTGACATGGCATACGGCTTAGTTTTGGCTACTTGTTCAAGTCAACACTTGTGAACTGGTGTGATTATCATGATAGTTTTAGACGCCCTCGTGTTATTTCCTCGCGGCGCATACAGACTGGAGCGTGTTAGTAAATATATGGTCGCATTAAGGAAAATAAGGTATAGGAGATATGATACATGCTTTTACAAGCTTTAATTATGATAAATAGTTCAAAATTTGGATTTTAGAAAAAAGATGGAGAAATCCATGATGGCGGTGCACATTTTTTTTTTTTTTTTAAGTGTTTGCTGCTCTATTGGTTTTAGGTGCTACCCACGCCTTAATTCGTCTAAATCTATTCGACAGATTATGCCTCCAGTACCCTTATCTGGTTCGTCCCATTAGGTCCGGGACGGACGTAAACATTTGAGGCGATAATGGAGAAATGCTGTTTCCTCAGTCTGAAGTTGTGTTGCACATTGAAGTAAACGGGTTTTCTTTGAACTGGCGCTTTAAAATTGTTACTGGTTTATCTCAAGATTTTATTTTAGGTCTAGATTTCCTCGGAGGCACACGTTGTGATTTGGATATAGCTAACCATGAAATTGATTTTCAGTTAGGATAAATTTAATCCATCAGTCAGTGACCCCTTTTGTTATGTCTTGTTAGGATAATTCCTGTAAATGGGATAAGAATAAAGATATCTTGGAACTCGTGTGTGCATTTACCGTCATCATTACTAAGCGCTTAGGCAAGTTTAATGTGTTGCATACTTACAAGTTTTATTTAAAGAATGGCACACCTGTTGAAACCAAATATATGGAAATATATGGGTTTACAAATCAAAAATATGTAAAAACAATAATTTAGTTAAGTGCTTGGTTTTAGATCGTAGTCAATCGCGCACTACGTAGTTTGTCTGTAAACTCGCGTTCTAAAAAAGAGATTTGTGTGTGTCAGGTAAAATCAATCAAGTTTATTAATGGAAAAACAGCTCTCCGTTTGATGTTGGGGAGCATTGAAATGTCAAGGAAGCAGCTTCTCTCAATAATAATGTCATTGATCGCTACAGTGAGTTATCTTGCAACACGCATTTCACAACTCCAAAGGCCTGTGCAACCTATGCAGTTACAGAGCTATTGGGTGTTATATATGCTCATGCACCGTATTATGGCCAAAAAAAATTCATCTACAGAATTGAAATGAAACAAAGAGAAGTGATTGACAACATGCACCAAGATACAGAGAGTGAAACCATGAAATTATTTGGCAAAAAAGGGTCGCTAAAGTGGGTACACAATGTAACTTACTTATCGGTAGGTATTCAAAGAATTAAAATTATATTCAGTTGTAAAAAAAAACAAGAAATAAAATTTTCATGAGTTTTAATGTATAATCCAGTAAGCTATTATGAACTAGGCAATTAGGTCAGAGATCACCAGAAGTTGAATACATTTTATCTTTAATACTTCTTTAAAAATGAGTTATCTATCTACATGCACACAGAAATGTAACCATTAATCGGTAAGGCAGGGTCAAAGTTATTTTTGGACACACATTTATAGGCCTAGATAGAACGCGATCGTACAAAGACTTTATACACACCTCCTCCCCCCGGCCCCCAGGGAAACTCGGCACAAAAGAAGTATTAGCCTAAAAAAAAATTCTTCCATTATTTGGTTTTTTTTACATATTATTTTAATTAATTCATAATATAAACTTATATAATTGTTTATCAAATGTTTTTTTTTAATTATTCTTTCGTACGTTGCCTTTATCTCAAAACTCTTACAAATCAAATAAAAAATCGGTTTTCCCAAAACGCTGAAAACTATGTTTTATGTGGTTCTGAAAATAATGTGTTTTAATACGAACACCACATATGAACGGTTCATCCAAAACTGTGTATTACATGATTTCATGCTAGTAAGATTTTAAAAGCCAATAAATGTGGTTATTAAAATCGTGCGCAGAAGCACGGAATGTGGGAAGCCGGCGACTCACTATTATCTTGGTGTTGGGGAAGAGCGTCTTGACGGCCAGCGCGACACCCGCGATCAGCCCGCCGCCGCCCACCGGCACTACGACGGCGTCGATGTCGGCCACTTGCTCCACTATCTCCAGCCCCATCGTGCCTTGGCCGGCCATGATGTGCGGGTGGTCGTACCTGCCCGCACGCACATGCAGCAGTCCCCTCCGTCGTAACCATCTCGGCGGCAAACGAGTCCTCTCGTCTGCGAACGCATGCGAAATATTGCAGTAACAGCAGAATGCTTTACTATCGTTTACATCATGTACATTGCTATGTTCGTATTTATACCGGTACTGATCCAATATTATCATTCTCCTGTATATATATATATATATATATATATATATATATATATATATATATATTGCTCTAAAATCAGTATACTTTCCTTGACGAGATCCTTAAAAGTTAGGTTAGTTGCTTTCGTTTCTGAACTTAGTCACCTTGAAGGTAGGAGAAAATGTCTGATGTTTTCTTCCAATACATTTGGTTCGCAGTCATTATCATCCGCCAAGTTTGATTTTTTTTTGCTCATTATAATTACTATGTAGAAATATTTTGGAAAAAGGGACAATAAGTATAAAGTTGTATGTGTTACTCAGAAGTGGGAATACAGAAAAAGGTTTATAACAATGGCAGTGTTTAAAATAAAAAAAAATAAATAAAAATACTTGTGGGGCCACCACGTGGTTTTCAAGTCAAACTTCACTGATAGAGGGATTGTAAAATTCAAGGGTGCACAAATATTTTAAAAACCTATGTACAAACGTTCAGGTGAGTGTACAGTGTACACGTATGCGAGTGTAAAATAATGTGTTCAAGTATACGAATGATTTATGATCAAATATTAGAGTGAACAAGTAGGTGAGTAAGCAAGCATGCGAGTAAGTATGCAAGTACCCAAGTGCGCAAGTATATAATTTTGCAAGTATTCAAGAGCGTAAGTATTCAAGTGCGCAAATATACTAGTCCACAAGTATGCAAGTGTACTATAATGTAAACATGACATCGAGCAATACTGCTGCCATCTGTGTTTTTGGCAAGTAATTTCATAGCTAATAAAGTAAACATTGAGGTTCTAACTGTAGATTCACAATTGTAACAAACATGGCATCGAAAAACCTGCAAAAAGTCTTACAGTTTCTGATTCTCTACTTTATTCGCCCTGAGAGTTGCCTTCTTTTTCGCTAAGAGTTTTCGTTGTGCTCTGACGACGTCATTGCCTCGATTTAACCTGCCTGCTGTGAAGAGTTTTCACTTCACAAAAGTTTTAGTTATTGATACATTCCGGACGTTTTACAATACCGATTATTGTTTGTAGCGCTTTTTTGCCAACAAAATTTGCAACAAAACATGAGTTGCAATACCTTTATAGTGAACCACCTGTAGGGAATATCCTAAAACAAAAGTAATGACGTAAAATTGCCCAAAATTTAGAGTGAGAGCGAAACCGTAAGATGAAATAGTGTTTACCATCTGGGATAGTTACAATACAGTGGTGGGGAATCGCTGATCATAAATTTAATTGGTGGCACGGGCTGCTGAAGCAAGCATTTTTTGTTAAGGATCATATTTTAGGAAATGTAACCGTGCGTTGCAGGCGCGAACAGTAGCGCGCAAATTGTAATTTCACGCTCATCTGGGGGCCACTCCAGTGGCTGAGAGGACGCGCGATAGCAGAGCAGCGGTAACATGGAGCAGCTTGCTCGGCGCAAGCGCGGGTAAGCGGTCACAAACATGTCCTCAACCTCAACGATGTATGTTGTCACGCACTCTTGTGAACAGTAAATGTGGTACGCCATGTCAATGTTAGCTCGACGCCGACTCATTCTGAATCACATAAGGTTGGCTTTTAGGCTACTTTCAAACGAGGTGATTTGGTTGATTCAAATAAGTTTACTGGTTGACTCTCCACTAGTTGCTGCCACGTGATAAAGCTTTTTGGACTGGTTTCATGCCAGGCAACTTATATTTCCAACGAGGGGTCAGTACGGTGTTAGAACCCACGTAAGCAGATGCACTTCTTGTGCTTGCTCTCCCGCAAGAAAATAAGCAAAAAAAGGAAGAAAACTCAATATGAATTAAACAAATATGATGGTAATGCACTCTATCAGACAAGTACACACACAAAAGATGGCATCCTCCAGCAGATGAAAACAAGATGGCGGTAATGTCCTCTAGCAGGTGATATAAATGTTAACTATCGTTCCTGGTAGCGAGTACTGAACACAAAATGGCGGATATAAAATGTTTGTCAAGGTCAAAGTCAAAGCAAGGTCAAATTTAAAATTCAAGTTCAAAATTCAAGGTCAAGGTCAAAGTTCAAGGTCAAGGCCAAAGTTCAATCCCAACAGTCGACGTCAAAGCTATGGTGAACAGAAAATTACACTAACATGGCATCAGCATACTCTAGCACACGAAAACAAGATGGAGGCATCCAGCGGACGAAGACAAGATGGTGGACATGACATCATAACAGTTGAAGATATATACCTTAGTATTGGTGGTGGGAGGTCAGTCTGTAGGTGGCTTCCGTGGAGGAAGAATCTGTAATTTTTTTGCTCTTACCGGTTTCGAACCAGGGATAGGAATCGATTTAATCATTCAGTATATTAATAAGTTATTTTTTGCTAAATTTTGAACTTTTTTCATTAAAATCGGATAAAAAATATAGATTAACAATATGGCGTCCGTAACGATAATTGATACAGTGGTGTCATAATTCAAAATGTCGGGTGTGATGTAAGAGGTTTTTAATACTTTTTGTTAAGAATTTTTTAAATATATTAATAAATTACTGGTTTACACTTGCCGGAAATTGAACCGAGGACCTAAATCGTTTAAATAACTAAACATTTGTAGTAGGCAATTTTTTAAATATTTTTTGGAATTTTTTTGAATTTCTAGCATTGAAATTACGGATTTTCAAGATGGCTGCCGTAAAGAAACATGCAACATTAATAGAATCCAATATGGCGGTCGTAACGAAAAGTGTAGATAACGATGACATCGTACTCAAACAAGATGGCGGGCGTAACGAAACATGCAACATTTATATAGTCCAATATGGCGACCATGACGATATGTGCAACAGTGGTTTTAAAGTAATATTTTATTAAATTTTTATTATATAATATGATTGATTAAGTTATTTAGTGATTTTTAAAAATTTTCTGATTTTCAAACATAAAAATTACGGATTTTCAAGATGGCGTATATGACGTCATACTAGATGACGATATTTATCTTCACATAAGGGTTGGGAGGTCAGTATGCTGTTGGCTTTCTTGGAGGAAGGATGAGTCGCCATTTTTATTTTTTTGCCCTCACCGGGTTCGAACCGAGAACTCCGAGCTAAATGTCGTAAATGTATGTTTATAAAATATTTTTATTAAAATTTTATTAATTGAATTATTTTACGAATTTTTAATTATTTTAATTAAAACCGGTTAATAAATAAAGATTTTAATGATGGCAGCCAAACGTAAATTGCAATGGTGTCTTCATAATCCTAGATGACGTCAGAGGTTTATCGGAGGCTGTAGACATGGATGCTTAAGCCTCTTTTAGGTATTTGTGTTCTTTCTAAGGCAAAAGACTTTTGAGATTTTCGAAATCCTAATTTTTGAATTTTTGAGGATGAAAACGAGAAATTTTTCCTCAAAACGGGAATTTTTAAGTCATTTTGAGTCATATTTGAGGAATTTTTAGGAATTTTTAGTCAAAAATTGTTGCCGTAACGTCACAATATAAGATGGCGGTCGGCTCCACGCTCCACCGCCTTGCGCCTGTGCCAGTATGCCCTATTCTATACTACTGTTGTATATTATGTCATGCTGTTATTATTACCAAGTAACCGAAATTGTACAAGTGACAAATAAGAGACTTCCAACTGAAACCAAACACAACTTACCCGTTGATGTAGGTGAGCCCGCGCTCGGCAGACAGCTTGAGGGCCAGCCTCTTGGCCTCGCCCATGTCGTTGCCTTGCACGACGACGGTGGCGCCGTACTGCCGGCACGCCTGGATCTTCATGATGGGCGCGACGATGGGCATGACGACGGTGACCGGGATGCCCAGGTCGTGGCCGTGGTAGCAGAGCGCGAGCGCGTGGTTGCCCAGTGACGCCGAGATCACCCCGTGCGCGCGCTTGCCCTCCGCCAGCATGAGCAGCGCGTAGCGCGCGCCCCGCTCCTTGAAGCTGGCAACACCGCACATCATGCTCCCTGCTTTCAACGCATTCTAGCGGACGTTTCGAGGCAAAAATACTAGAGTTAGCAGCACCATCGGACAAAAATAGAACCGCCTTTCTAATTTTCTCAAAGACATTTTAAGTTGCGATTATTTCTTGTTATGACCATCAATGTGTACAAAATGTATTCCAGGACAGTTTCAGTACCATAAAATTTCATTTGGCACACCATTACATGTGGTACAAGCCCCGATGATCACTAAAATGACTATATACAAGTTAATGACGCCAGACGCGTGACCGCCATCTTGACGAAATCAACGAAAAAGTGAGCTCTGAAAATGCACGGAATTTGGGCAACAGATTGGCAACGGGTAGGATACAAAAATCCGTTCCCTTAAAATAAGGGACTGGCCGTGTCCTGTCGTGTACTAGGAATATGGTTAGGGAACAGGTGTAGCATATTCAACACCCAAACCCTTAATTTTGTATCTTGGAATACCAGCCGAAAAATTAAATTTATACGAATTTTATGTAATACACATTTTATGCTGTTAGAAGCCTTAGGATAGGTTCACAATATAAAACGTGACAGTAACAGTAACAGTAAGTGGTTTGCACAAGATGGAACGGTCTTGTTTTCGAACCTACTGATTCACAACCGCGCACAGGACGGTTGTGTGCATAGGGGGGAAATGAATATATTTTATTTCTGCAATGGACGCATGCGCAACAGCCAATGAGAGGAGAGTAAGGCGTCATTTTGGCTGAAACTGAGAACTTTTTATTTTTATAAATCGAATTGTGGCAATAAATTGTAATTTCGTTTTTAAAAATAAATTATTGCAATTACTAAGTATAAGTCAAGTAGTAGTATATAATAGTTCCTCCGGCGCCTGGCTTCTGGCTGTGGAGCCGGGAGCCGGTCCGCCATATTGGAGTTGTGACGTCACGGCGGCAAAAATTCCTCAAAATTCCTCAAAAATGACTCAAAATGACTCAAAAATTCCCGTTTTAAGAAAAAATTTCCCGTTTTATTCCTTAAAAATCCCAACGACTAGAAATGTCCATATGTAGGCTTAAGGCCAAATTACCTGCCCGCAAGTCTGGTATATGCCCGGCCACAATGTTCTAGGCGCGACTGTACTCTCCCTAATGCCGTCCTCTTCCACCCCTCCCCTCTCCATGGCAACAAACACAACCATCATCCGCTCACACACTTCCTCCAGGACTACCTGCAGAGTTTCTAGGAACTGAGGGACAACCGAAACGCCAAAGCGAAGAAGACAGAGAAAATATGGCACGCGATCACTTCCTTGACAAGGAGTCCCTTAGCTCCATTGGCGTTTCCTTTGAAAATCTCAGCTGAAACACAGCATCGCGCAGGGCAGCCCCATCACCTCTGTATGAAATTCGAATGAACAACACTAAATATACATGCATTTTCAAATATAGAATAACAGTTAACTAGCATGAAAAACCCTGTTCGGATTAGCGAAAATTCGGATTAGGCGGAATTTTCTTATATAATGCCATTTATGGTCTTGATGAGGCGTGGGCTATTTAACATCTGATGTGTCAAATATTAAAGATCAGACACAAAACACACCTTTATTATTTAGCGTATTTAGCATAATATAAATACGTAAATATTTAAGTACTATGTACGTAATCATTTTTTTTTCTTTTTAGTTGAAGGAGAAATAGATAAATCATAATTTTCTTATGTAGGTACATATTAATAAACGTATGACATTACTTGAAAAAGAACTTGTTTTTCTTTGCTTTTCAAGGTTCATAATTGTTATAAAAACATTTCTTTTTTCGTCCTAGCCCTGTTCGGATTAGGCGGATTTTCGGATTAGCGAGGTTCGGATTAGCGGGACTCTACTGTATATTTATTAGAAATTTAAATGGCACGTACCTGAAGTACCAAGATTCCAACACTTACAAAAATGTTTTGCAGATTCAGATTTAAAAAAATTAAATAATTTAAATCTTTACTACTTCCAGTGCTAAAATCCCAAAACGAAACAATTGCCGTCATAGTCGTACTAAGACAGATCAAGCATACTTTATGAAACCTCTGTAATAATCATCTCGTACATGTTGTATCTAATATGAAGAAAATTCCTTATATAAATTGAAGAGAAAACACATTTCCGCTACTGAAAACACTTCAACTTATAACGTAATTCATTAATGCAATATATTTAATTGTGAAAACAAACAAAACTAGTGTTAATTAAAATTAACTATATGCCAAAATATATGTATGGAATGTTTATGGCAGCAGATGAAAAAATACACACAAATTCTTGCAATAGTTCGAAACACTTCTAACAAATAATTTTATATAACAAAAAACTCCATGATTTTAGGATAAAGCAGTCGCCTTTTATTATTACTATTATTTAACTTTTGTAAAGTACTAGGCCTCATATAGCATATTAGTTTATCAAACCCTTATGTTCAGTTATTTATAGAAAAAACTAATCATTTTTTAATTTTGATTTACTTGCCATCTGTTTCTTTTCTTGTGCTTCTAAAATACATTTAGGGTCTCTGCATTTAATTTTCCTCTTTATGCGGCTATCTATTATTTCAGGTATCATCTTGTCAAGCCAAAATTGTTCATCTTTAAAAATTCTTTGACCATAGAAGTTATTGCTGCTGTAGGCAATGAAATCGCAATACTTTTTGTTTGAAATGTTAAGCTGTCCCTGAATTTGGTAATGAAAACTGTGAGTTTTCTTGAGATGCCGACTACCGTCTTGTTCTTCTAAACAATTCAAGTGCTTTCCTTTAAGTACATCTAAAAATTTATTTTCACCAATAGAAGGAAAACACTTAACCTCTACAATGCCATCACTGCCTACTAGAGCGTCTGGAGAAGCACCGAGGTAGGGCACTGTCTGAGACACAAATATTCCACACTTTTCTGTAGTCACACCAGTGATCTCTTCATATTTGCGCAGTGCGGTTTTTTCATGTAGCCTTCCAAATTTAACCGCCTCAGTATGAAGTTCTTTCTTGAAGAGAATGTTCTTCACAAGATTGTGGCAAGAAGTATGATGTAATCTTCGAATTACTAATCCAAAACTGGATGCTGTAAGACGATTCAGACGTGTTGTTCTCCAAAGTGCGTTGTCGTGCTGGCCTTGCGTATTCCTTTCTAAAGCGAACAGCTTATGAGTACAGACATCGTCGACATCGTCACGTAATTTATTTAGTAATTCTCCCGCCTTCTTCTGCATTTCAACTTAAGGTATGTCTGGCTCTAAGCTTTCTGCTCCGTAATCGTTATCTAAAGCAATTGTATCTTTCTTCTTCTTTTTAGGCCATTTGGACTTAATGAACTTGTTGTTCAGACATTTTCTAATTTTTTCACTCCTAGAACACAATATTTTCAAAGTTTTTCCTGGACTTCTTCCGCACATTTTTTTCCCACGCAATGGTGTGCCACGATGGACCTGATGAATGAGAGATTCCTGCTCCAATCACAACTGCAAGGGGTTGAAAAACAAGGGTTGGCGGACAAAAAAATCATAACTCTTCGTAGGTATAACATCGAATTCGTATAAATTATGTATTTTTCTAATAATTTGTATCTAAAACTTTTGTCTGAAACAAGTTTTGATTAGACGAACCATTATGGAAGGGGTTGAAAAAATAAGGGTTAAAATTTAAACAAAAATTCATAACTCCCTCAATAGAGACAATATTCAATCCTTTCAAATTGTTCGTAAATCTTATAATTTTTGTCTAAAACATTTGTCTGAAACAATTTTTGATAAGATGAACTATTGTTGCAGGGACTTGAACAAATAAAGGGGTCGAATTAAAAAAAAATCATAATTAATGTACCATGAACTCTGTTAAATCCTCTCTGTTTTAGTGTGAAACCGTAAATTATTATGTACATGTTTCGTCTAAAATAATTTTTTATATGACCAACCGCAACTGCAAGGGGTTGAAAAAACAAGGGTTGGCGAACAAAAAAAAATCACAACTTCCTTCGAAGTCATAACATCGAATTCGTAAATACTGTATAATAATTTTATAATTTTTACCTAAAACTTTTGTCTGAAACAATTTTCGATCGGACGAACCATTGCTGCAAGCGGTTGAAAATAAGGGGTAGAATTTTAAAAAATTCATAACTCTCTCAGTAGATACACTATTACATCCATTCAATGAGTTTATAGAAGTTAAAAAAATATTTACAGAAGTAATAGTTACTTTGAAATCTACCTATGCCTGTAGGCTGTGCCAAAAGGGATTTTTTGTTCTTCAACCCCTGTTTTTTTCATCCTTTGCAGCTATAGTTAACTGTATAAAATATTAGTTTAGACCAAACAAAAAAAAATCGTATTTTCACTACAATTTATTAGACGCTCTAGCGGATGTGATATTCGTGATATTCATCATATTATGGGAGTTATTGCGGTTTTTCTGTTTTTCGGAAACTCTTCCCCATTTATACCCATTGGGTCGGATTTTACCCATTAACTATATTTTATGTATCATTTTGGAAGTTATTTGTAAAAAATTGTGGCTGTTATCGTGTCCATAAAAATTTGATGTGTGTGTGTGTGTGTGTGTGTGTGTGTGTGTGTATATATATATATATATATATATATATATATATATATATATTTGAGTTGACTATGGTTTTGGGGTCTGTGGACCATAAAACGAAAAACTATGTAAAATTTTCCGGTAGTCGCACCGTGAGAACGGCTACAATAGGTAGCCTTTATTCGAAATCTACCTAATCATGGCAGGCGGGTAATATCAATGATACAATGTCATACTAAGTAATATGGACAAATGTTAAATAATGACTTAAAAAATATATTTGAAATAATATTATACAATTTAAGGCAATCTTATACATGTTTGTTTATTTTGAGAAAATAATTTATTATGTTGTGAAACTTTGTGCGTTGAGTTTTTTGGAGACTCGTTCTAAAAAGCACTTGGCAATAAGGCTTGACACTATGAATGTATTCAGAGTAGGAACTTGATGCTATAGTATTTCTATACTTCTAAATGCAGTCCTAATTATAGGATTTATAATTTTACTCACGCTGTGATTGAGAGAAAAAAAAATTAATTAAGTTAAATGTACTGCTCAAAAGCTATAAAAACAGTATAGAAAATATACCGCGATATGTACTAACATAAATAGCCAGATTGTTTAAGCATAACTGAAATCAAGATTCACCTGACCTTTACATTATCTAGCTGTAATACTTGGGTTTATAAGCTGCTTTGCTAATGGGAACAGCTAAAGTAACTTAAATTTATATCCACAAAGATCTAATCTGGCCGTTGTTCAAACCGGCAACCTCTTGCACCATTAGCTGGCAATCTACTGAGTACGCAATGATAGCTAGTTTCAGTACATATGTTTAAAAAATTGCGTTTATTAAATGTAAAACTGAACATACATAACTACCACAAAAAAACAAACTAAAATACCAATTAAAAATTAGAATTGAACACTTTTTAAAATCCGTATAGGAAAATAGGTTTGAAGCAACATATTGCAATACTCAATTTGCAAAAATATGCGCTTAATTTTACATTTTCAAAAAAATTCGCAATGGCGCTGACATTAACTTTAATATATTTCAAATTCTAAATTTCGACACAACTCAATTCAATAGAAATGTATTTATTACTTCAAATATGTAACTATGTTGTTCATGTTAAAGTAATTGTTATTCTATTCCGATTAAACTCAGATTATATATATATTATATATATATATATATATGTGTGTGTGTGTGTATTTGCTTGCCCCTCTTCCTCATTATCAATGTTACTTGCTTTTCTTCTTTTCCTCCATATCTCGTTCGCAGCTTTCGCGTGTTTATTTCGTTTCCGTGGACGAGAAGCCCGAGGTTTGCCCGGAATTTGTTTGCCCATCAATATTAGCATTTAAAAAAAAACTCGATGAGCAAGTTTAATACATAAAGCTAAAATAGTATTTATTTCCACAAAGTTCACTTCACTTTACGTCTTCCAGTTGATGCTCACTCTGCCAGTTGAATCTTGGAAAGTGTCTTTGTTTGTGTGACTAATCTTCAAGGTCAAAGACCAGCCTACTGCTGCCCGAGGGGGGCAGACAGTTCCGCGCGCCACGGGTGTCAGCGGGTGGCCGGGTGCGTGCAACACAGGCTCAACTACTGTACAGTCCAAGAGAAGAGTGTTGAAGACAACTGACTTATAACAAATTCAGTGTTGCAAAACGGGATGTTTTTTGGGAGCTGCAAATTACTAAGAAATTCGAAACAGATTTTATTTCACAGATTAAGATTCAAACTATCGATTAACAAAAACTGAAAATTTTCCGATGAGAGATAAATGGTGATTTTTACCCAAATATTTGCGCTTATTTAAGCATCACTTAAGATTACAACACACATTCGGCAACTTGATTTATCGCTTTCATAATATGTTATTTTGTTGTGCAGATGGTACGGATCACATCAAATACAATTTAGTAGGGAAAAATGGATAGTCAATTAAAAAAACGGTACACAAAAACCCTAAATTATCAACTTAGAAGTGAAATATATTAAAAATTATGGTTCTTAAACAAAAAACGACTACAGATTTAAAGTATCCATGCACAACTCTTTTACATAGAAAAATAAAAAAATCTGTGAAATATGGCCTTAAGCATCCTTAACTCAAGCCTACGATAAGCCTCTGACATCATCATGGATGATGATGTCACTGCTGCAATTACCGTTATGCCCGCCATCTTTAAATTTATTATCCGATTTTAATGAAAAAAAATTTAAAAATTCAATTAATAAAATATTAATAATTTTTTTATAAAAAAATATACTTTTACGACACGGAGCTCGGAGTCCTCGGTTCGACCCCGGTGAGGGCAAAAAAATAAAAATGACGACCGATCCTTCCCCCGCGGTGGCTGCCGGCATACTGTGCCGAATCAGTGCTACTTTAGGCACGATTTTTTTTATTTTCTTAGTTTTACAAAATTTTAAATTTTTTTATAACTTCAATTTTCCTCCTTCACCCGCTGCTTTCGCCCCCATCCAAACTTGTTCGGTCGAGTGTACCGGCAGGTTAGCTTGTTGAGCAGTATAGTGCTCTCACCGCCGTTTCCCACCAAATTTGCTGGGTCTAGCCGACTACAGGGCTATTATCAGCAACGGTATCCACTGGCCGTCGCGTTTCGTCACGAGTTTAGCGCTACGCGTGACGAAAGTAGCCGCCCTAAGCTTCCCATGGTCACCCCCACCCCTTCTCGGAGGTGTGCTGAAGTTTGCGGTCTCTAACACGTTTTGGTGTCCTTTTTTCAAGCTCCGCCGCACGTCCCGACGCCTGGCCGGCGAAGTCTCCCAGGGCAGGTCATTCACCGGACATACCCCCCACCCCTCCCTGGTCCACAGCGGTCATCGGCCAGCCGCGCCAGTGACCAATCTCAAGGCCAAAATCCCCCCCCCCCACTTGCAAAATGGCGGCCACCAAGTGCCGCGATGGTCTCTGCGAGACTCCGATCTGCATGCCCACGCCATCTAGCGGCGAAAGGACGAACCAGCTATCCCCTATCCCCACCAGGAGAAACAGTCGACCTCACACTTAGTCGATAGGTCGCCAGAGCCCTTTTTTTTCTTTCGGAGCCCTTCGGAGCACTTCGGGTTTCCCGATCCCCTCCTCCAGAGGAACAGACGACCGAACTAAAGTTTAAGTTAGCGTCCCGGCGCCATTTTCAGGGATTTTGAGGGCAGCTCTCGTCCAGCGCGCATCTTTGCAACAAGTCGCAGTAACGACCAGCAGCTATCGTGATCCGCTTTCGGCAATAATGTAGTTGCTTCTGAGCCAGGCCATGTCGCCTAGATTTTTTTTTAGTTTTTCTTAGTAGCTGCCCAAATAGTCAAGTTTAACTTTAGTTTTCTTTGGTTTTCGCCATAACTATTTCTTCTATGGCTACCGCGAGCTCCCGTGCCGCGCATCCCCGGATCACCCCCAGGGACAGCCACTATCTACTTCACCCTGCCAGCTAAGGTAAGCTGCACTTCGCCCCACACAAACCTGTTAGGTTGCCTTTTTTTTGGGCTTAACTTCGCCCGTCATAAACTGCCTGCTAACCAAGCTAATCCAGGTGGATTATTGGTTACAGGCAGGGTTCCAGAATCCCAGAGGGTTCCAGAATCCCAGAGTACTTCAAGGACCCCAGACCAGTTCAAGATGGCGGCCCAGTTCCGGCGCCACATTTTGCACCTCAACATGTAACTCGTGAGCCTCTATAACGGAGTCTCCCTCCATCTTTCGGCACCCCTCAAAAAGAAGTGAAGAACAGTTTATAACTCCGCCAGTTTTAGGACGTTTTCCATATTATTATAAAATATTGTATTTTAAACACATATATTTGTTTTATGAGCCTGCGAGCTCAATGTTCCTAAACAGTTGAACTTAGCATAGTATGAAATTGTGTTCCCCCCCCCCGGCCCCTCTTTCTCCTTTTTTTATTCGTTAGTTACTCAATGTAATGTATCAAAAATAAGAATCTGACATTGTTAGCAGTTTTGTTTGTAATGGCTGTAATGCCGCAAGATATTTTCTAATGTAAGAAACCTATCAATGAAAAGATACTAAACTACTAATCAACAGTAAAAGCCTCTAATGAAACCAAACCATACGAGTGTTTTCATTTGCTGCTACTTGAAACCACAATCCACGTAACCTTTCCTACTGTCAGGGAGGTTAATTTTAAATTGTGTTTGTAAGTGGGGCTGTGCCCCTCTGGCAAGTTCTTTTAGATAATTAGCCTGACGCTTCCACCGGACATTTATTATCAATAATTATGGTTTTGTTTTGAGCACAGCACCACGGTTACAATACTGACTCCCACCACTTTTTTTTTCAAAGCATATATATCGTCACCTAGTATGACATCATGTCCGCCATCTTGTCTCCGATGCTGGAAGCCATCATCATTGTATCGTCGGCGAGAGTGCGCTGATGACATGTTAGTTAATTCTTACCCGCTAGAGTGCAGTAATAATTTATTATTATTGCTGTGACACCCGCCATCTTGAAATTTGGCCGCCATCCTGAAAATCCGTAATTATTTAGCTAGAAATTCGGGAAAAGTTCCAAAATTCATTAAATAAATCACTCATTAATTTACATATTGATTCGATCGATTCCCGTCCTCGGTTCGATACCCGATCGAAGCAATAATGTTTAATTTTATGTAAAAATAATAATTTCAATAAACCATGTTCAACATTCGTAAAGAGACTCTAAATCCTCTACAACCATCATCCTATCAGACATCAAGACCACCATATTGGAAATGCATAATTTTAATGCTAGAGATTCGGGAAAAAGTTCAAAATTCATTAAATAAATTTGTAATCTATATACTGATTGATTTGATCGACTTAGGTCCTTGGTTCGATCCCTGGACGATACAAAACAACTTTAATATTTTTAAAAAGTACCACTAAAGTGGGAGGTTTGCGAAAATAAAAAAAACTGCAAGTTATTTTTAAAAAACTTTTATTACATAAGTACTGCACTAATACAAGTACAAAAAAATACACAGTCAAAGTACTAAAGTTTTGTGGATTCCTTGATTCAAACAGTCTTCTTAATGGATGAAGTAAGTCTTTTACATGTTCGTAAATGTCTATTCAGTTTATCAGGTCGACATTATGTACACCTCAATTTTCACACAAAGACGAATTATCGACTTCATTAAAAGGACAGTGATATATTTCGTGTCGTTGTGCACTTTGAATATTTGCCAATGTTTTGTTACAAAATATACAGCTTGATTCCGATGAATTACAGCCAGTCTATCACAATTCCTGAGGTGCAGTTTTAATCTTCCATATTGTACAAACTCGCTTAAACATCTGTTGCACTGATATTTAATGCGTTCAGAGTTATTACTACAATTGTGTATTACATAATCCCGTAATTTCAAGTTTTTGATCTTCTCACAGTACGTGCAGTCGGGTGATGGAACACCGCTGGATGCTCCTTCCTTCATTAATGACACTGGAATTGTTGACAACCATTGTAACACTGCTGACATGTTAACTTCTGAAGCCGTTGAGGTCTGCTCTGCAGAAGATGTTGCGCGCGTCGAAATCTGCTGCTGTGCTGAGAGAGCAGGTGTAGCTGTAGACATCGTTGTCATCGTGCTCTGCACTGATGATGGTAGACGTTCGATCCAGGTTGGTGTAGATAGTGGTAATTATGCCATCGAGTTCTCAAGAATAGCTAGATACTGGTCTTTTATGTTATACAAGTCTAACTATCCGATCCGTTCATCACCGCTGTCAGAGACGGACTGAAGTTCATATCACCAGGGTCTCACTTATATATTCTCATCAGCTGGTACAACAAATGAGTCAAAACAATAACCATGTTCATTATACTCGCACTTAACTTTCTTGGAGCATTTTTTATAATGAAGATGTAAGCTATCAAGACGTGAAATTAGTTTATTGCACTTATTGCACTGAAATTGTATTATTTTAACATTATTAGAACAACTGCTTCTGTCATGTCTGCGAGCATTTGAGGTGATAGTAAATGTTGCGTCACAGTATTTGCACTGACACAATGTACGCTCTTCATTAGTGGAAGTATCCATTGCTGATGATGAAACTTCGGATGATGGTGGTATCACATCTGTTGAAATCTCCTCCAATGTTGACGTCGTCGTTGCCAACGGGATTTGCACCTTCTCCGTCGTAGCTGTCGTCAAGGTTCCCGTAGACGATAGTACAACCTCCGAGTTCGACGTTTAAGTCGGTAAAGATGCCATCGAGTTCGCAAGAACAGGTAATTATGCAATTTATGCACCAGATTAAACAAACTAGGTGATCCTTACACCGCCGACGTCAGTAACAAACTGAGCGTCCTGCTGTCTAGGACTCGCTTATATACATGCACCGTATGGAATAATACGCTAGTCAAATTAAGAACCATTTACAATAATACTAGAGTAGTAGTATATAATAGGGGCTCCGAGATCAGGGACCAGGGTCCGGTGCCATTGCCGGTGTCTGCAATCTTGTATTGTGACGTCACGGCGGCCATCTTGGACGAGCGTAACGGGACACAGCGTAAGGGGACATAATGTAACGGGACAAGTATATCACGGCGGCCATCTTGGATCCGCCATTTTGGATGACATCATTGTGTTCTAGAAAATTCCGGCATTGTGTTGTCCGCCATATTGGATGATGTCGTCACCGTTGCAATTATCGTTATGGTCGCCATCTTTAAATTTGGACGCCATTTTGAAAATCTTTTATTATTATCATCTGATTTTAATGAAAAAAAATTCCAAAATTCATCAAAAAATTAACTTAATAGAATTCTGATTGATTATATCGATTCCCGTCCTCGGTTCGAACCCGGTGAGGGCAAAAAAATAAAAATGACGACCGATCCTTCCCTCGTGGTGGGTGCTGGCAGAAAGACTCCCACCACTTTTTTTCAAAGCATATATATCTTCACCTAGCATGACGGCACGTCCGCTATCTTGACATTTGGACGCCATCTTGAAAATCCGTAATTATTTAGCTAGAAATTCGGGAAAAATTCCAAAATTCATCAAAAAATTAACTTATTCGAATTCTGTTTAATTAGATTGATTTACATCCTTGGTTCGATTCCCGGCGAGAGTAAAAAATAAAAAAACAACAGATCCTCCACAGAAGCCACCTACAGACTGATCTACCAAGGTACATACATCGTCAGCTGATATGACATCATGTCCGCCATCTTGGCTTCATCCACTGGAGACTATCATCTTGTTTTCGTCTGCTAGAGTGTGCAGGCGACTTGTTAGTATAATTTTCTGGTCACCATACCCTTGTCCTTAACTGTAGGCATTGAAATTTTACCTTGACCTTGAAATTTGACCTTGACCTTGAAATTTGACATTGACCTTGAAATTTGAACTGACCTTGAAATTTGACCTTGGTCTTGAATTTTGACCTTGGCCTTGAAATTTGACCTTGACCTTGAAATTTGACTTTGTTCCTTGAAATTTGACTTTGTCCTTGTCGACCATCATGGATCCGACTTTTTATGTTCAGTACATGCTACCAGGAGCTACCACCTGCTGGAGTATGCCATATTGTGTGTGTATTAGTATTATAGAGTACATTTACATCTGGATAATTTTATTCTAACCCGCTACAGTGCAGTAATCATTTATTACGGAGGTGCCCCCCGCCATCTTGAAATTCGGCTGCCATTTTGAAATCGTGTAATTATTTAGCTAGAAATTCGGGAAAAAATCTAAAATTCATTAAATAAATCACTCATTAACTTACATATCGATTCGATCCGCTCCAGTCCTTGGTTCGATCCTCGATCGATGCAATAATGTTAAATTTTATGAAAAAAAAAAATATTCAAATAAACCATGTTCAACATTCTTAAAGAGACTTTAAATTCTCTTCTACAATCATCCTATCAGATATCTAGACCACCATATTGGAAATTCGGAATTGTAATGTAGAGATTTGGGAAAAAGTTCAAAATTCATTAAATAATTTTGTAATCTATATACCGATTGATTAGATCGACTAAGATCCTTAGTTCGATCCCTGACCAAAACAAAACAACTTTAAAATTTAAAAAAGTACCAGAAATGGGTAAGGTTCAGGAAATAAAACACCACAAAGTCTTTCACAAACATAATATTTATTACACAATTTCTATCCTACTACAGAATCACTTGCGAAAGCCAGCAATCTTATAAACATTTAGCCCTGCATAGACGTGCAACGACTACTTCTTAGCTCCAACAGCTCCAAATGCTACAAAAGGCTCCAATTGCTAGAACAGCCTCCAAATGCTCCAAAAGGCTCCAAATGCTTCAAAAGGCTCCAAATGCTCCAACAGCTCCAAAAAGGCTCCAAATGCGCCAACAGCCTCCAAATGCTTAACACAACTCAAAATGCTTTAACAGCCTCCAAATGCTCCAACAGCTCCAAATGGCTCCAAATGCTCCAAACGGCCTCCAAATGGCTCCAACAGCTCCAAATGGCTCCAAATGCTCCAAACGGCCTCCAAATGCTTGACAGCTACAAATGTCTCCAGCAGCTCCAAATGCTCCAAATGACTCCAACAGCTCCAAATGCTACAAAAGGCTCCAATTGCTACAACAGCCTCCAAATGCTCCAAAAGGCTCCAAATGCTTCAAAAGGCTCCAAATGCTCCAACAGCTCCAAAAAGGCTCCAAATGCCTCAACAGCCTCCAAATGCTTAACACAACTGCAAATGCTTCAACAGCCTCCAAATGCTCCAACAGCCTCCAAATGCTCCAAAAGGCTCCAAATGCTACAACAGCCTCCGAATGCTCCAAAGGCTCCAAATGCTCCAAATGGCTCCAACAGCTCCAAAAGGCTCCAAATGCTACAAAAGGCTCCAATTGCTCCAAAAGCTCCATCTTAAATTGGTTCCAACTGATTCGAATTACTTTTCTTATCGAACTTAGCATGATTACTAACATGTCTTTATTAGTATACATTTTGACTGACAGTGGTAACGTATTTTGCACCTTTAAGTTATAAGTTTTATTTAGAAATCAGATTTCGATAAATGGTAGATACCATTTGGAAAGAAAATATATTAATTTATCTTCAAGTTTATACACATACATTTAATATAAGCCATTATTTTATGTAGCCAGCTTCCTTCAGTTCTTTGAGTATGAAGGATATTTCTTTAATGTTCGAATAGTTTCCTGCACAAAGCGATCCATGTAGTAGTCGTAGCCTGTCAACCAATATGTTAGGATCTTCCCATGAGGTATAATCAATCTCTTCTGCTGCGTTCATCATCCTTGCATGTTTTTTTAATAAAAATTATTATCTCTGGTGTCTATCGTTTTAACACCAACCACAAGGTCACTTTCGTCATCGTGCCAGTGATTATCACAAACTTGATCAGGATAAATTATTTTATTACGTCGTTTCCATCGTTTTGGTCTCAGACCGCCAGCACAGTCTTCGATCTTGCCTGCTTTAGGTGCTTCAGTACAGTACTCAATCATTTCAGCCTCAGATGTGTCACCACAATCATCAATCATGCCAGCTTCAGATGATTCATCAAAGTCTTCGACCTTGTAAGCTTCAGGTGGTTCTCCATCTTTCACATTTTCATGGAGACGACTAGATATTGGAGTAAATATATTTTCATTTCTAATGTGGTTACAACTTCCTTCGTTTGTTTTAAATTTTAAATCTGGCTTGTACTAGAACTTTAACTTTGCACGTCAATGATGAGTTCACAAGCTAGTAGAATTTAATTTTGTATTTTTTTGTTTTTATTTTAAATTTTTTATTAAATTTTTTTCTGTAATTTTATGATATCAAAGAAAACTTTTGTTGGTTTTCACCGTGTGCTCCCGATTATTCTTGTCAATATTATGGTGGTTTTCTCCGTGTACTCCTGATTATTCTTGTCAATATTATGGTGGTTTTCTCCGCGCGCTCCTTATTATTCTTGACAATATTTTTTATGGTTTTCTCTTAGTGCTTCTGATTATTCCTTACTAGACATCTGATGGTGTTCTCCGAGTGCTTCTGGTTACAGATGAGAAGTTGATCTGTGCATGAAGGATTTTATCAGGTGGAAACAAAAAAAAATCATTACTCGGTCAAATAATATATCATGAGACTTCTGTGAAGCTTTAACGTACAAGAGGAAATTCCTTCTCCTTGGTGTCTAGCGAAGCCATCCTTCTTTTGCGATCGTTAGTGAGCATCCCGCATCCCGCATTAAAGAACTAAATATTATTTACCTGCAAGTAACATGTGGCGACATCTGTTGTTGAAAAGCAGAACTACTTGCAACAAGTACCTTTGAATGAGATAAATTAATTCTCGCTGATGAAATAATTAAAAAAATCTATTTAAGTAATATATCTAATTTAAAACTCTTAGATTGCGTCTGGCATTAGTCTTAGTAACTAATATGAATCCTGATTCGGGATTAGTTGCTGTATCAAAACGACATCACTGTAGATACTGTAGCAAGGTGTTTACCTTGAGAAAAAATGCTAAACGACATGAGAGAAGCGAGTGTAATTTGGGTCCTTGTCAAAAACCATTTCATTGCAGTCAGTGTCAGAAATCCTTTGGTAGAAGATATTACTTGGATAGACATTACAATACCTGTACAATTAAGATGAATAAAGATAACGAAGTCTGGGCTACAACATCGTGGAAGAGGACCGAAGGCGAAAAAGATAATGCTAAAATTACTGATCTAGATCAAGATAATAATTTAAAATTTAAAACAAACGAAGGAAGTTGTAACCACATTAGAAATGAAAATATATTTACTCCAATATCTAGTCGTCTCCATGAAAATGTGAAAGATGGAGAACCACCTGAAGCTTACAAGGTCGAAGACTTTGATGAATCATCTGAAGCTGGCATGATTGATGATTGTGGTGACACATCTGAGGCTGACATGATTGAGTACTGTACTGAAGCACCTAAAGCAGGCAAGATCGAAGACTGTGCTGGCGGTCTGAGACCAAAACGATGGAAACGACGTAATAAAATAATTTATCCTGATCAAGTTTGTGATAATCACTGGCACGATGACGAAAGTGACCTTGTGGTTGGTGTTAAAACGATAGACACCAGAGATAATAATTTTTATTAAAAAAACATGCAAGGACGATGAACGCAGCAGAAGAGATTGATTATACCTCATGGGAAGATCCTAACATATTGGTTGACAGGCTACGACTACTACATGGATCGCTTTGTGCAGGAAACTATTCGAACATAAAAGAAATATCCTTCATACTCAAAGAACTGAAGGAAGCTGGCTACATAAAATAATGGCTTATATTAAATGTATGTGTATAAACTTGAAGATAAATTAATATATTTTCTTTCCAAATGGTATCTACCATTTATCGAAATCTGATTTCTAAATAAAACTTATAACTTAAAGGTGCAAAATACGTTACCACTGTCAGTCAAAATGTATACTAATAAAGACATGTTAGTAATCATGCTAAGTTCGATAAGAAAAGTAATTCGAATCAGTTGGAACCAATTTCAGATGGAGCTGTTGGAGCAATTGGAGCCTTTTGAAGCATTAGGAGCCTTTTGGAGCTGTTGGAGCCATTTGGAGCATTTGGAGCCTTTGGAGCATTTGGAGGCTGTTGTAGCATTTGGAGCCTTTTGGAGCATTTGGAGGCTGTTGGAGCATTTGGAGGCTGTTGAAGCATTTGGAGTTGTGTTAAGCATTTGTAGGCTGTTGGGGCATTTGGAGTCTTTTTGGAGCTGTTGGAGCATTTGGAGCCTTTTGAAGCATTTGAAGCCTTTTGGAGCATTTGGAGGCTGTTGTAGCAATTAGAGCCTTTTGTAACATTTGGAGCTGTTGGAGTCATTTGGAGAATTTGGAGCTGTTGGAGTCATTTGGAGCATTTGGAGCTGTTGGTGCCATTTGGAGCATTTGGAGCTGCTGGAGACATTTGGAGCTGTCAAGCATTTGGAGGCCGTTTGGAGCATTTGGAGCCATTTGGAGCTGTTGGAGTCATTTGGAGCATTTGGAGCTGTTGGAGCCATTTGGAGCATTTGGAGCTGCTGGAGACATTTGGAGCTGTCAAGCATTTGGAGGCCGTTTGGAGCATTTGGAGCCATTTGGAGCTGTTGGAGCCATTTGGAGGTCGTTTGGAGCATTTGGAGCCATTTGGAGCTGTTGGAGCATTTGGAGGCTGTTGAAGCATTTGGAGTTGTGTTAAGCATTTGTAGGCTGTTGGCGCATTTGGAGCCTTTTTGGAGCTGTTGGAGCATTTGGAGCCTTTTGAAGCATTTGGAGCCTTTTGGAGCATTTGGAGGCTTTTGTAGCAATTGGAGCCTTTTGTAGCATTTGGAGCTGTTGGAGCTAAGAAGTAGTCGTTGCACGTCTATGCAGGGCTAAATGTTTATAAGATTGCTGGCTTTCGCAAGTGATTCTGTAGTAGGATAGAAATTGTGTAATAAATATTATGTTTGTAAAATACTTTGTGGTGTTTTATTTCCTGAACCTTACCCTTTTCTGGTACTTTTTTAAAATTTAATTTGTTTTGTATCGGTCAGGGATCGAACCAATTATCTAAGTCGATCTAATCAATCGGTATATAGATTACAAATTTATTTAATGAATTTTGAACTTTTTCCAAAATCTCTAGCATTTCAATTCCGAATTTCCAATATGGTGGTCTTGATGTCTGATAGGATGATGGTAGTAGAGGATTTAAAGTCTCTTTAAAAATGTTGAACATGGTTTATTGGAATTATTTTTTTTCCATAAAATTAAACATTATTGCATCGATCGAGGATCGAACCAAGGACTGGAGCAGATCGAATCGATATGTAAGTTAATGAGTGATTTATTTAATGAATTTTGGAATTTTTCCCGAATTTCTAGCTAAATAATTACACGATTTCAAGATGGCGGCCGAATTATAGTTGGCGGGGGGCACCTCCTTAATAAATGATTATTGCACTGTAGCGGGTTAGAATAAAACTATCCAGATGTAAATGTACTCTATAATACAAGTACACACACAAGATGACATACTCCAGCAGGTGGTAGCTCCTGGTAGCATGTACGGAACATAAAATGTCGGATCCATGATGGTCGACAAGGAAAATGACAAATTTTAGGGACAAAGTCAAATTTCAAGGTCAAGGACAAATTTCAAGGTCAAGGTCAAATTTCAAGTTCAGGGTCAAATTTCTAGGTCAAGGTTAAATTTAAAGGTCAAGGTCAAATTTCAAGGTCAAGGTTCATGGTCAAAGTCAAATTTCAAGGTCGAGGTCAAATTTCAAAATCAGGGTCAAATTTCAAGTTCAAGGACAAATTTCAAGGTCAAGGACAAATTTCAAGGTCAAGTTCAAATTTCAAGGCCAAGGTCAAAGTTCAAGACCAAGGTCAAATTACAAGGTCAGTTTTAATTTCAAGGTCAATGTCAAATTTCAAGGTCAAGGTCAAATTTCAAGGTCAAGGTCAAATTTCAATGCCTACAGTTAAGGACAAGGGTATGGTGACCAGAAAATTATACTAACATGTCGCCTGCACACTCTAGCAGACGAAAACAAGATAATAGTCTCCAGTGGATGAAGCCAAGATGGCGGACATGATGTCATATCAGCTGACGATGTATGTACCTTGGTAGATCAGTCTGTAGGTGGCTTCTGTGGAGGATCTGTTGTTTTTTTATTTTTTACTCTCGCCGGGAATCGAACCAAGGATGTAAATCAATCTAATTAAACAGAATTCGAATAAGTTAATTTTTTGATGAATTTTGGAATTTTTCTCGAACTTCTAGCTAAATAATTACGGATTTTCAAGATGGCGTCCAAATTTCAAGATAGCGGACGTGCCGTCATGCTAGGTGAAGATATATATGCTTTGAAAAAAAGTGGTGGGAGTCTTTCTGCCAGCACCCACCACGAGGGAAGGATCGGTCGTCATTTTTATTTTTTTGCCCTCACCGGGTTCGAACCGAGTACGGGAATCGATATAATCAATCAGAATTCTATTAAGTTAATTTTGTGATGAATTTTGGAATTTTTTTCATTAAAATCGGATAATAATTAAAGATTTTCAAGATGGCGTCCAAATTTTTAGATTGTGACCATAACGATAATTGCAACAGTGACGACATCATCCAATATGGCGGACAACACAATGCCGGAATTTTCTAGAACACAATGATGTCATCCAAAAAGGCGGATACAAGTTGGCCGCCGTGAACTACTTATCCCGTTACATTATGTCCCGTTACGCTGTGTTCCGTTGCGCTGTGTCCCGTTACGCTCGTCCAAGATGGCCGCCGTGACGTCACAATCCAAGATGGCGGATACCGGCACCGGCACCGGACCCTGGACCCTGATCTCGGAGCCCCTATTATATACTACTTAGAGTCAAAACAACATTAAAAATAGAAGGACCTACAACGAAAAGGCAGCACATTTGAAAGCACCGACAACGAAAAGGCAGCACATTTGGAAGCACCGACAACGAAAAGGCAGCACATTTGGAAGCACCGACAACGAAAAATCAGCACATTTGGAAGCACCGACAACGAAAAGGCAGCACATTTGGAAGCACCGACAACGAAAAGGCAGCACCATCATCAAAAAGGCCGCACATTTGTCATTGGCTCCAATATTCATTGGCTCCATTATTCATTGGTTACATCAGTTTATGATCCCATCAGTCTAGAGACTCTATCAGTCATTGGCTCCTACAGTCATTGGCTCCAACTGTCTTTTGTCTCACCAACTCCAAATATATTTGGCTAGAATTCTACCAGTCTAAGAGACAATGAGGCCACAAGGCTACGAGTCTTAAAGGATCTAGCTGGTTACGAGTTATACATAGCTACGAGACTGCATGGATAAAAGACCGCGTGGCTACGAAACTACATGTCTTTGAAGCTACAAGAATACAAGTCTACTCGTTCCAACTACTCCAGCAGCATTATGTTATTATATTGCATGACTACTTGTTTACGTAGCTACAAGTCTACAAGGCTACTTGGCTACATAGCTACAATTATACGAGATCCCAAGACATCATGACTACGCGACAACGAGCCATGAGGTTACGAGACTACACGACTACGAATGTTCAAGTTTACGAGGCTGCGAGGCTACAGAGCTACGAAGCTTCTAGAACATATGTTTACGAGACTGCGAGGATACAGGACTACAAGTCTACACGAGTACTTGACTACGAAGCTACAAGTCTACAACGCTCCAATTGTGGCATCTGTCTTCGTCTGAATTTTCTCTTTGGCTCCAACTGCTACAGCAGCATTATGTTATAATAGTACAAGGCTACTTGACTACGAAGCTACAAGATTACATGACACCAATTGCAGCAACTGTCTTCGGCTGAATTTTCTCTTTGGCTCCAACTGCTACAGCAGCATTATGTTTTAATATTACAAGGCTACTTGGTTACGAAGCTACACATCTACAAGGCTCCAATTATCGCATCTGTCTATGTCGCCATTTTCTCTTTTGTTCCCACTGCTCCAACAGCATTATGTTATATGATTCCATGGATACATTGTTACGTAGCTACAGGTCTACGAGGTTCCAATGCATCATTTTAACGAAGCTTCCAGAACACAAGGTTACGAGACTGCGAGGCTACAGGACTACGAAGCTTCCAGGACATGAGGCTACATGGCTACAAGACTACATGACTCTAACTGATTACAATAGCACCATTCAGTGGTGAGAGTTAGGTTATCTAATGCAAAGCAAATTGATGCAAATTGATGCAAATTGATGCAAATAGTACATCAACAGATGTAGCCACGTGTTTCTTGCAGGTAAATATTAATTAGTTATTTTATGTGGGATGCGGGATGCTCACTAACGATCGCAAAAGAAGGAGGGCTTCGCTAGACATCAAGGAGAAGGAAGTTCGTCTTACATGTTAATGCTTCGCTGATGTCTCATGGCATATTATTTGACTGAGTAATGGTTGTTTATTTCTTTAATTCCACCTGGTAAAATTATTGCTAGTGTCAATTTATTAGCAGAAATTCACTAAATAAATGTAACTCTGAATAAAATGACATGACTCATTAAGTAAATATCCTTCATGCAGAGATCGATTTCTCACAAATAGTCAGCAGCACTCGGAGAAAATCATTAGATGTCTAGCCAGGAATAACCAGAAGCACTTGGAGAAAACCATCAAATTATTAACAAGAATAATCAGCAGCACACGGAGAAAACGTAATGACAAGAATAATCGGGAGCACACGGAGAATACCATACACATATTGAAAAGAATATTCATGAGCAAACATAATCACAAGAATAATCGGGAGCACACAGAGAAAACCACCACACGTTTTCTTTGATATCATAAAATTACAGGAAAAAAATTTTTATAAATAGCAAATAAATAATAAAAAATTTTAAATGTAAAAAAAATACAAAATACATAAAATTCTGGCTTGTACTAGAACTCTATCTTTGCTCAACAATGAGAAGTTCACAAGCTAGCAGAATCTGTTTATGTATTTTTGTATTTTTTTTACATTTTAAATTTTTTATTATTTATTTGCTATTTATAAAATATTTTTTCCTGTAATTTTATGATATCAAAGAAAACGTGTGGTTGTTTTCTCCGTGTGCTCCCGATTATTCTTGTCATTATGTTTGCTCATGAATATTCTTTTCAATATGTGTATGGTTTTCTCCGTGTGCTCCCGATTATTCTTGTCATTACGTTTTCTCCGTGTGCTGCTGATTATTCTTGTTAATAATTTGATGGTTTTCTCCAAGTGCTTCTGGTTATTCCTGGCTAGACATCTAATGATTTTCTCCGAGTGCTGCTGATTATTTGTGAGAAATCGATCTCTGCATGAAGGATATTTACTTAATGAGTCATGTCATTTTATTCAGAGTTACATTTAATTAGTGAATTTCTGCTAATAAATTGACACTAGCAATAATTTTACCAGGTGGAATTAAAGAAATAAACAACCATTACTCAGTCAAATAATATGCCATGAGACATCAGCGAAGCATTAACATGTAAGACGAACTTCCTTCTCCTAGATGTCTAACGAAGCCCTCCTTCTTTTGCGATCGTTAGTGAGCATCCCGCATCCCACATAAAATAACTAATTAATATTTACCTGCAAGAAACACGTGGCTACATCTGTTGATGTACTATTTGCATCAATTTGCATCAATTTTCTTTGCATTAGATAACCTAACTCTCACCACTGAATGGTGCTATTGTAATCAGTTAGAGTCATGTAGTCTTGTAGCCATGTAGCCTCATGTCCTGGAAACTTCGTAGTCCTGTAGCCTCGCAGTTTCGTAACCTTGTGTTCTGGAAGCTTCGTAAACATGATGCATTGACCTTGCAGACCTGTAGCTACGTAACAAAGTATCCATGGAATCATATAACATAATGCTGTTGGAGCAGTGGAAGCAAAAGAGAAACTGGCGACGAAGACAGATGCGATAATTGGAGCCTTGTAGATGTGTAGCTTCGTAACCAAGTAGCCTTGTAATATTAAAACATAATGCTGCTGTAGCAGTTGGAGCCAAAGAGAAAATTCAGCCGAAGACAGTTGCTGCAATTGGTGCCATGTAAACTTGTAGCTTCGTAGTCAAGTAGCCTTGTACTATTATAACATAATGCTTCTGTAGCAGTTGGAGCCAAAGAGAAAATTCAGTCGAAGACAGATGCCGCAATTGGTGCCATGTAGACTTGTAGCTTCGTAGTCAAGTAGCCTTGTACTATTATAACATAATGCTGCTGTAGCAGTTGGAGCCAAAGAGAAAATTCAGACGAAGACAGATGCCGCAATTGGAGCCTTGTAGACTTGTAGCTTCGTAGTCAAGTACTCGTGTAGACTTGTAGTTCTGTATCCTCGCAGTCTCGTAAACTTATGTTCTAGAAGCTTCGTAGCTCTGTAGCCTCGCAGCCTCGTAAACTTGAACATTCGTAGTCGTGTAGTCTCGTAACCTCATGGCTCGTTGTCGCGTAGTCATGATGTCTTGGGATCTCGTATAATTGTAGCTATGTAGCCAAGTAGCCTTGTAGACTTGTAGCTAGGTAAACAAGTAGTCATGCAATATAATAACATAATGCTGCTGGAGTAGTTGGAGCCGAGTTGTTTTTATTCTTGTAGCTTCAAAGACATGTAGTTTCGTAGCCACGCGGTCTTTTAGCCATGCAGTCTCGTAGCTATGTATAACTCGTAACCAGCTAGATCCTTTAAGACTCGTAGCCTTGTGGCCTCATAGTCTCTTAGACTCATAGAATTCTAGCCAAATATATTTGGAGTTGGTGAGACAAAAGACAGTTGGAGCCAATGACTGTAGGAGCCAATGACTGATAGAGTCACTAGACTGATGGAATCAATAGACTGATGGAACCAATGAATAATGGAGGCAATGAATATTGGAGCCAATGAATATTGGAGCCAATGTCAAATGTGCGGCCTTTTTGATGATGGTGCTGCCTTTTCGTGGTCGGTGCTTCCAAATGTGCTGCCTTTTCGTTGTCGGTGCTTCCAAATGTGCTGCCTTTTCGTTGTCGGTGCTTCCAAATGTGCTGCCTTTTCGTTGTCGGTGCTTCCAAATGTGCTGCCTTTTCGTTGTCGGTGCTTCCAAATGTGCTGCCTTTTCGTTGTCGGTGCTTCCAAATGTGCTGCCTTTTCGTTGTCGGTGCTTCCAAATGTGCTGCCTTTACGTGGTCGGTGCTTCCAAATGTGCTGCCTTTTCGTTGTCGGTGCTTCCAAATGTGCTGCCTTTTCGTTGTCGGTGCTTCCAAATGTGCTGCCTTTTCGTTGTCGGTGCTTCTAATGGGCTGTCTTTTCGTTGATGGTCCTTCTATTTTTAATGTTGTTTTGACTCTAGTATTATTGTAAATGGTTCTTTATTTGACTAGCGTATTATTCCATACGGTGCATGTATATAAGCGAGTCCTAGACAGCAGGACGTTCAGTTTGTTATTGACGTCGGCGGTGTAAGGATCACGTAGTTTATTTAATCTGGTGCATAAATCGCGTAATTACTTGTTCTTGCGAACTCGATGGCATCTTTACCGACTTTAATGTCGAACTCGGAGGTTGTACCATCGTCTACGGGAACCTTGACGACAGCTACGACGGAGAAGGTGCAGATCCCGTTGGCAACGACGACGTCAACATTGGAGGAGATTTCAACAGATGTGATACCACCATATTTCGAAGTTTCATTATCAGCAATGGATACTTCCACTAATGAAGAGCGTACATTGCGTCAGTGCAAATACTGTGACACAACATTTACTATCACCTCAAATGCTCGCAGACATGACAGAAGCAGTTGTTCTAATAATGTTAAAATAATACAATTTCAGTGCAATAAGTGCAATAAACTAATTTCACGTCTTGATAGCTTACATCTTTATTATAAAAAATGCTCCAAGAAAGTTAAGTGCGAGTATAATGAACATGGTTATTGTTTTGACTCATGTGTTGTACCAGCTGATGAGACTATATAAGTGAGACCCTGGTGATATCAACTTCAGTCCGTCTCTGACTGCGGTGATGAACGGATCGGATAGTTAGACTTGTATAACATAATATACCAGTATCTAGCTATTCTTGAGAACTCTATGGCATCGTTACCACTATCTACACCAACCTGGATCGAACGTCTACCATCATCAGTGCAGAGCACGAAAACAACAATGTCTACAGCTACACCTGCTCTCTCAGCACAGCAGCAGATTTCGACGCGCGCAACATCTTCTGCAGAGCAGACCTCAACGGCTTCATAAGTTAACATGTCAGCAGTGTTACAATGGTTGTCAACAATTCCAGTGTCATTGATGAAGGAAGGAGCATCCAGCGGTGTTCCATCACCCGACTGCACGTACTGTGAGAAGATCAAAAACTTGAAATTACGGGATTATGTAATACACAATTGTAGTAATAACTCTGAACGCATTAAATATCAGTGCAACAGATGTTTAAGCGAGTTTGTACAATATGGAAGATTAAAACTGCACCTCAGGAATTGTGATAGACTGGCTGTACATTCATCGGAATCAAGCTGTATATTTTGTAACAAAACATTGGCAAATATTCAAAGTGCACAACGACACGAAATATATCACTGTCCTTTTAATGAAGTCGATAATTCGTCTTTGTGTGAAAATTGAGGTGTACATAAATGTCGACCTGATAAACTGAATAGACATTTACGAACATGTTAAAGACTTACTTCATCCATTAAGAAGACTGTTTGAATCAAGGAATCCACAAAACTTTAGTACTTTGACTGTGTATTTTTTTGTACTTGTATTAGTGCAGTACTTATGTAATAAAAGTTTTTTTAAAAATAACTTGCAGTTTTTTTTACTTTCGCAAACCTCCCACTTTAGTGGTACTTTTTAAAAATATTAAAGTTGTTTTGTATCGTTTAGGGATCGAACCAAGGACCTAAGTCGATCAAATCAATCAGTATATAGATTACAAATTTATTTAATGAATTTTGAACTTTTTCCCGAATCTCTAGCATTAAAATTACGCATTTCCAATATGGTGGTGTTGATGTCTGATAGGATGATGGTTGTAGAGGATTTAGAGTCTCTTTACGAATGTTGAACAAGGTTTATTGAAATTATTATTTTTTACATAAAATTAAACATTATTGTTTCGATCGGGTAACTAACCGAGGACGGGAATCGATCGAATCAATATGTAAATTAATGAGTGATTTATTTAATGAATTATGGAACTTTTCCCGAATTTCTAGCTAAATAATTACGGATTTTCAGGATGGCGGCCAAATTTCAAGATGGCGGGTGTCACAGCAATAATAATAAATGATTACTGCACTCTAGCGAGTAAGAATTAAACTAACATGTCATCAGCGCACTCTCGCCGACGATACAATGATGATGGCTTCCAGCATCGAAGACAAGATGGCGGACATGACGTCATACTAGGTGACGATATATATGCTTTGAAAAAAAAAAGTGGTGGGAGTCAGTATGCCAGCAGCCACCGCGGGGGAAGGATCGGTCGTCATTTTAATTTTTTTGCCCTCACCGGGGTCGAACCGAGGACTCCGAGCTCCGTGTCGTAAAAGTATGTTTTTTTAAAAAAAATTTATTAAAATTTTATTAATTGAAATTGAAATATTTTTTTTCATTAAAATCGGATAATAAATTTAAAGATGGCAGGCGTAACGGCAATTGCAGCAGTGACGTCATCATCCATGATGACGTCAGAGGCTTATCGTAGGTTTGAGTTAAGGATGCTTAAGCCTACATATGGACATTTCTAGTCGCTGGGATTTTTACGGAATAAAACGGAAATTTTCCCTCGAAACGGGAATTTTTCCCTCGAAAACGGGAAATTTTTTCTTAAAACGGGAATTTTTGAGTAATTTTGAGTCATTTTTGAGGATTTTTTGCCGCCGTGACGTCACAAATCCAATATGGCGGACCGGTTCCCGGCTCCACAGCCAGAAGCCGGGCGCCGGAGGAACTATTATATACTACTAAGTCACTATCGGTAAATGTAAATACAAAATTAAAAAAAAAAAAATCGTGTTTATAATTGTTAGCTAAAACAATTATATAGCCCAAATGAATTTATACCAATGTTAAAAAATTGTTTTCATGAACTGGTTTAATCAACTGCTGTTCATATGTCAGATGTTTCGTAGTAAATGTATTTAATTTAATTCCTAACACCAACACATATTAACAGTAAGTTTCAATTGTGAACCGATTTCGCACAGGTCGTGTGCACAGTCGTGTGCATGGCCGGAGATTTACACACTTTTTGACGTGACAACGTCTAATAAAACTATGAACGCCGGCTGCACGCACGAAAAAGTGTCTCGTAACGCACATTGTCCCACTACGATGTGTCCCATTACGCTCATTATACGCTTGCGCCGCATCTATCTCTCTTACACTCGATTTGACTTTTCGATCATGTTTTCGTCGTTTGAATTATTAATATTATGTAATTTAACGATCGTCCACCGATTTTCAGCACAATCGGTACGGTTATTTAAAAGTAATGTTGAATTTTCAAATACTTTTTTGTACTAACAATGGTGTTTTACAGTTACACATAATAATTTAAATTACACCCGGGATATTTTGCACAATGTTTTAAAAAATATTGTAACACATTATAAATAAGTTTGGTGTATTTTGGATGCGTATTTGTTATAAAAACGAAATAATATTATTCCCCTACGGTGCTGCCTACTACGATGACAGACGCGAACCGAACGAATCGTGCTATCTATCAGCTTCCACGGCAACCAGGCACTCGTTAATACATATTTTCCAGGCACTCGTTAATACATATTTTCCTTTGTTTATCGCGAGGGGCGTTATTATTAATGAATTATAAATAAAATGTCGTGCCCGGGGCCACAATTGCATATCATTTTGAGCACTGGAAGACATAAAAACGTAAAATATTCTCGACGAATTTTAATCTCGGCCCCAGCGCACCACGAGCGTCTGGGTTGGAGATCAAAGCCGAAATTCTTTCTAAAACTTACTAATACTTATTTTACTAACTGCAAGGGCATTTTTATTAAATTCTACGTTTAATTTCACGACGAACAAACTTCGTCGTTAAATGTGTACTTGCGAAAAAGTGTAAAACATTCTCGACGATCTTGAAGTTAAATAGCAAACATGTATAAAAGTTATAGTTAAAATAATCTCTTCGTTAAAGTAATAAACATATTGAATTAATGAGTGCAAATAAAAGTAAATTTATCAATTAAATTGTAGATTCCATTTCACTCCTTCTTTGTATCCATACAGAATAGTGATAATTCAATAAAAATGATTCAATTTTATTACCGACTTTACAGACAACCAAATTTTTTGATGTGTAAACATCTTAGCTCCCGGTAGATTTGATAATAGTAATTTCGTGAAAATGGAAAGTAAATGTGAGACAACGGTGCTGCATTTGCGCATTCTCAGAAAATCTAAGAGGTGGCGGACGCACGTGTAGCAACATAAACCCGTGTATCGTCACTCTGGTAAATATTATGGTACATATCACACATATTGGTGTGCCTAATTAATCTTTATGATAATGAAACTACCCTGGAATATATTTGCTAAATTAATTGTCATAGTAAAATGTAATCCCAAGTTTTCAATTACCTAAATAATAACTGGCTTAACACTTATTATAATACATACTCTCCTCATTCATCCTTAACGGTGTTGGTAGCATGGTAATAAGGTGTGCGCTTCGTAAGCTAGGGGTCCGTATTTCAAATTTCGTACAAAAAAGATTTTTTTTTAACTTTTAAATAACATTATAATATTCTATAACAATAAGATTAAGGTTTGTTTATAGGAAATATTTACAGACTGATTGCAGTCGTTTGAACAAAAACAAATACAGAAACGTATATGTAGTGTTAAAGTGTTATGTGTTTCAAAATGTTAATATTTTAGTTCAGAAAATTTAAAGTATTGAATTTGAACAATTTGGGCAGTATTTTAATACCATTTCTTGTCGAATGTAGGTCCAAATCCGGGATCTATTGGACTGCAACTTTTAGTTTGAAAAATACTTTAAAGATAGCGCCACGTTTGTAATGTTTTAGAGAACCAACGAGCTATTAATATCTTTGACACCAATTTCGTCCCAACAAAATTTTTCTGGCTAATAAATTATAGATATTTTTTAAGCGGCTATTAAATTTTATTAGCCTATCGACGTTTTCAAAACGGATTCCAGGTTAGTTTCACTACCATTAAGTTTACTTTGGCACACCAAATCAAATAGGTACATTCCACGTGGGTCCACCATTTTGACGACTTCGGCTCTTGGCTATAGCAGTTTCTGCATGCATGCACATGAGACTTACAACCCGTCAGATTTTCGTTGTGTAATGCGCGGTTATTTCATTGCATTTCTGGTGCATACTAAAATTTCACCCTCAACTCGTCTAAAGAATTAAACCTCAAAAGTGATATTACCATATCTTGCTAAACATAATTAAAGTTTGGTTTTATAACGGAGAATTTATTTTAGTAGTTAGGAATAGGGGCTCCGAGCGCAGAGGATTGAGGATAAGGAGCAAGGAGCAGTGACCTTTGACCCCTGACGTCACTGTTACGACCTTTGACCGATGACATCATCACCGATTTCCTGGAAATTTCCCGATTTTCCGCCAATTTCCCTCAAAATTTCCCTTTTTTCCTTATAAATTTCCCATTTTCCTACAAAATTTCCCTACAAATTTTCCCCATCCCCGCAAAGTTCTAACAATTTCTCCCATCTCCCCATAGAGGCTTGGTATCCCCCTTACCTAGCCTCCCATATCCGTATAAAGGGTTGGTATCCCCCCTTACTTACCCACCCATAGATAACATCACCGCACCCCCATCTTGGATTATGTCATATCCGGTAACCATCATTTCCAATCGCCATTTTGGATTCAAATTTCTCATGCTCTATCATTCCATTATTATTGTTATGCAATCATATAGTATTACATATCTGACCGCCATATTGGATGACATCATCACCGCCATCTTGGATTACATCACCACCGAAAAGACCTATGACTTGAGGCTTCGGATTTAGGATTTTACCATTATGCAATCACCATCTTGGTCTGGCCGCCATTTTTAATTCTGGAACTTTCTACTGTGTAATTTCCGGCCGCCATCTTTGATTACGTCACTTCCGGCCACCATCTTGGACTACATCATTTTTAATTATGAAATCACACCTACTGCCACTGAATCGAGTGCCCCGCTCCTATGTTCACCTTTTCGTTACGATGACATCATACCATTTACATGCATTACACTTTTTCGTTACGGTCACATAACCACCGCCATATCGTATGACCTTGACCCCAACTGACATTTATAATTCTACCATCTTAGATTCAACCATTTTGAATTATGTAATCACACCTAACACCCCACAATCGAACACCCTACTCCTATGTGTGTTGATATTTTCATTATACAGTCATAGTAATTTTATCTTTTGAAGGCAGCATATTGGATTTTTTTAATCCTCACCTTTAACCTAGGACATCATAAACATCATATTGGACTACGTCATCATCACCAGTTCCAAAGCCATCTCGGACTCTAGAACATTCGATCATTTTTAATTATGACATCACGCCTATCTCGTAATCTAGTGCCCCACTCCTACATATTTTTTAGTTGTCGTTAAGACACCAAGCACCCGTATGATTATATCATATATTTTTTCATCTTCTGTAGGCAGACATATTGTATTGCTATCTCTGTAGCCCCTTTCGAACGACATCTTGGACTATATCGTCTTCACTTGACCTATATCACCTCAAACTTTCCACTATATTGGATTACATCATTTATGTTCACCTTCTTGTCGCCAACCCTATCTTAACCTATGGCATCTTAGACATCGCATTTCACATTACCGTAGATACCCTGAACTTCCCGCCATTTTGAGGTATGTCATCACATTACTGTAGACACACTGAACTTCCCACCATCTTGGACTATATCATCACATTTGACTTATAACATATCCACACCGCCGCCATCTTAGATTATGTTATCACCCACTTTAATCTTGACCACCAACATATTGTATTATCATCTCATGTATGCACCCCTCATACTTGATTATATAATCATACTATCTTTCATCCTCTGCTAGAGTATGTAGATTAATTATTCGTAATGAGCATCACGTGATCATCCCAAAAACTAAGATAAAAAAATTTATTCCTAGTATTACTATTAAACTTATCACAGCCCATATAGCAAAGTCATACTGCAGGACTTGTGCACTGTGGCACTCAAACTGACTTACATAGCTTATGTTTTCTTTACGTGCTTTCATTTGCGCTTACAATTTGCTTGAGGGCTTTCATTTGCAACTACAATTTCTTTGAGGGCTTTCATTTGCGCTTACATTTTCTTAATGTTCTTTCATTTGCGCTTACATTTTATAAACATGCTTTCACTTGCGACTACAAGTTATTTTAGGGCTTTCCTCTACACTTATGTTTTCTTTGAGTGTTTTAAGGTTCGCTTACATTTTCTTTATATTGTAACTCAGTATCTCATGTAAACAATATTTAAGTATCCATATATATATTATTAATCTTAATAACAAAAGTTATGGTCATGCATGCATCCTTATTTTTTTTTATAGTTGTCGCCATAAATTAAGCAGGATAAATTAAGGAAAATTAAAAACATAGTATACATGAAACATTTATTTTAATTACAAAGTTTATTATACATAGTTCTACACAAAGATATATACATCTATTTATCTAGTGGGTCGAAATGGCTAATTTCTCAGCTCCAGACGGTTCACCGAATTCAGCGTCCAACCAGATCCTTTACCCATATATTCTTCTTCTTCCTTGCAGAGTTTTTCAATACTCTGTTTAACTGACTGCTTCACGTCGTTTGAAGTATAAATTACAGCAGCCGATGTCTTGAAAGCACGCTTGCTCACTCGGTTCTCGTGCGGCTCCGGTTTACCATATAGACAATCCAACCATAAGTTATATTTTAAAGGCCCATGCGATGCTGTATCATCCATAAGCTGTTGTATTATATTCTGCTCAATATCACTCAGAAAAGTGCAAATATCTTTGGCCTCACTAAAAGTATTTAGATAATAATAGTCTTTCAAAACTCCTCCAAATGCAGATTGCGCCAAGTAAAATCCATCATCAGTTGTCTGTAACTGACCAAGCATAGTGTTAGAATTATGTCCAGATGACGATACGGGTGGTTGTTGCTGCTGATCTCCTTGAATGCCGGAGCCTGTGCACATGGGTACCTCTAGTTTAAATTGTGGAGTCGTGACGTTCACATGCTGTTCTACAGGCAAGCGAACTGCACCTCTACAAATCTTCATATGTCTTTTCAAATTATCTTTGCGAGTAAACCATTGATTGCACTTAACACACTGAATCTTTATACGAGAGGGACTCTTCATACATTTACTTCTCTCATGCCTTCTTGTATCATGAGCAAATGCAAACATCATGTCGCAGTAGTTGCATGGATGTCTATTTGATGTGCCTTCCATGTCTCGGTTAGCTGTGTCCAAGACCGATGGTGCTTCACTTAAGCTTGGTGTGCTATTTTCAAAATCAATGTAACGCTGTTGTGCTGATGTCCTCTTTTTCGACCGCTTAGCTCTTCCTTTGCATATCTTCAAGTGTCTTTTCAATTTATCGCTGCGAGTAAACTTCTTCCTACATTCATTACAGAAAACAATAGTGCGAGATGGATTCTTCAGGCAATTACTCTTCTCATGACGTCTCATGTTAAAACTTGTTGAGAACATCATATTGCAGTGCTGGCACTGATGCTTCATTGGTGGTGATGGCTCCATGCAGGATTCCGAAGAACTAGGGGTAGGATCCATACTCTCCCCAGATGTCTTTGTAGTTAAACAAGAAAGAGAGCTCCCAAGCGATGTTCACTCTTCAGAGTCAGGATGACAACTAAGCTACTAATTCCGTCCACATCCCTACATATAAAGACAACCCCTACCCCCACAACGACACTCTTCACATCATCAACATGTTTACTTAGGACTCAGCTTACATAGGGTCTCTCTCTCTTCTACTCCAAATCATTCTACTATCCTAGAAGTCTTGAAACTATCCAGATGATGCAGATTCATAACCTGATAATGTATTCACGAGATAATTCTTTATATGGTAAACACAAATAAAAATACATCTTCTCCAACTGTCATGATCTATTATTAATAAAAAGCCTAGCATCCTCTTAAATATTAACATCCGTATAGGACTTTGCACACCTCATTTAACCATAAATCATTAATACTATTTCAAATCACAGTCTTAAGCCGGCATATTTGTGTAATATTATCAGCTGTATTATTTCGTATAATTGCCATTCCCACCTAACCTACTGACATAATACTTACATATATATAGTGTTATGTAGCATTCCATCCCATTATATCAGTAAAAGTCGTAATCGTACATAAATAATTGTATCCTCGCTTACCATTATTCCAAAGCAACCAGAATTTAATACTATCAAGTACCAGCCCATCATCATACTACTTAATATAATTCCATAAATATTTACCATACACAAACATTAACTACATCATAGTAAATATACAACATAGGTCCACCCAACAATCCAACATGAACAGCAGTCAAAAGCCAGTTTTAAATCTACGAACCATAACATACATTCCTATTCCTCAGCCCGCAGTACCCAACATTCATCAGCTTACAAACTCTTTAAATTAAACATTTAATTGTGTATTTCCTTTCATTCTTTGAATGTTTCATGCAGTAAAGAATTTTTTTTGAGTCAAATACCACTTACAGACATAACCAATCACATCCTGCCATACAAAAAATAAGAGCACATCTCGACTTAACCACAGGAATAAACCAATATAACATCTTCAACTAAATAGATAATACTTAAGATATGAACAAAGTCCGATCTAACATTCTGGTCGAGTCATTGCATATGAATACAAATAGGAGGAGGGACCATAACATATGGATACAAATATGAGGAGGAGGAGGGATCGTAGCTTATGGATACAAATATGAGCAGGAAGGATCGTAGCATACATAAATTACACCCAACTTTACTCAAATACCAACTATATCAACCAGAAAGTAAATTATAAGAGGTATGTTTCCAATTTAAATTACTTTCCGATCGATCATTCAGAAACCCAGGCATAAAACACATAAATATCGTCGAAGATCAAAAGAACTGCAAAGTCAACATATAATATCACAGTCTAAGCCATAAGATCTATGTCCATCGCATTTATATCAACCATTTCCCTTATACACCTTAAGTGTATGAAATGCAAGGCCAGCAAAAAGAAATACCTGATACATATTGTCCATTTTAATTGTCCTTTTCACGATGTAAATACTTGTAATTATTATGCTGTAGAGATTCCGAATAAAATTTCTTACTTAAATAACAACTACTATGCCACCAATTCATATTATAAGTACTGATAATAACTCTCCTTACCCACATAATATGAACGTAAAGACAAAAATTACTCAACATGTTAGTAGATCTACACAACAACAATATATAAAGTCATATGTATAAGCATTTACAAAACTTGCACGAATCGAGAAGTTAAACCATACAGGCTAAACATTACTTTAAACCTTAAATATGTAGATCATAAATATATTATTTTCCGAAGGATTGAACATGTATTTGGCATAAGCATTGCCGCTAAGCTACATACATACAAACTAATGACATTAGCACTTATTCGATTAGTGAGTAACAATATTGAAGCAACATCTATAATGTAATGTTAGAAAAAAGGAGAAGTAAATGAAATGAGAAGGATCTAGAATTAACAACAAATGCTGGAATTTGCCCACAGCTTTATTTTACTATATATATCACTGATACAGTTAGGTAAATTATACCAGGATCAAGTTTTACACTTTCAATTACGTCCAACAATATTCGGTGGTTCTGTATTCAGCTGCGAAAACATATCATGAAAGAAAATGTTCTTTATCAGGTTCTTGTAGTCGGACATTACGCCATGTGGTATATCCTCAAGTTAAATCTCTTTAGGTGAATATCTATTACACACCGTTAGTGAACAATCATTTCCAAATGCTTCACTTGAAAATCACATCATCAACATCATCCCGAAGCTGGTGATATCATGTAAACTGAACCATAGTAGTATCTGCTGGGCTGGATGCTTTCATAAGAATCAAATTATATGTTGCAGCGACTCATGTGCACATTCAAACTATCGCCTCGCGAAATCAACTATCCACACCTATCACACTGATGTGACTTGGAGGTAGGATTCACAAGGCAATGATTTTGTTCATGTCGCCGAGCACTACTGCTGCTTGCAAACTTCTGCTTACAATATCTACACAAAATTTCGGATTTGCATTTAGTTTACCCGTTACACTTCACAATATGGAAGTTAAAATTGTCTCGCCCCGCCAAAAACATTCCACATTTGTCACACAGAAGTATTATATCGGGGGAAGTCTTCATACACTCATATTTTCCAGCACGTGATGATTCTGGTGACATTATAGGTGATGTAGGCGTTGGTGATGACGAGTGCGATGACTTCGACTTCATTTCCTGTGTAGTAGAATGATTCACCGCTAGTGATCTACCACTAAATGTTTGACCCATTGCAGGAGAAAAAAAAATAACCTAGGAAGGCTATCCCAATGAGTCTCCGCTATTTAAAGCCCAGAAACAAACTGATGGATTGCTATTTACATCACGCCTTATATACTCTCGATCATATCATATTAACCAATTAAAAGAAGCCAAGTTCTCTTACATACATAAATATGTATTCACATGGACATGCACTGCACTCACTGAATACACACAGTGGCCACACATGTGACTAAAACTAGCTCCAACTGGATTCAAATACATTCAGTAGCTATAATAGCTCCAACTCTTGGTATCATCATTTACTGGAGTTAGTTGAAAACACATTTGGAAGCACAATCAAAAAGGAAGCACATTTGAAAGCACCATAATCAAAAAAGGCAGCACATTTCGGAAGCACAATCAAAAAGGCAACACATTTTAGAAGCACAATCAACAAAAAGGAAGCACATTTGGAAGCACCATCATCAAAAAAAGGCAGCACATTTTGGAAGTACAATAAAAAAAGGCAGCACATTTTGGAAGCACAATCAAAAAGGCAGCACATTTTAGAAGCACAATCAAAAAGGCCGAACATTTTGGAAGCATAATCAACAAAAATGAAGCACATTTGGAAGCACCATCAAAGAAAAGGCAGCACATTTGGAAGCATAAGTTACGAGAACTAAGTCTTAGTTAGAAATCAGAATACAAGAAATAAAAAAATTAAAATTTTATTTTCAATATTTCATTTATTTCTCCACATTATACAAATGTAAGTAAAACAAAGCCATTATTGCATGTAGCCAGCTTTCCTCAGCTCTTTGAGTATGAAGGATATTTCTTTGATGCACGAATATTTTCCTGCACAAAGCGAGCCATGTAGAAGTCTTAGCCGGTCAACCAATATGTTTGGATCTTTCCATGATGTGTAATAAATCTCTTTTACCACCATCTTACTTGCTTGTTTATTATAAATACTTTTAATATCACAATCGCCCGAGTGATCATAATAAGCTTTATCTGATTTATTTATTATAACACGTCTTTTCCATCGTTTCGGTCTGAGGACACCGCCACATTCTTCGATCTTGTCAGCTTTAGGTGCTTCATCACAGTCTATGCCTTTGTCAACAGCCTCAGAGTTACTGTAGCAATCACCGTAGAAGGCATCGTTTTCACACAGATTACAGTAAGAATTCGATATCGATGGTGTCGAAGTGTCTTCATCACCATCTTCACACTTCCTTTTTTAGGAGTCCATCATTTTTACAAAGTAGGAAAGATCTACTTGAATTCGGCTGGAATGTATTCTCACTTTTCACTTTAAGGATTCTTCCATTGTCATCATTCTTCCATAAATCATCAACGTCCTTCAATTTAAGTTCTTTGTCGAGATCGGAAGAGCCACGAACATAATCTCTCCCAAGACAAGGAAAATTATTGTCGTAATGCAGATCACCCTTCCTTAGTCTAGTAGAACCATCGTTGTCCTCTAGCTTGTACGCAGGCTTATATTATAATAGATCATTCCTTTTATTGAAAGTACATAAAAAAGGTGGTTTGCGACAATTAAAGGAAGAAATGTTAATATTGGTTGATTCTAGGACATAAGGACAATTAAGGTAATTATAATAACAATTATGAATAAATAGAGCATCAGGAACATTTCTGCTATCCTTAAGTGAACCTAGAAGACTATTTAAGTTGATTGAACTATTGTTTTTTTGTATTATATAGTGGCCGAGTTTCATTTGAATTTTGTACAATTTCCCAATGTCAGTTAAATTTAAATTATTCCAAATAATAGAGCCATATTCAAGTTTAGATCTGATTAAAGACATAAATAAGGATAATATTGAATCAATATTAGTAGAATGAAAGGTGATGTACTTGATGAGACCAAGAATTCTATTAGAGTGACAAATAAGTGAATCAGTATGTAAATGAAAGAATAATTTGGAATCCAAAAGTACGCCAAGATCTTTAACATGTTTAGTTTTTAGCATGGGAGAGTTGTCAAGGTTGTACCTATTACAGATAGGATAGTATTTTCTAGTAAATGATATAATGGTAGTTTTATCTTTATTAAGCTGTACCAAATTTGAGTTGCATCAATTTGCCACTGCAGAGATATCGGATTGAAGAAGATAGCAATCATGATAAGAAGATATTTTGCGATATATCTTTAAATCATCAGCGAATAGAGTCCCAGTAGAGTAATTAAGTTGATGAATGATGTCATTAATGAAAATATTAAATAATAGGGGAGAAAGGGAACCACCTTGAGGAACACCAGAAGGTGCAGTATATAGAGTTGAATTTATATTCTTTATTGAAACAAAGAAATTTCTGTTTGTTAAATAGCTAGTTAGCCAATTTATATATTTGTCACTTAGTCCAAAAGAAGAGCATTTAGAAAGAAGAATTTGATGATTTACAGTATCAAAAGCTTTGGCCAAGTCAAAGTAGCAAGCATCAACTTGACCACGAGTGATAACGTCAGAGTAAATTGGATTTAAGAACGACACTAAATTCGTTGTGGTGGTTTTTCCAATTCTAAAACCATGTTGAGCCTCAGTGAAACAAGTTTTTAGATTAAAATTAAGATGTTTACATATAATTTTATCGAAAATTTTAGCAAACCCATTCAATAGTGAGATTGGTCTATAGTTAGAAACATCAAGCTTGTTACCCTTCTTATGGATAGGAATAACCTTGGCAGTTTTCCATTTCATGGGATAAATACCACTAGAGATACTAATATTAAAAATATGTTGAAGAATAGGTGCAAGAATAAATGCACAACCTTTAATTATAAAATTGGGAATATCGTCAGGACCAGTTGAGAGATTTATGATCTACATATTTAAGGTTTAAAGTAATGTTTAGCCTGTATGGTTTAACTTCTCGATTCGTGCAAGTTTTGTAAATGCTTATACATATGACTTTATATATTGTTGTTGTGTAGATCTACTAACATGTTGAGTAATTTTTGTCTTTACGTTCATATTATGTGGGTAAGGAGAGTTATTATCAGTACTTATAATATGAATTGGTGGCATAGTAGTTGTTATTTAAGTAAGAAATTTTATTCGGAATCTCTACAGCATAATAATTACAAGTATTTACATCGTGAAAAGGACAATTAAAATGGACAATATGTATCAGGTATTTCTTTTTGCTGGCCTTGCATTTCATACACTTAAGGTGTATAAGGGAAATGGTTGATATAAATGCGATGGACATAGATCTTATGGCTTAGACTGTGATATTATATGTTGACTTTGCAGTTCTTTTGATCTTCGACGATATTTATGTGTTTTATGCCTGGGTTTCTGAATGATCGATCGGAAAGTAATTTAAATTGGAAACATACCTCTTATAATTTACTTTCTGGTTGATATAGTTGGTATTTGAGTAAAGTTGGGTGTAATTTATGTATGCTACGATCCTTCCTGCTCATATTTGTATCCATAAGCTACGATCCCTCCTCCTCCTCATATTTGTATCCATATGTTATGGTCCCTCCTCCTATTTGTATTCATATGCAATGACTCGACCAGAATGTTAGATCGGACTTTGTTCATATCTTAAGTATTATCTATTTAGTTGAAGATGTTATATTGGTTTATTCCTGTGGTTAAGTCGAGATGTGCTCTTATTTTTTGTATGGCAGGATGTGATTGGTTATGTCTGTAAGTGGTATTTGACTCAAAAAAAATTCTTTACTGCATGAAACATTCAAAGAATGAAAGGAAATACACAATTAAATGTTTAATTTAAAGAGTTTGTAAGCTGATAAATGTTGGGTACTGCGGGCTGAGGAATAGGAATGTATGTTATGGTTCGTAGATTTAAAACTGGCTTTTGACTGCTGTTCATGTTGGATTGTTGGGTGGACCTATGTTGTATATTTACTATGATGTAGTTAATGTTTGTGTATGGTAAATATTTATGGAATTATATTAAGTAGTATGATGATGGGCTGGTACTTGATAGTATTAAATTCTGGTTGCTTTGGAATAATGGTAAGCGAGGATACAATTATTTATGTACGATTACGACTTTTACTGATATAATGGGATGGAATGCTACATAACACTATATATATATGTAAGTATTATGTCAGTAGGTTAGGTGGGAATGGCAATTATACGAACTAATACAGCTGATAATATTACACAAATATGCCGGCTTAAGACTGTGATTTGAAATAGTATTAATGATTTATGGTTAAATGAGGTGTGCAAAGTCCTATACGGATGTTAATATTTAAGAGGATGCTAGGCTTTTTATTAATAATAGATCATGACAGTTGGAGAAGATGTATTTTTATTTGTGTTTACCATATAAAGAATTATCTCGTGAATACATTATCAGGTTATGAATCTGCATCATCTGGATAGTTTCAAGACTTCTAGGATAGTAGAATGATTTGGAGTAGAAGAGAGAGAGACCCTATGTAAGCTGAGTCCTAAGTAAACATGTTGATGATGTGAAGAGTGTCGTTGTGGGGGTAGGGGTTGTCTTTATATGTAGGGATGTGGACGGAATTAGTAGCTTAGTTGTCATCCTGACTCTGAAGAGTGAACATCGCTTGGGAGCTCTCTTTCTTGTTTAACTACAAAGACATCTGGGGAGAGTATGGATCCTACCCCTAGTTCTTCGGAATCCTGCATGGAGCCATCACCACCAATGAAGCATCAGTGCCAGCACTGCAATATGATGTTCTCAACAAGTTTTAACATGAGACGTCATGAGAAGAGTAATTGCCTGAAGAATCCATCTCGCACTATTGTTTTCTGTAATGAATGTAGGAAGAAGTTTACTCGCAGCGATAAATTGAAAAGACACTTGAAGATATGCAAAGGAAGAGCTAAGCGGTCGAAAAAGAGGACATCAGCACAACAGCGTTACATTGATTTTGAAAATAGCACACCAAGCTTAAGTGAAGCACCATCGGTCTTGGACACAGCTAACCGAGACATGGAAGGCACATCAAATAGACATCCATGCAACTACTGCGACATGATGTTTGCATTTGCTCATGATACAAGAAGGCATGAGAGAAGTAAATGTATGAAGAGTCCCTCTCGTATAAAGATTCAGTGTGTTAAGTGCAATCAATGGTTTACTCGCAAAGATAATTTGAAAAGACATATGAAGATTTGTAGAGGTGCAGTTCGCTTGCCTGTAGAACAGCATGTGAACGTCACGACTCCACAATTTAAACTAGAGGTACCCATGTGCACAGGCTCCGGCATTCAAGGAGATCAGCAGCAACAACCACCCGTATCGTCATCTGGACATAATTCTAACACTATGCTTGGTCAGTTACAGACAACTGATGATGGATTTTACTTGGCGCAATCTGCATTTGGAGGAGTTTTGAAAGACTATTATTATCTAAATACTTTTAGTGAGGCCAAAGATATTTGCACTTTTCTGAGTGATATTGAGCAGAATATAATACAACAGCTTATGGATGATACAGCATCGCATGGGCCTTTAAAATATAACTTATGGTTGGATTGTCTATATGGTAAACCGGAGCCGCACGAGAACCGAGTGAGCAAGCGTGCTTTCAAGACATCGGCTGCTGTAATTTATACTTCAAACGACGTGAAGCAGTCAGTTAAACAGAGTATTGAAAAACTCTGCAAGGAAGAAGAAGAATATATGGGTAAAGGATCTGGTTGGACGCTGAATTCGGTGAACCGTCTGGAGCTGAGAAATTAGCCATTTCGACCCACTAGATAAATAGATGTATATATCTTTGTGTAGAACTATGTATAATAAACTTTGTAATTAAAATAAATGTTTCATGTATACTATGTTTTTAATTTTCCTTAATTTATCCTGCTTAATTTATGGCGACAACTATAAAAAAAAATAAGGATGCATGCATGACCATAACTTTTGTTATTAAGATTAATAATATATATATGGATACTTAAATATTGTTTACATGAGATACTGAGTTACAATATAAAGAAAATGTAAGCGAACCTTAAAACACTCAAAGAAAACATAAGTGTAGAGGAAAGCCCTAAAATAACTTGTAGTCGCAAGTGAAAGCATGTTTATAAAATGTAAGCGCAAATGAAAGAACATTAAGAAAATGTAAGCGCAAATGAAAGCCCTCAAAGAAATTGTAGTTGCAAATGAAAGCCCTCAAGCAAATTGTAAGCGCAAATGAAAGCACGTAAAGAAAACATAAGCTATGTAAGTCAGTTTGAGTGCCACAGTGCACAAGTCCTGCAGTATGACTTTGCTATATGGGCTGTGATAAGTTTAATAGCAATACTAGGAATAAATTTTTTTATCTTAGTTTTTGGGATGATCACGTGATGCTCATTACGAATAATTAATCTACATACTCTAGCAGAGGATGAAAGATAGTATGATTATATAATCAAGTATGAGGGGTGCATACATGAGATGATAATACAATATGTTGGTGGTCAAGATTAAAGTGGGTGATAACATAATCTAAGATGGCGGCGGTGTGGATATGTTATAAGTCAAATGTGATGATATAGTCCAAGATGGTGGGAATTTCAGTGCGTCTACAGTAATGTGATGACATACCTCAAAATGGCGGGAAGTTCAGGGTATCTACGGTAATGTGAAATGCGATGTCTAAGATGCCATAGGTTAAGATAGGGTTGGCGACAAGAAGGTGAACATAAATGATGTAATCCAATATAGTGGAAAGTTTGTGGTGATATAGGTCAAGTGAAGACGATATAGTCCAAGATGTCGTTCGAAAGGGGCTACAGAGATAGCAATACAATATGTCTGCCTACAGAAGATGAAAAAATATATGATATAATCATACGGGTGCTTGGTGTCTTAACGACAACTAAAAAATATGTAGGAGTGGGGCACTAGATTACGAGATAGGCGTGATGTCATAATTAAAAATGATCGAATGTTCTAGAGTCCGAGATGGCTTTGGAACTGGTGATGATGACGTAGTCCAATATGATGTTTATGATGTCCTAGGTTAAAGGTGAGGATTAAAAAAATCCAATATGCTGCCTTCAAAAGATAAAATTACTATGACTGTATAATGAAAATATCAACACACATAGGAGTAGGGTGTTCGATTGTGGGGTGTTAGGTGTGATTACATAATTCAAAATGGTTGAATCTAAGATGGTAGAATTATAAATGTCAGTTGGGGTCAAGGTCATACGATATGGCGGTGGTTATGTGACCGTAACGAAAAAGTGTAATGCATGTAAATGGTATGATGTCATCGTAACGAAAAGGTGAACATAGGAGCGGGGCACTCGATTCAGTGGCAGTAGGTGTGATTTCATAATTAAAAATGATGTAATCCAAGATGGCGACCGGAAGTGACGTAATCAAAGATGGCGGCCGGAAATTACACAGTAGAAAGTTCCAGAATTAAAAATGGCGGCCAGACCAAGATGGTGATTGCATAATGGTAAAATCCTAAATCCGAAGCCTCAAGTCATAGGTCTTTTCGGTGGTGATGTAATCCAAGATGGCGGTGATGATGTCATCCAATATGGCGGTCAGATATGTAATACTATATGATTGCATAATAATAATAATGGAATGATAGAGCATGAGAAAATTGAATCCAAAATGGCGGTTGGATATGATGGTTACCGGATATGACATAATCCAAGATGGGGTTGCGGTGATGTCATCTATGGGTGGGTAAGTAAGGGGGGATACCAACCCTTTATACGGATATGGGAGGCTAGGTAAGGGGGATACCAAGCCTCTATGGGGAGATGGGAGAGATTGTTAGAACTTTGCGGGGATGGGGAAATTTTGTAGGGAAATTTTGTAGGAAAATGGGAAATTTATAGGGAAAAAAGGGAAATTTTGAGGGAAATTGGCGGAAAATCGGGAAATTTCCAGGAAATCGGTGATGAGGTCATCGGTCAAAGGTCGTAACAGTTACGTCAGGGGTCAAAGGTCACTGCTCCTTGCTCCTTATCCTCAATCCTCTGCGCTCGGAGCCCCTATTCCTAACTACTTATTTTACCTGTTTTTTCGAAAATTAATATTTTTCCCTATATTTAACACGCTCGGCATTGTATTAAAGCATTATACGTTAAATTTGGTGTCCCAGTACATGTCAAGCTGTCCAGCCCTGTTAAAATTACAAAAGATATGAAACTAACCATACCTGGTCCACGTCGGACTTAGTCGCTGAAGAAGAGTACGCTACGGTACACAAACAACGGGCGACGTAAGTGAGTAAAGGACTTAGTCGTAGAATGTCGTGTGGTAGCGAGTGACAGCTGCGAGACGAGGAGACATCATCCACAATAGGGGTATGGGATGTAATCAATGAGGCAGCCGCGTCTGGTGTCGTAGTGGGACTTGTAAAGACGTTGTAACATACCGGACTTGATCTATCCACGCTTACGAGAGGACTACCGAGGAGTACTTCTGTAACGCATCGCAGAACTGCAGGCGGAGACGAAGATCGCCGCGAGGAACCAGTGACATTCCGCAATCCGTGAGCAGCAGCTTTCCCTGGAGTGGCAGCCCGTTCCAAGGTCGGGGGCGGGAGGACGAGTGGTCAGGGTCTTCTATTGAAGCAGTATTGCCAGCTGCGGGGACAAGACGCCGGGAATCACACGCCTAGGGAGCTGCAGGACGGGGCCCAAGGAGGTCACCACACGTCCAGGACAACTGCAGCCGAGGGCTTCTCGCCAGGACTTCCGCTGTATGCAGAGGCAAGTTACAACCCGATTATAGCCGCGCTTAGCGGCGGTGTTACTCCGGGGCTTCCAAAAGTCTTAGTTATGGATTTTAAGTGTCCGAAACATAACTTCTCCAGTCAGCGATCTTTGGTGCTAAGACTGATGTCGGTGACCCATGAACACAACCGCCATATACTTCTTAAATAAGGTTTGTAAATAGCATTTTTTATATAAGTAATACATATTACTTATAAGTATATATATTAGGTAGTATAGTTGTCAGTAATTTTGTGTAATCGACTTGCCGTTTTACGTTGTTAAATTACACGAAAATAATTTTTTGCTGCAGGCAAAGTCTTATAATAATTGTGTAATGTTTATTTTAAATATATATTTCGCTATTGTAAACGTAAAAGCAGTTAAAGTAGTATTTTTTTTAAAGCATGGCTGGAACATCCCGTAACGATTAAATTCAATATTAGTTTAGGCAGAGATAGTCAATTTAAGGCAGAACCGACAACAGTTGTAAAGTCATTTGTTTATACGGCGGTTACGCTTCAGTATTTCTTGTGTAACTTAATTTGAGAAATAATTTAGTTCAACACTCTGTCTCTGATTGCAGACGGTCGTTTGTAAGAGACTTCACTCTCACTCGTCAGGCAGTCATGGAGCTTAGAGCGTCACTGCTTGCTTTCTCGCGGAGCTAAAGTCTTAAGTAGGGTTTATATGTTTTATTGTAACCCAATTCGGGATCAATAAGCTTGTTAATAAATGCACAGTGCCCTAAGCCGTCTTGTATTGATCTTGTAATTTATTTTACGAGAACAAGCACCACCCCCACCCCCCTTTAACAATCGTATTTTTCAAGGCAGTTAGTTTCACATGAAAGTTGATCACCACATGTCACACAGTTGAGAGATCACTATTTCGTTTAAAGGGCAGTGATATATTTCATGATGCTGTGGCATTGTAATGCAACGGGCTATTTTCCTTGTTGTTGATGTAGTTGTGATTATTTCAGCTTATTTTAGTTTCCCCTATTTTTATTAATTATGAACTTTGTTTGGAAATTCAATTTAACTTATTTCCTGTTTGTATTTTTTTTCTTTTTTATCTAGCACCTTTTGTTCATCTAGGGTTGGCAATAGCGCTGACTAGAGATAAAAGATTTATATATATATTTTTAATTTTAACTAGTGTGTAAGTGTGTAACATTTTATATCAGACTATTGAAATTTTTTATTTATTTTTTATATTTTTAATCATTTGTGTGGGGCGCAGACTTCTGTTTGATCCGTTATTCCACGTGTAAGATTTAATTTATACGAGTTTTCCTCGTGTGACGTGCGACACCAGCGCTCGAGCGCAGCGGTGGCAGGGATAGAGACTGGAAGAGCGAGTCCGTGCAGCGCGAGTGAAACTGTTGAGACGCGTGCATAATCGTCCAGAGGATATGTTTATAAACTTTTTGGAGCTGAGGTGCGTTTATGACTTTGCGTCTGTACGATAGTTCTTCGTGATAGCGTTGAAGCAGTTGCTCCGTTTTTCGGCACTGTACAGCATTCCTTCCCCTCCTTTCCCCTCCCTCTCCAACCACCCCTTCATTCCCCCCCCCCCCCTCTGCCCCTCTTCACCATCGTCCCACCAGCGCTCTCTGTCGAGTGTTTTCCTGGCCTTATTGTTGCCCGGCCCCTAGCAAAAAAAAAAAAAAAAATCGTAATCCTTGCAGTCGTTCGGTCTCTAGACTCGAAGGCTGTCACTGCGGCGGTGGCTCTGCGTTCCGGTATGTACTCGGCTGTGAAACTTAACGTCTGTATTTAAGTACTGTTCTTGCTTGCGCGTTGTGGCCGCGCCTTCATTTTTTATTGCTGCCATGTAATGTAATGTAATCTAATGTAATTGCCACCAATGTTTGGACCCTTCAAGTCATTTGTTTTGGGTTTCCCTTGCTCACGCCGAGTACTGCCCGTAGAATTTTGTAACAATTCTGCGGTTGTATATGGGCATGCCACGATGGCATTGGACATTTCTTGTCAAGCCGCATTATAAGTTCTTTCTTGATTCTGTCTTCAGTTTTTTCGCCTAGCGGCCCATATTACTTGTTCTGCTACTTAGAGCGCCTCGCCACCATGTCCGCTTTACTCTTGCTTACTTTGTTTTAATTGTGTGAATGATTGTATTTATTTCGCGTCCCGCGGGAGCGCATTAGGATTTGCCCCAATGATAATTATAAACTGCTATAAACTGTAATTATTTATGTCATGTTCCATTTTCGCTCTAGAGGCATTTTATTATGAATAAAATTGTAATTTTCTAAAGCTTTATATTCTTTTGCTAAAGGACCAGCTTCCCACTGTCGTTGGGTTTTAATGTAAAAACCCCCTCCCTGATTTTGTCTTTGTCAGTTGTAGTCAAGTCGGCTACAACTTCTGCGCTACTCTCCTATACAGCACACAATGTTTCAGTAACATGTTTGTGATATTGCAGTAACATTACTATGTTTCGAATAGATTACATTTCAACTGTCATGTTTCTGGAATATTTCATAAACATTTCATTGAACACATAGTACTCATGTCTAACAATGAAGTTTCAGTAATATTTCAGCAAGATTCATTACAATATTACATTGTGGTTTATTCTGAAATGTATCTGTGACATTATATTGAAACTTCCCATCATGCTTGTTGTCACCGAAGTTTAGAAATCTTTGATGTATTTGTGTATTATTTTTTGTTTTGGCGCAGTATTTTGGTAGGCTACTTGGATTTTTATGTGTGGTGAATAAATTGTAAGTTTGAACATTATTTATTTCATGTTAGTTTACTATTTTTTTTTACTTTCGCACTTAAGCAAATATAAAAACAATCTTTTATGCGTCTTCGAAATGTGTAAAGCTGTAGGTTAAAAGTTAAGTATATTGTGGAATGTCTTTTTTTTTTTGTCTTGTGTAGGCTTATTATGCTCAAACATTCCCGTGCCATATTTATATGTGCGCTGTTTTCAGTCTGATTTTTAATGTATGTGATGCATTAACATTTAACAGGATATTCGTGATTTAATAAATTTGCTAAAGCATCTAACAAGTTTTCTACTTAACTGTAGCTATGCCGCTATATGGTCGTTGACTGTAGAACATGAATGCTAATGTATGGGTTAGTCCCTTTAATGTTATCTTTAGTTAAAAATCACACAAATATAGGCTTATAGGTTTCTAAATATTTTGGTTTAATAGCATTTGCTTAAACCAATTCATTTTATTCAGTTATCACCTTTGGGCTTTTATAATATACTTAATTAAATATATTTCATAACCTAAGGGTTAAGGGTTAAGGGTAGTTTATGTTTATTTACTGTGCACAACACATAAATTAATTATGTTGTATTTGTTTTAATATAAATATTGATGTTTTTAATTTGAAATAATTTACAATTATGCTGGATAAGTAATTATTTTTATTATTTTTTGCACTCTGTAGTAGGTACTTACATTGTATGTTGTAGGCCTACGTACAACTATTAATGGAAATTTAATAAAGCCTGCTATTATATCTGGCTTGTCATAAATGTAATTTATTGTAAGTGAATGCACTAGGCCTACACATAAAATTAGACAGCGTTGTTTCATTAATTGCCATTTCGTTTAACAAAGTTATTTCTGCAATTTGGCCTTCATTTTATTCGTGGGCTGGGATTACAGCGCAAAATAATTGAAATAAATTTTATCCTTTCCCGCAGAGAAGGTACTAGTCTTCGTGTTGTGTTGTACTAAGCTGGCATTTCTATTTAAATTAGTTTTTCTTATGCTAAATAATAGTTGTAACAAATTATGTTTGATTTGGAGAGTTTGACAAAACCTAATTCCTTCCATTATACGACAATATAGGAAACACATTTAATGATGATTTATTAGAATACATGTGTATAGTTATGTAGTGGTAACAATTTAAATAATGGAAATAAACTTAATATGTGCACTACAAAAGATAATATTGAGAATCGGCCCAAAAAATTACTAGAAATTTTAGAGTATTCTTGCACAAACACATGGGCTAAATTGTAATGATGTAACATCACAGGCACTGTTCACACAAACATTTATTAGGAAATCATTAGAATTTTAATGATAAATTTAAGTTTTCTTTAAAAACTTTGCTTAAAATGTGTTATTATATAATTTCATGGGCCTCTTTGCATTAACCAGACACCATTAAATTGATTATTAGGAATGTAGGTAAATAAGGGTACACGTCGTTTCTCCTAAAATCGTTTGTCCTAAAAATTAGGACAAACGACTTTAGGACAAACGACGTTAGGAGAAACGACTTTAAGACAAACGACTTTAGGACAAACGAATTTTAGGACAAACGACGGAACAGCTTCAAAACATTTTTACTCTGAGTTTTAGGACAAACGACTATAGGACAAATGACATTAGGACAAACGACTTTAGGACAAACGACTTTAGGACAAACGACTTTTAGGACAAACGACGGTTCCAGTATCGATAAATCCTTCCTCTAAGTTTTAGGACAAACGACTTTAGGTCAAACGACATTAGGACAAACGATTTTAGGACAAACGACATTAGGATAAACGACTTTAGGACAAACGGCATTAGGAAAAACGACTTAAGGACAAACGACTTTAGGACAAACGACTTTTAGGACAAATGATTTTAGGGCAAACGACATTATGAAAAACCAAGTTAGGACAAATGACTTTAGGACAAAAAACTTTGAGTCAAACAATTTTATTTGAAAACCACAGAGCATGTGAGAACATATAGTAAAAGAAAACGTTTGAAAAAATAATGTTATATACTGGGGAAATACTTTACATTCTATGTAAAAAAATTCAGCGTTTACGATCGTTACAATTTTTAGACATCTAGGAATGGACGACTACGGTTTCAACGACCTAAATCTGTTTTTCATTTCGCCATCTTGGTTCCGCCATATTTAAATCGAGCGCCCCACTCATTATGATGAAATTTTCGTCATGACCGCCATATAGAATTTTTCTGTTCCACTGGAGGCCACCATCTTGGATGCCGTCGACTTTGTTTCTGTTGTTTGTTCCTAGAGAGCGCCAGCGTCGCTCTTATTTTATTTATTTTTTGTTCTTCTGGAGGCCACAATCTTGGATACCATTGACTTTGTTTCTGCTGTTTGTTCATAGAGAGCGCCAGCGTCGTTCTGATTTATCACATAAGGTCGATGTTCCATTACTTACCATAGCTATTATGGTCCTTATCGACATATTAAATTTAAATTTTTTAACAAAATACATTGGAAGCGCTGTGATCCTAACCATTGCACCTCTGATCTCTAGGTTGGAAAACATACGCCTTTAACCGCACTTGTAATTTTTTTGATTTGAAGTAATAATAGCACCACCTGTTCGAGACAGAACAACCATCTTGTATTAAGACGTAACTGTTGCAATTATCGTTACGGTCATCATCTTGAATATCCGTAAATAAAAATTACAGTTTTTCCAGATGGTGACCGTAATGATAATTGCAACAGTTATGTCTTAATACATGATGGTGGTTCTGTCTCGAATAGGTGGTGCTATTATTACTTCAAATTAAAAAAAATACAAGTCCGAATATGCGTGTAATTTTTTATATACCTTATTTATTTCTCGGTCTGGTAAATGTCTCGATGGCCGTGCGGTTAAAGGCGTATGTTTTCCAACCTAGAGATCAGAGCTGCAATGGTTAGGATCGCAGCGCTTCCAATGTATTTTGTTAAAAAATTTATATTTAATATGTTGATAAGGACCATAATAGCTATGGTAGGTAATGGAACATCGACCTTATGTAATAAATCAGAGCGACGCTGGCGCTCTCTATGAAAAACAGCAGAAACAAAGTCAATGGAATCCAAGATGGTGGCCTCCGGAAGAACAAAAAAAAAAAATAAAGAGCGACCCTGGTGCTCTCTAGGAACAAACAGCAGAAATAAAGTTAATGGTATCCAAGATGGCGGCCTCCAGAAGAACAAAAAAATAAAGAGCGACGCTGGCGCTATCTATGAACAAACAACAGAAACAAAGTCGACAGCATCCAAGATGGCGGCCTCCAGTGGAACAGAAAAATTCAATATGGCGGTCATGACAAAAATTTCATCATAATGAGTGGGGAGCTCGATTAAAAGATGGCGGATCCAAGATGGCGGATACAATATGACCGGAAAGGGTCAAGATCAAGACTATCCAAGATGGCCACCGTGACGTCACAATCCAAGATGGTGGTCGGCACCAGGCACCACAGCCTGAAGCCTGTCCCCGGATGCCCATTTGTATACTATTCGCCAGAATTCCTCTGCGATGGTTGTGGCATCTAGTATTGAACTCTAAACTCACCGTAGAAATGTGTGCCTGTCATCTATCGGCGTAATGCTAAACTCATAGGACATTCGTTTATTCAAGATTTTAAAACTCACATTATTTAAATTATTTACTTTATGTAAACATTGAAGTCACATAGAATTATTCAGGATTCTTAATTTACGTTGTGTGCGAAGTAATATCCTTTTACAGTGCTACTAAATACCCAATATTTAGTTTTAAATTTTTTTAAGTAAGAATTTATTATTAAAGAATTTTTGAAAAAAAAAAGTATTATATTTTTTTTCAAAATTCAAAGCTTTATTTACAATATTATGTACATAACTGTTTTTTTTACTTATAATCATATTAATAAGAGAAATAATTTTCCTGGTGGCTGCAAAACTAAGGATATTAGCCTTAATCGCTAAAAATTTGGCGAATGTATTTTACTCAACATACATTTGTGAAATTTCAGCGAAAAAAACCTATTCTGAATTGCGGTTGTATTCGTTAAGCTATCCTCGTGTTATTCGCTATTGTGTTCAGTCGCCGTTTTCATTTCGTCGTTCTGAGCTGTTTGCCCCGTTCTCGCTATATAAGTACTTATGTGTGTATGTGTCAATATACACACATATACATTCATATATATACATAGTGAGAGAGTGTGAGTGTGTGTGTGTGTGTTTGTTCGTTCTCGCTCGTTTATATTTGTTGTATTGCTGCTTTTTCGGAAAAATATAATTAAAAAGTCTTAATTTGTTTACGACGAAGCATGATTTTTTACGAAAAAATCTTTTATTACGAACAATAGAGTTTTACTTTATCATAATAAAAACATTTCTTATATGTAGGTAATTAAATCTGAATGATGTTAAATAAACATACTTAAATGTAATAAGAAAACAATTTTTCTATAATAAACTAACCCCACAAGAGTGATTATTTTTGACAACATGCATGTTCACTGAGAGAAGGGTATTACTTGTTACTCATGTGAGGACTGTTTTGATAGAGGAAGGAAAGCGAGTGAATAGAAAGGTACTTACATATATATTGATTTCAACCTCAATAACTAAGACTCAAAAACTACTTCGTTATGTTTCCAGAAAAAAAGTCTTGCAGAATGCACAATCAACCTTTACGCTTTACCAACTCATGCTCGCCAAGTTTGCCCCTGTCTTACACAAAGCTACGCGTGTGAAAATAGTTAAATTATCTGTTTCAGTATAAACTTACAAGATGTCGAAAGATTACGAATCGCGTGGTGAGGCGCACGTTTTAAGTGAGTCTTCTGTAACGCCTGGTCTCCAAACCTATAATTCTATGATAATTGCTGATATAGAATTTTCAAACTAAAACTGTAGCTTGATTTTAAACCTTAAAATAAGTTACATGCTTATGAATAAAATGCTATTATTTAAACTGATTAATAATATTCTTTAGTATTCAAAATCCTTAAAATGAGATTTTTAATTTATTATTAAATTCAGATACCTAGATAAACCCCTAAAAAGAAAATACTACCGTGATATTACAAACAATTTTTTTAGAGACGGTATTTACTAATAAAGTTTTATTAATGAAGGCATTATCAAAACATGATAGAGCTTTCGAAAATGTTGTTTAATTTTTATACTTCAGTAGTATACCCGTATAAAAGTTATTTATTATATTGCCTGCTAAATAATTTCACTGCTTGATATTAAAATATATTTTCATAATGATTTCAATTTTAAAATATTTGTGAATAAAATATTTAATTTAGTCTGAAAAACATTAAAAGTGACTTTTGCCGAGGTGAGGATTTGAGATGATAATCCCCCTTCCCCCGGAAATATTGTTACGTACGCTCCTAAGAATAGACGTACACAAAAATATGTTATTGAAAATGTTAATATTGGTTCAACCCAAAACATAAAAAAATTACTAAAGAAAATATTAAATGTGTTATAACTAGGGACCGGAAAAATTCGCGGGTTCAATGACCTCTAAGATGTACTCCATAGTTCTACGTACACCGGTCAAATGTCACCCACTCATTGGCTGCTGTCTTGTGAGACGTCCCATTGTAGCAGCCTGTTATTCGATAAAGCTTTGGTCGGGTGTTTCTCATTGGCCCAGAGTCATCCAGGTGAGTTGTGAGCCAATAGCAGAGGCGGCACTGAGGTATAACTATTTGTATTTTAGCCTATCGCGAAATGAATTCGCGAATTTTTCCGGTCTCTAGTTATAACTATAATTTTCATATTACAGTACTTTGCAAGCCACTTTCAGCTATCCAAGTTGATGTGTTTCGTTGATTAGTTAATAGTGACATAGCACTGAACATGAATATCTATGACGGTTTTTATTGTGACAGATTTTCTTTCATTGCAACTTCATAAGTGAACAGAAACTAGACAAGTGAAGAAAGGGCATGAGATAGAAGCGAATATGTAACGTTCGCGTGGTTTATAGAATAAGAGTACACTTAATGACGGTTGCTACTGTGATAAAAAATGAACCTCGAGTGCCACACTTACAGTAAGATTTAAAAAAAAATAATATCCTATATTTTTACTTTTAATTACATTTTAACATTTAATGGCATGCATCTTTGTCTGAAAGACATTATTGCCTTTCTAAAAGCTACAAATCTAAATTGGTTATTGTTGTACAAATTTACGTTCAGACACGATGCGTAGCGGATTTGAATCAAACGATGTAAGGTAATTCACCTTATAGCAAAAGGAAGAAAAAAAAACAGATTTAGGTCGTTGAAACCGTAGTCGTCCATTCCTAGATGTCTAAAAATTGTAACGATAGTAAACACTGAATTTTTTTTCATAGAATGTAAAGTATTTCCCCAGTATATAACATTATTTTTTTCAAATGTTTTCTTTTACTGTAAGTTCTCACATGCTCTGTGGTTTTCAAATAAAATAGTTTGACTCAAAGTTTTTTGTCCTAAAGTCATTTGTCCTAACTTGGTTTTTCATAATGTCGTTTGTCCTAAAAGTCGTTTGTCCTAAAGTCGTTTATCCTAATGTCGTTTGTCCTAAAGTCGTTTATCCTAATGTCGTTTGTCCTAAGTCGTTTGTCCTAAAGTCGTTTGTCCTAAAACTCAGAGTAAGGATTTATCGATACTGGAACCGTCGTTTGTCCTAAAAGTCGTTTGTCCTAAAATCGTTTGTCCTAAAGTCGTTTGTCCTAATGTCGTTTTTACTAAAAGTAGTTTGTCCTAAAGTCGTTTGTCATAAAGACGTTTGTCCTAATGTCGTTTGTCCTAAAGTCGTTTGTCCTAAAACTCAGAGTAAAAATATTTTGAAGCTGTTCCGTCGTTTATCCTAAAATTCGTTTGTCCTAAAGTCGTTTGTCCTAAATTCGTTTGTCCTAACGTCGTTTGTCCTAATTTTTAGGACAAACGAAATTAGGATAAACGTTTTATGACAAACGATTTTAGGACAAACACCGCACCCCCGTATGTTCCTGTCCTTGGTTCGATACTTTAACGAAGCAATATATTTTTTTTTAATTTTATGCAAAAAATAATAATTTCAATAAATGATGTTTAAAACCTTAAAGAGGCTTAAAATCCTCTACTACCGACATCTTAAGTAGTATGTTTTGGGGGCTCCTGCGCCTGGAGTTGGTGTGGTTGCGGTTTGTGGTGTCGACCGCCATCTTGGATAGTGACGTCACCATGGTTATCTTGGATGAGTATGACCTTTGAACTTTTACCTTGACATTGGCGGCCATTTTGGACAGCCATTTTGGAAGTGGGCGCCATTTTTTTATGACGTCATCGTCGCTATGTTGGTTTACGATCGCAGCCATTTTGTATTCTGGAACATTCCGCCATTTTGAAATTTGAGCGTTACACGTTTTCGTTACGGTTGTCATATTTAACTCTTTTATTTAATATCCGATTTTTATAAAAAAAAATTAAATTTATAAAAAATTCAATTAATAAAAATTTAATAAAAAATATTAAAAAAACCAAAGATTTACGACACGGATCTCGGAGTCCTCGGTTCGAAACTGGTGAGGGCAGAAAAAAAGAATGGCGACCGATCCTTTCCTCACAGTGGCTGCTGACAGACTGACCTCCCACCACTTTTTTCATATCATATATATCATCAGGTAGTATGACGTAATGTCCGCCATCTTGAAAATCCGTAATTTTTATGTTAGAAAATCGGTAAAAATTATAAATCATTAAAAAATTAATCAATCGAATAAAATAGTAAAAATCTAAAAAAGACACCGTTGCACTTTTCGTGACGGCAGCAATCTTGAAAATCCGTAATTTTTATGCTAGAGATTCGAGAAAAATTCCAAACTTCATCAAAAAATTTACTTATTAGAATACTGATTCATTAGTTCGATTCCTGTCCTTGGTTCGAAACCGCTAAGAGCAAAAAAAAAAACAAATCCTTATCCACAGAAGCCACCTACAGACTGGCCTACCACCACCAATACCAAGTTATATATCGTCAGCTGGTATGACATCATGTCCGCCATCTTGTCTTCATCCGATGGAGACCACCATCTTGGTTTCGTCTGCTAGAGTGTGTTGATATCATGATCGTATAATTTTCTGTTCACCATACCTTTGTCCTCAACTGTTGGCAATGAACTTTGTCCTTGACCTTGAAATTTGACCTTGACCATGAACTTTGACCTTCAACTTTGACCTTGACCTTGAAAATTGACTTTTACCTTGACGACCATCATGTATCCGACATTTTGTGTTCAGTACATGCTACCAGGAGCTACCACCTGCTAGAGGACATTGCCACCATCTAGTTTTCGTCTGCTGGAGGACACCATCTTGTGTGTGTACTCGTCTTACCATCATGCTCGTTTTATTCTAACCTGCTACAATGCAGTTATTATTTATTATTACTGAGGTGCCCGCCATCTTGAAATTTGGGCGCCATATTGAAATCATGTAATTATTTAGCTATAAATGCGGAACAAATTCCGAAATTCGCCGAAAAAATCCATTATTAATTTACAAACTGATTACATCAGTTCCTGTCCTTCGTTCGATTCATGACCAGTGACAGTTGTAACTAAATATTAAATAAATTTTAGATTCTGTTTTCCATTACCTTTCGCGAAGTTTGTTTATCCTTCACTCTACGAAAAACAACTCAAGTCAATATACCTGACCAACGAATTAAATACAGTACCGATTAGCCTAACACGTAAGTCTAATTTTTCGATAATCTGAATAACCGATAAGCCGTTCATGTACAAAGCAGTGGTGTCTCGTCAGGGCAAGCAAGGCAAGCAGTGCTTGCCCAGGCAGTTTCCAGACATTGTATTTTTTAAATAAATATTTTACTCAGAATAGTATTTTACTTTGGCTTGTGCAGTTAGGTGTATGTATTTTTTACATTATCTTCTTGGGACCCAATACTGTGCGCTGTGCGCTATAAGAAAATAACTTGTTGACACACAAAGCATTCTATTTTAGAAGCGATGCTAGGTTTAGAAGCGCTGGTAGGACCGCTTTCAGCAGGAAGGCTGGCACAGTAGTTTCCTTTCGGAAGGGGGGTGGCATGGTACAAAGGTTCGAGGAGGGGATTGGCTGTAAAACACATGGTAGAAGCTACGAAGGTAACGCTTTCTTGCCGATTTGAAGCGAACATGGCCGAAGCAGACGGTGGAATTCTTCCGCCGACTGCTTCGGCTATGTCCTCTACAGTTCGGCACGGCAGGGGGCGAGGTGGCGTTTCAGGAATGGAATGATTGACGTGCCAGTTTCTTGGTACGCGTACCAGTTAACAGAGTTTCTGATCACGTATGAAGATAATTTCTTTTGTGTTGGTACGAAAAATACCAAGATTTAATTTTTACTATTCTAGTACATTTTTTTGAGGTTCTTCTCTTTATTTTAAGTACTTACTTTGCCATGTGTTGTCTGTTTATATATTTTTTACCAGATATCGACGATACTACACTCCCACTTAGTATATAAATAATGTAGAGTAGGTATTTTATTATCAGAATAATGTAAGTCAAACATTATTATTTTTCAAAAAAAATTTATAATTTAAAAAAAATGTCAATTTTTCTACCTGTGGAATAGTCAATGTTCAGTTAAAAAAACTACTTAAATAGCGCCCTTTTGTACCTTGAAATCCATATTTTCCCGGGGGAGGCCTGCCCCCCGGGCATGTTTTGGGGTGAACGGAGTTGTTGCTTCCCCTCATGTAAACCTCACGCCTCGCCACTGGTACAAAGCCATCCATACATATAGACCAAGTGTCTACGGACCATGAGACCGGCTCATAAACAATATCAGACGTATAGGCTAGTCATTTCCGGACCGCATGACCTTCTTCGTCGTTAGCTAATTATATTCTATTAGACCATCGTGACATTTTTATACATACTAAAGGACCAAGTGACCTTGAAAAATATTTTAGTAACACCAAGAGGTTTTGAAAAAGTAAATATTCAGTCACTACATATTTTACTACGCGCAATCAACAAAAAGGAAGCACCTTTAACGAAAAGGCAGCACATTTGGAAGAACCATCAACGAAAAGGCAGCACATTTGGAAGCACCATCAACGAAAAGGCAGCTCATTTTGGACGCACCGTCAATAAAAAGGAACCACATTCTACAAAACGAAAGCTCATTTAACGAAAATGAGGTACATTCTCACGTACTTTCAACTCGGTAGGATGCGATCGTCAATGTTAAGTTAGGATATAATGTATCCATCAGTCTATGAATCTATCAGTTTGTAGTTCCATAAGTCATTGGCTCCAATTTTCAAAGGCTCCAATGTTCATTGGCTCCATCAGTCATTTACTCCAACAGTCTTTTGGCTCCAAAAGTCATTGGCTCTTACAGTCATTGGCTCCAACTGCCTTTTGTTTCAACAGCTCCAATGATATTTGGCTAGAATGCTACGAGTCTAAGAGACTATGAAGCTACAAGGCTACGAGTCTTAAAGGATATAGCTGGTTACGAGTTATACATGGCTGCGAGACTGCATGGCTAAAAGACCGCGTGGCTACGAAACTACGTGTCTTTGAAGCTACAAGGATACAAGTCTACTCGGCTCCAAAAACTCCATCAGCTCCAACACGCAATGTACGCAATGTACGCGCAATACATTGCAATTTACGTGCAATAAATATAATGATCACACAGTACACACAGGAAACGAAATGAAGAAAGAGTACACACAGGAAAAAAACGGAATGTACACACAGTACACACAGGAAACGGAACGAACACAAAGGAAACGGAATGATCACACATACAGTAGCGGAACACAGGCTTAGTTGGAAATCAGAATACAAGAAATAAAACATACTTTTTTTTAAAATAGAAATAATTCATTTATTTTTCAATAGTACACGCATGACAGTTAAACAAATGATTATTGTTTGTAGCCAGCTTTCCGCAGTTCTTTAAGTATGGACGATACTTCCTCAATATGCGAGTAGTTTCTTCTACGAACAGATGCCACCAACAGTCTTAGCCGGTCAACTAATATGTTTGGATCTTTCCATGATGTGTAATCAATCTCTTCTGCCACCATCTTCCTTGCACGTTTATAATAAATATTATGATGTCTGGTGTCTTCCGTTTTAACACCAACCTCAGGGTAACTTTCATCATCGAGCCAGTGATCATCACAAGCTTGATCAGATTTATTTATTATAACACGTCGTTTCCATCGTTTCGGTCTAAGTACACCATCACAGTCTTCGATCTTGCCTGCTTTAGATGCTCAGCACAGTCTTCGATCACGTCGCCAGCTTCAGAGTCACTGTAGCAATCACCGTAGAAGGCATCGTCTTCACCCAGATTACCATAAGAACTCGATATCTTTGATGTCGAAGTGTCTTCATCGTCTTCATGCTTCCTTTTTAGGAGTCCATCATTTTTACAAAGTATGGAGGATCTACTGAATATAGACTTGAATGTATTCTCACTTTTCACGGTGTTGATACTTCCATTAGTTTCAGTCTTCCCGAAGCCATCAGCATCCTTCAATTTATGTTCTTCGTCACGATCGGGTGAGCTAATACCATCACGCTCAGGACAAGGAAAATTATTGTCGTAATACAGCGAAAATTATTGTCATAATACAGATCACTCTTCTTTAGTTTAGTAGATCCATCGATGTCCTCTTTGCCATAAGTAGGCTTGGCTTTACATGTTATACCATGTCTTTTTAAGCTGTCAATTCGTGTTAACAATCTGCTACACCGATTACAGCTTAACATTTTGCGAGTGAGTTTTTAGCACAATCATTCTTCTCATGACGTCTAGCATTCCTTCTCATGACAAAATCCTTGCCACAGTATCTACAGCGCCTTCCTTCCGATTCAGCTGCAGATAACAAACCATGATCCATGGATACAAACTGATAGTTTTTTTTCCAATTGAAACCATTTCTTAAAAATAATTTTTTTTAATATTTCATCAGTGAGTGTTAAGTTATCTAATGTAAAGCAAATTGATGCAAGTAGTTCTGCTTGTCATCAACAGATGTCTACACATTTTGCTTGCAGGTAAATATTATTTATTTTATGTACGATGCAGGATGCTCACTAACGATCGCAAAAGAAGGAAGGCTTCGCTAGACATTAAGGAGAAGGAAGATCGTCCTTCGTGATAGTGTTTCTCAACCGTCTTATGAGATATTTTTGGACTGAGTAATCTTTTTTTGAAATCCACCTTATAAAATTGATGTCAGTTCTGATTTAGTATCAGAAATTATCAATTTAATTGCATTACAGGATAAAATGACATAACTCATTAGGTAAAAAGTCATTCAAGCGGAGATAAATTTATCATCTGAAGCCAGAAGCACTCGGAGAAAATCATCAGATGTCTAGTCAGGAATAATGAGAAGCACTAAAAGAGAACCATCAAAATATTTTCAAGAATAATAGGAAACGCTTGGAAAAAACCATTAAAATATTGACAAGAATAATCAGGAGCGCACGGAGAAAATCACTATAATATTGACAAGAATAATCAGTAGCACACGGAGAAAACCACCATAATATTGACAAGAATAATCAGTAGCACACGGAGAAAACCACCATAATATTGACAAGAATAGTCGGAAGCACACGGAGAAAACCACCATAATATTGACAAGAATAATCGGAAGCACACGGAGAAAACCACCATAATATTGACAAGAATAATCAGTAGCACACGGAGAAAACCACCATAATATTGACAAGAATAGTCGGAAGCACACGGAGAAAACCACCATAATACTGACAAGAATAATCGGAAGCACACGGAGAAAACCACCACAAGTTTTCTTTTGATGACATGAAATTACAGAAAAAAATTAATAAAATAAATATAAAAACGAAAAAATATATCGTTCTGGCTGGTCTCTGTCTAGTATAAACCGATTGGAGCTAAGAATCAGTCATTTCATGCCTATGCAGACCTAAACGTTTGTAAGATTGCTAACCTTCGCAGGTGATACTGTAGTAGAATAGAAATTAAGTAATAAAATTTATTTTATGAAAGAACTTAACCTGTCACTATTATGTTAAATGGTTCTTATATTTAATTTTTTTTCCTCATCCAGGATCGTACCAATGACCTAAGTGTATTATATAGTATATTCTTTTTAGACAGTATTTTGATTGCAAATATATTTAATGAATTTTTAACATTTTTCTGAATTTCTAGGTAAATTATTACGAATTTCCTATATGGTGGTCTCGGTGGCTTATAGGATGATGGTAGTAGAGGATTTTAAGCCACTTTAAGAATTTTAAACATGTATTGAAATTATAATTTTTTTCATAAAATAAAATAAATGTTTCGTTAAAGTATCGAACCAAGGACAGGAACTGGCCGGATCAATCAGTATATTGATTTTAAATTTATTTAATGAATTTTGCCATTTTTCCCGAATTTCTAGCAAAGAAATTACATAATTCCAAGATGCACCCAAATAGCAAGATGGCGGGCACCTCAGTAATAATAAACGAATACTGAACTCTAGCGGGTAAGAATTAAACCAACATGGCGTCAGCACGTTCTAGCAGACGAAAATAATATGGTGGCCTCCAGCAGACGAAAACATAATGGCAGACGTGACGTTATACTAGCTGGCGGTATATATATATATTGGTATTAGTGGTGGGAGGTCAGTCTGCCGGCGGCTACCGTGGAGGAAGTATCTGTCAACGATTTTTTTTATTTTTGCATTTACCAAGTACGAATTGAGGACTTCAAGGCATAATTTTGTTTTTTTAAATATTATTTTATTACATTTAAGTAAATAAATGTTTATTTCAATTTTTGAAATTTTTTACAAATTTCTAGCACAAAGATTATGGTTTTTCAAGATGGTGGACATAACAAAAAGTGCAACATTATAGAATTCAATATGGCGGACAAAACATAAAGTGTAGCGATGATGCCATAGTCATCCAAGATAACAGGCATAATGAAACATGCCAAATTTCTAGAATGCAAGATGGTAGTCGTAACAATATGTGCAACTGTGTTTTCAAAGATTTTTTAATTAAATTATTTAGTTTTTATTTTTAAATTTTTTTTCATTATAATTGGATGATAAATAAAGTATTCCAAGATGGTGGACATGACGTCATACTAACTGACGATGTATATACCTTGATATAAGTTGTGGGAGGTCAGTCTGCCGATAGCTTCTGTGGAGGAAAGGACTTGTTATCTTTTTTTGTTCTCGTCGGTTTCAAACCGATGACTCCAAGCTCTATGTGCAAGTGTACATTCTTTTTTATAATTTTTTTAATAATTTTTTATTAAATTTTTTTAAATTTAATTGTTTAGTTTTTTTTAGAATTTAAATTTTTTTCCCGATTTTCTAACATACAAATTACAGATTTCAAGATGGCGGCCGTAACGAAAATTGCAACAAAATTTTTTCTTATATTTTTATTAAATTTTATTAATTGTTTTTTTATAAATTTAAGTGTTTTTTTTCATTAAAATCGTATAATAAATATAGATTTTCAAGATGGCAGACATAACAGAAATTGCAAAGGTACGTCATAATTCATGATGATGTTAGAGGCTTACTGGGGGCTGTAGACATGGATGCTTAAGCCTATATATGGATAATTCTAGCCGCTGGTATTTTTATGGATGAAAAACGGGAACTTCTCTTTCGAAACGGAAATATTTCCTTTCGAAAAGAGATTTTTTTTTCAGATTATTTGAGGGTTTTTTTTTGGCGGAATTTTTTCCAAAAAACTGGAGATAGTGGCGAATTTTGAGGAATTTTGGCGAAAATTTGGGCAAATATTGAAGGTCAAAAGTCAAGGTCAAAGTTGAAGATAAAGATCATCCAAGATGGCCACCATGACGTCACAAATCCAAGATGGTGGTCGGCACCAGGCACCACGCGCCAGCGCCAGGTCCCCTGACATACATTCGTATACTACTTATGAGGACACATTGACCGCCATCTTAAAAATTCGTAAAAATTAACACAAATTCTAAAAAAAATTCAAATATAATCCCATTAAATAACTGATAGAATAAATGGATACATGTTCTTGGTTGGATCGTCAGTCAAAGTAAATAAAAAATTAATTTAATATCTCATAAATTTAACCTTAAAATGACAGCTTAGAGAAAAAAAACACCGATTTTTAACACTACAATTTAATACATGTTTTTAATTCTACTACAGGAACACTTGCTAAAGTTAGCAGTATTATAAACATTATGTTCTGCATTGGCTTGAATTAACTAATTCTTAGCTCCAAACAGTTTACCGATGACAGAGACCAGCCAGATCCTTTCCCTACATAGTCTTTTACTTCCCAACAGAGTTTCTCAATACTGTGTTTTACAGACTGCTTAACATCGTCGGAATTCTAAAAGGGAGTATTAACTGTCTTGAATGCACACTTCTTCACTTTGTTCTAGAAATGATATGGTTTGCCATATATACAGCCCAACCGTAAGTTATATTTTAAAGGTCCGTATGTAGGTACTACTTAATCAGTATGCTTATTGATATAGTTCTGCCAGATGTCATCAAGAAAAGTTCAAATATATTTCGACCACTAAAGGTATTTAGATATTAGTAGTCATTCAACGTTCCACGAAATGCATATTCCTTCAAGTGGAAACCGTTATCATTTACCTGTAATGCACTGAGCACAGTCTGAGGCTTGGATTCACGTCCAGGCCTCATCGCCTTAGGTTGCTGGGCATCTTTTTTTGTGTTTGTACGCGTACAAGTCTCCAATATATAGCGAGGAGTCGAATTGTGTACAGGTAGTTTGTCAGAAGGCACGTGGTTTTCACCTTTACATTTTTACGCATGCCGTCGCAAACTGTCAATATGTGTAAACTAAACATGGCACTCATCGAAGTGAAACTTTATACAAGATGGATTCTTCATGCATTTACTCATCCCATGTCTTCGTGCATCATGGACAAAAGCAAACTACATATCACAGTAGCCTCAAGGATGTCTAATCGCTGAACAACGATTCTTTCAGGCCCGAACCGGATACTGATGTTGCTACAGTTGTACAAATTCCCTGTGTACACTAAAGGGAATCAACTAAGACTGTTGTTGCGAAACCTTTACTTTATGTCGCGCAGCAGGATCATTACATGTCATCAAGTGTCTTTTCAACTTATCTTGCCTTGCAAATTGCTTGTGACATTGGTTACAGCTTAACATTTTGCGTGAAAGATTCAGAGCACATTCTCTCTTCTCGTGTCGCTGAGCATAACTTAAAACGGATACCTTACGTTTTGATCGTCACGTGGGAACAGTGACGTCAGTAGAGGTGCGCACAGGCGGGTGGCTACGTCGCATGCGCAGTCTGGCAGAGGCCGGGCCATATTGTAGTGGCAAGTAAAAGAGAGAAGTTGTTGCGGAGCGACGGCGGAAGTACGTAGTGGTGTGGAGGCGACATCGGGAGGTCACCGGCAGAATAGCGGTGTAGGGCTGAGTGATGGTGAATGGTCGGCATGTACGGACTGTCATCAGGGAATGGCTGTGACATGGCTCATGCAGACCAGGACTGACGTCGTGCAGTATACACCGGGTGACCTGGGAACCATACAGTTCCACAGGACGGCGGGTCGTGTCGTCGGGGGAACAAGCATATGGGTATCCTGGTTGTTGACCCATCATTTTCTTGTTGCATATCTACGTGAGGAGCTTCGTCCAGAGCAGCACTGGAAGGAGAGACCTGCCAAGAACACACCGCCACAGCCGTGCCACCGAAGGGGAACATCGTAAACAGATGCAACACGGCCGCAACGAACCCATCGTCGCGGGCGCCCGGTAAACAGCAATATTGAGGTGGGATCGACAAAATCGTCAGTAACAGTGGCGGACACTTAGGTCGGTTAGGGATTATTCTAGCACGAACTAAAAACTGTATAAGGCCCAGAACTATTTGTTTTTGTCACCGTTATTTGTAAGCAATGGTTTATAAAATCTGAGGGGCAAAATAAATTATTGTTATTTTGTAAAACGCGTTAGTTCTTTGTATAATAGGGCATAAACATATATGTGAGAAAATCTTGTTACAGTAAAGTCATCGATGCTCGATAGTTGGTGACGAATTATCAGCCCTTGAATTGCCCAACGAGGGTGAATCATCGTTCATCGAGGTTTCCTGTGTTTCCTGTAGTTATTAAACTGTTTTTTTTTTTGCTGGTGGAACCACGCCAGTTGAAGTCTTCTCTAGTGTTGTCGTCGTCGACGTTGCCAACGATATCTGAACCACCATCGTCGATGCTGACATCAGGGTTCCTGTGTACGATCGTGCAGCTTCCATCATGTTCGACATTAAAAATGTTATAGATGCCATCGAGTTTACAAGAACAGGTAATTGCGCGACTTATGCACCATATGAGACAAAATAGGTGATCCTTGCACTGCCGCAGCTAGTAAAAACCTGAAAGTCCCACCTTTTAGGGACTCGCCTATATACACACAATGGTCTAATAATATGCTAGTCAAAACAAGAACAAAAATCCATAATACAAGAAACAACATGATATTCAAAAAAGAAACACTCTATAAAAGTAGTCAATTTGGAAACAAATTCGACAAAAGGAATGGTCTCGCAATGCATGCGCTGGACATGCAATGGACACATAATACACGCAGAGGAAACGAAGTGTACACTCAAAAACACACTGGACACACAATGTACACACAATTATACACACAGGACATGCAATGTACACACTAAACATGCAATGAAAACACAGTACACACTTGACGCGCAATTAACACAGAGTACACACTCTTTACATGCAATGTACACACAATTACACAGACTGGACACACAATGGACACAATACAACAATGGACACGCAATGTACACACAATGGACACATATTACACACAGTGGACTCACAGTGCACCCACACACACACCGAACACGTAATGAAATCGCAATATACACACCGAATACATAATGAATACATAATAAACACACTGAATGTGCAATGTACACATTTAACGAGATGGACGCACATTTGAACGGAAATTCGTTTAAAAGGTAGCACAATTTGAATGTAAATTCAACAAATAGGAAGCGCATTCAAAGAAAAGAACGCACATTTGAACGCCAATTCGCGTAAAACGAAGCACATTTAAAGAAAAGGACGTACGAGTGCAAGTACATTTAGATCAGAAGGACGCGATCGTCAAATTAGGATAAAATGCATCCTACTCTATATATTGCTCTGAAGTTCCATGGCTCCATCAGTCTTTTGGTTTCAACATTATATGGCTGCAACAGTATTTAGTTCCAACAGTCATTGTCTCCAACAGTCTTTGGCTCCATCAGTCATATGGCTGCAAAATTCATTGGCACTATTACTAATTGCCTCCAAAAGTCTTTGGCTCCAACAGTCATTGGCTCCAAGAGTATTTTGGCTCCAAAATACTATGGCTCCAACAGTCATTGACTCCAACAGTCATTGGCACCAACAGTCTTTGGCACCAACAGTCTTTGGCTCCACCAGTCAATGGCGCCAAAGGTATTTGGCTCTAAAATGTCTTAGGCCTAGCTGCTTTTTGGCTACTAGACTAGGAGGCTACGAAGCTAAGGGACTACAGAACTACAAGACTATTAGTCTTCGACTGGCTACGAGGCTACAAGTCTACGAGGCTATGAGACTATATAGCTACAAGTCTACGAGGCTACATGTCTACGAGGCTACACTTTTCTTTAATGTCTTTGGCCCCATTTTAGCTGCGTGAGTTATCTTACAAACAACTTGTTGCAAGTAGTCCCGATTCTTGCCAAAAGATGTCGACACATGTTGTGTTGAGGTAAATATTTATTTTATGTGGGATGCGGGATGCTCACTAACGATCGCAAGAGAAGTAAGGCTTCGCTAGACACCAAGGAGAAGGAAGTTCGTCCTTCATGATAGTGCTTCTCAGCTGTCTCAAAGCATATTATTTGACTGAGTAATATACTTTTTCGTGACAGCGTCTAATAAATCGATGAACGCCGGCTGCACGCACAAAAAAGGATGACTCATTGACCCGTTACGCACATTGTCCTGTTATGCTTTGTCCCATTACGCTCATTGTACGCTTGCGCCGCATCTATCTCTCTTCTCTCGATTGAAACAATCATCGATTGGACTTTTTCAAGGCACATTAAACTTGAAACACTCCCATTCGTTTCCTACTTTTCCTATCATAGTCCTATCCTTAGCAGAATAACACAGATTTGAAGAAGTTAAATAGCAAACATGTATAAAAGTTATAGTTAAAATAATCTCTTCGTTAAAGTAATAAACATATTTTAATTAATGAGTGCAAATAAAAGTATATTTATCAATTAAATTGTAGATTTCATTTCACCCCTTCTTTGTATCCAGACAAAATAGTGATTATTCAATAAAAATGATTCAATTTTATTCATAAAAGTATGCAATCATTTCATCAATGTTTGGTTATGACGTCACGTTAAACTATCATCCGTAAACCGACTTAGACAACCAATTTTTTTGTTTGAATTATTCCAGATAAAACTAACTTTAGTGATAATTTAGTATCAGAAATTTGATATTTGAATGTAACTGACACATTAAGTGTAAAACATTTTCGTACAGAGATATATATCTCAAATATAACCAGAAGCACTCACAGAATATCAGCAGAAGTCTCAACAGCAATGATAAAGAGCACACGAAAAATAAAATCAAAATATAGGCAGAAATAATAAAAAGTAAACGAAGAATAAAATTAAAAATAAAAGCAGGAATAATCAGGAAGGCTTAACGGCCAACTGGATTCGTCTTGTCACCTACTGAATGTTCTTTTCTGGCCACTGAATATATGTGCCTCGCCAAAGACGGGAGTGGACCTGAGCCTGCGGGGATGGTGATTGTCCCCTGAGGTGTCGGAGTTGTTGCCGGCTCTAGTATCCAAGACATGATCTAACACGTTCACGGAATGTGTGCAAGGATGCGAAAATATAGCCTCTCCGCACCAAGTGGTAATCCTCTGCCTCCACGTTGTAACGACCCTCGTGCCTCAAAATTATATTATTTTAATTTAATAAAAAGGCCTTGGAAACTGCTGGGCAAAATATTAAGAAAATAAAGATATTTACCAGAGAGGGCACGAGGCAGTGAACAAGACAAATTTCACACTCCCTGCACAAAAGCAACTTGGGAGTTCGTGAACCGTTATATAGAAGAAGGTATATGATAAATAAATACACTACATAAATAATTTGGTCTATAGGTTTCCCTGGTTTATTACGAAGAGGTGTTTTGTTTTCCATTATTTCGACATGACATTTAAGATCTTAGTAAGTAACAAAGCTAAGAGGATGCCCGGAAAATATTTAAAACAATACATATAACACTTTAACAAACAAATGATTACATAAACAAAAATTCAAAACAGTGTACAATTATCTAGACGATGTCGTAGTATATTCAGAAAAACGTTTGAAAAACACCAAAATATGATTCACCCAATGATTACATAGATTATTACTTTCCTTGATTCTACATATTCTTGAGCATTAAGTTCTTAAGTCACTGCTCGTTGGTATATTTTTAATGAATTTAGTTCATTCTATGCAAGTGGAAAATATATTGTTCAAATCACCCGGGTCTTCCCAGGATGACGTCGGACTGGGAGGAAAACTCTTCTTAAGAGGGAAATCAGCGGGAGGTCCCGAATATCATGCGGGTAGCACTTTGTCTCCCCAGCTCTTGGACCCTGTCTGAAACACAAGTCAAATTCAAAACGAATTAGACCTGCTTCCAGACAGTCATACACAGTCGGCGCGAAAGGCAAACAAACGGGAATTTGGGGAGGAGAAAAAAAGGCTGGATTACTCACCAAACAGGGTGTCGAATCAGAGCTCACTAGAAGTCTCGCGCCGACATCAGGATGGCGCGCACCGAGACACCGCGGATGGAAGAAACCAAATATTTAGTAAAATAAAAAAAATTAAAAATCTAACTAAACATGACTTTTTATAATGGCTACTCCTGACTGGCTACTGTACAAATGGGATTACATCCCTCAAGACAGCTGACTACATTCTTAATAGAAGTCGTTTCCGTCGTAGCCTCGACAAGAGACGGAGAGAACTTTCGCCCGAACTGCTGCGCGGTTAGTAGCCAATGTCAGAGTCCCCTCATGGAGGACCACGCTCCTAATTAAATCGGGCGGTCAGCCCTAGGAAAAAAGAGGGGGAAGGTTCGTCTCAGGGCCGAAAGCATGCGGAGGTGCCCGAGTGGTCGTGACAACAAAACAACATGCGCGCTCTCAACCGGCGGTAACAGGAAGCTACAAAGAATCGACTTCTACAGGCCACGAGAAGGAAGTATAGGGCCTTATGGCGCCGCGGCGCTGCTTTCTAGCGTCGTAAAGGGGAACTAACTGAGGCGGTGAGCTGACTTGCCACCAGGTGTCACGAGCGTGTGCTCTACACCCTGGCGACCAGGCCCGAAGGTTCTTTTTCTGCCACTAGATGTAGTGGAGGTCTCTGTAGGACCTGGGGAATGTCCTTGAAGCAGGCCATTATCTTGGCTAAGTTCACGTCAGGTCACTGCTCCTAGCATAATTTCTGAGAACTATGGTGGGGGGTGAGAGGGGAGGGTGGACAGAAATACGCCACTGGGCTGGGAACGGAGGTCCACTGGAGACCCATTCGTGACGAGACTCGCTATTCTCAGCAGGCCTCTAAGAAGTAGCAGCTTGCAGCCCACAAGCTGCTCTATGCAATTTTGGTCATGCAGGGAATTAATATTACAAACCCGGGATGTGACTGCAGGCGAGAAAAATTTCAACCGGGCTGCCCACGTCCACCTTAGAGACTAGCAAAATATCAGATAGGCCCCTGAGCAGGTGCTTCAGTCCACTGGCACAAAGTTTAAACACAAGGCGTACACCGGCCTAACAAAGAGTAAATCACCCCCTTAACAACCAGATAAATTGAAAAAAAAATAAAAAATTCCAAAAATAATTTTAACAGGGTGTCGAAATGCCTAATTTCCGGCACATACTCCCCTGCTTGAATGCGGAGCATAGAGGGAAAATAAAAAAACAACCCTTACACTCCTCAGTAAAACTAGTACCAGGTTCGCCTGTTTCATACTACTTATATTCTAACACATTTAAGATGCGTATGCCTCTTAGGCACAACATATCGATAAACCTTAACATAATTATTACTAATTGCTTATTAACTAAGTGGCCACTTAAAACTAATACAACATAATTCAAGCATTCTTATTTCTAGTACCATGGATTTGTAAGACCACGAGGTTTTTGGCATGCCTAATATTAGAGAGTCCCCTATGTTAGGGGAAAGAAATTAAACACATCTACTTTAAGTCAGCCTGTGTTTTCTTTAGATGGGAGATGTACGCTCTGGTCACGAATTCTCCCGAACTGGGTTCAGCTAGGCCAACCGTAACTGGCGTTAAAAATCGCTGTATTTGAAAGGGACCTCTCCAGCGGTAAGCCAGCTTGGCGGAAAACTTATCCACTGCCTTACTGAGTGGGTGTGCCTTACAAAGCACAAAATCGCCTACCCTGTAAGGGTTAGGAGATCGGTTTTCGTTGTATTTCCTTTTTCTGCTCTCATGAGCCAGATTAAGATTTTTACGAGCTCTTCTCCAAATCTCCCTGATGTCTTTCGGATCATCGGGCAATAGGTCATTCAAAGACCAAAGATTTGAAAGAGGGGTATTAGGTCGGTAAGTGAACATGAGTTCGAAATGAGTACTTTTGTGTCCTTCATGATGTGCATAATTAAAAGCCATTTGCAGCCACGCCAAATTAGAATCCCATTTATCCTGCTCCTGCGCATGGTAAGCTATTAGAGCAGACCGTAGATTGCGGTTGAATCTCTCAGCATGCGAGGGCTGTGGATAATAAGGCGAGGTTGTGACATGCAGGATGCCATGTGAGAAACACATGTTCTTGAAAATCCTAGCCGTGAACTGGGTTGCATTGTCTGAAACTACTATAGACGGGACTCCCGACGTCTTGAAGGCCTGCTTACATAGCGCAGAAACAGTGTTTTCTGCGGTGGATTTTCGCATCGGGATGAGCCAGACAAATTTTGTGAAGGCATCGATACACACCAGCAGCATAGTGTTTCTTGTCCTTGAGCGCGGGAAAGGCCCGACAAAGTCTATAAACATCTTTTGCATGGGGCGCTCGGCCACATCTGAAGTTAAATAACCGAAACGAGTGTTCTGCACTGGCTTACTCAGCGCACAGATTTTGCATAGTTTCACCTGCTCGTTGATGTCCTTGTGCATGCCGTCCCACACGAAGTGAAGTCGGATAGCCTGAATGGTCTTATATATGCCAAGGTGTGCGCCCACCGGCGAGGTGTGATAATAATGGAATATCATATTACACCGATTTTGAGGGAGCACAATTCTGTATGTTTTTGATTGGGGGGTGCGTTTTTGCAACAGCCCTTAGATATCCTAAAGTATTTTGGCGCCGTTCCTGAACTAAAAAGGTTAATAATGCTGGAAATGTGGGGATCAGCTTCCTGCTGGCTCTGTAAATCCTGAAATGCCAACGGAAAATCTGCCAATAGTGCTTGACATAAGAGTGGTGTTCCTTCGGGCGGAGTCTGAGTTGGGTTTTCGAACATACGGGACAGTGTGTCCGCTACTATGTTCTGTGTACCACGAATGTGCTGAATTTTGAACTTCAAAGAGGAAATTTTTGCAATCCACCGCCCGAGTTTCCCTAATTGTTTCGGGTGTGCTAAAAGCCAGGCTAATGTCTGATTATCTGTCTCTAACATGAATTCCCTGTGTTCTATAAATTGACGGAATTTGTCAATGCCAAATACCACCACGAGGCATTCTAATTCGTAGATCGAGGAGGCTTTCCTCTCGGCGTGGGTAAGTGTCCGCGACGCAAACGCAATGGGCTGTCTGCAGCCTTCGACTTCCTGTGACAGTACTGCGCCAATAGCCACACTGGACGCATCAGTTTTTAAAATGAAAGGTTTGGTGAAGTCTGAAATGCGGAGTACAGGTGGGGAAGAAATCGCCTGTTTCAGGAAATTAAAAGCTTTTTCTTGTTCCGGACCCCAAGTGAAAGGTGTGTTTTTCTTACGCAACATATTTAGTGGTGCTGCATGCTCAGCGAAATTAGGAATATATTTTGAGTAAAAATTTGCCATACCAATGAAACGTGAAATACCCTTAGGGTTTGTAGGAGGCGGAAAATCACGAATAGCTTGTGTACGTGAAGGATCAATGGTGACTCCCTTGCTAGAAACCAAGTGTCCTAGAAAAAACAGTTATTAAACTGCAAACTTAACTTTTTTTTTTGTGTTGACTGTCAACCCTGCTTTACGAAATCTACTTAGGACTTCCTTTAAATGTTTGATGTGTTCTTCAAACGTTTCTGAATATACGATGACATCGTCTAGATAATTGTACACTGTTTTGAATTTTAGATCTCCTAGTATCTGATCCAGGAGTCGAGTTAGTACTTGGGCTCCAGTGGCCAGTCCAAAAGGTACTACTGTGTTTTGGTACAAGTTCCAAGGGACACAGAAAGCTGTGATGGTTTTGAATCTGCAGTAAGGGGAATTTGGTGGTAAGCAGAATTTAGATCAAACACACTAAAATATCTGGCCTTACTGAACCAATGAAACGCAGTGTTAAGGTCTGGCAAAGGTATGTTTTGTATGACTATTTTCTCATTAACTTTTCTGTAATAAATTACACATCGTTGTTGATCCTTGCCCTTAGGCACCAGAAAGGCTGGGGAACTGTTGGCGGAGGTCAAGGGTTCGATTACACCATTGTCAAAAAGCTCCTGAACATGATTGCGCATCGTTTGCATCTTAGGACCTAACAATTGATAAGGGTGAGAACTCACTGGTATTTTATCCGTTTACTCAATTTAGTACTCGATTAAATTCGTGCGACCTAATTTACTAGTCAAGACATCTGGAAAACTGCTGCATAATTAATCATTGGTGGCCCGCTGCTGTGTATTAAGGTGCTCGTGTGAAACGGTGCTTCCCTGATCCAAGATGGCTGTCGTTGTTTCGGCAGGACTCGAAACTATTTCCTCAGGGGTCCCACAAGGAATAGGATTATCCATATTGAATTTGAAAACAAAATTATTAGCCTGAAGATTAATGAGTAGACCTGTCTTGGCAATGAAATCAGACCCGTAGATTAGGTCTGTGGTCAGTTGATCAGACACCAAAAATGGGAAATTCTATGAATATAAATCAATTTTCACCTTGATCATAACTGCTAACTTAATATTTAATGGCTATTCTGAAGCTGTGAAACATTGTAACTTAGTGGTCTCAGTTCTTAGAATTAATTTGCTCTGTTTTAACTTGTTAAACAACTGCCCAGAAATCAGACTGCGCGCTGATCCCGTATCAATAAGTCCAGGTACAGTGTGTTCGCCAATCGTTGTTACTGCATATGGAATTACTGTAGGAATATTGCCAAAAATTTGGTGGCACTTTCTCTTGCCCTTATTTGTAGGATTAACACACGTCTTACATGAGTATGTGTGCGTTGAATTATCATTTCCCTTATTTTTGCTATTTCTCCTGCTATTGTGCTTCCTTTGTTTATGTTTGTGACCTCGCTTGTTACTTTTATTCCTGGGCTCCTTGTTCGTATGATTATTGTTTTTGTGTAATGATTTTTCTTGTGTACTATCCTTACTTTGCGCAAGTCGAACTTCCCAATTATAAGAAAAATCTTTAACACTTGAATTTTTCGGTGGCCCTAAATAAGGTTGTTCGGGCCTCCGCGTTATGCATTTTTTGAGTGTCGTAATTTTGTTTTTTTGTTTTTGTGGTAACACTGGGACAGGGAATGTCCGTCTCTTTTACAGAAATCACAAAACACATTTTGTTGATATCTACCTTGTGGCCTGGAAGAGAAAAATGTATTGCCCTGATGTTTCTGTGCTGCATTTTTATAGTGTGAATTACCGCGCTCCGTTACGGTGCTGCTACCTTGTTGACTAGCGAATGTGGCTTGTTTATTTCGCTGAAAATCAGCGTATTCTATGTTTGTGGCATGTACGTAAAGTTTATCTAGCTCAGCATAATTTTAAGGGCGCGCATGGAACACTGAGCGCGAGCACTCCGCTGGGTTCAAACCGTCTAGAATCGTACTCACGACCTCTCTCTCTGGAACCTTTAGCCTGAGTACCTGGTTGGCTTCACGTATGTCAGCAACGTAATTCGGCAAGGCTTCATTGCGTTGCTGCAAGCGGTTAAACCACTCCAACCGGATGTTTGTGAGTAGTCTACTCGGTACACAAAACTTTAACACGTCTTCATGAAACTCGTCGAAAGTGAGGTCATTCTCAATGGCTGCCATGATCCGCTTGCTTAAGGGCACTTGGGTGTACGGATAAACAATTTCAAAAATTTGTTTGTCTGGAATCCCTCCCTTTTGCCGTAGCTTTAACAAGACTCGAAGAAAGTCAATAAGTTTGTGTGCGTCCAGACCCGACCCCTCTGGCAAATCTTTGAGTAGCCTTTCTACAGGATGGGTGATTTTTCCGTAGAAACTGTAGCCAGTTTCTGGGGCTGTTGTGATCCTCAGTACTGAGTCATGGGGATGAGACGAGGGTACCACCGGCTGAGGTGAAGGCTGATTTTAAGGCACCGGGTGCGACTGAGCCTATTCCCGAGTTGCACCCAAGGGGCTGATCTGTGGTGGAGTGAGCTGGGGCATGGTGAGTGGCGGCTGCAAAATACCATCACTCGGAAGTGGGGTGGTTTTGCCACGAAGGAAACTGTGGCTGGAATTGAGCATAAGGATTAAAATAGCCCTGAGCGGTCGGATACGGGAAAAACATGTTTGGTGGGTATGATTGCGTCATTTGGTGTGCCAAGGATGGAAATCCCTGTGAAAATGTCACGCTAGTGACGGGTTGGGTTGTCACATGACCCATTGTAATGTTTGTCGCTGTCGTGAAATGCACAAGCGGCTCTGAATGAGTGGTAGATACGGATATTGGTTAATTTGGAAGCGACGTTAGTGGCTGAGAGTCAGGGGCTTCGTCTGGCGATCTGCTAGTTTCCCTCTCCTGTGTGTTTACCGTCACCCGTACTTCTGATTGCCGCGTGTCGGGTTGCTCTACCCCCAGGGGCAAGCTAGGTGAGTCCCCTTCCGGGAAGGCGAGACAATCGATGCCTAGAGCCTGTGCCTCAGCCACATAGTGCTGACTGCGTCGTGTGTCTTCCAAAAAGGCTGCTCTCGCCGCTAATTTTGTGTGGAAACCTGCCGTCTGTTATAAACATCGTTCCATCTCTTTTATATATATTCCATGGAGAATGTCTGCCGAAAGCTGTTTCAGGTTTTGTAAGCGTCGGGTAACATGTTTAGCCTGACTATATTTCGCTCGACATTGGGTAAATTTTCCTCAACATCTAGGTAGCTTACGAAAGCCGAAATATCATATAACTTGGCACAAGCAATGTTGAATTCTCCAGTTACATCTACTTCCAAATTCGATATACTAGTTGGCACGCCATCATGAAGGGCGGCTCTGAGTCTCTTCCTGAGGACTTGCACATTGCCACTTGAGGGCAAATTGCGTAGCTGTAACTCATAGGTCAGCTCATCTGACAGCAATAACTCCGGCTTAAACATACTGCTCGGAGGTAAAATACTGCTAATTAAAACAAAAATTTATACACACATGTACGATTCAAACGCACACCAGAAACACTTCTCTCTTAAGAACTATTCTTAATTTCAAATATCTCATAAGGCTTCCTATATTAATATAAAATACCAACTAGCCCCATTGCGCGGGGAGTAAGTCACACTTTCAAGGTGGGGGAGGGGGTTATGTGCCCAAACTTATTTGCGTATAATGCCGCCGTGCTACTCAAACAGCTGCGCGAACTTCCCTCTCAGCTTGACTTGCGTCACCTGTATTACGTCGACAGGGGGAATGACCTGCCGCTCTCAAAGTCGTCTGCCACGAAGGACAGAGGAAGAGGGGTGTGCGGGAGGAACGGGGCCGTGTCGGAAGATAGTCACGTACGAGATAACGTGCGCTGCCTGCGCGGGCGTGACCCCGACAAGACCGTGCAGTGTCTAACACAGCGCGAATTACCGTCCCAGCGGGACGTTAAAACTCAAAATAATTTTAAAATAGAAAAAGCAATATAACTACAGGGTGTACCAGCAATCAGTTCACAATGTTAAACATACAAAATTGGTTTCACTAAAAATTAATTAATTTTTATTTTTTTTATATATATAATTTTTTTATATTTTATTTTAGGTATGCCTACTCGATTTAGGTAGCCTATAGACTAAACCATGTTCTGCTTCCAATTGTAACGCCCCTCGTGCCTCAAAATTATATTATTTTATTTTAATAAAAAGGCCTTGGAAACTGCTGGGCAAAATATTAAGAAAATAAAGATATTTTCCAGAGGGGGCACGAGGCGGTGAACAAGACAAATTTCACACTCCCTGCACACAAGCAACTTGGGAGTTCGTGGATCGTTATATAGAAGAAGGTATATGATAAATAAATACACTACATAAATAATTTGGTCTATAGAATTCCCTGGTTTATTATGAAGACGTGTTTTGTTTTCCATTATTTCGACATGACAATAAAGATCTTAGTAAGTAACAAACCTAAGGGGGCGCCCCGAAATTATTTAAATAATACATATTACACTTTAACAAACAAATGATTACATAAAAAAATGTGAAGTATTACACCAAAATTTGATTCGCCCAATGATTACATAGATTATTACTTTCCTTGTATCTACATGTTCTTGAGGATTAAGTTCTTAAGTCACTGCTCGCTGGTATATTTTTAATGAATTTAGTTCATTCTATGCAAGTGGAAAATATATTGCTCAAATCACCCGGGTCTTCCCAGGATGACGTCGGACCGGGAGGAAAACTCTTCTTAAGGGGGAAATCAGCGAGAGGTCCAAAAGATCATGCGGGGAGCAATTTGTCTCCCCAGCTCTTGGACCCTGTCTGAAACACAAGTCAAATTCAAAACGAATTAGACCTGCTTCCAGACAGTCATACACAGTCGGCGCGAAAGGCCAACAAACAGGAATTTGGGGAGGAGAAAAAAAGGCCGGATTACTCACCAAATAGGGTGTGGAATCAAAGCTCACTAGAAGTCTCGCGCCGACATCAGGATGGCGCGTATCGAGATACCGCGGATGACACAGAAGAAACCAAATTTTTAGTAAAATAAAATTTCTTTAAAAATCTAACTAAACATGACTTTTTATAATGGCTACTCCTGACTGGCTACTGTACAATAGGATTACATCGCTCAAGACCGTTGACTACATTATTAATAGAAGTCGTTTTCGTCGTAGCCGCGACAAGAGACGGAGAGAACTTTCGCCCGAACTGCTGCGCGGTTAGTAGCCAATTTCAGAGTCCCCTGATGGAAAACCACGCTCCTAATTAAATCGGGTGGTCGGCCCTACGTAAAAGAGGGGGAAGGTTCGGCTCAGGGCCGAAAGCATGCGGAGGTGCCCGAGTGGTCGTGACAACAACACAACATGCGCGCTCTCAACCGGCGGTAACAGGAAGCTACAAAGAATCGACTTCTACAGGCCGCGAGAAGGAAGCATAGGGCCTTATGGCGCCGCGGCGCTGCTTTCTAGCGTCGTAAAGGGGAACTTACTGAGGCGGTGAGCTGACTTGCCACCAGGTGTCACGAGCGTGTGCTCTACACCCTGGCGACCAGGCCCGAAGGTTCTTTTTCTGCCGCTAGATGTAGTGGAGGTCTCTGTAGGACCTGGGGGAATGTCCTTGAAGCAGGCCATTATCTTGGCTAAGTTCACATCAGGTCACTGCTCCTAGCATAATTTCTGAGAACTATGGTGGGGGGTGAGAGGGGAGGGTGGACAGAAAAACGCCACTGGGCTGGGAACGGAGATCCACTGGAGACCCATTCGTGACGAGACTCGCTATTCTCAGCAGGCCTCTAAGAAGTAGCAGCTTGCAGCCCACAAGCTGTTCTATGCAATTTTGGTCATGCAGGGAATTAATATTACAAACCCGGGATGTGACTGCAGGCGAGAGAAATTTCAACCGGGCTGCCCACGTCCACTTTAGACTAGCAAAATATCATATAGGCCCCTGAGCAGGTGCTTCAGTCCACTGGCACAAAGTTTAAACACGAGGCATCACCGGCCTAACAAAGAGTAAATCACTCTCTTAACAACCAGATACATTGAAAAAAATAAAATTTCCAAAAATAATTTAAAATATATAAAAAAAATTAAAAGGGTTTCGAAATGCCTAATTTTTGGCACAATGTGGGCACCGCTGTTTGGGGCGAATCGTGGTGACCATGATGGGATGGGTATCCTCAACCTCTGGTCATAGTATTGCCTTAAGTAAAAAGGACTATGCCGGGCGTAACCCTGCCTAAGTTGCATCCTCAATTGCATCTATGGGACCAGAAATGGCGAGTTGGCTGTATCTACGGGCAACAGCAGATGCGTTTGAAATCTTTTGGGGGGGTTTGACCACCGAGCCTCGGCGTCTGGGCCCCACAGGTCCCCATAGTGAATGGATCAGGCCTATGGTAATGGACGGACCGAGAAAGGCGCCACTGTTTTCGGGTGCACCCAGGCTTTAAAAAAGAGCTGTCAACTGCTCGACTACATTTGATACGTTCCCCTATTCCAGCGGTCGGTGGGGGTACAGAGGCAACCCCAAGGCCCTCCAGCATATGCAAGGTTGGTATGTCATTTCTATGGCTTCCTGCGGTCACCGCCGGTTGAGTTAAGGCACGTCCGGGCCTTAATCGGCTGTAAATATGTCGGGCCGAGGTACGGCAGGTAGTGGGGTAGTCCGAGGAGACGAGGACATCCAGTGGAGTAACTCTGAAGTGTGGCGGTCGGTTAGCCGCTGGCGAACGGTCTGCTGAATCGATGACAAGTTGGTAGTAGTACGGAAAGAATCCATAAAATATTGAATGGTGTCCCACTGAGGTTTCCTCCAAGGCCCTGTATTCGAATTGGGTAGGACTCGTACTTCGTAGTAGTGCTCCGATCGCTTGGAGCAGGCTCCAAGGATTCTTTATCCCGATACAGAGTCGACGTTGTGAGTTGTGAGCGATGACACAGCTCCGGTTACTAACCTGGACAGCTAGCAGAGGTTGGATATGCCTACACCGGACCACGAGTTCACTGGGAGATTGGGTGGTCCCAGTGCGATGTGGCGCCAGCAACGCTGATAACGTCTAGGAGCTTAGGATGCAGCCAATTGTCTGGTTATCTAAGTGAGGTAGGCGTGACGGTGGTGTCTATGCTGGGATGGGTGGCCTCAGCCCCTGGACATAGCCGGATCTCTAACACCTTTCCTGTTTCGCGTATCCAGCATATCCGTATCCACGCCCGTGGGGGCCCCAGGCCGGCAGGGCCTAACGGCTAAGAGGGCTGGGTTAACCAATAAAAGGGGAGAAATCCCTCAGACAGTCATGTCACCTACTGGATGTGCTTTTCTGGCCACTGAATATACGTGCCTGGCCAAAGACTCGAGGTGTCTAGCAAACAGGTACTTGATGTGCTTGGCCACTGGCTGGATGTGCCTGACCACTAACTGATCGTGTTAGCCGGACCTCAATCTGGAAGTGTCTTACCTTCTGGACGTGGTTAGCCAACACCCTGAATATGGCTGTAAGCTAAATACATTCCTGGCCAACGACTGGACACGCCTTGCCACCTACTGGACGTGCCTGACCGTCAAATACATTCCTGGCCACGGACTAAATGTGCCTAATCTCCGACTGTATGTGCCTGGCCGCCTTTACGTGCCTGGCTACTGAACAGATAACTGTTATGTATAACTGACTCGATAACACATGTCAAGGCATGCAAAGGACTCGCTTCGCCGTCTTATAAGTCTGTAGATATTGAGAAATGATAGTAAAATGCTTGTTTGTATTTGTAGAATTTATTCATTTGAATTTTTGTTGTTTTATTTCTCGAAACTGTAACATTCATGATAATTTTGATTAAATTAGTATGCTTTTACCTGAAATTATGTTGTTTTGCAGCAATCACGGATATAACCAAAGACGGATATCGTTTGAATGAATCATTATTTTAATAAATGTTTTTTTATGAATTTTGGACTTTTTTCCTGAATTTCTAGGTCAATAATTACGAATTTCTAATATGTCATCTAAATTTCAAGATCGCGGGTACCGTGAAAGATAACTGTGTTAATAAATAATACTGCACACTAGTGGCTAAGAATTAATCTAATATGATGGCAATACTGTCCAGCAGATGAAATGTGTACTATGTCAAACTGGTGCTCTTAGTAACAATATTATTGAAAACAAGATGGAGGCGATGTCCTCTGGCAGGTCAAAGTTCAAGGTCAATGTTTAGGTCAAGTTAAAAGATCAAGGTCAAGGTCGAAGGTTAAGGTCAAGGCAAACTTTCAGGGTCAAAGGTTTATTGGACAAAAATTAAAATATAATGCTGAAAACGCGCTCTAGCAGACGACTCGTGTCAATCATTATTTTAATAAGTAATTTTTTGATGAATTTTGTAATTTTTTCCGAAGTTCTAGATTAATCATTATGAATTTAAAAGATGGCTGTCATAACGACTTACTGTAAGCTGGTATATAAGAATATTAAGCCTTTTATAGGATTTAAAACATGATTTATAAAATAAGTATATTTTACATAAATTAAAATTTTTCTTTAGCAATCAAGTATCAAGCCAAATGACTGGAACTAATCGAATCAATCAGTATATTAATTGCATATTTATTTAATGAATTTTGGAAATTTTCCCGATGTAATAGTTAAATAATTACGAATTTGCCTTATGGCACCCAAATGTCAAGATGGTGGGCGCCACAGTAATAATAAATGATTACTGCACTCTAGCGGGTAAAAATATAACAAACATGACGGTAATGCACTCTAGCAGATGGAATGTGCACTATATGAGCACTAGCACTCCTTGTACTAATTACTGAAAACAAATTGGCGACAGAACTCTCTATCAGATGCCATGTGTGTTAACTAGCGCTCCTGGTAGCAAGTATTGAAAATATGGTGGCTTGGTCTCAAACAGACCATTAGCAAAAAATAAGTGCGCATGAACAATGTTAAGTATGCATAAATTCATGTTGGCCTACCCTAGACACTTTCAACTGTTGATTTAAATTAAATTTTAAGTAATATTAAAACAGCATGTTTTTTTATTCACAATGCACGAATCTTGAGAAGTATCTACATGTAAACAGCAACACACACTGTGACTTACTCGACACTTTCTCAAGTCCGAATACGTGTGTTATTTTTATATACCTTAATTAATTATCAGTCTAGTAAATGTCTCGATGGCCTAGCGGTTAAAACTATATGTTTTCCAAACCTAGATGTGAGAGCTGCAGTGGTTCGAAACACAGTGCTTCCATTGTATTTTGCATAAAAAATAATTTTAATATGTCGATAAGGGCCATAATAGCTCTGGTAGGATATGGAACAACGACCTTATGTGATGAGACAAAGCGACGATGGCGCTCTATAGGAGTAAACAGAGGAATCAAAGTCTTCGGTATCCAAGATGGCGGGCTCCAGCAGACGAAAACAAAATATCAGACAATATATCAGAATAAAAAAAATAGCTTTGAAATCACATCCAAGATGGTGGACATGTTTCAGAATTCAATATGGCGTCCGTAACAAAAGTTTCAATGTTATATAATACAATATGGCGGCTATAACTAAAAGTGCATTGGTGATATCGTACATGCTCAAGATGGCAGGCTTAACAAAAAGTACATTATTAGTGAGCTATTGCTTAAAGATGGCGGATCCAATATGGCGGATCCAAAATTACCACCGAGGTCTTGGTCAAGATAAAAGGTAAAGGTCAAGGTCAAAGGTCGACAACATCTAAGATGGCCGCCATGACGTTGCAATCGAAGATCGCGGACCCTGGCACGGCCATCACAAGCCTGAAACCTGTGCCAGTAGCCCCTATTCTACACTACTGACATCTCGTCAGCGTCGACGCAGACCTTGATGGAATCTGTACCATCGACGGCGGAGATCTCGTCAGCGCCGACGGAGCAGATCCCGAAGATAGTGATTCCAACAACACTAAAGGAGATTTCAACTGGTGTGGTTCCACCAGCAGAAGAGACTTTGCTGGCAGTGGAGGAAACCTCGACGAATGATGTTTTGCCAGCGGAGGAGACTTCAATGGTTGGTGGTTCGTCAACAACTAAGGAGCATCAATACCGTAACTGTGACAAGATATTCTCGAACTATAGTAATGCTCGACGACTCGAGAAGAGAGAAGTGCTAAGAATCCTCGATGAAAAATGTTTGGTTGTGAGAAATGCCACAAGGCTTATGGCATAAGCAGTTTGCCAGAAAAGAAAATATGAAAACGGACTTGAGGAAACGAAGATGTGCTGTACAGCAGAAAATAAAGGTTTCGCTGCAACAACGATGCATCGATGTGCATAAGAGTACACCAAGCCTTGGTACAACTGAATTAACTTCAGCATCTGGTTTGGGTCTGAAAGGTTCGTCTTTGTCGACTAGACATCCACGCGGCTACTGTGATACGTCGTTAGAATTTTCCCATGATGCACGAAGACACGATAGATGTAAATGTTTGAAGAATCCTTCTCGTATGAAGTTTCGCTGCGATTGTTTCACACGTATTGACAGTTTCAGATGGCATACGAAAAACTATAAAGGTGAAGTACTCGTGCCTACTGTGGAACTACCTGCAGACATTTCGACACCTCGGGTTAGGTTGAAGACTCGTATGCGTACAAGCACACAAGCAGATGTTCCGCAACCGATTGCGATGACATCTGGACATTACACTACAGAAACACTGTGCTCGATGCATTACAGGTAAATGATAATGAATTCCATTTGGTGCTATCTGCATTTTGTAAAATTTTGAAAGACTTCTATCATCTAATTACGTTAAGTGAGTCGAAATATACCTATAAGTAGTTTACTTTTCTTGGCGATATCAAGCAGACGAAAACAAGATGGCGGAAGTGACATTATAATAGCTGGTGATATATATATTTATATACACACACACACACACACACACCTTGGCATTAGTGGTGGGAGGTCGGTTCGGTGGCTTCCGTGGAGAAAGGATTTGTAATTTTTATATTGCCGTCACTGGGTCTCAACCGAGGACTCCGAGCTTTAAGATGTAAGTGCGTTGTTAGTTAAAATTTTATAAATTATATTTTTTATCAAATATAAATTTTTTCCCGTTTTTCTAGTTAAATAATTACCTATGGTCATGCCATCATTATCCAAGTGCCAGAATGTTTCTTATGAAAATTTTAATTAATTATTTTTTGTATTCATTTTAAATTGTTATCAATTTTCTATCATAAAAAAGCATTTTAAAGATGATGGCCGTCACGAAATTTGCAACGTTTTAGAATCAAAAATGGCGACCGAAATGAAATGTGCAACGGTGATGTCTTAAATCAAGATGGCGGATTTTTTATTAAAACTTGATTAATAACATTTGTTATTAATTATTAATCTTTCCCGATTTGGTAGCACGAAATTACGGATTTTCAAGATAGCTGGCGTGCCAAAAAGTACAACGTTTCTAGAATCACAGATGGCGGATGCGACCTGTGTAACTTTTTATTAAAATTTTGTTTAAGTATTTATTATTAATTTTCAAATTTTTTATTCATAAATTACAAGTTCATTCTCGTCAGGAATTGAACCGATGACCGAAATCGATTGAGTACCTAACTAAACATTTGAAGTTAAAAAAAATTGTTTTTTATTATTAGTAATTTTTTTGGTCAAAAATAAACGATTTCATTTTTACGGTCAAGAAAGGTCGTGATCTCGGTGGCTTTGGGTGGCTTGCTCTTAGGACTCTTAAAATGTTTTTAGGTGTTTTGGTTCTTTCTAAAGCAAAAGTCTTTTGAGGTTTTTCAAATTTCAAATTTTTGAATTTTTGAGGAATAAAACGGTGAATATACCCTACAAACGGGAATTATTCCCTCGAATTGGGGACATTTTTAGGAATTTTGAATCATTTTGAGTCCAAGATGGCCGCCGTAATTTTATAAGAGATGTAGATCCCACGGCAACAGACACCGTTGCCACCACCACACCATGAACCCTGGCGCAGGACCGGCTACCATATACTACTTGCACCATTTTCGCACTGAAGCTTCATTCATAACATTACTATAAACTTTGGTTATCTGTCTGTAAATTTTGACAGGGTGGACTTCTTTTTTTTTTTTTTGCATTCAAAAAGCGTATTACAATATGAACCTCAAACTTGGCGGGATCTTTAATTTTGTCTCACATTTCAAAATTACAATACAAGTATAAACTGTAACTGACTGTAGCGGCTCACTGTTAGCGTCAGACTGGCGAAGGAATGGGAAGGTCCATGACGCGGTGGTGGGATTGTTGTGTGGCTCGTCACAAAAAAACTTTCTTTACCTTTAAAAAGACCCTCGTATGTACTTCAGGTGATATTATACTACAGGATTTAATTTAAGTTCTAGCAGCCCAGAAATTAAATAACTGAAAACTCCTACCTTCCGGTGTATTGCATAAAGTCTTTCTTCAAGAAAACTTTCATTCCAGTCAGCTGTGATAAGTGCGATTTCTGCAAGTAAAATAACGTAAATCAGCATCTCAACATATAAGTTTATTTTCACAATTTTTAAATAAATCACATTCGTGTAAATGAAAATGTTTTGGTGTCATGAACACAGTGTTTTGTACCACGGCTACGCACAGAAAACGTAAATGACAGGTCATCCAAGATTATAGTGGACTTCAAATCCCAAGGGAGTCAATCGGTTCTCATTAAAGTAATAGTTTCCGAGCATAAATTTCCAATTTAAGCCTACATAATTAAAATTCAATTAGGAAATAATTAAAATACATTAGTTAGTATACTTTTGTTTTGTTTTATTTAAACAATGTAACTAAAGAAACCCATAGTTCGCTTTCTAGTATTTACATTAACACATGCTCTGTACATTTTAACTAATCTCAAAAATATGTAATTAACTTCTGACGGTTATTTCTGGCAACGACTGCACACATTCAAACTCAAATACAGCCTTACATTACTTCCAGTTAACAACATATTGGCCAAGTAGTTTCAAGCGTTATTGAATATGATACATTGCCGATTCTTTCCACAATACTTTTTGATGGTGATGTTGAGTGTTGACGTCTCTAATGGCCTCATTGACGACGAGAGTAAAACCCAAATTTAAAAAAATTACTCATAAATTTGTATGTTGATTTCCAAATAAATTTTATAACGGACATTCAATAGATCATACACATTCTCTCTGCTATACTCTCTGCTGCAAATACATAATTCAACCAAAATTTATGCACACATAAGAAAAACCCACTGCTTTATTTTTAAATTATTAGTTAATGATTATATATGCATCCGTAATCAATGCTGTCGCAAGAGGCGAGTATTTAGACATAAACTCAGCAAAACTTAAATGTATAAGCGAGTCGGGGTAGTGGTTTGGAGTCCACTTCAATTTTAAGGATCATGTCAGTAGTATAGGATTATATTTCCGGGCATAGGCTACAGGCTATGGTGACTGGTGCCGACCGAGATCTGTCATCACCACCATTTCTAACGTCACAGCGGCCATCTACGACTCAAAAATTTCTCAAAATTACTCAAAATTTTCCGTTTTTGATGGAAAAATTCACGTATTGAAGAAAAAATTTCCGTTTTAGTCCTGAAAATTCAAAAATTCGAAACTGAAAAAACCTCAAAATACCTTTGCCTTAGAAAGAACACATATTCCCAAGATGGCTTAAATTCCCCTTGACTAAGCCGCCCCTAAGCCGCTTGTGGGGACCATTGACCTTGACCTTGACCATTAAATTAAATTTTTTTAATTTTTGACCAAAAAATTTCTATTAAAATACAAAAAAATATTTAAAAAATTGCTTACTTCAAATATTTAGTTACTTAATCCAGTTCGGCCCTCGCTTCGATTACCGGCGAGAGATAACCACTAATTTATTAATATATGTAACAAATTCTCAAATAAAAGTAATAAATATGTCTTACATCACACTCCATTTAGAATTATGACGTCACCTTTGCAATTTCCGTTAGGTACGCCATCTTTAAATCTTTATTTATTATCCAGTTTTAAAGAAAAAAATTTAAAATTTAAGAAAAACCCAATGAATGAAATTTTAATAAAAAAATATTAAAAACATACACCTACGACATGAAGCTCGGAGTCCTCGGTTCGAAACCGGTGGGGGCAAAATAAAATAAAAATGGCGCCCGATCCTTCCTCCACGGAAGCCGCTGGCAGATTAACCTCCCACCACTTATGTCAAAGTATATATATCGTCACCAAGTATGACGACATGTCCCCCATCTTAAAAATCCATAATTTTAATGCTAGAAAATCGGGAGGAATTTAAAAATTAATAAACAATTTATTATTTAAATTTTAATAAAAAAATCTTTAAAAACTCCGTTGCACTTTTTGTTACGGCTGACATCGTGGAAAACCGTAATGTTTATGGTAGAAATTTGGAAACAATTTCAAAAATGATATTAATACTTTAATAATAACATTTTAATAAAACAATATTAAAAAACGCACTTACGCCTTGAAGCACTTGGTTCGCACCTGGTAAGAGCAAAGATAAAAAAAATGTCGATAGATCCTTCTTCCACAGAAGCCACTTACAGCCTGACCTCCCACCACCAATACCAAGGTATATATGTCGTCAGCTGGTATGACGTCATGTCCGCAATCTTGTCTTCATTCATCTTGTTTTCGTCTGATAGAGTGCGCTGACACCATGTAAGTATATTTTGTTGTTCACCATACCTTTGACCTCGAAAGTTGGCATTGAACTTTGACCTTGATCTTGAACTTTGACCATGATCTTGAACTTTGACCATGACCTTGAAAATTTACCTAGACATTGTACTTTGACCTTGACCTTGAACTTTGACCTTCCCTTGAACTTTGACCTTGGCCATTGACCTTGAACTTTAATCTTGACCTTGATCTTGAAATTTGACCTTGACCTTGAACATTTACCTTGAAATTTGACCGTGACCTTGACAACCATCTTAGATCCGCCATTTTGTGTTCGTACTCACTACCGGGAACGATAGTTAACATATATTACCTGCTAGAGGACATTGCCTCCATCTTGCTTTCATCTGCTGGATGACTCCATCTTGTGTGTGTGAACTTGACTGATAGAGTGCATTATCATCATACTTGTTTAAGTTTTACCTGCTAGAGTGCAGTAATAATTTATTATTACTTTGACACCCGCCATCTTATCATTTGAGTGCCATCTTGGTAATTTGTAATTATTTAGCTAGAAATTCGGGAAAAATCCAGAAGTCATTAAATAAATTTTCAATTAATATACTTATTGTTTTCATCGATTCCTATTCTTGGTCCCATCCCTGGTCAATAAAAAATTTAATTTTATGTAAAAAAATTTAACTTCAATAAATCATGCTCAAAATACTAAAAGAGGCTTAAAAGACTCTACCACCAGCCTCCAGAAAGCCATTATGACCGACATCTTGAAAATTTATTTATCGACCTAGAAATTAGGGAAAACATTCCAAAATCCACCGAAAAATTCACTCATTTATTTACATATTGAATCGATGGATTCCTGTCCTCGGTTTGATACTTGACCAGTTTCCATTACCCTTCGCGGAGTTTAATAATCATTCACTCTACGAAAAACAACTCAAGACCATATACCTGTCCGACGAATTAAATACATTGCCGATAAGGCTAACATGAAAGCCTAGTTTTACGATACTTAGAATAACCTCTATAACGTTTATGTACAAAGCCATACAAACATATAGACCAAACGTCTGCGGACCACGAGATCGGGTTATAAACAATGTCAGACCTCACGACCTTCTTCATCGACAGCTAATTATATTCAATTAAACCAACATAACATGTTTTACGCTTACAAGAGAACGAAGAATCCAATCAAAAAGAAAGCACATTTTGGAAGCACCATCAACAAAAAGGAACCACAAACAAAAAAGGCAGAACATTTTGGAAGCACAATCAAAAGGGCAGCACATTTTGGAAGCGCCATCAACCAAATGAAGCACATTTTGGAAGTGCCATCAACCAAAAGGAAGCATATTTGGAAGCACAATCAAAAAGGCAGCACATTTGAAAGCACAATCAACAAAATGAAGCACATTTTGGAAGCACCATCAACAAAAAGGAAGCACATTTGGAAGCACAAACAAAAAGGCAGCACATTTGGAAGCACAATCAACAAAAAGAAAGCACAATCGGAAGCACATTCAACAAACAGGAAGCACACCTAACGACAAGGACGCACATTTTCACGAACATTCAACTCAGTAGTTTGCGTTAGTTAATTTTACGTTAGGATACAATGCCTCCATCATTCATTAGTTATAACAGTCATAGGCTTCAAAAATAAATTACGTCAAAAGTATTTGACTTCAAATAGTCTTAGGCCTAGCACTATTTGACTACAAGACTAGGAGACTACGAATATTCAAGACTGTATGTCTACATAAGTACTTGACTACGAAGCTACAAGTCTACAAGGCTCCAATTGCTGCATCTGTCTTCGGCTGAATTTTCTCTTTGGCTCCAACTGCTCCAGCAGCATTGTGTTATATCATTACAAGGCTACTTGGTTACGTAGCTACAAGTCTACGAGGCTCCAAGGCATCATGACTACGTGACTGCGAGCCATGTGGTTACGAGACTACGCGATTACGAGTCTACAAGGTTACGATACTGCGAGGCTACAGGACTACAAAACTTCCAGGACACAAGGCTAACATGGCTTCGAGGTTTCAGGACTACGAAGCTTCCAGGACACATGGTTACATGGCTACGAGACTACTTGGCTCTAACTGTCTTGGACTCCATTCAGCTGCGAGAGTTAATTTATCTAATGCAACGAAACTTGTTGTAAGTAAACCCAATTCTTGTCAACAGATGAAGTCTCGTGTTGCATAAAGGTAAATATTATTTTTTCTTATGTGGGATGCAGGATGGTCATTAATGATCGCATAAGAAGGATGGCTTCGCTTGACACCGAGGAGAAGGAAGTTTGTCAATTCTGTTAGTGTTTCTCAGATGTCCAAAATGTGCTTCGTTTGGTTGATGGCGATTCCAAAATGTGCTGCCTTTTTGATTGTGCTTCCAAAATGTTCTGCCTTTTTTGTTTGTGCTTCCAAATGTGCTTCCTTTTTGATGGTGCTTCCAAAATATCCTGCCTTTTTGATTGTGCTTTCAAAAAGTGCTGCCTTTTTGATTGTGCTTCCAAAATTTGCTGCCTTTTTGTTGATGGTGCATCCAAAGTGTGCTGCCTTTTAGTTGATGGTGCTTCCAAAATATGCTTCCTTTTTGATGGGATTCTTGGTTCTCTTGTAAGCGTAAAACATGTTACGTTGGTTTAATTGAATATAATTAGCTGTCGATGAAGAAGGTCGTGAGGTCTGACATTGTTTATGACCCGGTCTCGTGGTCCGCAGACGTTTGGTCTATATGTTTGCATGGCTTTGTACATTTACGTTTTAGAGGTTATTCTAAGTACCGAAAAACTAGGCTTTCATGTTAGCATTATCGGCAATGTATTTAATTCGTCGGACAGGAATATTGTCTTGAGTTGTTTTTCGTAGAGTGAATGATTAATAAACTCCGCGAAAGGTAATGTAAAACAGAATATAAAATTTATTTTGTATTAAGTTACACTTGACACTGGTCAAGAATCAAACCGAGGACAGGAATCCATCGATTCATTATGTAAATGAATGAGTGAATTTTTCGGTGGATTTTGGAAAGTTTTCCCTAATTTCTAGGTCAATAAATACAAATTTTCAAGATGTAGGTCATAATGGCTTACTGGAGGATGGTAGTAGAGTATTTTAAGCCTCTTTTAGTATTTTGAGCATGATTTATTGAAGTTATTATTTTTTACATAAAATTAAATTTTTGTATCGACCAGGGATGAAACCAAGAACAAGTATCGATCAAAACAATAAGTATATTAATTGAAAATTTATTTAATGAATTTTGGAATTTTTCCCGAATTTCTAGCTAAATAATTACAAATTACCAAGATGGCACCCAAATGATAAGATGGCGGGTGTCACAGTAATAATAAATTATTACTGCACTCTAGCAGGTAAAACTTAAACAAGTATGATGATAATGCACTCTATCAGTCAAGTTCACACACACAAGATGGAGTCCTCCAGCAGATGAAAGCAAGATGGAGGCATGGCCTCTAGCAGGTAATATATGTTAACTATCGTTCCCGGTAGTGAGTACGAACACAAAATGGCGGATCTAAGATGGTTGTCAAGGTCATGGTCAAATTTCAAGATTAATGTTCAATGTCAAGGTCAAATTTCAAGGTCAAGGTCAAGGTCAAAGTTGAAGGTCAAAGTTCAAGGTCAACGTCAATGTTCAAGGTCAAGTTTTATGTTCAAGGTCAGGGTCAAAGTTCAAGATCAAGGTCAAAGTTCAATGCCAACTTTCGAGGTCAAAGGTATGGTGAACAACAAAATATACTTACATGGTGTCAGCGCACTCTATCAGACGAAAACAAGATGGTGGGCTCCAGCGAACGAAGACAAGATTGCGGACATGACGTCATACCAGCTGACAATAAATATATATATACCTTGGTATTGGTGGTGGGAGTTCAGGCTGTAAGTGGCATCTGTGGAAGAAGGATCTCTCGACATTTTTATTATCTTTGCTCTTACCAGGTTCGAACCAAGTGCTTCAAGGCGTAAGTGCGTTTTAAATATTATTTTATTAAAATATTATTATTAAAATTTTAATATCATTTTTGAAATTGTTTCCAAATTTCTACCATAAACATTACGGTTTTCCAAGATGGCAGCTGTAACAAAAAGTGCAACGGAGTTTTTAAAGATTTTTTATTAAAATTTAAATAATAAATTGTTTATTAATTTTTAAAATTTCTCCCTTTTTTCTAGCATTAAATTATGGATTTTTAAGATGGGGGACATGATGTCATACTAGGTGACGATATATATACTTTGACATAAGTGGTGGGAGGTTAGTCTTCCAGCGGCTTCCGTGGAGGAAGGATCGGTCGCCATTTTTATTTTATTTTGCCCTCACCGGTTTCGAACCGAAGACTCTGAGCTTCATGTCGTAGGTGTATGTTTTTAAATTTTTTTTAATTAAAATTTCATTAATTAATTTTTTTATAAATTTTTTAATTATTTTTATTAAAAATTTGATAATAAATAGAGTTTAAAGATGGCGGACTTAACGAAAATTGCAACGGTGACGTCATATTTCTAAATGGAGTGTAATGTAAGACATATTTATTACTTTTAATTGAGAATTTCTTAAATATATTAATAAATTAGTGGTTTACTCTCGCCGGGAATCGAACCGAGGGCCGAACTCGATTAAGTAACTAAATATTTGAAGTAAGCAATTTTTAAATATTTTTTTGGATTTTTATAGGAAATTTTTGGTCAAAAATTAAATAATTTTAATTTTATGGTCGAGGTCAAGGTCAATGCTCCCCACCAGCGGCTTAGGGGCAGCTTGGTAATGGGTAATTTAAGCCATCTTGAGAATATGTGTTCTTTCTAAGGCAAAAGTATTCTGAGGTTTTTCGAATTCCGAATTTTTGATTTTTTCAGGTCAAAAACGTTTATTTTTCCCTCAAAACGGGAATTTTTCCATTGAAAAGGGAAAATTTTGAGTAATTTTGAGTAATTTTTAGTCATTTTTGGGGAATTTTGAGAAATTTTTGAGTCGAAGATGGCCGCTGTGACGTCAGATCTCGGTCGACACCAATCACCACAGCCGGAAGCCTGTGCCCGGAAATACATTCCTATACTAATTATGTCGCCTTAAGCTTTCGTGCATAACTGTGTGCCGTAAAGCCTTGCCTATACATTTTGTTATTAAAGATATTTTTGCTGGCCTATAGGCTGGTTCTAAGAACATTTAGGAACATTAAATTTCGGATTTTCCCCACCGTCAACCAGCAGGGGGCAAACTGGTCATCGCCACTCATAGATAAAAGCTATATTTAAACTGCTTATGTAAACATTCTTTATCAAAGTTCCGTGGACGTCCCACAGAATTAACAGTCTTTCAAAGTTAAAAGCTAGAGGCTGCCAACGAATTTCAAAGCTGCAGGCCTTTTAATATTTCGCGAACAAAACAAATTTTATTGAGATATCTAACTCCTGTTTTCTCGGGAAAAGAGGAACAGCTAAGGTTATTCGGATGTTTTTTTTTTCTGAATTTGTGGCTAAAATATTAGAAAAAAATAGTCAAATGCGGGCTCTTTAACGTTTTTAAAGTGTCTCTGGAACGACGTGACATCCTGCAATATGTTGCAACAAAGACGAGCGCTTAAGGCCCTGTTTACACAGTTTGATTCCGAAATGTATCGCGTAAAAGCGGAATATATGCGCTCACCATTCACAAAGGCGAATATACGCTTAGTGAAAGCATATTGGTAGACCTTGTAGACATCCTCTCTGATGTAAGTTTTAGGGGTCACAATACACTTTTTAAAAATGTACAAACTACTGCAAATCATTGACCATCATTCAGGCGTTTTTAACACATTAGCAGTCAGTCGTCATTGATTTGCAGTAGGCTAGTATATTTTTTGAGTTCACTCGCATCCCACCAAATATTAAAGTATACCACAATTAATCATTATAAAGAACAATTACGCTACTTTTTACTGAAATCAGATACCACTTGGTGGGTATCTGATGATAAAGTTTGTGCCGAAACCGAAACATGCTAGAGAGCTACTTACAGGAATAAACTTTAAACCAAAGTAATGTCATAAAAAAGAAACAACCAACCAACGTGAGTAGTATTCGAATGTATGTTCTGCAGCAGGCGTCAGGCGGTGGAGCTGTGTGTCCTTTCCACCATCTTGGATTGTGACGTCACGGTGGCCATCTTGGACTCAAAATTCCTCAAAATTGACTCAAAATTCCTCAAAAATGACTCAAAATGACTCAAAAATTCCCGTTTAAAGAAAAAAATTCCCGTTTTCGAGGGAAAAATTCCCGTTTCGAGGGAAAATTTCCCGTTTTATTCCGTAAAAATCCCAGCAGTTAGAAATGTCAATATGTAGGCTTAAGCATCCATGTCTACAGCCTCAGATAAGCCTCATCATGGATGACGTCAGCGTTGCAATTTTCGTTACGCCCACCATCTTGAAAATCCGTAATTTTTATGTTAGAAAATCGGAAAAATTTTTAAAAATCATTAAAAAAATTATTTGATCAAATTAAATAAAAATCTTAAAAACCACTGTTGCAGTTATCGTTACGGTCGCCATCTTGGATTATATAAATGTTGCATATTTCGTTACACCCACCATCTTGGTTGAGTACCATGTCATTCTTACACTTTACGTTTCGACCACCATATTGGATCCTATTAATGTTGCAATTATCGTTATGGACGCCATCTTGAAATTTAGACGCCATCTTGTAATTTAGACGCCATCTTGGAAATCCGTAATTTTTATGTTAGAAAATCGGGAAAAATTCCAAAATTCACCAAAAAAAATTAACTTTTTAGAATTCTGATTGATTATATCGATTCCCGTCCTTGGTTCGAAACCGATGAGGGCAAAAAAAAATATCACATCAGATCCTTCCTCCACAGAAGCCACCTACAGACTGACCTACCACCACCAATAACAGGGTATTTACCATCAGCTGGTATGACGTCATGTCCGCCATCTTGTCTTTGTCCGCTGGAGGCCGCCATCTTGTTTTCGTCTGCTAGAGTGTGCTGACGACATGTTAGTATAATGTTCTGTTCACCATAACTTTGATCTCTTATATTGACATTGAACTTTGTCATTGACCTTGAACTTTGACCTTAACCTTGAACTTTAACCTTGACCTTGAAATTTGACCTTGACCTTGAACTTTGACCTTGACCTTGAAATTTGACCTTGGCCTTTAAATTTGACCTTAACCTTGAAATTTGACCTTGACCTTGAAATTTGACCTTGACCCTGAAATTCGACTTTGACCTTGAAATTTGACCTTGATATTGTCGACCATCATGGATCCGTCATTTTATGTTTAGTACATGCTAGCGGTCATTGCCATCATCATGTTTTCATCTGCTGGTGGACACCATCTTGTGTGTACTTGTATTATAGAGTACATGATAGTTTTATTCTAACCTGTTACAGTGCAGTTATCATTTATTATTACCGAGGTGCCCGCCATCTTGAAATTTGGCCGCCATCTTGAAATCATGTAATTATTTATCTAGAAATGCGGGAAAAATACCAAAAGTCTCCGAGGAAATCAATTATTAATTTACATATTGAATCGATGGATCCCTGTCCACGGTTCGATTCTTGACCAGTGACAGTTGTAACTAATTATGAAATAAATTTTAGGTTCTGTTTTCCATTACCTTTCGCGGAGTTTATTGCCCATTCACTCTACGAAAAACAACTCAAGTCAATATACCTGACCATCGAATTAATACAGTGCCGATTATCCTATTATGAAAGTCTAATTTTTCAATAATCTGAATAACCTAGAAGCCGTTCATGTACAAAGCCATACATATAGATCAATTGTCTTCAGTCCATGAGACCGAGTCACGTCATTATCAGACGTATAGGCTAGTCATTTCAGGTCCGCATGAACTTCGTCGTTAGCTAATTATATTCAATTAATCCATCGTGACATTTTTTATACTTACTAAAGGACCAAGTGACCTTGAAAAATATTTTAGTAACACCAAGAGGTTTTAAACCTATAAATATTCAATCACTACATTTTGTACTACACGCAATCAACAAAAAGGAAGCACCGTCATCGAAAAGGCAGCACCATCAATAAAAAGCCAGCACATTTGGAAGCACCGACAACGAAAAGGCAGCACATTTGGAATCACCGACAACGAAAAGGAAGCACCATCAACGAAAAGGCCGCACCGCCAACGAAAAGGAAGCACATTTGGAAGCACCGACAAAGAAAAGGCAGCACCGCCATCGAAAAGGAAGCACATTTGGAAGCACCGACAAAGAAAAGGCAGCACCGCCAACGAAAAGGAAGAACATTTGGAAGCACCGACAACGAAAAGGCAGCACCGGCATCGAAAAGGAAGAACATTTGGAAGCACCGACAACGAAAAGGCAGCACCGGCATCGAAAAGGAAGCACATTTGGAAGCACCGACAACAAAAAGGCAGCACCGGCATCGAAAAGGAAGCACATTTGGAAGCACCGACAACCAAAAGGAAGCACCGCCAACGAAAAGTCAGCACATTTGGAAGCACCGACAACGAAAAGGCAGCACCGGCATCGAAAAGGAAGCATATTTGGAAGCACCGACAACGAAAAGGCAACACCGGCATCGAAAAGGAAGCACATTTGGAAGCACCGACAACGAAAAGGCAGCACCGGCATCGAAAAGGAAGCACATTTGGAAGCACCGACAACGAAAAGGCAGCACCGCCAACGAAAAGGTAGCACCGCCAACGAAAAAGCAGCTCATTTGGAAGCACCGACAACTATAAGGCAGCACAGTCATCGAAAAGGCAGCGAATTTGAAAGCTCCGTCAACTATAAGGCAGCACTGCCAACGAAAAGGCAGCTCATTTGGAAGCACCGACAACTATAAGGCAGCACCGCCAACGAAAAAGCAGCACATTTGGAAGCACCGACAACTAAAAGGCAGCACCGTCAACGAAAAGGCAGCACATTTGGAAGCACCGTCATCGAAAAGACAGCACATTTGGAAGCACCGACAACGAAAAAGCAGCACGCCAACGAAAAGCCAGCACCGACATCGAAAAAGCAGCTCATTTGGAAGCACCGACAACTATAAGGCAGCTCCGCCAAAGAAAAGGCAGCACCGACAACGAAAAAGCAGCTCGTTTGGAAGCACCGACAACTATAAGGCAGCACCGCCAACGAAAAAGCAGCACATTTGGAAGCACCGACAACTAAAAGCCAGCACCGCCAACGAAACGGCAGCACCGCCAACGAAAAGGCAGCACATTTGGAAGCACCGCCAACGAAAAGACAGCACATTTGGAAGCACCGACAACGAAAAGTCAGCACGATTGACGAAAAGGAAGCACATTTGGAAGCACAAGTTACGAGAACTAAGTTTTAGTTAGAAATCAGAATACAAGAAATAAAAACATTTAATTTTTATAATTCAAATTATTTATTTTATTTCTGTACATTATACAAATGCAAGTAAAACAAACCATTATTGTATGTAGCCAGCTTTCCTCAGTTCTTTGAGTATGAAGGATATTTCTTTGATGCACGAATAGTTTCCTGCACAAAGCGAGCCATGTAGAAGTCTTAGCCGGTCAACCAATATGTTTGGATCTTTCCATGATGTGAAATCAATCTCTTTTACCACCATTTTTCTTACTTGTTTATTATAAATATTATGATCTCTGGTGTATTCCGTTTTAACACCAACCTCAGGGTAACTTTCATTATCGAGATAGTGATCATCACAAGCTTGATCAGATTTATTTGATATATCTCGACGTTTACATCGTTTCGGTCTCAGGACACCGACACAGTCTTCGATCTTGCATGCTTTAGCTGCTTCATCACAGTCTATATCTTTGTCAACAGCCTCAGAGTCGCTGTAGCAATCACCGTAGAAGTCATCATCTTCACACAGATTACCGTAAGAATTCGATGCCGATGATGTCGAAGTGTCTTCATCGTCTTCATGCTTCCTTTTTAGGAGTTCATCATTTTTACAGAGTAGGAAAGATCTACTTGAAGTCGGCTGGAATGAATTCTCACTTTTCACGTTAAGGATTCTTCCATTGTCTTCATTCTTACATAAATCAACATCATCCTTCAATTTAAGTTTTTTGTCGAGATCGGAAGAGCCGCGAACATAATCTCTCCCAAGACAAGGAAAATTATTGTCGTAATGCAAATCGCTCTTCCTTAGCCTAGTAGAGCCTTCGTTGTCCTCTAGCTTGTACGCAGGCTTGGCGTTACAAGTTCTGCCATGTCTTTTTAAGCTCTCTCTCCGCGTAAACGACTTGCTACATCTAACACAACTTATCATATTACGTAGTGGATTTTTAACACAGTCATTCTTCTCGTGTTGTCTGCCATTCTTTCTCAAGATAAATTCTTTGCTGCAAAACTTACACCTGTGTCCTTTCAATACAGCAACAGTCACCGAATCAGGATTCATATTAGTTACTGAGACTATTGTCAGATGCAAACTGAGTGAATTAAATTAGATACATTACTTAAATAGAATTTTCTAAATATTTCAACAGCAAGAATTAAGTTACATCATACAAAAGAAATTGTTCTATGCGGTTTCGATTATTAGCATGAAATGTCGCCACGTGTTGTGTTGAGTCATAATTTATTTAGTTCTTTTATGTGGTATGCGGGATGCTCACTAACGTTCGCAAAACAAGGATGGCTTCGCTAGACATCAAGGAGAAGGAAGTTTGTCTTTCATGTTAATGCTTCTCAGCTGTCTCAAAGCATATTATTTGTCTGAGTAAAGTTATTATTTTTAATCCGCCTGATAAAAATATTGTATGTTCTGATTTATTGACTGAATTTCACTGATTAAATGTAACTCTGAATAAAAATGACATGACTCAGTAAGTAAAAAATTCTTCATGCAGAGATAGATCTCTAACAAATAATCAGGAGCACTCGGTGAAAACCATCAGATGTCTAGCCAGGAATAATCAGAAACACTTGGAGAAAGCCATCAATATAATATCAAGATTAATCAGAAGCACTCGGAGAAATCCATCAGATGTCTAGTTAGGTATAATCAGAAGCACACGGAGTAAACCGCCATATTATTGTCAAGAATAATCGCAAGCTCACGGAGAAAACCACCATAATATTGTCAAGAATAATCAGGAGCACACGGAGAAAACCGCCATAATATTAACAAGAATAATCGGAAGCACACGGAGAAAACCACCACAAGTTTTCTTTAATATCATAAACATACAGAAAAAAATATTTAATAAATAACAAAAAAAATTAATAAAAAATTTTAAATGACAAAATAAAATACAAAAATACATAAAATTCTGGCTTGTACTAGAACTATATCTTTGCTCAACAATGATAAGTTCACAAGCTAGCAGAATCTGTTTATGTATTTTTGTATTTTATTTTGTCATTTAAAATTTTTTATTAATTTTTTTTGTTATTTATTAAATATTTTTTTCTGTATTTTTATGATATTAAAGAAAACTTGTGGTGGTTTTCTCCGTGTGCTTCCGATTATTCTTGTTAATATTATGGCGGTTTTCTCCGTGTGCTCCTGATTATTCTTGACAATATTATGGTGGTTTTCTCCGTGAGCTTGCGATTATTCTTGACAATAATATGGCGGTGTACTCCGTGTACTTCTGATTATACCTAACTAGACATCTGATGGATTTCTCCGAGTGCTTCTGATTAATCTTAATATTATATTGATGGCTTTCTCCAAGTGTTTCTGATTATTCCTGGCTAGACATCTGATGGTTTTCACCGAGTGCTCCTGATTATTTGTTAGAGATCTATCTCTGCATGAAGAATTTTTTACTTACTGAGTCATGTCATTTTTATTCAGAGTTACATTTAATCAGTGAAATTCAGTCAATAAATCAGAACATACAATATTTTTATCAGGCGGATTTAAAAAATAATAACTTTACTCAGACAAATAATATGCTTTGAGACAGCTGAGAAGCATTAACATGAAAGACAAACTTCCTTCTCCTTGATGTCTAGCGAAGCCATCCTTGTTTTGCGAACGTTAGTGAGCATCCCGCATACCACATAAAAGAACTAAATAAATTATGACTCAACACAACACGTGGCGACATTTCATGCTAATAATCGAAACCGCATGGAACAATTTCTTTTGTATGATGTAACTTAATTCTTGCTGTTGAAATATTTAGAAAATTCTATTTAAGTAATGTATCTAATTTAATTCACTCAGTTTGCATCTGACAATAGTCTCAGTAACTAATATGAATCCTGATTCGGTGACTGTTGCTGTATTGAAAGGACACAGGTGTAAGTTTTGCAGCAAAGAATTTATCTTGAGAAAGAATGGCAGACAACACGAGAAGAATGACTGTGTTAAAAATCCACTACGTAATATGATAAGTTGTGTTAGATGTAGCAAGTCGTTTACGCGGAGAGAGAGCTTAAAAAGACATGGCAGAACTTGTAACGCCAAGCCTGCGTACAAGCTAGAGGACAACGATGGCTCTACTAGGCTAAGTAAGAGCGATTTGCATTACGACAATAATTTTCCTTGTCTTGGGAGAGATTATGTTCGCGGCTCTTCCGATCTCGACAAAAAACTTAAATTGAAGGATGATGTTGATTTATGTAAGAATGAAGACAATGGAAGAATCCTTAACGTGAAAAGTGAGAATTCATTCCAGCCGAATTCAAGTAGATCTTTCCTACTCTGTAACAATGATGGACTCCTAAAAAGGAAACATGAAGACGATGAAGACACTTCGACATCATCGGCATCGAATTCTTACGGTAATCTGTATGAAGATGATGACTTCTACGGTGATTGCTACAGCGACTCTGAGGCTGTTGACAAAGATATAGACTGTGATGAAGCAGCTAAAGCATGCAAGATCGAAGACTGTGTCGGTGTCCTGAGACCGAAACGATGTAAACGTCGAGATATATTAAATAAATCTGATCAAGCTTGTGATGATCACTATCTCGATAATGAAAGTTACCCTGAGGTTGGTGTTAAAACGGAATACACCAGAGATCATAATATTTATAATAAACAAGTAAGTAAAATGGTGGTAAAAGAGATTGATTTCACATCATGGAAAGATCCAAACATATTGGTTGACCGGCTAAGACTTCTACATGGCTCGCTTTGTGCAGGAAACTATTCGTGCATCAAAGAAATATCCTTCATACTCAAAGAACTGAGGAAAGCTGGCTACATACAATAATGGCTTGTTTTACTTGCATTTGTATAATGTACAGAAATAAAATAAATAATTTGAATTATAAAAATTAAATGTTTTTATTTCTTGTATTCTGATTTCTAACTTAAACTTAGTTCTCGTAACTTCTTCTTCCAAATGTGCTTCCTTTTCGTCGATGGTGCTGACTTTTCGTTGTCGGTGCTTCCAAATGTTCTGTCTTTTCGTTGCCAGTGCTTCCAAATGTGCTGCCTTTTCGTTGGCGGTGCTGCCGTTTCGTTGTCGGTGCTGGCTTTTAGTTGTCGGTGCTTCCAAATGTGCTGCTTTTTCGTTGGCGGTGCTGCCTTATAGTTGTCGGTGCTTCCAAATGAGCTGCCTTTTCGTTGGCGGTGCTGCCTTATAGTTGACGGAGCTTTCAAATGCGCTGCCTTTTCGATGACTGTGCTGCCTTATAGTTGTCGGTGCTTCCAAATGAGCTGCTTTTTCGTTGGCGGTGCTTCCAAATGTGCTGTCTTTTCGATGATGGTGCTTCCAAATGTGCTGCCTTTTCGTTGACGGTGCTGCCTTTTAGTTGTCGGTGCTTCCAAATGTGCTGCTTTTTCGTTGGCGGTGCTGCCTTATAGTTGTCGGTGCTTCCAAACGAGCTGCTTTTTCGTTGTCGGTGCTGCCTTTTCTTTGGCGGAGCTGCCTTATAGTTGTCGGTGCTTCCAAATGAGCTGCTTTTTCGATGTCGGTGCTGGCTTTTCGTTGGCGTGCTGCTTTTTCGTTTTTGGTGCTTCCAAATGTGCTGTCTTTTCGATGACGGTGCTTCCAAATGTGCTGCCTTTTCGTTGACGGTGCTGCCTTTTAGTTATCGGTGCTTCCAAATGTGCTGCTTTTTCGTTGGCGGTGCTGCCTTATAGTTGTCGGTGCTTCCAAATGAGCTGCCTTTTCGTTGGCGGTGCTGCCTTATAGTTGACGGAGCTTTCAAATGCGCTGCCTTTTCGATGACTGTGCTTCCTTATAGTTGTCGGTGCTTCCAAATGAGCTGCTTTTTCGTTGGCGGTGCTACCTTTTCGTTGGCGGTGCTGCCTTTTCGTTGTCGGTGCTTACAAATGTGATTCCTTTTCGATGCCGGTGCTGCCTTTTCGTTGTCGGTGCTTCCAAATGTGCTTCCTTTTCGATGCCGGTGCTGCCTTTTCGTTGTCGGTGCTTCCAAATGTTCTTCCTTTTCGTTGGCGGTGCTGCCTTTTCTTTGTCGGTGCTTCCAAATGTGCTTCCTTTTCGATGGCGGTGCTGCCTTTTCTTTGTCGGTGCTTCCAAATGTGCTGTCTTTTCGTTGCCGGTGCTTCCAAATGTGCTGTCTTTTCGTTGGCGGTGCTGCCGTTTCGTTGTCGGTGCTGGCTTTTAGTTGTCGGTGCTTCCAAATGTGCTGCTTTTTCGTTGGCGGTGCTGCCTTATAGTTGTCGGTGCTTCCAAATGAGCTGCCTTTTCGTTGGCGGTGCTGCCTTATAGTTGACGGAGCTTTCAAATGCGCTGCCTTTTCGATGACTGTGCTGCCTTATAGTTGTCGGTGCTTCCAAATGAGCTGCTTTTTCGTTGGCGGTGCTACCTTTTCGTTGGCGGTGCTGCCTTTTCGTTGTCGGTGCTTCCAAATGTGCTTCCTTTTCGATGCCGGTGCTGCCTTTTCGTTGTCGGTGCTTCCAAATGTGCTTCCTTTTCGATGCCGGTGCTGCCTTTTCGTTGTCGGTGCTTCCAAATGTGCTTCCTTTTCGATGCCGGTGCTGCCTTTTCGTTGTCGGTGCTTCCAAATGTGCTTCCTTTTCGATGCCGGTGCTGCCTTTTCGTTGTCGGTGCTTCCAAATGTTCTTCCTTTTCGTTGGCGGTGCTTCCTTTTCTTTGTCGGTGCTTCCAAATGTGCTTCCTTTTCGATGGCGGTGCTGCCTTTTCTTTGTCGGTGCTTCCAAATGTGCTTCCTTTTCGTTGGCGGTGCGGCCTTTTCGTTGATGGTGCTTCCTTTTCGTTGTCGGTGATTCCAAATGTGCTGCCTTTTCGTTGTCGGTGCTTCCAAATGTGCTGGCTTTTTATTGATGGTGCTGCCTTTTCGATGACGGTGCTTCCTTTTTGTTGATTGCATGTAGTACAAAATGTAGTGATTGAATATTTATAGGTTTAAAACCTATTGGTGTTACTAAAATATTTTTCAAGGTCACTTGGTCCTTTAGTAAGTATAAAAAATGTCACGATGGATTAATTGAATATAATTAGCTAACGACGAAGTTCATGCGGACCTGAAATGACTAGCCTATACGTCTGATAATGACGTGACTCGGTCTCATGGACTGAAGACAATTGATCTATATGTATGGCTTTGTACATGAACGGCTTCTAGGTTATTCAGATTATTGAAAAATTAGACTTTCATAATAGGATAATCGGCACTGTATTAATTCGATGGTCAGGTATATTGACTTGAGTTGTTTTTCGTAGAGTGAATGGGCAATAAACTCCGCGAAAGGTAATGGAAAACAGAACCTAAAATTTATTTCATAATTAGTTACAACTGTCACTGGTCAAGAATCGAACCGTGGACAGGGATCCATCGATTCAATATGTAAATTAATAATTGATTTCCTCGGAGACTTTTGGTATTTTTCCCGCATTTCTAGATAAATAATTACATGATTTCAAGATGGCGGCCAAATTTCAAGATGGCGGGCACCTCGGTAATAATAAATGATAACTGCACTGTAACAGGTTAGAATAAAACTATCATGTACTCTATAATACAAGTACACACAAGATGGTGTCCACCAGCAGATGAAAACATGATGATGGCAATGACCGCTAGCATGTACTAAACATAAAATGACGGATCCATGATGGTCGACAGTAACAAGGTCAAATTTCAAGGTCAAAGTCGAATTTCAGGGTCAAGGTCAAATTTCAAGGTCAAGGTCAAATTTCAAGGTTAAGGTCAAATTTAAAGGCCAAGGTCAAATTTCAAGTTCAAGGTCAAGGTCAAATTTCAAGGTCAAGGTTAAAGTTCAAGGTTAAGGTCAAAGTTCAAGGTCAATGACAAAGTTCAATGTCAATATAAGAGATCAAAGTTATGGTGAACAGAACATTATACTAACATGTCGTCAGCACACTCTAGCAGACGAAAACAAGATGGCGGCCTCCAGCGGACAAAGACAAGATGGCGGACATGACGTCATACCAGCTGATGGTAAATACCCTGTTATTGGTGGTGGTAGGTCAGTCTGTAGGTGGCTTCTGTGGAGGAAGGATCTGATGTGATATTTTTTTTGCCCTCATCGGTTTCGAACCAAGGACGGGAATCGATATAATCAATCAGAATTCTAAAAAGTTAATTTTTTTTGGTGAATTTTGGAATTTTTCCCGATTTTCTAACATAAAAATTACGGATTTCCAAGATGGCGTCTAAATTACAAGATGGCGTCTAAATTTCAAGATGGCGTCCATTACGATAATTGCAACATTAATAGGATCCAATATGGTGGTCGAAACGTAAAGTGTAAGAATGACATGGTACTCAACCAATATGGTGGGTGTAACGAAATATGCAACATTTATATAATCCAAGATGGCGACCGTAACGATAACTGCAACAGTGGTTTTTAAGATTTTTATTTAATTTGATCAAATAATTTTTTTAATGATTTTTAAAATTTTTCCCGATTTTCTAACATAAAAATTACGGATTTTCAAGATGGTGGGCGTAACGAAAATTGCAACGCTGACGTCATCCATGATGAGGCTTATCTGAGGCTGTAGACATGGATGCTTAAGCCTACATATGGACATTTCTAACTGCTGGGATTTTTACGGAATAAAACGGGAAATTTTCCCTCGAAACGGGAATTTTTCCCTCGAAAACGGGAATTTTTTTCTTTAAACGGGAATTTTTGAGTCATTTTGAGTCATTTTTGAGGAATTTTGAGTCAATTTTGAGGAATTTTGAGGAATTTTGAGTCCAAGATGGCCGCCGTGACGTCACAATCCAAGATGGTGGAAAGGACACACAGCTCCACCGCCTGACGCCTGCCGCAGAACATACATTCTTATACTACTAACGTGCCTTAGTTTTGGCTGAAGCATTATTTAAGCCTTTGAAATTTGTTTTCAGTGTCCTACAAATAAAACGAACATACTAAAATTGTACTAAATGCCATTTACTAAATTCCTTTAACAATAAAGTAATTTAAATTTGCTCTTGTCCATATGGTTTTATTAACTTTCTTAACGTTAAAAGTCAAGTTGATTTATGGATTCTTTTTGCATAACCGTTGAGTTATATTATAAATAAACAAGATTATATTAGATAAGGTGCTGGCATTATTGTTTTATTATTAAACGACAAATTATTACCAACATATACAAGCTTAAAAAGTAATTGGATGCGATGAGATTTCTGAAGGACAATTCTCATTAACTGGCAATGTTAAGTAACATTTAAAATAGTGGTATATTTTTCAAACAATTCTATAACAAAAATATTTTATGAATAAAAATACTCGTATGTTACCTACTAAAAAGAGCTTGTAAAATATGTTTTTTTGTCGTGCTGAATAAGATAAAAATGTTTTAAATATCTGCAAGCAAAATAAAATTTACCATTTTGTATGATTTTACAGAAAATTATTAACTTATTTATTTAGTATGTGTAAATTTTATCTGAAATTATTTAATTTGACCTTAATTTATTAATCAAGTATTGACGTTGTGTAGGAGGTAATTAGAGTCGGGCGCAAACCCTACATGTATAGGAAATTGGAGCAGGAAACAAAGCTAATAAGGCACCATCCCAGCATTTGCCGTGGAAAACTGAAATCAAGATAGCCAGACCGGAATTCCAACATGGACCCTCTGTATCGCGAGTCCAATGTATTGCTGTTGACTTTAAAATCTAGTTTCATGACTTACGTGTATTCCTCGATTAAATTCAACCAAACACGTAATGGCTCTTACTTATTAAATTGTAATCTTTTTATATGAGTAACTCGCAGATCATTATAACTTTATACAATATTTCAGTTTCAGGAGTAAAACTAATTGATAACTGCAATCACAACTTTAACTGTAATTTCTCCCGTCTAGTATATGTGATTCTTAATTATGATACGATCACAGTTTCAAGCAGGGATGATTTATGTGTTCATACCAGTACTTGGAAATTAACTAATAAGTAGTTCCAGCCACTGTAATGTTTTAGTTGTGCAGGTCAAAATATGAATTTTTTCTTGATAATGAAAAAACAAAACAATAAATTATATATATATATATGCTATAAAAATTACAATACAACTTAAATTAAATATACATTTTTTTTCTTTTTCCTTAAAGGTCAAAGGAAAACATAACTTATTAAAAATACAATTAAAGGTCACAGTTTCACTCCTAAAAAAATTTAATTTCCTATGGCACTAATTGGTCCTTATAGTTAATTACGAGAGACATTTAACTTACCATGCATGGTGTGACCATTACACCAGTCTTGATCTTGAAAGCGGCAGATGTAATGTCAGAAAACTGCAATTTTTGCGGTTTCTCTGAACAGCAGAAGGGATCCACATATTCATTTCTATCCTCCTGTAACATGTAATCAACTTTAAGCATTTTTTTAATATTAAATTTAAATCTTAGCTAAATATCAGTAGGCTAATAAGACTCGATAATGTTCATTTTAAGAAATTTGTATGAAAAAGGGAAGTTAAAATTCATAAAGAGAAAAACCACTTACAGTGCCACCGGGTGGAATAGAACGCACGACATTCCAAATGCAAGTTGAGTACGCTACCAACTGACCAAATATCCTCGGTAAAAATTAGCACGATCGGTTTAATAAATACACTATGTACAAAATGTGTGGATGAAACTTATACACTAAAAACAGGAGTTAAAAAAAGTGTTAATTTATTTTCAAAAACGAACCATTCTAGAAATAAGCGTAAATAACTTGCATCCATTCTCATCGTGTCTTTGGCATCTATTCTTGACAACTTGTGATTTTTTCTCCTTTTAAAGGCCAAATCCCTTATCCTCCCTTAACATTAAAAAAAAAATTTGTATTGCTAATTCATTTGCTGAGATAGTTCTTTTGAATCGGAATTTGGCGAAGAGTGGGAGACAATAAGCTAAGTCAATACAATTAACACAAGTATTTGACACATGGAGTAAGTTACCTTCGGTTCCAAAGAAAACAACAGTAGTGTAGAAAAGGGGGGCTCCGAGGACTTGCTTCTGACTGTTTTACTTGTGCCGGGGTTCGGGCTGTGGATCGTTACGTCAAGACCGAAATCTTGGATGGCCTTGACCGTGACCTTTGACCTTCATTTTTGACCTACCTTGACCCCAGCAGACAACTTAGATCGGCCATTTTATTTTCTAGAACTTTCTGCAATTTTTAATTCCGCTATTTGGTTTTCTAGAACCATCCACCATTTTTAAATGGAATTCCACACTCCCTAATGTTGCAATTTTCGTTAAGGCTGCCATTTTGAATTCTATTAACATTTCCATCATCTTGGATCTGATTTCAGAGCCACTTTTTTGATTCTGACATAAAGTCCGCCATTTTGTTTTCGTCTGCTTGAGGCCAGCAACTTGTATGATGTCACAGTCACCATATTATTTTTTTTGTTCTGCTGGAGGCCGCCATCTTAAATACCGACATCTTTGTTTCCTCTGTTAACTTTAGAGAGCGCCAGCATCGCTCCAAATCTTCACATAAGGTCGATGTTTCATTACCTACCAGAGCTGTTACGGTCTTTATCAACATACTAAATTCAAATTTTTATGTAAAATACATTTGAAGCACTGTGATTCGTACCAACGCAGCTCTGACCTCTAGGTTGGAAAACATACGCCTTTAACCACTCGACCATTGAGACATTTACCAAAATGAGAATTACATAATGTATATAAAAATAACACACATATTCGGACATGAATTTTTTTTAATTTGAAGGATAAATAACATCGCATATTCGAGTTGGAACCGCCATCTTGTTTTCAGTACTCGCTACCAGGAGCGCTTGTGTCACATAGTATACACGGCATCTGCTAGAGAGTGCTGCCGCAATCTTGTTTTCGATACTTGTTACTATGAACCCCAGTGTCACTTAGTACACACATCGTCTGTCAGAGTATTTTGCCGCCATATTAGTTTAATTTTTAACCACTAGAGTGTAGGAGTGTAGTAATAATTTATTATTACTATGGCGCTTGCCAGGTTAATATTTGGACATCTTGGAAATTCTAAATTATTTAGCTATAAATTCGGGAAACATTCCATACTTCATCAAAAAAATTGACTCATTTATTTACTGAATTATTTTATTGATATCCATCCTTGGTTCGATACTCGATAAATGCAAAAACATTACTTTAGACAGATTATTCCGAACTATGGTCGACATTCTCACATTCCCCTCCCACATATGCACCCTATCAGGGTAGGGTGGGAGAAACTTCCAGTTAATTTTATATACATTCCATAGCTTATTTAAAACAGAACTGTTAGGCATCACTCCCTCTTGTTTGATCGGGAGGGTATTCGTGCTTTGGCAATGACCAGCGGCTAGGGCCACCAACCCAGCATAGTCACTGCCTCAACCCTGTACCTCACTCAGCTAACCAGACAGTTGGCTGTGTCCTGAGCCTTAAGACTTTATCAGCACTGCTGGCACCTTCCCCGATCTCCCACATCACACTGGGACTCCTCAAAACACCCAGTGAACCCGTGGTCCGGTGGAGGCCTATCCAACCTCTGCTAGCTGTCCAGGCTAGTACTGGAGCTGTGTCGTCGCTCACCACGTCGACTACGCATCGGGCTGGAGAACCCTAGGAACCTGCTCCAAGCGATCGGAGCACCACTACCAAGTACGAGTCCTAGCCAATCAGAATCCTGGGCCTTGGAGAAAACCTCAGCGGGACACCATTCAGTCTTTCATGGATTCTTTCCGTACTACTACCAACTTGGTGTCTATGCGGCACAAGACCGTTCGACAACTGGCTGACCGACCGCCACTCTTCAGAATCACTTCACTGGATGTCCTCGTCTCCTCGGACTAACCTCCAATCTGCCATACCTCGGCCCGACAGATTTACAACCGGTTAAGGCCCGGACGTGCCTGGACTCATCCGGCGGCGACTGCAGAGAGCCATGGCTAGAAATGACAATTCGATCAATCGTGGGCTGGAGGGCCTCGGGGTTACCTCGGTACCTTCCTCGAAAACTGGAATAGGGGAATATATCACGCCTATTCGAGCAGTTTACAGCTCTTTTTTAAGCCCGGGTGCCCCCGAACATGCCGGTGCCATTCTTGGTCGTTTCCATTACCATAGGCCTGATCCATTCACTATGGGGCCCTTTGGGACCAAGACACCGAGGCTCGGCAGTCGAACCCCTCAGAAATGTTGCAAACGCATCTGCTGTTGACCTCAGATTCAGCCAATTCACCATTTCTGGTCCCATGCATGCAATTGAGAATGCACTGCGGCAGGGTTACGCCCGGTATTGTCCTCTTTAGTTAAGGCTATGTTATTACTAGAGGTTGAGGTTACCCATCCCAACATAGTCACCACGATTCGCCTCCAACAGCGGAGCCCACGTGGAGGCAGAGGATTGCCACTTGGTGCGGAGAGGCTATGTTTTCGCATCCTTGCACCCATTCCGTGCACCTGATGGATCATGTCTCGGATAACTAGAGCCGGCAACAGCTCCGACACCTCAGGGGACAGTCACCTTCCCCGCAGGGTCAGGCCCACTCCCGCCAATAATACTTATTTAATAACTCATGTTCAAAATCCTAAAGCAGTTAACATTTCTTTTATACCAGCCTCCTATAAGCCGATATGACCGCCCTTTTTTAAAATTGGATTTATTGGCCTAGAAATTCGGAAAAAAATTACAAAATTCATCAAAAAAGTCCCTTATTAAAATTATGATTGACGCAATAGATTTCTGTCTTTGGTTTGATTCTCGGCCAGTGATAAGAATAACTAAAGCTTAAAATTATTTTTTAAAATTATTTTTTCCCATTACCTTTCATGGAGTTTATTAATCATTCAATCGACGAAAAACAACACTAGATAGAATAACTGTCGGACGAAATAAATACGTTGTCACGCTACCTAACATTTAATTCTATGTTTTTCAATGCATGAAATAAATTCTGACCAGTTTATGTACAATTATATGCGTATAGGTCAAGTGTCTTCGGACCACGAGACCAGGTCATGTACAATATCAGTCGTATAGACTAGATGTCTCCGAACCTTAAGAATTTCTACGTCGATAGCTAATATAACATATTACAAGCAGTCAAGAAAACGCCTTCAAACTGTCAGACCTAAAGTATCGATAAAATCAATTACAATGTTTAGACCAACGGAACATGTTTTACGCTTACTTAAGTACCTAGAATCTCTGAAAAATATTTTACTTGGACAAAGAGCTATTAAACTAGTAAATATTCAGAGCTACTACAGATTTGGCTACTTACATTTAACAAAACGACACACATTCAAGAAAAGAAAAGATCACACAGTACACACACACTGGACAAACAGTGCGCACAGTACACACACAGTAGTAGGTAAATATAGTAGGTCCTGGGGCAGGGGAGGGGGGAGGGGGATCCGGGGATCCGGCGGCAATCTTTGATTACTTCATTTCCGGCGGCCATCTTGGATTACGTTACTTCCGGCGGCCATCTTGGATTACGTCACTTCCGGCGGCCATCTTGTATGACGTCACTTCCGGCAACCATTTTGTTTTTATCCGCCATTTTGTTTTCTAGAACATTCCGCCATTTTGAGTTTCGTCCACCATCTTGAAAATCTTTATTTATTATCCGATTTTAATGGAAAAAAAATTTAAAATTTATAAAAAAATTAAATAATCAAAATTTTAAAATAAAATTAAAAAAATGTTATTTAATAAAATTTTAATTAAAAACCTACGCATCGAACACCCCACTCCTCTAAATTACAAATACATCATCTAGCACCCCCACCCCTCTGTTACAATAACATCGTCATCGAACACTCCACTCATTCCTGTTACAATTTTTCGTTACATCCACCATCTTGGAAAATCATAATTATTAACTTAGAAAATCAGGAAAAAATATATACACCATCGTTGTCTGCTGGAGGCAGCCATCTTATTTAGTGGAGACTGCCATCTTGATTTCATATGATGGGTGTCATCATCGGTTGTAGGTTTATAATGTATGTTAGTGTATGTAAGGTCGAGTTACAATTCTCTACCAACATTGTTATGTACCTTATAGACCAAAATCCACAGAATCCACAAAATCCACAAAATCCACAAAATCCACAAAATCCACAAAATCCACAAAATCCACAGTCATTTTGCTGTTTTAACCGACATTTTTTCTTAAAGTCTTATCACTTATAGGTTTTAACTAAATTATATGTTATCAATACTATCGTTGTGGATGCGTTAGTTAAAGTAATGATAATTTAAAAAAAAAACCTTTATTACTCCATCTTAGCGGACGAGAAATTTTTCAGAGTCCTAACTCACAAGTAATAATCTCTTCTCATGTTTGCGTACACATGTTTTAAAAGCTGCACGGAAGCAGATATCTTAATGTTTGTGTATAATTACATTTCACTTTTATAAACAGGTCCGTGTTTGCGTACTCGTGTTTAAAAGCTGCATGGAAGCAGATATTTTAATGTTTGTGTATAATTACATTTCACCATTCTGTAAGACATTTATAAGTATCAGTACCTCGTCGGATATAGATTCTATATTAAAAATAATAAACAATATGTAGGTAAAATTGTATTTATTAAATTAAGAACATATTTTACACATCAAAAATTGGGCAAAAACAGAAACAACACATAAAAAAAACGGAAACTTTACAACAAAAATGAAAACTATACATCAAAAACATAATCTATATAACAAAAATGAAAACTATACAGCAAAAACATAAACTGTACAACAAAATGAAAACTATAAAACGAAAAAAAACAACAGAAAAACTATAAAATTAATGAAAACAACAACCAAACTATTTACAGAAAAAAAATTATTCATCGCATCCAACATATCCATGGGGGACCGTGCGGATACCATCTTCGCAGATCAACCGTTTGTCGTCCTCCCACGTTATGGCCAGCTTATTGCTGTACTCAGTATAGAGTATGTGCTGACGGGAGCGAATTGCTCTAACGCCTGCCCTCATTGTGCGGTGGTCTTGCAGGGCATCCAGGTAGTCATCGAATGTTATGTGGTTTTTGACCACACATCGCTGGATGCCCTTGGCCTTTTTCTCGCTCTTACCACCACACCTGTAGGCGTAGAGTTTGGCCCGTAGGCTTACAAACTCCTCCATCACTTCCCCCCCACATTCATCTTTGAATTTACCGACAACTTTCTTGTTGATGGGGGAGAAGCATGGGTGGTCGGAAGGGTAGCAGCTGGTGTCGAATTTAGCCATCAGTGTAGGGTTGGCTTTGAGGTCTGAGTAAAAGTCTGCTGTCTGGATCTCATACACAAAACTGTCTGTATCCATATACATCATGTGAATATTGTCATGGTAACGGGGTTTCATGGTATTGTAGTGGAAGTCGTACATGAGAGTCTTTGAAAGATCTAGTACGGCCAGTCCGGCATAGATCGGCTTGTCGAAAATGATGGTCTCGTGATTAAGGTGGACTAGAGACAAATTCGGTTCGTACATTGTACGGTCCTTGAAGGATGGACGACACACCAACTTCTTGAACCTCTTCTCAGAGCACACCAACTCCATTTTGAGCCTCCGCCTTTTATTTTCCATCAGTTTACCAAATGTCGAGTTCACAGCGAGCTTAAAGAACTCCTTCTCGAACTCGTTGGCTGCTGCTTTCCGCTTGTTGGTATTCAGCCGAATATAGGGCTCCAACCATGCCGACTGCTCAAACTGTAGGACTCGGTGTATCTTAGTCACTCTCAACCCATGAGATACTGCTTGCTGTAGGTTTTTGTAGTGGACAATGTAGTGCTCTTTATTTTCAAGTGTTGTCATCAGCTTTGATTGATTTGAGCCGGGCGGACACTGATTTACGGGGAGAAATGGCAGGTCTTTATGACTTTCGTGGAGCTCGGGAGGGTACTCCACATCACACTCAATAATGTAGCCTGTAGGAGAATCATCTGGAACAGACACGACATCAATTGATGTGTCTGCCCATTGGAAATGTCGAATCGGAAGCGGCAGAGACATCGCCCACCCGTACAAGTTATTTGCATCAATGTACTCCAGGAATGTGGATGGCTTGGATGCATCATATGTCTCAGGTATGTAGGAGTTATTGGCTACGCAATGACGTTTAATGCTTTGCGCTACTCCCCCCCTAATACCAGCCTCCACAAACATGTACATATCATAATCGGTAAGAAGCTCTAGCTGTACACCTGTGGTTCGAAGCATTGCATCGAAAGCGAACCCTGGACAAGAAATATAGTGAGATGGATCTAGGCTGTATGTCTCCAAACAGATGGAACGGAAATTCTCGAATACATCCGCCAAAATCAGAACATCCGTCTTTAGGTACAAGTCAGCGTACTCCCCCAAAGTAGCACACTGAAACTTGTCCCAGACTTTCACTGCATGAGCGTACTCCATCTCTGAAATCATGGAATCAGTCAGACTATTGTAGAAATCGCCGATAGGCGGAAGACTAATATCATCTAGTCGAGCAAAAGAATCCACAAAATCATACGGGAAGACACCCTTGCGGGTAACCAACTCCAACTCATCAGGCGCGAAAAACTCAGCAGTACTGACAAACTTGTCTGCCGGCAAGAACTCAGCGAGCGAAGCAAGACCCCGACTCATGAAACGGAACGTATCGACAAACTGAATGCTGAACTTATCATACAACTTCTTGGAAAAAGTTATCAGCTTCTCCTCTGAATTCGGGATTATGAAGATGTCTTTACTGTCGTACCCCAACTTCCTGATAATGAAGTTCTGGTCGTACGTCAGGTTGTGGAAGAACACAATCAACTTTTTTGGTCTGCGCCTGAGAAGGTTGCAGTCATTACATGCAGGCCCCAGATATTCACCGGTAAAGTGATTGTGATCACGAACTTTCTTGGCAGTTCCTCCGAACTTTCCTGCACAGTAGCAACACACTCTTGCTTGCAGAAAAGCAGTGTTCTGTGCATGTGTGAGCGGAGTCATAGGAACAGATGTAGAAAATATTTTTTGTACATCATGACCAATCTCCACAATGCGTGAGATGAACTTATCCTCTGCGTCACAACCGCGATACAATTCAGGCTCTGATGGAAGTGCTGAAGTGAGGTGTACAGGAATGATGGTGTTATCAGCTTTCACATAAATGCAGTAGCTGTATGCTTTATGCTTTTGATACTGCAGTGTGTATGCTTCATCAGGATTCGGGTGGCATGTATGGATTTTCTCCAGAATAGCTTCAAAGTCGCAATATACCACGATGGGCATCTTATCAGCATGGTGGAAGTTTTTGAACTGCAGAACAGGTGGCTGCCCATTTTGATCGGGGAATGGCATTTCCATTCGAACAGCAGCATGCTGTTTGCAGAGCTCACTGTGTTTTTCCAAACACTGAAGACCAGTGAGCCCACTAACCCTATCCTGATCATCATAATGCTTGAAGCATCTTTTGCAGACATGAATTCGTTGCTCGTGTGTAGTGATTTGGGACCGAACCAGGGCAGAAAAATTTTTAATGTATGTGAAATGGGACGAATCGTCATTAACCAAGAGCAGAAGATCGAAATGAAGTTCTTTTTCTTCAGGAGCGACTCGTGCAGGTACAACATTCAGATTCTCGTCGATGCTGTAAATGTTGATGGAGACTCCAGGGTTCTGCTTTTCGAACAGCGGTATTTGCCTGATTGGAGTAGGAAACTCTATGTTCGTGAAGTTGAATTTCTCTTCCAAGTCATGGTATCGCTGGTTGACACGCTCAGGATTCCACCCTTCCACGTACTTCACAAGAATAGACCACTTAAAACACATGTGGTCTTCGAGGTTTTGTGGATTTATCACCGCATGTCTTGACTCGATGGTGGTAGGCAGTGAGATGTAGGAGCTGGCACGGAGTGGATCGAGCTTGTTTATGCGAAGTTGAAGTCGCTTAACGGCCGACAAAGTCCATCCGGACCCTTTTCCCATGTAGTCTTCCTCCTCCTTGCAGATCTTAGAGATGGACCCAGTAACTGCTTCCTCCACCTCATGAACTGTGTAGAGGGGCACATTAACGGTTTTGAACGCTCTCTTGTCTTCGCTAACATCCACAGGTTTTTCGTAATCACACTCAAGCACGATGTTGAATTTGAGTGGACCGTTCTCCTCTATCTCCTCTACAAGTTGGCTCATTATTTTTGCCTCGATGGAGTTCAGGTACGAGCAGATATCCTTGGCAGTACTTGATGTGTTTTCTGCCACGTACGTCTTCAAGTTGCCCTTGAAACCCACTTCGGCGGTGATGAAACCGTGGGCATTGGCCAAACCAGCCCCGGTCACCACCTTTGTTCGGCTGGTCGAAGGCTTGGGCGCAACTGCAGGCTTAACTGCTAATATCCTCTGCTTCTTTGTCGGAGGTGGAGCAGGCCCCTTGCATACCTTCATGTGGGCTTTTAACTTATCAGCCCTGGCGAACTCCTTAGCGCAGTTCTCGCAGGAATGCACTATGCGGTTTGCGTTAAGACCGCAAGCCGACTTCTCATGTCGTCTAGCAAAATCAGCACGGGCGAAGGCCTTGTAGCAGAAGCTACACCGCATTCCAGATGTGGCGACAGCTCCAGTGCATGATGCAAGGTGCTGCTGCATCTTATCGCTGCGTGCGACCATCTTTCCACATAGGTGGCACTGCTGGTGGTCACGATGCTGGTTCTCAGCACACTGACGCTCGTGCCGGTAGCGGTTGTTGCCTGCCGTGAATGTAGCAGAGCAGAAACGGCATTTCTGAATGGTAGAGGCCATCATCACGACAATCGGTAGACTGGTCAAACGTACGGAACACGCAACGGTAGCTCGACGCACGGAGAACTATAACAAAAGAATTAAGAATACAATGTAGCTAGATGTTAACACGAAAAAGTTGCAAACATAACCTCAAAACTCTAGCCCTCAAGCTTACTAACCTAAACTGATAGCAATGTAACTAAATAAAAAAGTTACAAACATAACCTCAAAACTCTAGCCCTCAAGCTTACTAACCTAAACTGATAGCAATGTTACTAAATAAAAAAAGTTGCAAACATAACCTCAAAACTCTAGCCCTCAAGCTTACTAACCTAAACTACTAGCAATGTTACTAAATAAAAAAGTTGCAAACATAACCTCAAAGCTACTCCTTCATGTACAATCCTAAAAATGGTAGGATATTTAAAGTACTGATAAAAATTAAAGCTGAAAAATATTCAATGTTAACTAAGAATAATTGATTACATAACCTCAAAAATACTCTAATGCACATCCCAAAAATGCTAGAATATTTAAAGTACTGATAAAAGTTTAAACTGACAAATTTCTGGTTACCTGCATATAAGTGCACAGAGAAAAAACAAGCTAGCTGATAACCTACAAAAAGCTGAGAAACACGCAATGTTAACGAAACATGTAACATACCTCAGAAAACGATGAAGTGTAGCTGTAGAACACGAAGTAGCGTTGGCGGTAGAAATCGTGGTAGCAGAGAAACTCATACACGAACTAGCTCACTCAAACTCTAAGAACACACTGAAGCTCCGACAGCTAATCCTGTCCTTTTATAGCCTCGGACCTGATTGTTCTTGGAAAAACCATTAGGAACAGAGTATTTCTGTTGTATCCGCCAATAGGAATGTAGTACATGGAAGTACCATTGTCTTCGGAAAAACCCGGCATGACTCATGTGCATGTCGTAGCAGGTCTGTGAGGGGTGGGGGTAGAAATGTAACCTGACAGCCAAACATGGGAAACCACTCTCGGGTAAAACCACTAATGACCTAGGTGATTAGAGATTAGGGCGCGAGGCACTGCCTGCATCGTGACTCATCACTCAGGAATGTCGTCTCGCAGTGCCGAGGGGACCCAAACAATAGACTTGACCATGCATGTTATAAAAGGTACATTAGTCCGCGACTTTGTGGCACCATGAGGCGCTCAGGAATGTCTGAGCCTGCCACAAACAGCTCGTCAAAGTGTCATCACGAAGCAATCTAGCTGCAGTCATGACGCGCGTGCTACAACAGGCCCGTTAGTCACCGACTTCGTGGCGCCAAGCTGACACTCGGGTAGACAGGTAGCTAAATGATAATACTATTAATGCAAGGAAATAAAAAAAAATTGGATATGTTTAATAAATTTATTTGAAAGTAAGAACACATTACAAAACTAAAACATAAAAAATTTATTCTACATTTATTATGACCAACATTCGTTTAAAATTTTTTAGCATTTCATTGCGAACACTCTGTTGAATATCCACAGTATGACACATTTTGCGGATGTTCCAGGAACCAACCCTTTTCACAACCATTTAAGGAGACATTCCTTAAGCTCTCTTTTCATTGGTCAAATAAAACATCTCCCTCTCTTCCCCTTTTACAATGATGCTGCTTCAACATCACGCTAAAATTCTGTAAGACCAAAAAAAAATTACTTTGCTTAAACCTTACGGTAGAAATTTCATCCTAGGATGCTGTTACTGCATCTAGAAATTAAAAATTATATTATCTCATACAGGTTTTATTTACATGTTAGACTTAACCATCCTACCACACACATGCACACACTTACACACACATGCGTGCGCATGCGTGCACTGAGATGAAATACATACCTGCCCACATAAGCTACTTTAATTTACAAAGGCAACATATTAAAACACATAATATTTAAATTTTGTGTAGATTGGATGGTACCAGAAACCATACTGCAAAACGAGTGGACAACACTCCAGTCTTTACTAGGATTGCCTATGGAACGTCCTTGTTGCCTTCAACGACTCAGAATTAATACTTTTATCCATCAAAAAACAACAACAGTTTAACTAAGCAAAAATACACCCCACATCCCTCAAAAAAATTGTTATTACACAATACATTATTTACATTGCAGGAGACCGTGCATACGAAGTGCGCAGCTTCAGGTTAGAAATATTGATTAAAATAACTGCTAAAGATGCTAATTTGTTTATGAAAAAATTGGACATGAAATACAGACACTTGGCTATTTACACACACATACATACATACACCCTGCATTGCTTCAGAAGGAAGTACGATATTTTGAAAACTACTCAAGACTTACATCTGTGTATGAAAAGGAGCTAAAAATTAAAATTTTTTCAAAGTTAATTTTAGAGATGAAACATCATGTGCAAGTCCTTGCATGCGAGAACATTTTATTACGCAATTATCTTCATTTTTCCCAAACCATAGGTCTGATGTCTGGATACCACACAAATCTCATACTTAACATATGCACTATGATATGACTGCACGCCAGTCCAAGCCCCCTGCGCTTAGAGACGAAACTGCACTAGAAGCGCTAGCAAGCATTGCAATTATCTCGCTTCACTTATGCAGATTCACCTCTGACTAGGTGGACCTCCTGAAACAGTAAACATAGTCCAGTGAAACACATTAAAATAATGCATTTCAAAATAATTGAATAATATAAAACACTACATATTTATAGAAAATCACCACGCAACTGACAGCCCTTTCAATCACAATTCTGCGAATGCTATCACAGAATGCTATATTTAGAAAGAAAGGATCATTCATTCCTTCATTATGGAACACAGTAATACATCAAATGAAGAAAAACAAAAAAGGCACACACTTCGTTCTTAGACTCGTGCTGCCTCCTTGACAGAAAGAAAAGATTTTACACATAAAATAGTATATATTTCTTTTCCAGCGATGAAGCTGTACTAATATCACCTTGACAAGCTTAGATGATCTAGGGAGAGACAAAGTAAATATATTAACAAAAAAAGTCGACTATAAAACAGTTACAAACAAAATAAATAATATACCTTCGATTACATATTTTGCTCAATGTAATAAATGAGAGAACACAAACATTTGCTTAAATCACTATTTATCAATTTTAAACTCTCGTGTACATCAGGAAAAAATATATAGTATCAGTCATTATTAGTTGTAATGTAAAAAAATGCAAAACAGTTTCTTGGTGGGATGTGGAATGCTCACTCACGATCGAAAAAAGGAGGGGCTTCGCTGTAACTCAAGGGGAGAGGGAAACCATCTTCAAAGTTGACGTTTCTCATATATTTGGATATATAGTAATCAAGCAAGTAATAACATTTGGGGGTATAATCTCCGTCTGATTAAAGTTTATTTGCTAACATGAATTCACAAATTAAACGAATCTCTGAGTACATTTGCTTATCTTTTATAGAAAAAGATGCACAGATTGATTGTTTTATCATGAATAACCAGGAGCACACTAAAAAAACCAGGAGCACACTTAAAAAAAACCAACAAAATTCTCGCCAATAATAACCAACAGCACACGAACAATAGAAAAAAAAAAGATTTGACAGTAATAACATGCAGCATACGGAGAAAATCACCAAAATATTGTCAAGAATAACCATCAACACATGTAGAATACCAATAAAGACCTGACATGAAAAAGGCTGAAATGCACGGAGAAAATCATCAAATTCTTGTCAGATAAAAAAAGCAGAAGCACATGAAAAAAAAAGCACATGTAGAAATCTATCGAAATTTCATGTGAAAAAATACGAGCACTCAGAGAAAACCATCAGGGAGAAGATGTTTAAAAACATCATGAATTATCAATTTTTATTTAAAAAGTTCAAATTAAATCCTGCTAGATCTCTTTGCTTAAGCAACTTGAGAGTTCTGGCACAAGTCAGCTTGTGAACTCTTTGCTTAAGCAACTTGAGAGTTCTGGCACAAGTCAGCTTGTGAACTCTTTGCTTAAGCAACTTGAGAGTTCTGGCACAAGTCAGCTTGTGAACTCTTTGCTTAAGCAACATGAGAGTTCTAGCACAAGTCAGCTTGTGAACTCTTTGCTTAAGCAACATGAGAGTTCTAGCAGGATTTAATTTGAACTTTTTAAATAAAAATTGATAATTCATGATGTTTTTAAACATCTTCTCCCTGATGGTTTTCTCTGAGTGCTCGTATTTTTTCACATGAAATTTCGATAGATTTCTACATGTGCTTTTTTTTCATGTGCTTCTGCTTTTTTTATCTGACAAGAATTTGATGATTTTCTCCGTGCATTTCAGCCTTTTTCATGTCAGGTCTTTATTGGTATTCTACATGTGTTGATGGTTATTCTTGACAATATTTTGGTGATTTTCTCCGTATGCTGCATGTTATTACTGTCAAATCTTTTTTTTTTTCTATTGTTCGTGTGCTGTTGGTTATTATTGGCGAGAATTTTGTTGGTTTTTTTTAAGTGTGCTCCTGGTTTTTTTAGTGTGCTCCTGGTTATTCATGATAAAACAATCAATCTGTGCATCTTTTTCTATAAAAGATAAGCAAATGTACTCAGAGATTCGTTTAATTTGTGAATTCATGTTAGCAAATAAACTTTAATCAGACGGAGATTATACCCCCAAATGTTATTACTTGCTTGATTACTATATATCCAAATATATGAGAAACGTCAACTTTGAAGATGGTTTCCCTCTCCCCTTGAGTTACAGCGAAGCCCCTCCTTTTTTCGATCGTGAGTGAGCATTCCACATCCCACCAAGAAACTGTTTTGCATTTTTTTACATTACAACTAATAATGACTGATACTATATATTTTTTCCTGATGTACACGAGAGTTTAAAATTGATAAATAGTGATTTAAGCAAATGTTTGTGTTCTCTCATTTATTACATTGAGCAAAATATGTAATCGAAGGTATATTATTTATTTTGTTTGTAACTGTTTTATAGTCGACTTTTTTTGTTAATATATTTACTTTGTCTCTCCCTAGATCATCTAAGCTTGTCAAGGTGATATTAGTACAGCTTCATCGCTGGAAAAGAAATATATACTATTTTATGTGTAAAATCTTTTCTTTCTGTCAAGGAGGCAGCACGAGTCTAAGAACGAAGTGTGTGCCTTTTTTGTTTTTCTTCATTTGATGTATTACTGTGTTCCATAATGAAGGAATGAATGATCCTTTCTTTCTAAATATAGCATTCTGTGATAGCATTCGCAGAATTGTGATTGAAAGGGCTGTCAGTTGCGTGGTGATTTTCTATAAATATGTAGTGTTTTATATTATTCAATTATTTTGAAATGCATTATTTTAATGTGTTTCACTGGACTATGTTTACTGTTTCAGGAGGTCCACCTAGTCAGAGGTGAATCTGCATAAGTGAAGCGAGATAATTGCAATGCTTGCTAGCGCTTCTAGTGCAGTTTCGTCTCTAAGCGCAGGGGGCTTGGACTGGTGTGCAGTCATCTCATAGTGCATATGTTAAGTATGAGATTTGTGTGGTATCCAGACATCAGACCTATGGTTTGGGAAAAATGAAGATAATTGCGTAATAAAATGTTCTCGCATGCAAGGACTTGCACATGATGTTTCATCTCTAAAATTAACTTTGAAAAAATTTTAATTTTTAGCTCCTTTTCATACACAGATGTAAGTCTTGAGTAGTTTTCAAAATATCGTACTTCCTTCTGAAGCAATGCAGGGTGTATGTATGTATGTGTGTGTAAATAGCCAAGTGTCTGTATTTCATGTCCAATTTTTTCATAAACAAATTAGCATCTTTAGCAGTTATTTTAATCAATATTTCTAACCTGAAGCTGCGCACTTCGTATGCACGGTCTCCTGCAATGTAAATAATGTATTGTGTAATAACAATTTTTTTGAGGGATGTGGGGTGTATTTTTGCTTAGTTAAACTGTTGTTGTTTTTTGATGGATAAAAGTATTAATTCTGAGTCGTTGAAGGCAACAAGGACGTTCCATAGGCAATCCTAGTAAAGACTGGAGTGTTGTCCACTCGTTTTGCAGTATGGTTTCTGGTACCATCCAATCTACACAAAATTTAAATATTATGTGTTTTAATATGTTGCCTTTGTAAATTAAAGTAGCTTATGTGGGCAGGTATGTATTTCATCTCAGTGCACGCATGCGCACGCATGTGTGTGTAAGTGTGTGCATGTGTGTGGTAGGATGGTTAAGTCTAACATGTAAATAAAACCTGTATGAGATAATATAATTTTTAATTTCTAGATGCAGTAACAGCATCCTAGGATGAAATTTCTACCGTAAGGTTTAAGCAAAGTAATTTTTTTTTGGTCTTACAGAATTTTAGCGTGATGTTGAAGCAGCATCATTGTAAAAGGGGAAGAGAGGGAGATGTTTTATTTGACCAATGAAAAGAGAGCTTAAGGAATGTCTCCTTAAATGGTTGTGAAAAGGGTTGGTTCCTGGAACATCCGCAAAATGTGTCATACTGTGGATATTCAACAGAGTGTTCGCAATGAAATGCTAAAAAATTTTAAACGAATGTTGGTCATAATAAATGTAGAATAAATTTTTTATGTTTTAGTTTTGTAATGTGTTCTTACTTTCAAATAAATTTATTAAACATATCCAATTTTTTTTTATTTCCTTGCATTAATAGTATTATCATTTAGCTACCTGTCTACCCGAGTGTCAGCTTGGCGCCACGAAGTCGGTGACTAACGGGCCTGTTGTAGCACGCGCGTCATGACTGCAGCTAGATTGCTTCGTGATGACACTTTGACGAGCTGTTTGTGGCAGGCTCAGACATTCCTGAGCGCCTCATGGTGCCACAAAGTCGCGGACTAATGTACCTTTTATAACATGCATGGTCAAGTCTATTGTTTGGGTCCCCTCGGCACTGCGAGACGACATTCCTGAGTGATGAGTCACGATGCAGGCAGTGCCTCGCGCCCTAATCTCTAATCACCTAGGTCATTAGTGGTTTTACCCGAGAGTGGTTTCCCATGTTTGGCTGTCAGGTTACATTTCTACCCCCACCCCTCACAGACCTGCTACGACATGCACATGAGTCATGCCGGGTTTTTCCGAAGACAATGGTACTTCCATGTACTACATTCCTATTGGCGGATACAACAGAAATACTCTGTTCCTAATGGTTTTTCCAAGAACAATCAGGTCCGAGGCTATAAAAGGACAGGATTAGCTGTCGGAGCTTCAGTGTGTTCTTAGAGTTTGAGTGAGCTAGTTCGTGTATGAGTTTCTCTGCTACCACGATTTCTACCGCCAACGCTACTTCGTGTTCTACAGCTACACTTCATCGTTTTCTGAGGTATGTTACATGTTTCGTTAACATTGCGTGTTTCTCAGCTTTTTGTAGGTTATCAGCTAGCTTGTTTTTTCTCTGTGCACTTATATGCAGGTAACCAGAAATTTGTCAGTTTAAACTTTTATCAGTACTTTAAATATTCTAGCATTTTTGGGATGTGCATTAGAGTATTTTTGAGGTTATGTAATCAATTATTCTTAGTTAACATTGAATATTTTTCAGCTTTAATTTTTATCAGTACTTTAAATATCCTACCATTTTTAGGATTGTACATGAAGGAGTAGCTTTGAGGTTATGTTTGCAACTTTTTTATTTAGTAACATTGCTAGTAGTTTAGGTTAGTAAGCTTGAGGGCTAGAGTTTTGAGGTTATGTTTGCAACTTTTTTTATTTAGTAACATTGCTATCAGTTTAGGTTAGTAAGCTTGAGGGCTAGAGTTTTGAGGTTATGTTTGTAACTTTTTTATTTAGTTACATTGCTATCAGTTTAGGTTAGTAAGCTTGAGGGCTAGAGTTTTGAGGTTATGTTTGCAACTTTTTCGTGTTAACATCTAGCTACATTGTATTCTTAATTCTTTTGTTATAGTTCTCCGTGCGTCGAGCTACCGTTGCGTGTTCCGTACGTTTGACCAGTCTACCGATTGTCGTGATGATGGCCTCTACCATTCAGAAATGCCGTTTCTGCTCTGCTACATTCACGGCAGGCAACAACCGCTACCGGCACGAGCGTCAGTGTGCTGAGAACCAGCATCGTGACCACCAGCAGTGCCACCTATGTGGAAAGATGGTCGCACGCAGCGATAAGATGCAGCAGCACCTTGCATCATGCACTGGAGCTGTCGCCACATCTGGAATGCGGTGTAGCTTCTGCTACAAGGCCTTCGCCCGTGCTGATTTTGCTAGACGACATGAGAAGTCGGCTTGCGGTCTTAACGCAAACCGCATAGTGCATTCCTGCGAGAACTGCGCTAAGGAGTTCGCCAGGGCTGATAAGTTAAAAGCCCACATGAAGGTATGCAAGGGGCCTGCTCCACCTCCGACAAAGAAGCAGAGGATATTAGCAGTTAAGCCTGCAGTTGCGCCCAAGCCTTCGACCAGCCGAACAAAGGTGGTGACCGGGGCTGGTTTGACCAATGCCCACGGTTTCATCACCGCCGAAGTGGGTTTCAAGGGCAACTTGAAGACGTACGTGGCAGAAAACACATCAAGTACTGCCAAGGATATCTGCTCGTACCTGAACTCCATCGAGGCAAAAATAATGAGCCAACTTGTAGAGGAGATAGAGGAGAACGGTCCACTCAAATTCAACATCGTGCTTGAGTGTGATTACGAAAAACCTGTGGATGTTAGCGAAGACAAGAGAGCGTTCAAAACCGTTAATGTGCCCCTCTACACAGTTCATGAGGTGGAGGAAGCAGTTACTGGGTCCATCTCTAAGATCTGCAAGGAGGAGGAAGACTACATGGGAAAAGGGTCCGGATGGACTTTGTCGGCCGTTAAGCGACTTCAACTTCGCATAAACAAGCTCGATCCACTCCGTGCCAGCTCCTACATCTCACTGCCTACCACCATCGAGTCAAGACATGCGGTGATAAATCCACAAAACCTCGAAGACCACATGTGTTTTAAGTGGTCTATTCTTGTGAAGTACGTGGAAGGGTGGAATCCTGAGCGTGTCAACCAGCGATACCATGACTTGGAAGAGAAATTCAACTTCACGAACATAGAGTTTCCTACTCCAATCAGGCAAATACCGCTGTTCGAAAAGCAGAACCCTGGAGTCTCCATCAACATTTACAGCATCGACGAGAATCTGAATGTTGTACCTGCACGAGTCGCTCCTGAAGAAAAAGAACTTCATTTCGATCTTCTGCTCTTGGTTAATGACGATTCGTCCCATTTCACATACATTAAAAATTTTTCTGCCCTGGTTCGGTCCCAAATCACTACACACGAGCAACGAATTCATGTCTGCAAAAGATGCTTCAAGCATTATGATGATCAGGATAGGGTTAGTGGGCTCACTGGTCTTCAGTGTTTGGAAAAACACAGTGAGCTCTGCAAACAGCATGCTGCTGTTCGAATGGAAATGCCATTCCCCGATCAAAATGGGCAGCCACCTGTTCTGCAGTTCAAAAACTTCCACCATGCTGATAAGATGCCCATCGTGGTATATTGCGACTTTGAAGCTATTCTGGAGAAAATCCATACATGCCACCCGAATCCTGATGAAGCATACACACTGCAGTATCAAAAGCATAAAGCATACAGCTACTGCATTTATGTGAAAGCTGATAACACCATCATTCCTGTACACCTCACTTCAGCACTTCCATCAGAGCCTGAATTGTATCGCGGTTGTGACGCAGAGGATAAGTTCATCTCACGCATTGTGGAGATTGGTCATGATGTACAAAAAATATTTTCTACATCTGTTCCTATGACTCCGCTCACACATGCACAGAACACTGCTTTTCTGCAAGCAAGAGTGTGTTGCTACTGTGCAGGAAAGTTCGGAGGAACTGCCAAGAAAGTTCGTGATCACAATCACTTTACCGGTGAATATCTGGGGCCTGCATGTAATGACTGCAACCTTCTCAGGCGCAGACCAAAAAAGTTGATTGTGTTCTTCCACAACCTGACGTACGACCAGAACTTCATTATCAGGAAGTTGGGGTACGACAGTAAAGACATCTTCATAATCCCGAATTCAGAGGAGAAGCTGATAACTTTTTCCAAGAAGTTGTATGATAAGTTCAGCATTCAGTTTGTCGATACGTTCCGTTTCATGAGTCGGGGTCTTGCTTCGCTCGCTGAGTTCTTGCCGGCAGACAAGTTTGTCAGTACTGCTGAGTTTTTCGCGCCTGATGAGTTGGAGTTGGTTACCCGCAAGGGTGTCTTCCCGTATGATTTTGTGGATTCTTTTGCTCGACTAGATGATATTAGTCTTCCGCCTATCGGCGATTTCTACAATAGTCTGACTGATTCCATGATTTCAGAGATGGAGTACGCTCATGCAGTGAAAGTCTGGGACAAGTTTCAGTGTGCTACTTTGGGGGAGTACGCTGACTTGTACCTAAAGACGGATGTTCTGATTTTGGCGGATGTATTCGAGAATTTCCGTTCCATCTGTTTGGAGACATACAGCCTAGATCCATCTCACTATATTTCTTGTCCAGGGTTCGCTTTCGATGCAATGCTTCGAACCACAGGTGTACAGCTAGAGCTTCTTACCGATTATGATATGTACATGTTTGTGGAGGCTGGTATTAGGGGGGGAGTAGCGCAAAGCATTAAACGTCATTGCGTAGCCAATAACTCCTACATACCTGAGACATATGATGCATCCAAGCCATCCACATTCCTGGAGTACATTGATGCAAATAACTTGTACGGGTGGGCGATGTCTCTGCCGCTTCCGATTCGACATTTCCAATGGGCAGACACATCAATTGATGTCGTGTCTGTTCCAGATGATTCTCCTACAGGCTACATTATTGAGTGTGATGTGGAGTACCCTCCCGAGCTCCACGAAAGTCATAAAGACCTGCCATTTCTCCCCGTAAATCAGTGTCCGCCCGGCTCAAATCAATCAAAGCTGATGACAACACTTGAAAATAAAGAGCACTACATTGTCCACTACAAAAACCTACAGCAAGCAGTATCTCATGGGTTGAGAGTGACTAAGATACACCGAGTCCTACAGTTTGAGCAGTCGGCATGGTTGGAGCCCTATATTCGGCTGAATACCAACAAGCGGAAAGCAGCAGCCAACGAGTTCGAGAAGGAGTTCTTTAAGCTCGCTGTGAACTCGACATTTGGTAAACTGATGGAAAATAAAAGGCGGAGGCTCAAAATGGACTTGGTGTGCTCTGAGAAGAGGTTCAAGAAGTTGGTGTGTCGTCCATCCTTCAAGGACCGTACAATGTACGAACCGAATTTGTCTCTAGTCCACCTTAATCACGAGACCATCATTTTCGACAAGCCGATCTATGCCGGACTGGCCGTACTAGATCTTTCAAAGACTCTCATGTACGACTTCCACTACAATACCATGAAACCCCGTTACCATGACAATATTCACATGATGTATATGGATACAGACAGTTTTGTGTATGAGATCCAGACAGCAGACTTTTACTCAGACCTCAAAGCCAACCCTACACTGATGGCTAAATTCGACACCAGCTGCTACCCTTCCGACCACCCATGCTTCTCCCCCATCAACAAGAAAGTTGTCGGTAAATTCAAAGATGAATGTGGGGGGGAAGTGATGGAGGAGTTTGTAAGCCTACGGGCCAAACTCTACGCCTACAGGTGTGGTGGTAAGAGCGAGAAAAAGGCCAAGGGCATCCAGCGATGTGTGGTCAAAAACCACATAACATTCGATGACTACCTGGATGCCCTGCAAGACCACCGCACAATGAGGGCAGGCGTTAGAGCAATTCGCTCCCGTCAGCACATACTCTATACTGAGTACAGCAATAAGCTGGCCATAACGTGGGAGGACGACAAACGGTTGATCTGCGAAGATGGTATCCGCACGGTCCCCCATGGATATGTTGGATGCGATGAATAATTTTTTTTCTGTAAATAGTTTGGTTGTTGTTTCCATTAATTTTATAGTTTTTCTGTTGTTTTTTTTCGTTTTATAGTTTTCATTTTGTTGTACAGTTTATGTTTTTGCTGTATAGTTTTCATTTTTGTTATATAGATTATGTTTTTGATGTATAGTTTTCATTTTTGTTGTAAAGTTTCCGTTTTTTTTATGTGTTGTTTCTGTTTTTGCCCAATTTTTGATGTGTAAAATATGTTCTTAATTTAATAAATACAATTTTACCTACATATTGTTTATTATTTTTAATATAGAATCTATATCCGACGAGGTACTGATACTTATAAATGTCTTACAGAATGGTGAAATGTAATTATACACAAACATTAAAATATCTGCTTCCATGCAGCTTTTAAACACGAGTACGCAAACACGGACCTGTTTATAAAAGTGAAATGTAATTATACACAAACATTAAGATATCTGCTTCCGTGCAGCTTTTAAAACATGTGTACGCAAACATGAGAAGAGATTATTACTTGTGAGTTAGGACTCTGAAAAATTTCTCGTCCGCTAAGATGGAGTAATAAAGGTTTTTTTTTTAAATTATCATTACTTTAACTAACGCATCCACAACGATAGTATTGATAACATATAATTTAGTTAAAACCTATAAGTGATAAGACTTTAAGAAAAAATGTCGGTTAAAACAGCAAAATGACTGTGGATTTTGTGGATTTTGTGGATTTTGTGGATTTTGTGGATTTTGTGGATTTTGTGGATTCTGTGGATTTTGGTCTATAAGGTACATAACAATGTTGGTAGAGAATTGTAACTCGACCTTACATACACTAACATACATTATAAACCTACAACCGATGATGACACCCATCATATGAAATCAAGATGGCAGTCTCCACTAAATAAGATGGCTGCCTCCAGCAGACAACGATGGTGTATATATTTTTTCCTGATTTTCTAAGTTAATAATTATGATTTTCCAAGATGGTGGATGTAACGAAAAATTGTAACAGGAATGAGTGGAGTGTTCGATGACGATGTTATTGTAACAGAGGGGTGGGGGTGCTAGATGATGTATTTGTAATTTAGAGGAGTGGGGTGTTCGATGCGTAGGTTTTTAATTAAAATTTTATTAAATAACATTTTTTTAATTTTATTTTAAAATTTTGATTATTTAATTTTTTTATAAATTTTAAATTTTTTTTCCATTAAAATCGGATAATAAATAAAGATTTTCAAGATGGTGGACGAAACTCAAAATGGCGGAATGTTCTAGAAAACAAAATGGCGGATAAAAACAAAATGGTTGCCGGAAGTGACGTCATACAAGATGGCCGCCGGAAGTGACGTAATCCAAGATGGCCGCCGGAAGTAACGTAATCCAAGATGGCCGCCGGAAATGAAGTAATCAAAGATTGCCGCCGGATCCCCGGATCCCCCTCCCCCCTCCCCTGCCCCAGGACCTACTATATTTACCTACTCACAGTACACACACAGTACACACACAGTACACAAACTAGACACACAGTACACAAACTAGACACACAGTACACACACTGAACACACAGAAAACACAGTACACACACTGAACACACAGAACACACAATACACACACTGAACACACAAGGTACACACACTAGACACACAGATCACACACTAGACATGCAATGGAGAAACAGTAGGCTACATGCAATGGACACCCAGTATACGCATTGAGCACACAAACGACAAACACACACACAGGACACGCATTTGACTAAAAGAAAGTATAATTGGAAGCACAATTAACGAAAGTAACCAAAAACGGAAGCTCATTCGACAAAGAGGAAGCACAATTAACGAAAATGAAGTACAATTGGAAGCACAATCAACGAAATGGACGCAAAATTGGAAGCACGATCAAGGAAATTATGCACAAACGGAAGCACATTCGACAAACAGGAAGCACAATCATCGAAAAATGCACAATTGTAAGCACAATCAACAAAAAAGAAGCACAATTGGAAGTACAATCAACGAAATGGAAGCGCACAATCGGAAGCACAATCAGCGTAAAGGATAAGTTCTAAACATTAAGATACGTTAACATGGGCATTACTACCTAAATATAACGAAAAGGACGTACTTTTTCACGAACATTCGATTCAGTAGAATGCGATCGCCCATTTTACAATATATTATTAAATTGTCATTGGCTCCAGCAGTCTTTTAGCTCCAAAAATCATTGGCTCCAACAGTCTTAGGCTCCAACAGTAATTAGCTCTCTCAGTAATTGACCCAAACAGTCTTTCACTGCAACATTCTTTAGCTCCAAAAAATATTTTGTCCCAAAAGTCTCTAACTTTCTTTGACTTCAAAATTTATTGTGCTCGAAAAGTATTTGGCTCCAGATGTCTTTGTCTCCAGCTGTCTTAAGCCCAACTGCTACTTGACTACAAGACTAGGAGGCTACGAAGCTACGAGACTACAGGACTACTAGACTACAAGGCTTTAACTGGCTACGAGCCCACAATGCTACTAGGCTACAAGTCTACGAGGCTACAAGGCTACGATTCTACGAGGCGTCAATTCTACGGTTACAAGTCTACGAGGCTACAAGACTACGAGACTAGTTGGCTCTAACTAACGTTGACTCTATTCAGCTGCGAGAATTAATTTATCATATGCAAAGGAACTTGTAAGTAGTACCTATCATTGCCAAACAGATGACGCCACATTTTGTGTAGAGGTAAAAATTATATAATTCATTTAAGTGGGATCAACGGTAACACCCGGTGACACGAGAAGAGAAACTGTGCGAATAATCTCCCTCGCAGGAAGTATAGCTGTAAGAACCGCCATCTTGTTTTCGATACTTGTTACTATAAGCCCTAGTGTCACTTAGTGGCGTAGCAAGCGGGTGGCTCACTTACAATCGCAAAAGAAGGAAGGCTTCACTATACATCAAGGAGATGGAAGTTCGCCTTGCATGATAGTGTTTCTCAGGTATCTCAAGGCATATTATTTGACCGAGTTATGGATGTTTTTTGTTTAAATTCCACATGATGAAAAAATAATTTTAGTGATAATTTTGTAGCAGGAATTGACAACTTATCAATATCAACAAATCAAAGAAAAAAGAATTACAAAAACCACTCCTGCCAGCTTGTGAAATTCTCCTTTGTTGAACAAGGATAGAGTTCTAGCACAAACCAGAATTTTTTTTAATTCTTTTTATTTTTTATTTTTTGTATCGGTTTATAGGAGACTGGTATATGAGGAACTTAAACTGCTTTAGGATTTTTAACATGATTTAATAAATAAGTATTTTTTGTCTTAAATAATTTTTTGCATTTATCGAGTAATGAACCAAGGACGTAAATCCATCTAATAAATCAGTAAATAAATAAGTCATTTTTGATGAATTTTGGAATTTTTCCCGAATTTATAGCTAAATAATTACGAATTACCAAGATGGTGTCCAAATTTTAAGATGGCAAGCGCCACAGTAATAATAAATTATTACTACACTCCTACACTCTAGTGGTTAAAAATTAAACTAATATGGTGGCAACATACTCTGAGAGACGATGTGTGTACTAAGTGCAGTGGCGTAGCTAAGGTGACTGGCGCCCCTGGCCAGTCTTGAAAATGGCGCCACCTCTTGGTTTTAAAAAGAGGGGGGAGGGTTCAGTAACCGCGAAACCGTCGCGGCAGCGGCTCCCGCACTGTTCCGGCGACCACACCCCCCCTCCTTTCCCGGCGCCCCCGCGGGGGCCAACCCTACCACCCGCTTGCTACGCCACTGACTTAAGTGATACTAGGGCTTATAGTAACAAGTATCGAAAACAAAATGGCGGTTCTTGCAGCTATACTTCCTGCGAGGGAGATTATTCGCATAGTTTCTCTTCTCATGTCACCGGGTGTTACCGTTGACCGAGAGTATCTTTCTGCAATGCAGAAATCGATGGTAAGGCCGCAAGTAGTGAACAGAAGAGGAAGGCTGGTTCAGTGTCCATGGTGTGTTGCGTGGTGCGGGTCAAAGACAGGTCGGCATCTTTGTTGAAGGTGGGTTTACGACTGAAAAACTTAAGAAGAACAATCTTAACCTGTAACCCGACAACCACATCGTTAAATAATATCGAGTTTATGATTGAATTAGTGTTCGTTAATTCCAGCCAACAAAAACGTGCGAGAAAGCAGTCATGTTATTTAAGTTGCATTTTTTTATTCGTAGTTATCGTCTGCAATTTGAAATGGATTTCTGTTTGAAATCGTTGTCGATTCAAAATTTGTTTAACGTAACATTCTTATCCATGGTTAAATATGTTATGTACCTACTTGAAGAACCAGACACATCGATATGCTTGAACCTAAAAATTGCAAAATTTTAGCTCGTAACCTATAATCCATACACAAATAAGAATCAAGGATATTAACTTTAATATGTAAATATTAGGTAATATAATGCTAATATAATCCATTCCAAGCCACCATAAAATCACTTTATAGTAAGAAAATATACACACGAATTATAAATACATATTGATATTCTCGTATAATAGCAAAAATTTACCAGAAACACATCAGATTTATCAAATTCCGAAATTTAAAACAAAATAAATATTCCAATTAGAGTTTTTCTTTTAATTTTCGTGCAATGTTTTCTAATTATTTTATCATTTCTTAGCACGATTCTAGTAATTCTGTATTTCCTACTCATTTCGTACTAAATCATAATATACTTTCTCAACGAAACACTTTTGCGTAACGAACATATTCTACTTAATGAAAGATAAAATATATCTATTTTTGTTGAGTCTAAAGTCATCATATGGTTCACACACGACCCGTAAATGTTCCTACACGACAATCATAAACCATTCCACTAGTATACATGAGTCAGACTTATTCTTAATTCATAATTCTTGATTTTCAATCGTTAACATACCTTAATATTTCCCGTTTTCCTAAAAAAATAAATAAATAAATAAATAAATAAAAAAAATCTTCATAAAGGCACAAAATTTCCATATTTCGGGAAACAATTCCAGTTTGGAGGGAAAATTTCCCAATTTACCACTTTAACTTCGATTCGTCATTCAGGGAACGGTATCGCACATACGGCCTTCGCCATACGACCACAATGCTGCAGCGATCACGATCACATGTTTCTTTTCCTAAAATAAAAACATGTTATATTCTATGCATTTTAAACAAACTCCACTTCCAAGTTAATCGGTGAATGTGCGAGATTTGAACTCACGAAATAGTAGCCATTAAACGTGTTCCAAGAAGGTTAAAATTTAATTTTACTTGACAATAGAAAAACAATTATTTTAAAAAGCGATATATAAGCGAACTCGCGTTGGAATCAAATAGCAAGAGTTCCAATGTCTCTCTGCACAGCAGCGCACTATAGGTTCCTGTCCAGATTTCAGCCTTCCTTTACGAAATCTAACGGCGCCTGAGGACGGCTGAGCTGTAAGCAAAGAGTAAAGGTCGTACGGAATATTAGGAACTATAGTGTGTCTCATTCTTATATTGCTGTGTGCTATAAATGGGAATTTTCTCAATCTTTATAATGCACTAAAACTGCTATCAGCGCTGCCCTTGTTTCAGTGGGCTCTATTGCCAGGTATACCCAAAGAGCACATACATTTTAGACACAACTTTATAATGCAATAAAAAAATTAGAAAAGGCACAACAATTATTTTTAAAAGAAAATTTTAGAATGAGAGTTTTGGAAACACATTTTCTTGTATTTCATCAAGAATATCATTTATTAATATTGAATTCTTAGTTTTAAGAAAACGTAACCGAAAGACAGTTTCCACCGTTTTTGACACATATTTTATATAATTTAATATTAAAAATTTGGCTGTGTTAGAATATGGTACATAATGCATGGAATGTCTTGTTAATAATAGTGACCGAATGCTACAAATAGTTTTTCCCTAATTATTTTCAGACTCTACACAACTGTAACAATTCTGTCAAAAAACACTGTATTACTGTCTTAGAAAACTAAACAAAAATATATTAACAATTATTTTAACTATTGGTTGTATACATATTAAGGATTTTAATGTTAACAAGCCAGGTAGCATCAATGTCGCAACAGTGGTAGCCATTTGCTCTGTACTTACAGACTAGTAGCTACACAGCGTACACTCGTCTGAATGGATTTCGATGGGTGTGCTCGCTTAGGTGCCGTACTAATGTGGCAAGGGTCGTGGGTTCGGTCTCCCAACATCGAGCATGATTCCACTCTTGGGCAACGAGTTAGTTTTCAAATACATACTGTGGAGCCCACTTTGGTCTCTGAGGTCCCGTCGCCTGATAAGCTTGCCTGACTTCTAGATTTGGGGTCGTGGATGCAAGTCCCACCTTGAGCACGGGTGTTTAAGAATTAGTTTATAAGGTGGCTAGTACATGAATGTCGAGTCTGGCATAGGGTTCAGGGTATGAAGAGTGGTGCGGGTGAATGACTGCCCAACATCATAGATTTCGGTGTACTTCGACCTTCAAAATGTAATTTTTTACCCAAAAACAATTCGAAATTTTTCAAAATGACACAAAATTTTCATTTTTTTGAGGGAAAATTTCCCATTTTTAAGGAAACTTTCCTGCCAAAATATAAAATATTTATTATATCCTTAATGGCTAGCATTTTCCTTACATAGGCAAAACATTTCCTCACAATAGCCAACATTCCTTAAAAATCCTCATCTGAGTTAATTCATTTCACATAGACCATTTGGGATTTAGTAAAAAAAATTAAAATTTGAAAATAACAATAAAAATGCACATATAAATATTTAGTAAAAAACACTTTAGTCACGGATTTAGGAGATTATGTGTTTGGTTCCTGATAGATGAACTAATAAAATATTTCACAGAATTAACTTCCTCTACAATATTTACTAGCAGACTGACCCCCACTAAAACCATGATATATTCTTCCCACCAATCTGACGTCATGGAAGCCATTAAAAATCCACCATTTTGGATTCACTTCTCGTCTGCTAGAGTATTCTACTGTCGATCACCGAATTATGGTGACCTAATGTGCCACGTGATGGAATTTGTTAGTCGAAGTGTCTCGATGAATGCGAGGATGTTCGTTGATGTATTAATCGAGTGAATGTGAAGATAATCGTAGATGAGCATCAAAGTTTGGTTGTAAATGTGGTCAATGCTGGTGTATCTTATTGGGAGTGTCAAGGATGTCAGTACCAATGTACGTGTAAGTGAAAATTTGCCTTTTATACGAGTTAATTCTCGATGCCCGCCACCCATATGTTAGTTACTCAAATGAATGTCCATATGTATGGTCAGCATTCAATGTGATTTCCTCAGCTGGTTTTTAGTTTTCGATGTAAAGACGGACTGTAATGCTTAGCTTCTTCTGCTGCATATGTGTAAATTTATCAGTTATTATTCAGGCTTATGAAAAGTCAAATACCGCGGTATCATCAGTGCCAAAAGAGTCATTGCAGAAATATGCTCTTGAAAAAATGTAACATTATAAGAGAAAATCTGTGGATAATATACCTCGCATGAAGTTTAGCTGCAAGAACCACCGAGAGAAATTTTTCTAGAAACGATACAATGAAAATATATTAAATAACCTGCCGGGATTTTCAACCATGTTGCAGAATACTCTTCATGCTGCATTATTACTGAATGCAAATATTATAAATACATTTACGGAAACATAAACTAGGCGTCATTGTAGCCTCAAAGGCAGATTTTTTAAATTTTCTCTCAATGCTGGCACTGTTAAAAATTTCAAGCTTGAATTAACGACAAACACTGATAACTAATTAGCCACGGGTTTTCGTAAATTGAAGGGTAGGCCTTATCTTCTTAAATTCACAGGTACTTAATTCTAATTGTGAATTTGAATACACAAGAATAAACTTGGAGTGCTAAAAATAATCAAAACTTGTGTCAACAGCAAAAAAGAAGCCTCTTTTTTTTATCTGTTATGCGACTAATTACGTAACTTTGAAGACGGAACCAGGCGTAGATTCTGCGACGATAAAGTAGTTTGAAATTATGAAAAACTCCTCGTTTATTTAAAATAAATTCTTATTTGGAAAAACAGTAATTTTATTCTGATTTATATATGTGCGGAGACATGCGAAAACCAAATTCCAGAAGAATCCCTACCGTATTGCATTTTGCTGTGAGAAGTTCTGTCTTTGGTTTATACGTAGCACATTCACAATTTGCAAAGGCGTACGAAGGACTGCAAAGGTGAGATTCGTTCACCTACTGCGGACCAGATAGTGCTGCATTCTTACCCGCGAGTTAGGCTAGAGACTCGTACACGCCCTGACTATGAGTAAGACGGATCCACCACGTACAACAGGACCTACAACATTCTCGGTGCGTTCAGACGTAGTTAAAAGGTATTTTCCCTGGCAGAAAATGCATTCCATGGGAGTCTTGAAAACACTTTATCTGATCGGACTTTCTTGAGGGAAACAAAATATTTTTTTTTTGTTGCCGATGCTACGGGGGTATTTGAATTACAACTGATTCGCTTAAAAAAGAGAATCTTTTAAGAGCATTCAATACGACACTGGTCACTGGCCTTTACGTTCCACATTGAAATAATTTGCAAATAAGTGGAAGAATGCCAAGGAAAAGGTTGCAGGTGGACACTTAGCCATGTGGATCTTTGCAACCAAGGACAAACAGACTCTGACGACTAAATGAATAGTTGACATAATAGTTCGCGTACTTATTTTCCATTAGAAGACATACAATGAGTGGTTTACTGGCTCACCTGGCATTTTGCGGATCCCTAGGCAGAAAGGTGCCTATAAAGGTTTCACTGCAAATTAGTGTCATGAACTTTTCCATGTGGCCCATGCTCCTGAGTCAGAGCAACGAAGATTAGGACCACGTGTCTATTCACGGCGGCTTCAACGCCGAATAAATTTAGCCTACTATTTTGAAACGAAGACACGGACGATTAATGCATCCCAAATGGCATTAGTTTTATGACAGCATATGCATAAATCTATAATAGTTTAATTAAAATAATAATTCAGTTGTGTGTACATTTGAAATAGAACAGAATTAATGTTAAAAAATTGTTAGTGGGTATTTATTTAATATTTCTGGTATCTAATATATTTTAAGTACAAAATATCACCTAGATTTAGCCCAGGTACATGACTATAACGGTATAATACAATATTCATTAACTAAGAGATATTTCACTAAAGAATTGTCAATACAGAAAAAACTTTATTAATTTTTTCATTGGCCAAGGATATAATTAAAATCTACAACCGATCAAACTGTTAAACTTTATATAGATTTTTTTTTTCTGCATTTTTCAGTAATTTCTTCAGTAGTATAGTTTGGGGCATCCGGCACCAGGGTTCAGGGTGTGGATTGTGATTGTCGGTCCGCCATCTTGGATTGTGACATCACGGTGGCCATCTTGGACTCACAATTCCTCAAAATTCCTCAAAAATGACTCAAAATGAATCAAAATTTCGTTTCAAGGTAAAATTTCCCGTTTTTAGTCCTTAAAAATCCCAGCGACTAGAAAGTCCTAAAAGAGGCTTAAATGTCCTTAACTCAAGCCACCGTTAAGCCGCTATCAGGTCATTACCTTGAAAATAAGGATGGAATGGCAGCCATTTTGAATTATGACGTCACCGTTGCAATTATCGTTACGTCCGCCATCTTAAAAATATGTAATTTTTATGTTAGAAAAACGGGAAAAATTTTAAAAATCATTAAAACAATTATTTAATCGAATTGAATAAAAAAATAAAAAAAAATATTACTGAAAAACCACTGTTGCACTTATCATTATGGTCGCCATATTGGATCCTATTAATGTTGCATGTTTCGATACGTCCCACCATCTTGGTTGAATACGATTCCATCCTTACACTTTACGTCACGACCGCCATATTGTATCCTATTAATGTTGCAATTATCTTTACGACCACCATCTTGAAAATCCATAATTTTTATGCTATAGATTCGAGAAAAATTCCAAAATTCATCAAAAAAATTACTTATTAGAATACTGATTGATTAGTTAGATTCCTGTCCTTGCTTCGAAACCGCTAAGAGCAAAAAAACAAACAAATCCTTCCTTCACAGAACCCACCTACTGACTGATCTACCGACACCAATACCAAGATATATATATCGTCAGCTGGTATGATGACATATCCGCCATCTTGTCTTCGTCCGCTGGAGACCTTCAACTTGTTTTCGTCTGCTAGAGTGTGCTGGCGACATGTTAGTATAATTTTCTGTACACCATACCTTTAACCTCTACTGTTGGCATTGAACTTTGACATTGGCCTTGATATTTACCTTGACCTTGAACTTTGACCTTGACCTTGAAATTTGAACTTGACCTTGAATTTTGACCTTGACCTTGAATTTTGACCTTGACCTTGATATTTGACTTTTACCTTGACGACCACCATGGATCCGGCATTTTGCTTTCAGTACTGCTACCAGAAGCTACCACCTGCTAGAGGTCATTGCCACCTACTTGTTTTCGTCTGCTGGAGGACACCATCTTATAGAGTACATTACCATCATACTTGTCTAAGTTTTTTCCCGCTATAGTGCAGTAATCATTTATTATTATCACTCAGGTGCCTGCCATCTTGAAATTTGGGCGCAATCTTGGAATCGTGTAATTATTTAGCTAGAAATTCGGGAAAAAATCCAAAATTCATCATAAAATTCACCCATTAAAGTAATCATTAATAAGATTGTGTAAGGTCCTTGGTAGGATCCTGGATGATGCAAAAAAATTAAATAGAAAAACAATTTAACATAATAGTGACAGGTTCGAGAAATAAAACACCACAAGTTCTTACACAAATGTAATATTTATTACATAATATATATATTACTACACGAACACCTGCGAAAGCCAGCAATATTATAAACATTTAGGTCCGCATAGGCATGAAATGACTAATTCTTAGCTCCAATCGGTTTATACTAGACAGAGACCAACCAGATCCTTTACAGACATAGTCCTCCTCTTCTTGACAGAGTTTCTGGATACCGTGTTTAACAGTTTGCTTCACATCGTTAGAACTGTAAATTACTGCAGCCGATGTCTTGAATGCACACTTCTTCACTTTGTCATTGAACGGATATGGCTTTCCATATATACAGTCTAACCACAAGTTACCCTTCAAAGGTCCGTTGTTGCTACGTCATCAGTAAGCTTATTGATTATGTACTGTCTGATATCATCAAGAAAATTACAAATGTCCTTCGACTCACTAAACGTATTTAGATAATAGTAGTCTTTCAACGTTCCACGAAATGCAGACTGCTCCTAGTAGAAGCCATTATCGTTTACTTGTAATGCACCGAACACTGTCTAAGGTTTATTTTCATGTTCAGGCGTCATAGCAATCGGTTGCTGAATATCTGTTTTTTTTTTGCTTGTACGCTCTCGAGTCACCAAACTAAAGCGAGGAGTCGAACTTTCTACAGGTAGTTCCACAGGAGGCGCACGGTCTTCACCTTTACAGTTTTTCGCATGTCGGCGCAAACTGTCAATTCGAGTAAACCATTTATGACACTCATCACATCAAAACTGCATGCGAGAAGGATTCTTCTTACATTTGCTCCGCTCATGTCTTCGTGCATCATGGGAAAATGCGAACGACGTATCACAGTAGCTGCAAGGATACCGTAGTGATAAAGACGAGCCTTTCAGACCTGAGCCTGAAACTGACGTTGCAACAGTTGTACCATTTCCAGGCATACTCTTATGAACATCAATGCATCGTTGTTGTATAGAAACCTTTACTTTTTGCAGCATAGCAGGACCTTTACATGTCTTTATGTGTGTTTTCATATAATCTTTTCTGGCAAACTACTTATGACATTTCTCACAAACAATCATTTTACGATATAGGTTCTTGGTACATTCACTCTTGTCATGTCGTCGAGCATTGCTATTGTTTGAGAAAATCTTGTCGCAGTAACAGCACCGATGTTCGTAAGTTGTTGTCAAATCAGCAACCATTGAAGTCTCCATCGAGGTCGAAACGTCGTTCGTCGAGGTTTCCTGTACAGCCAGCACTACCGGCATTAAAGTCTCTTCTGCTGGTGGTACCATGACTGTTGAAGTCTACTCCAGAATTGACGTCGTCGTTGCCAACGGGATCTGTTCCACCACTGTCGTCGCTGACGTCATGGTTCCCGTAGTCGATGGTACAACCTCCATCGAGTTCGTCGTTAAAGTCGGTAAAGATGCCATCGAGTTCACAAGAACAGGTAATTGACACGACTTATGCACCAGATGAAACAAATTAGGTGATCCTTACACCGTCGTCGACAGTAACAAACTGAGCGACCTGCTGTCTAGGACTCGCTTTTATACATGCACCGGATGGAATAATACGCTATTCAAAGCAAGAACAATTTACTATACTATTAGAGCCAAAACAAGATTAAAAATAGAAGTACCATCATCAAAAAGGCAACTTATTTTGGATGCAACATCTAAAAAAAAGGAAGCACATTCTACAAAACGAAAGCACATTTAACGAAAAGGAGGTATATTCTCACTTACATTCAACTCGTTAGGATGCGATCGTTAATGTTAAGTTAGGATATAATGTCTCCATCAGTCTATGAATCCATCAGTTTGTAGTTCCATAAGTCATTGGCTCCAAAAGTCATTGGCTCCATCAGTCATTGACTGCAACAGTCTTTCGGCTCCAAAAGTCATTGTCTCCAAAAGTCATTGGTTCCTACAGTCATGGGCTCCAACTGCCTTTTGTTTCAATAGCGCCAATGATATTTGGCTAGAACGCTACGAGTCTAAGAGACTATGAGGCCACAAGGCTACGAGTCTAAAAGGACATAGCTGGTTACTGATACGCCCCTCGTGCCCTAAAATTATATTATTTAGATTTATTAAAAAAAGCCTAGGAAACAGCTGGGCAAAATTATAGAGAAAAATACAAGTATTACCAGAGGGGGCACGAGGTGGTGAACAAGACAATATTATACTTCCTGCACACAAGCAACTTGGGAGTTAGTGGATCGTAAAATAGAATAAGGTATATAATAAATAAATAAACATTACATAAGTAGCTTGGTCTATAGGTTTCCCTGGTTTATTTAAATAGGTGTTGTTTTGGCATTGTTTCGATTTCGCAATAAAGATATTAGCAAGTAACAAAAATGAGGGCCAGCCCGAAATTATTTAAAACATTTTATATTATATTAATTAAAAATCATCACAGAACAAAAAAAAATTGAAATATTCCACCATATTAGATTCTTTCACTGATTATTTTACATATTCTCGTGGATTAAGTTATGAAGTCACTCTTCGCTGGTTTGTACTGAATAATTTGTTTCATTGCTGCTAGGGGGAAGTTATATGTTAAATATCACCCGAGGCTTCAAGTTGATCATCTGGCCAGGAGGAAGCTCTTCTTAAAGAAATTTGAAGCTGGAGGTCCAGGACAACATGATGGGTGCACTTTCGCCGCCCAAATGTTGGACCCTGTCTGAAACACAAGCCAAATTCCAAACGAATTAGCCCTGCTTCCAGACAGTCAAACACAGTCGGCGCGAAAAGGCCAACAAACGGGAATTCGGGGAGGAAAAAGATCGAAGTAACTCACCAAACAGGGTGTAGCTCCAGGGCTCAGGAGATGTCTCGCGCCGACATCCAAATGGCGCGGACCGAGAATAGCGCGGATGACGGGACCGAAATCGTCATTTAGAAAATAAAAAATTAATAAAATGTAAACTAAGACATGACTTGTTCTAATTGTTTCTACTGACTGGTTACTACTGAAATTTAGCTGGGATAACATCCCTTAAGGCAGCTGACTACATATCTTATTCACACGATTTCGCCGTTGCCGCGGATAGCCTCTTAACACAGAGGACGCTGAGATGACGCGGTAAGTAGCCGAATTCAGAATACTGAGTGCAGCGGTGGCGGACAAAGCTCCTAATTAAAACGGGCAGTCGGCCCTAAGGAAAAAGAGGGGTAAGGTTCGGTTCTAGGCCGAAGACATCCGGAGGTGACCGAGTGGTCGTAAGCATGACTTCAGTTGTTTGCGTCGAAGAGCGACTGCCGCTCTCTCTACCGACGGGCACAGAAAGTAACAAACAATCGACTTCTACGGGTCGCGATTTGAAAGCATAGGGCATATGGTACCGTGGAGCTGCTTTCTAGCGGCGTAAAGGGGAACTAACGGAGGTGGTGAGCTGAATCGCCACCAGGTGTCACGAGCGTGGGCTCTGCACGCTGGCGACCAGGGCCGAAATTACTTTTTCTGTCACTAGGTGTCGTGGAGGGCTCTGTAGGGCAAGGGAGAATGTCCTTGGAGTAGGCCACTGCCTTGGCGGGGATCACGCCAGGGCAATGATCTTAGGCTAAATTCTTAATATCAAGGGGGGGGGGGGTGTAGGTGGAGTAAGGGGGGGCAGAAAATGCAACCAGGCTGGGAACGAGCCTCCTAGCCGTGACTTTCGAGGAGTGAACCTAAGATGTATGCGTGACGGTAAAGGCTATGGTAAGCTCATCTCTGAGAAATGGTAACGACTCGTCCAGAGCTGCTGTATGCAGTTTTGGTCATAAAGGGAAGTAATATTACAGGCCTGGGACGTACCTGCAAGCGGGAGAAATGTCAAACGGTCTGCTAACGTCCACATTACACTAGCAAAAGCTCAGATTGATCCTTGAGAAAAGGTGCCTCGGTCCACTGGCACAAAGTTTAACTACGTAGAGTACACCAACCTAACAAAGTGTAAATCATCCTTTTGTAACTAAATTATAAAGAAAAATAAAATTTCCAAAAATAATTTAAAATTATAATAACAATTTAAAAAACGTGCCGAAATTCCTAATTTCCAGCACATTACAAATTACTATAATACTAGAGTCAAAACAACATTAAAAATAGAAACAACATTAAAAATAGAAACACCATCAACAAAATGGAAGCATATTTTGGAAGCACAATCAAAATGGCAGCACATTTTGGAAGCACCATCAACAAAAAGGCAACACATTTTGGAAGCACCATCAACAAAAAGGCTGCGCATTTGGAAGCACAATTAATAAGGCAGCACATTTTGGATGCACCGTCAATAAAAATGAAGCCCATTCTACAAAACGAAAGCTCATATAACGAAAAGGAGGTACATTCTCACTTACATTCAACTCGGTAGGATGCAATCGTCAATGTTAAGTTAGGATATAATGTCTCCATAAGTCTATGAATCCATCAGTTTGTAGTTCCATAAGTCATTGGCTCCAACTGCCTTTTGTTTCAACAGCTCCAATGATATTTGGCTAGAATGCAACGACGCTTAGAGACTATGAGGCTACAAGGCTACGAGTCTAAAAGGATCTAGCTGGTTACGAGTTTACATGGCTGCGAGACTGCATGGCTAAAAGACCGCGTGGCTACGAAACTACTGTAGCAAGGTTCAAACCATGCTAACTGCTATTATTTTTGTAGCAGCAAACCAAGGTCTGATTATCATCTTTGCCTTGCTAGGTGGATCTTTAGGTTTCACCAGGTTATTAGAAATGAACAAAAAAAAACAAGGTGTGATTCCATCTGAAATATAATTACTCCATACTGAGGAAACTAATAACAGACACAAGAAAATATTAACATACAATATTAATTACATTCTTACACAGCTCTCAGGTATATTCAAAAAAAATTATCGGCCGGCCGTACATGGAATTATCAAAAGTTTCATTTACTAAAAATACATAATCCAATAAAAAAAATACAAAATATGTTTAAATAATCCCAGTTGAGGTATGTACTTAAAGTCCAGAAATTATGTTTATCTAATTAACTGCATCTGATGACGTAATTTAAAGAAAGTTCAAAAAAGGGTCAAAAGATACAAAAGCACCGGAGGTCGGAGCTTCGTTTTCCCGGAGATCACGCTGGTACATGATGCCAGGGCGCTTGTGTCTTGTTGTGGAAGGGAGATGAAAATGCCAATTCGGCGTCCGGCTCTCGGACCCTGTCAGACAGGGGAGTTGGCTTCTGTTTACAGATGCGTCGCCAGCCAGGAACTGGATCCCGCGATTACGCGGCTGGGCGCGGATGATTTCTTCATTTCAAAAAAAAATTTAAAAGAAAAGTAACTATTACATTTTGTACTACGCAGATGGGGAGGGGGCTGGGAGTCCGGACCGAAAGGTCCCAAAGTTCCCCGAGAGGGCGTCATAAAAAAACTCTGACTGAAGTCTCGAAGTTGGTCGCACTGGCCGGCTTTAGCACTACCTGTTGAGAGGTGTCTGAAATAAAAAAAGAATCGACTCGCCCAAGGCGTCTGCTTAAACCAAGGGTTAAAGGACACAGTCTAGTGCTACACTCTGGCGGCCTACTGGATAAGTTGGCTGGGAGGTTCGCGAATTTGCCGCTAGGTGTCGTGGGGTGGTCCATCTTGGCACACACATTTTTTATGCGAGTTGTTCTTGATGCTGGCCAACACTTGGCGGGGTTAACAGCAGGGCAATGCTCCGAAGGTGAATTATCAGAACTGTGAGGAGGAGGGTGGAGTAAGGGGGGGCATAAAACGCAACGACGCTGGGAACAAGCATCCATGACGTGCTCTTCGAGGAGAGAACCTAATATGTATTCGTGACAGTAAAGGCTATGGTCAGCTTGCCTCTGAGAAATGGTAACAGCTCGTCCAGAGCTGCTGTAGGCAGTTTTAGTCATGAGGTGAAGTAACGTTACAGGACTGGGACGTGCCTGTAAGTGAGGGAAATTTTAAGCTGGCTGCCAGCAAAGTATTAGATCTGCAAAATATCAGATACGTCTCTGGGAAAGGTGCTTCAGACTACTGGCACAAAGTTTAACTTAGGGGGTACACCAGACTAACAAAGTGTAAATCGCCCTTTAGTTACCAAATTATAGAGCAAATAAAATTTCCAAAAATAATTTAAAATTATAATAAAATTAGAAAAAAAAGTGTCGAAATTCCTAATTTCCGGCACACTACATGCCTATGAAGCTACAAGAATACAAGACTACTCGGCTCCAAATGACTGCAAGGCGACATGGCTACAAGCCCACTTGGATACAAAGCTTCAATTCTACGAGTCTACAAGACTCCACCAACTACCTTCGAGTGTATAAAGCTCCAACTACTCCAGCAGCATTATGTTATAATATTACATGACAACTTGTTTACGTACCTACAAATCTACGTGGCTACTTGGCTACGTAGCTACAATTCTACGAGGCTCCAAGACATCATGACTACACGACCACGAGAGCATGAGGTTACGAGACTACGTGACTATGAATCTTTAAGTTTACGAGACTGTGAGGCTACAGAGCTACGAAGCTTCTAGAACACAAGTTTACGTGACTGCGAGGATACAGGACTACAAGTTTTCATGAGTACTTGACTACGAAGCTACACGTCTACAAGGCTCCAATTGCCACATCTGTCTACGGCGGAATTGTCTCTTTTGCTCCAACTGCGCCAACATCATTATGTTATAAGATTACAAGGCTACTTGCTTACGTAGCTCTAGTCTACGAGGCTCCAAGGCATCATGACTATGTGACGACGAGCCATGAGGTTACGAGACTATGCGATTGCGAGTTTTCAAGGTTATGTGATCGCGAGGCTATAGGACTACGAAGCTTCCCGATCACATGGTTACGAGTCTGCATGGCTAAAAGACCGCGTGGCTACGAAACTACATGATTCTAACTGACTACAATAGCACCATTTCGTGGTGAGAGTTAATTTATCTCATGCAAAATAACCTGTTTAAAGTAGTGTCGATTACTGTCAACAGATGACACCACATGTTGCTTACAGGTAAATATTATTTATTTCTTTTATGCGGGATGCGGGATGCACACTAACGATCGCAATAGAAGGATGGCTGTGCTAGACACCAAGGAGAAGGAAGTTCGTCTTGCATGTTAGTGCTTCACAGATGGCTCATGGTATATTATTTAACTGAGTATCTGAATAAAATTACCTGTCTTAGCCACCAAGTTCAATTGCAGTTTGTCTCAAAGCATATTATTTGACTGAGTAATGGTTGTTTTTTTTTTTTTTTTGAATTCCACCTGGTAAAAAAAAATATTGTAAGTGTCAATTTACTAGCAGAATTTCACTAATTTAATGTAACTCTGAATGAAATGACATGTCTCATTAAGTAAAAAAAATCCTTCATGCTGAGATCGATTTCTCACAAATAATCAGGAACACTCGGAGAAAAAAGCCATAAGATGTCTAGGCAAAAATAATCAGAAGCATTTGGAGAAAACCATCTAAATATTAACAAGAATAATTGGGAGCACACGGAGAAAGCCACCATAATATTGACAAGGGTAATCAGAAGCACTCGGAGAAAACCGCCACACGTTTTCTTTGATATCATAAAATTACAGGGGAAAAATATTTAATAAAAATAAATAATAAAAAATTTCAAATGAAAACAAAATTACAAAAATATATAAAATTCTGCTAGCTTGTGAACTTCTCACTGTCGAGCAAAGATAGAGTTCTAGTACAAGCCAGACGGTGGCCTCCAGCAGACGAAAACAATATTAATGTGACGTCATACCAGCTGATGAGATATATATCTTGGTATTGGTGGCGGGAGGTAAGTCTGAGGGTGGCTTACATGGAAGAAGGATCTATTTATATTTTTTTTATTTTTGCTCTTCCCGGGTTCGAACCAAGGACTTCAGGGCGTAAGTGCGTTTTTAAATGGTATTTTAATTAAATGTGAATATTAAAATTTTATTATAATTTTTGAAATTTTTTCCAAATTTCTACCATAAAAAATTACTGTTTTCCGAGATGGCGGCCGTAACAAAAAGTGCAACGGTGTTTTTTAAAGATTTTTTTATTTGAATTCAATTAAATTTTTTTAATTTATAATTTTTCCTAAATTTTTAGCATTGAAGTTACGGATTTTCCAGATGGCGGCCGTAACGAAAATTGCAACGTTTTTTTAAAGATTTTTATTGGAATTTAATTTATAATTTTTTTATTAATTTTAAAATTTTTTCCGAATTTTTAACATTGAAATTACGGATTTTCAAGATTGTGGACATGACGTCATACTAGCTGACGATATATAACTTGACATAAGTGGTGGGAGGTCAGTCTGCCATCGGCTTCTGTGGAGAAAAGATCTGTCGCCATTTTTTTTTGCCTTCACCGGGCTCGAACCGAGGACTCCGAGCTCCATGTCGTAGGTGTATGTTTTTAAAAGATTTTTATTATAATTTTATTAATTTAATTTTTTATAAGTTTTAAAAAAATTTCATTAAAATCGGATATTAAATAAAGATTTTCAAGATGGCGGCTGTAATGGAAATTGCAACGGTGACATCATAATCCATGATGACGTCAGTGGCTTATCGGAGGCTGTAGACATGAATGCTTAAGCCTCAATATGGAATACGTGTACTTTCTAAGGCAAAAGTCTTTTGAGGGTTTTTGAAATCCTAATTTTCTTTTTTTGTGGAAGGAAACGAGAATTTTTCCCTCGAAAACGGGAAATTTTTAGTCATTTTTGAGGAATTTTGAGGAATTTTTGAGTCAAAGATGACTGCCGTGACATCACAATCCAAGATGGCGGATCGGCTCCCGGCTCCAGCGCCTGGCGCCTGTGCCCGGTCCACCATTTACTTACTACTCTTAATTGATTTATTTAAAGTTTATAATAATAATCACTTGAATAGTATTTTCTGGAGAAAGTTATGGTAGTGGGTTTTTTTATAGTTTATATACACCAAGTTAGCATTACACAATTCATAAATAGAAAAAAAAAGGCTCTCTGAAACAAGTGACTGTCATCTAGAGAAGTTGCTTTTCTGTATATTATAAGGTCATCTGCAAACAGAAGACACGTGAAATATTTAAGCACATTAATTATATCATTTATAAAAATATTCAATAGAAGATGTGAAAGAGTACAACCTTGCGGGATACCAGAGCATGCTTCATGTAATTTGGATTTATAGTTGTTAATCAAGTCATAAACTTTTCTATCGTTAAGATAACTTGAAAACCGAGACAAGTATTAATCCTATGTCGGATAATTTATCAAATAATATGTTTTGTTTACCGTGTCCCAAGTTAGAAAAATTGATCTTGTTGTTTTACAAATCTTGAAACCATGCATTCCTGGTATCGAGTACTGAAAACAAGATAGCGGCAGTGTTCTTTAGCAGACGACTTGTGTAGTACATTACACCAGTGCTCCTGGTAGTAAGTATTGAAGATAAAGATGGTGGCAACATCCTCTAGCTGATGATATGTGTACTATGTGACATTATTGCTCCTGGTAGCAAATATTGATTATAAAGATGGTAACAATGACCTCTAGCTGGTGATGCTTTTATTCCTAAATATTAAAAAAATTACTACAAGTCCGAAAGTGTGTACTATATATTATGTGCCGAATCAGTGCTACTTTAGGCACGATTTTTTTTATTTTCTTAGTTTTACAAAATTTTAAATTTTTTTATAACTTTAATTTTACACTTTCGCCCGCTGCTTTCGCCCCATCCAAACTTGTTCGGTCAAGTGTACCGGCAGGTTACCTTGTTGAGCAGCATAGTGCTCTCACCGCCGTTTCCCACCAAATTTGCTGGGTCTAGCCGACTACAGGGCTATCATCAGCAACGGTATCCACTGGCCGTCGCGTTTCGTCACGAGTTTAGCGCTACGCGTGACGAAAGTAGCCGCCCTAAGCTTCCCATGGTCACTCCCACCCCTTCTCGGAGGTGTGCTGAAGTTTGCGGTCTCTAACACGTTTTGGTGTCCTTTTTTCAAGCTCCGCCGCACATCCTGACGTCTGACCAGCGAAGTCTCCCAGGGCAGGTCATTCACCGGACATACCCCCCACCCCATCCTGGTCCACAGCGGTCATCAGCCAGCCGCGGCAATGTCCCCTCTCAATGCCAAAATCCCCCCCCCCCCCCACTTGCAAAATGGCGGCCATCAAGTGCCGCGATGGTCTCTGCGAGACTCCGACCTGCATGCTCACACCATCTATCGGCGAAAGGACGAACCAGCTGAGAGCGAGAGCACACTACTGACCACCCTATCCCCTCCAGGAGAAACAGTCGACCTCACACTCAGTCGATAGGTCGCTGGAGCCTTTTTTTTTTTTTTTTTTCGGAGCCCTTCGGAGCACTTCGGGTTTTCCGATCCCCTCCTCCAGAGGAACAGACAACCGAACTAAAGTTTAAGTTAGCGTCCCGGCGCCATTTTCAGGGATTTTGAGGGCAGCTCTCGTCCAGCGCGCATCTTTGCAACAGGTCGCAGTAACGACCAGCAGCTATCGTGATCCGCTTTCGGCAATAATGTAGTTGCTTCTGAGCCAGGCCTTGTCGCCTAGATTTTTTTAGTTTTTCTTCGTAGCTGCCCAAATATTTAAGTTTAACTTTATTTTTTTTTTGGTTTTCGCCATAACTATTTCTTCTATGGCTACCGTGAGCTCCCGCGACGCGTGTCCCCGGATCATCCCCAGGGACAGCCACTATCTACTTCACCCTGCCAGCTAAGGTAAGCTGCACTTCGCCCCACACAAACCTGTTAGGTTGCCTTTTTTTGGGGCTTAACTTCGCCCGTCATAAACTGCCTGCTAACCAAGCTAATCCAGGTGGATTATTGGTTACAGGCAGGGTTCCAGAATCCCAGAGGGTTCCAGAATCCCAGAGTACTTCAAGGACCCCAGACCAGTTCAAGATGGCGGCCCAGTTCCGGCGCCACATTTTGCACCTCAACATGTAACTCGTGAGCCTCTATAACGGAGTCTCCCTCCATCTTTCGGCACCCCTCAAAAAGAAGTGAAGAACAGTTTATAACTCCGCCAGTTTTAGGACGTTTTCGATATTATTATAAAACATTGTATTTTAAACACATATATTTGTTTTATGAGCCTGCGAGCTCAATGTTCCTAAACAGTTGAACTTAGCATAGTATGAAATGGTGTTCCCCCCCCCGGCCCCTCTTTCTTCTTTTTTATTCGTTAGTTACTCAATGTAATGTATCAAAAATAAGAATCTGACATTGTTAGCAGTTTTGTTTGTAATGGCTGTAATGCCGTAAGATATTTTCTAATGTAAGAAACCTATCAATGAAAAGATACTAAACTACTAATCAACATTAAAAGCCTCTAATGAAACCAAACCATACGAGTGTTTTCATTTGCTGCTACTTGAAACCACAATCCACGTAACCTTTCCTACTGTCAGGGAGGTTAATTTTAAATTGTGTTTGTAAGTGGGCTGTGCCCCTCTGGCAAGTTCTTTTAGATAATTAGCCTGACGCTTCCACCGGACATTTATTATCAATAATTATGGTTTTGTTTTGAGCACAGCACCACGGTTACAAATTGGTAGCAGAGCATGGTTTTTACTCAGGGAACTGCTGGAAATCATTTTTCCCTTCACACAACCACCCTTGAGCGAGCGAGTTACGCTCGCGATTGAACAAAATTATTCATTTGATCAATTTCACGAAGATATACTAAATTATTTTATTCCAGCCCGTTTGATGACCAACATCAGGTTGGAATGGTACAACAGGCTACAACAAAGAAATGAAGCCTTACCTAATTACATAGCAGACATCAAACTAGCCGCTCAAATTCTTCGGTTGCGAGTGTCTGAGAGTGAGATAGTCTCTAACATACTTGATGGAATTAACCCTCAAGAAAGATCGCGGGCAGTTTTTCAGGCCCGACCACAAAATTTTGCCGAGCTTGATCGCTTGTGCATCTCCAACACAAATGTAGAATACGCAGACCACCAGCGAAATCGAGAAGCTAATATCTACGCCCACAACAATACCAGAATAACAGAAAATAAACAGCAGTATTATAACAAAAATTCGCAACAAAAAAACAGCAATGAACAAGTCGCTAAGCCTCAAAATAAAGATGAACGGATACCTGTCTGCAGGTACTGCAAAAAACCCGGGCACTACATTGAACAGTGTCGCGCAAAAAACTATCGCCCAAACTATCAAAATTCGCGGGACTCAAAAAAACGTGTAAATCGCTGGCCAGAAAAAATTCTTTCTGAGCCAGCCGCCCAAACAACAGTTAGAAATTTTTCCCTTTACACCGGCCCTAATGCAAAATTCGACCAAAAACTTCAACAAAACACAGCTTCCCCACACAGAGAAAAAAATAAACTAAGAAAACAAAAACAAAGGCGAGCTAAGAAAAACAAAGCTCGTCAAGTCAATCAAATGGAACATTGCAACACTGTTAGGCCTATGTGCAAAAGATGTAATTGTCCGCGAACCACGGACAAAAGAACGTGTCATAATATTTTAGCTAATCTACCGACAGTTCTACCCTATGCCAACACAACCGTAGGAAAACAAGAAATCCCAGGACTAATTGACACAGGATCAGTGCGCTCGTTCGTGTCGGGCAAGTTCTTCAGAAAATTACAAGATAATATCATTCACAAAACACAGCCCATAGATATACAGTGTTTCACAGCGGCTGATAAGCCTTTGAAAGTAAAGTTTGCAGTTATTGTTAAAATTAAAATTGATTTGTTTTCGTGGACTTTTCCATTTTTGGTAGCTGATGATTTGGCCACTGATTTAATATTTGGTTATGATTTTATTGCAAAAACTGGCATGATAATTGATTTACAAGCACGTAAATTTCATTTCCAATTTAATAAGCAAATTTTAATTTCCTTTGTATCCCCCGACATGCAGAGTCAGACTCATGTCAACACCCTCCAGTCAGTTTCGAACGGCGAAAACAACGTTTCACTTGCCCATCTCAGTCACGGACAAAGAAAAGAAATAGAAAATTTGTGTCACAGTTTTTCAGACGTTTTAAGTGAGAAATTAGGACGCACTCACTTAACTCAATATGAAATAAAACTTTTGGACAAAACCCCAGTTCGGTGTCATCCGTACCCTCTGTTAGGACCTAAAATGCAGGTAATGCGTGAACACATACAAAAACTCTTAGAAAAAGATGTAATTGAGCCTTCAGCCTCAAATTTCGCTTCCTCAGCCTTCTTGGTACCTAAGGATCAAGGTCAAGGTCGCCGCGTCGTTGTTGACTTTCGTAAGGTGAACCAACAAATTTAAGTAGAAATGACGCCATTACCAGATCTAAATTCAGCATGTCACTGGTTCAGTAAAGCCAAATTTTTCAGTGTGTTTGACCTTAATTCGGCTTACCACCAAATACCACTAACCCCAGAGTCAAAACACGTCACCGGATTCTGCGTGCCGTGGAATCTCTACCAATACAAAGTAGTACCCTTTGGTCTAGCCACTGGCGCCCAACTGTTAACACGGCTTCTAGATCAGATTTTCGGCGATCTAAAATTCAAGTCCGTTTTCAATTATTTGGACGATGTTGTCGTTTATTCAGAAAATTTTGAAGAACACCTCGCTCATTTGCATGAAGTCCTTAAACGACTACGCCATGCCGGCCTAACGGTCAATACCAAAAAAGTAAAATTTGCGGTACAAGAAATTTCTTTCTTAGGACATCTAATATCTAATAGGGGAGTAACCATAGACCCAAGCCGAACACAGGCGATCAAGGATTTTCAGCCCCCTAAAGATGCTAAAGGCATCGCCAGATTTATCGGCATGACAAATTTTTATTCTAAATTCATACCTAATTTTGCTGAGCATGCAGCACCATTGAATGCTCTACGTAAGAAAAATTCAGTCTTCAATTGGGGTCCAGAACAAGACAAAGCATTTTCTTTCCTCAAACAAGCCATAATTAGCCCTCCAGTGCTCCGAATGGCAGATTTCAGTAAGCCGTTCATTCTTCAGACCGACGCCTCCAGCGTAGCCATAGGCTCAGTTCTCTCACAAGAGTTTGATGGTTGTAGGCAGCCTATAGCTTTCGCCTCCCGCACCTTAAAGCACCAAGAGAGAAAAGCCTCTTCGGTGTATGAACTCGAGTGCCTTGCTGTAGTTTTCGGCATAGACAAGTTCCGGCCATATTTGGAACATAAAGAATTTCTGCTGGAAACCGATAATCAGGCCCTTGCTTGGCTTTTGGCTCACCCCAAGCAATTAGGTAAATTAGGACGCTGGATTGTCAAGATTGCTAGTAGTATGTAAATGACGGACCTGGGACAGGGTCCAGGGTGTGGTGTCTGTGGTGTTTTCCGCCATCTTGGATTGTGACGTCACGGCGGCCATCTTGGATGGTTGTGACCTTGACCTTTGACCTTGACCTTGAATTTGATCCTCAAAAATCGCCAAAATCCGCCAAAATTGGGCAAAATTTGCCCAAAATTCCTCAAAAATCGCCAAAATTTCCATTTCTGTGGGAAAAAATACCGCCAAAAAATCTCAAAAAATTCCACAATTCAAAAATTAGGATTTCGAAAATCCTCAAAAGCCCTCTTGCCTTAGAAAGAACCCAAATTCCTGAAAGTGGCTTAAGCATCCTTAGAGCTAGCCGCTTTAAGCCGCCAAGGTCATGACCTTGAAAATTAGGATGCCATGGTAGCCATATTGGATGATGACGTCACCGTTGCAATTTTCGTTACGGTCGCCATCTTTAACTTTTTATTTATTATCCGATTTCAACGAAAAAAATTTTAAAATTTATAAAAAAATTCACTTAATAAAATTTTAATAAAAAATATTTAAAAAATATACATTAACGACACGGAGCTCGGAGTCCGCGGTTCGAACCCGACGAGTGCAAAAAAAAATTAAAAATGGCGACAGGTCCTTCCCCCTAGGTGGCTGCTGGCAGACTGACCCCCACCACTTTTACCAATGCACATATACCATCAGGTAGTATGACGTCATGTCCGCCATCTTGTCTTCGATGCTGGAAGCCATCATCATTGTATCGTCGGCTAGAGTGCGCTGACGCCATGCTAGTTTAATTCTTACCCGCTAGAGTGCAGTAATCATCTATTACTAAGGTGTCCGCCATCTTTAAATTTGGACGCCATCTTGAAAATCCGTATTTATTTAGCTAGAAATTCGGGAAAAATTCCAAAATTTATTAAATAAATTTGCAATCAATATACTGATTGGCCCGGTCAGTTCCTATCCTTGGTTCGACACTCGATCGATGCAATATATTTTTTATTTCATGTAAAAAATAATAATTTCAATAAATCATATTCAAAATTCTTAAAGAGACTTTAAATCCTCTACTACCATCATCCTATCAGACATCATGTCCGCCATCTTGGAAAATTCGTAATTGACTTATTAATTCGGAAAAAGTTCAAAATTCATTAAATAAATTTGCAACCAATAAAATGATTAGTTAGATCGACTAAGGTCCTTGGTACGATTCGGAATGAAGATGAAAAAAAAAAATAAACATAATATAATAGTGGCAGGTCCGAGAAATAAAACAAAACAAGTTCTTTCACAAAATAAACTTTATTACATAATTTCTACTTTACTACACGAACACTTGCGAAAGCCAGCAATCTTATAATCATTTAGGTCCGCAGCGGAGTGAAATGACTAATTCTTAGCTCCAATCGGCTTGTACTAGAAAGAGTCCAGCCAGAACCTTTACAGACATAGTCCTCCTCTTCCTGACAGAGTTTCTGGATACCGTTTTTAACAGTATGCTTCACATCGTCAGAACTGTAAATTACTGCAGCCGATGTCTTGAATGCACACTTCTTCACTTCGTCTTCGAATGGATACGGCTTTCCATATATACAGTCCAACCACAAGTTGTATTTTAATGGACCGTTTGTTGCTACATCATCAGTAAGCTGATTGATTATGTTCTCTTTGATATCATCAAGAAAATTACAAATGTCTTTCGACTCACCTAACATATTTAGATAATAGTAGTCTTTCAATGTCCCACGAAATGCAGACTGCGCCAAGTAGAACCCATTATCATTCACTTGTAATGCGCCGAACACAGTCTTAGGTTTATTTTCATGTTCAGACGTCATACCAATCGGTTGCTGCACATCGGTTTTCTTGCTTGTTCTCTTACGAGTCTCCAATCTAAAGCGAGGAGTCGAAGTTTCTACAGGTAGTTCTTCAGTAGACACACGGACTTTACCGTTGCATTTTTTCACATGTCGTCGCAAACTGTCAATACGTGTAAACCATTCATGACACCCATCACAGCGAAACTTTATACGAGATGGATTCTTCTTGCATTTACTCCGCTCATGTCTTCGTGCATCATGAGAAAATGCGAACGACATATCACAGTAGCTGCAAGGATACCGTGGTGATGAAGACGATCCTTTCAGACCCGAACCAGATGATGTTGTTGCAGCAGTTACACCATCTCCAGGCATACTCTTATGAACATCAATACATCGTTGTTGCACCGAAACCTTTACTTTCTGTCGCACAGCAGGACCTTTGCATGTCTTCATGTGCGTTTTTATATTATCTTGTCTTGCAAATTGCTTGTGACATTTCTCACAAACAAACATTTTACGATAAGGGTTCTTAGCACATTCTCTCCTCTCGTGTCGTCGAGTATTGCTGCTGTTTGTGAAAATCTTGTCACAGTAACAGCACTGATGTTCGTTAGTCGTTGTTGAATCACCAGTCATTGAAGTTTCCATCGAGGGTGAAACGAAGTTCGACGAGTTTTCCTGCATAGTCAGCATCACCGGCATTAAAGTCTCTCCTGCTGACGGTATCGCGACTGTTGAAATCTCCTCTTTTGATGACGTCGTCTTTGCCGACGGGATCTGCACCTTCTCCACCGTAGCTGACGTCAGAATTCCCGTAGACGATGGTGCGTCGTCCATCAAGCTCAACGTTTTAGATGGTAAAGATGCCATCGAAGTCTCAAGAACAAGCAATTACACGACGTATGCACCTGATGAATCAAACTAGGTGATCCTTACACCTACGACGTCAGTAACAAACTGAGCGACCTGCTGTCCAGGACTCGCTTATATACACGCACCGGTTGGAATAATACTCTAGTCAAATCAAGAACCAATTACTATAATACTCGAGTCAAAACACCATTGAAAGAAGAAGCGTACCAAAATAAGGTAACGCATTTGGAAACAAATTCATCAAATGAAATGAACACGCAATGTACACACAGTACACACAGGAAAACGAAAAGTACACACAGGAAAACGAAATGTACACACAGGAAATCGGTACGTACACACAGTACACACAGGAAACGGAACGTACACACAGGAAAACGAAATGTACAAACAGGAAAACGAAATGTACAAACAGGAAAACGAAATGTACAAACAGGAAAACGAAATGTACACACAGGAAAACGAAATGTACACACAGGAAAACGAAATGTACAAACAGGAAAACGAAATGTACAAATAGGAAAACGAAATGTACAAACAGGAAAACGAAATGTACAAACAGGAAAACGAAATGTACAAACAGGAAAACGAAATGTACAAACAGGAAAACGAAATGTACACACATGAAAACGAAATGTACACACAGGAAAACGAAATGAACAAACAGGAAAACTAAATGTACACACAGGAAATCGGAACGTACACACAGTACACACAGGAAACGGAACGATCACACATACAGTAGCGGAAACACAGACTTATTTGGAAATCAGGATACAAGAAATAAATCATACTTTTTTAAAATATAAATAATTCATTTTATTTTTCATTAGTACACACATGACAGTTAATCAAATGATTATTGTAAGTAGCCAGCGTTCCGAAGCTCTTTAAGTATGGTCGATACTTCCACGATATGCGAGTAGTTTCCTCTACGAACAGATGCCACCATCAGCCTTAGCCGGTCAACCAATATGTTTGGATCTTTCCATGATGTGGAATCAATCTCTTCTGCCACCATCTTCCTTGCACGTTTATTATAAATATTATGATCTCTGCTGTCCTCCGTTTTAACACCAACCTCAGGGTTACTTTCATCATCGAGCCAGTGATCATCACAAGCTTGATCAGATTTATTTATTACATCACGACGTTTCCATCGCTTCGGTCTCAGGACACCACCACATTCATCGGTCTTGTCAGCTTTAGGTTATGAATCACAGTCTTAGATCACGTCGCCAGCTTCAGAGTCACTGTAGCAATCACCGTAGAAGGCATCGTCTTCACCCAGATTACTGTATAAGAACTCGTTATCGTCGATGTCGAAGTGTCTGCATCGCCTTCATGCTTCCTTTTCAGGAGTCCATTATTTTTACAAAGTATGGAGTATCTGCTAAATATAGGCTTGAGTGTATTTTCACTTTTCAAGGTGTTGATACTTCCATTAGTTTCAGTCTTCCCGAAACCATCAGCATCCTTCAATATTTGTTTCTCGTCACGATCGGCGTGCTACGGCTTCCATCATTTCTATATTAATAATATTATTTGTCTTAAAATCTCCGCGTCCGTGTCACTATCACAGACGTAAAGACATCATCTTCGTAGCTGCCATCAATATTGCCATGAGCTGCATCAATATCACTCATTTTATGATATCGTCTCCACATTTCAGTTGTCAGTGATTTACCCGCAATCTATGATCTTGTGAGCTCCATTCTCTTTTTCTTTAAAAGCCTATGTGTCCAGTTTTATTATTTAATCCTTCAACCCATCATCCCAAACCCAATTAAATCATCTTAGTATATAGAAAAAAATCAACAAAGTTCCTTTCATTTAATCTTAGGATACGCATCATCCTTTCCACCTATATTTTAGTTTCTTGAGCCCAAGAGTCTTTCATTATATATACCATGCAGTGTTCAAGAGATGTGGTATACAACCATTTCTACATAAAAATCCATCCTATCGATGATTTGTTTACACATAAAAAAACCTTCACGTTAGTTTTACATGTTTTATTAAATTATATTTTCAACTAAAATAATTACCACACATAGTAATTTCTACAAAGGACACTTTGTCCAAGACATTTTAACCATCATCATCTCTCTGAAAACAACCATGTTCCATCTATATCACAAAGTAAACGAGGGTTAGAGGAGATGGGACAAACAAGTGCTAGTCACTCATAGGGTAAGAACCATGTGTTCGATACCTATCTCAGTCAATGTAGCATCTATGTATTTCTCTTAGCTCATGTAGAAAAATATGTTCCAATGCATACGAATTTAAACTTATTCACGTACGACTAGTCAAAAGTACATAAATTCAAGCACGTTAACCTAAAAAAAAATTCTCAAGGATAGAGGCAGAGACTTCTCGATCGAGACATGCCTACCATCACCTGCAAATGAACATTGACCCCTCGCGCGGGAGTTGCAAGCTTGCAGAATGCTGCGACAGTCATATGTTTGCTCGAGTCATACATACATAACGTCGCCAGCCTTCCCACTCATTTCACGTAAAGCTCCAGTGAAATCGTAATAAAGCTCATGTAAAGTACTCGCTGGAATCAGTTTAAAAGTGCTAAACACGGATCCAGAGCAGAAAGTCAGCCCTCGAATGTATATCTTGCTACTATAAAAAAAATTTGTAGTGTATATAACAGATTCAAACCCAATAGCATACTCCTTAAGCTGATAATTATAAGCGGCAAAATACTTCAAATCATGACCCCGGCTAGTATACATTTTTTTCGTGAACCCTAAATTCATGTTAGTAATCGGTACAAATGTGTGAGTAATTCGGACGAATAATCGCTTACCAAGTATCCAGAATCTTACTGTTACAGCCCAGCCAGTGCACCAGAGTACCCCGAAGTGTGGTCAATTGATAAACATTCTTTAATTTTTTAATATCACCTTTGTAGTGTACACCGATGTATGACAGGTTACGATTTAAGACCATAAATTTCCCACAAGTCTGTTAGTTTTATTTCGGGAAGTAATAAATTATTTCTCAAAAATAATAAATCAAGTTCTTAGTCAGATTTGCTCTAATGCTACGGTATTACCTGTACCAGCACTTTACCAAAACATCTCCCATAAAAATCTTAAGAATGCAGATTGCATACTCAGACAAAAATAATTTTAGCAAAAAAAAAAAAACAGTCTTCATCATTATTGGTAAAAAAAATAATACACACAAACAAGACATAGCGCGCATTACAAATTCGACCAAAATTACGTGTCACATGTAGTTTATTGCATTAAGATAAACGATGTAGGTTAGGGAAAAATAAATAAAAAATTCTTTACTTCTATAATTTATTTAAAATTGTACATTTATACACATTAAAATCTGACACTATATATATATCGTATACATTTCTCAGTCCGTGCGACATTCATTTTTATTAAAATAAATTATTATAGTTCGTATTAAGAATGACAAAATACAAATAATTCATACAGATCTCGATATATCAGTTCAGGAGTGTAACACCTTAGAGGACCAGAAATTATGCTAGAGACCTTCCTTTACAAAATTTATAATGTTTTTTCAAGTAAAATTTTCGTGTAACCTGTATACCGCACTTCTCACACAGAAATTTTACACGATCAAGATTTCTTCTGCAGCCATGCTTTTCATGGATATGTGTACTTCGTAGTCGTTCAAAACGTTTACCACAGTAGCGGCACTGATACAGATATTCATCGCAATTATCATCGCTTCCCCGCTGTACAACTTGCAAATGAACTTTGCTTTTACAATTCCTAATCAAATAACTTTTGTTTGTGAAATGTACACCACACGGGTCACACGGAAATGTCACACGATTAGCGTTTCTTCTACAGACATGATTTTCATGTCTTCTTGCATGTTGACGGTATTTAAAACTTTTGTCACAGTAACAGCACCGATGTTCGTTAGTCGTTCTCGAATCACCAGTCATTGAAGTTTCCATCGAGGACGAAACGAAGTTCGTAGAGTTTTCCTGTGTAGCCAGCACCACCGGCATTAAAGTCTCCCCTGCTGACGGTATCACGACTGTTGAAGTCTCCTCTTGTGATGACGTCGTCGTTGCCGACGGGATCTGCACATTCTCCGCCATAGCTGACGTCAGGGTTCCCGTAGTCGATGGTACAACATCCATCAAGTTCGTCGTTTTAGATGGTAAAGATGCCATCGAGTTCACAAGAACAGGTAATTACGCGTCTTATGCACCAGAAGAATCAAACTAGGTGATCAGTACACCGTCGTCGTCGCCAGTAACAAACTGAGCGACCTGCTGTCTAGGACTCGCTTATATACATGCACCGGTTTGAATAATACGCGAGTCAAATCAAGAACCAATTACTATAATACTCGAGTCAATACATCATCCATTGTTATTACTAAAAAAAAATAGGAATTTCAAGGAATAAAAGTTTAAATTATATATTGAAACAACTAATCTCTCATCCTACATACACGGTTCATTTAGACTTACTAGAAGGATTAAGAGTCTCTGAACAATGGAACTTTCACAACCCAAACAGAATTTAAACTATGTACCCAAATTTAAATTTTATTATGTACAGCTATACATAACCTCCAACTGACTCCAAATGACTACAACACATGACCAAAATAATTTATACGATACCGGGCTAGGTCCAAAGACAATTTTTTTTGTACCTCTCATCTACAGTTCAGAGGACCTTCAGTGTTGATATAGCTACAGACAAGACATGCCCAGTACCATACATCTTCAAAGCCATCAAAGTCGATCCTTGTTAAGCCTTATGACAAAAGTCTCCAAAACAAGAGTCCTACTCTATAAGTTTACTATACACTTTTATGCCTTTTCATAGCACACATCGATAAATATATTCATAAATAACCCAAAATATTATCAGACCACTAGCATTCGATTTACGCACCAACATATTCATCAACACAAGTCCATTCTACATTAAGCTCCTCACTTATTTTCATCAGTCTACACTCAGCACACAAAAACTAAATGAAGTCAATTAACAACCTAGTATTTATATACATCCAGTCATTTAACAGCATACCGATGGCTAGTTAAATAAGATTGACAGTGAACATGTTAGCAAAGTTTAAATTTATATAGGACCAGGGACCCATTGAACCTTCAGAACCGAGCTACACATACTCAGTGCTGGATGCAAGTTAATTCTACACTCATTTGCCATCACTCATATTACATCATCGTCACTCAATTTGACACTCATTTCCCATCAACTACACTCAATTCGACACTCATTTTCCATCATAGACACTCAATTCGACACTCGTTTTCCATAAGACACTCAATTTCCATAATCGACACTCAATTCGACACTCAATTTCCGTCATCGACACTCAATTCAACACTCATTTTCCGTCATCGACACTCAATTCTACATACGTACTCTTTCCTTCTTCAACACTCATTTTCCTTCATCTACATAAAATAAAATGTAAACTCTCCAACACCCACACACACACACACACACACACACACACATAGATATATATTAAAATAGTCATCCGCAACTCAATTCTTTAAAGTAGCAAACACATGAACTTTATTAGGGCATGAATAACGACACATTTTAATATCAATTTTTAAAATTATATTTATATCACAAAATACAAAAGTATAAAAATCCGTCAGTCAATACACATTACTAACTTATTATATATACCCTGAAATTCTAAGTTAATTATGAATAGTCCACGTTTCTTTGATAACTGATACAATTTCGTCATCTTGCGAAACAAGTAAAAGTCGCAACCTGTTCGTTAACACGTTCGAGTCTTTCCACGATACATAATCAATTTCACTTGATGACACCATCTTCTTCGATTGTTTGCTGAACATATTCTGAAAATCGTTGTAATAATGATTATGATAATTTGTATCATCATCATCGCTGCTGTCCACATCTTTAACAAACACACTGACATCTTCATCTTGCATATCCCAGTATTTCGAATTTTTTGACATTGGAGTGCCGTCATTGGTATCAAGCTTACTTGCTAATTTTCCAAAAAAAATATTCCAAAGTCCGTATAAGTCTACTATAAGACGACTTGTCACTTTTTCTGGAGATGTTACTTTCATTATCTTCTACCTTACTTATATCTTCAACACCAGTTAAGCTATTTCCTTCCTCAAGACCTGGAGAGATTTTAACACAATCGCTTTTAAGACTAGGTCGATCAATTTCATTGTAAGACATACTGTCCCCGAGCATAGCGTCTCCATCTACGTACTTTATCTCCTGAACGAGCTTGGCTTTACAAGTTTTATAGTGTATTTTTAAATTCTCTCTTCGTGTCAACCGTCTTCCACACTTGCCACAAATTAGTATTTGACGGTATGGGCTTTTAACACATTCGTTCTTTTCATGTCTACGAGCATTATAGATGTTATCAAAGTATTTGCTACAGTATGTACAATGTCCTCCAGATCGAGATCGATATTTGTGTATCGTACCTTCACTAGTCTGTACGTACTCCATAATGGTTGAATAGCAACTAAAGGTATTTTTTAGGTACTTCGTATTTTCATGTATGAACATTCATCAATTATTTACGAAAAAAAGATTTTTTTTTCTCATTTTGAAGAAAAAATCATGTTCCACGTAGTTTTACTACCCACCTTCATATTTCCTCATATGTTATGTTGTAAAAGCAACCAAAGTTGGTTGTAGGTTATGGAATGCTCACTCACGATCTCTTGAAAAAGGTGTACCTCCCTAGATCTCAAGAGGAAGAACATTGACCTTATTTAAAAATTAGTGAATAATATCATGGTCTAGCAAGAATCACAAGATAATCTATTCTCATATTAGCAACCATCATGTACCAGTTGTCTGTATATGCAGTCTCTGTTGTCTGTATAAGTAGACAATGTTTTGTGTGGGATGCGGGATGCTCCCTAACGATCGCAACAGAAGGAGGGCTTCGCTAGAACTCAAGGGGAAGGGAAATCTTCGTGTGTGATAGCTTTTCCCATTTGTTTCAAGACAGTGTAATCGTCTGATTAATGAACTTTTGTTTTTGTGTGATTTCCACCTGTTAAAATTATTTTTTAAGTGTTGATTTGATAATATGACTTCGGAAATTTATACGAAATTCTGAATAAAATTACCTGTCTTAGACACCAAGGACAATACAGTTTGTCCTTCATGTTAATGCTTATCAGCTGTCTCAAAGCATATTATTTGTCTGAGTAAAGTTATTATTTTTTAAATCCGCCTGATAAAAATATTGTAAGTGGTGATTTATTGACAGAATTTCACTAATTAAATGTAACTCTGAATAGAAATGACATGACTCATTAAGTAAAAAATTCTTCATGCAGAGATAGATTTCTCACAAATAATCAGGAGCACTCGGAGAAAACCATCCGATGTCTAGCCAGGAATAATCAGAAACACTTGGAGAAAGCCATCAATAAATAATATCAAGAATAGTCAGAAGCACTCTGAGAAAACCATAAGATGTCTAGTCAGGTATAATCAGGAGCACACGGAGAAAACCACCACAATATTGTCAAGAATAATCGGAAGCACACGGAGAAAACCACCATAATATTGTCAAGAATAATCGGAAGCACACGGAGAAAACCACCATAATATTGTCAAGAATAATCGGAAGCACACGGAGAAAAACACCATATATTGACAAGAATAATCGGGAGCACACGGAGAAAACCGCCACAAGTTTTCTTTGATATCATAAAATTTCAGGAAAAAAAAATAATAAAAATAAAAATAAATTAATAAAAAATTAAAAATAAAATACAAAAAATACATAAACAGATTCTGCTAGCTTGTGAACTTCTCATTGTTGAGCAAAGATATAGTTCTAGTACAAGCAAGAATTTTATGTATTTTTTGTATTTTATTTTTAATTTTTTATTAATTTATTTTAATTTTTATTATTATTTTTTCCTGAAATTTTATGATATCAAAGAAAACTTGTGGCGGTTTTCTCCGTGTGCTCCCGATTATTCTTGTCAATATATGGTGTTTTTCTCCGTGTGCTTCCAATTATTCTTGACAATATTATGGTGGTTTTCTCCGTGTGCTTCCGATTATTCTTGACAATATTATGGTGGTTTTCTCCGTGTGCTTCCGATTATTCTTGACAATATTGTGGTGGTTTTCTCCATGTGCTCCTAATTATACCTGACTAGACATCTTATGGTTTTCTCAGAGTGCTTCTGACTATTCTTGATATTATTTATTGATGGCTTTCTCCAAGTGTTTCTGATTATTCCTGGCTAGACATCGGATGGTTTTCTCCGAGTGCTCCTGATTATTTGTGAGAAATCTATCTCTGCATGAAGAATATTTTACTTAATGAGTCATGTCATTTCTATTCAGAGTTACATTTAATTAGTGAAATTCTGTCAATAAATCACCACTTACAATATTTTTATCAGGCGGATTTAAAAAATAATAACTTTACTCAGACAAATAATATGCTTTGAGACAGCTGATAAGCATTAACATGAAGGACAAACTGTATTGTCCTTGGTGTCTAAGACAGGTAATTTTATTCAGAGTTTCGTATAAATTTCCGAAGTCATATTATCAAATCAACACTTAAAAAATAATTTTAACAGGTGGAAATCACACAAAAACAAAAGTTCATTAATCAGACGATTAAACTGTCTTGAAACAAATGGGAAAAGCTATCACACACGAAGATTTCCCTTCCCCTTGAGTTCTAGCGAAGCCCTCCTTCTGTTGCGATCGTTAGGGAGCATCCCGCATCCCACACAAAACATTGTCTACTTATACAGACAACAGAGACTGCATATACAGACAACTGGTACATGATGGTTGCTAATATGAGAATAGATTATCTTGTGATTCTTGCTAGACCATGATATTATTCACTAATTTTTAAATAAGGTCAATGTTCTTCCTCTTGAGATCGTGAGTGAGCATTCCATAACCTACAACCAACTTTGGTTGCTTTTACAACATAACATATGAGGAAATATGAAGGTGGGTAGTAAAACTACGTGGAACATGATTTTTTCTTCAAAATGAGAAAAAAAAAATCTTTTTTTCGTAAATAATTGATGAATGTTCATACATGAAAATACGAAGTACCTAAAAAATACCTTTAGTTGCTATTCAACCATTATGGAGTACGTACAGACTAGTGAAGGTACGATACACAAATATCGATCTCGATCTGGAGGACATTGTACATACTGTAGCAAATACTTTGATAACATCTATAATGCTCGTAGACATGAAAAGAACGAATGTGTTAAAAGCCCATACCGTCAAATACTAATTTGTGGCAAGTGTGGAAGACGGTTGACACGAAGAGAGAATTTAAAAATACACTATAAAACTTGTAAAGCCAAGCTCGTTCAGGAGATAAAGTACGTAGATGGAGACGCTATGCTCGGGGACAGTATGTCTTACAATGAAATTGATCGACCTAGTCTTAAAAGCGATTGTGTTAAAATCTCTCCAGGTCTTGAGGAAGGAAATAGCTTAACTGGTGTTGAAGATATAAGTAAGGTAGAAGATAATGAAAGTAACATCTCCAGAAAAAGTGACAAGTCGTCTTATAGTAGACTTATACGGACTTTGGAATATTTTTTTTGGAAAATTAGCAAGTAAGCTTGATACCAATGACGGCACTCCAATGTCAAAAAATTCGAAATACTGGGATATGCAAGATGAAGATGTCAGTGTGTTTGTTAAAGATGTGGACAGCAGCGATGATGATGATACAAATTATCATAATCATTATTACAACGATTTTCAGAATATGTTCAGCAAACAATCGAAGAAGATGGTGTCATCAAGTGAAATTGATTATGTATCGTGGAAAGACTCGAACGTGTTAACGAACAGGTTGCGACTTTTACTTGTTTCGCAAGATGACGAAATTGTATCAGTTATCAAAGAAACGTGGACTATTCATAATTAACTTAGAATTTCAGGGTATATATAATAAGTTAGTAATGTGTATTGACTGACGGATTTTTATACTTTTGTATTTTGTGATATAAATATAATTTTAAAAATTGATATTAAAATGTGTCGTTATTCATGCCCTAATAAAGTTCATGTGTTTGCTACTTTAAAGAATTGAGTTGCGGATGACTATTTTAATATATATCTATGTGTGTGTGTGTGTGTGTGTGTGTGTGTGTGTGTGGGTGTTGGAGAGTTTACATTTTATTTTATGTAGATGAAGGAAAATGAGTGTTGAAGAAGGAAAGAGTACGTATGTAGAATTGAGTGTCGATGACGGAAAATGAGTGTTGAATTGAGTGTCGATGACGGAAATTGAGTGTCGAATTGAGTGTCGATTATGGAAATTGAGTGTCTTATGGAAAACGAGTGTCGAATTGAGTGTCTATGATGGAAAATGAGTGTCGAATTGAGTGTAGTTGATGGGAAATGAGTGTCAAATTGAGTGACGATGATGTAATATGAGTGATGGCAAATGAGTGTAGAATTAACTTGCATCCAGCACTGAGTATGTGTAGCTCGGTTCTGAAGGTTCAATGGGTCCCTGGTCCTATATAAATTTAAACTTTGCTAACATGTTCACTGTCAATCTTATTTAACTAGCCATCGGTATGCTGTTAAATGACTGGATGTATATAAATACTAGGTTGTTAATTGACTTCATTTAGTTTTTGTGTGCTGAGTGTAGACTGATGAAAATAAGTGAGGAGCTTAATGTAGAATGGACTTGTGTTGATGAATATGTTGGTGCGTAAATCGAATGCTAGTGGTCTGATAATATTTTGGGTTATTTATGAATATATTTATCGATGTGTGCTATGAAAAGGCATAAAAGTGTATAGTAAACTTATAGAGTAGGACTCTTGTTTTGGAGACTTTTGTCATAAGGCTTAACAAGGATCGACTTTGATGGCTTTGAAGATGTATGGTACTGGGCATGTCTTGTCTGTAGCTATATCAACACTGAAGGTCCTCTGAACTGTAGATGAGAGGTACAAAAAAAATTGTCTTTGGACCTAGCCCGGTATCGTATAAATTATTTTGGTCATGTGTTGTAGTCATTTGGAGTCAGTTGGAGGTTATGTGTAGGTGTACATAATAAAATTTAAATTTGGGTACATAGTTTAAATTATGTTTGGGTTGTGAAAGTTCCATTGTTCAGAGACTCTTAATCCTTCTAGTAAGTCTAAATGAACCGTGTATGTAGGATGAGAGATTAGTTGTTTCAATATATAATTTAAACTTTTATTCCTTGAAATTCCTATTTTTTTTTTTTAGTAATAACAATGGATGATGTATTGACTCGAGTATTATAGTAATTGGTTCTTGATTTGACTCGCGTATTATTCAAACCGGTGCATGTATAAAAGCGAGTCCTAGACAGCATGTCGCTCAGTTTGTTACTGGCGACGACGACGGTGTACTGATCACCTAGTTTGATTCTTCTGGTGCATAAGACGCGTAATTACCTGTTCTTGTGAACTCGATGGCATCTTTACCATCTAAAACGACGAACTTGATGGATGTTGTACCATCGACTACGGGAACCCTGACGTCAGCTATGGCGGAGAATGTGCAGATCCCGTCGGCAACGACGACGACGTCATCACAAGAGGAGACTTCAACAGTCGTGATACCGTCAGCAGGGGAGACTTTAATGCCGGTGGTGCTGGCTACACAGGAAAACTCTACGAACTTCGTTTCGTCCTCGATGGAAACTTCAATGACTGGTGATTCGAGAACGACTAACGAACATCGGTGCTGTTACTGTGACAAAAGTTTTAAATACCGTCAACATGCAAGAAGACATGAAAATCATGTCTGTAGAAGAAACGCTAATCGTGTGACATTTCCGTGTGACCCGTGTGGTGTACATTTCACAAACAAAAGTTATTTGATTAGGAATTGTAAAAGCAAAGTTCATTTGCAAGTTGTACAGCGGGGAAGCGATGATAATTGCGATGAATATCTGTATCAGTGCCGCTACTGTGGTAAACGTTTTGAACGACTACGAAGTACACATATCCATGAAAAGCATGGCTGCAGAAGAAATCTTGATCGTGTAAAATTTCTGTGTGAGAAGTGCGGTATACAGGTTACACGAAAATTTTACTTGAAAAAACATTATAAATTTTGTAAAGGAAGGTCTCTAGCATAATTTCTGGTCCTCTAAGGTGTTACACTCCTGAACTGATGTATCGAGATCTGTATGAATTATTTGTATTTTGTCATTCTTAATACGAACTATAATAATTTATTTTAATAAAAATGAATGTCGCACGGACTGAGAAATGTATACGATATATATATAGTGTCAGATTTTAATGTGTATAAATGTACAATTTTAAATATATTATAGAAGTAAAGAATTTTTTATTTATTTTTCCCTAACCTACATCGTTTATCTTAATGCAATAAACTACATGTGACACGTAATTTTGGTCGAATTTGTAATGCGCGCTATGTCTTGTTTGTGTGTATTATTTTTTTTACCAATAATGATGAAGACTGTTTTTTTTTTTTGCTAAAATTATTTTTGTCTGACTATGCCATCTGCATTCTTAAGATTTTTATGGGAGATGTTTTGGTAAAGTGCTGGTACAGGTAATACCGTAGCATTAGAGCAAATCTGACTAAGAACTTGATTTATTATTTTTGAGAAATAATTTATTACTTCCCGAAATAAAACTAACAGACTTGTGGGAAATTTATGGTCTTAAATCGTAACCTGTCATATATCGGTGTACACTACGGAGGTGATATTAAAAAATTAAAGAATGTTTATCAATTGACCACACTTCGGGGTACTCTGGTGCACTGGCTGGGCTGTAACAGTAAGATTCTGGATACTTGGTAAGCGATTATTCGTCCGAATTACTCACACATTTGTACCGATTACTAACATGAATTTAGGGTTCACGAAAAAAATGTATACTAGCCGGGGTCATGATTTGAAGTATTTTGCTGCTTATAATTATCAGCGTAAGGAGTATGCTATAGGGTTTGAATCTGTTATATACACTACAAATTTTTTTTATAGTAGCAAGATATACATTCGAGGGCTGATTTTCTGCTCTGGATCCGTGTTTAGCACTTTTAAACTGATTCCAGCGAGTACTTTACATGAGCTGTATTACGATTTCACTGGAGCTTTACGTGAAATGAGTGGGAAGGCTGGCGACGTTATGTATGTATGACTCGAGCAAACATATGACTGTCGCAGCATTCTGCAAGCTTGCAACTCCCGCGCGAGGGGTCAATGTTCATTTGCAGGTGATGGTAGGCATGTCTCGATCGAGAAGTCTCTGCCTCTATCCTTGAGAATTTTTTTTTTAGGTTAACGTGCTTGAATTTATGTACTTTTGACTAGTCGTACGTGAATAAGTTTAAATTCGTATGCATTGGAACATATTTTTCTACATGAGCTAAGAGAAATACATAGATGCTACATTGACTGAGATAAGTATCGAACACATGGTTCTTACCCTATGAGTGACTAGCACTTGTTTGTCCCAACTCCTCTAACCCTCGTTTACTTTGTGATATAGATGGAACATGGTTGTTTTCAGAGAGATGATGATGGTTAAAATGTCTTGGACAAAGTGTCCTTTGTAGAAATTACTATGTGTGGTAATTATTTTAGTTGAAAAGATAATTTAATAAAACATGTAAAACTAACGTGAAGGTTTTTTTATGTGTAAGCAAATCATCGATAGGATGGATTTTTATGTAGAAATGGTTGTATACCACATCTCTTGAAGAACACTGCATGGTATATATAATGAAAGACTCTTGGGCTCAAGAAACTAAAATATAGGTGGAAAGGATGATGCGGTTCCTAAGATTAAATGAAAGGAACTTTGTTGATTTTTTTCTATATACTAAGATGATTTAATTGGGTTTGGGATGATGGGTTGAAGGATTAAATAATAAAACTGGACACATAGGCTTTTAAAGAAAAAGAGAATGGAGCTCACAAGATCATAGATTGCGGGTAAATCACTGACAACTGAAATGTGAAGACGATATCATAAAATGAGTGATATTGATGCAGCTCATGGCAATATTGATGACAGCTACGAAGATGATGTCTTTACGTCTGTGATAGTGACACGGACGCGGAGATTTTAAGACAAATAATATTATTAATATAGAAATGATGGAAGCCGTAGCACGCCGATCGTGACGAGAAACAAATATTGAAGGATGCTGATGGTTTCGGGAAGACTGAAACTAATGGAAGTATCAACACCTTGAAAAGTGAAAATACACTCAAGCCTATATTTAGCAGATACTCCATACTTTGTAAAAATAATGGACTCCTGAAAAGGAAGCATGAAGGCGATGCAGACACTTCGACATCGACGATAACGAGTTCTTATACGGTAATCTGGGTGAAGACGATGCCTTCTACGGTGATTGCTACAGTGACTCTGAAGCTGGCGACGTGATCTAAGACTGTGATGCAGAACCTAAAGCTGACAAGACCGATGAATGTGGTGGTGTCCTGAGACCGAAGCGATGGAAACGTCGTGATGTAATAAATAAATCTGATCAAGCTTGTGATGATCACTGGCTCGATGATGAAAGTAACCCTGAGGTTGGTGTTAAAACGGAGGACAGCAGAGATCATAATATTTATAATAAACGTGCAAGGAAGATGGTGGCAGAAGAGATTGATTCCACATCATGGAAAGATCCAAACATATTGGTTGACCGGCTAAGGCTGATGGTGGCATCTGTTCGTAGAGGAAACTACTCGCATATCGTGGAAGTATCGACAATACTTAAAGAGCTTCGGAACGCTGGCTACTTACAATAATCATTTGATTAACTGTCATGTGTGTACTAATGAAAAATAAAATGAATTATTTATATTTTAAAAAAGTATGATTTATTTCTTGTATCCTGATTTCCAAATAAGTCTGTGTTTCCGCTACTGTATGTGTGATCGTTCCGTTTCCTGTGTGTACTGTGTGTACGTTCCGATTTCCTGTGTGTACATTTCGTTTTCCTGTTTGTTCATTTCGTTTTCCTGTGTGTACATTTCGTTTTCCTGTGTGTACATTTCCTTTTCATGTGTGTACATTTCGTTTTCCTGTTTGTACATTTCGTTTTCCTGTTTGTACATTTCGTTTTCCTATTTGTACATTTCGTTTTCCTGTTTGTACATTTCGTTTTCCTGTGTGTACATTTCGTTTTCCTGTTTGTACATTTCGTTTTCCTGTTTGTACATTTCGTTTTCCTGTTTGTACATTTCGTTTTCCTGTGTGTACGTTCCGTTTCCTGTGTGTACTGTGTGTACGTACCGATTTCCTGTGTGTACATTTCGTTTTCCTGTGTGTACTTTTCGTTTTCCTGTGTGTACTGTGTGTACATTGCGTGTTCATTTCATTTGATGAATTTGTTTCCAAATGCGTTACCTTATTTTGGTACGCTTCTTCTTTCAATGGTGTTTTGACTCGAGTATTATAGTAATTGGTTCTTGATTTGACTAGAGTATTATTCCAACCGGTGCGTGTATATAAGCGAGTCCTGGACAGCAGGTCGCTCAGTTTGTTACTGACGTCGTCGGTGTAAGGATCACCTAGTTTGATTCATCAGGTGCATATGTCGTGTAATTGCTTGTTCTTGAGACTTCGATGGCATCTTTACCATCTAAAACGTTGAGCTTGATGGACGACGCACCATCGTCTACGGGAACCCTGACGTCAGCTACGGTGGAGAAGGTGCAGATCCCGTCGGCAAAGACGACGTCATCAAAAGAGGAGATTTCAACAGTCGCGATACCGTCAGCAGGAGAGACTTTAATGCCGGTGGTGCTGACTATGCAGGAAAACTCGTCGAACTTCGTTTCACCCTCGATGGAAACTTCAATGACTGGTGATTCAACAACGACTAACGAACATCGGTGCTGTTACTGTGACAAGATTTTCACAAACAGCAGCAATACTCGACGACACGAGAGGAGAGAATGTGCTAAGAACCCTTATCGTAAAATGTTTGTTTGTGAGAAATGTCACAAGCAATTTGCAAGACAAGATAATATAAAAACGCACATGAAGACATACAAAGGTCCTGCTGTGCGACAGAAAGTAAAGGTTTCGGTGCAACAACGATGTATTGATGTTCATAAGAGTATGCCTGGAGATGGTGTAACTGCTGCAACAACATCATCTGGTTCGGGTCTGAAAGGATCGTCTTCATCACCACGGTATCCTTGCAGCTACTGTGATATGTCGTTCGCATTTTCTCATGATGCACGAAGACATGAGCGGAGTAAATGCAAGAAGAATCCATCTCGTATAAAGTTTCGCTGTGATGGGTGTCATGAATGGTTTACACGTATTGACAGTTTGCGACGACATGTGAAAAAATGCAACGGTAAAGTCCGTGTGTCTACTGAAGAACTACCTGTAGAAACTTCGACTCCTCGCTTTAGATTGGAGACTCGTAAGAGAACAAGCAAGAAAACCGATGTGCAGCAACCGATTGGTATGACGTCTGAACATGAAAATAAACCTAAGACTGTGTTCGGCGCATTACAAGTGAATGATAATGGGTTCTACTTGGCGCAGTCTGCATTTCGTGGGACATTGAAAGACTACTATTATCTAAATATGTTAGGTGAGTCGAAAGACATTTGTAATTTTCTTGATGATATCAAAGAGAACATAATCAATCAGCTTACTGATGATGTAGCAACAAACGGTCCATTAAAATACAACTTGTGGTTGGACTGTATATATGGAAAGCCGTATCCATTCGAAGACGAAGTGAAGAAGTGTGCATTCAAGACATCGGCTGCAGTAATTTACAGTTCTGACGATGTGAAGCATACTGTTAAAAACGGTATCCAGAAACTCTGTCAGAAAGAGGAGGACTATGTCTGTAAAGGTTCTGGCTGGACTCTTTCTAGTACAAGCCGATTGGAGCTAAGAATTAGTCATTTCACTCCGCTGCGGACCTAAATGATTATAAGATTGCTGGCTTTCGCAAGTGTTCGTGTAGTAAAGTAGAAATTATGTAATAAAGTTTATTTTGTGAAAGAACTTGTGTTGTTTTATTTCTCGGACCTGCCATATTATATTATGTTTATTTTTTTTTTTTTCATCTTCATTCCGAATCGTACCAAGGACCTTAGTCGATCTAACTAATCATTTTATTGGTTGCAAATTTATTTAATGAATTTTGAACTTTTTCCGAATGAATAAGTCAATTACGAATTTTCCAAGATGGCGGACATGATGTCTGATAGGATGATGGTAGTAGAGGATTTAAAGTCTCTTTAAGAATTTTGAATATGATTTATTGAAATTATTATTTTTTACATGAAATAAAAAATATATTGCATCGATCGAGTGTCGAACCAAGGATCGGAACTGACCGGGCCAATCAGTATATTGATTGCAAATTTATTTAATAAATTTTGGAATTTTTCCCGAATTTCTAGCTAAATAAATACGGATTTTAAAGATGGCGTCCAAATTTAAAGATGGCGGACACCTTAGTAATAGATGATTACTGAAATCTAGCGGGTAAGAATTAAACTAGCATGGCGTCAGCGCACTCTAGCCGACGATACAATGATGATGGCTTCCAGCATCGAAGACAAGATGGCGGACATGACGTCATACTACCTGATGGTATATGTGCATTGGTAAAAGTGGTGGGGGTCAGTCTGCCAGCAGCCACCTAGGGGGAAGGACCTGTCGCCATTTTTAATTTTTTTTTGCACTCGTCGGGTTCGAACCGCGGACTCCGAGCTCCGTGTCGTTAATGTATATTTTTTAAATATTTTTTATTAAAATTTTATTAAGTGAATTTTTTTATAAATTTTAAAATTTTTTTCGTTGAAATCGGATAATAAATAAAAAGTTAAAGATGGCGACCGTAACGAAAATTGCAACGGTGACGTCATCATCCAATATGGCTACCATGGCATCCTAATTTTCAAGGTCATGACCTTGGCGGCTTAAAGCGGCTAGCTCTAAGGATGCTTAAGCCACTTTCAGGAATTTGGGTTATTTCTAAGGCAAGACGGCTTTTGAGGATTTTCGAAATCCTAATTTTTGAATTGCGGAATTTTTTGAAATTTTTTGGCGGAATTTTTTTCCACAGAAATGGAAATTTTGGCGATTTTTGAGGAATTTTGGGCAAATTTTGCCCAATTTTGGCGGATTTTGGCGATTTTTGAGGATCAAATTCAAGGTCAAGGTCAAAGGTCAAGGTCACAACCATCCAAGATGGCCGCCGTGACGTCACAATCCAAGATGGCGGAAAACACCACAGACACCACACCCTGGACCCTGTCCCAGGTCCGTCATTTACATACTACTATTGCTTCTCTTAAATTTAAAATTCAACTTATTAAAGGTTCACAAAACATCGTGGCCGACACCCTTTCTCGAATGTTCGAGTCACCTTCCAATTCCTATATTCAGGAAGAAATTCCCATTGCCTGCCACGCATTGCTCACAAATTTTCCGCTAGCCTTTTCGGATTTACGATCTCACCAAAATTCGGACCCGCAACTGTCTGACATAATTGCGCAAATAAACTCAGGTTCACCCCCAAAATACCACAAACTATCTAAGGGAATTCTTTATCGAAGAACTCAGCAATGTAAGAATTTTAAAATAGCCTTACCTCAAAATCTCAGGGACATGATTTTTCAATATTATCACTCATCACCTTTAGGCGCACATTTAGGCATTTTCAAAACTATTAAAAACATCCGCAAGCATTTCATCTGGGACGGAATGCATAAAGACATAACCCAGAGGGTCAAATTATGCAAGTTGTGCAATTTGAGCAAACCTGCCCAGAAAACACAATTCGGATTTTTGAGTTCCGATGTGGCCGAAAGGCCCATGCAAAAACTTTTCATTGATTTTGTGGGACCCTTCCCAAGGTCAAAAGACGGAAATTCGATGCTTCTAGTATGCGTAGATGCATTCTCAAAATTTGTGTGGCTAATCCCTGTTAGAAGAGCCACGGCCGAAATCACCATTCGAGCCCTCCAAAATTATATTTTCAAAATATCCAGGGTACCTTCCATCATTGTTTCCGATAACGCCACAAACTTCAAATCGACAATTTTCAAAAACATGTGCTTTTCACACGGGATTCAGCATGTGACCACGACTCCCTACTACCCCCAGCCTTCACATGCGGAGCGTTTCAACCGAAACCTCCGGTCTGCCTTAATAGCATTCCATGCGAACTCGCAGGATAGGTGGGATTCCAATCTCGTGTGGTTGCAAATGGCTTTCAATTCCGCCAGACATGAAAGTCACAAAACAACACCGTTTGAACTCATGTTTACATACCAGCCCAACACCCCACTCTCTAATCAATGGACGTTAAAAGAGTTACTACCAGACGACCCCAGGAACATTAAGGAAGTCTGCAGTAAAGCTCGTAAAAACCTGAACTTGGCCCACGAGGCAAGCAGGCAACAATATAACAAAAGACGTTATCCCAATCCCTACAGAGTAGGTGATTTAGTGTTGTGCAGAGCACACACACTCAGCAAGGCGATCGACAAGAGATCAGCCAAGCTTTCGTATCGTTGGAATGGCCCCTGGCAGATACAACGATACCTCACGCCAGTCACGGTCGCTTTAGCCGACCCCACCTCCGGCGAATATCGCGCGCGCGCGCACCTATCTCAGCTGAAGAAAGTGCACCCGAACCTAAAGTAAGGGCACTCTTCACGGTTTTCCTTCTGCAAGGAACAGCGCCAAATTCTTCGGCATGTCAAACTCAACACACAGTGTTGTTATCAAAAACCCTAGGTCATAATTATAAGTAATATAAAAAACCATGGTACTAGTTTATAAGATGTTTAAGTTAAGGAGTATTCAATTAAGATGTCTAGTTTTAAGTGGCGCCACTTATTCAATAAGTTATCTGTAAGTTTTAGCTCTATTTAAACGTGTAAGAATTTTTATAGATTGTAAGTAGTTTACTACAGTAGATCCTGGTACAGGGTAAGTCACTTAGGTTTTTGGTGGCTCAAGTTGGCCACCCTGACTCCGTCTTTCAGGGGGGAAGTATGTGCCGAATCAGTGCTACTTTAGGCACGATTTTTTTTATTTTCTTAGTTTTACAAAATTTTAAATTTTTTTATAACTTTAATTTTACACTTTCGCCCGCTGCTTTCGCCCCATCCAAACTTGTTCGGTCAAGTGTACCGGCAGGTTACCTTGTTGAGCAGCATAGTGCTCTCACCGCCGTTTCCCACCAAATTTGCTGGGTCTAGCCGACTACAGGGCTATCATCAGCAACGGTATCCACTGGCCGTCGCGTTTCGTCACGAGTTTAGCGCTACGCGTGACGAAAGTAGCCGCCCTAAGCTTCCCATGGTCACCCCCACCCCTTCTCGGAGGTGTGCTGAAGTTTGCGGTCTCTAACACGTTTTGGTGTCCTTTTTTCAAGCTCCGCCGCACGTCCTGACGTCTGACCAGCGAAGTCTCCCAGGGCAGGTCATCCACCGGAAATACCCCCCACCCCATCCTGGTCCACAGCGGTCATCGGCCAGCCGCGGCAATGTCCCCTCTCAAGGCCAAAATCCCCCCCCCCCACTTGCAAAATGGCGGCCATCAAGTGCCGCGATGGTCTCTGCGAGACTCCGACCTGCATGCCCACACCATCTATCGGCGAAAGGACGAACCAGCTGAGAGCGAGAGCACACTACTGACCACCCTATATCCCCTCCAGGAGAAACAGTTGACCTCACACTCAGTCGATAGGTCGCTGGAGCCTTTTTTTTTTTTTTTCTTTCGGAGCCCTTCGGAGCACTTCGGGTTTTCCGATCCCCTCCTCCAGAGGAACAGACGACCGAACTAAAGTTTAAGTTAGCGTCCCGGCGCCATTTTCAGGGATTTTGAGGGCAGCTCTCGTCCAGCGCGCATCTTTGCAACAGGTCGCAGTAACGACCAGCAGCTATCGTGATCCGCTTTCGGCAATAATGTAGTTGCTTCTGAGCCAGGCCTTGTCGCCTAGATTTTTTTAGTTTTTCTTCGTAGCTGCCCAAATATTTAAGTTTAACTTTATTTTTTTTTTGGTTTTCGCCATAACTATTTCTTCTATGGCTACCGTGAGCTCCCGCGACGCGTGTCCCCGGATCATCCCCAGGGACAGCCACTATCTACTTCACCCTGCCAGCTAAGGTAAGCTGCACTTCGCCCCACACAAACCTGTTAGGTTGCCTTTTTTTGGGGCTTAACTTCGCCCGTCATAAACTGCCTGCTAACCAAGCTAATCCAGGTGGATTATTGGTTACAGGCAGGGTTCCAGAATCCCAGAGGGTTCCAGAATCCCAGAGTACTTCAAGGACCCCAGACCAGTTCAAGATGGCGGCCCAGTTCCGGCGCCACATTTTGCACCTCAACATGTAACTCGTGAGCCTCTATAACGGAGTCTCCCTCCATCTTTCGGCACCCCTCAAAAAGAAGTGAAGAACAGTTTATAACTCCGCCAGTTTTAGGACGTTTTCCATATTATTATAAAACATTGTATTTTAAACACATATATTTGTTTTATGAGCCTGCGAGCTCAATGTTCCTAAACAGTTGAACTTAGCATAGTATGAAATGGTGTTCCCCCCCCCGGCCCCTCTTTCTTCTTTTTTATTCGTTAGTTACTCAATGTAATGTATCAAAAATAAGAATCTGACATTGTTAGCAGTTTTGTTTGTAATGGCTGTAATGCCGTAAGATATTTTCTAATGTAAGAAACCTATCAATGAAAAGATACTAAACTACTAATCAACAGTAAAAGCCTCTAATGAAACCAAACCATACGAGTGTTTTCATTTGCTGCTACTTGAAACCACAATCCACGTAACCTTTCCTACTGTCAGGGAGGTTAATTTTAAATTGTGTTTGTAAGTGGGCTGTGCCCCTCTGGCAAGTTCTTTTAGATAATTAGCCTGACGCTTCCACCGGACATTTATTATCAATAATTATGGTTTTGTTTTGAGCACAGCACCACGGTAACAATTATTTAACTCTCAGTATGGTAAATCTCTCGATATCCGAGTGGTAAAAGGTGTATGTTTTCCAAACCAGAGATCCAAGCTGTCATGATTCGAATAAACTCACTTGCAATGTATTTGGTAGGAAAACTTAAATTAAATATGTCGATAAGAGTCATAACAGCCATAACAACACAGGTAGGTAATGGAACATCGATCATAGGTGCATGAGACAGAGCGATGCTGGCATAGTCTAGTAACAAACATCATAACAATTTACGCATTTCAAGATGGTGACTTCCAGCAGAACCAAAACCAAGATGCCGGCTGTGAGGACCAAATTCAAGATAGTGGACGTGACATAAAAATTCTAGATAACGGACTTTATGTCAGAATAAAAAATACACAGAAGGTTCTACCATAACAAAAATTGCAACGATCATTAGTAAAGCACTCGACTCCAAAGATGGCGGTATTCAATATGGTGGAATTAAAGATGGCGGAATTCAAGATGGCGGGTTTCAAGATAGCATTTTACAAGATGGAGGACTAGGTCAAGTTGAAGGCCAAGATAAATGTCATTCAATATGGCTGCCTTGACATCAGATGGTAGTCAGTCATTGATCCCATTCACCGTCCATGCACCGGCACCAGTCCCAGGACTGGCCAGTACATACTCTAAGAGGGATTATTGTTGTTTGGTGAAAATACATAAACACTAGAGAAATATTCTGCAAAACTGTTAGCAACAACTAATGGGTTATTAGTATCATTAACATTAACTTTGAGATCTGGTTGAGTTTTTTAACAATTTTATAATTTTCATGTATCGCCAATTTTTTTTAGAATTGTGTTTAATTTTAGCAGTTAATAAAATAAGGAAGTTGACGATTGACTATAGTATACTCTAGCAGACACAAAAGAAATCCATATGGTTAATTTCAAATGCCTGCCATGACTTCACATGTTTGTAGGAGTGGAGTAGTCAGTCAGCTATTCGATATTGTAAAGAAAGTTTATTCTATGGTATATTTTGTCAGTGAATCTGTCGGGAAACGAACCAAGTACTTCCGAATTCTTCGACCTAACAGTGTTTTTTTAAATAAATTTAATAAACTTATTTTGTGTATATTTAAATTTTTTGCGTAATCCAAAATTGTGACTGGAGTCAATGTCAATATCATTATCTAAGATAAAGATTTTAGAGGAAATTTAAACTTTGTGCGGAAAACTCCATACACTGTAGGAAAATGCTAGCTATTGAGGAAGTTATGAATTTTTTGATTTTTGGTAGGGAAATTTCCCTGAAAATGAGACATTTTCCGTTTATTTTTTTATTTTGATCAATTTTGAATCGTTTTTAGTAAAATGAAGAAATTCCATGTATTGAAGTTCAACAAATCCAAGATAGTGGCCAGTCGTACCATGCTCCACACCTTGAACTGTGTGCCAGACTCGATATTTAAACAGTCTGTCATAGTTATTAAATGGCTAAAATCTGGTAACCATTTGTACTGTTCAAGAACCACATTTCAATTTTTTCCAACTTTTAACTGAGTAGTATATAATAGGGGCTCCGGGGACTGGCATCTGGTTTGCGGTGCTTGGTGCCGGGTCAATGACCGACCTCTGTGACGTCACGGCGGCCATCTTAAACTCAAAAATTCCTGAAAATTCCTCAAAAATGACTCAAAATGACTCACAAATTCCCGTTTTGAGGAAAAATTTCTTGTTTTCGAGGGAAAAATTCCAGTTGCGAGGGAAAAATTCCCGTTTTAGTCCATAAAAATACCAGAGGCTAAAAATGTCCTAAAAACGGCTTAAGCATGCATTTCTAAAGCCTCCGATAAGCCATTTTTTAGGAATAAGGATTCCATGACCGCCATCTTGTAATAATGAACGTAACGGGACACAGCGTAACGGGACAAGTAGTACATTGACTTTGACCTTGCTCCCGGCGGCCATATTGGAACTGCCATCTTGGGACCGCCATTTTGGATGACGTCATTTTGTTTTCTCGAACATTTCGGCATTTTGTTTTCCACCATTAGGAATTACGGCGTCATCGTTGCAATTTCCGTTACGCCCGCCATCATTAACTTTTTTTATTTACTATACAATTTTAATAAAAACAATTAAAATTTATACAAAATTCAATTAATAAATTTGTAATAAAAATAGTTAAAAAACATACATTTACAACACGGAGCTCGGAGTCCTTGGTTCGAACCTGGTGAGGGCAAAAAAATAAAAATAGCGACCGATCCTTCCCTCACAGTGGCTGCAGGTAGACTGACTCCCAACACTTTTTTCAAAGTATATATATCGACAGTTAGCATGACGTAATGTCCGCCATCTTAAAAATTCATAAGTTTTATGTTAGAAAATCGGCAAAAAATTAAAAAAATATTAAAAAAAATTAATCAACCAAATTAAATAATAAAAATCTTTAAAACCACCGTTGCGCTTTTTTCGTGACGGCCGCCATCTTAAAAATCCGTAATTTTAATGCTAGAGATTCGAGAAAATTTTTAAAATTCATCAAAAAAATTACTTATTAGAATACCGATTGATTAGTTCGATTCCTGTCTTGGTTAAAAACTGCTAAGAGCAAAAAAAACAACAGATCCTTCCTCAACAGAAGCTACCTACAGACTGATCTACCGCCACCAATACCAAGGTATACAGGTATATACCGTCAGCTGGTATGATGACATGTCCGCCATATTGTCTTCATCCGCTGGAGACCACCATCTTGTTTTCGTCTGCTAGAGTGTGCTGATACCATGTTAGTATAATTTTCTGGTCACCATACCTTTAACCTCAACTGTTGGCATTGAACTTTGACCTAGACCTTGAAATTTGACCTTGACCTTGAAATTTACTTTTACCTTGATGACAATCATGGATCCGGCATTTTTCGTTCAGTAAATGCTACCAGGAGATACCACATGCTAGAGGTAATTGTCAACATCTTATTTTCGTCTGCTGGAGGACACCATCTTGTGCTTGTACTCGTCTTATAGAGTACATTACCATCATACTTGTCTAAGTTTTACCCGCTAGAAAGCAGTAATCATTTATCATTACTGAGGTGCCTGCCAGCTTGAAATTTGGGCGCCATCTTGGAACCATGTAATTATTTAGCTAGAAATTCGGGAAAAAATCCAAAATTCATCATAAAATTCACTCATTAAAGTAATGATTAATAAGATCGTGTAAGGTCCTTGGTAGGATCCTGGATGATGCAAAAAAATTAAATAGAAAAACAATTTAACATAATAGTGACAGGTTAGAGAAATAAAACACCACATGTTCTTACACAAATGTAATATTTATTACATAATATATATATTACTACACGAACACCTGCGAAAGCCAGCAATATTATAAACATTTAGGTCCGCATAGGCGTGAAATGACTAATTCTTAGCTCCAATCGGTTTATACTAGACAGAGACCAACCAGATCCTTTACAGACATAGTCCTCCTCTTCTTGACAGAGTTTCTGGATACCGTGTTTAACAGTTTGCTCCACATTGTTAGAACTGTAAATTACTGCAGCCGATGGCTTCACTTTGTCATCGAACGGATATGGATTTCCATATATACAGTACAACCACAAGTTATATTTTAATGGGCCGTTTGTTGCTACGTCATTAGTAAGCTGATTAATTATGTTCTGTCTGATATCATCAAGAAAATTACAAAAGTCTTTCGGCTCACTAAACGTATTTAGATAATAGTAGTCTTTCAATGTTCCAATAAATGCAGACTGCGCCAAGTAGAAGCCATTATCGTTAACTTGTAATGCACCGACCACAGTCTTAGGTTTATTTTCATGTCCAGATGTCATAGCAATCGGTTGCTGCACACCGGTTTTCTTGCTGGTACGCTTACGAGTCTCCAATCTAAAGCTAAGAGTCGAAATTTCTGCAGGCAGTTCTGCAGTAGGCGCACAGACTTCACCTTTACATTTGTTCGCATTATGTCGCAAACTGTCAATTCGAGTAAACCATTTATGACACTCATCACATTGAAACTTCATGCGAGAAGGATTCTTCTTACATTTGCTCCACTCATGTCATCGCGCATCATGGGAAAATGCGAATGACGTATCACAGTAGTTGTAAGGATACCGTACTGATGAAGACGAACCTTTCAGACCTGAGCCAGAAACGGACGTTGCAACAGTTGTACCATTTCCAAACATACTCTTATGAACATCAATGTATCGTTGTTGTATAGAAACCTTTACTTTCTGCCACACAGCAGGAACTTTACACGTCTTCATGTGCGTTTTCATATTATATTTTCTGGCAAACTGCTTATGACATTTCTCACAAACACACATTTTACGATATAAGTTCTTGGTACATTCGCTCATCTCGTATCGTCGAGCATTGCTGTTGTTTGAGAAAATCTTGTCGCAGTAACAGCACCGATGTTCGTTAGTTGTTGTTGAATCAGCAAACATTGAAATCTCCATCGAGCTCGAAACGGCTTTCGTCGAGGTTTCCTGTACAGCCAGCACTACTGACATTAAAGTGTCTTCTGCTGGTGGTATCGTGACTGTTGAAGTCTCCTCCAGTGTTGACGTCGTCGTTGCCAACGGGATCTGCTCCACCATCGTCGTCGCTGACGTCATGGTTCCCGTAGTCGATGGTACAACCTCCATAGAGATCGTCGTTAAAGTCGGTAACGAAATCATCGAGTTCGCAAGAACAGGTAATTGACAAGACTTATGCACCAAATGAAACAAACTAAGTGATCCTTACACTGTCGACGACAGTAACAAACTGAGCGACATGCTGTCTAGGACTCGCTTATATACATGCACCGGATGGAATAATACGCTAGTCAAATCAAGAACAATTTACTATACTACTACAATCAAAACAACATTAAAAATAGAAGCACCATCAACAAAAAGGAACCACATTTGGGAAGCAATATCAACAAAAAGGAAACGCATTTGGAAGCACAATTAAAAGGCCAGCACATTTTGAATGCACTGCCAATAAAAAGGAAGCACATTCTACATAATAAAAGCACATTTAACGAAAAGGAGGCAGCATTATGTTATAAGATTACATGACTACTTGTTTACGTAGCTACAAGTCTACGAGGCTACTTGGCTATGTAGCTACAATTCTACGAGGCTCCAATACATCATGACTACGCGACTACGACCCATGTGGTTACGAGACTACGTGACTACGAATCTTCAATTTTACGAGACTGCAAGACTACAGAGCTACGAAGCTTCTAGAACACAAGTTTACGTGACTGCGAGGCTACAGGACTACAAGTCTTCATGAGTACCTACTTGACTACGAAGCTACACATCTACAAGGCTCCTATTGCCGCATCTGTCTTCGACGGAATTTTCTCTTTTGCTCCAACTGCTTTAACAGCATTATTTTATAAGATGAAAAGGCTACTTGCTTACGTAGCTCAAGTCTACGAGGCTCCAAGGCATCATGTCTACGTGACTACGAACCATGAGGTTACGAGACTATGCGATTGCGAGTCTTCAAGGTTACGTGATCGCGAGGCTATAGGAATACGAAGCTTCTAGAACACAAGGTTACGTGATTACGAGGCTACAGGACTACAATACTTGCTGAACACAAGGTTACATTATTTGAAGGCTACTTGGTTATGTAGCTACAAGTCTACGAGGCTCGAAGCCTTCATGTCTACGAAGCTTCCGGAACACAATGTTATGAGACTGCGAGGCTACAGGTCTACGAAGCCTCCAGGACATATACATCAAGCCAGAATTTTATGAATTTTTTTTGTATTATTTTACTAAAATTATTTTATTAATTTATTTTTATTTATTAAATATTTTTTATTTTATTTTATGATATCAAAGAAAAGTGTGCTGGTTTTCTCCGTGTGCTCCCGATTATTCTTGTTAATATTATGATGGTTTTCTCCGTGTGCTCCTGATTATTCATGTGGTTTCTTCAAGTGCTTCTGTCTAATCTGAGTAACCACTCTCTGCATGAAGGATTTTTTTTACCTAATGAGTCATGACATTTTATTTGAATGTACATTTAATTCGAGAATTTCTGCTACTAAATCAGCACTTGCATTTTTTTTACCAGGTGGAAATAAAAAATAAACAACCATTACTCAGTCAAATAATATATCATGAGACATCTGCGAAGCAATAACATGAAAGACTGGCTTCCTTCTCCTTGGTGTCTAGCGATGCCATCCTACTTTTGCGATCGTTAGTGAGCATCCCGCATCCCACATAAAAGAACTAAATAATATTTACCTGTAAGCAACATGTGATGTCATCTGTTGACAATAATCGACACTACTTAAAACAGGTTATTTTGCATGAGATGAATTAATTCTCACCACTGAATGGTGCTATTGTAGTCAGTTAGAGTAATGTGGTCTCGTAGCCACGTAGCCTCGTGTCCTGGAGGCTTCGTTGACCTGTAGCCTCGCAGTCTCATAACCTTGTGTTCCGGAAGCTTCGTAGACATGAAGGCTTCGAGCCTCGTAGACTTGTACCTACGTAACCAAGTAGCCTTGAAATAATGTAACCTTGTGTTCGGGAAGCATTGTAGTCCTGTAGCCTCGTAATCACGTAACCTTGTGTGCTAGAAGCTTCGTAGTCCTATAGCCTCGCGATCACATAACCTTGAAGACTCGCAATCGCATAGTCTCGTAACCTCATGGTTTGTAGTCACGTAGTCATGATGCCTTGGAGCCTCGTAGACTTGAGCTACGTAAGCAAGTAGCCTTTTCATCTTATAACATAATGCTGTTAAAGCAGTTGGAGCAAAAGAGAAAATTCCGTCGAAGACAGATGCGGCAATAGGAGCCTTGTAGACGTGTAGCTTCGTAGTCAAGTAGGTACTCCTGAAAACTTATAGTCCTGTAGCCTCGCAGTCACGTAAACTTGTGTTCTAGAAGCTTCGTAGCTCTGTAGCCTTGCAGTCTCGTAAAATTGAAGATTCGTGGGTATGTAGTCTCGTAACCTCATGGGTCAGAGTCGCGTAGTCATGATATCTTGGAGCCTCGTAGAATTGTAGCTACATAGCCAAGTAGCCTCGTAGACTTGGAGCTACGTAAACAAGTAGTCATGTAATCTTATAACATAATGCTGCCTCCTTTTCGTTAAATGTGCTTTCGTTTTGCAGAATGTGCTTCCTTTTTATTGGCAGTGCATTCAAAATGGGCTAGCTTATTAATTGTACTTTTAAATGTGTTGCCTTTTTGTTGATGTTGCTTCCCAAATGTGCTTCCTTTTTGTTGATGGTGCTTCTATTTTTAATGTTGTTTTGACTCTAGTAGTATAGCAAATTGTTCTTGATTTGACTAGCGTATTATTCCATCCGGTGCATGTATATAAGCGAGTCCTAGACAGCAGGTCGCTCAGTTTGTTACTTTGTCGACGGTGTAAGGATCACTTAGTTTGTTTCATTTGTTGCATAAGTCGTGTCAATTACCTGTTCTTGCGAAGTCGATGACATCGTTACCGACTTTAACGACGATCTCTATGGAGGTTGTATCATCGACTACGGGAACCATGACGTCAGCGACGACGATGGTGAAGCAGATCCCGCTGGCAACGACGACGTCAACACTGGAGGAGACTTCAACAGTCACGATACCACCAGCAGAAGAGACTTTAATGCCGGTAGTGCTAGCTGTACAGGAAACCTCGACGAACGCCGTTTCGAGCTCGATGGAGACTTCAATGGTTGCTGATTCGACAACAACTAAGGAACATCGGTGTTGTTACTGCGACAAGATTTTCTCAAACAACAGCAATGCTCGACGACACGAGAAGAGCGAATGTACCAAGAACTTATATCGTAAAATGTTTATTTGTGAGATATGTCATTAGCAGATTGCCAGAAAAGATACTATGAAAACGCACATGAAGACATGTAAAGGTCTTGCTATGCGGCAGAAAGTAAAGGTTTCTATACAACAACGATGCATTGATGTTCATAAGAGTATACCTGGAAATGGTACAACTGTTGCAACGTCCGTTTCTGGCTCAGGTCTGAAAGGCTCGTCTTCATCAGAACGGTATCCTTGCAGCTACTGTGATACTTCGTTCGAATTTTCCCATGATGCGCGAAGACATGAGCGGAGCAAATGTAAGAAGAATCCTTCTCACATGAAGTTTCGATGTGATGAGTGTCATAAATGGTTTACTCGAATTGACAGTTTGCGACATAATGCGAACAAATGTAAAGGTGAAGTCTGTGCGCCTACTGCTGAAATGCCTGCAAAAATTTCGACTCCTCGCTTTAGATTAGAGACTTGCAACCGTACAAGCAAGAAATCTGGTGTGCAGCAACCGATTGCTATGACGTCTGAACATGAAAATAAACCTAACACTGTGTTCGGTGCATTATAAGTTAACGATAATGGCTTCTACTTGGCGCAGTCTGCATTTATTGGAACATTGAAAGACTCCTATTTTCTAAATACGTTTAGTGAGCCGAAATATATTAGTAATTTTCTTGATGATATCAGACAGAACATAATCAATCAGCTTACTAATGACGTAGCAACAAACGGCCCATTAAAATATAACTTGTGGTTGTACTGTATATATGGAAATCCGTATCCGTTCGATGACAAAGTGAAGCCATCGGCTGCAGTAATTTACAGTTCTAACAATGTGAAGCAAACTGTTAAACACGGTATCCAGAAACTCTGTCAAGAAGAGGAGGACTATGTCTGTAAAGGATCTGGTTGGTCTCTGTCTAGTATAAACCGATTGGAGCTAAGAATTAGTCATTTCATGCCTATGCGGACCTAAATGTTTATAATATTGCTGGCTTTCGCAGGTGTTCGTGTAGTAATATATATATTATGTAATAAATATTAAGTTTGTGTAAGAACTTGTGGTGTTTTATTTCTCGAACCGTCACTATTATGTTAAATTGTTGTTCTATTTAATTTTTATGAATCATCTAGGATCCTACCAAGGACCTCAGACGATCCAATTAATCATTATTTTAATGAGTGAATTTTTTGATGAATTTTGGATTTTTTCCCGAATTTCTAGCTAAATAATTACACGGTTCCAAGATGGCGCCCAAATTTTAAGCTGGCAGGCACCTCAGTAATGATAAATGATTACTGCTTTCTAGCGGGTAAAACTTAGACCAGTATGATGGTAATGTACTCTATAAGACGAGTACGAGCACAAGATGGTGTCCTCCAGCAGACGAAAACAAGATGGTGGCAATGACCTCTAGCATGTGGTAGCTCCTGGTAGCATTTACTGAACGCAAAATGCCGGATTCATGATTGTCGTCAAAGTAAAAGTAAATTTCAAGGTCAAGGTAAAATTTCAAGGTCAAGGTCAAAGTTCAATGCCAACAGTTGAGGTTAAAGGTATGGTGACCAGAATATTATACTAACATGATATCAGCACACTTTATCATTCTAAAACAAGATGGTGGTCTCCAGCAGATAAAGACAAGATGGAGAACATGTCGTCATGCCAGCTAATGGTATATACCTGTATACCTTGGTATTGGTGGCGGTAGATCAGTCTGTAGGTAGCTTCTGTGGAGGAAGGATCTGTTGTTTTTTTTTTTGCTCTTAGCAGTTTTTAACCAAGGACAGTAATCGAACTGATCATTCGGTATTCTAATAAGTAAATTTTATTAATGAATTTTGGAATTTTTCTCGATTCTTTATCATTAAAATTATGGATTTTCAATATGGCGGCCGTCACGAAAATAGCGCAACGGTGGTTTTAAAGATTTTTATTATTTAATTCGGTTGATTAATTTTTTTAATGATTTTTTAATTTTTTCCCGATTTTCTAACATAAAAATTATGGATTTTCAAGATGGCGGACATGACGTCATGCTAACTGGCGATATATATACTTAAAAAAAAGTGGTGGGAGTCAGTCTGCCTACAGTCACTGTGAGGGAAGGATCGGTCGCTAAGTTTATTTTTTTTCCCTCACCAGGTTCGAATCAAGGACTCCGAGCTCCGTGTTGTAAATGTATGTTTTTTAACTATTTTTATTACAATTTTACTAATTGTATTTTTTATAAATTTTAAAAAAAATTACGTAAAAGTCGGATAGTAAATAAAAAAGTTAAAGATGGCAGGCGTAATGGAAATTGCAACGATGACGCCGTTATTCAAAATGGCGGAAAACAAAATGCCAGAATGTTCGAGAAAACAAAATGACGTTATCCAAAATGGCGAACCCAAGATGGCGGATCCAATATGGCCGGCGGGGTCAAGGTCAAAGTCATGGTACTACTTGTCCCGTTACGCTGTGTCCCGTTACGTTCATTAATACAAGAAGGCGGTCATGGAATCCTTATTCCTAAAAAATGGCTTATCGGAGGCTTTAGACATGGATGCTTAAGACGTTTTTAGGAAATTTTTAGCCTCTGGTATTTTTATGGACTAAAACCGGAATTTTTCCCTCGCAACGGGTATTTTTTCCTCGAAAACGAGAAATTTTTCCTCAAAACTGTAGTTTTTGAGTCATTTTTGAGGAATTTTCAGGAATTTTTGAGACCAAGATAGCCGCCGTGACGTCACAGAGGTCGGTCATTGACCCGGCACCAAGCACCACAACCAGATGCCAGTCCCCGGTGCCCCTATTATATGCTACTTAACTGTCTACCGTAAACATACTATATATATATATATATATATAGTAAAATGTATTACATTTTTATTTAGGCTAATCAAATTCGGATTAGCCATTTGAAAGAGTTGTTTGTTACCCGTTGCCTGGTAACTTTTTCCCTAAGTTAACAATCAGAATTTTAGTACGTTTTATTAGCTGTTTCTAGTTACTATTAAATAATTTAAGTAATGTTAATTTTTAGTTCTGTTAGTTTTACAGTATGTTTAAATTATTAATTTTTTTTAATTTTAAATAATTTTTAGTTAATTTTCTTGTTCTAATCTGCGCTTGCCCTGCACGCGTGATAAATATTCCCGCTTAAGTTGTTTTCGGACCGAGCCGAGTGCGCTCGCAGCGGAAACCTAAGTTGTCCATCAAGTTCTGTCCCTGCGCGAACACGCCCGAATATTCACCTTCGGCCAACTTCGGGATTTGTTTTATTTCTGCGCAGGAAAAATGAATTCAAATATTAAAAGTGGTTGGTTAGGTTAGCTACATTAAAACACTTTAAAACACTATGGACGATTCGTTAGGTTAGTATAGCTACATTAAAATAAACAGAGAAATATAAATATATATAAATAAACCCGAGGTTGGCCGAAGGTGAATATTCGGGCGTGTTCGTGCAAGGACAGAACATGATGGACATCTTAGGCTTCCCGCGCTCGCAGACGTGCAAGAAACAAAGGAACAGCGGCAGTGCGTGCTCCGGTGCGAACTACCGGCGGCCTGAGGACTTGTAATTTCGCCGGTTGCGAGAGCGGAGGTCCGAGCTGCCTGCGGCGGACGACGACGGCGAGGAACTCACACCACGAGTTACGAAGGACGCCTCTGGACGCCTGCGTCGTGGAGTAAAGTAAGCTTGACCACTCATAAATTGATTTAAGTAGTTGGGAACGGAAAATACGCAAATTCGGAAGGATGGATTCTAGTGTGATTAAGCATGCTGTTGTTTTGAATGGGATAGCTACAAGTTTCAACATGTGTAGTTTGGTTCACGAATTTTGCTACGGACGTTTATATTGCTAACGAAAAGTTATGAATAAGTTGTCTTGCAAACGGAAAAATTTTTGAGCTATTATAGTAAATTATGTTTTCCACCTTTTCAAACTGACACAAAGTGGAAACCGTTAACTGACCAGGTAGTGTGATTCGGAGTTTATAAAAATACTGTGTGCACAAACGGTAAATTTTAAGTCTACGAATTAACGAAACTGTTACGAATTATCCGTATATAAAATCCAGGAATGTACGTGAAAAAGACAGTTGGGTAAGCGTGCTTATAATTGAACTTTAAATGCATAATGAACAGAAAAATTCTTATGAACTTTAATGTAGTAGAGCTGTATTAAAATTGTAGTTTTTAGATAGTGTGTTGGATTATTACTTTTTTATTTAGCCTGGTAATGAAATAAGGAGTTTATTATGTCACATGTTTGTATTAACATGAGATTTGCTTATCTTTATTGTGCTATTATGAGGCATGTATTTTAGTCACAATATTTGTATGAATATTAGTAGTTATAAAAAATATATTTTTGAATGATTGTTATGGAGCATACGGACTATAGAAAAGGTTTAACATGTGCAAGGCATGTTACAGTATCTCACAACAGTCATGGTCGGTTTCACGATTGCAATTGAATGTAATAAACTGCAGAAAGTTAGTTTGAAGTTTAGCTGGTTTGTTTTCCTTTTATCATCACTATCCATTAGGATTAGATGTTTTTCTATAAAATTTTGATGATAATAAGGTGCTGATAAATTTCTGTAATCTCACATTGCTAGCTCTAGATAGGAGGGGGGGGGGGGGGGTGGTTAAACTAAGGCTTCGGCGAAGCGAGTGTAGACAGCTTGTTTTGGACAGCTATGTGATTGACCCTCTTGATAGCGTGCGTGCGAGGAATTTTTGTCGGCCTTGACCGTGGAAGTAAGTCAAGGTCGTGACAGTGTGTTAGATTTTCTTTCACGGAATATTGCCATAACCATTCAGAGTTTGTTATAAAATGTGCCAATACCAGTTCAAATATTTGAAATTTTTAAAAATTGTATACGTTTACTGTAAAATGAAAATTCTTGTTTTATAATTTAGCGAGCTGTTATTCATTACCTTCCTAAAATAAAATCAATTTTTACCACTTTTTCTAACATTCACTCATCATATTCTAACCCTACATCACTGTATTCATAAATGGGTATAACAATGTATCATTAGACAAAAACATATTTTTGTGAATTTGACCGACTGTAGTTTATGTAAACTTATATTTTTACATTTAAATATTTGAAAATGTTTAATGATTATTTCTGAAAGTAAATCTAACACTTTTCAAATCCCAGCTAATTTTTCCTAGCCTCAGGATATCTATAATTATTAGAGTATTTGTACGGTAAGTTAGCGAAAACTTAAAGAAACACAAAACGTTATATATCTCCTTAATGAATGTTTTTTTTTTTAAATTTTACAATACAGTTTTTGTTACTTTTTAACTTTACAGTATTTTCCAGGGATTTGGTTACTCAGAACGGAGACATCGTGTGTATTACGGAGTCGGCTCCCGTTTATCCGCCTGGTGTATGGCAGAGACGTTAATATTCTTTAATTTTTTTTTGCAATGGTATGAGAAATTGTTAAGATGGATGCGTTTCAGGAATGTCAATTTGAATTACGTCACAGTAAGAACGTGAATGTTAAACTGATCGAATAAAAAAAGGAAATGAGCATAGATTAAAACAAAAAGAGGGCGTGACCGGTCGCAGGACCTACCGGTTTGAAAAGATAAAGTTGCCGTGCTGCCTGAGAAATAAACAGACGAGTTTCCAGGTGAAAGCTATTACTGGATGGTTTCGTAACTGTCTGCCGCAGGTGACGGTGTCGTCTATATTTCTTCATAGCTGTAAATTCCTCTTCGCTTAAAACTTCAATTCAGACACCAAGTAAAAGCATAGAACACACACAAAACTTTTTTTTCTTGGGCTGCCGGTTCATCACGACAAAATAAATTGGAAAACCCTATATGACTTAACGGTTCTAAGTGCTTCCCAAGGCTGGTTTACATCTTTGAAGTTGGAGCTGAACCACATTAGAGAAAGTATTTAAGATGTAACACTGAGCGTCTGGACTATGTTGAATTGAATGAAGTTCTACAACTACTACGAATTTCATCGCAGTGGCATAATTCCATAGTTGAAATAATTGGGGTAGTAACACATCAGAAAAGAACGTGGAAAATAAATATACACACACAACACATACATATCTATGATAGCGTAAAAATGTGGGTAGCAAGCATATGGATGTGAGAAACATCGATATGTAATAAATTTACATTCGAATTTCTGTACTGCTAATATTTGAGTATAATAGCGAATTGAGTAGCATGTAAAAATGCATTGTAGATATGTCAGGTAGCGTCACTGTTTATAAAGCGTAATGTTTTTGGTAGTATCTATATGTATGCATTAATAGATGCAGCAAATGATGTTGGAAGCATCTGAATGTTCATGGCATCTTAAAATGGACAGAATCTGGATGTGCATGGCATCTAGATGTATGCTGCATTTAGATTTTGAAAAGCATCTGAATGCGGTTATAAATTGCATATGGTTAGAATCTGGATGTAGGTGGTAAATATAAATATTGGTAGCATTGTCAATTCGGTAGCAACTTGAAGCGAGTAAGATAATGCGTGCAGTTGTGATAGTTTGATGGGGAAATAAATTACTATTCAACTTATATGTGACCTGTAGTCATTAGAGTTAATAAAATATTAGGTTAAAATGGACAGAAGAACATTTGAGATTGCAGTACAATTGTTGGTAAGGTTAAAACGAAAGATTTTGGAAACCCTACTTAAGATTTACTTTCGTATGAATGTTGTAGATAGGAACCATATGTAACTAAAATTCAAATGTTTTACTTTGGTGCAGCTCACACTATTGGCCGTGGTTTGCTTGAAGAAACCTTTAGCCAAAGAAATTTCGAATCACATTAAATTCATTTAAGACGATCTGCAAGTTATCAGCCAATGAATGGGTAACATTTTCTCAAGTATGCATACGATTTAGGAGTCTATCCTTAAGATCAATGAACTCGTGAATTTTTTCCATCCCTATTAATTGTGTAATCTTGTGCTGTACTTGATTCAAAATAAAGTGGCATGGGCTAGGTGTGTTTTATCAAATGCAGTGATCATGTACATTTGGGAAATTATGATTATCATTAGAAACCCGGGAATTTCGCGGATTCTTCTGGCCTCAGGATAGAATTCAAAGTTATAGGTGTGCTCTACCCATGTTTACTTTCCCATTGGTTGATTTCTTAGCGAGAACATTTTTATCCGTGTTATTTGGCAATACCTGATTCGCTTACTTCTCTCCTAGCTGGGCATCATTGGCTCACGGTCGTAGAGGGGCGTGTCCAGATAACTGCGGTCCAATCATGAACACAGTGCGACAGTGTGGAGGTTTGCATTCTAGCTTGCGACTCAATAAATCCGCGAAATTTCCGGGTCTATAATTATCAATAATATTTACATAAAAAGGCGAATATCGTTAAAATTTATTTAAAATAAAATAAACTAGCTTCAGTGCTATTAAGTGTCAACAAATTAAGTCGCCGCAAGTTAGACTACAAAACTTCATACTGTGACTGTGTCACTTATTTTGACTGTGACACAATAGTTAACAGTAAAAAATAAGCGAGTCTGTGAGTCCCATTGGTGGAGAACGATATTTTATTTTAATAAAATCAACTGGTGGAAAAGCAAGTATTTTTAAAGAGAACCGAGGATGTTAAATGTTATGGTGTCAACAAATGGATCCACTAAATTCCTGGGATCTCGAAATATGCATTATTTTTTTGGGAAATTCTAAATTTACGTTATTTGGCGACAGTCAAGAATTAAAATATCTGTTCACTTCAAATACCTTTAAATTTGTATAACGAGTTATTAGGCATGCCCCGGAGGACTTAAAGCCAATCATAAACACCTAGAAAACATCTGACCGAATTATGTTCGACCTGGAGGAAAGATAAAATATGCAAACAGCTAATAAACGTATTTCATTGATTGTGTTACGTATACGTTTGTGGAGTCTAGCCTGACAGTAGAAAATAACGCGAATTTTGCAAATCTCAAATCATAGGTTACAAGATAGTATAGGTAGCCTATGCTAGGATATTTAAACAAAACATTTATTCTCGACTGTATTTAATTGAATGTCATTGGCCATGATGTCGGACCGTTTAAAGTCCTACCTCTGGCTGAACACAATCCATGACAAGATTTTGGGGGGATAAAAAGCAAGTCAAACACTGTAACCCTTCTTCCTCCTAACTTGGAAGAGGGGTTGCGTCCCCGACTCACTCTGGGCGCGAAGGGAAATTCCAAATAATATGAAAAGGTATGAAAGGCTACACAATAAAAAATTCCCCATACCAAAGCCCAGGGGTCAGGCCAAAAAACTCTAAAGCAGACAAAGCAGAGCAAACATAATTCCAAATAAAGGCAAGACTTTGGGTAATTACTATTAAAAAAAAGATAATTTTCAAAAATTAGCATTTACTATATATAACAATACACGTTTGGTTACAAAAAAAAGGCGATAATAATGGCAGTCACTTAACCCATTCTCAAAAATAATCATTACAAATTCAATATTATAAAAATATAAATAACGACAACATATAAATATGTATATAAATATAAACAACGGCCTTATTAATAATTAAATGATCACAAGGAAGGTCGTGAGGTGTGGCCACAAAAAAGGTTAAATGCAAGATGGCCTACCTTAATACCAATTATAAAAAAATATATATAAATCTATATAAAATTCTATATAAAATTGTACATAAAATGTTCTAATACAAAACATGAATTAAACGTATTTCTCAGTTCTCATTAATTGTTCTCTTCCTTGAAATAATTTGTCACTACAAGCTTGCCATTATGTTAACATTCTAGACGTCCGCCGGCTCGCTGACCTTCTTCAATAAACTAGAGAGTGTAATGCCTCGTCGACATACTGTTCCATAAAAATGAATAAATAACGCACTAACATCAGTCCGTGCGTGCGGCAAAACTCCCTCGCATACACTCTATAATACTGCAGAAAGTCATTAGAATTAGTAAAGTCCAATTGAAAATACGCTGATTATGCCAATGTCTCAAAACGTTGCTACAATTTTCCAAAACGCCGAATTATTTTAAAAATAAACTTTCGTGTCCCACAAAACGGGCAAACGGGCGACCGTTAACAAAAACACGTCATCACATCAACAATGTGTGACATTAAAAACATGGGCCTCTTCTCACAAAAAGGGGGCAAAAGTTCCGTCCAAACTAGAAAAGTTCAGCATGGGCATAAAATCAAATTACGATCTTCGCAACAGTTAGTTTATCACCACGAGGGAAAAATTCAATGCGGCCGCCTCTTTTTACCTTGTTCAAAGTGTGCATCGTCAGGCAATCCCTTGCCCTGTCGTCCTGCGTGGTGTCTCCATGCTGACCCTGCCCATAACCGCCCGCTGCCGCCCGGCTCTTCAGTCCGCGCCGTCACATGCTGCGTTCTCCCCACGATTACCGCCAATTGTCCTCGCTTCCAGCTGATACCTCCCACTCCCGGCCGGCCGCATCGGTGACGTCATCGCCAAACCGCCGGGAGCGCACCAAGTGGAACTCATGCGAAACACAATCGATATCACGTAACTACCAATCCATAGTTACAAAATAAAGCGCTTAGCTTAAAATAAAATATTAACAGTCACAACCATTATTTAAAGAGATGAATTAACATCAAATAAAAAATGAAAACGTAAAAATACGTAAAATAAAACTATATAAAACTAAAAGCCAGTAACCTCAATAAAGCAAAATTAAATTACAAGGTTAAATGTGGCCATGACGGCCACAACCTCCGCCTAGAACAAAAAAAAAAAATTTAAACAGTAGAGAAAACTTAATGATAAACACAAAAGCTTATAATAAAAAAAATTTATACAAGCGTTATTACCAAATTAAAGAAACTGTAGTCCCTTTAACCTTATAAAGGGCAATCAACATTAATTTTAGGGACTCCGCCTTACAAACATTTTCAAATGACTAACATGGGCTTTTTTTACCTTATTATTTCTTTCAACGTCTTCCAACAAGACAGTAACCTGCCCTAAAAACTTTACAATCTTATACGGCCCATCATACTTATTCTCTAGCTTAGAACTCTTATACCCAACTTTGTCACTCAAAACAAATTGCCTGCAGAGCACTTCGTTACCAATTTTAAACGCATTATCGACTCGCCCCTTATTATAAAACTTACTCATTTTCTTTCTAGCCTTTTGCAAATTTTCGGCTGCTTCATCCCACATTTTTTCTAATAAACGGGGGCTTCGGGTTTCCAAAAGGGCCGGATGCAATCCCCAGCAATTAAGTAAGGGATGGGGTACATTCCTTCCCAAAAAAAATTTCTGATGGTGTGAATTTAGTACCGCTGTGCATGGTCATGTTGAAAGCTAAATTTAGTACATGAATAACGCTGTCCCACTTTCGCTGGTTACGTTGATGGAAAATCGTGAGCGCCACTTTAACATTCTTATTCACTCTTTCAACCAAATTCGGGTTGGGGTAATAGGAACTTGTAGTAATATGTTTTATGCCCCAATATAAGCACATGACTTCAAAACATTTACTCTTAAAATACGCAGCATTATCCGACACTATTTGCTCTGGGCTACCAAAAAGGCCCCACACTTTAGTTTCTAGAGCTTTAATAATATTCTCACTTTTCATATTACGCAGGGGCATGAATAAACAAAATTTCGAAAAACCATCTACCGCTATGAGTAAACAATTATTCCCTCCCAACGATCTGGGTATAGGCCAGTAGCGTTAAACACAAAAATCACCCAATTCGGAAATAATTCCTACAAAAGGTTTTTTTGCGCCAATGGCTTCATTTGTGGCCCAATATGACTCTCCTATGTTTTCCCCCTCGGGGGAGTTGTGGAAAAGTGGTGGGGGGTGAAAATGTACCCCCAAAAGGGATACTTTTGCAGTTTTTCACTTGTATCTCCTGAACTTAACAAAATTTTGAAAAAGTACCTTTTATAAAAGTTGTAGAGAATTAACTTCTGTGTAGAATAAAACCAGGAAAAATGTTTTTGGACCACCCGTTGCTAAACTACAAAAGGTGAAAGTCGTATCAATTTCTTAATTTTACGAATAATTTTCGTTTTAATATCAGTTATACTTAAATATCTTCGAATTAACCTTTTTATCAAACAGTTATTTTACATAACATTTTTTAAGAATTAAATTTTGCTTTGAATGGGATCCAGAGTGAATTTTTCGGCCAACGCGTTACCAAACTACAACAGGTTAACGTTGGACAAGTTTTCAATTATAGCAGAAATGGTTGGTTTCAACTACACTTGAAGCAAACACATGAAGGCATGAATTCGATCGGTAACAATCTAACAACAGTCACGGCACTAACTGCCAAACAAAAAATTCCTACACGGTGTCAACCGCCAAAATAAAAATCCCTGCTCACAACTCGACCTTAACACTAGCACCAAAGGGCGCCCGACATGCAGAGACATCACACGGTGCCTCAAGCAACTACGCCTCGGACGCCGCGTAACGGCGCCCACAGAGCGCAGGTAAGGCATCAAACCACGCAAATGCAAGAAAAACTAGCAAAAAAAGTGACCTACAGTTATATGATAAACATGTTTCCGCGCGATACAATATGATGGATACGTGTGCTGTGTGTGAAGTGACAATAGAGAAGGGTGAGGCTGTGACTGTGAAAGCAAGATGAATCAGAACGTTGGTTGAGTGCAGTAAGAAACGAAACTGTCACAGAGCCTTTGAAATTGGGAATTCGTCAATGCTTACATTGGTGGGACAAAACTTTGACCAAATCAAGTTTGTCAGAAAGAATCGTGTCATGAACATTCAAGGTTTCAAGTCAAAGTTTACCATTCATGGGGAGGATGTACCAGTCAATCCTGAGACAATATTTCACCGTATCGCACTCCTCAAGAAATCTGATGAAGAGCTAAGGGAATTCTTCCAATACGAGCTGGCACCATATCCCCTGTCTTTATTCGATGAGGTTGGAATGAGGAAGGCACCTAAGTCTGTACTTTATGACTTTTTTGATCCTGTAGGAGAAGTTAACCTCGATGGAGCGCCTCATGTCATTGATGAAGGATTTTTATTACACCGAGTGGTATGGAAAATGGCGATGCCTTTCAATGTATTATCAACAAGTATGTTGATAACTTGAAACGCCACTACAACAGAAAAGCTACCACTGTGGTTTTTGATGGCTACCCCGAAGACCTGCGTACCAAAAGCATCAAATCTGCAGAGCGGCTCTGCAGAATGAAGAGGTACATTGCTCCTGAGGTCATTTTCACAAAGTCAATGGTGGTGACAATGCCCCAGGAGCAATTTCTTTCAAATGACAGGAACAAGGAGCGACTCATCAGCTTTCTTACTGAGAGGCTGGAAAGTGAAGGCATATCAGTCAAGCAAGCTCGTGAGGATGCAGACCACATGATCGTCACCACAGCCATTGAAGTTGCCCATAGTCATGAGAAGGTTGCTCTAGTCGGTGAGGATATGGATTTGTTGGTCATCCTCACTGCTCTAGCCACACCATCAGCTAACATTTTTTACCTCAAACCAGGAAGAGGAACAGCACCACAAAAAATATTTACCCACCAGAGTTGTAAACTCGCCGACGACCTGAAAAAGGGCCTCATTTTCCTCCACGCCATTAGTGGTTGCGACAAAACTTCTTCATTTTACAAGCTGGGCAAGAAGAAAATAGTGAAACATGTGGCCAAGAATGTGCACCTTTTAGAGGACATCAAACCCTTCTTTGATCACGATTCACAACCTCAAGCAATTGCAGAAGCTGGGCAAAAGATTTTTGACCACCCTCTATGGTGGTAGAACAGAGAACAATCTGGACAAGGTGCGGTTTGACCTGTTTGCCAAATCCCTCATAAAATCTAAATTCAATTTGGCTTCCCTACCACCAACCATGGAAGCAGCTCGCCAACATTGCTTCAGAACCTACCTCCAAGTTCAAATGTGGTTAGGGAACCAGATGGATCCGCTCCAGTGGGGATGGCAGCAGTCCAACTTTGGACTTGCCCCTGTTCTTACCTCCAAGGAACCAGCTCCACAGTCGCTTCTGATGAATATTTCTTGCAAGTGCAGCAAAGGCTGTGCAGGTTCTTGCGGCTGCAGGAAGGCAGGTTTGAAATGTTCGATCATTTGTGCCAGTTGCAAGGGGACCTCATGCACAAACGCGCTCCAACTGGTAGAATTATTGGAAGATGCCGAAGAAGATGTGTATGGAGACCTCGACATTTTGACTGACAATGAATCAGAAATGTTAGACATCGACCAAAACGTTGAGTCCTTTGGTCCAACGGCAGAGAAACGTCGAAGACTTTAATTTTATTTCAGCACGTCTATTATTAAATGCTTATGTTCACCCATTATGTATATATGTTTTAATTTAGTGACAATTTTTCATGTTAATATAAATATACTAATTTTGTATAATATATTATTGTTATCCTGTTTGTGACCAAATTCTGTACCTGAAGTTAAAACAACCATTATAATTAATGTTGACAGTTGGGCCAATTGGCTAATTTTTCATTTTTGAATAAGACATCGTCTAAAACCTGTAGTTAAAACCAACCATTTACACTGATATTGAAAGTTGGTCAAACTTTCAGCTGCTGTAGTTTGGTAACGAATTATCCAAAAAAAAATTTCTTGGTACCATTCAACGCAGAGATTAATGCTCTATAACTCTTATGAAATGTACTTTTCAAATATTTTGTTTAGTGTGGGAGATAAAAGCAAAAAACCGTAAAAACACCCCTTTTGGGGGTACATTTTCACCCCCCACCACTTTTCCACAACTCCCCCGAGGGGGAAAACTTAGGAGAGTCATATTGGGCCACAAATGAAGCCATTGAAACAAGAAAACCTTTTGTAGGAATTATTTCCGAATTGGATGTTTAACGCTACTGGCCTAGTAGGGGTCCAAAAATGTCCAAATAAACCCTCTCCCAAGGTCTAAAAGCTTCAACAAAATATTTACCTACCTTACTATTTCTAGATTGCTTAGTGCGCTGACAATCTTCACAGCTTAAAACATGATCTTTTACCTCTTTTTTCAAACCTGGCCAAAAAAATTCTTTAGAAATTTTATCTACAGTTTTTTCGATTCCGCCATGCGCGCCTAAATTAGAGTCATGGTAATACCGTATTATCATTTTTCTTACCCCCTTCGGAACAAAAACTTTCTGTTCTCCGTCTTTCATCCAACACAAAAGGCCGTCTTTCATTCCTAGATATTTAGTAGTATCCTGCCCCAAACACGCTATTAAATCTCTAACCTCAGGATCCTCTTTTTGCATTTCGCGCAAATCTATAAATCCTTGAGGGAATTCCCTTAGCACGTTACATTCTTCCTTCTCTTCATTTTCCCTTTCCTCATTACCGTGAAACTCCTGTTCATCAAACATGCGCGATAAGGCATCTGCCACCACATTATCTTGCCCTTTCATGTGTTTGAGATCGAAACGAAAACGCGTTAGGTGCATGATCCACCGCCCTATTTTCCCTAGTTGTCGCGGGTGGGAAAAAAGCCATGTCAAAGCCTGATTGTCAGTCCATAATTCAAATTTCTCGTGTTCGAGGAAACTCTCAAATCTCTCCAGCACAAATATACAAGCTAATGCTTCCTTATCATAAACACTATATTTTAACTCGTGCTTATTTAGAGACTTGCTAGCATACATAACCGGTTTTAAACCTCCCTCACGCTCTTGCAACAAAACTGCCCCCAAGCCTATTCCAGAAGCGTCCACTTGCACAATGAATTTTTGCTCAAAATCCGGAAGTATCAAAATAGGGGGTTGGGCTATGGCTTTTTTTAAATTCTTAAAAACTTGTTCTTCCTCTTTCCCCCATACAAACTTAACATCTTTCCTTTTTAAATTATTTAAAGAAGCGCATAAGTTAGCGTAATTTGGTATAAATCGGGAAAAATAACCCATCATTCCTAAAAAGCGCATCACTCCCTTAACATTTCGGGGGGCCGGGAAATTGACTATGGGATTTATCTTATCTTGGTCCATGAGCAATTCACCTTCCCGGATTATGTATCCTAAAAATTTTATTTCACTACGGGCCCAAACAATTTTTTTTTTTTTTGGATTTACGGTGAAACCCGCTCCTCTTAGTTTTTCAAGTACTTTCCTTATATTCTCTATATGTTCTTCAAAACTATTCGAAAATACACAAATATCATCCAAGAAACTTATTATGAATTTATACTGATATTCTTGTAATATATGCCCTAAAATACGCGACAAACACTGGGCCCCAAAATTCACCCCAAAAGGCACTCTAGTCCATTTAAAATGCCCCCAGGGAGTGACAAACCCGGTAAATTTCTGACTACCTGCTTCTAATTCACATTGATGAAACGCTGAGTTTAAATCAAGCACCGTGAAAAACTTGGCTTTCCCCAAATATTGTAAAACAATTTCAACTTTAGGCATGGGGAATGGATCTAATTTTACCCTCTCATTAAGAAGGCGATAGTCAAGAACCAAACGATATTTACCCTTATTTTTCTTATCTACTAAAAAGGCTGGTGAGACAAAATTGGATTTAGAAGGGACTATTACCTTATTACTAAGTAAATCATTAATAATTTCTCGAAAGGCTTTCATTTTAGGCGGGGCACATTGATATGGTGCGCATTTGATAGGGGTTTCATCTACCAGCACGATTTTGTATGGCATTAGAGTACATTTGCCAATTTTCGTAGTGACAACATCATTATATTCCTCACTTAATTGCTGTATCTGCAATTTTTCCTTCTCGCCCAACCTTTGCTTCAGGCCTTCCATTCCGCCACAAACCACCTTTTCCCTTTTTTTACTCCCCCATAATTTTATCTTAATTTTATCATCAAAACCAAACCTCATTACTTTCTCGCTACACACTATTACAGCTTTACTATCACTTAAAAAATCCATTCCCAGAACTACTTCATGAACCAAATCAGGCATTACCCAAAATTCACGCATCCAAGATAAATGTTCCAATTTAAAATGTAAAAATACTTTGACATTTACCTGAACCTTCTGCCCATCCGCCATAGCCACATTAATACCTGGGCTACCTTCAACCTTAGCTTTCAAAAATTTATGATCGCGCACCAAATTACTTAAAAATTTCTGTTGGATGAAACTACAACTAGCCCCCGTGTCAAATAGAGCTTCTACCTCTCGATCATACAACCTAACTTTGACACACAAACCTCGTTTTGCCTGCATGACCGCCAAACTATGCTTATTGTTAAATCGATATTTTTTTATTTCTTTTCGGAAATTACATTTCCTGCTACTATGACCATCTTTATTGCAAAAACCACAAACTAATTTTTTCTTGCGATTACATTTTCTTATCAAATGGTCCATGCTACCACAGCTAAAACACGCCTTGTGCCTTTCCGGCTCCCTTTTCTTTTTAAAACAAAATTCTTCTGAATGACCCTTTTTGCCACAAAAACCACAAACCAATTTAGTCACCCTCGAAGTCGAACAATCCTTAGCAAAATGCCCTACCTTATTACACTTAAAACAAGTCTTATCCAATTTTCTACTATCCGACGTTCCAGAGAAATCCGGAACCCCTCTTCCAAGTTAGGAGGAAGAAGGGTTACAACCTGCGCCACTCTGCTGGGCAGAGACTTTGGACTTTTGTGATTTTGCTGACTTTTTTGGCCTTTTTAATAATGGCAGTTTTTTGATATATAAACTTCCGAAAGAACAGGTTTATGCTAATTTGCAAGCAGCGGGAGTAGAAGGTAACCTTTAGGATGACCTAGATACCTTACGAAGGAAATTAAGTACCCACATTAAAGAAGGGAGGAATAAACCCATTGAGGAAAATGTGGAAATTTTTGGTATGAGCCAAGTAAATTCTTTGAGTACTGCTGTGCAAAGTAAATTACTTTTCAAAGAACTTGATAGGCTACCATCTTTATACTCTGGCGATCCAAGGGAATTAATAGTTTTTTGTTTAGGGGTACAGAGTTTGAAAAAGAATTACTGTATGCAAAATGAGCGGGATTTGTTGATGTGCATTTCAACTAAATGTAGCGGGATAGCTAGGGACGTAATTACGTCAGGCATTAATGAATCTGTTGGATGGTCGGTTGTCAAAAAGAAATTGTGGGAACATTTGTGTCCTAAGAGAGTCAAGGATGATTTAATTAAGGAATTGATTTTCCGTTTTCAGAAGGATAATGAAAGTACCTTAGAGTTTATACAGGATATAAAAAATCATGTAAATGTATTTGATGTTCAGTTAGATGATCACCGTTTTGTAGATATTATTTTGGAAAATCTAAATCCTGCCGTTAGACATGAATGCACCTTTATTGGTAGACCTAAGAGTGTAGAAGAACTTAGTATTTGGGCTATTCAGGTTAATAATATGTTTTATACTAAATGTGAGTAGATGTATTTGGTTCGTTCTGGGACAGGGGGTGGGGGCTGGGGATTAGGGATTATGACACTTCCTTCGACTATGCACACACGAAAAAGTGTCCCGTTACGTTCATCAGCCATGTACGCACGAAACAATGTCCCGTTACAGTAGTTGGAAATAGGGGGTTCAAGAACAGGCGGAGGAGCCAGGAGCCGGCCATCTTGGATGACGTCATCGGCGGCCATCTTGGATGACGTCATCGGCGGCCATCTTGGATGACATCATCATGACCTTTGACCTTGACCTTTGACCTTGCCAATCTATGCTAATCTATGCCAATCTATGCCAATCTACGCTAATCTATGCCAATCTATGCTAATCCGTATGCTAATCTATGCTAATCTGTATGCTAATCCATGCTAATCTGTATGCCAATCCATCCGCTATTTTGTATTTCTAGAAATTTCCACCAACTTCGAATTGTGACGTCACCGTTGCACTTTGTGTCACGGACGCCATCTTGGATTTGAATTTTTTTTTCGAACTTTGAAATTCGATGTAAACATCAACCGCCATCTTGTTTTCGTCTGCTGGTGGCCGCCATCTTGTTTTCGTCCGCTGGTGGCCGCCATCTTGTTTCGTCTGCTGCAGGCCGCCATCTTGTTTCCGTCTGCTGGAGGCAGCCATCTTGCGACGTCATATAGTTCTGTTGGTCGCCACCAGATAACAGCAGGGATTATTTTTTTTTTTTCTTTAACTAAAATAATTTCAGTGCCGAGGCTGGGATTCAATCCATGGGACGTGAAAACGTCCAGGATGTCGTGGTTACGAGGCGGACACCTTGACCACTTGACCACGAGACCAATTGGGATATGGTGTAATAAATAATCTATATATGCCACGTACTGACGTCAAGTTTTATGATAAAAGGGGGGAGGGTGTCTTTGCCTTCCCAAATGCATGAAATTCAAATTATTATTATACCATCGCCATCTTTAATTCCAGCACAGACTACCATATGGCGCCAAATTCAAAATATTAGTTAGGGAGTCGGCAGGCAGGTGTCGCATGCCGCCATCTTTGTTCTCAAGTTGGCTGGTAGATGTCGCTAGTATCGCGCGCCAAATTAAAAAAATTAGTTGCCATAGGCGCCGCCATCTTGGTTCTCAAGTTGGCTGGTAGATGTCGCTAGTAACGCGCGCCAAATTCAAAAATTAGTTGCCAGAGGCGCCGCCAACTTGGTTCTCAAGTTGGCTGGTAGATGGCGCCACCGTCGCCAATTTTTAGTTCATACAATCGATACCAGATGACGCCACCATCGCCATCATTAGTTCCTAGTGTTGCTACCAGAGTGTGCCACCGTCGCCATCTTTAATTCTTAAAGTTACCGCCGGAGCTCGCCACCGTCGCCATCTTTAATTCTTACAGTTACTGCCGGATGGCGCCAAGTGTTATGTAGTCAGTCTAGACAAGTCGGGATAAGTTTGGAACCTGTAGCCATATTATTATTAATTAATAATGTATGTTTATTAAATATGATAGAGTATTTATAAAATATTGGTGTCGTGTAGAGACTCTCTCTTCTTCTCGTAGTGGCGGAAGACATCTCGAAGGTAGTGTTAGAATTTATGTATTAAAGCAATCACTCTAGCTGAGGAGGTTAATAACTTATAGTTACAATTCAATAATAGCGGCAATTAAATGTTTTGAAATTAAAGCAAACAACGTAAAATGTTAAACACATATTTATTTAAATCTTATTACAAACAGCAAGGGGTAAGAACAATCGATGATTTAAAAGAAGTAAATAACAAGTAATAAAAGTACATAATATTCACACACTGCACATCATAGTGACAAAGTCAACATTAACTCGAGGCCCAATTATACATAGTAGTATGGGTGGTCGAATAGCCAGAATTTAAGTAGCTGAACATTACAATGGACGCAATGGAAGTTTCCAGGATGCTGAATGTCAGACTGGTTGTAACAACCTTTGGTGTCGTAGTACACACAAATTTATAATTCGTCTTCATCACTATCCCCCAAGCCACTATCCGTTCCTTCATCCACATCTTCGTTCGCCTCTTGCGCTTCCTTTGCGGCCTCGATGCAGGTAATAACAGCCTGATATAATTAGGTAATAAATTCCTCTTCCTCAGGGAACTCAGCGAGAATGTTGAGGGTGGAGGATGTAAGGTGGTAATGTATATCATTAAAGTCCATACCTATGTAGCGACGTACTACCTCCATTACAAATTCCCGAACATCGTCCATCGTAACACTGTTTAAATTACAATCGCAAACACTCTCCGCGTAAACACTGGTGGAAGCCATGTTGACTGGAGCTTGGTCAAAGCAGAATGAATTCTATACCTACCACGTTAGCATGGAGATGTCGTCAGAGCCCCCCACACCACTGGGCGGCAGTTACGGTGACCCCAGAACTCGCTCGAAATATCCTGCACAACACATTCCAAAAACATGACGTAGCCTATGGTTGACGGCACAAACACCCTGAGTGGCTCTGTGTGTTTCCTCCTGCCCGAACACGCGCTGCTGTGAAAGCCTCTTCCCAAGCACAGACGTCACTCCCGCAGCAGACAAAACAGGCGTATGCTACAGGAGCTAGAACAATTGAATAACCAAATATATTTAGACTACCCAACTACATAAATGACATGAGATAATTCCTGTGCGATAATCGTACTTTAAATGTTGTAATGTATGTATAAACATTAATCATTCCGAAGTACTTGAAAATAAAAAAAATGTAAGTGAGGTGTTATTCACCTTTAGCGCTTCTCGATTTCTGTATCTGCTACCCACGAATTAAATTGAGACGGGAAACCCCACCATTTCACAAAAGACCAGCCATTTCTTCGTTTGAGAACTTTCTCCACCAAATATGTGTCCGGATACATCGTAGGCTGGATCTCTTCAGCATAGAAGCCACCACGAATAGGCTTGTGGTCCAAGTCTTCGAGGTAGTAGGTCTTGGGTTCCGATTCACGAACGTGTGTCACACGGAAAAGTTCAGAACTCCAATTCGCCGTGAAACCTTTCTCAAAGACACCTTTCTGCTTGGAAATTCTCACAATGTCACCAACATTAGCTTCATGCTTGCGTGTATCTTTCTTCTTCGTGTTGGTGAATACAGTCCCAAGTAGACGATCATCCTTTACATCTTTAGGCTTCATTTTCGTGGTAGAATGCACTGTGGAATTATATTCACAAATGCCACCTGCTTATTGGCTACTGACTCGTGATACCTGTCAACTGGGGCGCTTGCGATTCGATGCTTTTTTGGTTTTGCTTAAGCAACATGAGAGTTCTAGCACAAGCCCGCTTGTGAACTCTTTGCTTAAGCAACATGAGAGTTCTAGCACAAGCGGGCTTGTGAACTCTTTGCTTAAGCAACATGAGAGTTCTAGCACAAGCCCGCTTGTGAACTCTTTGCTTAAGCAACATGAGAGTTCTAGCACAAGCCCGCTTGTGAACTCTTTGCTTAATCAGGATTAAATTTGGAATTTTTTAAAAAAAATTGGTAATTGATGATGTTTATAAACGACATCATCCCTGATGGTTTTCTCTGAGTGCTTCTATTTTATTTTTATTAGGTGGAATTTTAAAAAAAATCATTATTCAGTCAAATAATAATAATATATACCCTGAGAAATCTGAGAAACACTAACTGGATGAACAAACTACCTTCTCCTTGGAGTCTAGCGATGCCATCCCTGTATTGCGATCGTTAGTGAGAATCCTGCATCCCGCATGAAAGAAAGAAATAATATTTACCTGCAAGCAATACGTGGTGTCATCTGTTGTTGAAAAGCAGAACTACTTACAACAAGTACCTTTGCATGAGATAACTCTCGCTTAAGAAATATTTAAAAAATTATATTTAAGTAATGGTTCCAATTGGAAAACTGTCTGTTTGTATCTAACATTAGTCACAGTAACTAATATGAATCCTGATTCGGTGTCTGTCGCTGTATCGAAAGGACACAGGTGTAAGTTTTGCAGCAAAGAATTTATCTTGAGAAAGAATGGAAGACAACACCAGAAGAATGACTGTGTTAAAAATCCACTACGCAATATGATAAGTTGCGTTCGATGTAACAAGTCGTTTACGCGGAGAGAGAGCTTAAAAAGACATGACAGAACTTGTAACGTTAAGCCTGCGTACAAGACAGAGTACAACGATGGATCTACTGGACTAAGGAATAGTGATCTGCATTACGACAATAATTTTCCTTGTCTTGAGAGAGATTATGTTCGTGGCTCTTCCGATCTCGACGAAGAACTTAAATTTAAGGACGATGATGATTTATGGAAGAATGAAGACAATGGAAGAATCCTTAACGTGAAAAGTGAGAATACATTCCAGCCGAATTCAAGTAGATCTTTCTTTTTTTGTAAAAATGATGGACTCCTAAAAAGGAAGCATGAAGACGATAATGGCACTTCGACATCATCGATATCGAATTCATATGGTAATCTGGGTGAAGAGGATGTCTTCTACAGTGATTGTAACAGTGACTCTGAGGCTGTTGACAAAAGCATAGACTGTGATGAAGCACCTAAAGCTGACAAGATCGAAGAATGTAACGGTGTCCTGAGACCGAAACGATGGAAACGACGTGTTATAATAAATAAATCTGATAACGCTTATTATGATCACTGGGACGATTGTGATATTAAAAGTATTTATAATAAACAAGCAAGTGAGATGGTGGTAGAAGAGATTGATTACACATCGTGGAAAGATCCAAACTTATTGGTTGAACGGCTAAGACTTCTACATGGCTCGCTTTGTGCAGGAAACTATTCGTGCATAAAAGAAATATCCTTCATACTCGAAGAACTGAGGAAAGCTGGCTACATACAATAATGGCTTATTTTACTTCTATTTGTATAATCTTAAAAAATAAATTAAATATTAAAAGTAAAAATTTAATGTTTTTATTTCTTGCATTCTGATTTCTAACTAAGACTTAGTTCTCGTAACTTGTGTTACCAAATGTGCTGCCTTTTGATGGTGCTTCCAAAATGTGCTTCCTTCTTTTTGTTGATGGTGCTTCCAAATGTGCTGCCTTTTTTGATTGTGCTTCCAAAATGTGCTTCCTTCTTTTGTTGATGGTGCTTCCAAATGTGCTGCCTTTTTTGATTGTGCTTCCAAAATGTGCTGCCTTTTTGATGGTGCTTCCAAAATGTGCTTCCTTTTTGTTGATGGTGCTTCCAAAATGTGCTTCCTTTTTGTTGATTGTGCTTCCGATTGTGCGTTGTTTCTATGATTGTGCTTCCTTTTTCGTTGAATGTTCTTCCAAAAGTGCTTCCTTTTTGTGGACTGTGCTTCCAAATGTGCTTCCTTTTTGTGATTGTGCTTCCAAATGTGCTTCCTTTTTGTGATTGTGCTTCCGATTGTGCTTCCTTTTCTATGAATGTGCTTCCGATTGTGCTTCCTTTTTGTTGATTGTGCTTCCGATTGTGCGTTGTTTCTATGATTGTGCTTCCTTTTTCGTTGAATGTGCTTCCAAATGTGCTTCCTTTTTGTGGATTGTGCTTCCAAATGTGCTTTCTTTTTGTGATTGTGCTTCCAAATGTTCTTCCTTTTTGTGATTGTGCTTCCGATTGTGCTTCCTTTTCTATGAATGTGCTTCCGATTGTGCTTCCTTTTTGTTGATGGTGTTTACAAATGTGCTGCCTTTTCGTTGATGGTGCTTCCTTTTTGTTGATTGCGCATAGTAAAATATGTAGTGACTGAATATTTACTAGTTCAAAACCTCTTGGTGTTACTAAAATATTTTTCAAGGTTGCTTGGTCCTTTAGTATGTATTAAGATTTCATGATGGTCTAAATGACTGTAATTATCTAAAGACGAAGAAGGTCCTGCGGTTCTGAAAATTCTAACCTATACGTCTGATATTGTCATGACTCGGTCTCATGGTCCATAGACAATTGGCCTGTATGTGTGGCTTTGTACATGAATGATTTATAGGTTATTCAGATTATCGAATAATTAGACTTTCATGTAAGGCATAGCGGTACTGTATTTAATTCGATGGTCGGGTATATTGTCTTGAGTTGTTTTTCGTAGAGTGAATGATTAATAAATTCCACGAAATGTAATGGAAAATAAAATATAAAATATATTTAATATTTAGTTACACCTGTCACTGGTCAAGCAGTGCGTTCATTACTTCTGGAACTATTAAGTGGTTGATCACCTCGTTCGAATGTTGGAGGCCGCCAGCTAGGCGGGGGGGCAACAACGGTACACGTGACTGGACTGATTGGTTCACAGTTTATCTGAAGGACTTTGAGCCAATGAAAAACCTTCAACCAAAAAAGCATCGAATCGCAAGCGCCCCAGTTGACAGGTATCACGAGTCAGTAGCCAATAAGCAGGTGGCATTTGTGAATATAATTCCACAGTGCATTCTACCACGAAAATGAAGCCTAAAGATGTAAAGGATGATCGTCTACTTGGGACTGTATTCACCAACACGAAGAAGAAAGATATACGCAAGCATGAAGCTAATGTTGGTGACATTGTGAGAATTTCCAAGCAGAAAGGTGTCTTTGAGAAAGGTTTCACGGCGAATTGGAGTTCTGAACTTTTCCGTGTGACACACGTTCGTGAATCGGAACCCAAGACCTACTACCTCGAAGACTTGGACCACAAGCCTATTCGTGGTGGCTTCTATGCTGAAGAGATCCAGCCTACGATGTATCCGGACACATATTTGGTGGAGAAAGTTCTCAAACGAAGAAATGGCCGGTCTTTTGTGAAATGGTGGGGTTTCCCGTCTCAATTTAATTCGTGGGTAGCAGATACAGAAATCGAGAAGCGCTAAAGGTGAATAACACCTCACTTACATTTTTTTTATTTTCAAGTACTTCGGAATGATTAATGTTTATACATACATTACAACATTTAAAGTACGATTATCGCACAGGAATTATCTCATGTCATTTATGTAGTTGGGTAGTCTAAATATATTTGGTTATTCAATTGTTCTAGCTCCTGTAGCATACGCCTGTTTTGTCTGCTGCGGGAGTGACGTCTGTGCTTGGGAAGAGGCTTTCACAGCAGCGCGTGTTCGGGCAGGAGGAAACACACAGAGCCACTCAGGGTGTTTGTGCCGTCAACCATAGGCTACGTCATGTTTTTGGAATGTGTTGTGCAGGATATTTCGAGCGAGTTCTGGGGTCACCGTAACTGCCGCCCAGTGGTGTGGGGGGCTCTGACGACATCTCCATGCTAACGTGGTAGGTATAGAATTCATTCTGCTTTGACCAAGCTCCAGTCAACATGGCTTCCACCAGTGTTTACGCGGAGAGTGTTTGCGATTGTAATTTAAACAGTGTTACGATGGACGATGTTCGGGAATTTGTAATGGAGGTAGTACGTCGCTACATAGGTATGGACTTTAATGATATACATTACCACCTTACATCCTCCACCCTCAACATTCTCGCTGAGTTCCCTGAGGAAGAGGAATTTATTACCTAATTATATCAGGCTGTTATTACCTGCATCGAGGCCGCAAAGGAAGCGCAAGAGGCGAACGAAGATGTGGATGAAGGAACGGATAGTGGCTTGGGGGATAGTGATGAAGACGAATTATAAATTTGTGTGTACTACGACACCAAAGGTTGTTACAACCAGTCTGACATTCAGCATCCTGGAAACTTCCATTGCGTCCATTGTAATGTTCAGCTACTTAAATTCTGGCTATTCGACCACCCATACTACTATGTATAATTGGGCCTCGAGTTAATGTTGACTTTGTCACTATGATGTGCAGTGTGTGAATATTATGTACTTTTATTACTTGTTATTTACTTCTTTTAAATCATCGATTGTTCTTACCCCTTGCTGTTTGTAATAAGATTTAAATAAATATGTGTTTATCATTTTACGTTGTTTGCTTTAATTTCAAAACATTTAATTGCCGCTATTATTGAATTGTAACTATAAGTTATTAACCTCCTCAGCTAGAGTGATTGCTTTAATACATAAATTCTAACACTACCTTCGAGATGTCTTCTGCCACTACGAGAAGAAGAGAGAGTCTCTACACGACACCAATATTTTATAAATACTCTATCATATTTAATAAACATACATTATTAATTAATAATAATATGGCTACAGGTTCCAAACTTATCCCGACTTGTCTAGACTGACTACATAACACTTGGCGCCATCCGGCAGTAACTGTAAGAATTAAAGATGGCGACGGTGGCGCGCTCCGGCGGTAACTTTAAGAATTAAAGATGGCGACGGTGGCACACTCTGGTAGCAACACTAGGAACTAATGATGGCGATGGTGGCGTCATCTGGTATCGATTGTATGAACTAAAAATTGGCGACGGTGGCGCCATCTACCAGCCAACTTGAGAACCAAGTTGGCGGCGCCTCTGGCAACTAATTTTTGAATTTGGCGCGCGTTACTAGCGACATCTACCAGCCAACTTGAGAACCAAGATGGCGGCGCCTATGGCAACTAATTTTTTTAATTTGGCGCGCGATACTAGCGACATCTACCAGCCAACTTGAGAACCAAGATGGCGGCATGCGACACCTGCCTGCCGACTCCCTAACTAATATTTTGAATTTGGCGCCATATGGTAGTCTGTGCTGGAATTAAAGATGGCGATGGTATAATAATAATTTGAATTTCATGCATTTGGGAAGGCAAAGACACCCTCCCCCCTTTTATCATTAAACTTGACGTCAGTACGTGGCATATATAGATTATTTATTCCACCATATCCCAATTGGTCTCGTGGTCAAGTGGTCAAGGTGTCCGCCTCGTAACCACGACATCCTGGACGTTTTCACGTCCCATGGATTGAATCCCAGCCTCGGCACTGAAATTATTTTAGTTAAAGAAAAAAAATAAAATAATCCCTGCTGCTATCTGGTGGCGACCAACAGAACTATATGACGTCGCAAGATGGCTGCCTCCAGCAGACGGAAACAAGATGGCGGCCTGCAGCAGACGAAACAAGATGGCGGCCACCAGCAGACGAAAACAAGATGGCGGCCACCAGCAGACGAAAACAAGATGGCGGTTGATGTTTACATCGAATTTCAAAGTTCGAAAAAAAAATTCAAATCCAAGATGGCGTCTGTGACACAAAGTGCAACGGTGACGTCACGATTCGAAGTTGGTGGAAATTTCTAGAAATACAAAATGGCGGATGGATTGGCATACAGATTAGCATGGATTAGCATACAGATTAGCATAGATTAGCATACGGATTAGCATAGATTGGCATAGATTAGCGTAGATTGGCATAGATTGGCATAGATTAGCATAGATTGGCAAGGTCAAAGGTCAAGGTCAAATGTCATGATGACGTCATCCAAGATGGCCGCCGATGACGTCATCCAAGATGGCCGCCGATGACGTCATCCAAGATGGCCGGCTCCTGGCTCCTCCGCCTGTTCTTGAACCCCCTATTTCCAACTACTGTAACGGGACATTGTTTCGTGCGTACATGGCTGATGAACGTAACGGGACACTTTTTCGTGTGTGCATGGTCGAAGGAAGTGACATAATCCCTAATCCCCAGCCCCCAGCCCCTGTCCCAGAACGAACCAAATACATCTACTCACATTTAGTATAAAACATATTATCAACCTGAATAGCCCAAATACTAAGTTCTTCTACACTCTTAGGTCTACCAATAAAGGTGCATTCATGTCTAACGGCAGGATTTAGATTTTCCAAAATAATATCTACAAAACGGTGATCATCTAACTGAACATCAAATACATTTACATGATTTTTTATATCCTGTATAAACTCTAAGGTACTTTCATTATCCTTCTGAAAACGGAAAATCAATTCCTTAATTAAATCATCCTTGACTCTCTTAGGACACAAATGTTCCCACAAATTCTTTTTGACAACCGACCATCCAACAGATTCATTAATGCCTGACGTAATTACGTCCCTAGCTATCCCGCTACATTTAGTTGAAATGCACATCAACAAATCCCGCTCATTTTGCATACAGTAATTATTTTTCAAACTCTGTACCCCTAAACAAAAAACTATTAATTCCCTTGGATCGCCAGAGTATAAAGATGGTAGCCTATCAAGTTCTTTGAAAAGTAATTTACTTTGCACAGCAGTACTCAAAGAATTTACTTGGCTCATACCAAAAATTTCCACATTTTCCTCAATGGGTTTATTCCTCCCTTCTTTAATGTGGGTACTTAATTTCCTTCGTAAGGTATCTAGGTCATCCTCAAGGTTACCCTCTACTCCCGCTGCTTGCAAATTAGCATAAACCTGTTCTTTCGGAAGTTTATATATCAAAAAACTGCCATTATTAAAAAGGCCAAAAAAGTCAGCAAAATCACAAAAGTCCAAAGTCTCTGCCCAGCAGAGTGGCGCAGGTTGTAACCCTTCTTCCTCCTAACTTGGAAGAGGGGTTGCTCCCCCGACTCACTCTGGGCGCGAAGGGAAATTCCAAATAATATGAAAAGGTATGAAAGGCTACACAATAAAATATTTCCCATACCAAAGCCCAGGGGTCAGGCCAAAAAACTCTAAAGCAGACAAAGCAGAGCAAACATAATTCCAAATAAAGGCAAGACTTTGGGTAATTACTATTAAAAAAAAGATAATTTTCAAAAATTAGCATTTACTATATATAACAATACACGTTTGGTTACAAAAAAAAAGGCGATAATAATGGCAGTCTCTTAACCCATTCTCAAAAATAATCATTACAAATTCAATATTATAAAAATATATATAACGACGACAACATATAAATATGTATATAAATATTAACAACGGCCTTACTAATAATTAAATGATCACAACGAAGGTCGTGAGGTGTGGCCACAAAAAATATTAAATGCAAGATGGCCTACCTTAATACCAATTATAAAAAAAAATATATAAATCTATACAAAATTCTATATAAAATTGTACATAAAATGTTCTAATACAAAACATGAATTAAACGTATTTCTCAGTTCTTATTAATTGTTCTCTTCCTTGAAATAATTTGTCACTACAAGCTTGCCATTATGTTAACATTCTAGACGTCCGCCGGCTCGCTGACCTTCTTCAATAAACTAGAGAGTCTAATGCCTCGTCGACATACTGTTCCATAAAAATGAATAAATTACGCACTAACATCAGTCCGCGCGTGCGGCAAAACTCCCTCGCATACACTCTATAATACTGCAGAAAGTCATTAGAATTAGTAAAGTCCAATTGAAAATACGCTGATTATGCCAATGTCTCAAAACGTTGCTACAATTTTCCAAAACGCCGAATTATTTTAAAAATAAACTTTCGTGTCCCACAAAACGGGCAAACGGGCGACCGTTAACAAAAACACGTCATCACATCAACAATGTGTGACATTAAAAACATGGGCCTCTTCTCACAAAAAGGGGGCAAAAGTTCCGTCCAAACTAGAAAAGTTCAGCATGGGCATAAAATCAAATTACGTTCTTGTATTGCTTTCCAAATTTCGAGAAAACTCAGTTTTTTCTAGTTTACTGAATACATGATGGGCGGGTTCCATACGTCAAGAAACGCCAAAAGTTCAACATGGGTACTAACTCTCTTCAGAAGTGAAAGTCTTACTCCTAAATAATATATGTATAAGAAGAAAAGAAGAAAATATTTTTTAAAGTTTTGTAAGTTTATATATATATATATATATATATATATATATATATATATATATAAACTTACAAAACTTTAAAAATTCTTTTCTCGGTAAAAATATAAATTCATTCCACGTGTTCAAAATAAATTGCAAAAAATGTTACAATATCTATACAAAAGAACTTTAAAACTCATTAAGCATTTTCAATGTGCCTCGTAATCGGGTTCGAGTCCCGTTTCAGTCGATCCCCATCTGTTTCCCATGTTTCCCCAGAGTCACTCCAGGCAAGTGCTGGGATGGCTGATACTGGCCCGACATCGCTCGTTAGTAAGCAAGCAGTCGTCTGTCTGGGGCTCACCTTGGGCTCGTCCTCGCCGGAGCTGGCCATTGCTGACCACACGAACTGGCTGCGGTCGACAGCGCGAGCGGACTGCGCGCTGGCTGGCATCAGGAGAGCGGCCCGACATCCTGGTACACACGCGCCCAACTCCGGTACCCGCACGCAAATACTGCTACACTCGTACCGTAACACGTGTTTTATGGTGTTTACGCCGGTTAAACACGTTTAAGGGCTACTGTCATACTTCAAAATAAATGATAAGAAAACATAAATACGTTGGTAATTTTTATTTCATTTGAGTGGCGCAAAGATTTTAACTACCAAACATAACAGTTATTATATATATTGTTTTAAAACAAATTGAATTTTAAGAAAAACTGATAAAAATATTATGCAGTTGTTTGAAATAGACAAGTTAACTAATGGAGCATCATTTTAAATCTTTATATATATATATTTCTTGTGTGCGTGTGTATGTCACTGAACTCCTCCTAGACGGCTGGACCGATTTTGATGAAATTTTTTGTGTGAGTTCACGGGGATTCGAGGATGGTTTAGATTCACAATTTGGTCCACTGGAAAATGTTTATTTAATTAATTTTTTATTTATAAATTGTTGTTGATCTTTGAATGGTTTAGGTTTACAGTATATATATATGTGTGTGTTGTGTATTTATTTATGTGTTGTTGTTAATCTTTGGATGGATTTTATGAATTGTTGTTATTACATTAAAATTAAAATAGAATTGGTTATTGAGATTATTATAGTATTATTTATTGAAATAACATTTTAAAGTGAAATTAAAAATATAGGTACAAATTTGTGAGGTGCAGTATTGAAGTGAGTATTTTACATGATTTTTCGTGATTTTAATTATGTATACACGTGAATTCAATACCAATCAACTTAACCTCCAAATTTAAATTGTCAGTTCTCATTTTATTCTACATATTAAAATGTAATAAAAAATATACATTGTGCAAAATATGTAAGGTGCAGTATCAAAGTGAGTATTTAACACGATTTTTCATTACTTTTAATTATGTATAGACGTGCATTCAATAACCATCAACTTAACCTACAATTTTAAATTGTTAGTTCTCATTTTATTCTATGCAACTTATGACGTATTGATGTCTCTTTGAAAATAAAAAATATAAGTTTGTAAAATAAATTATAACATTTATATAATTTAAATTACTTATAGTAATTAAAGTTTAAAGTATATTTAAAATTGAAGTTTTGTATTTTTTAATTTATAGTTTTTTTTTTAAATTATGATTTTTGGATTTACAACGTTTGAACAGGACACCGTCTGTCAGGTCCACTTTAAAGTGTGTGTTCAGGTGGATTTAAAAATTGTTTAGATTCACAATTCAAGCCAATAAATAATATTTGTAATTAATTAATTAATTAAATTAATGGTGTTGTTGAACGTTCGATGTTTTACATAGGATCCGGTCGGAAGCGCTGTGGTCGCGTTATCGAATATTCCAAAATATTTTATTTTTATTTCAGTTCGACCCGGCAGATGGTGCTGTGATTATATTCAGGGAAATTTCCTGTAAATTTTCAAATTTAAAACGTTTGAACAAAAAAACGTCTGTTGGGTCCGCTAGTAAAATTATATAAATTTTAATTGAATGTACAAAAGTTACATAATGGTATGTCAATATTGCATTTATTTGAGATACAAAATATGATAAGATTTTTTTAGAACTTGATAATGGTTGTTACAATCATTTTTATGAAACCTTGTGATATTTTTTTAAATGTCCATTTTTTTACAAAAATTTGTTCTTGACTAATGACGATCGTAAAAAAAATGAAACCATGGTAGATGTCTTAGAAACTTTGTATTTTAGCGTACCAACACAATATTTATTTGGTACATGGTACGGAACCCTAAAATGTGCTAGGTATACCACGTTTAGAACATCTAAAATAACTGCCATTCAACATCCTCCTTTTCTTTTCCATCGTCGAACCAATATTTTGCAACACACACATAATAACCGACCCGAGCGGGCTAGAAGCATAGACTCAAGACATGGTATAGACCGATTCAAGTTTCTTTGCATGAGTACCTCATTGGCTTACGATTTGCCAACATAATTTTAAAGTTCAACTGTTTTAAACAAATAAATGAGAGTTTATTTAATGACGGTTGCGCCAACATAAACATGTTTTTGTTGAAATTATTTTTAATTAAGTTATTATTTAAAACATTGTAACCTTATTAGAACAGCGGTTCTAGGAAATTACATCGGCGCACAGCCTCGTGATAGAACGAGGATGCAGAGGGTTTACGAGTTTGGTTTTGAACTTAGTAACAGCGTAGAATAGTACAGATCGTAGTGTGTAGGACAGCATTCGTGAAAAGTAATTATAAACAAAATTCAAATTACCGTTTTACTAAAAAAAAAAGGTAATCGATAAACACTAGGCCTAACAAGGCTCGCATTAAGACTCACAAATGCAGGTACACAGGCTGCTCATACAAATAGTCAATTATACAAAGAAAACGAGTATCAAAAGACAGAGTAAGGGTAGAAAATACATTACTTAAAAAAAAACATTATTACGTTTCATCAGTACCACTGGGCAGAAAATCTAGACGCCACACAGAGCTTACACAAAAGTGTCGCGTGTTAACACCAATCGATCGGCTTCAGTTACCAAGACACCTCGGTGGTGCGCAATCGAACCTCGAGACACACATGTCTATCAAAAAACGTCATCACCCGACAACGTGTGAGACAAACATACAAAGCTTAAATGAATACATATAATAAACTATACACGATCCCACGAGCAAGAAAACCGTGTGGAGAAAAGACGGCCAATACAGAATCTTTAACTATCACAGTCACGTGCGCAATGCAGACGTCACGTTCCTGGGAAACCAAGCCAAATTAAAGGAGTCACGTCCACAAACAAACCCGGGCTGAAGGCCCACGCATACAGTGAGAATTTCCGGGCAAGGCGATAAAGAAACGAGCATTACACTGCAAATGTCCCAAACGACACAAAGGAAAGTTGCGCATAACAGGCAAAAAGCATCCTAGTTGTGTCACCGAGCACAGCCCTCGAATGAGATCCCACCTCTCTATACTCAGGCAGATTAAACTAGCACGTGGATACTCCAAACGTTTACCCAGTGAAAAGCCACACACATAAGCCATGAAATCGTGAACGTCGAAAAATAGGCTGACAAAAAAAAAATACTCCAGCAAAGCTATACAAGTTAATGCACTCCACGTCGAGAGAAAATAGCAAGAATACATGAAGGCGAATTACAAGCTAAGCCCTAGATTGACAAGTTACGATACCGTAGACACGTGAAGCTATAGGCGCCGAATAAAAGATGGAGCATTTATGCATGACGGCGCGGCGGCAAGAAGCCAAGCGAAGTTAACAGCCCGAAACATACTAGACGAAAAAAGGGTCCAAAATTGTGACACGGCCTTGAACAACCCCCCATTGTGCAGGCGCAGAAGGAGAAATTAAGGGTAAAAGAGAATCACAAGGTACATACACGTCACTATGAAAAAAGGCCTGAAGAGGGAAGCGAAGAGGGTAGTGGGGAGAGGGAACCAGAGGACGGCAAGCGCGCGGACTTCAAAGCAGTGGAGACTTCCGCTTCAACATGAAATATAAAAATGGAAATGTTGTGACATTAAAAAAACCTACTGTTTTAGAACATGACCTTGAAAATGACACGAGATTTTACCACCTCTCTATGCACCAACTGCCATTTACCATGACTTTAGTATAGTTACATTGAAAAATAAAGACTGGCTGGCCGCGCAAGTTATAAAAGTGCCAAGGACGATGCTAGCTCACGTTTCGCAAACCTTTTCGTCTCTATGAGCTAGGGACCGACCTGACATGCAGTCTTTGCTTCGGTAAAACGCTTCTATGGATATTTAAGCTGAAGCCATGTAATTTTATTGTGAAATATTAATATGAAGTCACTCTGCACGTTCCTATTCTACTTGCAAAACTGTGCACCAAATTGATCAAAAACTTGAGCATTTTTTTGCTGTACAAAATATACATATTACACCGAAACCAAGGGGAAAAAAAGTATTATGGGAGAAAAGTACTCTAGCTCATATTATTTTTGTAATTTGACACCTTTAATAAATGTTGAAAGGTTTGTAAACACAACGTTAAGAGGGCGAGAGGGCTAGCCAGGGGTGTATTTGTGTTAGTGAGGCGGGATAATAAGTGCGACGCTCGCTGGTATTTCAAGCGTGGTATCGCCTCTGATCTGGCGTGTAGTCTTCTCGTCGTGCATAGGACAACTATTATATTTGAGTAGTGTGTAATAGCCGGTCCTAGGACAGGCGCCAGGTGGTGGAGCCGACAGCCATTTTGGATGAACTTGACCTTTGACCTTGACCTTGAGCCTGGTGGCCATATTGGATCCGCCATCTTGGATGATGTCATTTTGTGTTCTCGAAATTGCCGCCATTTTTAATTATGACGTCACTATTGCAATTTCCGTTATGGTCGCCATCTTGAAATTCTTTATTTATTAGCCGAAATAATTTTAAAAATTTTAAAATTTATAAAAAAATTCAATTGATAAAATTTTAATAAAAATATTTAAAAAACACACACTTACGATATGGAGCTCGGAGTCCTCGGTTTGAACCCGGTGAGGACAAAATTATAAAAATGGCGACCGATTCTTCCCTCATGATGGCTGCTGCCAGACTGACCCCCACCACTTTGTTCATATCATATATCTTCTATCCCCTCCCCTCCCCACTCCACCTTAAAAAAAATTAAAAAAACCTTTTCTTAAAATTATTATTTTTATTTTTATCGCAATAAACACACCCACCACCACCACCACTACTGCTTTCCCACCCTTCCAAGAAATTGTCATTCTTCCCTCCCTCTCTCTTTACCGGCATTCCCACCCCTACCCCTTCACCCTAATTTTTAGGGTATAAATACTGGCTGCCGGCCCCGGGAAGCCTTCAGTTACCTGCATTTAGCACACCGAGCGAGATCATTACCTACACCTGCATCAGCTCAGTAGATGCATATAGTCGGACTTTGTCTTTGTGCGCACAGTCGGACTTTATCGATTTCCGCGTCATTCATTCGGACCAGTTCGATTTTCAAATCATGTCATCAGGTCAAGATGCCGTCAAAGATTTGGCCATGAGACAGCTGTTACGACTCATAATATTAAGCCTTAACGGTGGCAGGCCTAGTTCAGCATCCACGCCGACCACCGACCAGACGTCTAGTCCAGCGCGAAAGTCAGGGTCCAACATCGAGCCTCGTGCAGCGTCCACACCGACCGTCGACCAGACGTCTAGTCCTGCACCCACAACCAGCATCGAATCTCGTGCAGCACCCCCATCATCATCAGCAGCAGCAACAGCAGCAACAGCTCCACGTATCAACCAACGTTCGTCTACAACCGGCGGGCTACGACAGGCCTCTTACCAGACACCGACTTATCGCTTCCGTGGTGGAGCAGTTAGACAGTGGCTTGGAACGTGACGAAGATACTATCACAGGTGAGGCATACCTGGACCCTTTTCAAACTGAGGACACTAGTACTTACAGCGAATTGAACTCGGTCATAGACGAGTAGCGTTCTTGAATTAAAGCGGTGTTAAACAAGCTCAGTTTTGTAATGGAAAGGTTCACGCGGTAATATCCAACGATCCCTTTTACGAGTGCGACTTTGTACACGATAGACCTTGTAAGTCAGAATACTGCTATGTATACCATCTCCGTCCAAATAGTGTATTCCCATGTACCCTCGAGGATCTGTGCACTCGTAGCCGAGAAGAATTGTTGTGGAAATGTGATGACGCGACACGTTTTATTACGAACTACGTCGACCGGATTCGAACAGAGTGCTTCGCTGGTCGGAGCGTTGTAATTGTTCGAGTCATCGGACGTGCATACGTGTAAGTCAGGTGAAAATCACAAAGTGCATGATGTCCCCATGTACGCTCTTCAAAGAGTCTAGGCCTACGCCAATTACGTACACCACAACGGACAAGCATAACGGACTTCAGTCCGTAACGTTCAGCCCATCGCAAGTTTTCCAATGTACCATTCCCATGCAACATGCAGTGACGTACATCTACGAGCAACCAGGAGGTGAGGAGGCCGTGAATCACGTCGAAAGGTTCACCAACAATATACATTTCCATATACAAAATAACCTGTTTGACGAAGGAGCTTCAGTTACAGTCAAAGATTGTGTACGCAGCAAGTGTGCGGTTAACTTGTGTAGACCGGGAATGAAGTTTCCGTGTTCGGTGGATGAAATGAAATACACAACTTCACATCAGCGCATCTTAACAAAATTCAAAAGTGATATTCTTGCTTAAGAACACGAAATTTTAGGCCTACAAGATTTGACGCGATGTCTAGAATATTGTGACGGGGCTACCCACACGTTAGAAATCAAGCAAACCGAAGAGAAATGGGCCCGTATAGAATCATGTATGTGTACCCGAGACCTTTGCAACGTGTACCGTAATACAAGTTTATCAGAGTGTGAATTTACGCCACTGCAGTACATCAATAATCAAGCTGGTGTTAGACAAAAAATAAATTAAAAAATAATAGACTCAGAATGACTCTGGTGACTCTGACTCTGGTGTATTATTTTTTTAACTGTATGTATAGGTGGTGAACTTGCTTAGTGGAGTAAAAGTAGGTAACTCTTCCAGAGTAAATGTAATATAAAATATTGTGAAATCACTCTGTAAAAAATTGTAAAAGTTTTGTAAAGAAAAAAAAATATATATTGAAAAAGTTTTGTAAAGGAGAAAAAATATATTGTAAAAGTTTTGTGAAGTTAAAAAAACATTGTATTCAATACACAGGCATGAAAATGTATATGTACAAAAATGTGCAAAAAAAAATGTACTTTATTCTGTGTGTGTGTTATTTCAAACTAATACAAACCAAAGGTGAATTATGCTCAAGTATTGAAAAATATATTTACAAATTGTCCGAAATTGACCTGAAAAAAAAAAATAGATGAGAAAATCTTGAAATAAATACTTAGAAAATCTTTCAATTTTCAAAAAACCACATTAAAATAAATGTACAACAAATTAATGTTTCAATTTTAAAATACTTTAAAGGTGAATAAAAAAAGTAATTTTTCAGTATACAAAAAACTTTAAAGGTTCTGTCAGCTTGTGAACTTCTCATTTGTTGAGCAAGGCTATAGTACTAGTACAAGCCAGAATTTTTGTAATTTTTTATCCATTTTTTATTATTATTTTTTTCTGTTATTTTTATGATATTAAGGAAAACTTAAGATAGTTTTCTCCGAGTGCTCCTGATTTTTTCTGACAGTATATATTGATGGATTTCTTCAAGTGCTCCTGGTTTTTTCTGACAATAAATATTTATGGTTTTCTCCGAGTACTCCTGATTATTCCTGACTAGACAACTGATGGTTTTCTCCAAGTGCTTCTGATTAAACGTGTCCAGACATCTGGTGGTGATCCCCGAGTGTTTCTGATTATTTGTGAGAAATTGATCTCTGAATGAAGTATTTTTTACTTAATGAGTCAGGTCATTTTATCCCGAGTTGCAATTCAATTGTGAATTTCTGCTACTAAATCAGCACTTACAATATTTTTATCAGGTAAATTAATAAAAAAATGACATTACTCAGTCCAATAATATGTGATAAGATGGAAGAGAAACACTATCACGAAGGACGAACATCCTTGTCCTTGGTGTCTAGCAAAGCCTTCTTTCTTTTGCGATCGTTAGTGAGCATCCCGCATCCCACATTAAAGAACTAAATAAATTTTGACTCAACACATCATGTGAGGGCCTCTCGTGTCAATAATCGGGACTACTTGCAACAGGTTCTTTTGCATGAGATAAATTAACTCTCGCTGCTGAATGGAGCTGCTAAAACCAGTTGGAGCCATGTATCTTCGAAGCCTCGTAGGCTTGTGTTGTGTCTTACAACATTTTTATCATTTTGAATTAAAACTGAAACAACCATTACTCAGTCAAATAATATGCCCTGAAACATCTGAGAAGCACTAACATGCAAGGCGAAATTCTCATTGTTGTCTAGCGAGCATTCCGCATCCCACATAAAATAAATACATAATATTTACCTTCAAACAAAATGTGGCGTCATCTGTTGTTGAAAAAGCAAAACTACTTACAACAATTTGCTTTGCATGAGATAACTTAACTCTCGCTGATGAAATATTTAAAATTTTATATTTAAGCAATGGCTTCAATTTGAAAATTGTCAGTTTGCATCTAAAATTAGTCACAGAAGTTACCATGGATAATGGATTGTTATCTGCAGCTGAATCCAAAGGAAGCCGCTGTAGATACTGTAGCAAGGATTTTGTTATAAGAAGGAATGCTAGATGTCACGAGAAGAATGATTTTGTTAAAAACCTACTACGCAAAATGTTAAGTTGTAATGGGTGTAGCAGGTTGTTAACACGAATTGACAGCTTAAAAAGACATGGTAGAAGATGTAAATCCAAGCCCACTTACGGGATAGAGGACATCGATAAAGACAGTACACAAAGGAGGAGTGTGCTGGTTGATGTAAATAATTTTCCTTTTCCTGAACGTGATGGTATTAGCTAACCCGATCGTGACGAAGAACATAAAAATTGAAGGATGCTGATGGTTCCGGGAAGACTGAAACTAATGGAAGTATCAACACCGTGAAAAGTAGGAATACATTCATGCCCATATTCAGTAGCTCCTCCATACTTTGGAATAATGATGGACACTTTAAAAGGAAGATTTTAGACGATAAAGAAGCCCCAACATCGATTTCGATTTCTTACAGTAATTCGGGGGAAGATGCTGACTTCTATGTTGATGACGATAGTGACTCTGAAGCTGGTGACGTGATCAAAGACTGTGCTGAAGTACCTAAGGCTGGCAAAATCGAAAGCTGTGATGAAGCCATGAGACCGAAACGATGGAAACGTCGTGTTATAATAAATAAATCTGATAAAGATTATTATGATCACTGAGATGATAGTGATATTAAAAGTATTTATAATAAACATAAAAGGAAGATGTTAGCAGAAGAGATTGATTACACATCATGGGAAGATCCAAACCTATTGGTTGACCGGCTAAGACTTCTACATGCCTCTCTTTTTGCAGAAGAAACTATTCGTGCATCAAAGAAATATCCTTCATACTCAAAAAACTGAAGGAGGCTGGCTACATACAATCATGACTTCTTTTACCTGCATTTGTATAATGTTGAGAAATAAAATAATTTAAATAACAAAAGTTTAATGTTTTATTTATTGTATTCTGAATTCTTAATAAGCCTGTGTTCTCGCTACTGTGTGTGTGTTCATTCTTTATCTACTGTGTGTACTGTATGTTCATTCGGTTTACGGCGTGCACTGTGTGTACTGTGTGTTCGTTCCGTTTCCTGTGTGTACTGTATGTACTGTGTGTTCATTCCATTTCCTGTGTGTACTGTGTGTACTGTATGTTCAGTGTATTATTTTGTTGAATGTGTGACGTTTCGTTAACTGCGCGTATTCAAATATGTAGTACCTTTGGATGTTAACTAATCCAAAACCTCTTTGTCTTAATAAATCTTTTTTCAGGGATTCTTGGTCTTCTTGTAAGCATAAAACATGTAACGTTGGTTTTATTGAATATAATTAGCTGTCGTCGAAGAAGGTCATGCGGTTCGGAAAAGACTGGTCTATATGTCTGACATTGTTCATGACCCGGTCTCACGGTCCAAAGACGCTTGGTCTGTATTTATGTATGGCTTTGTAGATGAACGTTTTAGAGGTTATTGTAAGACACAAAAAACAACACTTTCGTGTTAGGCTTATCGACAACGTATTTAATTAGTCGGGCAGGTATATTGTCTTGAGATGTTTTTCGTAGAGGGAATGATTAATAAACTCCGCGAAATGTAAAGGAAAATCGAATATAACTTTTTTTTTAATATTTAGTTACACTTGTCACTGACCGAGAATCAAACAGAGGACAGCAATTCATCGATTCAATATGTAAACTTAAAAAGTGTTTTTTGTTTATGAATTTGGAATGTTTTCCCGAATTTATAGCTAAATAATTATGAATTTTCAAGATGGTGACCATAACGACTTACTGAAGGCTGGCAGTAAAGGATTTTAATCCTCTTTTAAGATTTTGTTCATGATTTATTCAAATTATTATTTTTTAAACAAAATTAATTTTTTTGCATTGCCCTGGTATCGAACCAAGGACAAGAACTGACTAGATCAATCAGTATATTTATAGCAAATTTTTTGGTGAATTTTGGAATCTTTTCCGAATTTTAAGCTAAATAATTACAGATTTCCAAGATGGTGCCCAAATTTCAAGATGGCGAGTGCCACAATAATAATAAATAATTACTGCACTCTAGCAGATAAAAATTAAACTAACATTATGGTGATGCACCTTAGTAGACGAAAACAAGATGGAGGCCTTCAGCAGACGAAAACAAGATGGCGGACGTGATTCATACCAGCTGATGATATATATATTGACATTATTGGTGGGAAGTCAGTCTGCCGGCGGGTTCTATATAGGAAGTATCAATCGATATTTTTTTTTGCGCTTACCAGATTTAAACTGAGGACTCTGTGATGTATGTTTTTTAATATTATTTTATTAAAATTTGTTTAGTTACGATTTTTTATAATTATTCAATTTTTTCCGAATTTATAGCATAAAAACTACGGATTTTCAATATGGCAGCTGTAACGGGAAGTGCAACGATCTAGAATCCAATGTGGCGGATGTAACGTAAAGTGTAACGTTGACATCATACTCAACAAAGATGGCGAAAGTAACGTAATAAGCAACGATCCTAGAATCCAAAATGGCGGGCATAACTTTGTGAAACAGTGTTTTTTGAAGGTTTTATTAAAATTAGATTATTACATTTTTTATGAATTTTAATTTTTTTTATTAAAATCGAATATAAATAAAAATCAAGATGGCATCCGTAACGATAATTGCAACAGTGGTGTCATAATTCAAGTTGTTGGGTGTGGCATAAGACATTTTTAATACTTTTATTGAGATTTTTAAAAATATATTAATAAATTATTGGTTTACTCTCGCTGGTAATCGAACCGAAGACCGAAATCGTTTTAGTCACTAAATATTTGAAAAAAAGCAATTTTTAAAATATTTTTTGTAATTTTTTCGGAATTTCTAGCATTAAAATTACGGATTTTCAAGATGGTGGCCGTAAAAATTAATTTGAACAGTTAATTCTTAATACAAGATGGTGGTTCTGTCTCAAACAGGTGATGCTATTATTACTTACAATTAAGAAAAATTACAAGTCCGAACATGTGTGTTATTTATATATATACCTTATTTAATTCTCAGTCTGGTAAATGTCTCGATGGCCATGCGGTTAAAGGCGTATGTTTTCCAACCTAGAGTTCAGAGCTGCGATGGTTCGAATCACAGCGCTTCGAATGTATTTTGTATAAAAAATTAAATTTAATATGACAGTAAGGACCATAATAGCTCTGGTAGGTAATGGAAATTCGACCTTATGTGATGAGACAGAGCGACACTAGTGCTCTCTAGGAAAAAAAAGCAGAAACAAAGTCGACAGTATTCAAGATGGCGGCCTCCAGCGGAGCATAAAAAATCAATATGGCGGGCCGTGAAAAAAATTTCATCATGAGTGAGTAGGTCGCTTGATTTAAAGATGGCGGATCCAAAATGGCAGGTCCAAAATGGCTTCCGGGTCTTAGTTCAAGGTCAAAGGTCAAGGTCATCCAAGATGGCCAACGTGATGTCACAATCCAAGATGGCGGTCGGCACCACAGCACCATCGCCTGGCGCCTGTCCTCGGACCGGCTATTACATACTACTTATTTGAGCAGTTATAAAATATTAGATGGTAGATAAATTAAGATAAGGTGTAACGAGAGGCCCTTGGGAGGTTTCAAGAATCTTTCCGGGCGTTTAATAACACAAATTATAGGAAAACCCTTGTTTTAACACCTTTCACTATCCAAAAAATACAGTATAAAAACTAAATATGGAAACATAAATAGTCATCCACCCTGAGCTTATTCTTAAATGAATCGGTCATTTGAGAAACCCTACATGTCCATAAAAGTAAATTGTTCAGGAGAGACAAAAAACATATTACAGACTGTATTATAAACATTCTTGTATTTCAATGGTTCAGATCGATTTAGTATCATTTACCTAGTGAAGTATGGTTGGCTGGAATGAAAATAGTGTTATGACTACTATAATATTAATGTTATTACTTTTTTATAGAATGGGCAAGTGGGGTTTCTCAAATGACTTGCATTAAAATAGAGAGAAAATGAATCAAACAAAAGTAATAATCATGTAATTTACTATGACCACAAATAAATCCCATTTGTACACATTACTTTTAAACTTAAACACTCATCTAACATCTTAACAACCTTCTCTATATAAAATATGGGCAATTGAAAATAACTTAAATTTGTTTCTTTACTACAACATATCAAAGACATCAGTAGAACTTATTGTTTTTGAAACAAACATTTAAGTAAACATTTAATATTACACCAAAAGGTATGTGTTATTAAAAAACAAAATAGTTTGCACATTATGCATTATGAAACAAACGATATTACAATACATCTACCTCCTCTACACCAGAAACCGGCCATACAAAAAGTGTATTATAAAAGTCCATAAATTCAGTTGGAATATATTGTTTCAACTTCTTCAGGTCTTCTATCTTTTTGGAGTGTATAGGCACACATTTCTGCGGATATGCAGGGAATGCGGTGATTGTTGGAAGAGAGGAAAGTTTGTTGGGTATAGCCAAACGAAACGTATGTTCTACCAAGCCCCCGATGAACGGTCTGGCTAAAACTTGTCCCATGTGTTCCGTAGAATAGACAAACTCCATTAAAATTGAAACGGCGAACTTCTGCTTTTCGTGTCTCGTAACAGAAGACGACTTGACAGACATTACGTTTCTTTTATAAAGTGTAGGCCACCATTTCTTAAAATCAATGACCTCTTCAGTGCTAATCATTTTCACTTGGAATTTATCTGGTTGAACTGTTGAATGTAACATCAGTCCCATATAGTGTTTTGCGGTATATATACGATCTGTTTTTCTTAGTTTCCGTTTGATTACACTAAAATCACGATCACACGGCAGATATGAATGGCCTCTAATTGGGAAGTAATGGTGTACAATATCAAAACGGCCAGTGTCTACAAGAGCAAGCAACATTCTGATTAATGTGTGATTCTTATTCTGGCCGGCTGCTCCATCAGAAAAAATGTGAAGTTCTCTTACATTTCCATCCAGTTCACTATTAATGTAATCATACACGAAGGAACATACTTCATTTGGGCCTTTTTTTGCTATGCCTTCGTGATATAGATAAAATTTTGCCTTTTCGTTAGCCAGGTTGTGTATGTTTAAAACATTAAGGGTAAGCTGGAGAAGGTAAAATACTTCTTGTACAGGTATTTCAGGCAACTGGAGGTTTTGCATGAAATCCAGACAAATTCCTACTACTGTACTGTCTTGTATACTTTTTTCTCTCACATGCTTCATGTCGGTCAGTGGCGTAGCGTGGGTGGGGCGGAGGGGGCGGCCCGCCCCGGGCGGCAGCCCGCGGGGGCGGGTCGCCGGTGAAGCGAGTTGAGATCTGATCTATGATTCATTCATAACATGTGTCAGACACACTATAATGTTCCATTTTTATCTAAAATTTTGCGCACCAACTATTTTTTAATATTTATTTAAAAGAAAAACTGCGAAATCACTGACAGAGCTCTTTATAACGTTTGTTTGTTTACATACGAACTGCAACATCGCATCACGCCGCGCCGCCCGGCGCGCGCGAGCCGAGTTGAGCGGCACTCATTATGTTAATTACTCATACAAAATCTTATGTTTCACGCGTCGGCCCGTGTCGATGCCTTTCTTTCGCACTCATTTAATTTAGTACTACGCATTGTACTGTAAAGTTTGACCTTAACCCAGGGCAAACCAAACAACTTCCGCAAACCGGGACACAGTAAAACTCCTATATTGCCCCGTACCGCGAGCGCAGGTAAACCCAAAAAAATATTAAAACCCAAACTAATAGCAGGCTTAAAAAATACTAATAAGGTTGCGAACAGTGAGAGGAGGCAGCAAGTTCAAAAGACACAAAATTTATATGACAACATTTAATAAATATATATATAATAAAATCGTTTCATCACAAATCGGCGCATCCATCATAAAATACATACCCTATTACTATTTATAAAAAGTAGCTATATAATAATACTAAAAAAATACTTTAACAATTTCCCCAAAAAATTATAATTTGATCACATACTTCGGAGCTCCGAAAATTAAATATAATTACCAAAAAGGCATTAAAATATATAAGAACATATTAATACAAATACAAATATAGATACGCACCGGGCGTATCACCGCTGTAAATACCAATTAACTTAGGCGAAATCTAGCAAAAAATTGACACACCTTAACATGCAAATAAATATACCAAAAATTTAGCAAATTACAAATTATGGGTTTACAAGCCCTTCTCAGTTAAGTCATTTTCTAACGGTCGACGCCTTTTTTCTTCTAGGTCTGGCAGGGATTGGGTGAAACACGCTGAACATAAAATCCCAGTTTCAGTTTTATTAGTCCGTTGATTTAAATCCCAAAAATCCACAAATTATAGTTTCGCACCAGGGGTCAACGGGGCAGTGGCACGGCTAGCACTTCCTTTTTGACGTCGTGATGTCCGGTCACCAAATACACTCGTTTGCTCACGAGTGTTTTTAATGGCAAACCCTTGCCATTATACGTTACCGTAGCTGCAGGTAATTGTACGGATATGACGAATCCTTCGCCATACCGTCTTGGAGTTTATTTCGGCGCACATAATTCATCCTTGGAAAATCCTCGCGATATTCACACACGCCTCACCAACCACTCGCGTTCATCGTACCAAAGCGTTCTAAATTATATAAATGAACCCCGTTCATATTCAAAAAGGAACACTCGTATACAGTTACTTCGTGGTGGAACCATAACCATGGCCAACCCGCGTTTTACTTCACGTGCGCGCCCGCCTGGGCCTACCAGGCGACTCCGCTCGCCCGTCTCACCTGACGTCACACAATCAGCTGTTCTGCTCGCGCGCCGTCTAGCGCAGCGATTACCAACATATTCGGTAGTGTCCTCGAACTTTCCAGACCAATTTAATAACTTAAAATCTTAAACTTAAAAATAATAAGACTAAACAAGAATTACAAATTTCGTTTTTAAAACAACATATAACAAACTGAAATCCAAAATAACTCGTATTACCAGGGCATCTGAAAGATTAATAAAATACGTTAACCATTTCTGCCAACATAAACATTATCAAAGGTAGCAGCTGTAGCACACATGCTACAGTACTGATCTTTGTTTTAGTGCATCGTGAAGTACCGTTACGCAATCACGCTTTACTCGTATGTTTGTTTCACGAGAGTTTCGAATACGGAACGAAAGTCATTTTGATTGTGTTTCGATCTTTTAAATACTGTTGAATCTTCTAAAACTAAACATTTAGAACTTTACCCAATCTTTGAACTAGTTTTTGAAAATGAAAAGAGTCAAAGAAAGCGGTGCGGAATTCCGCAAAAAAAAAAAAAAAAAAAAAAGCTAAGAACGAAGCAGATGCGAAGAAGTCTCAAAGTGCATTACTGAAATATTTTAGTTCCAGTTCTGGTTCGAAAGCCATGTTAACGTCTTCGGTGGCATCCTGCAGCAGCGGAAGTGATTCCAGTGTAAGTAGGTATATGATTCCTCCATCTAGAATCATGCATGGCCTAGAATTACTCCAGTTATTTATTATTATTATTTATTTATTGTTTACAAAAGTTACAATATTTCTTACATTAGTCTCGCAAAACCTATTCACCTAGGTTTGTCTGCGAGTACGGAGTCACACTCGTTCATTAAATCTTATTTTTTATTACACTTAAAATTGCTCTAATAGCTGTTTGAACATTGATTATTGTTTAAAAAGTATGGAGTATATTAACATAACTTACATTGAGTTAAGGTACATCTTTTTAAGTTTACGACTGAATTTTGTCCTGCTACTTGAATTTAAAACTTCAATAGGGGATGTTTTGTAAATCTAGTAGTAGTCAAGGAATATTTTTTTTTTGGATAACTTGATTATTTATGGTACCTGTCATACAAAGAAAACATAATTTTTCATTTAGCTCAAAAATGGCGCCAACGATTTTTCTAAAATTTCTCGTCATTTTATCTTTTAATAACATCTATAACATGGCTTACTCAGTCAGTTTTTACCGGGAAACTCTAAAAAAGGTAGCTGCCATACAAAATCAATTTTGTTTGTAAATTTTCCTATAAGCCCGGCAAACCGCGCGGTCACCAAAACCACTTTTGTTTTGTGATAGATAAAATACTTATTTGAAATTCGAACGTGTCCTCCGGCCAATATTCATGGGAATACATAACTTATTTAACAGGTACAAGAAGAAGACGTACCTGCCGTCGCAGTTGGAAGTAGTTCTGGTCCCACTACAGAGCAGGGTCAAGACGAAGTCGACTCATCTAAAGTACCTCAAGAATCTAGTCATAAGCCTGCAGAAAAAGTGATTGTTACCAAAGAAGACATAATTGAAATCGTGCATTCTGCTCCTGCCGAAATCGAAGATGTGAATCTCGACGATGTAGGTTGCTGGCCTTCTCCTATGACCGACGAAGTAAGAACGCTTCTAGTACGTCGCGGATCTGACTCAGTACAGCACATCGATTCCAAATTTGCCGATGTTGTTCGCTCAGGGACTTCAACGAAAGGCGGTACCCGAAAACTAACCAAAGAGTGGTTCTACAAACCATTATCTAATGGCGAAAAGGTTCTCCGAACATGGATGGTGTACTCGCCTTTGAAGCAATCCTTGTATTGTTTTTCTTGCAAGCTGTTTGGCAATTCCGGCTCTAACTTCGCATCTGAAGAAGGATTCAACAAATGGTGGAAGCTAAATCCAAGAATAGGAGACCATGAAAATCGCCTGGGCCATGAACAGAGCTTCTTGAAATGGAAGGAGTTGGAAGTTCGCCTGAACTGTAAAGCAACCATCGATCAGAAACAACAAGAAGTTTTCGAAAGTGAGGAGAAGAAGTGGAGGGATGTACTGTACAGGTTGCTGAATATTATCCAGTTCTTAGCCAAACAGAATCTGGCCTTCAGAGGACATCTAGAAGACATTCGAGGAGATGATAGTGCCAATCGCGGGAACTTTCTGGAGTTAGTGCACCTCCTAGCTAAATACGACCCTCTTCTAATGGAACACCTGACAAAGATAAAGCTGGGAGCAAGAGTCTCAGTTTCGTATCTATCAGTTCGATCCACCATCATCCGTCGTATTCAAGAAGCTAAATATTATTGCGTAATCTTCGACAGTACACCAGACATCTCCCACAATGACCAAATGAGCCAAGTTCTGCGATACATACATATCGAAGGAGAAAAAGTCGCCGTGGTAGAATCTTTCATTGACTTCTTCGAACCAAAAGGAAAAAATGCAGAAGATCTCAGCAACGATATAATCGCGAAGATAACATCAGACGGACTGGACATACAGAATCTGAGAGGACAGGCTTATGACAATGCTGCCACAATGTCAGGGATCCACAATGGAGTTCAAGCCTGGATTAAAGCACTGAATCCGAAAGCTATATTCGTTGCATACACAAACCACTCACTAAACTTGGCTGGGGTACACGCTGCTTCTGAATCAGTGGATTCCGTGACGGTTTTTGGAACTCTGGAGAAGCTGTTTGCCTTCTTTTCCGCATCAACTGTTCGATGGAACGCTTTGGTTGCCCTCACAGGTCGAGCAGTAAAACGAGTCACTGAAACGCGCTGGAGCGCTAGACATGTAGCTGTCAAGATGCTTAAAAATAAGTTTGAGGTAGTTCTTGAGGTACTGGAACAATTAACAGATTCATCTCAAACTTCGGAAACAAGATCGGGAGCCAGTCTTCTCCTGACAGCCATGCAGTCATTTAACTTCCTAACTTTTCTTGGCTTTTGGGCTGCAGTGCTACCTGAAGTAGATGATGCACAGATTTACCTGCAGCAACGAGGACTAAGTGTGGATAAGTGTGCTCAGAAACTCTGCGCTTAGAAACCCCTCTTATTGGAAAGTAGAGACCGTTTCGTGCAAGAAGCAATTGACTTTGCTAAGACTCTCTGCGAAAAACTCGGAATCGAACTCAAAACGAGAAGAATTCGCAGGAAAAAACGCATGCATGGCGATGAATCTTCTGAAGATGCAGCTTTGTCTCACGAACAGGAAATCCGTCGAGAGATTATCGCATCATTCGACAAGATCATTCAAGAAATGACGACTCGATTCCAGCAAATTCAAGAAATATCGGACAAGTTCGGATTTTTGATGCCAGCGAAACTTTTGGACAGCAAGTTCGAGTGTGATCTTTCCCATGTATTTGAAGACATCGACAAGGACGAGTTTCAGATGGAGCGGAAGCGTCTTCAGCAGTTTGTTGTTGTTGCCTGTTCTGAATCAGAGGAAGATATAAGTGGTAAAGGACCACTGGAGCTCCTCCAGTTCATTCAAAAACTGAATCTCGGAATTTCGGTTCCTAATATAGTCATCTTGATTCGTATATGTTTGACTTTGGCGATTAGTGATGCAAGTTGTGAGAGAAGTTTTTCGAAGTTGAAGCTAATAAAAAATTACCTCAGATCTACTATGAGCTCCGCTAGACTATCAAACTTGGCTATATTGTCGATTGAACAAGAATTGGCTGCTAATATTGATTTTGACAAAGTTATTTCTGACTTCGCTGCTCATAAGGCCCGTAGAATCCGCTTGTAAAACCGCTCATCCTATTTTAACTTCAATAAAAGGTACCTCATTGCATGTGAAATTTAATTTTAACTAAGCACCTATAGAATGGGGGCGGCAAAATGGGTTTCCCGCCCCAGGCGCCGAGATGGCACGCTACGCCACTGATGTCGGTATAGAATTTTTTAGCTCTAAGTTTATGAACAATAAGTTCTGCCGTATACATTCTTTTGGCAGCATCGTTCAGAGAAGGACTTCTGATTTTCACTGAAAGCTCTTCGCATTTGCAACACGAGTCAATCTGCGGCCTTCCGAACGTCAAGTCAAAAGTCTCATTGAAAATCTTTAGATAGTACTTATAGTTAACACTAAGGTGTGGATGTTTTTCCTTAAAAAGGCTCCACATGAGTTTCACATTCAAATTTGCGCTAAGATACTTGTACACTCTAGTGGTATAGTGGGCCTCTTTGTGAGGAAATGATGATATATGATCAGTAATACATTTGACAAGGGATACTGGTTTTGTATTTCCGGGGTTACTTTTGCCCCGAAGATCTTTTGGCGATTTACCTGCTGCCAGAAGTTTGCACAATCGCTTAACTCGATCTGCGGTAATACCGTGAATAGAAAGAAAAGCATTTTTACATACCTCAGCTTTTCCTTTTTCTGTCGAAACTGTGTACTTAAATGTATGTGATTTAGGTTTCGTTTACCGGTTGTCCTAATTGGTACCAATTCTGCTGCGGTGCCTATGGATAGGCTTACATTCAATCAAACTCTGAAGGTATGCATCTTGTTCATTTTTTGTGGTGAAATCAATGAATCGGACGTAGATACTTTGACATTCTCCTTCAGGCATTTCCTGTGGTATGCATTTCCATCGGCATCTGGGAAAAACAAATGATTAATATTCAATGCTTGTGTTTAGTATTAAAGAGATGCAAAAACTAATGCAAAACACTGTTGTGTATGCTTCACAATGATTATTGTGGCTAGCCTACTTTTAAGAAAGACAAAAAAAGCAATGTAGGTTAGGTAGGAAGTTACCTGCAGTGAAATCCATGTTCCTTTGATTTAACAATATTTCCTTTGTAATTTATATAGTATTCATTCTTTAATCGTGCCTTTTTTTATCTTTTCAAACTAGTACTCTACTTGTTTCACACCTTTTTTACGTTTACAACTGACAAAAGCTTCGTCTTTGTTCATGTTGAGAACACAGAGACAGTTCACATAAACAATAACAAGATGCACATACACATCTGTGGCTTTTTCACGTGTGCCAACATACAAAAAATAGTCATTTGAGAAACCGCATATGTCCAGTCAGTTAAGAAAGGCCACATGTCCTGGACATGTGGGCTTTCTCAAATGACACATTATTTTCTACTCCCGCTTTATACACAGAGAGATGTGGACATGTAGCGTTTTTCAGTTCATTCCGTGTAACTGACGAAGAAGAACCGATCCATGTATAAAAGTCGATTTCGGAAAAAAGTGGACATGTAGGGTTTCTCAAATGACCGATTCAAATGCTTTTCGAAGACAGATCCCCACTAGGATATCTAAGCAGATTTAATAGCTTGATTTATGCTGAAGTTCTGCAATAAGAGTGGGTGTCCAAGTGGGGGTCTACAATTTGTCCGAGTGTCCACTTCTCCGAATGACCATTTGTCCGAGCTCCTTTTGTTCGAAGGACCACTTGTCCGAGTGACCACTTGTCCGAGCGGCCAACTCTCCGAGCTCTGAGGGGCGGATAGTGTCTCCCACCCGCTCGACCTTGCTCCGCCCTTCCTCCTCCTTGACAGCCAATCCCAGCACGGCAGATAGGCCGCCAATCAGCAATAACAGTTATCACACTGGGAGGGGCTTTCGAAACTAAAACCGCTCGTACAATTACGTACATAAAGCGACTAAGTCGGACAGGCACGGCCCTAGTCGCCCGGAGAGCAAACCCTCGGGCTTAGCACATTATCGACTGAAGCAGGGTCCCAAGACATGACTTAAAAAGAGCTTTTAATATTTTGAATGTTTAAACATTTAAGGATATCTTGAAAAGTTTGTAATTTAATTTTTACATGACAATTTCTTGATTATATGATAAGAGTTGGGACTAATTAAGACAAATTAAAATTTACGCTCAGGCTTTATGATAGGGACTAAATTCATGTAAGTCATCATCGACATGGTCACGTGACATGTTAACGACAACACTATATCTGTTCCTATTAGTTTAACTTATTGCGCTTTTAAATCTTAAGTATACTATTACTGTGCAGTAAAATGAGAGTACATATAAAATATATTAAAATTCTCATATAGATATATAGTTTGAAAAACGAAGAAAACGGAGTCTTTGTACCACTATAACTAAAAATTAAGAACATTATTATTTATTTTTTTAATACCTACAATTACTTAGCAATGCGTATTTTATACTAATTTAGGAGATATTTTACTTAGGTGATTAAACGGGTAGCAGTTACTAGGCCGAAAGTCATTTGGCCGAAATTTCGGCCTAGTGCCTTTCGGCCTAGTGCATTTCGGCCTAGTGCCTTTCGGCCTAGTGCCTTTCGGCCAAGTGCCTGTCAGCCTAGTGCCTTTCGGCCTAGTGCCTGTCGGCCTAGTGCCTGTCGGCCTAGTGCCTGTCGGCCTAGTGCCTGTCGGCCTAGTGCCTGTCGGCCTAGTGCCTGTCGGCCTAGTGCCTGTCGGCCTAGTGCGGATTTCCAGAGTTAGACATATTCCCAGTGATATAAATTTTCGAATTTTCGGCCTATTGCCTTTCGGCCTAGTGCCTTTCGGCCTAGTGCCTATCGGCCTAGTGCCTGTCGGCCTAGTGCCTGTCGGCCTAGTGCCTGTCGGCCTAGTGCGGGTTGCCAGAGTTAGACATATTCCCAGTGATATAAATTTTCGAATTTTCGGCCTATTGCCTTTCGGCCTAGTGCCTTTCGGCCTAGTGCCTTTCGGCCTAGTGCCTGTCGGCCTAGTGCCTGTCGGCCTAGTGCCTGTTGCAACAGTTAAGACATTTCCAGCGAGATAAATTTTCAATTTTTCGGCCTACTGCCAGTCGGCCTAGTGCCTTTTGGCCTACTTCCTGTCGGCCTAGTGCCTTTCGGCCTAGTGCCTGTCGACCTAGTGCCTGTTGCGTATTTTGAAGTGAAACTAAAATAATTTATTTTGTTTTTCTTCTTCGTTTGGTCACACACAGATGGAGCTAGTGCAGCTTCTAGGTGGGTTACAACTTGTTTCGAAAACATTGTCTCTGGAGGATAATTCAAATTAAGGCCCTGAAACTATTACGCAATTTTAATCCTACTATGGTAAGGTTAATTTATTTACTTTTTTTACTAAAGTAATTTTTCAGTAGCAAATTACAGTTTAACTTGTTTGAAAGAAAATCAATAATGTGTTTGTTCTATTCATATATATATATATATATATATATATATATATATATATATATATATATATATATATATATACTAGCTGCCCGACCCGGCTTCGCACGGCTATACTAATGGAAAAAAATTAAGCCACATCACCCATTTACAGTAATGGTAAATAATAAAAAAATCAGTGAAAATTTATTACAATGCTGTATAATGTACCGGAGAGAAAATGAATAGCACCGATGGTTTCCCGACTCGTGCACGCAACGTAGGGGAAGGTCGGGCAGTACCGGACACCTTAGGTTTTCTTTTAATAAAAATATAACTTACTGCAAAAAATGAAATGTACATATGTCTCTGGAATTGTACTTTAATTATTTATAATGCCTAATAAAGAAAATGGGCCAAAACATTTAGAAATATTAGTATTTTACATTTGAACAAACAGTGGTATTTGGAAGTTTCAGTAAACTGGAGGGTTATATCGGACAGTCATTTCCCCTTCAGATTTTTACAAAATACCGCCTGTAAATAACATTTAGGTTTTCTTACAAACATCACACTTATAAAATACAGCATCCCCTTCAAGGTCAGCACAGTTTTCATGTGCCCATCCTTTACATATGGTACATTGTATCCAATCCTCACTGAAATTTTCACCGCAAATGATACAGTCAGTAGTCTCTTCGTTTGTTGCACATGGAACTTTTGGTTGGGGTGTTCTATGCATTGATGTTTTTCTGAGATGTTTCCCTTTTAGTTTCTTAGTGGTTTGCGACTTTTGATTCACATTCAACTTGCATCTTTTTGCTTCAAGCTCATTTTTGTATGGGCTAGATGTTAGAACTTCACTTCTGTCTCCCCGTCGTTTTCGTGAGGCCAACTTGGCAACTGCACTGCTAGGAAGTGGAGAAATTTGTTCTACTACATTGAAGGCTGAAGTGTGCAGTACAGTGCTTTCAGAACCTTCCATTCTGGAGCATGATGGAGTTGACATTTGCTGTGTTGTTAGACCTACTGCTTGATCTGAAGTTGAAGGCTCTGGTGAACTCTGTCTTCGAACACACGGTGGAGATTCTTCTTGAACAGTGATTGGTAAGTCATTCAAACTAGTATGGAAATCCAAGTCTGTGAATATGCTACGGTTGAGTGGGTAAATTCCAGTGCACATGAATGCTGATTGAGCGAGTTCCATTCTGCAGACTTTTGCTAATGCATAGTTAACCAGTCCAGCTATGTCCTTGAGAGCAATTTTCAGCTTTGGATATTTTCGCATCCACAAAGAACATGCTTCATTGAAAGCATTCTTAAATGGCTTCATAACTACTCTGTCCAGTGGTTGCATTTTGTGAGTTGTATGAGGTGGTAAACTCAGGATATGGACGTGGTGGGAACGAGCAAACAGAATCACTTCTAAGTCCTTGTGACTTGAATGACCATCAACAATTAACAGTGTAGGGTTCTTTTCACTTGGCACAACTCGTTCAACAAATAATTTGAACCATTTTAGGAATCCATCTTTGGTTATCCAACCACTTTGTTGTCCGTCAAACACACTTCCAACAGGAGCATCTTTAGTGAGATCCTTATCGATGCGAACTCTGGGGAAAACAAAGAGTGGGGGAACAAACATGTCTCCAGAAGCATTGATGCATAAGAGAACAGTTACATTTCTTCCTCTTTCGCCTGATGTTAATTTCCCCACTTGTTTCTTTCCCTTTATTGTCATGACTTTCAGTTGATTGTTGTGAACACAGGATACCCCAGTTTCATCTGCATTAAAGATCCGCGATGGACTAAATGAATATTTGTCCATTAATTCAGTCAGCTTTTCATAAAACCGATCAACTTGTTCTTTATTAAACCCTGCAGCTCGCTGCAAACTTGTGGATTCTGCAGACCTTAGGCTCAAATCGGGGTGCCTCTTCATGAACTCATAATAGAAGTCTTTCCCAGCCCTCTCTTTTTGCTTATTGAAGCGATGATCAATATTTAGGTGTTCTGCCAAGTCAAAAGATAATTTAAGAAATTCATCTCGAGTTAATGGCATGAGTTGTCTATCTAAAGCTTTAACATGGTTGTATAACTGCTCCTCGTGTGCATCACTGAATGTATTACTGAAAGTACCCATGTGTGGTTTCATAATTGCCTCATTTCCCGAACCAAGTTTAATGAGTCGATCACCTAGTGTACTCTTCGGAACAGAAAATTGTTCACTTGCTTCTCTAATGCTCATTTCTTTATTTATAACATGCTCTACTGCTAATTTCATATCTTCTTCTTTCCACCTTCCCCTTCTTTTCTCCATTTTCTGCAAATAGAAAGAATACTTGAATCAGAATAGACGGGAAATTACTCTACCATTGTGTCCGATACCACCCGCAACCGTCCGATATAACCCTCCAGCAGGTTGTCCGATATTACCCGACGGACATGCCATCGAAATTACGTCATAAAATATTTAGTATTTGTCGCACACAGATGTTACACTGTATGGTAATATATAAATGGTTAGTACACAAGTTACTATACTTAAACTTATAAATATCTTACTTGTTATGTTGTAACAACCCGGCAAAGTTATCTTCGTGCAGAAGATCTTGGCCTAAAATCAATAAAACGTAGCACTACTCAACAAGCAGACAACGCACGAACTCATAATGGCGACACTGCGTGTCCTTCACAGAGACCTACGAGACAAACGACCGACTGGTGCTGCCCCTAGCGCGCACCTCTGGAAACTGGTACTGTCCGGTATCACCCGCTGTCCGGTATTACCCGACCTTCCCCTACAACTGATGTACCCGTACTTCGCTACGGCAGTCTACAGGCAGATCACGCTTGCGCCGCTCATTATACTTGCCCCTCCTTGTGGGTACGCCACTGCCGCGCGATGCCCGTTGCCATGGAGACGCAGAAGGCATGAACAATGCAAAATCCTGTTGCCTTGTTTTAACCACCCATGGGATCTAATTTTCGGAAAATGTCATCCTGCGTAACATAAGGAACATTACTGTGAAGTTTCAAGTCTGTAAAATATAAATACTTGAAAAAAAAGGGTAATTTTTGATATTTAGATACCAGCTAAATTTCAACGGTGATGAGGACTGCACTAACAATGAAATAGTCGTTGTCATAGAGACGAATGAAGCATCAACAAAGCAACAGCCGTTGCCATGGTGATTTCCTACCAAAAAATGGAAATTTTGATATATTACCCCCCCCCTCCCCCCTCCGAAACTCCCCTTGGGATCGGATTTCCGCAGAATCCGTTCTTAGTGAGCGTCTACATCACAAAATGAATAATTATGCTAAATTTCAAGTCAATTGGGTTTATAGTTTTAGAGATCTCGTGATGAGTGAGTCAGTGAGTGGTATTTCGCTTTTATAAATCGCAATAAATTAAAATTGCGACTATAATTTGAGATTTAAACTATCCTATCTCTCAAGTTGGATCGAACTGCACATGGTGTGCGAATTTTATTATAATCGGTTAAGTGGTTTAGGAGTCCATTGAGGACAAACATTGTGACACGAGATTTATATATATATATATATATATATATATATATATATATGACCTTTGTATTATTTGAGCAAGATATTTAGTTAGAAAAGGAGCAAGGAAAAATACAAAGATAATTATTTCTATAAATAATTATATTTAATTTTTATACAAATTTTTTGGGGTTGTTGATAGATGTAAAAAGTGTATGTTAGTGTTATTTTTGTGATAAATATAGGTTCCTTTACTGATATGATTATATTAAGATTGAGTTTTGAGTGTGGTAAGGTGAGGTCTAAGCTATGGCTACGGTGGAGAAATGTTATGGTCTGAGTCAAAGCAGAGTGCGTTTCAGCTAGAACTTTCCGTCCGTTGTGTATGCTTCAGGCTTAGATGATTACAGGAAAATGTGTTCAATTTCCTCCCCTTCCTCGTTTGTTTCAGTCAAGTGAGTTTTAATTTAAGAATATGGACCGTGTAGGTTTTATGTCCGATTTTCTTAGTAAAAACAAGGAAATTCCTTGATAATGTGTTGAGCAGAGTAAAATGTCATTGAAATCTTGAAATAATTTGAAGGCTTTTAAAAAAATTATTTTAGAATCTTTTTTCAAATAACATATATTAAACACATAAAAACTCCCCTCACTGCTTATCACACTTATCAATTTGTGATAATTCGCCACTTTTAAGGACATTTTAAAGAAAGACTACCGATTGTAGTCTTTACCCTCGTGCGTCTTTCGGAAAATGTTTATATTTTTTCGTTTTATTTTAAAAAAAACCCTTAATCAGCTAAAAATGTGTATGTGTATCCATACATATACACACATCACATTTTTATGGACACGGTAACACTAGTAATTTTGCGCGAATCACTTCCAAACTGATAAATTAAATATAAAAATGAAAATCTCAGCCGAGTTAGCCATGGACAAAATCTGACCAATTGGGTATAAATGGGGAAGGTTTTTTGAAAAAACATAAAAAACGTAGAAACTCCCATAATACGATGAATATCGCATCCGTTTTAAAGTATGATAACTCGTAGGAGTAATACTAACAATTATTGTCTAAATAAATTTTTTATGACTGTAAGGGTTAAAAAAATAGAATTACAGGGGAAAAAATAAAACTCCCTTAGTAGACGCAATATCAAATCCGCTCAAAATGTTTGTACATATCATAATTTTTAGCCGCAACTCTGGTTAAAGACATTTTTGATAACACGAACCGTTGCTGCAAAAGTTTAAAAAATAGTAATATAATTAAAAAAATCACTTTCGTACTATGTACACAATTAAATCCGTTCTTATTTATTGTTCAAAATTTTAAATAATCACCTACAAATCGTCTGAAATAATTTTTATACCACCCACCATTTCTGCCAAGGTTTTAAAAAACTGGAGTTAAAAGCCAAAAAAATATAAATATATTATGAAGCTCACTATCAAATTCAAGCTGTTTGCAAATCTTAAAAATATAATCTTAAACATTTGTCTTAAATAATTTTTGATATATGAACCTTTGCTGCAAGGGGTTAGAAAACAAGATCAGAAAAAATTTCAAAATTTGTTACCATGACTAGGGGGTGCAGGCTGTTTCTGGACCAATGTAAACATTGAAATGTAAAAATTGCTCCAGAACCAGCCTGGGGGCCGCCATCATGTTTCATGGGGACCGCCATCTTGTTTCATTGAAGCTGCCATTGTTGTTGACATTGGTTACCAGGGCGCGCCACCATCGCTGCCACTGGGGGCCGCCATATTGTTTAGGTCTGCTGGAGGCCGCCATCTTAGTTCAGCCTTTGGTTACCAGAGCGCGCCACCGTCGCTCCGAAGGCAGGAATTGTATACAAAAAATCCTGGGCGGTGTGGGGATTAGATCCCTGGGACGCAGCAATGTCGAGGTTACAAGGCAGACACCTTAACCACTAGACCACGAGATCAGTTGGGAAGTGTAGAATTAAATAAGGAATATATGCTTAAAAGGCACTATGTTTAAATTTCGAAAAGAAATAAAATACCGTCATGTGTAATTTCCAAAAACAAATAAAATATCGCCAAAATATAAAGTATGCTTAAGCCACCATGTTGTATGCTTAAAACAATTGATGCCATATTTAAATTTCGAAAAAAGAAACAAAATACCGCCATTTCTAATTTCCAAAAAAAAATTCCGCCATGTGTAATTTCCAAAAACACAAACAAAATACCGCCATGATGTATGCCTAGAGCAAACCCCCACCATTATGCCTAAGCAGCCATGTTGTAAGCTTAAAACAATTGATGCCATGTTTAATTTCCAAAAAAGAAACAAAATACCGCCATATTTAAAATGTCCAAAAAACATTTACCGCTATGCTTAAAAGCTCCGCCATATTAGCTATGACTAAATACAAATACCTGGGAGCAACATAACCTCAAAAACCCACGCACAGAGAGCGAGATGATGTCCGCTGGGGCGTCATGCACACAATGCGCAATAATAATTCACACACCAATTATATATTTAAAAGCATAATAATGTCTTTAAAAATTTAAAATATAAATTTTACCAACACTGTGTAGGAAACAGAAGCCTGCTCGTGTAACGTAAAATATGCTTTAGTGTTAGCATAAGAACAAATATCACTGGCTCTCTGCCAGTGGCATAAGCAAAGTTAAAATTTATAATATTGTGAAGACAGAAAAATAAGCATAGTATAAAAATGTAGGACCTCTATTGTGGTAGATCACGTTCAAATAGTAATAAGCATAGATATGTATTAAGCATAGTTAGGACAAATACTATTATTTCTCTTCCACTACGTCAAGTAAAATAAATATTGTACAAACATTGTGTATTAATTAGCTCTCTGCCAGTGTGTTAAGTAATAAGCAAAGAAAAGTATTATGCATAGTTAGGACAAAGACTATTATTTCTCTTCCACTACATCAAGTAAAATAAGCGTTGTACAAACGCCGTGCTGAGAGCTGTACGATCGCTCGTGCGCCGCTCGTGCGCCGGCGAGCAGGAATGTGTTTACCTGCTGGGTGACAGTGAAAGTGTTTACCACAGAGAAATCAAGGTCAGACGATCGCTGCGTACAGTAAAGGAGCAAGCACAAGGAACATACAGGCGTGGAAAAAAGAAAAAATGTAGTAAACGGGCCTTCGCTATCAAAATCTTTATTGTTTATAATAAATATATTTGACTTTGCAAGACTCGAAAGTACTTTGACTTGTTCTAATGTATTTATAGGATAAGAACAAAAGAACGAATCATTTGGTTTAATTTGTGGGCGCCAACAACTTCTACGAAGTTGTAATACTGAGTAAACCTTATAATTACTTAGATTTTAATTAATGTTTACTACACACCATTAATTAAAATTTCTTTTTATTGTTGTCCTGACTATTCAGTAGGTAGAGCTGGGTATGAAGTGGAAAAATTCGTAAAATCCTTAGATTAGCTTATATACAACGATTTGTGAACTTTAACTCAAGTTGTCCATAACTTCAGCAATCTGGTATGGTGTAAAGATTAAGTAATGGATTTCAAGTGATATTAACTATTCCCGAGTGTCAGTTTTTGCAAGCTAGTAAATGTTGTACAATTCCTTTACCAATATCTGACCGACCTGTTAGTATAGTTCAGTGGTAACGAACTATGCGTTACGATGTCTGTCTTCTTTAAACAGGACCTCAGCAATGAATATTCTGCATCTTCATCCTTGGAACACCCCTCCGCTGTTTTGGGTCTTCGTCCTGGGAACGCCTCGTAGTAATTCGTCGTCTTCGTCCTGGGAACGCCTATCGATGTTTCCAAGCCTTCGTCCTGGAAACGCCTCTAGTTGACCATCTTCGTCCTGGGAACGCCTATCGTTGATCGTCTTCGTCCTGGGAACGCCTATCGTTCATCGTCTTCGTCTTGGGAACGCCTATCGTTGATTGTCTTCGTCCTGGGAACGCCTCTCGTCATTTTCGTATGGTCTCGTACAGTTGACTATTCCAAATATTTCTTTCTTCGTCCTGGGAACGCCTTAATATTATTTCAAATCTTCGTAGTTTATATTCGTAGTCTTCATCCTGGGATCGCCTCGTAGTACTTAAAATCTTCTTACAAATAATAATTCAACAACACAAGGGTAAAAAAGAACATTGGTTTTATTTAATTTGGCATATATAGTATCAACGTCGATTAATCATGGTTGGCGGACAACCCCAGGGACACGTCCCCGAAGGCCCCACCAACACTTCAGTTCCCTCGGCCGCAGCGAGCGCACGGTCGAGCCATCGCTGCGGACAACTCCAGGGTCACGTCCCCGAAGGTCCCGCGGTGGATGTGGGCATCCCTCCCTCACCTCCTCCATGAAAAACAATTCAGCTATCCTCGGTGGTATTTGGCTCACCAAATCCTCACGCATGGACACATCCATCTTGTGGGGAGATCTGCAGAACAATACATACGCAGTAGCTACAGCAAAAAAACAGATAACCCAAGTGTGTAAAATAAATTACGTGTGTAAAAGAGAAAATAAATTACTTGTGTAAAAATAAATTACGTGTGTAAAAGAGAAAATAAATTACGTGTGTAAAAGAGAAAATACGTTAACAATTTTTTTTAAAGAGAAAAGAAATATATGTAAAATGCATGAAAATAAATTATGTGTGTAAAATAAAGTATGTTAATGTGTGTAAAAGAGAAAATAATTTACATGTGTAAAAGAGAAAATACGTTAACGTTTGTATAACTTACGTTAAGATCATTCTAGCTTTAAATAAAAAAATTACATTATGTTCACATGTGTAGAAAATAAATTACATGTTTAAAAGAGAAAGTATGTTAACATTTTTCTTAAAGAGAAAAGAAATATATGTAAAATGCATGAAAATAAATATGTGTAAAATAAATTAAGTGTGTAAACCAGAAAATAAATTACGTGTGTAAAAGAGAAATTAAGTTATGTTCACATGTGTAAAATTAAATTATATAAACGTGTAGAAAAAAAATTACATGTGTAAACGAAAAATAAAATTATGTTCACGTGTGTAAAATTAAATTATATAAGCGTGTAGAAAATAAATTACATGTTTAAAAGAGAAAGTATGTTAACATTTTAAAAGCAATCTACCCTGAAGTGACATACCAATAGGTTATTCTCCACGTGCAATGATGTGTGGTTCGAGGGGTTGGAGTATCAGAGCGCTAGGCAACCACCACTCGGGGACGACAGCATAGCTGAACGTAACATACATAATCATTGTCTGGGGAAAGGCGTAGGTCCTTATGTCCCCAAGGTAGAGTGCTGACACCGTCTTCAGAAAGCCAATGCTTATCATCTCCTGAAGACAATGCTACCTTGGTCACATGCTCCGTAAACACAGTGTGGCCTCGCGATCGGAAATGGTATTGGGTCGCGAGAACCCGTGAATTTTGAAGCAAGCAATCCAGGTATTGAGGAAACAGGAGTGAACGTAGTGCGCTGGCCTTGATTCCCTTGGCCTTACGCGTAGAAGAGTCATCCTCCATCTTAAATGCATAAAGCTTCGGGCGAAGACCAACCAACTCCGTGATGATATTGCCAGCGGCCTCATCCTTCATCAGCCCTGTTACACCCTTATTGACCAAGGGGAAGAGTTGCTCATTACCTGGCGCATAATTTTAAGTGTCAAAACGTGAAGCTAAATCGGGGGGAATCGAATCATAAATGTCGTCGCACACAACGTGGTGAATTAAAGAATCCGTATCCGTGTACAAGAGATGCAGAGACTGTGGTTGGAATTTCTTTTGCGTGTAATTATAGTGAAAATTGTATAGAACCAATTTTGATAAATCCAAAATGGCGACACCTGTGTAAAATGGTCTATCAAAGGTAATCGACCCTTTCTGCATCTCTATGAGGACTAAATTCTCATCGATGATTTGCCGAGCCTTGAATGTCGGACGCCCAATCAGCTCAGCCACCCCATAAATGGAATCGTATCGTGAAGCGATGCGTATATCCTTATGCTTTCGTGTATTTTCTAATATCTTCCCATACACATAATTCGACAGTAATTTAAAAAACGATTTCTCGAAGGGGTTCAACAGATGTGATACCACCAGCAGAAGAGACTTTAATGCCGATAGTGCTGGCTGTACAGGAAACCTCGACGAACGCTGTTTCGACCTCGATGGTGACTTCAGTGGATGGTGAATCGTCAACAACTAACGAACATCGATGTCGTTACTGTGACAAGATTTTCTCAAACATCATTCATGCTCGTCGACTCGAGAAGACAGAATGTGCTAAGAACCTTTATCGTAAAATGTTTGGTTGTATTAAGTTTCGCAAGCAATTTACAAGAAATTCTAATTTGAAGCTTCACTTGGAGACATGCAAAGGCCCTGCAGTGCGGCAGAAATTAAGGTTTCTATACAACAACAATGCATTGATGTGTATAAGAGTATGCCAGGAAATTGTACACCTACAGTTACATCAACATCTGGTTCGGGCTTGTCTTCAACTAGGCATTCTTGTGGCTACTGCGATATGACCTTTGCATTTGCCCATGATGTACGGAGACATGAGAGGAGTAAATGTACGAAGAATCCTTCTCGCATGAAGTTTCGCTGTGATGAGTGTCATAAATGGTTTACTCGAATTGATAATTTGTGCTGACATGCGAAAAACTGTAAAGGTGAAGTCCGTGCGCCTACTGTTGAACTACCTGTAGAAAGTTCGACTACTCGGTTTAGATTGGTGACTCGTGAGCGTACAAGCATAAAAACCAATGTGCATCAACCAATTACTATGACGTATTAACATGAAAATAAACCTAAGACTGTGTTCGGTGCATTACAAGTAAACAATAATGGCTTCTACTTGGCGCAGTCTGCATTTCGTGGAATGTTGAAAGACTACTATTATCTAAATATGTTAAGAGAGTCGAAGTACATTTGTACTTTTCTTGATGATATCAGACAGGACATAATCTATCAGCTTACTGATGACGTAGCAACAAACGGCCCATTAAAATATAACTTGTGGTTGGACTGTATGTATGGAAAGCCATATCCGTTCGATGACAAAGTGAAGAAGTGTGCATTCAAGACATCGGCTGCAGTAATTTACAGTTCTAACAATGTGAAGCAAACTGTTAAATACGGTGTCCGGAAACTCTGTCAAGAAGAGGAGGACTATGTCAGTAGAGGTTCTGGCTGGTCTCTGTCTAGTATAAACCGATTGGAGCTAAGAATTAGTCATTTCATGCCTATGCAGACCTAAATGTTTATAAGGTTGCTAACCTTTGCAGGTGATCCTGTAGTAGAATAGAAATTAAGTAATAAAATTTATTTTGTGAAAGAACTTGTGGTGATTTATTTCTCGAACCTGTCACTATTATGTTAAATTGTTGTTCTATTTAATTTTTGCATCATTCAGGATCGTACCAAGGACCTTAGTGGAAATAATTGATCAATATATTGATTGCAAATTTATTTTATGAATTTATGAATTTTTCTCGAATCTCTAGCATTAAAATTATGGATTTTCAAGATTGCTGATATGACGATAATTGCAACAGTTACGTCTTAATACATGATGGTGGTTCTGTCTCGAAAAGGTGATGATATTATTACTTCCAATAAAAAAATTACAAGTCCGAATATGCATGTTATTTTTATATATACCTTATTAAATTCTCAGTCTGGTAAATGTCTCGATGGCCGTGCGGTTAAAGGCGTATGTTTTCCAACCTAGAGATCAGAGCTGCGATGGTTCGAATCACAGCGCTTTCAATGTATTTTGCATAAAAAATTAAAATTACAATGTCGATAAGGACCATAATATCTCTGGTAGGTAATGGAACATCGATCTTATGTCATGAGACAGAGTGACGCTGGTGCTCTCTAGGAACAAACAGCAGAAACAATGTCGACGGTATCCAAGATGGCGGCCTCCAGTGGAACAGAAAAAAAACAAAGAGCGATGCTGGCACTCTCTAGGAACAAACAACAGAATCTAAGTCGATGGCATCCAAGATGGCGGCCTCCTGCAGAACAGAAAAAAAATAAATATGGCGACCATGACGAAAATTTCATCAAGAGTGAGTGGGGCGCTGGGTTTAAAAATGGCGGATCTAAGTTGGCGGATCCAATATGGCCACTGTTTTCAAGGTCAAGGTCACGGTCATCCAAGATGGCCGCCGTGATGTCAGAATCCAAGATGGTGATCGTCACCTCTGGCACCTCACCCTGGAGCCTGTCCCAGGAGGAATCAAACAATACTACTCATAGAACCAGTGAAAGGTGGCGAAGTATCAATAGGCCTACCAATTTTTTGAGGCGGTGTTAGACTGGTGATGCTCAAGTGTGTCGATGCCCCGTAACTTTGGGAAACACGGAACATGCCTGAAATAACTTGTTTAACTTGTTTTATAATTAATCGCGTGTTATAAAGAATAAAAAAGCAAGCTTAAATAAAACAAGGGAGAATTAGAACAGTACATTTAACTGCAGATTTAATAGCATTAATTTGTGGGAAAGAAAAGAATAGAGAGACATGTGTATATTCCAATAGTTGCGAGTGCAACTTAAGGTTGTTCTGGTAAATATTCAAAACCCACTGATATGAATTTAACTGAACATTATATAGGTTCATTTAGGGTAGTGTTGAAGGAAAAAAAATAACTGGAACAAGGAACCAAAATAACTTTTTACCATCAAGAGAAAATGGTCAGCTACAATTCTTCTCTCAAGAAGAAAATCTTGTATTTTGTAACGACATTACAGGACTCCTGGAAGAAATGAGTCTTCCTGAATATTTTCCATATGTTTGACGCCTATTTTTTGATAGCTTAAAGCGAAGCTTGAAATGTGTTCTTCTACATAATGGTAAGTAATATGGTTCAATGCCAATTGCTTACTCAACGACAATGAAAGAAACATATAGCACCATAGCTTTGGTCTTGTAGAAGATAAGGTATCGAGAAGCACAATGGGTAGAGACCGGAAAAATTCGCGAATTCATTTCGCGATAGGCTAAAATACAAATAGTTATACCTCAGTGCTGCCTCTGCTATAGGCTCGCAACTCACCTGGATGACTCTGGGCCAATTAGAAACACCAAACTATAGCTTTATCGAATCGCAGGCTGCTACGTTGGAACGTCTCATAAGGCAGCAGCCAATGAGTGGGTGACATTCATCCTACAGGGCATTGAACCCGCGAATTTTTCTGGTCCCTAACAATGGGTGATTTGTGTGGACTTAAATATGATAAACTTTCTCCTCGGGCAGCAAATTGGCCAAACCAAATATTCTTGTTGTGTGTGCCTCTGGGATAGCAGATACAAAATTCACCACTGGGTTAGACAAGAGTTGCCTAAGAGGGAAGACATGATCGTTGGAGAAAAAAGCGTGGTTAACGAACCCTTAGTTGAACGAGATATAATTATCTTTCCTCCACTACATATCAAGCTGGGCCTTATGAAGCAGTTTGTAAAGGCTCTTGATGAGGACGGATCATGCTTTTCATTTATAAGGGGGGGGGGGGGGGGAATGCCTCACTTGAGTAAAGAAAAAATTAAAGCAGGAATATTTAATGGCCCAGAAATAAGAAAATTCATCAAGGACCAAGCCTTTGTAAATTCCATGAATGAGGCTGAGCGAAAATTCTAGACTTCATTTGTTGCAGTTGTCGGAAATTTTCTGGGCCAACGAAAAGCAGAAAACCATATTAAATTGGTAAACGATACGATGAAAATTATTTATTCCCTTGGGTGCAACACGAGTATTAAGGTGCACTATGTACACAGCCACCTGGACCATTTCCCTAAATATTTAGGAGACAGCAGTGAGGAGCAAGGTGAAATATTTCATCAAGATATTAACATGGAGTTTAAAACGGGACTGTTTCAAGGTATATTTTAGAAGTTCACGAAAAATAAGCTTCCGAAGTGTTGAGTGACTAGTTGTTTTCATCGATGACTTGGTACTATCTTTGTATATATTAGTATAACTAATAATATTTCTATAATACAAATATATTTGTATAATATAATGATATTTGAATAATATAATATTTTTTGTGTAATTTAATAATAAGAATTTCATTTTTAATATTTAAATTTGATTCATAGATTTAACCTAAAATAACATAAAATGTACATTTCACTAAAACGTTATATCTTACAAATTTGACCTACTAGGCAAAAACTAATGCCATATTTGAATTTAGGGCACCAAATTCATATGTAATTAGCTCCAAATACCCCGGCACCAATACTATTGTTGGCCTGTATTATTATTCTTAATAATGCATAACAAATTTGGTATTATCATTTTCATACAATCTTTGAAAACCTGTTCGTAAAAAACTGTGGTTTCTACGGAAGTTGTGACAAAGAACGTCATGGGCTTCTTAATATCCGCACTTATTATCTCACAAGCAAGGTTTCGATATTTTACTTGTAATGCTTTGTCCATAGTTTTAAAATTCTTAACAACACGTTTAAATTGTACAAAAAGTACAACTAGGTTTCACACAGCCTGTATCTGTTTATATTGTCACGGTCTGAAAATTTCTTTACTTTTTTTTTTAAATTTATTTTACTTTTTTATCTCGTCTGGTTAACGTGTTGGTGTACGTGCGCGTTTCCAGGCTCGGCCGGTTGATTTCGACACATGGGTAGCGGAATATAGGTTGCTGCGATGGTAGTTTGCAGGCACCGCGGGCTTTTGCGAGGCTGCGTGGTTTGCTAATTCTCGCGGGTCGCTGGCCAGGGCCCGCCGAGAGGTTGCAACATGCCGTTCCAGAAAAACCTGCTGTGTAGCGTCGGTTTTGTTTTCGTCTGTCATTTTCGGCTTCGTGTACTCGTTTCGAGGACTCTGTCCTGATTAGTGTTGCCATCTCGCGTCCGAGTTTGGAAACGTGGGCAGAAACAGTCGAGCAGCACGAGAGGGGAAAGGGAGGGGGATATCTCCGCGCCTGCGCAGTAGGAATTGTCTACCTCACGTGTTTTGTTTCCCTTGAGGGAGGGAGACAGCCAATTTTCCGTGGCTAAGTTTTTCCCGGCGTTCGTGTTTATCGGGGTGACCTCGTTCGTGAGGTAAAACTCACGTCCAGGGAGGGACCGAGACTTTTTTCGCCTGCGGGACCTCTCTGGACGGTTGATCCACGTCGGTACGGGGCCGTATCACAGCGACGAAGTGAGGGTAAGTGATTAGCAGTGATGGATCGTGAGACGGAACTTCAGGCTGAGCGATCTCCGTCCAGTACTTAATAAGTCCATAGTAAAAAGTAATGTAGTTTCAATCGGTATTCAGGTCAATTATGTTTTTAGAAAAAGTAGTTTGGTGATCAATGTCTTGTTGAAAGCTTACATGTAGTGGCTGGGGAGTAGACGATTCCGTAGCGGATTGGCGGCGACGGGAGAGCAGCCATGTTGTCTAGAAATAAATACTTAAAACTTGTGTGACGGCCGACATCACGTTAATGTTTGGTTGTTTAGTCGTTTAATTATTTGTAACAATTATTTTTGGTAATTAATAAATCTGTGTCTAACATTATTTAATAATGTTTTCTTCAGCTTGTGAAACTTACCCTACACTACCTGTATAGGTAGGAGACTAGGTCTCGGGTACCTCATGCTAGTGCTCTACCCTTTCTTGTTTTTCTACACCCTTAGTCATAATCATGTTTTAGGTGGTAATTTGTTGGAGGACCAGCTGCGCCAGGCCACAAGTGGTGGAGGCGCCGGGTAAGTCTGATGTAGGGTTTGTGTGTTTCAAAATTTTTTTTCAGGATGGAAAGAAGAGTGTGGCAAGCTGTGTTAAGTTACGTTTTGTATTTTTATGTAATAGTCCCGTGTTGTTAATCACACTTTAAATTTAGGTACTTAATTTTTTTTTCTTCTCCCTTACAGCAGTTGGTATTAGGAGGTTCGAGTTTAATTGTCGGCATGTTTTTTTTTCCAGGATGAACAAATTACGTTATTAATTACTATGTTATTAATGAAGTGCATGTTGTAATTATAATTTGTTTTATTTTAACTAAGTTAGAATGCTTTAAGTTTAAACATAAGGCATTTGTTATAATCAGGCACAGAGACACATTCCTTTACAGTTATTGAGTGAATTTTAATTTAACTTGTTGACTTTAATTAATAGGCTGAATTTATTCTTGTGTGGACTGGGAACAGTTATTAAATTTTTTTTGTGTATTTTCTCCCGTCGGTATTAAATAATAGTACGCTTTATTAATTTAGAGATGATTTCAGTTTTAAATTACATAATTTTAAGGGTTGAGTTATGTCACAGAGGTTCACCTTAAGTTTATGTGAGGACGATAAAACAGATGTTCAGGACTTAATAGAAAACTGTAGCTCTGATGATGAACCTTTAGTTAACCTACAAGATAAAATACGTTCATTACAGTTAGGAAATAGTTGTGAAGAGGGTGAAAACATGGAGGCAGGAAAATACTTTGTAGATCCTGGTCATTTTTGGGGGAAACAGTGTGAGGATGTGGAAGAGTTTTTAAAACAATTCAGGAGAGCAGCTAAGGTTAATGGATGGAATGAACAGAAATTCATTTCCTATTTACCAACCTTCCTTAGGGGACCGGCTGGACGTTGGTACAATAGTTATGAGAGAACTTTAGAAAACCTTACTAAGTTTGAGGAACTTGCCACTGCTTTGAAGGCAGCTTTTACACGAGTAGGACAGGTAGAAGACTTGGAATTACGACTCCAGTCAAGGATACAAGGTAGGGAGGAGCCCTTCGAGGATTTTGTTTATGATGTATTACATTTGTGTAATAGGCTTGACTCGAATATGTCTGAAGCTAACAATATTATGTACTTGTTAAGAGGACTACGTTCTGATATTGTTGAAAAAGTTATGTTGTTTCCGAACAATACAGTTGAACAATTACTAGGGAACCTTAGAAACATTGAGGCAGGGCTGTACTATGTCAAGAGTCATAACAGGGAACAGGAAATCAACATTAAATCAGAACATGTTCCTAGTAGGATTATTAGGGACACGAATAACTCTAATAATGCTACACTTGAAAACACCTTGCTTGAATTTGGGAAACAACTAACACAGTTACGAGAGGACATGAAAACACTGCGTGTTCAATCAAAACCACAAGGGGGTTTTAAGTCAAGGGAAGAACATAGACCGAGTGTAACCAGAAATTTTTTTCACCAAACAATCAGTTCAGGAGTAACGCCTACAAAAACACAACACCAGGCTCGGGCCCTAGACCCTCTAATAGGCCCCAGCGGACACCTGATGGACGACCCATCTGTTTTCACTGTAATAAACCAGGACATATGAGGAGAGAGTGCCTATCTCTATTCAGTAATCAGAAACAGGGAAACTAGACAGTACGGGGTACATTCGGGGTGTCCACTCGTCCTGGGAAAACAATATGTCCCTTTGGAAGCGTGAGGGGGTGCTGAGCCCCACAACAAAAATTTTTGGGACAGAAATCCCCGTGTTTATTGATAGTGGTGCAGCTGTATCACTATTTGAAAATCTGTTTATGCCAACTAAATACTGGAGAACGGCAGATCCCAGAGTATTCTCGGGAGTGTCAGGACAACTTCACCACTTGAAACACATGAGTCGATTACACTTTGGACTAGGTAGGTTTAGGTATTCTCACCCTGTGGGGCTTGTGGAGACCCCAATTAAAGGGCTTATTTTGGGGTGTGACCTTTTTGAGTAAATACGGTGCTGTCATTTCATGTATTGGTGATAGAAATTTGTCTCTGAATTGAATCATCCCGATTTGTCTCTCCCCACACGAGGTGCAGAGGTGAGAGAAGACAAAGGCCATTATCGAGGCAATGGTAAACAAATGGGGCAAAAACAAGTAGACTCACCCCCCTCCCCTAGTAAAGGCAATCAGCAAGTGATTTCAAAGGAACAACCTAACTTAACTCAAATTCAGCCAGAGAAAATAGTGAGGGTAGGTTATGTGTCGGTGTCAGAACACTTGCGCTTAGATGCTCGAACACATCAGTTGGTACCTGTTTATTTAAAGGGAGAGGGCCTACCTGATGAAGTTTTGCTAGAACCTAAAGAGGATGTGTACAGTAGATTTTCAGTGTTAGTTCCTCGCAGTATTGTAAATCAGAAACAACACAATCACATATGGATCACGAACACCGCTCCTCATCCAGTAGTCTTGCATCTTGGGATGAAATTAGAATACTTACATGAATATGAAGGCGTTTCCCCCCTCAGTATCTGAAGTTAATAACATTTTTCAAGCTAAGGAGGAAAACCAATTTGACCTGACCCAATTGGATATCAATCCTAATTTACCCCCTGACCAAAAAGAGAGGCTAACACAATTGTTGTACAAGTACAGGGGCTGTTTTAGTTGGAATCTCTCACAAATAGGATGCACTAAAGAGGAAGTTGTCTTCCTTGACACAGGGGATAGTCATCCTATTTCGTCGGTACCTTACCGCGTGTCTCCAGGAGAACGCGAAATCATTAATAAAATTGTACAAGAACACATAGGCAACAAGATAGTTCGGCCATGTGACACCAGCTGGTGTTCCCCTGTTGTGTTAGTACGAAAAAAAGATAATGATTTCCGCATGTGTGTTGATTATCGTCGACTTAATGTAGTACTTAAAGATAATAAGTACCCTCTACCTAGGATAGATGATTTTTTGAGTCACCTCACAGGAGCACGATATTTCACCCACCTCGACATGAATGCTGGGTACCACCAATTGAGAGTAGCTGAAAAAGATAAGGAAAAAACTGCTTTTGTAAATTCTGATGGGATTTATTGTTTTGAAACTTTGCCCTTTGGTCTGAAAACGGCACCTTCTATTTTCCAGAGGTACATGGATACAACTTTGGCAGGATTAAAATGGGGGTCATGTCTAGTTTATCTCGATGACATCCTTGTGGTAGGAAATTCATTTAACCAGCATTTGGCCAGACTTAAATTAGTTTTGAAACGAATGCAAGATGCAAATCTTACTTTGAAACCTTCTAAGTGCACCTTTGGGTATTTTGAAACTGAGGTTCTAGGACATGTAGTTAACAGCGAAGGTATTAAGCCCCACCCTGGAAAGATTTGTGCAGTCAGGAATTTTCCCCAACCTAAGGATCAACAGGGAGTTAGGAGTTTCTTAGTACTTGCTTCGTTTTATCGTAAATTCATTCCAAATTTTTCTCAAGTTGCGAAACCTTTGTCCTCTTTATTAAAGAAAAATGAGAAATTCATCTGGGGAGCAGAACAGGAAAAAGCATTTCTAACTTTGAAAGACAAATTAACGACAGTACCTGTTTTGGCCCATTTCCAGGAGAAATTACCCATTGAAGTGCACACTGATGCCAGTTCAGTGGGTATTGGGGCTACCCTGTTGCAATGAGTCGATGGAAAGTAACAACCCATAGCCTATGCTAGTCATACTTTGACAGATGCAGAAACACGATACCCTATAACCCACCTGGAATGTCTAGCTTTGATTTATGCTCTTGACCAGTTTCGATCTTACATCTACCTCAAACCTTGCAAGATCGTCACCGACCACCATAGCCTGTGTTATATTGATAGGTTAAAATTCAATGATCACAGTGCAGGGAGATTAACAAGGTGGGCCTTGAAACTCATGGAGTATGACTACACTGTTTGTTATAGTAGTGGTAAGGCCCATGGTCACGTTGATAGTCTGAGTCGTAATGCTGTGAATGAGGGAACCTTAAGGGATGAAGATAAGTCCTTGGAATTACCAATATTTGCTTTGCAGGATGTTGATTTAGCAAAATTACAACAATCTGACCCTAGTTTGATCAACGAAATTAAAAACCCTTCTGGATGCAACAGTACTCTTTGCAGACAAATCAAAAATTTCTCATTGATTGACGATGTGTTGTACAAAAATAACCCCAACTCGGTTGGTAAAGAAAAATTGTTAGTGGTACCTGATAATCTGAAAGCTGAGGTTTTGAGTGAATGTCATGATAACCCTATCTTTGGAGGACACCTAGGCGCAGCGCGCACTATAGATAAAATCACCCGTCGTCTATATTATTGGACTAACATGATTAAAGAAATTCAGGCATACGTAAGTAGTTGTAGGGACTGTCAAGGGAAGAAAGGGGTCCCTCAAAAGAAAGCTGGGCTACTTCAACCCTTACCTGTTTGCGAGCCCTTTGAACGCATTGGAGTTGACATTCTAGGCCCTTTTTCCCAGGACGACGTCAGGAAATAAGTATGTGTTAGTTGCAATAGACTATGGTACTAGGTGGGCTGAGACAAAAGCCACTCCTACCAGCAATGCTACAGATGTAGCTAAATTTTTATTGGAACAAATTATTCGTCATCATTCTGTACCCTCTTCTATCCTTACCGATAGAGGAAAGGTTTTCAGTTCAAAAATTGTCAAGGAGCTGTTAATATTAATGGACATACAGTCTTTAATGACCTCTGGTTACCGCCCTAACACTAATGGTCTTTGTGAACGTTTAAATGGTACCCTAGCCATGATGATGTCTCAGTATGTATCCAGTTCACAGAAAAATTTGGATGAGTATTTACCTTTGGTAACTTTCGCCTACAATTCGTCGAAACAAGAAACCCTTAATTTTAGCCCTTTTGTTTTGCTCTATGGACGAGAACCCGTCCTACCCTCAGAGATCAACCGAAGTCAACAAGTAGATGAGGACGAGAGTCTGGGGTTGCGCAGTCGTTGGGAGGATGCGCTTCGCCAAGCAGCTGAAAATTTGAAGAATCAGCAACAGGTAGACAAACGCAGGTATGATAAACGTAGACGAGTTGTAAATTACAGAATTGGGCAGGAAGTGTTGGTATTTACCCCTATTCGCAAAAAGGGTCTGTCCGAGAAGCTGTTTCATCGCTGGTTTGGACCCTATGTAGTGGAGGACAAGCTGTCGGATAACCTGTATCGACTGAAGAAGAGTCGACGTGGGAAATATGTTTTTGAGGTGACAAATGTGGAACGTATGAAACCCTTTTATTCATCCTGAGTTTCTTTTTGTGTAATTACTGGGGTCGACTCAAAATCTATCCTGATGTTAATGAAGTAAGAGTGTGTCTAGATGTTATGTTCGTTTAATTTATTTATTGCAGGTTATGTTTCAGTGTCTCGTTAATAATGTGTATAATTGATAACAGAGGTTCGATTATGTTTTGTTTTGTTTGATAAAAGGCTGTTGATGGTGCTCTAGCCTCTATTTTGTACCTAAAATCAGTATTTAAGAGTGTTACAGGTTGCTACAAGTAAGACTCTCGGGCCCACGGTCAGAAGATGAACTTCTGGGTGCTGGTGGGGGCCGTGCTAGTGGGGGCGCTCGACAGTACGGCTACCTCTTCCCCTCATCAACAGCGGGACGCGGTCGGAGTTGTGGCCGGGGCCCACTTTGAGCCGTTGACTCAGGTGACGTTGTATAATTCTTCGGTTCCACTCAATTTCAAGGTCTCGTGGCCTACCAAACTAACAGACATACAGGAGAGTATTGTACTTTTAACTTCCTGTCCCAGAAATGGTTCTGGTGACTGGTGTAAAGTTTTCATGGAACTTAAACAGGTTATGTTTCATTCTGACATGTTAATAACTAAATTAAATGAGGCTGCTGGAGAAGATTTGGTAGATGACAAGTTAGAAGAGAGAGAGAAACGGGGGCTGTCCTTCATTGGTGACTTTGTTAGGTGGTGTTGCGATATAGCAGTCACCAGCCAAGTTGACAGTATATTTTTAAATCAAAAACAGATGGCACAACATGTTGGTGTGATGGAATCGCAAATTTTAGATGACCATGTTGCCCTAGCTAATCTAAGTAATACAATATGTGTGGTTAATGAGGCAATGTCCGGTGTGTTAAAACGAGTACAGTCCAAATTTGTTAACCTTACTAATTACCTTAAAAAATTGAGAGAATCCATGACGGTTAAATTTTCTGGTATGGGGCAAGAGATTGGTCATTCTTTTCAATTGCAGCTCTTGTTGGCGGCCCAACTACTTAAGCATTCACATACTTTAACTCGAATCAAAATCTTGGATCAATGTCGTTCTCATAAGATCCCTTCTGTGTTGGTTACCCCGGATCATTTACAAAAGCAACTACAAGTATTGTAAAAGATTTTAAATAAAGATGGATACAGGCTAGCTATTAGTGTTGCCCAAGTACAAAAGTATTTTCATTTGCCTATTTGTCGCTGTCATGTTTACCAAGAGAAATTGTATGTAAAACTTAAAATACCTATTGTTCATGTTAATTCCAATTGGAAACTATTTCAGTTTGTGGCGGTACCTTTCCGCTGGAAGAATAACACTTGCCACTTAGAGCACGAGCCCAACTTTTTAGCCGTAAATAATGAGCAACTGGTGACCATTCAGGGTCGAAATTTGTTGGATTGTCGTCCCTTCGAAGACAGTTTAAGTTTTGTTCCCAGATTTTCAGGTGATGACATGGTAAGTTCTTTATGTCGTAAAGCTTTATTTCAGGGAGTGACTGCAGAAAAACTTGGTGAACTGTGTGCTTACAGATGCCATTCGGGAACCCACCTCATGATTACTCAGGCTGGCCCAGAACGTTATTTCTTAATAACCCTTTTGGTAAACTAGAAGTACAGTGTTTAATGAATAAGAACCAAACCTTGTTTTTAGCTGCTGCCGATCGACCTGGCGCTGTGGACATTGAGGTCCCTTGCGATTGTCGCTTGTACATGAATGATGAGCTTAAAATTAATTAACTTTATCCGTGTGATTTTCTTTCTAAAGCTAAATTTCAGATGATTAATGTGATTCCAGCTGCCTGGACTAAACTAAAACAATTAAAGATTTTACCCTTAACTGCTTCATCAAACACCGTTTTTCCTTCATTAGCAGATTGTTTGGATGAGGACTGGCCCTCTGTTATTCCGCATTTAAATTTGGTTGTTTCTCGTTCCTTTACATGGCCAGAGGAATTACATTTACAAGATCCTGTTGAAGTTGTAAACTTCTTGTTAAAACATTTGCAAAGTATTTCATTATTTGTGATTGGTGGCACTTTATTATTAATTGTTGTAAGAAATCCTTATCTAGTGTGGATTGGCAGATTACCCCGTGTATCTGCTCTTAGTGAAAATGCTATGTTATCACTGGAAGTTAGTGTAACTGTGTTCATACTTGGTGTCATAATGTGTATGATTCTTTTTCTGCTATGGAAATGGTTGTCACTCAAGTGGAAATTACGAAAAACTGAGGACATTTCACCTCCTGTACAGACTGTTGTTGCGTCTACCAGTGAAGCATTTAATTTACATGAGAAATTTACTGAGAATTGTCAATTAAAATCTAAGTTGGTTAGTGAGTCGGGTGAGGAAATCCATGTTTATCTCACCCTGTGTGATTAATTAACAGAACTGTTGTTTATGTTGTTCGAGTTGCTCAACCCATTAAGGGCACATTGTTGTTAAACACTTTTGTGGTTATGATTAATAATGTTTTTGTAATTAACTGTTCAGTTTAGAGGTTTTCCTTTTTTTTCAAAGAATAAAAACAATAATCGAGGATGAATCTAGGGGCCCAAGCAATAATTAACCTAAGGTTAATTTTTTTATATTTTTTTTTAAATTTTTTTACGCTCGACTTTGACTTAACCTGGGTAGGGATACCTTGTTCCTGGTCTATTCCCTCCCCTGTCCAAACCTGTGTGCCCTTGTGCCTCTAAGGACAGTGTAATTTATTTTCCACAGACTCAAGTGAGGCAGAGTTATTAGCGACAAGTGTTTGCATTTTCTTTTTCTTTCATGAAGAAGAGATAGTGCTTCGATGTACCACATCCAGAGACTTCAACGATACGTAAGCTATGTGAAGAACTTTTCTTCGTCATGTATGTCCTCCTGACTGAGGACCATGTGTTGTGCAGCCATTGAACTTGTGTGGGAGATGGACTACTGTTTCCTCCCCTGTTGTGTGGTTGGCTGCTTATAACTCATGAGGAGCTATACTGTGGAAGCCCCCCCCCCCCCCAAATTGATTTCTGTGTGTATGTGAACTCTCTGTCTTAAAAGAATGAAGAAACTAATGATCAGCATGGGGCTCGCTTTCATCGACTTGTGCCGAACGAAGAAATTAGTTACTCTCGGCCAACCAGTGACAATGCTATATATATTTTTTTGTTCTGTAGCTAGTAGCTGCAGAGGCGTGTTTTGAAGATCTTGGACTTCACCTAATCCCTATGGACATTTCAGGATTCCTTTCCAGATGTTTATCCTTTGTATTCCTGATCTGTATAATCCATTCCTTTTCTCTTGGAGGCCAAGCTCCCATTTTAATTTTAGCTGTGTTTGTTTACATTTTCTTGACGTATTTATGATCATCTTTGTTGTTGTTGTTGTTGTTGTTGTTGGAGAATAACATGCCCCTGGACTCATCCTTGCTTTGTCTTACTGCTCATTGGTGTGATAAAGAGGATATGTGAGATAAAAATTGCCTGTATTACTCAGTTGTTTTTCATGTAAAGTTAAAATATTTGACAACATTGTTTGATAATTATTTAATAGGATCACTTCACAGTTTTGCTTAATGGAATAATTTAATTTTTTTTGGTTAATTGTTATCGACCTTGTATAAACAAAATGTTTTGATATGAAGTTAAATAAAAATGAACCCCCCCCCCCCCCCTAATAAATGTAATGTTGAAATGAACTTGAAAGTGTAGTGTATGTTCTTTGGTGAGAATCTGATACTGGTTTTGAAATGTTTGTTCAGTTTCGCTGGGGAGACATCCCTGATGACATGCTGCGAGGAAAGCGGGCTGAGGGCAGAACTGCTCTGAATGCTGGATCCTGGATGTGAGCTGCAGATCACACTTCAAGGACTCTTCTTCCCAGCTTCAACTAGGGCTGATCTGTCCACGGTTCACGCCTCTCCTAGTTGTATGTCGTACGAGTAGGTTTACGATGTGCCAGCCACCATCGATTCTTACAGGAAAGAATTGTTTCCTGGGCTATTTACTAAAATTGTATCCTAGAGTAGTTTAAATTTCCAGTTTCGAGTTTGAATTTTATTGTTGTTGTATAACCTAACCCTCGTGTGCTCTCTTGCTCGAGTAGCTTGTAATTCTTTGCCCCTTTGTTTTATTCTTGGTTAGGAGTTTTATGGCTTGTGGGGCACAAGCCCTCGTAGACCGGGGTAATGTCACGGTCTGAAAATTTCTTTACTTTTTTTAAATTTATTTTACTTTTGTATCTCGTCTGGTTAACGTGTAGGTGTACGTGCGCGTTTCCAGGCTCGGCCGGTTGATTTCGACACATGGGTAGCGGAATATAGGTTGCTGCGATGGTAGTTTGCAGGCACCGCGGGCTTTTGCGAGGCTGCGTAGTTTGCTAATTCTCGCATGTCGCTGGCCAGGGCCCGCCGAGAGGTTGCAACACGCCGTTCCAGAAAAACCTGCTGTGTAGCGTCGGTTTTATTTTCGTCTGTCATTTTCGGCTTCGTGTACTCGTTTCGAGGACTCTGTCCTGATTAGTGTTGCCATCTCGCGTCCGAGTTTGGAAACGTGGGCAGAAACAATCGAGCAGCACGAGAGGGGAAAGGGAGGGGGATATCTCCGCGCCTGCGCAGTAGGAATTGTCTACCTCACGTGTTTTGTTTCCCTTGAGGGAGGGAGACAGCCATTTTTCCCGTGGCTAAGTTTTTCCCGGCGTTCGTGTTTATCGGGGTGACCTCGTTCGTGAGGTAAAACTCACGTCCAGGGAGGGACCGAGACTTTTTTCGCCTGTGGGACCTCTCTGGACAGGTGATCCACGTCGGTACAGGGCCGTATCACAGCGACGAAGTGAGGGTAAGTGATTGGCAGTGATGGATCGTGAGACGGAACTTCAGGCTGGGCGATCTCCGTACAGTACTTAATAAGTCCATAGTAAAAAGTAATGTAGTTTCAATCGGTATTCAGGTCAATTATGTTTTTAGAAAAAGTAGTTTGGTGATCAATGTCTTGTTGAAAGCTTACATGTAGTGGCTGGGGAGTAGACGATTCCGTAGCGGATTGGCGGCGACGGGAGAGCAGCCATGTTGTCTAGAAATAAATACTTAAAACTTGTGTGACGGCCGACATCACGTTAATGTTTGGTTGTTTAGTCGTTTAATTATTTGTAACAATTATTTTTGGTAATTAATAAATCTGTGTCTAACATTATTTAATAATGTTTTCTTCAGCTTGTGAAACTTACCCTACACTACCTGTATAGGTAGGAGACTAGGTCTCGGGTACCTCATGCTAGTGCTCTACCCTTTCTTGTTTTTCTACACCCTTAGTCATAATCATGTTTTAGGTGGTAATTTGTCGGAGGACCGGCTGCGCCAGGCCACAATTAGCCTAACTCATACAGCTCCTTTAGAATTTGAATTTTTTTCTTAAGTATCGATCCCGCTCTTTTTCATATCATAAATAACCCAATCTTTGTCCATAATTAGATACGTGCCAAATTTATTTAACACTTAATGGTATGTGACGGAACAGTTGTATTATGCCTTTCAGCGTCGGACTGGCCATATAGTCGAGGTGGCATTTGCCAGCCGGGCCCCAGCCTGCGCGGGCACCCACGGGCCTGGCTCGCGCGGCTTGCGGCAACCGTAGGATAGGCTTGGTCCCAGCTCTTGCGACGTAAATGTAACACTAGATCAGACAGTTCGCTCATACAATTCAAGTGTCATCGTTATTATCATTTGTTTAAACTAACCGAAATTCTCAGCACATAACCAGTCACATGTAGAAATAATCTGACTATGGTGGATTATTACCCCAGAATTCACTGAAAAATGCTATGTGAGAATCAATTTTATTTCTAAATAAGGTCACATTCGTCAGTTCTAAGAGTGAACATTATGGAGGATGTATACTTAGTGTTCGCAAGAGAAGTAAGGATTCGATAGGTCTCAAGAGAAAAGCATCAAATTCTTGTCAGGTAAAAAAGCAGAACACACAAAAAAAAAATTCTGACACAGTAAAGTTGAAGCAAAAGTAGAAATCCATCGAAATTTCACGTGAAAAAATAGGAGCACTCAGAGAAAACCATTAGGGAAAGATGTCGTTTATAAACATCATAAATTAACAATTGTTTTAAAAAAGCCAAAATTAAATCCTGCTTAAGCAAAGAGTTCACAAGCTGACTTGTGCCAGAACTCTCATGTTGCTTATAAGCAAAGAGTTCACAAGCTGACTTGTGCCAGAACTCTCATGTTGCTTAAGCAAAGAGTTCACAAGCTGACTTGTGCCAGAACTCTCGTGTTGCTTAAGCAAAGAGTTCACAAGCTGACTTGTGCTAGAACTCTCATGTTCCTTAAGCAGGATTTAATTTGGGCTTTTTTAAAACAATTGTTAATTTATGATGTTTATAAACGACATCTTTCCCTAATGGTTTTCTCTGAGTGCTCCTATTTTTTCACGTGAAATTTCGACGGATTTCTACTTTTGCTTCAACTTTACTTTGTCAGAATTTTTTTTTTTGTGTGTTCTGCTTTTTTACCTGACAAGAATTTGATGCTTTTCTCTTGAGACCTATCGAATCCTTACTTCTCTTGCGAACACTAAGTATACATCCTCCATAATGTTCACTCTTAGAACTGACGAATGTGACCTTATTTAGAAATAAAATTGATTCTCACATAGCATTTTTCAGTGAATTCTGGGGTAATAATCCACCATAGTCAGATCATTTCTACATGTGACTGGTTATGTGCTGAGAATTTCGGTTAGTTTTAACAAATGATAATAACGATGACACTTGATTAAAATTCATTATTTTGTTACATATAAGAAATGGTGGCTTGTTACGAGGACAAGACAAATTTGATTTTCTTTCCCTTGAGACCTATTGAATCCTTACTTCTCTTACGAACACCAAGTATACATCCTGTATGCTACATAATAACATAGCTTTATAAACAGTATGAATACACCCATTATACTCTGAAACGAAGTGGGTTGAAGATCGGAATACATAGGCTACAGGGTTACATTTGTAGACAGATGGAGAAAATTGGTTATATTTGCTGCCGAATTGACTACATTTGTAGTCATATGTGGGTAACATTTATATTTCCTTAACTAATATTATGTACTTTGTATAAGGTTTACTTCATTAGAAATAAATAATTATGTACTTTAAATCAGATAAATACCGCTGTTTGAAAAACAGAACCCCGGAGTCTCCATCAACATTTACAGTATCGACGAAAATCTGAATGTTGTTCCTGCATGTGTCGCTCCTGAAGAAAAAGAACATCATTTTGATCTTCTGCTCTTGGTCAATGACAATTCGTCCCATTTCACATTCATTAAAAATTTTTCTGCCCTGGTTCGGTCCCAACTAACTACACATCATGATGCTATCCACGTTTGCAAAAGATGCTTCAAGCATTATGATGATCGGGATAGGGTTAGCGGGCTCACTGGTCTTCAGTGTTTGGCAAAACACAGTGAGCTCTGCAAACAGCATGCTGCTGTTAGTATGGAAATGCCACAGCTTGATGAGAACGGTCAGCCTCCTGTTCTGAAGTTCAAAAACTTCCATCACAGTGATAAGATGCCCATCGTGGTATATTGCGACTTTGAAGCTATTCTGGAGAAAATCCATACATGTCACCCGAATCCTGATGAAGCATACACGCTGCAGTACCAAAAGCATAAAGCATACAGCTACTGCATTTATGTGAAAGCAGATAACTCCGTCATTCCAGCACACCTCACTTCTTCACCTCCTTCACAGCCTGAAGTGTATCGTGGTTGTGACGCAGAGGATAAGTTCATTTCTCGCATTGTGGAGATTGGGCATGATGTCCAGAAAATATTTTCTACATCTGTTCCTATGACTCCGCTCACACATGCACAGAACACTGCTTTTCTGCAAGCAAGTGTGTGTTGCTACTGTGGAGGAAAGTTTGGAGGGGTCGCAAAGAAAGTCCGTGATCATAATCACTTCACCGGCGAATTTATTGTACCTGCATGTAATGACTGCAACCTTCTCAGGCGCAGACCGAAAAAGATGATTGTGTTCTTCCACAACCTGGCGTACGACCAGAACTTCATTATCAGGAAGTTGGGGTACGACACTAAAGACATCTTCATCATTCCTAATTCGGAAGAGAAGCTGAAAACTTTTTCCAAGAAGTTATGCGATAAGTTCAGCATTCAGTTTGTAGATACATTCCGTTTTATGAGTCGGGGTCTTGCTTCGTTCGCTGAGTTTTTGCCTGCAGACAAGTTTGTTAGCACTGCTGAGTTTTTCGCTCCTGATGAGTTGGAGTTGGTTACCCGCAAGGGAGTCTTCCCCTACGACTTCGTTGATTCTTTTGCTCGACTAGATGATACTAGTCTTCCACCCATCGATGAGTTCTACAACAGTCTGACTGATACTAGGATTTCAGAGATGGAGTACGCTCACGCAATGAAAGTCTGGGACAAGTTTCAGTGTGCTACCTTAGGAGAGTACGCTGACTTGTACCTGAAGATGGATGTTCTGATCCTAGCAGATGTATTCGAGAATTTCCGTTCAATATGTTTGGAGACATATAGTCTAGACCCATCTCACTACATTTCTTGTCCTGGGTTCGCTTTCTACGCGATGCTTCGAACCACAGGTGTACAGCTAGAGCTTCTTACCGATTATGATATGTACATGTTTGTGGAAGCCGGTATTCGTGGAGGTGTAGCACAAAGCATTAAACGTCATTGTGTTGTGAATAATTAATATGTGCCTGAGACATATGATGCTTCCAAGCCATCCATATTCCTAGAGTATATTGATGCAAATAATTTGTACGGGTGGGCGATGTCTCTGCCGTTTCCAATTCGTCATTTCAAATGGTCAGACACATCCGTTGATGTTATGTCTATTCCGGAAAATTCACCTACTGGCTACATAATTGAGTGTGACGTGGAGTACCCTCACGAGCTCCACGAAAGTCACAAAGACCTTCCGTTTCTCCCCGTGAATCAATGTCCTCCCGGCTCAAAACAATCAAAGCTCATGACAACGCTGGAAAATAAAGAGCACTACATTGTCCACTACAAAAACCTCCAGCAAGCAGTATCGCATGGGCTGATAGTTACTAAGGTACACCGAGTCCTCCAGTTTGAGCAGTCGGCATGGTTGGAGCCCTATATACGACTGAACACCAACAAGCGTAAAGCAGCAGCCAACGAATTCGAGAAGGAGTTCTTCAAGTTGGCTGTGAACTCCACCTTCGGAAAATTGATGGAGAACAAGAGACGTAGGCTCAAAATGGAGTTGGTGCGTTCCGAGAAGAGATTCAAGAAGTTGGTGTGCCACCCGTCCTTCAAGGACCGCACAATGTACGAACCGAATTTGACGCTTGTACACCTGAACCATGAAACAATAATTTTCGATAAGCCGATCTATGCCGGACTATCCGTTCTCGACCTCTCAAAAACACTCATGTACGACTTCCACTACAATACCATGAAGCCTAAATACTCTGAAAACATTCATCTGGCATACATGGACACCGATAGTTTCGTATACGAGATACAAACCGATGATTTCTACCATGACCTCAAAGCCGACCCTACATTGATGGAGAAGTTCGACACCAGCTGCTACCCTTCCAACCACCCTTGCTTCTCCCCCATCAACAAAAAGGTTGTCGGCAAATTCAAAGATGAATGTGGGGGAGAAGTGATGAGTGAGTTTGTAAGCTTACGAGCCAAACTCTACGCTTACAGGTGTAGTGACAAAGTTGAGAAGAAGGCCAAGGGTATCCAGCGGTGCGTGGTCAAAAACCGCATCACATTCAGTGACTACCTGGATGCCCTGCACGAACACCGCACAAGGAGGGCTGGTCAATAAGCTGGTCATCACGTGGGAGGACGACAAACGAGTGATCTGCGAAGATGGTATCTGCACAGTCCCCCACGGATATGTTGGAGGCGACGAATAATTTATTTTCCGAACATAGTTTTTCTGCTGTATTTATTTTCTGTTTTTGTTGTATAGTTTTCATTTTGTTGTGTAGTTTATGTTTTTGCTGTACAGTTTCAGTTTTTTGTTGTATAGTTTCCGTTTTTTGTTTTATAGTTTATGTTTTTGCTGTAGTTTCCATTTTTGATGTAAAGTTTCAGTATTTTTATGTATAGTTTCTGTTTTTGTTTTGTAAAATATGTTCTTAATTTAATAAATACAATTTAACCTACATATTGTTTATTATTTTTATATAGAACCTACATCCCACGAGGTACTGATACTTATACTTGTCTTACAGAATGGTGAAATGATATTATAGGCAGACATTAAAAATATCTGCTTCCATGCAGCTTTTAAAACACGAGTACGCAAACGTGAGAAGAGATTATTACTTGTGAGTTAGGACTCTGAAAAATTTCTGGTCAGCTAAGATGGAGTAATAAATGTTTTTTTTTTAAATTATCATTACTTTAACCATCGCATCCACAACGATAGTATTGATAACATATATTTTAGTCAGAACCTATAAGTGATAAGACTTTAAGAAAAAATGGTGGTTACAACAACGAAATGACTGGATTTTTGTGGATTTTATTATTTTTGTGGATTTTGTGGATTTTTGTGGATTTTGTGGATTTTTGTGGTTTTTTGTGGATTTTTGTAGATTTTTTTCTATAGGGGTCATAATAATGCTAGTACGGGATAGGAACTCGGCCTTACATACACTAACATACTTTAGAAACCTACACCCGATGATAACATCCATCAGATTAAATCATGATGGCGGTCTCCACTAAATAAGATGGCTGCCTCCGCAGACAACGATGGTGTATATTTTTTATTTTGATAATAAATTATTTTAAAGAAAGCAGTGTAACGAAAAATTGTAACAGGTATGAGTGGGGTGTTCGATGACGATGTCATTGTAACAGAGGAGTGGGGGGCTATATGGTGTATTCGTAATGTAGAGGAGTGGGGTACTCGATGCATAGGGTTTTTAAATAAAATTTTATTAAATAATATATTTTTTAATTTAATTTTAAAATTTTGATTATTTAATTTTTTATAAATTTTAAAAAAAATTTTATTAAAATCGTATAATAAATAAAGATTTTCAAGATGGCGGATGAAACTCGAAATGTCGGGATGTTCTAGAAAACAAAATGGCGGATAAAAACAAAATGGTCGCCGGAAGTGACGCAATCCAAGATGGCCGCCGGAAGTGACATAATCCAAGATGGCCGCCGTGGCTCACGGCTCCCCCACCACCCACCGGTGCCCCCATATGAACCAAATACACCTACTGTCTTCAAGCAAAACTGAAGGAAGAAGTGCCAAAATTAATTTTCACACATCGTTATGCACATGTTTTAAACTTAGTACTAGGAGGCACGACGTCAAGCTGTACTGAAGCAAAGAATCTGTTTGGGCTCTTGGAGTCTACCAGTGTATTCATTCATGAATCATTTAAGCGCACATCTCTATGGGTGGACAAAATTTCAGAATTAACAGCTGGACAAGACTAATTGAGACGATTAAAGAATAGTGGAAAAACGAGATGGTGGGCTAAAGACAAAGCCTTGACCACTGTTATGGAGAAAACTCAATACGTCGCGTTAATAAAAACTTTAAGTGCCATATCTTCGAGCACGAAGTTCGAGCCAAAGTTTTGTTCCAAGCAAAGGCATTGATGGATTCCTTTTTGAAATTTGAAACTATCCTGACAGCCTTCACATTCAAGAAAATGTTTGACCTATCAACTCCAGTAAGCCAATATCTCCAAACCCTACTAAAGTCTCTCGCAAATGTCGATCGAGAGTTGCTGTCAAAAGAACTGAAATATTTTGCAAATAATTATAATGAACTGTCTAAAACTCTTTGGGATGAGCACATTTCACCTAGGCAACATAAGCAAAGTGAAGAAGAAGACGACAAAGATGTCTGACTTAGACCAAACAGCAAAGGACGCCATGTGTTTTTCCAGAAGTTAAAGTTGCATACCATGTGCATGTAAACTTTTATCACAGTATAACATGCATATCAGCACGTACACCACCTTATATGTTGCATATTGTGTAATTCTCACAATTTCATTCACGCAAGTGACTTGTGAGAGAGGATTTTCAGCGTTGAAGCGCATTAAAACGAGACTTCGCTCTCTACTGGGGCAAATAACTGTTGGATTCGTTGATTATATTAAACACAGAATCAGATCTAATCAAGGGTGACGAGAACAGCAGCTTTTACGATCGAGTCATTAACTGCTTAGCTGAAAGTTCTCCTCTTTTAAAAAAAAATGTTGATTTGCTAGCTTTATATATTATTTGTTATACTTATTATTTTATTTTATTATTGATTGAGATATCAAACAGCTTATATTTAATATACATGTTTGAATTGTGTTATAGGTATATAATACAAAATACAACAATAGGACATCATTACCGAAGTAACCAAGCACTCAATGGTTGCTATTTTATGTAACTGTAATTTAAAAGCAAAAACAATATTTAAAGATATGTAGTAGGTAATGCACATGTGTATTAAATACTAGGAAAATAAAATAACCTACAGCCCATTAATGTTAGAGGAGAGACTATATAATTAATATCAGTCTCTTGTGTCAAACAATTTTCAAAGAACGCCTTTCTTAAATTTGTGTTTAATATAATTAATAATTATTGGAATATCTATCAGCTTACTATACTTTGACCTTGAACTGAGCTCAAGTTATATGAAACTCGCCTATTGAGGGAGGTCCTTTTATACTGGTAGTGGGTAACCTGATGTGCTTTGTCTGTACGTAATAATTTATTACTTCGTTGATAATTAAATTTTATATTTTGTTTATCTCAATTTGTGTATCTCAGTATTTTCCGATAGTATCCCAGCTACCATCATCTAGTCTCGGGCCCCGGGCTTGTGGTCAGCCACCCGGGCCCTCCCGGCCCAGTCCGACCCTGCAGGTAAATATTATTTAGTTCTTTTATGCGGGATGCGGGATGCTCACTAACGATCGCAAAAGAAGGATGGCTTCGCTAGCTCCAAGGAGAAGAAAGTCCGTCCTTCCTGTTAGTGCTTCATAGATTTCTCAGAGATTATTATTATTTGACTGAGAAATGATATTTTTTTTTAATTTCCACCTGATAAAAATATTACAAGTGTTGATTAAGTAGCAGAAATTCACTAATTAAATATAACCTTAAATAAATTAACATGACTCATTAAATAAAAAAAATCCTTCATGAAGAGATCAATTGTTCATCTGTAGGTAACCAGAAGCACTTGCAGAAAACCATCAAAATATCGTCAAGTATAATCAGGAGCACACGGAGAAAACCATCAAAATATTGGCAAGAATATTCAGGAGCACACGGAGAAAACCACCATAATATTGACAAGAATAATCGGAAGAACACGGAGAAAACCGCCACAAGATTTCTTTGTTATCATAAAATTACAGAAAAAAATTAATAAAAAAAAACACAACAAATTCAAAAACTGATTATGCTAGCTTGTGAACTTCTCATTGTTGAGCAAAGATAGAGTTCTAGTCCAAACCTGAGGCTGTTGACAAAGACATAGACTATGATGAAGCACCTAAAGCTGACAAGATCGAAGAATTTGGCGGTGTCCTGAGACCGAAACGATGGAACCGACGTGATATATTAAATAAATCTGATCAAGCTTGTGATGATCACCGTCTCAAAAATGAAAGTTACCCTGAGGTTGGTGGTAAAACGGAAGACACCAGAGATCATAATATTTATTATAAACGTGCAAGGAAGATGGTGGTAGAAGAAGATGATTACACATCATGGAAAGATCCAAACATATTGCTTGACCGGCTAAGACTTCTACATGGTTCGCTTTTTGCAGGAAACTATTCGTGCATCAAAGAAATATCCTTCATACTCAAGGAACTGAGGAAAGCTGGCTACATACAATAATGGCTTGTTTTACTTGCATTTGTATAATGTAAAGAAATAAAATAAATAATTTAAATTATAAGAATTTAATGTTTTTATTTCTTGTATTCTGATTTCTAACTAAGACTTAGATCTCGTAACTTGTGCTTCCTTTTTGCCTTTTTTTTTGTTGATGGAGCTTCCAAATGTGCTTCCTTATTCGATGGTGCTTCTAAAATGTGCTGCCTTTATGATGGTGCATCCAAAATGTGCTGCCTTTTCGTTGGCGGTGCTTCCAAATGTTCTGCCTTTTCGTTGTCGGTGCTTCCAAATGTGCTGCTTTTTCGTTGTCGGTGCTTCCAAATGTGCTGCCTTTGCGTTGTCGGTGCTTCCAAATGTGCTGCCTTTTCGTTGTCGGTGCTTCCAAATGTGCTGTCTTTTCGTTGTCGGTGCTTCCAAATGTGCTGCCTTTTCGTTGTCGGTGCTTCCAAATGTGCTGCCTTTTCGTTGTTGGTGCTTCCAAATGTGCTGCCTTTTCGTTGTCGGTGCTTCCAAATGTGCTGTCTTTTCGTTGTCGGTGCTTCCATTTTTAATGTTGTTTTGACTCTAGTATTATTGTAGATGGTTCTTGATTTGACTAGCGTATTATTCCATACGGTGCATGTATATAAGCGAGTCCTAGACAGCAGGACGCTCAGTTTGTTACTGACATCGGCGGTGTAAGGATCACCTAGTTTGTTTCTTCTAGTGCATAAGTCGTGTCAATTAGCGCTTCTTGCGAACTCGATGGCATCTTTACCGACTTTAACGTCGAACTCGATGGAGGTTGTACCGTCGACTACGGGAACCTTGACGACAGCTACGACGGAGAAGGTGCAGATCCCATTGGCAACGACGACGTCAACATTGGAGGAGATTTCAACAGATGTGATACCACCATCATCCGAAGTTTCATCATCAGCAATGGATTCTTCAACTAATGAAGAGCGTACATTGCGTCAGTGCAAATACTGTGACGCATCATTTACTATCACCTCAAATGCTCGCAGACATGAAAGAAGCAGTTGTTCTAATAATGTTAAAAGAGTACAATTTCAGTGCAATAAGTGCAAAAAACTAATTTCACGACTTGATAGCTTACATCGTCATTATAAAAAATGCTCCGAGAAAGTTAAGTGCGAGTGTAATGAACATGGTTATTGTTTTGACTCATGTGTTGTACCAGCTGATGAGACTATATAAGTGAGACACTGGTGATATGAACTTCAGTCCGTCTCTGACTGCGGTGATGAACGGATCGTATAATTAGACTGGTATAACATAATAGACCGGTATCTAGCTATTCTTGAGAACTCGATGGCATCATTACCACTATCTACACCAACCTGGATCGAACGTCTACCATCATCAGTGCAGAGCACGATGACAACGACGTCTACAGCTACACCTGCTCTCTCAGCACAGCAGGAGATTTCGACTCGTGCAACGTCTTCCGCAGAGCAGACCTCAAAGGCTTCAGAAGTTAACATGTCAGCAGTGTTACAATGGTTGTCAACAGTTCCAGTGGCATTGATGAAGGAAGGAGCATCCAGCGGTGTTCCATCACCCGACTGCAGGTACTGTGAGAAGATCAAAAACTTGAAATTACGGGATTATGTAATACACAATTGTAGTAGTAACTCTGAACGCATTAAATATCAGTGCAACAGGTGTTTAAGCAAGTTTATACTCTATGGAAGATTAAAACGGCACCTCAGGAATTGTGATAGACTGGCTGTACATTCATCGGAATCAAGCTGTATATTTTGTAACAAAACATTGGCAAATATTCAAAGTGCACAACGACACGAAATATATCACTGTCCTTTTAATGAAGTCGATAATTCGTCTTTGTGTGAAAATTGTGGTGTACCAATATGTCGACCTGATAAACTGAATAGACATTTATGAACATGTAAAAGACTTACTTCATCCATTAAGAAGACTGTTTGAATCAAGGAATCTACAAAACTTTAGTACTCTGACTGTGTATTTTTTTTGTACTTGTAGTAGTGTAGTACTTATGTAATAAAAGTTTTTTTTAAAATAACTTGTGGTGTTTTTTATTTTCTCAAACCTCCCACTTTAGTGGTACTTTTTTAAAATATTAAAGTTGTTTTGTATCGGCCAGGGATCGAACCAAGGACCTAAGTCGATCTAATTAATCAGTATATAGATTACAAATTTATTTAATGGATTTTGAACTTTTTCCCGAATCTCTAGCATTAAAATTACGCATTTCCAATATGGTGGTCTTGATGTCTGATAGGATGATGGTCGTAGAGGATTTAGAGTCTCTTTACGAATGTTGAACATGGTTTATTGAAATTATTATTTTTTTACATAAAATTAAACATTATTGCATCGATCGGGTATCGAACCGAGGACGGGAATCTATCGAATCAATATGTAAATTAATGAGTGATTTATTTAATGAATTTTGGAACTTTTCCCGAATTTCTAGCTAAATAATTACGGATTTTCAAGATGGCGGCCAAATTTCAAGATGGCGGGTGTCACAGCAATAATAATAAATGATTACTGCACTCTAGCAGATTAGAATTAAACTAACATGTCATCAGCGCAATCTCGCCGACGATACAATGATGATGGCTTCCAGCATCGAAGACAAGATGGCGGACATGACGTCATACTAGGTGACGATATATATGGTTTGAAAAAAAGTGGTGGGAGTCAGTATGCCAGCAGCCACCGCGGGGGAAGGATCGGTCGTCATTTTTATTTTTTTGCACTCACCGGGTTCAAACCGCGGACTCCGAGCTCCGTGTCGTAAATGTTTGTTTTTTATAAAAACTTTATAAAATTTTATTAAGTGAATTTTTTTATAAATTTTATAATTTTTTTTGTTAAAATCGGATAAAAAATAAAGATTTTAAAGATGGCGACCGTAACGGAAACTGCAACGGTGACGTCATTATTCAAAATGGCTGCCATGGCATCCTAATTTTCAAGGTCATGACCTCGGCGTCTTAAAGTGACTAGCTCTAAGGAGTTTAAAGCCTCTTTAAGGAATTTGGGTTCTTTCTAGGGCAAAACGACTTTTGAGGATTTTCGAAATCCTAATTTTGAATTGTGGAGTTTTTTGAGAATTTTTGGCGGAATTTTATTTCTAAGAAATGTAAATTTTGGCGATTTTTTAAGAATTTTGGGCAATTTTTGCCCAATTTTGACAATTTTTGAGGGTCAGATGTCAATGTCCTACTTGTCCCGTTACGCGGTGTCCCGTTACACTCATACAAGATGGCCGCCGTGACACAATCCAATATGGCGGACCGGCTCTCGGCTCCACATCCTGCATCCTGTGCCCGGACATACTTTCCTATACTACTATTATTATTAATAATCTGATGAACACGGAGTTGGTTATGAACTATTTTATAAAAATATTCACTAAACTCATTATAAATAATTTTGCTCTTCTGGTTTTGAACGACAGCATCTTACTGCACATTTTCGCTTATAGGCATATCGTCCAGACATTTTTATCTTTTCACGTTTTCTTGCTAACCAAATATGTTAAAATGATTTCTAATTTACCAGCTGCAAGTTGTTGTTTACCACTAAACACAACATGGCGCCAGCAAGTCAACCCTTGCGAGTCAAATAAATATCCTACTTATTTTAGCGGAGTATTCTCAAAGCAAATTATTTTTATTATAATACTGAATAATTTTAAAAATTGATGTAGAAACTTCGTTACAAGTACAAGTAGCTATGCTATACTTGTTGAAGTCTTTAGTGTGATTGTGTGATATTGCTTTTAGCGCGGTCACCTGTATCATGGCGAATGACGAACTAACAAAAAAAAGGGTCCCTCATAAAAAGCAAAGCCTGTGCAACAATTTCCTATTCCAGTTTCCTCCCCATGGAAGAATCACAAGAACTAATCTGCCACAGAAGCTCAGTTACTTAGACTGTTGAAAGCGTGCGTGCATAACGATCTCTGCAGGTTACGTTACGGTGACGAAAAACCAAGATATAAAAGATTTTGCAGGTATGTATGTCTGTGTAATGTGTTGAAATAATTAAGGTTAATAAATTATGTATAATATTTAAAAGTAACGATAAAGGAGTCTGTGTTAATGGTAGGTGTTGGAAATGGTCAGCACGTAAGTAGTTTCGATCACAATTCCATTCGAATAACAATGGTGTAGGTCGGCTAAAGTGGACCTACGAGGTGCGGGTAAAGTGGTACCGGTCCACTTTACCCGCCATATTTTACGTAAAATACAGGTTTTTTAAAGATAATTTTTACTTTAGATAGGATTTACGATACATCAAATTTCGCTTAGAGTAGCGGCGGAAGTTAGTAAAAGCCAATCAGTGAGAAGCTTTTATTTAAATGCTACTCGCTGATTGGTTAATTTAAATTTCAACGCAACGCTATGTGAAAATTCGCTGTATCGTGAATACCACATTACTCATTTTTTTATAACGTATATAGAAAAGGTTTTTTGGTTTGTTGCAGATGTCAACACAGGCAGAAAAAGTGGGTGTGTCAAGAAAGAGATTGAAAACATGGAGTCAACAGTCCATGATTGCTGCTGTTCATGCTGTTCGTAAAAAATATATGGGCTTGAATAAAGCGCAAAAAATGTTCAATGTGCCTAAAACATCTCTAAGAAGATATGTCAATATGATTGACAAATCTCCTGAAGAATCTATTCTTACAACATCAGGTAGGAAACCAATATTTAGTCCCAGAATGGAACAACAGCTAGTTGAGTATTTGTTGTTTATGGAAGCTAAATTATTTGGTTTAACTATGCAAGACGTAAGGAGGCGTGCCTACCAGTTAGCGGGAAAAAATAATATTGAACACAGGTTTTCTGAACTCAGGGGGGCTGCTGGAAAGGACTGGTTATATGGCTTTCTAAGGCGACATAAAAATATTATCACATTGCGAACTTCTTCAGGAACATCAATAGCCAGAGCCAAGGGGTTCAATAAAACTAGTGTTGGAAACTTTTTTGATATTTTGGAAAGAGAATGTGACAAAACGAACTTCCCTCCAACTAGAATCTACAATGTAGATGAAAGTGGATTGTCTGTTCTAGCCAGCAAAATACCTAAAGCGATTTCTTTAAAAGGTAAATGCCAGATTGGATCAATTTCATCAGCCGAACGAGGTTCACTTATCACTGTGATAGTATGCATGAGTGCTGGTGGGAGTTATGTACCACCTATGCTAGTGTTCCCAAGAAAAAACTTCAGTCAACATCTTACAAAAGGTGCTCCTCCAGGTTGTGTATTTACCTGCCACCCTTCTGGATGGATCAACAGTGACATTTTCAGTGAATGGTTTGATCACTTTGTGTATAGTACCAAACCTACATGCTCTGATCCTATTCTCCTCATTTTGGACGGACAATTAAGCCATACCAGGAATCTATAAGTTATAGATAAAGCCAGAAGAAATCATGTCACCGTAATTTGCTTGCCACCACACAGCACACATAAACTTCAACCCCTTGATAAAACTTTCATGGGTGTTCTGAAACATTATTATAGTGAAGAAGTGCGTATGTTCTTGAGGATAACAGGCAGAGCTGTGACACATTTCGACATAACTGAACTCTTTGGGAAAGCTTATCTGAAAGCACAAACCGGTGAAAATGCTGTCAGTGGTTTCCGCAAGACAGGAATATACCCAATTAACAGGAACATATTTTCAGATGCTGATTTCGCTTCTTCGGAATATTGGGTTAACAGGGCGGTTCAGGAAGGTACAGTTACAGCAAGCCCAGAAATATCAGGGGGTAATCAGTCACCTTTATGAGATGTAGCAGACACATCTTCATCTGAAGCTCAGAATATACAACCAAACACATATTCTGCTGTCGATGAAGCTTTTTCACTACTTCGAAATGTCAGCCCTAACAATTCTTCAGTCATTGAAGAGCCTTCAACACTTCTTCAGAGTCCACGTCCCAAATCACCACCGGGAGGAACTGCATTTTCAGTGTGACATTTCGCCATCTCCAGTAATCACTAAAGCAGCAACAACAAGAGGTAGGCCAAGAGAAGCGGCATGTGTTGTTACATCATCTCCTTTCAAAAACAGCCTTCAAGAAAGTCGTAAACGAGCTGCCAAAAAAATCCGGCCATTTCAGCCTACTGGAAAAAAAATAGCCTAAATAAACAGCTATCTGGGAAGACTATAGATACAAAGCAATCAGTTGAGCGTAATACATTTGACGAAACTGATGCTACTTGTATCTATTGCTCTGGAAAGTTTTCTGATGACAGAGCTGGGGTAAAGTGGGTTCTGTGTTTGGAGTGTTTGGACTGGAGTCACGAAGAATGTGCTGACAATGAAACTGTGCATTTCGTATGTGATATTTGCAAAACCTAATCCACCACTTTAGGACATATATCTACTGACATAGGGCTACACGTATGTGGTTAGTGCATCCTTATTACAATCATGTAATCTAGACTGTTTTCAGTGTCCAAATAAGACATTTAGAATATTTTAGTAAATATGTGCACTATTATTCTGCTAAACTTCACTATTAATAACTTCTTTGTCTCTGAAATGTGTACCCACTGTATACAGTGGCGTCTCGTCAGGGCAAGCAAGGCAAGCAGTGCTTGCCCAGGCAGTTTCCAGACATTGTATTTTTTAAATAAATATTTTATTCAGAATAGTATTTTACTTTGGCTCGTGCCGTTAGGTGTATGTATTTTTTACACTATCTTCTTGGTACCCAGTACTGTGCGCTGTGTGCTATAAGAAAAGAACTCGTTGACACACAAAACATGCTGTTTTAGAAGCGTTGCTAGGTTTAGAAGCACTGGTAGGACCGTTTTTAGCAGGAAGGCTGCCGCAGTAGTTTCCTTTCGGAAGGAGGGGTGGCATGGTACAAAGGGTCAGGGAGGGGATTGGCTGTAAAAACACGTGGTAGAAGCTACGAAGGTAGCGCTTTCTTGCCGAACTGAAGCGAACATGGCCGAAGCAGACGGTGGAATTCTTCCGCCGACTGCTTCGGCTATGTCCGCTAGAGTTCGGCAGGGCAGGTGGCGAGGTCGCGTTTCAGTCGGCGGTCGTCTCTCGGGGCGCGCGCATCTCTCTCGCGGGCTGTTGGCTGGGAGTTCCCTGCGCCCTATTGGGTACTAACCGAAGGCTGGCAGTGCGTGGGGGATTTGTGTGCGTGCTGGGGGCGGCCTAGCAGTGCCAACTGCTACCGACCGCGTCCCGCGGGTGGCGGATACGGGATCCCAGCTCGAGAGTTGCAATCTCTCTGGGGTGACTGTGAATAACCAATAGCAGTCCGCGGACCAATGGCCGGCCTGTGGAGTCGTTATCACGGCTATCGGGGTGAAAGGTAGCCTGAATGCAGCTCGGCGCGTGGCAGAAAGCAGTTCCGTCGGCGAAGGCACCGCAGGGGATCTCGATGTGCCCTGGATGCGAAGTTTAGACGAACTGCGGGCTGGAAATTGCGGAGCTGTGCACTGCCGCGCGCGCAACGGAACTGAACAGCATCGTAACTCTGAAGAAAGAGATGGCGGCGCCTTCAAGTTGGGGCCCTGTTGGAGCCAGTGGTAGCCTGGGTGGCGCGACCTTCAACCGTCCTGGGATTTTGGAGGACAAGAGGGTCCGACTCGCAAGATACTTAATTCGCCTGAACGACTTACCCCCACCCTGGCTTGAAAGGTTGTTGGCTGTTGACTGGAAGAAGGAAGATGAAGATGGCGCAATGTCAGGCTGCCTTTCGCCCCGTGCGCCCGCAGTTCGAGCCGGTTTACTGGCTCGTCTGCCCACATCTGGTTTAACTGTGGCTGCCTGGGCAGCTGGGCTGGGCTGACGAGTGAAGTCGCCCGCCCCTGGGGGCGCATGCGCCCCTGGTTAATAATAACCCAGGAGTACCCAACATTTAAATGCGGGTCGCAAGGCCCAAGCACCCAACTCCAGCATGGTTGATTTTTCAGCCCCTCCAACTCTTCTTACCTGGACCCTTCTTCCCTCTTGTCCAGTAGTTACCTGCTTGCTTAATGCATGTTAATTGATCCCCGCATGGTTAAAAACCCGCATGGTTAAAAACCCGCATGGTAGAGTGTATAGGCTTCGGCCTGAGACACACTTAGTTCCTCCCTGGACCCTCCCCTTACACACTTAGAATAATTTAGACTAGGAAAAAAAAATCGTGGCGTTTCAGGAATGATTGACGTGCCAGTTTCTTGGTACACGTACCAGTTAACAGAGTTTCTGATCAACGTATGAAAATAATTTCTTTTGTGTTGGTACGAAAAATACCAAGATTTAATTTTAACTATTCTAGTACATTTTTATGAGGTTCTCTTTATTTTAAGTACGGTACTTACTTTGCCATGTGTTGTCTGTTTATATATTTTGTACCAGATATCGATGATACTACACTCCCACTTAGTATATAAGTAATGTAGAGTAGGTATTTTACTATCAGAATAATGTAAGTCAAACATTATTTTTTTAAAAATAATTTATTTAAAAAAAAAAGTCAATTTTTCTGCCTGTGGAATAGTCAATGTTCAGTCAAGAAAACTACTTAAATAGCACCATTTTTAACCTTGAAATCCATATTTTCCCGGGGGAGGACCCCCCCAACCCCCCCCCCCCCCCCCAATCAAGTTTTGATGTGAACGGAGTTGTTGCTTCCCCTCATGTAAACCTCACGCCTCGCCACTGACTGTATACTTATAAAAATTAAAAAGTAATCTTTGTTTAAAAGTTTTAATAATTTCGGATGGGTAAAGTGGACCCATGGTTCCACTTTACCCACACTGTTCGGGTAAAAGTGTACCTTTGCATACTTTTTTATATATGACTATATAAAGACAACATCCTGAGTGAATTTAGTAGGTTCCATATTTTCGTTACCCTTACATACCACGCTGTCATAATGAATAGACAGATGTAATTATCTTATACAGATACTGAAATACAACAAAAAAACAAAAGGGGGGTCCACAATACCCGAAGTTCCTCTATATATATACATATATATATATATATATACATATATATATATATATATATATATATATATATATATGGTTAAAAATTTAATGGTTCACCCTCTCATTTTATTCTCCCACATGTAAAATGGTCTAGAATTTTTTTTGGCTGTATTTAAAGCGAATTTAGGGGTCGCTACCAGCATTTAAAGTTTATAAAATTACCAATATTGCAGCAAATGAATTTTTAATATAAGGAAATAAGTACCTAATTTTAAAATACTTGAGCAACCAACCACCACTTTACACGTTAAAGGGAACATTGTCGTGCTGAGACTCCCCTCCAAGCAACCTCGCCCCTCCTCCTCCTCCACAAAATCCCCCCCTTTACAACCCTCCAGCCAACCCACAGCCGAGGTCATGTGTGAGTTGCCTGTCAGTACCTGTCTGGGCAGTGTGCCTGTCTGATCGATAGAGTAAATAAAGTACTAGTACAGAGTGGACACTCAATGCTATTGCAGTTCTACGTTTTCTTTTATTCAGAAATGCCCTAGTTGCTATACAAAAACGCAAACTTGACAAACATTAAAATGAAGTTGTAATTGCTTAAAAACGAGATAAAGTACCTTCTGGAGTAAGACTTACGTTTCAAATTATAAGTAAATTTTAATTTAAATACAACATTCATCCTAGAAAGTACAATTTGCAGTTAATATGCATAAAACACTTATTTGAATAGTAGGGAAATTTGCAGCTTCAACTGAATGTTGGCGAGCTTGTGACTTGTTTCGTGCATGCATTAATATTTAAAAAAAATATTGATTTTATTTTTCTTTCCTTTATAAGCAAATCATTTAACTAAATATCGGTAAACGTAACATATAATGATATAGGAGAGCAATATTTTTAAAACAATAATTAAATTTCTTACCTTCGGGACAGTGTTTGCCTTAACCTCATTTCGGTTAAAAATGTTTTGTTTACGTAGCATACCATTTGTTAAAATGCATAACATGTAACATATTTTCGGATTATAATAAATTGTTGCCTTTTTTATGTCCAAGAAATAATTTCTGTTCTAGTAGAATCATGTTGATTGAAATTAAGGTTAGGATTTTCGTAGGTACCTACCGAATTGCACTACAAATCGCAAACAAAACTAATGCATAAAACACGTGCAGAAGTATTTAATCATTAACACAGGCAATGTGTATTTCTGGCAAATTTAACTGCGTAACATGTACAATTTTTCCACAAAAACTGAAATGAAACTATTACCAATGGCATCTAATTCTTTATGGATTAGGTGAAAGTACAAATCTTTCTCGTATCTTCACTTTTTGAAGACAGGTGTATAGCAATAAATTGTTAAGGAAAAAAAAACCTTAATTTCAACATAAAAATTTAAAAGACACTTCATTTTTTCGCAACCCTCACCTCGGTAATTGTTCTGTATCACGTATCCAAGTTTATCCCTTGATCCTGTTGGCATGATCATGTATGATTTATCCGTTGGCACATGATGCTTGCTGTTTTAATTAATGTTAAAACAGCAAGTATCATTACCACAGTACCAAAGTATTCAGGATCATGCCATTAGTATCAAGGGATAGACTTGGATACGCAATACAAAATTTTTACCCACACCTCCCTCTCGACCTAAAAATAAAATTCATACAAAACATTTAGACTAATTAAAGTAGATCAGCAGCAAGTTTGAGTAGAATTTAAGACTCATTGACATTTAGAACAGTACCTAAGTATTTATGTATTGTGTGCTTGTCCTCAATGTGCGACTACACACTACCTAAAAAGAGGAAATTCTGTAGGGCATGAAAACAAAATGCTCATCACTATTTTAATTACACAAAACTTTTATTTTGTTTCGTTTTAATAATTTACACATACCTAGTTTCGTCAACCGGAAACTTAAAGTAAAGTTAATTATTATTATCTCTTCTCTTGTTGTAGCAGTAGTTAACACAACACGTAGCTGAATCAGGCATGTTTCATAACAGTGATTTATAAAGCAGTTCATGAAATCAATAATATTATTTAACGAGATTACTATTTCAACATGATTGAAACAAAATTTCCTTACAAATTTTTTATTAAATCTAATATTCCTTAATTCAACGCTGACACCATTAATTATAGTGTTGTTGGATAAACAAGTGGTTCAACCAACGTGCCAACGAAAACTCGTTTATTTTCTTTTAAGTAAATATATTATTTTCATTTCAACAATATCAATTTATGCCATAAATTTGATAAAATGTTAAAACAAATGTAATAATTATTTAATCAACGTGGTATTTTGATTATAATTTTTGTTCTCAGATGTTGGATAAAACTGTATAGCAACTAGAAAAATGTGATTGCTATACCCTATGAAGTGTCCCCCCCCCCCCCCCCCCCCCCTGGTCTGATCTGTGCAGTTGTTCATGTAGCTTATCCAGAGGGTTTTTAAAAGTAATTATGATTGTGAGTGTGTGGTTAAAGTTGGTTATTGAAAGTGATTTTGGTTTGTGAATTCATAGTAAGTGTTTTTGTATTAATTGTTTAAATAGTAAACCAAATAATTACACAACAAACTAAAAAAATATTATTTACTTGAAAAGTTTTTATCTATGGAGGCTGCAAATTTATGAATTTAAACTGAAAAGTCATAATTTATGGTTACTAATTTTATAACTATTAGCATTTACCATGGAACATAGAAAAAACTCTGCAATTTCTACAAGGAAAAAGACAGAAATATGGTTGGTCGGACAGATGTCTGAAACATTCATTCATACCAAACTTCCATCTAAACGGGAAGTACTATCCGTATTTTTTTATTATAAAGAACAAGAAGTAAAGCAAAAGATTCGTGAAGCTGCTTATTAGACCTCTAAAGATTTGCTAGCCGTTTGGAATAAGGCTATGATACCTACCAGACAGCAAATACATGTTGTTGATAAAGTAGAAAAGTTATTCAAAGAGTGGCAGAATCTGGAGAAAAATAAAGAGAACAAATCTAAAAAATCAGCAGTATTAAGACTAAAAGAAGAAACATGGAATTACAATTTAGATTACTTATTCGATATAGCGCATGCAAAGGCACTGGAAATGATTCAAATTCAAGAAGATAGAGACTTTTTAGTGTTGCAGCGTGAAAAAGGACGTCCAGGGAAAATAGCTGGCATTGACAAGAAACTATCCAAGAAGGAAGAAGAGCAAGAGCATAAAAAGGCTTGAATGGAGGTGCTTAAGGCAAAAGAAAGTGATAGTATTAAGGCAATCACATGTAAATCAGAAATTCCTAGCATTTTTTACGATTATGAATCCTCACATGATTACGACAGTGACTGAGGGGCCTTCAACATCTAAATCTGGGGAAATACAAAACATAGGACTAAAGAAAAGAGGAAGAAAAAAGCTGTTTAACAGAGAATTGACTACAAGCATGGATGTTGCAAAAATAAGTGATCGCAAAGCAGCTCTTGTCCTTACATCCACTTTAAATCGGCTGGGATGTGATCCTGCAAAATATAATCTAATTTTTTCTTCTATACGCCGCCAGCGAGTTGAATGCAGACAGACCATAGCAGAATATATAAAAAAGCAGTTTTCAGCTGCCGTACCTTTAACTGTGAACTGGGATGGGAAAATGTTAAAAGATATTACAGGACAGGAAGTAGTCGATTGTCTTCCAGTTTTAGTTTCAGGGAAAGGAGTGGATCAGCTCCTTTGCATACCAAAAAAAGAATCTGGAGAGGGTGAAAAAATAGCATCAGCAGTTTATGACTCTCTCGTTTCCTGGGGTATAATTGATAAAGTGAAAAGAGTATGTATTTTGATACAACTGCATCTAATACTGGATCACGCAAAGGGGTTTGTATTTTACTTGAACAGAAAATTGATAAATAAATGCTTTGGCTACCATGTAGGCACCACATTATGGAAATAATGCTTGAATCCATCGTACAAAACCAATTAGGACCTTCCTCAGGGCCAGATATTTGTTATTCAAGAGATTCCAGAAATGTTGGTCATTGCTCAATAAAGAAGAATATCTAACAATTGAAAATGATGTAGAATCTATGGGCAAGATAAAGAATCTTAAAGATTAAATAATTGCCTTTTCTCAAAAACAACTAAGTGAATATCAGCCAAGAGATGACTACAAGGAACTGTTGCAGCTACGCATAATATTTCTAGGAGGAGTTCCAGAAAAAGGTGTATCATTTAAGAAGCCGGCAGGTCTTCACCGTGCTCAATGGATGGCCAAATCAATTTATTCTCTGAAAATATTCTTATTTAGAGAACAATTTAAATTGACGAAGCTCGAAGAAAAAGGATTGCTTGAGATCTGTATGTTCTCAGTCATTATTTACATAAAGTTTTGGTTCCAAGTTCCATCAGCATGTTCGGCACCAAGGAACGATTTAGAGCTCCTTAAAGAGCTGAAGAAATATGAGGAAGTCAACAGTGTTTTAGCAAAAAATGCATTGAACAAAATTTGTGGTCATTTATGGTACATTTCTGAAGAACTGATTGCTCTATCTTGTTTTGATGATAACGTTGCAAATGCAACAAAGAAAAAAATGGTGGAAGCACTGAATAAAGAAGGAGCTGAATTCTCTCCAAAGCGCATCCCTGTTGACCTGGACACTATTAATAAGAAAGGGCTGGAGGATTTTGTCAGCAGTAATACAAAACGATTCTTTTCCATCGCCGGAATTGATTAAAAGTTTATTGAAAAAAAAGTTGAAGATTGGCATAAAGACGAAGAATATGTCAATATGAAAGAAATAGTGAAGTCATTAAAGGTAGAAAATGATACTGCAGAGAGAGGAGTCAGTACATTTTATTACTTATAAAATCATTCAGGCAGAAGTATCCAGACTACAAAAAATCCACATTGTTGTCTGCCTAGTGAACTATATCAGTTGGTTAGGTTTGATTTGAATAGTTTTTAAAAGACTGTGTGTACGTATTTTTATTGCATCATTACGTTAAAACAAAAATTTATACTGTTCGTTAAGAATCTAAAAATATATATATAATTTCAGACACTTTATCACAGTATTACAAGACCATGTTTGATATCTATTTGTAAGGAAATGAAAATAAAAAGAATTATTTGCCAAATTGTGTTTTTTTAACATCTACCAGTTATTTTATTATGTAATTAAAAACCAAATAGATATAATTTTAGCATTTAAATTAGGTTTTAATAACATTTTTATACTGAACAACCACAAACAACTGGGTTGTAATAAAAAAATATTAATTCCCTACAAAAAAATTTTTTTTTTGAAAAATGTTAATTTTGCAATATTTTTATAACTTCAAAGCTTGGTAGCAACCCCTAAAAATTGTCCAAAATAATTGAAAAAATTATATTTTGTTTCTCTCATCAGGTAGAACAAAATGGTGGGCTGAACTACAGCAAAAATAAATTTTTTTTTGGTCTTTTAAGCATCACCCTAATATATATATATATATATAGTGCTCAAAAACCAAGAGTAAACTTACTTTGGTTAAGTTGCTGAACCTATCACTAGCCTACGGAAAGAAAACGCTATGTAACATGAACGAAAAAAAATCTAAAGTAATACATAATTTTTCACTCAAATTAATTCCATGTTTCAATAATAATTTTCGATGGGCTCTTTCGTGGGCATCTTTATTGAAAGACCACGGTGTGCTAGGGTTAATGGCTGTCGCTCATTAGCTGTTATATTCTCGGTATCATATTTAGATATACGGTAGCTTCAATTACAGAACAGCCACTGAGCGACAGGCAGCAAGCCCTCCCACACCTTAGGCCGCGGCCTTCCACCATAGACGGCCATGGCTCTTAACGACACATATGATTTAGTCTAATATTTGCCGCAATATAGATACACTACTTAAAATATAACAAGACTCGCTGGAAAAGGTTTGAAACCCAGGCCACCGCGAATGCGAGTTCAGTAATTGTACCTTCAGAGGTAGTATATAGGTGGGTAGTTACCACGACCATGTTCTACGTTATATGAGAAGAGACATACGTTTTCTTTCTGTAGCGAAAAGTTGGCTCAATTTCAACATAACACAATGATTGTATAGTGAACTGTCATTCAATTTCGAAAAACCGATATGGTAATATTTGTATTCAGAAATAACTTCCATTGAGATAAAGTCCATGTTGTCCGAATTTTGACGTTCACTTTTTAAAAAGTTTCTGGCAGTCCAATAGTTTTCTGGTAAAATAATATCTTTGCAATCCTGTTTACAGAGACCTTTCTTACAAGCTAAACGTCAAAATTCGGACAATGAAATAGATTATAGTAGTTCTGTTTAAATTATGATTACCAGTTGTGATTGCAATAATAATTTATGTGTAATATACTGTAATGCCAGTAACATTCACTTTTAAGTTCACTTAATTGGTTACGGAGCAAATATTATGTTGATCGATAAAAAAAGGTATACTTTATTATACACAACATACATTTATAAAAGTTAAATTAAAGTAAAATTAAAGTATGGACATTTGGATTTAAAGAAAATATAGAAACTAGTATCTAGGTCCATTGCGGGGGAAAAAAAAAGACAAATTCTTGTTGACTTTTCAATCAAAAACGTAGACTACACGGACTTCATGTTTTTTTAAACTTCGAAACGAAATTTGGAGAAACAATTAGCAAATGTTCATGTAGAAAATAGTACACTAGCAAACTGATTAGGATAATATTTCCTGGAGTAGTTCAGCTTCAGTTGCCTGAGCCAGTGCCTAGTAATTCGGGTCAGCCAGACAACGCCGACCAGACAGCGGAAAACTGTTCCAGCCTATCAGGACGCGCCATTGGTATGCCACCTCGCGCGATAAGAGCCGAAAAAGTTGAGGTCAAGCCGATATTTTGTAATGCGGAAAGTGCAGAGATCGCCGATTTTTCAGAGTTTAATATTCTGTTATTTTCTCGAACTATTAACAAATTATGTTGTGTTTTATTCTCTACAAATCAACAGTACATTTGTTACAAAACACGAGTCAGAAACGTCAAGTGTATTAAAAAAGGTATAAATAAGAAGTTTCGTTCTGCAGTTGTCAGGCAGGGCAATACTAAACTATTAGGTATGTAGGATATACTTGTATCTAAAGTTCTATTTTTTTTTTGTTTCGCTTGCAGTAAAATGTGAAATAAACATGAGTAATAAATTTACTTCGTAATATTTTATGTACCAGAACTGTTGTACGGTTTTTATTTAAACGAAGTGGTGTATCACACAGTAACATCCTCGAAGCGCAAAGAAGGTTATAAAATGGACGCCGAAAGAGTTAAGCATAAAATCGGCGTTCCTTTAAACGAAAAAAAAAAAAAAATGTTCTATCCGCTCTGTCTGGTTATGTGTGAAACGGGCGTGTTAGTCCAGTGTCGTGTCTTCTCTTGTGCTTCAGCACATCACAAAGCCGCTGCTTCAGGTGACTCATCCCACCCCTATCAGCCGTCTTTCATTCTTCTTTCTATCTCACTCCACTCCACCCCCCACCCCCCCCCCCCCCCCCCCGGTAGCATTCCGTTTTCCTACTAGTTCGCGGGATGTCCGCATGAATACGCTACGTACGCTCGTGGCGGCCCAACGAAGCGCTATCCTACGAGGAAAGAATGAACCACTTCAACTGACCGCGCGCGAGAAAATATTATCTCCCACGCGCACTTAAGAGAATTTTCGCCGCCATCGTCAGCTCTCGTAGTAACGAGGTTCCACTGTACTTATTTAATTAACGGAAATACGAAGTTGTCCGACGTGTAAATTTTTCTTTTAAAGACGTTTTTAAAAATTATTACCTTAATCTATTCGTTTGCATAGTTGCAATGTACCATTTACAATAATGTAGAAAGCGCTAGTTGGTATCGTTCGTGTTTGGATATGTTGCTTCCCGGATAGAGCGCGCACACGTAGTCTAATATCGATATCTCGCCGATTCCTGCAACGCGCGCTCTCTGTCACCAGCCGAGTTAACTACATTTGATGGCCCGCAATCTTTCGTGGCAAGTGTGTACTACGACACGTTAGTTCACATCACAGATTCAAGTGGCTTGCGTTCGCGTCAGAGTTTTGGTTTTTCTATTTAAATTTGAAGAAAGGTTTTGTTGCACGACTTATTATTTTTAATTGTTTGGCGTGCTCCTTTAAACTTCACTTTTAAAATAAACATACTTTCCATGAATGGGATTTGTTTTCATAAATAACTTTAGCTCTCAAAAAAAAAATTTCTCGCATAATTGTTGCACCCCTACCTTTCAAACTTGATTTTAGAATAAAATGTGTGACGATTATGCGAGAAAACACGGTAATTATTATTTCATGTTATAAGTCCTTAAATATTTTTTTTAATTTCTTTGAAAGTTTGTTTCTTGTTTGTAATTATTTTTGTATTTGTTTGTATTTGTACGGGGTCTACCACTTTGGCTTTCAGCTGTTGGTAGACATCTCACCACTTTAAATAAATAAGAATGAATAAATAAATAAAATTGCCAGCTGGTAAATTTTTTGGAATTCTCTGTAGATTACTTTGCAGAGACAAAAGTGAAACCCTGGTAACATCTGAAAACCATGACATTAGGAGTTAACAGCTGGGATGAATGAAAGTGTTTGAAAGATGGATATACAGTAGACTCCCGATTATCCTGGTGCGGATTATCCAGTTTGCGGATTAACCGTGCCATATTTCACTTCCATAAACCATAAAAACCAAAATAATTTTTTGACTTTTTTTATACTGTATTTGTAATCTATTGATGTGACTGAGCATTTTATGCTGTGATTCTCGACGAATAATGCTGCCAAACACAGTACATGCATAGTTGGTAAGTATTAATATGCGTCATGAACTTCAAAACAGCAGGAGCAATCATAAACGTACCCCTGTTAATCGAGCACGCTTGTGTTCCACGCGAACTTGTGAACCGGGATCAGGTTAGCACTGACGCGGCACCGCTGCTGCGTGACTCACGCGACTGATACTGGCTCGCGTAGATTTAAGTCAGCAGTTGCTTTGTGTGGTATTGTTTTCTGTAGTAATATTTTGACAGTAATGTCTAAACGAGTGCTACTTGACATTAAAAAAAATTAGAAATTATCGATCAGCTAGAAAAAGGAAGAAGTACAAAACAGCTGTCCCAAGAATATGGCATTGGGGAACAATATGTACGTGACATATGAAAGAAAAAGGATGAACTGTTAAATTTTGCATCCACACCAGACTGTACAAGTGGTTTGGAGAAACGCAAAACCATGAAGCAATCCACATATCAAGATCTGGATAAGGCCATGGTAGAATGGTTTAATCAACAACGGGCTCAAGGGACCCCGGTGGCTGGCATAATTTGCAGTACACAAGCAAAGGTCATTTTTGAAAATCTGGGTCTGGAAGGGAATTTCGATGCATCTTCGGGATGGCTAACGAGATTCAAAAATCGTCATGGAATTCCCGAAATTAGTATTCAAGGTGAAAAGTTAAGTGGGGATCAAACAGCTGCAGATGCATTTCGCGATGAGTTTCAGGAAGTAATTGAAAGAGAAAATTTAACTCCAGATCAAATTTACAATGCCAGTGAAACCGGGCTATACTGGAAATGTATACCTACAAGAACAATAGCATCTGAGGGTGAACAGAGAGCACCAGGCCATAAGGCTAGTAAAGAAAGATTGACAGTTATGTGTTGTGCAAATGCGTCTGGAACACACAAGCTAAAATTAGCTGTCATAGGAAAGGCAAAAAAGCCTCGATCTTTCAAAGGTGCAAGAGCTGACATGAATAATTTGCCAGTAAAGTATTTCAACCAGAAGGGAGCATGGATGGATAGAGTCATATTATTTAAGGAGTGGTTTGATAAAACATTTGTACCAGCAGTCAGTGAATTTCTGAGAAGCAAAGGGTTGCCAGGAAGAGCGGTGCTTGTGCTAGATAACGCCCCCTCTCACCCAAATGCAGCCATACTGAAATCAGATAATGGTGGAATATTCGCCGAATATTTGCCACCAAATGTCACCGCACTAATCCAGCTAATGGATAAAATTGTGATTTCTACCTTGAAACGAATTTATTGTTCAAGTTTGCTCCAGAAACGCATTGATGAAGGAAATGATTTAAAATCATTTTGGAAAAACTACAGTGTTCTGGATGCTATTTAAGAAATTGCTGCAGCATGGCATCGAGTAAAACCATCAACGCTAGTAAAATCATGGAGAAAATTTATTCCAGATAATGAAGAAGATTTCCTAGGTTTCGCTAATGACGAAATGGTAATTCCAGCTGCACATTTAGCGCAACTTGCTAATGATGTATCAGGCGGCGAGCAAGTACGTGAGCAAGACATTGTAGAATGGTTTCAATGTGATGCAAAACAGCCTGGTTTTGCTGCACTAACTGATGATGACATCATTCAGAAAATAAAAGGGGAAGAGAAAGAGGAAGAAACTGGAAGCGAGAGTGAAGGTGAACAGCCTGTAAAAGTGTTTCACACCCTCGCACGCAGTTATGCCGAAGGACTTCTCGACTACCTGGACACAGACGAACATAGCCTCCTTACGGACAAAATGGTTTTACGGAGAATTCTTTCCAATATTCGTAAGAAAGAAAATGAATCCAAGAAGCAGACGTCATTAAACGACTTTTTTACTGCGGTGTAACTGTGGTGGTGACGGTAAAATACAATGCTTTTGTGGTATGCATTGCAATTGTTTTTTTTTTTTTTTTTTTTTTTGTAAATTACGTGAACACTTTAGTACCTATTACGTATGTATTAAAATAATGTTTGTTATGAATCAAGCTAGAAAATGCTGCATTGATGTACATACGTACGATGTACATAATATACACCCACCCCTCGAAGTAGCAGCTCTGGTGAGAAAAACCAGAAGCTTTCAGGGTTAGTTTAACTCGGACATAACAGACTGCGCTAGTGGCTTATCAAGGCAGTAATGCACTTTGTAAACAACAGAGTCGGGAATTATGTTAACAAGCTAAATAATTTTGTGTTACAATACAACACACTCAAGTTTTTATGTTATTTTGAAATCCTATTAGAAATCAAATATATCTTGTATATTAAAAGCATTATTATTTTGTAACTGAAATGTTTTTAGCGCCTACTTAGGAATGCCTAGCCATATTATGTAAACAATGCGTTTCGTGATTTTTTAAATTTTAAATTTAGACTGTTCCATATTTTTTTGTACTTTAAATATACGTTGTTTAATCGCTGTTTTATTATTAGTGCAATGTTTTCCTGAAACGAATTTGGACGTTACTATGAGGGGCAGGTGTTATAGTGTTTGTATCGACAGTTGGGATAAAAAAAATTTAATTAAATCATTTTTTCCCCCGTCATCGCTTTAACCGTGTTTATCAATTAGCATCCATGGGCCCCTTGCCAGTCATTACCCCGGATAATCGAGAGTCTACTGTAGTACCTGTGCCTTACAACATGAAGCTTTCAGGGTATCACATAAGACTGCAGAGAAGTCAGAAAACACATTTTCTGTATTGTAAGTTTTTTCTTCTCTTTATGGTGATATATATGTTTTAAAAAAGATACATAAGAAATGTTAGGATAAATGTCCTACAAATGTATATCTGTAAAATTTAACAATTTGCAGATCTAACTAAAAGAGACTGAAGGAGTGTTCTTGGAAGGTTAGTTGTCAGTTGATGGCGCATCATGAACCAGGAAAAATATCAAAAATGGTTACTACTTTTACTAGAAAATGGGTTTGTTTTTACCAGTACATACATTGTGCTAATAGTGTTTCCTTCAGGAATTCTAGCAAGGTTAATATAATGAGTATAATTTGTTTTCTGATTTAACATTGATAAATCAGCAACATTGTTTACATACATGACTACTCCATGTTGTTTAATCTTCTAGCATTTTTCAATTTATTATACAATACAAAAAACAAACAAAGGTACCCGTTCAAAACACTGCAATAACGTATGGTGTTACAAATAAAAAAAGTACAAACTTGACTTGCAACTTTCGTAACTTTGGGAGTTTTTGTACAAATAAATTTGAATATCCCTTTACTAATATTGGGAGTTACTGTAAACATAAGTTTCAATGTCCCTTCTGAAACATAACACAGATCTAATGAATGACATAAAATAAATAAAAAATAATTAATAAGCACAAAAGTTTATGAACATGAATTAAAATTTTTAAACCCATTATAAACAATACCCACCATGATCAAAAAAATGCTGAAATTAATTTCAGTGCGAAATAATAAAATTGCACAAATAAATTACATCATATTAAAATTGTATTCAGGAACAATACTGTTTCAAGAAATTAAAAATACAAATATCTTAACAAAACAATCAAATATGTCTAATTTTAACAATCAACATCCATGCAATAATGCATGAAATGGAATGATTAAAAAAATATTCAAATAATTTTAGAAATCGTGTAGCTGCCAAGGGCTTTATTTTAAATCAATGTGTGAAGTTCAAACAATAAAAATATTTTCAATCTAAAAAACTTTAATGCATTTAATAAGTTACCATATTTTTTTATTTAAAATGTATCTTATAAAGAGCCAATTGATAGCCTAAAATTCACAATTTTATATTTTTGCCAAATACACTCATACTCTACACTTTGAAGGTATTAATTTTTATACAATTTTCACAATGACAATAATAAAAAAATATTGTTTATTTGTTTCAGAATAAGGTGTGTGTGTTCTCGCATGCACATACACACACACACACACACACACACACACACACACACACACACACGCACACACACACATCTGCCATGACAGCAGTATCAGTCCATGTCTGAGTTCGAGGAGAAAATTGTGAAGCACCTTTGCAGTGATGAATAAGACACCGATACTTTGAGCACTGAAAGGCTTGATAACATAAAGGTGCATTAATCATTTTCATATTTACAGCAATAATGCTGATATATAAATTAGTGAAAAAAATGTTCTTAAAAGAAAGACTAAGAAAGCAGAAGCTCAAACTGTTCACTCAAGCAATAAACAGAAAGGAGATCGATATAGACTGAATTTTATGTATCAGAGGCAATGCTTTACCCGAACTGGACCCCTAAATATTATGAGCTGTCACATGTATGGACTTGACTAGCAGTGCACACATTACGCCATAAATTCTGCAAAAGAAAAGAATTTAATAACACCAACAATTAGTGCAAGTTTAAACTCTGTAACTGTACCTGTGATCAATATCAAGCAACAAAATGCAAGTGTAGGTCCCAGTCACTATATGAACAGGTCAAAGAGGAGTGAACATACAGTAAAACCTTTTTGTTGCGACCCCATTTATTGCGACCACCTCTCTATTACAACCCGATTTCGAGGAACCGTGAAAAAATTGCCGAAAATCTGAAGAAAATAAGTTTCTTGTGGTGAGTAGCGTGTTACTGTGTTTCTCTTGCCGAGTGCTGTACTGCCGTAGGCAGCGCATATCTAAAAATAGATACCACTTCCTGTTGACCGCTGTCAGCTCTTAACAACCCCCATTCCACGTCCCTTTGCCGGCAGGGTGCAGATAAAGGTTTTTGTGGCAACGTGTTTACACAGCGACCGACTGGATGCACGCCCGCCTCGACTTGTGTTAACTGCCGCAGCGATGTTTATTTTGACAGCCCGTGGGTTGATAGAAAAAGGTCGCTTCACCCAGCATAAAAAAAAAGGCTACGCCACTTATTCCCCACTCAGGAAACACACTGGCTGCTGTCTGTCTCCCCCACATTTATCTTCTAACATTCCACGTCTCACCTCTCGCGCAAGCAATAACGAAGCGACCACGCATTGGGCCGTTTTATGCTTTGTTTGGTGACAGCAGCTTGATTTTATTCGGTATATTCCTTTTCATAGGACCCTTGCTATTAAAATACATTTATATTTAAGTTTGAAAGCTTATAAATTCCTTGCCAGAGATGACTGAACTCGAACTTGGTGTGAAAAGTGACATATTTTGACCCCTCCCTCACCGCTTTAGTACCCCATTCATAAAAGCCCAATTTTACGGGAGAAGGGAGGGTGAAATGAGCATTTTCTCACCAAAGATTTTTCAAAGGAAGTGAGGTTGGGGTGTTATAAGGGAGGACACTATATGGTTTGTGTGTCTCGGAGAGATGAGCTAGCCTTGAAGAATGTTAACGAGGGGAGGGAGGGGTGAGCTTATGCGTCATGAAGCCGCTGCCGCCAGCCAGCCGGGCGAGCTTCGTGTGCGCCCACTCGCGTTGCAGAACCTACAGCTGACATATTTTTAAAGGAAATGACCCATTATTTTTTTGTTATTCTTACATGAACATTATTGGAAGTATTAAAGCCTACACAAAAATACGCTGTGTGTTAAAATTAACAGATTTTAATGTTCTTTCATTTTGTTTTTTTTTCTTTCTGAATTTCACATTTTGGTCAAAATCTCCAATTTTTTTACGGTTTTCTCGAGAATGTATTCGTTAAATCCGGGGTTCGTGACATTGGGGTTCTAGTGTATTTAACTACGGCAAGCAGAAAACGTACATGTAAACTAACCAGTAAAAATAAACTGTCTTTTGACATATTTTCTTTAGAGGTGGCCTGTAGGGCAACGGACTAGTCATTAAGGTTGAGGTGGGTTTAAAGCAAAGCCGTCTAGCATTGTGAGTGACAGCATCCTGCCATTGTACGGCTGGTTCCTTAGCGAGTAGCGGTTTGAGGGGGGGGGGGGTTTAAATCAACTGGAAATTTCTGAAAACATCTATTACGACCCCCCCTCTATTACGACCCAATTCCTGGGAACCGTGAGGGGTCGTTTCAGAGAGGTTTGACTGTACTTGTACTTTTAACTTCCAGGCACATTATGTTACAGTGAAAGTGCAGTGAAATTATTTAAATGAAAACATCAAAATAAAAACACTGCTTCTCAGGATTCAAAATAGTGATTATTCTTTTCAAATCAACAAAAATTTTCCAGTTTCTACTCATGTACACAAATTGAAGTGTATGGATATATAAAATCATGAATTTTAGCTACTCAGCTATAACACACAAATTACATGCTCAAAAGGTATCATGGCATTATACATTCAAACCATTACTTTCAATAAACTACACTCAAAACACTAAATACTTATTTATACACATGAAACTGAAAATATTTATAATAGTTGTAAGCTTAAACATTGCTTGTATTGTAATGTTAAATCTGTATACATATTGCTAGGTGAGCAATGACAATATTATTAACCAAACAAAAAATTGTTTTAAAAATGCAGTTACAATTCTAATGTGTATGTGGCATTTAGAGTTTTGTCATACAATAAAAATTTATAATTATTTACACTTTGTGTATTTTAAAAATTTCCCATGGATTTTTGAGAAATGATAAAAAAAAAAAAAAGGTTGTACTGAACATTAAAAATAACCCTCTGCAGCAAATGCACATTACATAAAGTATCTTGAAATAATTTTTCAGAGGAAAATTTTGTACACATTTTAGTATGCATTACAGCAAATATGTTAAAATGAAACCAGTATTAAATTGTCAAAGCTTTCAAAAATGAAATTAATGTAATATGAAATAAATAACACAATGTTGATTTCAATATAAAACAGCTTACTTTATACATTAGAAACTAAGTTTTCCAGTCTAGCTTGATAAATTAACAAATACACACATTTTACAATATATAAATAACATTATTTTACCTATAAATAAATTAGTTTTCAAAACTGTGTCTCAAGTACAACCTGCAATGGTCTACAAAACACTAAAAAAAAAAAAACTTTCAAGATTTTGTGAATTTGTTCCACCAAACATGGCAAAGCAATGTTGGCAAATAATCCATTGTAAGCAATGTCCTACTATGCCACTAAATGGAATCAAATATAGTGCCTTGTTCTGCATCCATTTACACTCTTTCAGGAACAACACAACTGGCCAACATGCACAGAATAAATCTTTACAGCACAAGTGTGGCAACATGATGATATCAAAAACACCTCACTTAAAAATGGGATTACTTAAATGGCTGCAAGAGACCAAATTCAAATAAATATTCTATGAAGAAAAATTATTACTAAGTGAACTTTGGAATGAATATCTGAAAATAAAAACTTCTACACTGAAATTCTTCCATTTTTTCACACAAAAAAATGCAAACACTTGTAAAAAACACAGCAAAATTAATAAAACTTTTGTGTCACAACTTTATACACAAGAGAATTCTTGATTAGCGAGCTCCAAACCATTAAAATTATAAACTTTTATACCAAAATTCGTAACTACTTGTGGCAACCACTGCGTGATGGTGATATTACTTTCAGGCAAGGAAAAAAAACCATCTTCTCTTGTATGATGATGGGGAGTAAATTTTCTCTCTATACCAGTCGTGCATGGCTAGTTTTGCTTCTGAATAGTACTGGATGACCTTGCAATGGAAGATTGGTACATTATTAGTAATTTAGGCAAGTTTATATGCATGGGTAACCAGCAGTAACTATGTACATCATTTTAATAAAAATCTTTAGAAATTAGTTTTGAGCAAGAAATCTGTAATTAAATACTTTTATATTCAAACTCAAATGTCAAAATTGGTACAATGAAACCAATAATCTGTAATGAAAACAAATTAATAAGATTGAGAGTTATATTAAGTAATATTAATAATATAACTCTAAATGACATACAGATGTATGAATGATATAACTCTTAATAATATACAAAGAGATGTCTGAATGATATTTTGGTTTTAACCAAAACACTATCACAATAATTCCAAATTGTTTCAAAAACTTGCACAATAATTTTGCAGCAGAGCAAACTAACACAATACTAATAAAATATGAATGAAAAACAAATACAAAACTCACTACACAAAGCTACCTGTTTTTAATGGAACAATTCAACATTGTCAAACACTTTATAGTGGTGAACCTGGGTGTTTTTTTTACAAAGTTATCCTAAAACACAATGCTCAACATAAAGAGCTTTACAACATCTTTCTTTAGTAAGTTAAAAAACAATTTTCAATTACATCCTGTACAACTACATACATGACCAGAAAATATACATGACATTAATATTGCACTTATACATACACAACAGAAACAATAATACCGAAAACAAAATATGCTTTCATTGGTTAGTGATATTTTTTGCAGTGCACTGTAAAAACCATCACCTAGCCAATTTACAGCACAAAGCAATAAAATTGTTCCCTTTTACATTAACACATATGAATAAAACAATATCTCTAAAATAAATATCAGCATTATTTTATATCAATTTTCAATTTTTCAATAAAATGATTATTATAATTTATATTACATTCACAAATAACAGATTAGAGTATACATAAGTTTTATGCAGTACAGCACCAAAAATTATCTTTCATACTGTATATACAAACATACCCAACCAAAACATAGCAATAAAATTTACGAATATTATTTGGTGCATACACAATCATGTCACCTAAGCAATATTTTATACTACAAACCAACCAAAACATATCACGCTATTCCATACCAAATGATCCCATGTTTAATTGAAATTATCACAAAGGGACACATCCTACAATAAATTTGCAAAAAATAATTTTAAAAGAGCAGTTTATACTATAGTCCAAACTGATAACTCAGTGGTTAAAGCTTCCAACTAGTGAGCCATATATCACTGGATTGATTTCCAGCTGGATACAGAAGTTTTTACATTTAGGAAAATTGCCATCACGGGTTGGTCCGGTCTAGATCGCGTGTTCCTTCAACCCCATACAGCGAACAGCAATAGCAAACTACCATAGAATCACTTCAACTAGGGTGCCCTAATTACGCAATGATCATCTTCCCTTGATGTTGACTGGGAACACAAAACCATCCTCTGGGTTGATCACTCCCTCACTTTCTAGTTTTCACACTAGTAGAAAAATAATTTATGATTTTCTCATTTGACAAAAGATAACTTCATTGGAAAATATCATATTTCTGAAGTTCTGTTGCATATAACAGTAAACGCTCATTTTTTCATTTAAGAAAAAAAACAGTTATAATTAACTATAACTTTCTGTATTGCCTACTGGTCAATGCTACACCACTTACTCCTCCTGGTACCGCAGCCACTTTATTGTGTAGACCATCCCTGATCTCTATGCAAGTTTTTTACGACAATACCTGCTTTCATCCTCAGGAACTACTAAATGACTATCATCATTAGGAAAAATGCTTTTGTTGCTTAAACCTCAAGGACTTAATTTTCAAATTATCTTTCTTATTGATATGATTTGAGTTAGATATTGTTTACTCTCACTGCATTCTCTTCAACTTTGTTATGAGCATCTTTCCATGAGAAACCATGTCTACTCTTACCCACCACAGTTTCTCATTTTCTGAAAAACTTAATAGGCCCTATTTGGTTCCTACATACAAGGAGATATGAGGGAGGTTCTTATTTGCCGAACATTACAGTTTTTAATGACTTTTCTTGAAAATTATACATCCACATCCTCTACATCACACACACATTTTCATTGCATCTTATTTATGAAGTTTGCAATAAGATTTTTCTGAACTCAAAAAACATAAAAGAATATTAATGATAATACATACATAAAGAATTGGAAACTAATGATAACTTAGTCTTCACTTCTATTATGGGTAGATATTTTCTTACTAATGTCCAGGTACAAACAAAAATTTAGATTTAACACACAAATTTTCATTACCTAGCACGTTTTAAGAAAATAACGAATTGAGTATTCTTCAAAAAATCTCAATTTAACCTTGGTGATTCTTGGTGTTCATTTATGTGGTAAAACTTGGAATTATTTTGTGTGGAGCAAGCAGTTGTTTTCATTCACATAATCCTATGAGTGGTACTAAGACTGACAAGAACTTAAAGTAAAGATGCAATTTTACGGCAGGACTTCTTTTGCAATGCATTCAGTCTAGTGGCAGATGTGAATCTGACTGTGGTAATCATTTAAGTATTCAATCACTCCATTCAGTATGTGTTGAGTCATCGCAGTATATATATATATTTCAATTATATCTCAGAATCGGACATATACAGATACTGGCTTAGATCACTTGCTTAATGAAGCAACCCACGGCAACCATTTCTGGCTGACTGACAGAGCTATTATCTGTTACAGTTTGAAATTTTTCACAGTTATTGAAATCAAATTTTAGGACTTTACTGACGGGACTCAGGTCTGGCTGCTCTGTTTACTCGCCGTGCGGGTGGTGTGACAGGTAATTGGGACCCGGGGCTGGCGGGATGCGAGGCTGGCTTGCAGGTTGCACATGCTGTTGTAGTTTGTCCGGCCGTGCGCTAGCGCAGCCACTGGCCGCAGTTACTGGGACGTGCTGTCGCAACAGGCCGCACGTCTGGGGGGAGGGGGTAGTCTGCTCAGCTGTCCTGGTTAGTTGTTTGTAAATTTGGCTTCAATAACCATGGACTGTTCTGGTAGGCGCGGAGGTGCGCGGAGATTTAAGCACAAGTTAGAGAGAGGTTGAGGCTCACTCAGGGGGCAACAAGTCGGTAGAATTCTGGATAGACCATGTAGAGTTCATTCAAGTTTCAAGGGCAGGAGAGACCATAATGAAATATTTAAAGTGTTAGAGTGAGAAATGTTCTGCTTCTATAGAAACATGAGTACCAAACTATCTTATCTTAGTTATAATAATAAATTATGGTTTTAGAGAGTCTTAAGTTAACGCATCCAAAAGGGGATTAGGGTAGAGTATGGCGAAGCTCTCTCTCACTCTTTCCATTGTTTGGTCGTTCAGTCATGTTTTTATGAGTCATTACTGAAAGATAATTGTTGTGAATTTTAATTGTAATTTTACTCATGTAGCCAGTGCTGGATTTACATGTTTAACTGTGAAATGTACTAATGTGTTGGTTGTGTGCCGAGATTCCTAATAACATGGGCCACTGACCCCCTCCCAATACCAGGAGTAGGGCTAGATGCTGTGTACCTGGAGTGGCGCAACACTGCAGCCAACATTTCTGCCAACTCCAGCACTGCGCCACGTGATGTGGAGTGCAGCTCAGAGCGATGCCAGTCTCTGGGAGACTGTTTCTCGGTATGAGCTGGCTCAACTGCAAAGCGCACTCCTAACATGGCAGATGTGAATACAACTGTGGCAATATTTAAGTTATCAATCCTTTCAATGCTCAAAGTATCTGTGTCCGATTCATCACTGCAAATGTACTTCACAATTTTCTCCCCTAACTCAGACATGGACTGATTGATACTACTCTCGTGTGAGATGTGAATATAATTGTGGCAATCTTTAGGTCATTTATCCACTTGGTGCTAAAATAATCTGTTTCCAAGTCATTGCAGCAAACAAACTTAACAATTTTTCCTCATAAATCAGACATAGATTAATACTGCTCTCATTTTTATTTGAAGATCTCAATTGAATATTTGTAGTATTTTCTTTAACACCTAAATGTTTAACTCTTTTTTAGAGCCACTCTGCCATGTTCTGAATCTTAATCAGTATTTACTGAAGATTCTGTACCAACACTTGGTTCTATATAAAAATTATCTTTTGGTCGGACTGTATAAAGCAGTTACAGCAGACTCTCGATGATCCGGGTGCAGGTTATCTGGTTCGTGGGTTAACCATGACATATTTAACTTTCATAAACCTTAAAAACCAAAAAAATTCGACTTTTTATTTCCGTGCACTCACAATGGCAACGGTACTTGTGTAGCATTAAATACAATGCAATAAATTAGTTATGCAACAAATTAATAATGTGACAAATCAACAAACAATATTTTGCTCTTTCATCAATAGCTATTTAATTCTTTCATTACACCATTATTTCAGATGTGTTCACCAAACATTCATATTCTGCCATCCTGCGTGTCAACAGCAGCTCTGGAGAGAAAAGTCAGAAGATTTCAGGGATAGTTTACCTTGCGCCACTAGGATGCGCTAGTGGCAAATCATGGCAGACACGCATTTAGTAAACAATAGAGTCGGGAATTGCGTTAACAGGTGTTAAATAATATTTCTAATAATAGGAAACACTAAGTTCATGATTTTTAAAATCTTATTAGGACTGAAATATATTGCCTATAAGAATAACATTATTTTGTAAATCAGAAATGTTGGTAGCATCTACATAGGAAAAAAAAATTTAATACCCCAGCCCATATTATGTAAACAATGCAGTATGTGACTTTTTAAATTTAATTTTAGGTTATTTAACACTAAATGATATATAACATTTATTTAAATGTATGTACTTGAAATGTATTTAGATAGATATTAGTACTATAAATTAATTTAAACAGGAGTAGTGTCTTGATTAAAATGATAGTCAGCAAGTACAATTAACCTGTTTGAAAAACAAATTATTTTGATTAAAATACTCTTGTACGGAAAAAAAAGTATTTGCCTAGCGCTGTTTTGATTAGTGTTTTGTTTTACTTGAACAAATTAGGGTGTTACTATCAGGGGCGGATGTTACAGTATTTGCCAAGATAGTCAGGATAAAAAAATTTTAAGTTACTTTTTTACATTGCTTTAACTATGTTTTTCGATTATCCGTGGACCCCTTGCCAAGCACTACCCCGGATAATTGGGAGTCAGCTGTATATTATTCTTTGCGTGTGTCATTGTTGAAGAGTATCAAGTCATATGATAGCACATTAACAACAAACAAGTTTAGTTTTTTAAGTATGGTCAAAGGCAATTAAACATCTACAAATTAAGTAATGCACACATGTACATAATATATTACACTAGGTTTTAAGCAAGAACCATTAAATATGTTTGTGTGCACTGAAATGTTCATTTTTTTTCTCTATAGAATGAACACATGAGCAGATCCAAGTACATTAACTATATACCTCAAATTTATAATGAGCTGAGTTATTTATTTGTAATACATCTTGTTAAAAACATGCCATTAATTGGTCACGTAAACAAATATATATTTTGTCATAATTGTATTAAAATTTAAAAAAAATTAATTTACAAGGTTTTTATGGACATAAGCCTTTGCTGGTTTTAACTGTTTGTCATAGAGAAACCACAATAATGGTCAAGAAAAATGAATACACAAACACAAAGAAAACAAGCCAAAATTAGAGGATGTAAAATGTTAAACACATAGACTGCACAGAGAGAATTCCATGGAAAGAGACAGCTGTAAAAAGAACAGAAAATACAGACCAACAACACAGCGACAAACAGATGAACCCAATAATGATTCAAAACAGATAATCTGGACAACACAGCAATGTAAAGGCGAACCCAGCGATGAAACTAAACAAATTTTCCGGACAACACAATGACGATGGCACAGACAAACAGTTGCGACGGTTCATGTACTGACATCTGGTCCTGTCATCAGGCCCAGACTGATAAAAGAGGACACTTGAAAAACAGAGGTTTGTGCCTGAAGACGGTGTGGTAACCCAGGCACTTCCCCCTTGTTGCACAGTTTATTTACCGATTTTTTATGCTGCCTGATGATATTTAGAAGCATTCCTGTGTTTGCCATATGTTTTATGATCATTATTTCAGTGTTTTTGCTTTTTAAGGCGTTCTGATGAATCATTTGCTTTATGGTGAATGAGCCCCTACATGTTATTTTTAACGGTTTGTTTATTTGTGTAGTTAGTTTGTGTATGCTTTAATATATTTTTTGAGATATTGCTTGTTTTTTATCTTTATTCATTTTTCTAATTTTTTTATATTTAAATATGGACAGAAAATTTTAATTGGAACTTGAATTTGATCTTTGATCACCTGTATTAGACTTATTTGTAGAAAATGAAACCTCATCAGTTACAATGATTATACTAAGCTAAACACTTTTGATTAATATACAACACACTGATCTAGAGTGGGTTTTCAATCTATAAATTTGAGGATGTTTATTAAAATACTTTTTGTGTAGTATTATTATCGTACAAAATATTAAGTGCTACAATGTCTGCGATGCTTGTAATAAAATGAAAAATCAAAAAACATTTTATTTAAAATAAACACTTGTAAAAGCTATAGTTGAGTTTTCCTTTTTTACTCCTAGAGCACTATGCAAACTAATCTGCATGATCTTTGTTGAGATATCATCAAAACTAAGGCTTAGAGCAGATAGCAGACATAATGGTTCAAGACTTTGTCATATGCATTTTACTATACAGTGCACACAAACATTACTTAATTTTAATAAAAATCTACCACTATCAACCTAAAACTACGTACATTACAATTTTAAACTTTTAAAACACGAAATGCTCTTTTAAAGTAAAGCAATGAAACTAAACAAAGCTCAAAAATTATTGGTGAAGGATTATTTGGCATGGAGTAGTCATTTGCAGCAACAGTTAATATAAAATGACTGAAAAAGCCTTTGTAAGCACTTTGGCAAAAATGTAACAATCACATATTGTACTACAAATTTATATCTATGGTAAAATGTACAAATAACATCCACATTTAAAGCTCATTTTGATAACATATTCTTTTTAAAATGTTTTCACTTTAAATATGCAGAAACATTACCACTGAAAAATAACTTGAGTTATTTTTATACACATAACATATCTTACACAAGGGATACAAATACCAGTCCCTCAGTATGGCAGTACAGTAGTAAATCAAACACCCACAGATTTGCAGTTTAATTGTTCCATTAGAACTACAAACATTTAGTCATGAAATTACGTTAAATTAAACTATTGCAATGGCATATGTAAGGCAGACTAACTGACCACTGACTGAACACTTTGTATGCACGGAGTTTTTTCATCAATAGAATCACGATGATTAACTTGTGCACCGTGTAGACTACTGTAGGAATACTCATCATCTTTTCTGTAGTGTGGGGTTAGCCAGCACTGTGAACAGTCTCCCTCAGAACATTTTTCATGGATGTCTTCACAGTCTTGGTCAAAGCCTTGGTCATGCCCTTGTTCACCATCAGCCTGGTTGGTAGGTGCATCTAAAACATTGTACAAATAATATCTTATGTCCTAATGACCACAAACAATAGAAATAAATTTATATCTGAGTATGGGAAGAAGATGAAGAAAATAACATATTGGTTACAAGTTAATAAAGTTGACCATCTCAATATGAATAACCATTTTTTTTTTCCTTGACACAGAAGTGGAAAACTGCTTATTAACTTAATTTGAAGTTGCTTCAGTTTCATGTGCAATGGGAAGTCTTGCATGTTTGTTGCACTTGCTATAGTAATGTTCTTGAAAATTGCAGTAACATGCACATAGATAATTATGTAAAATTTTCAACTGTTGTTAAATTTTTATTATTTGTGTTTCCTCCTGTCTGCATTATTACTTGTATGTATAGTTTGAAATTCTATATTTTTGTTGTAAAAAGTTATAACTAGGGAGCAGGAAATTTCATAAATTGTGAAATAGGTACTGCAAAATTAATCCAATCTCACAATATTTGCAAAATATTTCAAGCGCAGTATTTATTCGTGAAAGCCCAAAGGAATGTTTTTAGTACTTACAGTTTAATGAATTTTAACAACACGAGTCGTACTTCAATTAAATTCCTGGTCGAAATTCAGACCCAAATAAGGGGTTCATAATTTTTTAAATATATAAAATTACACTCCAAACCCTAGTTATTCACCCACTTTAGCTAACAATGGTGGCCACTGTACTTTTTTTTGTTCAGCAATGTTACAAACATATTTACGGCAAATTTTGCCCTTAATCTGGCACAGTATTCATGTTAGTATATTTCTTTTTGAACCTTATGTCTGTTTTGCCATAGAATAATGCAACAAGTATGGCACTAATTTGTTTTGTATAGTGATAGATCAATAATTATTGTGATTATTGATTTATGCTAACATCGACCAAGCGCTACACTCCTCCTAAGCCCTATGTGACCCCTCCATCACCGACTGCCACTTCTCTCCGTGTGCGTTTCAATCCCATGCCAACGTGCATGACATCAGTCCTTGGCTCCCTTGAAGATGCCAGCCTAATTAAATGTAACCTGTTATATTTACCGCCAAAGTGTTTTATGTTTTAACGGACGGAGTTTCCACTCAAGACGGGCTTATCATTAAATGTAATATAATAAATAGTCAGAAACCCGAACAATGCCGAGCTATGCCGAACAATCCAGAAGCCGACCACATGTAGATATTTAATTTGTTTTGACGTCGACCCGAGATGCCCTCCCTAAGCCCAATGCGCATCACGTCTCGCCTGGCCCCTCCTCACTCATCTCCTCCTGGTTTTAAACCTCCCACCATCAGGAACCAGTGTGTGTGTGCATGTGTTTGCCCGCCCTGCAAGAGGTGAGTAGAGTCTGTGCCATGCACCCCTAAAATAATATTTTAAGTAATATGATTTGTAATTTTACTTAGGTAATTATAACCCCTAGTGTTTTGTTTTCTTTCAGTGTAAGTAAGGACGGAGTAGCGCCTTATGTCGCCGTAGCCAGAACTAGCCCCGGTGCAGGCCTCTGTCATTTAAACTTCCACAAATATTAAACAGCCTTTTAATTAATGTTTTATCAGGGTAACATGTATTATTTTTAGGTAACTAGTTGTAAAGGGTTTGTTCTTTTATGTGTTCTCTTACACAGTTTTCGGTAACTAACGGTAAAGAGGAAGCTTTCCGCTGCCATGACACCCTGGCAAAACCCCAGTCCCTCTCTATCGCCACCCGGAGTAGGACGTAGCCGCTACACCTCGTGGACTTCAACTGTTGCATCTCTGATCTGTTAACATCCGTCTGGTAGTAATTAATTCTTGAACCTTTTATTTTGCATTGGGGCCTACTCATGGAGGTAGACTTAATAATCATTTAAGTCCCTAGGCGGACTTGAATTACATCTCTATTCTTCAAAATCTGGCTATGGTCGTCTTGTCTCCTTTTAACACTTGCGCTTAATAGAGTCAGAACTCCTTTCTTCTTCATTGTAACCACAACTCCTTCGTCCAAACTCTTCCTGCATATGAAGCACTCACTGTCCGGTGTTAGGGATGAAGAAGCCATATTTCACCACTACAACTCACTGCACGGGAACCCTCTTTCCAAACGTAGGCGAAACCCAATGTAACTGACTGGAGATGCTAACACAAACTGAGGGGCCAGGTGTCTGAAACCGAGCCCTTCTACCTCCCTCTCTCCCTTTCCTCTCCTTTGAGGCTTGCAGGTAGCCCTCCGTGAACGACCCTGTTATGTTGTCACCCTCCCATTGAAGAAGAATGGGTATCTGGGTCGTTAACCCTCATCCTTTTCATTCCTTTACAACTTTTGAAATTATTTGGAGTTCTTACATCACTGTTTGTTGTTCCCTATTTATCTTAATCAATTCATATAATACAAACATCATATATGAACCATTTGTATAAATATACATGCTACATATTTTTTCGGGTGTTCTTGAATTTTCCCCCACTCCTACCCATTGCTCGTAAAAATAGTGTTTATGATGTAACTGTGCCCTATCATTATTGTTTTCGAATGAGTTTTCCCATCTTTCAACTGAACACACCAACCATTGCTGGGGTTTATAAGAGCACCTTTTATACTCCTCCAGCCTCTCGGTAAACTGCATGCTAGTTTTTATAGACGGAACTGACAAAGAGTAGCTTGCCGCCTCTTTTCTTTCCTCAGCAAAAGGATGGATAAAGAAAAAATACAATGGAGGAAAGGTAAACAAAGGTATAAAAAATAGCAGTCTATCTTTGTCTTGTTGGGAAGTGCAGGGAATTGAATGGTTCGTAAATATGGGAAAAAAAGAAAGGGGAGGGGGGGAAGCAAGCCGCCTCACACACTTCCATAGTAAACAAAGACGATCCGAGGGTCAACACCATCATATTTCTTACGCGCCAATAAGATGAGAAAAGGAACACTTTACTAGTATCCACGGAACTCTACTGAAGACATATATGGTGCTGCGACACATACGCAGGGGCGACTTTTATGGTGAAAACATTTGATTTTTTGGCCCAAAATTAAGGTTGCAACCCATACAAAAGGGTGACCCTCCCACAGGTAAATACAGTATTCTCTATTAATATTTCTATGAATAGTTTAATCAGTATGCACTGCTTGGCCAACGACATCTATGACATAAACATTGTTAATTTGAAATCTTATTTAGGTTAGGTTCTAAATGTTATCTTATTGAAGTTATGAGAAAAGTTTTCTGTAAAGTGTTGTGTCAAGTGTTGTGTCAAGTTTTGTGTCAAGTTATAGTTAAGTTATTTTACTGTAAGTGTATAATAATGACAACATGCTGAAAAGAAAAGCGCAACTCTCAAGAATGACAGCTCAGACGAGAGCAGCAAAGTTACGCCGAACGAAAGAGTCTGCTTCTGAAACTACGCGGCGTCTCGAGAGTCACAGAGATTACAACATGAGAGCCCATGTTAGCGGAAATGCGGATAATGATTTCCCGCAACTATTCAACCTTGGAGGAGGAGCATTTTCTTCTCCAGACTTGAATGCCAACTGTGCTGAAATCGTACTAAATGCGACACTAAGTTGAATAGTTCACCGCCTGCAACATCTTATAGATGCAGTATATCCTGACATTAAAAAAACTACTCGATAGAGACTTTCATTGGCTATGTTCAATGACAATAGTATCGCATAGGAACGACAATGTGAATGAAGTCAACTATCTAATTCTACAAAAAGTTCCTGCAAAATCAAAAACTCAAGTCGGTTGACACAGTTAGCTATGTCGAGTATGTAGTCCACTATCTACAAGAATTTTTAAATCCACTGAATCCATTTAGCCTGCCATCTCACGAACCATTACTAAAAATCGGTACACCTAAGATGCTCTTAATAAATTTAAGCCTACCTAACATGTGCAGTGGCACAAGGATACTATTAAAAGACTCAAAAGACAACTTAATATTGGCAGCCAACCCCACCGGCAGGCAGCCGGCCAGTTGGCGCACATCCCGAGGACTCCAATGATCCCCAAGGACTTGCCGATATGTTTCCAACGGCTCCAGTTTCCCGTAAAACTTAATTTGCGCTGACCATTAATAAGTCTCCGGAACAAGCATTCTCTTTGGTTGGCATTGATTTACGAAAATAGTGTTTCTCCCAAGGGCAACTAGTTGTTGGTTTATCACGAGTTGCAACTCCAAAAAACCACTTTATTACCAGAACATAAAATGGTGGCTAACATTGTGTACAGAGAAGTTCTAAACCAAGTTACTTTGTAATAAAAATAAACATTAAATAGTTAAATAGACCATTTGCTGTGGAAGGTTATAGAGGAATATGTACATCTAATATAATTCTATTAAACGTGGGTTAACCGTGGGACTCTGCTAGTTGTGTATTAAAGTAACAGTCCATAACTAAATTTTACAATCAAAATTTCTACACAATAACTTCCTGTATTCCTTTATTGAGATTAAATATTGTCTACTTCCTTAATGTCTACTTCATAAGTTATATATTTCGGTACATTTTTAAAGTTTTATTTGTTTCTAAGGTTTATTATAAAGAAACTATAAACTATGATTTTTTTTCAGTATACACACATTTTTCAGTGTTGATTTATGTTTTATTTTCGTAGGCCTAACTAAAGGTTAGCTTTAAAAAACTGTAATTCTGAAGAAAAAAAAAGAAAAAAATGGCTATGGTTATTTGCAACAATCAGAAACACACCAATTTGGGTAAGTCCATATTTAACATCTTACTTTAGATACATGAAATTGAAAGAGTGTAAGTATGCAACAGGTCCTTGGTGGTGAGGATCGCTGAGGCATCATGCTTATGCAAATTGGGTCATTGGTTCATAACAACCTCTTGGCATGACTCAACTCATGACTAAAGAGGTGGTATCAAATGTGGTTCGCAACCCACTATGATCACAGAGATAACATCTGAGGGACTACCTGTATCATGTAAAACATTATTCTGTTCCATAGCTTAATAAGTAGGTACATATTTAGTATTAGTACAAGAGATTGGCAGTGATGTACAGACGAAAACACACTGCCCGCCTACACCTACCTCCTTCAGTCTTATGCCATGACTAAACCTTACCCCTCAACTATGTTTCTTTATTATTGGCCTAGTTTTAAAGTAGCATCAATATTAATGTGTATCATTATTTATACTACACATTTTATTTATAAAATATTTCGCTATTTTATGGTTAAATAGTCATGTCTAAATTAATTAATTGGTGGGAAGAATTACTTGTCCCACATGGTTGCAGAACCCGTGAAAGACAAAACAATTGTAATATTAACACATTATTTTATAACCACTTACACACATTCACACATATTCAATCACACATTGTTGATAATATAGTTTATGTTTTAGATTGTACCTGTGAAAGTTTTTACACCAACACCATTGTTAATTATTTTGAATTTAAACTACTAATAATAGCACAGTTTCGATTGCATACATGAATTTACTAGGTTAAACTGAAGTGTTTTCTTTGAAAATATTTTTTTAACAATATAGCCCCATTCTAGCAATAAAACAATTCTGTTTGGAATTTTGACAACACATGTAAAACATTATTGTGAAAAGGTTCAAGCATTAAAATTAAATAATTATTTATTTGCGGAATTAAGAAATTACTTTGTTTGTGGCTCCTTCATACATATGTATTAAATTTCCACTGAAGAATCTCTTGATTCAAACTAGTGATGGCCCGATATCCGATAACCGGTATCGGTACTATCGATACTTTTTCTGATATCTGCTATCTGTAAAATAAAACCCATATTATCGGTTATTATCGGTTTTACATAATTTTAAAGCTGCTTGGAAGATATCAAGGGAAGTGTTTGTGTACCGCCATCTCAAATTACTAGCAGGTAAGCAACATGACACTGGTGTTGCCAGTACTTTTGTGTCTACTTCCTGTCTTAATTACTAGAAAAGGGAGGGGGAGGGGGAGGGGAAGGGGGAGGTCGGAGCTCACTCCTCACCTCCCTATTAGGACACACACTATTTCGTCACTACAAACAAAAGCAGTTGTCCAGGGGCCATAACCAACACCCGCACTTTCTGCAAACATGTTTGCATTTTACAGGAAGATAATCAAATACATTAGAACTGTCAGCATGCTGATATGGATAAATGTGTGTCTAAAACAGCACCTGACTGCACAATGCTGTGTGAAATTTCAGTTTCCAGGCTTCCTCAATCCAGTGCTTGCACGATGTATGGTTTGTTCCAAACATGGCTAAGAAAAAACTCTATAGATCTCGAGAAAAACATTATTCCGATATCCTGGCATGCTCTGACATGTTTGTAAGCTAGGTAACACACAGAGGCCAACCGATGCCAGCACACATTCCTTCCCTCCATCCACCCTAGTAACTGTTTATTTGAGACAGCGCAGGCAATTTTTTTTATGCCTGACCGATAAAAAAAAAGGTCCTCTGGTGTCATAAGGAAGCCAAAAAAATAACATGGCACCTTTTATGAAAGCATGCATCCATTAATGAGAAACAGAAAGGACCGTTCTAAGCTTTTTTCATTTTTTTTCCAGCTTTTTTCTACTCTTAAAAAAATGTAAGCTAAGCTTTTTTCTTTTTTTTTTCAGCTTTATTCTAAAAAAAATGTAAGCAAGTCTTTCAGTATTGCCAGTGATGTGTAAACATCTAACCGCGATAACGAACAAAATCATGTGTTCTCATATGTACATGTTGTATATGAACTTATACAAAACTCAGAAGGGAATTTAACACAGAATTCGTTAAAATAATTCAGAGCATGATAAATAAACTCATAAATAAAATAGTCGCTTTCCAAATACCAAAATTTCTGGATGCGAATCACACACACATTTTCTGCGCCCACAGCTATAATTCACTGCCTGAATCGTAAACGTTGCTTGCCATCATGAAATGCTGATAGCAAATAGCAGCATGAAACAACTGGAAATTTTAAACTATTAGAAACGGCTCCAATAAAACCGAGCTTTCAACCTGATTTTTGACAAGAAATTTTATCAAAATACTGCCCACCTAGTTAAAATTCACTAAAAAGTTCATACGATAAAGTTTTCGCACACGTTAGAAGGGGCCACGTTCACTTTATGGTACCGAATTCTAATTGATTGGAAATAAAGTAGAGGAAATGTATGGCGACATGGAAGTTACAATGCCAACAATAATAAATTGAAGTGCCAAACGAAAAAAAAAATATTGTATGTTAAATAGCGAAAAATGGAAGACAAAATAGCACAGTGGAAAAAAAAGACAAAAGATAGTATGAGTTTTGGAGGGATCATGGTAAGAGGAAGAGTGAAATAATAAGGAAATAAATATTTATATCAAGTGAATATGGACACAAGAAGTATTAAGTGGATAATAAATTTATTATTTATGCGTGGAAACAAGTGTAGTCAAGAGGTAATAACAAGGTTGTGTTTATTTACTGTTATGGCTCATACGGCGTCCCACACGCCGCTAGGTATTTAAACACACACACACACTTAGTCAGATGAATATGAACAACACGAGATATGCGAAACTGGTATTTATTACACAGCACTCTGTAACATGTCCTTCGTTAACTAGTGATAACGTCTTGTGGCACAACCAGCTTAAGGAAGCTCCAGGCCACCTCGCGGCTGGACAAAAGGTTTGTTTTAATGATAAATTCTGCCGAGCGGATATAAATGTAATTAACTAAGCAGCCGTGCCCCTGAGGTAAACTATGAGGATATTAGCAAACAATTTGTATTAATAAGAAGCAGAATTAACGCGATTGGTGAACACAAAAGAGGACGTCCCGGAGTGCGTGGTGATGCAAAGCGACTGGGGAGAGACAGTCACCAAGGTGGTTGGTCGGCGCAAAGGCACCAAAACTAGATTACCGTTAGGCGAACATGAGTGTGCCGCTGATGTGTGTCAGTTAAATTCAGAATTATTCTCTTAAAATTAGAATAAAATTAATCCATACTAAAATTGTGTAAGAATTTATGTAAAACAATTATGGTTTATATTCATAAAATTTAAGATGGTCTTTAGCAGTCCAGGTCCATTGCTGTTAAATGGTACTTAAATATGAAAATGTCTGATTGTTTATAATACCTGAAAGGATGAACACTATTAATTTAAAAGAAAAAGTTCACAATATTAATTACTATTGACTTAAAAGAGAAAGCTTACAATATTAATTACAATTCATAAATGGCTTGATTGCGTCCTCTTGCAGAAGTTTGCAGCGCACACACACACGCACGCCGCCGAATGTAGTAGTGAACAGGAAAATAACAGATTGTGTTTCGTGATTCAGAAGAAATTAAATGGAGAAATGACAACTGTTTTTGGTGTAAATTTAATATACTCAAGAGCAATAATGACAGTAAAAGATTATGGCTATAAAGCCAAGTAAAGTAGTGGGTTTTAGGAATTTTAAATGTTTGTGATTTGTAGTTGTTTAATGTGCATTTCATTTGATGTTTTAGGTGAGAGGTGAGTTGTGTGTTAAGCTGTGCTGAAGCAATTAAGACCTGTATGTTCTTATGGTATAAGCTGAGAAATTTATGGGTTTTGGCGAAAGAGAATATAGACGCAGTAATTTTCAAAGGTTTTATTTTGGTAAATTATAGGTTTAGGTTATCATAAAGTAGCCTTAAATTCCATAAGGTCTAGGTTGTTTAGTGATACTGGTATTTTATTAGGTTAAACTGAGACATTTTGCCATAATATTTTCACATTCATGAAGTAGACTACAGTCCCACCCAATATAGTCTATTTTGTATTATCGGTATTTTATTCATAATAATTCACAGCTTTTCCACAAGTTTTATTCTTCCGCATCATGACGTTTTCTAATAAAAAGGGCACGCTGTTATAATTCATGATACCGCCATAAGTTCCAATGTCTACAAACATCATTTCTTTGATAATGAAATACCAGTATCGCAAAATAGACTAGAATGGGGGGATTAAAGTCTAGTTTATGATACCAATGAAGTATAAAATTCAAAAAATGAACTACACAAAAAAAATAGTGTGTTTATAGTTCCCCGCCCAAAATCCCTGTATTCTCGTGCTAGTCCCGTAAAAATGTAAGGGTGGTAATGGCGTAAGCGAGGCTATCTTGGTGACACCATTAGTATTGTTATGGAATTGGGATCTAGACTACTCCCATCTGAAGTTATGCTTCTATGAGATTACTAATTAAAATATTAACCTGAAACATTTTAAAACATATATTATAGACACTAAGTGGGTCTATATGTTTGTATTGTTTTTGCTTAAAATGACTGAAATTTGTCTGCAAATAATTCCTACGAACAAACTTTAACCTCAATGAGATGATTCAACATTATTATATATCACTAGCTGACCTGGCGAACTTCGTACCGCCTTAGCGTAGCAATGATGCACTACTTTATTTTGTATAGCTGACCTATCTTAGGTATGAGTACCTATTCAATTTGAACTGGAATCTATAATATCCTCCATATAAAAATGAATCCATAATTCCCTGGTATCACTATAACTGAAAAGGACCTTACTAATTTAATTAAATAAAAAACAAAATATATATTGTCAAAATAGTGTTTATTCCATAGGATTCAATAATTCCACTAATGTTTTTACAAATTGCTATTGAACAACTTGGCATTTTTAAGTAAACAATGAGCTCAATACCACGCGCACTCTATAAATCAACTAATAGTCTCTGTACCCCTCACTGCTTCTCTCTACTCTAATGCTTTTTGATAAACTATATTTTTAGTTTTATGTTCTGGCGCGTAAATAAATAATGTTGATGGTTTTCCGACACGGGAACAGGCGACATATAATTGGCCATGTGAAAAACATGGATTTTCTAGGTTGATGCCACATACACTTAGCGACTGCCCTTGCGATTTATTTATTGACATTGCAAATGCAAGCCGCACTGGGAACTGTAAACGCTTAAAGCTGAATGGCATGTCGTTCGGTATCATAGGGATGCGTGGGATTAAAACATCTTCGCCTTTGTACTTCTCTTTCAAAATTGTGGCTTCGATGACATTGTTCAATAATTTCTTCACCGCAAGCCGGGTGCCATTACACAGACGTGGCTGGTTTATGTTCCGTAACATAATAATTACTGATCCGATTTTTAATTGCAGATTATGAGGTGGTAAGCCGGGTAATTCAAGCGAATTTAAAAATTCTGTTGGATAATTGACAACTTCATCTTCATTAGTAACGGAATCAACTGATTTGTAATTCTTCAATTCGCCAGCTATTTTCTCTTGAATCAGAAAATTCATTTCGTTCACATCAACATTTTTTGCAGCCAATATAACACGTTCGCTTAACCAAACGTGATTTACGTAATTTTGAGCAATGTTTGGGAAAACCATCTCCATGAGTTCGGTCTTTGATTCACAAAAGTTACAAAAATTGGTAGGGAATGTAATGTATCCAGATGATGTATCAACAGCAATATTACCATTACCAATATCGAGCAGTTGTTTGGAAAAAAGTTCTCCAGACTGGTCTCCTTGCAATTCGACTCTCATGTTTATACTCAATTTAAGTTTTTTAATGTATTTCCATAAAATGGACGACTTCAAACATGCATTTAGTTCATCAGCTGGCGTTGAGCGTGGAACAACTGGCAATATTTGTCGAAAATCACCTGCCAATAGTATCATTGCACCACCAAACCGGTTTTTGTTATTTCGTAAATCTTGCATTGAGCAATCTAATGCCTCCAAAGATTTTTTGTGTGCCATCGTGCATTCATCCCAAATGATCAATCTGGTTTGCTGCAGCACTTTGGCCATGGCAGAATTCCTCGAAAGGTTGCAAGTTGGAATTTCATTTATTTGAAGGTTTAACGGCAACTTGAGAGCTGAATGAACTGTTCGACTGCCTTCCAACAACGTAGCTGCAATACCTGATGAAGCTAGGGCTAGTGCAATTCCATTTTGCGATCGAATCGTGGCCAAAATCAATGATAACAAAAACGTTTTTCCAGTTCCACCAGGAGCATCTAAAAAATAAAATCCACCAGTTCCATCGTTCACTACTTTCATGAGCGTATCGTAGGCATATTTTTGTTGTTGATTTAAAAGGGGAACTGTTATATCAACCATTTCTCGTAATGTTTCAGAATCGTATTGAGCTTCGCGTCTCAATTCTTGATCAAATGAGTCGTGCATTGGGCGATTGGGTGCTATCATTCTTATTTGTGTTAATACTTTGTTGGTAAGCATCAAGCACATGTCCTCAATTAAAATTAATGCTTCATTGTGAATTTCTTCGTTCATTTGTAAATCTGCATTCGATGTTCTAAGACGCATCTGATGCAATATATCTTCCGCCATATGATCTTTGTATTTATGCCATAAATCAGTCGGTGTTGATGGGAAGCATGTAGACAAAATTATAGAAAATAATGTTTGTATTTGTTTAGCATTTGACAAAATCACAGCATTTTCGAGAGTGTGGTCCCAATGAGTGTCATTTTCTAACAATCCCAAATGTTGACAGGCTTCTCTGTATGTGCCACACAATAGACCATTAACAGTTCGCAGATGTTGGAATGATGTTGGACCATGAACATTTACTAACAGTAAACGCAAATAAAAACACTCGTCTTGACTGGGATGGACTGCATAAAGACGGCCTAGTGCATCGGTGGAAAATACTTGTGGATAACCTGGAACTGGCTGTCCTCGTTTACGTCGTTGGAATTTTTTTGATGATTGATTCCAGGTATAATATCTTGGCATTTCGGAGTAAAGTAGCGTTCTGGCAAAATCATCATTCTGGCACATTTCAATAAAGCTGGTTAATGTTGTCGATGGTGGCCTGTCAACTCGTTGTAATACGTTTGCATCTGTAAAATACACCCGTTGACCATTTTCCAAATGTACGGCCAAGTGAACAACAGTAGGGTGTCGTTCATGTATAGGAAACGAAAATATACGCCACATGCCTTCGTTACTACTAACATAGCGACCCATTTGATATTGAGTGACTTCATCATTTGAATTTTCGGCAGCAACTCCGAAGACAGCCATATCACTACCTTTGTTCACATACTTGCAAATGTATTTAATAGATTTTACGGAATGGCAAAATTCGACGTTTATGTGTGCTTTATATGCCTTGCAGAGTAATGGCGAAAACGGAACAACCCAACGATTATCAACTTCAATGTCCTGTCGATTTAATTTGACTATTGTTGACTTTCCATTGTCATCAATGAATCGGCGGCGATAAAGTGGATATCCATCATTTCCAGTAATAGTTTCTGCTACTAATTGTCTTGGGTAGCGTTTTGAACATTTTCCTTCAACCATACACGGAGAGTTGGGATTTAATATTCCACATGGACCATGTATCATATTTTTTGTAATAACCTCATGTAACAGTGGGTCTTCATTATAATCGGGAATTTCTGCTGATATCACATGATCAATTTCATTCGGTCTTATCCTCTCAACCAACCAAATGAGGATATGTGCATGTGGTAATCCGCGTTTTTGCCACTCAACTGAGTACATCCAACAGCGCGTCTCGCTGAACACGCGATGCTTAACAATAAAATCCATGAGTGATTTTAATTTCATTTTGAACACCCTTGCAGTGATATCGTGGCGATCAATGGGTGATTGGCTAGTAAATAATTCTTGTTGAATTTCTGTCCACTTTGGATTGCATGTGAATGTGATAAACAAATCTGGTGTGCCATAATGTCGTACATAGCACATAGCATCTTGAGCATATTCATGCATATGACGCGGACTTCCGACGTATGTTGCTGGGAGAATAGTTGTTCTGCCAACATTCTGTGCATTTCCATCAGCATTAATGGCATCCCGAAGATGAATGTATTCCTCGGAACGGAGTTTTGCCTGGTTCAACCTGATAAATGTCAATCGTTCAGTTTCAACTTTCACATACATATCCACAGCGTATTGGTGAAATAGACGCCGACATTTTAAGATGTGATTGTCCTCATTTTCCCGAACCATCATTCTGTATGAATAATAATTCATTGAACTAACTTTTTTGTTCATGTCAGCACCTGTAAACAATTTTTTGTGTTAATAATATAAATTTTAAGTTAGTAAACATATATTTTAATGTAGTAAACATATTGTTAACAATTTACCTGTAACTGGATTTATCATCTTCATTGAAAAATGATAGCCGTCTTCACCTTGCCAAAATAAGATAGGATATTGTAAGGCATCATATGATCGATGTGTTTCAGACACACGCTGAAGCTGATTGTTCCGCCGATGTAAAACAATGTCTCGGTTTTCTAAATTTTCACCCATGACAACAATAGCCACTTCATCAACTGTTGGCGCATTAAAACGTCCAGCATTTTGTCCTGCAGGCGCCTTATCGGCTCTGATGACAATTTTGTGATTATCTGATGGCATGCTGTCTAATGCAGTTGTGAATAATGCAACTAATTCATTGTGTTGATGGAAAATTGTTTGAAGTTGTTCCACAATGGATCTTTTCACTGAGTTGTTGTGTGCGCAACGCTGATCAACTTCTCTAGCTGAATTGCCCATAAAATATATTTGCAAAAATTTATAGTCTTCATCAGGCATTGGCAATAAGGAACCTGTTCGATGATATATTTGACCCTGAATCTGCAAAAATATAAATATGTATATAGGTAATTGTATAGCAAATTGTAACACCATGTGGCTGGCAAAATATTGCCACAATACTTTACATCATTTTTTCAAATTTAAACTACTTTAAACCTCGACATTGAACAGCCTTCAATGGCAGATTTAGGTAATAGTCTTTACCAAGTATTGGAACACCTTGCTCATGCCACTATGAAATACAACATGTTATAAAATGTTGCTGATTAAGTCATTTGATTATAGACTATTATTAAGTATTTGACTTATTGCTTACAAAATAAACACATCACTGGCTCAACACATTTTGCACCAGCTACATGGTTGTAAAACTAAAATAATTGTTTACCATTATACTTACTTACTTTGAAAGTAGGCATAAAATTGTCTCGAATAACTTTTGTTGCTCCAAATGATGTCATTTGAAAGCAATTATTGTACTGCTGGATATGAGACAAAAAATGATAAGAATCTTGGCCAATTCCAGAAACCAATGAATGTAGTGGCTCTGGTGGCAGTACAAATGGCGTGAATTTGACTTGGCCGCTGGCGCAACACAATCCAGGGGCTTCATTTTTAAATTTCAATGCCTTGCAATGTGGACACACAATATTCATTAGTCCAATAGCAACAATTTGCTCTGAACTGTAATCAATTGCCACATTATAACTGAATGCAGCTCTGTGGGGATTAAACACAACATTCCTATCTTGATATTGATTCCGTTCAAGTTCATTTCGCGCTTCGCGTTGCTCATCACTTTGATTTGCTCGTATATTTCTTTGACTTGCCGTATTTCGAGTTCTGCGGCCTAAGCTTGTACGTCTGGTTGGTGGCATTGTTAAAAACGAAAATCCAACTGAAAATAAAAAGCTCTCATACATTTTCTGTATAACCATGTATACCAAATTATAGTATTGTGTAGTCACCAAAAAGTTCTAAAAATCAATATGAAGCTGTGAACTTACCATGATTAACAAACACTTATTAGCAAACAAAAATCTTCTTAGTCTTTAAAACAATTATATGTCAAATGACATAAATTTACATTAAAAAAGTTCAAAAATTAAAATTCAACTGTAAATTAAAGAAAACGGTTGTATTCTTCTTTATAAGTAAGTATATCACACAAAAACAATCATAGAAAATGTTTACATAATGTATTGATTTGTTTTTCTATTTTTAAACTGCAACACAGTAATAGCGAATTATGGCATGACAATGGCCTAGGCAGAATGTACACAGCCAGCCAGCCAGCAGCTCTGTACCGAATGTACCGGTACAATATGTAGTAAAACGTTAATGTTGATAAATATTTCCTAAACGATACAGTTTCTTTACATCCTCTTTGAAGATATTTGCAGCAAACATTCTGTCAATTCTATGTCAAACGTCATAAGGTTACTTTAAAAATATTTATATTGTACAAAGTGTTGGGTTAGTTTGGAAATAATTTTATATATGGTGGTTCAGTATTCTTAAATTTTCTAATTTTCCGTTAAATTTTTTCTTTCATAAGAACCTTCTCGTGACAATAACAAACACAACAAAAAAAGAATTAGTGAAATCGGTTCAGTCATTTACGCGTGATGGCGTGACCAAGGGAAATAGGAATTCATTATTCTTAAATTTTCTAATTTTCCGCACAATTTTCTTAATTTTTTCTTTCATAAGAACCTTCTCCTGACCATAGCAAACACAACAAAAAAAAAAATTAGTGAAATCGGTCCAGCCGTTCACGCGTGATGCCGTGACCAAGGAAAACGGGTTTCATTTTTATATATATTGATTATATTATGTTATTAAAAAAAGTAAAGAAAATAATTTTTTTTAATTATGAGATTTTAACCACGCCCCTTGAGGATAACAAGCGTGCGCACTACCGCTGTGCTACTAACACTCTTGAGAATTTAGAAGAAGAATATGTATATAATAATTGTAATGCCAGTTTTATTAGGTATTTTAAAACTTGTGATTACTTATTTACTAAGACTTTAGTTTACCAAATATATTCCATGTTAGTTTCCTTAGCATAAAGTTTCATTTGGCACATCAATGTGTTTGGTATGTCCCCTAATGATTGACATCGTCCGGGCCTGCGGCCCCTTTTAAGTCCGATATGCCACCGCCCAAACACCACCCACCCTCCATTCAAACCTCCTGCCTACCCGTGCGTACGTGTGCGTGCGTGTGTGTTTGCCCGGCAAGAGGGCGCTGTCGAGTCAGTGCGCCGCACCCCTAAAACATAAGTAAATATAATTATGTTATTTGTTTTTATATTCGCCAAGTGCAACGTGACGGCAGATAGGCCGGGAGGGTTTTATGTACTTTTAATTAAAATAAGGTAACAAAATAGAATAGCGTTTCCGGACATTCCCGAGGAAACCCGAAGCCAGACAATAATTAAATTTAAATCTTAATAATTATAATTTGTACAATCTTTTCTCTTTATTCAAAAAATGTCACGTAATTTTTAATTCATTCTCATCATGTTAATTTAGTTTGCCGTAGCACAAATTCATAAATATCTTTTAACGGCAATTGTTTCGGCGGGAGGACGCCATGTTAGTCGAGCGAGCCATGATCTCACCCCAGTCCGCCGCCATCAACGACCGAGAGTAGATGCGCCAGCACTCCGGGGACCTCACCGCTTGTTTCACCGCCAAGTAATTCTGTTTCAATTTAATTCCGTATAAATCGTTTTCTTTTCGTCCTCGGAGCTCCTCTCGGTCGGGGGACTGCATAAATAATTGTCTTACGACCAGTAACGGTCTTTTCTCTTTTGTACTACGTTATGTGAGATGTGACCACGTGGAGGTCTTCACACCTAAACCGATTCGTGCCACGGGCGTTTAAACAGTTTCAATCGTGTACGTGTGTAAATTGCATTCGCCGAATAAATCAGGTGTGTAAATCAAATGTATTATTTTATTATTTATATCTGTTTGACCACGTGGAGTGTGACGGCGTGTGGGACGCCTGGGTGCCCACTGCGTAGGAGATAGCGTGCCCGACGCTGAGAGCGGGCAGGGATCCGTGCTAGGTGTATTCAGGGGGAAATTAAAATCACGCCTCACATGGGCGACGTCACGACCCTGGGAAAGAGTCTCAAATCGGTCCGTGCAATTGGCACGGTGGCGCCCATAAAACCCGAGCACGCATTAAAATTCAGTCAGTAAATATCAGAGACTACAGCCCCCGTATCAAGAGATGCCGCAACGAGTGCCCCCGTAACAAGTGTCTCCCAAGAGCGTGGGGCGTGATAGAATTCGCCTAGTACCGAGACCTGTACAAGCGCGTGAGATAGGCGGTTGTTACGCGGAGCGCGCGGAACTAAAGTTCGCGCTGGAAATATTGCTCGCGCGGAGCGCATAGCGGGACTCTGGCGCGCCGGCCACGTGGCCAGCCAAGCGAGCACGCTTCCAGGAATTCGCGCACAAACAACACATTCGGGGCGCGGACAGCTGGGTGCAGGCAGCTCGCAGGGTGAGTGTGTGAGTTGGACCGCCTTCCGGGCCGCGTGGCGAGGAGAAGCAAGGCAGTACACCAGCCTTACCACCACACACCATCATGTCGGACAGCGCGCGAAAGGACAGCAGTGCAGGCGCAGTGAAAACCGTGGTACTGTACAATGTGAATGGGATGTACTGTGTGAAATGTGCGCGACCCAAACACGTGGGCGGTGTACTGGGAACGTCGTGGGCGGACACGTGTGTGTGCTTAGAGTCATGCGTAGGTAACCTACCCTTAGGAACACCAGCTAGGACACCGGACTATCTTAGGTGCACGAACACGGCGTGTGAGGGACAGACAAGCGAGGGCACGTGGTGCAAGCAGTGCAGGGCATTCAAACACCGGAAGTGTCTAACCAGGGGCGAGGCGGGCAGCTCGGAGAGTAACTGGTATCTCTGTACGGAATGCGAAAGTGTGGCGCACGTGAAACATGAGGCGGCAGAGCGGGAGCACCGTCACATCACGTGGGAGAGGCGGCGCGTAGTTCCGGTAGGACCCATAGAACTTCCGGTATTCGCGGGGCGGACCAGTGACGATCCTAGGCAATTCTTAAACGCTTGTCGCGGACGGTTGAGTCGCTATGGAGTACCGGAAATAGAGTGGGTGGAGAGAGTAGGCGGTGTGCTACGTGCCGACGCAAAAACGTGGTGGACAATCATTCGTGAGTTTGATATGCCCTGGCCGGAGATTGTCAGGAGGTTCGAATCCCGGTTCGCGGACGCCCGAACAGAGCTGAAAGTGAGGACGGAGCAATTTTGCACAGAGCAAGGCCACGCGGAGGCGGCCGAAGCGTTCGTGCTGAAGAAGATTCGCCTTCACAGACGCCTATTCCCAACGCAAGCACCGGAGGAAGTTCTAGGGCCCGTTATAGAACTCATGCACCCTGAGATGCGTCCTCACATGCGCCACGCGGTACGCTACTCCGCAGAAGAATTCGTGCAGCTCGCTAGGATTGTGGAGCAGGACCTGAGTGCAGTGAAAACGCCCCACGCGAGTGTCGGAGCGCCAACACGGACCGAACCAACTACCATAACAACTCAGGCAGTGGTGCCTTACGTCGCGCCACAAACAGCAGGTCGCCACACCGGCGCCCGACCCGGCAGCCAATCACCACCGGCATGGCGTCAGCGCGCCATTGGCAACGGACCACCACCACAGTGTCATACATGCCCAGCCGGCGTCTACCACTGGCATCTCAAATGCCCGGTGCGTAACCGCTTCCGGCCGGACAACAGGGACCCGCGGCAGACGGGAAACGGCCAAGAGGGGGGGGGGGGCGGTGTAGTTGCTGTACCACCCCTCCCCCCCTCAACAACAGCTAGAGGACACGAGCGCACGCCTACAGGGCCCTTCCTGGGTCACATCAGCGCCGAGGAGGGTGAACTCCTACGCATCCCGATCATAGTCAACGGGCGCGCAGTGAACGCCCTGGTGGACACGGCCGCTAGTAACAACTGTATGGCGGCGCGACTACTTGCCGACGACCAGTACGAGCTTCAAGCGGGACAGCTGCAGCTGGCCACCGCCGGAGACGCCTGCCAGACGCAGGGCGTCGCGACGCTCCACATTGAGATACGAGACCAGCAGTCAACCACAACAGCTGTGGTGATCGCCGGACTACGCGACGACGTCATACTGGGGCAACCATGGCTCTATCAACAGGATGCACGGATCGAGGTACGGGACGGCCGGGTGCACGTGGGCATCCAGGGCCGTCGCACCATCTACGGGCTGGGAAGGACGCCGCCGACACCGGATGTAAAGGTCAGTCTCGACGAGTTCAAACACAGAGTTCCCCCCAAACTCCGTGCCCTCATACAGAGTGTGCTTGACCAACAGTGTTCCGTGTTCGCGACTGCAGACCCCCTCAAACGCACTACCGTCACCAAACATACCATCCCTACGCATCCTCATGTTCCTATGTTCATCCCACCCGGCAGTCACGGCCATACAGGCAAACAGACCATTCTGACGCAGGTTAGTGAGATGCTCAGGGACGGGATTATAGAGCAGAGTGAGAGTACCTATAACTTCCTGATAGTCTTAGCGGAGAAAAAAGATGGTACGTGCCGATTCTGTGTAAATTTCAAACCTATAAACAAGGTGACAGTAAATGCCCCCCCCACCCTTGTTAAACATGGCCGACACGATCGCCGGACTCGGCAACGCAAAAGTGTTCTCGTCATTGGACTTGAAATCTGGATATTGGCAAGTGCCAATACAGCCAGCAGACCGACCAATGACCGCATTCACTGCCCCTGACGGGAGACGATTTCAATTCAGATCCATACCCTTTGGTCTCCAGGACGCCCCTGCCACGTTTCAAAACATGATGACGCGCGTGTTGGACAATTATTCAGGGAAGTTTGCGGCGGCGTACTTAGACGATATCATAGTGTGGTCGCAGACCTGGGAGGACCACGCCCACCACCTCGCCCTTGTACTAGAGCGCCTAGCGTCCCACGGACTGACATGTAACAAGGAGAAGTGTCACCTGGGCACGACGGAATTAGATTTCCTGGGTCTCGTAGTGAACGTGGAGGGGAATAGGCCTACCGCAAAACCGCTAGAGGTCATCCTTAACCAACCCGCCCCGAACACACGCAAGCAGCTCCAGCGGTTCATAGGACTCACTAACTGGTTACGAGCATTCATACCGGATTTTTCAGTCGTGACAGCTCTCCTGACAGAACAGCTGTCACCGAAGAAACCGTACCGGTGGACAAGCGCAATGCAGTTAGCGTTCGACGAACTCAAACGTAGATTCCGTGAGTGTCATCTGTTGGCCAGGCTGGACCCACAGAAACCCATTATCGTGCAGACCGATGCTAGTCAAGAAGGCGTAGGGTCCATCCTAATACAGCTAGGGCGAGAAGGGGGAGCCCAGAGTGATTGAGTACACGAGCGCAAAGTTTGGGGAGGTAGAGCGCCGTTACAGCGTAAACGAGCGAGAGTGTCTCGGAGTTGTGTGGGCCTTGCGACGCTACCGACCACACCTGGAGGGGCAACAGTTTATTTTACGCACGGACAGTCAGTGCCTGAAGTGGCTCGCGACAATGCACTGCCGCCGCTCCAAACTCACCCGGTGGGCCATGCTGCTACAGGCATTAGACTTCACGGTAGAACAAGTGGCAGGAAAATACAACGAACTGGCAGACGAGCAGTCCCGAAAGCCGGACAGCACAGTACAGGTGCGGGATGACGCGGAATGGGACGAACTACTGCCCCCCACACGCGGAGTAGAGAGAGAGACCCAAGGTGAGAGACCCGAGGTGACCGCTGGTCCGTACATATGTGCAATCCAACCGACCACACCCCCCGCACTACCCCCCGGTGCAGAGTTAGACGACTTGGACGCCCTAGTCCGCGCCGTACAGTTGACAGACGCACAAACTCAGGAGCTGATTCGGAAATGCGGGGAGACTACGCTCGAGGGGTACCGAGTGGTAGACGGCTGCCAACAAGCACGAGCCCAACAACAACAACAAAAACAAACATAGCAAACGTTCTCACCGATTGGGACGCGGCACAATATTTTTACTATGCTACACGACAACAAATTAGCGGGGCACCCAGGCACCGACCAGACAAGAGCAATAAGGGAGTGGTTCTACTGGCCAGGGCTGAACAAATACGTGAGGGACAGAGTTCGCAGCTACCGGCACTGTCAGAGACACAAGACCCGGAGACCTGACGGACAGGAACAGTAAATACCGCGGAAACCTACAGAGCCCTTCCACACCGTGGCGCTAGACCTCATGGGCCCCTACCCCCGCACCGCCAGGGGCAAAAGATTCCTACTCGTGGTGACTGATTGCTTCACCCGGTGGGTAGAGGCGTACCCTTTGTCGAATTGCCAAGCTGGAACGATTGCAAGGAGCCTGGAGTACAAGTTCTTTTCCCGGTGGGGCTACCCACAGGTGCTCTTGACGGACAATGCCACCCATTTATCGGGGCGGAAGTGGGTCAAGTTATGCCGGAAATGGCATGTCACAGCCCACACCACACCCATCTACCACCCAAGGGCGAATCAAACCGAGCGGCGCAATCAAGAGATTAAGGCCCAGTTGCGTCTACGACTCGCCGATGACCATACCACCTGGGACACCCACATACCGGACGTGCTCTACTGTCTTCGCCGTCGACGTAACGAGGCCACGGGCGAAGCACCGGCCACTCTTGTTCAGGGGCGGAACCTTCCCCTACCAGGGCAGTACCGCATCCCACCGTCGGACACCCGACCAGTTGACGAGTCGCATGAGGCAAGGGCGGCGCAGCTGGCAACTCTGCGCGACACCGCACAACACAGGCAGGCTGAATACCAGGCGCGGGTTACTCCCACGACCACGTCACCACCTCCACCACTGACCCCAGGCCAACTTGTATACGCAAGACTGCACCCACTCTCGTCAAGTGGCCGGAACTACTGCGCGGGACTAGCCGCGAAATGGGTAGGACCAGTACCCGTGGTGCGCACTGCGGGCAACACGGCTGTGTTCCTGAGGCTGCCCACCGGCAGAGTAGTGAAATATCACCGGGATACGGTCAGGCTAGCACGACGGGAAGACGAGCCGGAAGACGAGCCGGAAGACGAGACACAGGAAGCAGAACAGGGGACGACGGGGTAGGTGATCCAGGTGACCCCACCCACGGAGCACCACGATACGTCCACGCCGACACGCGGAGGCTCCCCAGGATTCGCGGGATTTCCCTGCGACGCCGGTCACACCCATCCGCCCAACCGATACCGGAAGTCGCGCCAGGCGGCTGTTCACGGAGAGCACGGACGAGCCCTTTCACTGGTTCGAAGGGGGCGAGCAAACAGGAGACGAGGGGCGAGACCGCTCCCCAACCCCTATTGTTTGGCAGCCGGACGAGGAGGGGACCCGGACGGACGACCCGGCGTGCAAAGAGTTCGAGGGACGCTTACACTACTCGCTAGTAGAGTCCACGTGTCGTGACATAGTGAGGGAACTGACACCGCCCCGCATCACAGTGGAGGAAATAACCGACGCGGAAGAGGAGGAGCGACACGGCGAAGGGTCGGTAGAGGAGGAGACAGGACACCAAAACAACCTCCGGCCACGAAGAGAGGCGGCCCCACCCAGGTGCTGTGTGACAGAAGCTGTAGGCGGGCAGCACACAGGAGGAAGGACGCATCCGCCAGACACTCGGTGAACGTAAACACCGTACAGCCGGCGGGGGACAACCAGGGGGTCCAACAGGACCAGCTACGAGCCAGCACGGACGTAAACAATAACATTGCCACGTGCGCGAGGTAAACATTGCAGGCCACGCCTCTCAACCATCTGTCACTCGGCGCTGTCATATCGGCCTACTTTCAGGGGGGGGGGGGGGATGCAATTGACATCGTCCGGGCCTGCGGCCCCTTTTAAGTCCGATATGCCACCGCCCACACACCACCCACCCTCCATTCAAACCTCCCGCCTACCCGTGCGTACGTGCATGCGTGTGTGTTCGCCCGGCAAGAGGGCGCTGTCGAGTCAGTGCGCCGCACCCCTAAAACATAAGTAAATATAATTATGTTATTTGTTTTTATATTCGCCAAGTGCAACGTGACGGCAGATAGGCCGGGAGGGTTTTATGTACTTTTAATTAAAATAAGGTAACAAAATAGAATAGCGTTTCCGGACATTCCCGAGGAAACCCGAAGCCAGACAATAATTAAATTTAAATCTTAATAATTATAATTTGTACAATCTTTTCTCTTTATTCAAAAAATGTCACGTAATTTTTAATTCATTCTCGTCATGTTAATTTAGTTTCCCGTGGCACAAATTCATAAATATCTTTTAACGGCAATTGTTTCGGCAGGAGGACGCCATGTTAGTCGAGGGAGCCATGATCTCACCCCAGTCCGCCACCATCAACGACAGAGAGTAGACGCGCCAGCACTCCGGGGACCTCATCGCTTGTTTCACCGCCAAATAATTCTGTTTCAATTTAATTCCGTATAAATCGTTTTGTTTTCGTCCTCGGAGCTCCTCTCGGTCGGGGGACTGCATAAATAATTGTCTTACGACCAGTAACGGTCTTTTCTCTTTTGTACTACGTTATGCGAGATGTGACCACGTGGAGGTCTTCACACCTAAACCGATTCGTGCCGCGGGCGTTTTAAACATTTTCAATCGTATACGTGTGTAAATTGCATTCGCCGAATAAATCAGGTGTGTAAATCAAATGTATTATTTTCTTATTTATATCTGTTCGACCACGTGGAGTGTGATGGCGTGTGGGACGCCTGAGAGCCCACTGCGTAGGTGATAGCGTGCCCGACGCTGAGAGCAGGCAGGGATCCATGCTAGGTGTATTCAGGGGGAAATTAAAATCACGCCTCACATGTGCGACGTCACGACCCTGGGAAAGATTCTCACATCGGTCCGTGCACGTGGCACGGTGGCGCCTATAAAACCCGAGCACGCATTAAAATTCAGTCAGTAAATATCAGAGACTACAGCCCCCGTATCAAGAGGTGCCGCAACGAGTGCCCCCGTAACATGTCTAAGAAAGTGACAACATACAGGTTTATGTTGCTACACGTGGGTCCACCATCTTTTAGACACATTTCCGTTAATCGACTTCCGTTCGATTTTCACAAAATTACTTCTACCAAATGCTGTATACTGAGAGTTAAAATGTTAACACATTAAAATAAAAAGAATAGATGATGGATTCTACAATAGCATGACACAAATGTATTTTTTTTTTCTCACTCAACAGAATAAGTTGTATATTTTTGCAGCCCTGCAATTGGAAGATATAGAAATTAATTACTAGAAGCTGTTTATCCTTTAAAAAAAATTTATTCCTTCCAACCAAAGACATGGTTATCTTCTCTCTCCCTTTTTTCTTCCTCTCTCTACCAACCAAGATTCATTTTTCTGATGGCTATAGAGCACTTTTAACAAAGGAGAAAACTTGCACTACAAATATTTTAGTTGTCCTACTTAGGTTTGTTAAAATTATGAAACACAGAAAGATGCTTGGAACGAAATGTTAAGCTTGTATTTACTTGGTGATGACATTTAACAGAGACAAAGAAAAATCCTGACATATTGTTTCCGAATTTGTACAACACACTGTTTTTAGTCTTTTGATAAGGTGCTTAGTTATAGGCAATAATGGTAATGTGTTCACCTTTCAAATGTAGCTTCATAAGTTAATCTTGCTACTGTAAAAGTAATTTTTGTTTTACTATTTTGGGGTTTGGGGTTTGGGGTTGGGGGTTTGGGGTTTGGGGTTTGGGGTTTGGGGTTTGGGGTTTGGGGTTTGGGGTTGTGATTGGGGATTGGGTTTGGGAATTGGGTTTGGTTGGGGGTTGGGTTTGTTTGGGTTTGTTTGGGTTGGGTTGGGTTGGGTTGGGTTGGGTTGGGTTGGGTTGGGTTTGGTTTGGTTGGTTAGTTTAAGTTAGGTTAGCTGTTAATTAAAAAGCAATTATTTCATAATTTAAATATTTTAACAAACATTTTCCATATAATTATTGTAGCTGACTTAACCAACCTTTAATGTTAGTATTATTTGTCTAATTTTCCAGAAGTTGTTACATGACTTGAAAAAAAAATTTAGTGGAATTCTAATTCTCATTCTTACTATTCAAAATTGATATTCATATTAAATTCGAACTAAAAAACTGATATTCGCACAGGCCTAGTAGTTATACTAATTTAACCAACCGTCCACAATGTTTTAAAAAAAATTCAATAGTTTTTTTTATAAACAAAATTTGGTCATGTGGCTAGAAATTCTACATTTCTATATATGGCATAATAAAAAACGAAAGTGTTTCGTAACCAATACCTAGCCTATAAAACTGGGGCCAGCAAACTTAAATAAACAATATCACTTGGCAGTTCAGAGAAATTTTAAAATTCTTGTGTGACCACAATAAAATGAAACAATACTGTTTCTCGTTGGTGTTGGAAAACCAAACATTATTTAAATGCACCAGTCAACACTATGAGGACTGCAAAAAAAATAACACTTCTCCAACATAAAATAAATGTAAAGGTAATATCTTCATACAAACTAACTAAAAATAAATACGTATCTTGCATGTGTAGCAACATCCAACACTTCATTGCAATGACCACACGTGGCTTTGTGTTTACACTTTTCGTATTCATGCAACCACTCCTTGTACTCTTTCTTTGAAAGCCAAGTGGTGTGGAAAACACACTTTCCTCCAGGCATTTTGAAGAAATTGTGTAACAAACGTTACGCCATGCTGAACATTTTCTGGTCCCCCATTAAACTAAAGAAACATGGACAAGCCGCACTGAATACTGGACATTGTGTAACAAATATTGTAATAGGACAATGTATGAAAGTCGACAAAAACACGGGAGACACATTATGCAGCACTAGTTCTAGTGGGAGGTCCTGATCCTATGCTGTTAGCGAATATGTGATGATAAGAGTATTTTGGCCATTTAGAATGTACGTTTATTCCAAGTTTTCTGCAGTTATGGTTATTTATTACGGCTGGAAAATTTTGTGCAATGTGTGGTTGCAACAAGTACGATGTTGCTAACAGCTAGAAGTCGCATTGGTGCTGAATTTGTCTGCGTGTGGCAGCATGAACCTATATACAAGATGACTCAGAAAAATGGGAAATTTTGGCAAACAAAAGTTTATTGACAGTAATTGAACCATTACAACTTGCCTTTTAAGGAACAAGAATCAAAATTATCAATTTCTGAAAATTACATCCTGAGGTGCATAGTGGCAGTCATGTACAGTTGGCAGCACTACGGCTGGGGGACTGTGAGCTGTAAATAATCACGCCATTCAGTACAATGGAGGAGTGGAAAGGTCAACAGCATGCTTTTGCAATGAAAATGTTTTACAAAACCGCTGATAGTTTGGAAGGTGTGCAGAGGGAGTTCCATCGCTTTTTCCAGTTAGGGAGTCATGGTCCCGTTCCTTCAAAAATATGCAATAAAAACTTGGGTTAAAACTTTGAAGAGACTGGATCTGCTCTGAAGAAGAAACTGAAACAGAATATCGAAACTGTACGTGTTTTAGTCCTATAGAGCTGCGGTCAGAGTGTCCTGAGAGTGTGTTCGCCGAATTCTGTGTTTTGATTTAAATTTTCATCCGTACAAGCTGTAAATTGTGCAACAACTGGAGGAGAACGCTCACCAGTTGTCATCAAATGCTGTCAGCAAATTATGAACAAGCCGTGGTTATCAGATGAGGCCCATTTCCATCTTACTGGTTATGTGAACAAGCAGAATTGTTGTTACTGGGCAGATAGCAACCCTAAAGAAGTTCATTAACGTCCTTTACACGCTAGCAGGTCACAGTATGGAGTGCAGTTTTGTCACACGAGGTCATCGGACCATACTTTTTCGAAAATGAAGACCAGATCATAGTGACTGTCACTTCGGATCGGTATGTTGAGATGTTGCGAACTTTTGTTGCATCTGCATTGACCAATTTCCCTCAACATCATGAAATCTGGTTTCAGCAGGATGGTGTGACATCACACACTGCAAGGCAATCAATTGCAGTTGTACGAGAATTGTTTGGTACTTGTGTCATCTCAAGATTCTGTGACATTCCTTCAATCCCAAGATCACCGGATTTATCGGTTTGTGATTTTTTCTTGACGGGCTATCTTAAGAGTGGGTATAAATGACTCTGCCGAGGACACTGGATGAATTGAAACAAAAAAATTGAAGACAAAATTTGTGGTATCCCAGCAATCAATGGGAAACCTCAACAACAGATTAGAAGAATGTATACATAGACAAGGATGCCACCTGCAGAAAATAATTTTCAGAAAGTGATAGTTTGGATTGTTGTTCCTTAAAAGGCAAGTTGTAATGGTTCAATTACTGTCAATAAAACTTTGTGTTGTTGCATATATTCTATTTTTATTTGTTTGCCAAAAGAACCCATATTCCTGTGTCAACTTGTATACACCAAGACACTTAGAAAGACTAATGCGTTCCTAAAAATATTTGTGTTATCCAAAATCTCGTATTCTGAAGCATTGGTCACCATAAATTGCAAGGCTAATTTACTTAATGTGTTCCAAAATGTGTAGGGAAATATTCTTCACGAAATATAAATGCGTAGAATAACACTCAATCATAAATATGTTACACCATTTATCTTTATAAGCCTCCCATCGAATACTTTGTATGACAAATTCGACACCGTGTAACGGGAGATAGTTATCATAAATTAGCTGGCCAACTTGCCCGCCCGGGCGTGACCTTCAACTCACATCACGTACCTTACTGCGAGCTTTCCAAACCATCCTTTACTGGCAATGAAAATGAAAACACACTCCGGATATTTACATTTTCAGTTTTCAAAAATTAAAGTGCTTATTCGTGTATCACTGCATGGTTCACATCAATCCTGTCAGGCCTGTGATTTTTTTTTTTTCATAGCACTATTCATTTCACAACGTTTTCCATGTTAATCATCTGTTCATTCTGTTCCGGTATCTAATGTCAAATATATTCCCACTAGTACAACCAACAGCATCAGACTTATATAAAAATTTGAAAGAGTCCTTATTTCGTACAATTGTGTGCCCAGTTGATTTGCTTAACACTAAAGCGCGACCAAAATAAGTTGTGCCTTCATGATATTCTGCACGCTGTGATTAGTTTTGTCTCAAATACTTGAACACGATGCATTACACTCTCACTTGGAAGCCATGATTCCAATATGATTCCAACTGCAGGTGCTTGCACATGTAAGTCACAGGCAGACGAATGGGCAGATGTTGCTTTGTGTTTGTGCTTGCGAGTTCCCTGCCACTGGCTAGACTGAGATCATCACGGCCCAGTCTGAGGCCAAGAGACAACGGTACGGCAAGGCGGCATATGCGCGGAGGTAAAAACATTTGGTCCTTTACACTCCATAGCCACAACTTAACTAGCCATAGCTAGGGATGGTGACTTTTCGTTTTCGCGAAATAGATGCAAAAATATGCTAAATTATATTTTTTCCGCTATAAAATGCGAAATCTAGACTATTCCGAGATAAATGCGAAATCAAGGTAAAAAACGTAGATTCATCTTCACTCTACACAATTTATTTACCTATTGTATTTCGTTTCAGTTCAGTATCAAAAGAAACCATCATTTTATGGCGTATTCAGCACAAGTATCTTATTGTCACGTCATTCACAACACTATTGTTCGTAAATATTGAATGAAAAATGCCCATCCGTGCCTCGCGATTGTAAACAAAGCAAAGAACAACTAGCTGGAAGAGTGTTCGTCATCTTGCAGAGTACAAGTTTTTAGGCCACCATATTGCGACATCTCTGCTTCGCCGCACCCATTATCTGTCTGTGTTTCACGTGAAAGCCTCGTTCTTGTGTAGTCTGTGGAAGGTGGTGTGTTTACAAATACAAGCATACTCGTGAATGTGTTGTATACTGTTATTTCTCGTGGTAAAAATGGGACGAAACGTAATTTCCATTCGCGATCGCATAAATGAATACAAAAATGAACAGTTCTACGAAAGTGATACGAATATTTTAATGTGCAATTGATGTAATCGCCGTCTGGAGTGGAAAAAAAAGATGTACTTGAAAAGCACATTAAATCTGATGGACGTCAGGCTGCAAAAAAAAGATTCACCGAGAAATCGGATGAAGAAAAAAAGTCGGTAAAACGGCAAGCAACGGTTTCTGGCATGATCGAAAACCAAAAGAAGGCGAAAATTGAAAAAACGAGTTTCAATAACATTATTTGTGCACTCTACATCAACTATGGCCATGAACACGGCTAAAAAATATTTATTGTAATTTTAAGTATTCAATTTATTGCACTCATAAGTGCTAAAAAGTTGTTTGTAAACCTGCCAAGATAGGCTATCTTTGTAGTTGTGTTAGATCTTTATTTTTGTGGTTGTTAATAATTAATATGTATATTATTTAATGCTTTTTAAAAATATACTTTTCTTCAGTAATGTAAAATGAGAGAATTGGCTAAATCTTGTTTTTTAAAAATGCTACAAAATGCTAAATTTCAAATTCAAAATGCTAAATATTATTTTAAATGCTATAAATCACCATCTCTAGCCATAGCTGATGTTTGAACAACAGATGATACCGTAGTCAAACCTGCGCGCGCATCTCTTCCCTCCTTGTATGGCTAACTGTATGCCACGGCATATCTGTTGTTTACAGAAGTTGAAACGGATTTCGTGGCATTATACCCAACTTTTTTTTTGCCTGCTGAGATTTCGTGCTAATTGAAATTTACAGACGTGCTTTTCAAGACTGGGGCAGTAAAATTAACATAGCAGTAAATGAATTCGCGCAATCTGAAGACGTGCTAAGTGAGGAATTGGTGTATTCACTCATATAAACACCAGGGGGCATATCAAGCTTATCGGTGTGCCAAATAAATCTCTGTGATAGCAAAAGTGTTCTGGAATACATTTTATAAACTTTAAAAATACTTTATAATGTTGGGATTATCACAATGGTAAAGCTATATTTTACATTCATTTGCTATAGATGTATTTAGCACAGCTGTATTATTTGGGTCGAGGGTCTCAAGTTCTAGGGATCAAATCCTGTCTGCTTCAATGTATATTTTTACATTTTCTTATATGACTCAATATTACATTTTAACACCATAGTTAAAGAAAATTACTTTTGTTTAAGTAAGTGTTATATAATAATAGCTTCAAATACATAGCCCAGTCCGTTGATTTGATTATTTTGCATTGGGTAGGCATATAAATTTAATTTTTACTTACAATAAAAATAAATCTTATAAACATTATCAAAATGATTGAGTATACATGAATATGTGTATATACATACATATAAAGAAGTGTTAATGTTTTACATATTTGCAACATTTAATGCTTTTAAAACTTATTGTTTTTAAATGTATTCATGGTTTTAAAATAATTTTTGTAAATAATAAATGGTAATTTTCTAGAATAGGCGCTCTTATAAAAAAATTTATATAAAAATTCTGAAAATTGAATTATTGAGTTCCTCTCATTATATTTGATAACTGATAAACAGCATTATAATATTTAAAGTAGTTTACAAATAGTTCACTGTTCTGAACAGTTGATGTAGTTAGGTTAGGCTACACTTAAAATGCTGTAAGTTGTTGTAAATGGTTAGTTAGTTAAGTTAGCAACATTAAAAATCCTTAACGATGTTTCTCGGGTCAGTAGTACTCGAAAATACCATTTTTGGAGGTTTTTTTTTTCTGATGAGCACCTATTATTGTGTTTTAGTTAATTATTTACGAAATTATCAATTTACAAAAATTCAGTTTTAAAGTTAGGTATTTTCATTGTTAAATGTTGTATGATATTTGTCCTTTTGTCATCATGTTTAAAGTTAAATCATTTTTCATGATCATTAAATCAATATATTTTTGAAGATTGCAAAATCTTGTTTAGATCATGACTACCCTGTTTTCATACAAATGTATGGAGTATAAATTCATTAATCTACGACAAAAATATTTCAAACAACAAGAGAAAATCCGTGCCAGGATCACCCATTGTAATAAAGGGAATTATAATTTCGCTGGCATTCTTCAGGACAAGCAGCAAGGATCGCTGCAGTCAAGTATCGCCAGCGCTCGCCATGTTAAAAGGCCTGAGTTTCCTATAGTGTTCTACTTCAATATTTGGTGAAACTATAACTGTGTGCTTTTGCACATCTATCTCTGTCTGTGTCTAACAATTTGTGATGTCACTCTGGAGATACTTTGTTTAGTTGGTATAGGGAAATGTACGTTACACTGTGTTTACATGTTGTTGAAACTGTGATTATCAACAAATGTTGAAGTTTATGGCAGTTTGATTTCCATTCAAGAAAATTAGAATAAACATTTGATACCTGTAATTAGTTTAATTGCCTCATTTATGTCTGCCAAGTTTTTAATATAGCTTTGAGTGATTTTTTTTGACGTGACATCTAATCAATCGATGAACGCTGGCTGCACGCACGAAAAATTGTCCCACTACGGATGTCCCACTACGGATGTGTCCTGTTTACGCATGCGTGGCATCTCTCTGGTATGTTGCGGATGGTACAGAGAACGCGGCCGGGGTTCATAGTTATTGTTGTGCGCCGCGCCACGGGAGTATATTCGCAAGGAAATGGCGTTCTTACAAGTACGTATTAATTTAATTACTAGTGTAAATCAGTATATATAAACAGTGTTGTATGAGTATTGTTTTAGCTGTGTAACTAAATATTTATTGCTGGTATGATACTTTTCACGTTTTAGTTTGACATTGGTAGGGTAGGTGACCCAAATATGAGACCCGGCCTTAATATGAGACCCTTGGTTATCTTGACAAGTAAGAGCTACTACCTATCAGCCGCTCTTGAAACTACCAGCAGCCTCCATTTCCCGACCACGGATAGAGTGAGACTTTTATCTGACGCGCGCGAGATCCAGAATAACAGTTTATACAATATTCATTTTGAGTTTTCGTGAGTGGCACCTTGCAACTTTATTATCAACATAGAGGTACGTTTATATTAATTATCCATTCATACTCTCTTATGAGCAGTGAAGTAAGCTTCCATGTGTATAAATAAGGAACTATGGCAGTTTAAAATTTCAGCCTTGTTGTGTTTTGTAGCGGCCATTATAAGGTGCCTAATATGAGACCACTTACATGTCCTAATTTGAGATAGGGTCTCATATTAGGAGTAAGGGTCTCATATTAGGTGATTTAGATTAAAAATAATACTGTCGCTGTAAGAACAGTAACTAATAAGTTTAATTTTATATAAAATATCTTAAAATTTTGTAATAGAACATAGTTAGATATGTAGGCCCCGCTGAGAAGGCCAGGGAAAGCCACGTTTCGATCATCTGCTTACCTCCACACTCATCTCATAAGATGCAGCCGTTGGACATAGGTTTTATGTTCCCTCTCAAGACATATTATGCTCAAGAAGTAGAAGACTGGCTGCGCCAAAACCCAAATCATGTTGTTACAAACTTTACAGTGGCTAAACTTTATCTGTTAATTCTTTTAATAAAACAGGCCTGTTTCCATTTAAACAAAACATATTTCGTACTAATGAATTTGGTGCTTTCTCTGAATCATTAAATGGCCAAGAAACTAAAGAAGAAAATGGAGCTCAAGAGAATTCAGATACAGCCATTTGTAGAGAAGACCAGGGCCACCCAAGAGAAACTTCGATGCAGACAGATCAGCCATGTTGCAGCAGTGCAGTTAGGCCTTTATCAGACCTGTGGATATTTCACCACTACCAAATTTTCCTTCAAAAGAAACATCCAGTAGATGTGGCAGTGCTAATATTATCACATCATCGCCATACAAAACAAGCTTGGATGAAAATGTCGCAAGAAAGAAAAAGGCTGAAGCTCGTAAGAAATTGGTTCTTGGAAAACAGAAAGGAAACGAAGCTAGACCTACACAAACCAGGACCTACACAAACCAGATCTCGCAACACGGACAAATTACGAATAACTACCAAATCATTAATCGCTGTATATTCTGAGAACTCCAGTGACAAAAATATTTTGCTGCATGACAGTTCAAATGAAAGTGATGGATCTGAAAGTGATGATGATGCAGTGTTTGTTATGCTGCTGCCTTTTCTCAGAGGACAAACATGGCGAGAAATGGCGGCAGTGCCTCAAGTGCTATGGTAGGCTCATGAAGATTGCGGAGCTGATCCATGTTTTGTGTGTCCTATGTGTAACAAACAAAAGTGCAAAAGGTGACTAAATGATATAAAATATGGCATTTGGAACATAATGGAGGGGATGTCTCATATTAGGAACACGTTTATGTTTTCATAAAATTTCACATTTTTTTATTTCTTAGTTTAATTACTTCCTGTTTTAATACAAGTTCTATATCCTGTTTTGAAGTAAAAGTGCATTACATAATATATCATCTAAGATAAATAAATCTACCAATAGTGGTTTTAATAACAAAATATAAATATTTTTAAAAAGGGGTCTCATATTCGGTACACTTGCCCTAATTATTTGTCATGAGTTATTATTTGATCAACTAAATCACACACCGTATTATAGTTATGAGCCCACGATGGTCTCGTGGCCGTGTTGTTAGCATGGATGACTTCCAATGTAAAGGTTATCGGTTCGAATCTCAGCAGCTGCGAATTTTTTTTTGTACTTGTAAAAATAAATACTGCACATGCAACATTTCAAAAGTAATAAATATATTTGAATTAATGAATGCAAATAAAAGTAAAATTTATTAATTAAATTGTGCATTTCATTGCACTCCTTTGTATCCATACAAAATAGTGATAATTCAATAAAATTGATTCAATTTTATTCATAAAAGTATGCAGAGGTATATTTTATCATACAAAAGGTAGAAAAATTTAAAAAAATGTTCATCAAATAATATAATATCTTTAATGCCTAAATGGTTTGGTTGCAAAAACCTATTACGGCTCAGTCTCAGGCCGAATATGATATTTCATTTTCTTCTGGATCAATCATTTCATCAATGTTTTGTTATGACGTTGTCACGTTAAACTATCGTCCGTAAACCGATTTTACAGACAACCAATTTTTTAGTAAAATATATATACAACAAAAGACTGGTTAATATAAAGCTATACATTTGTAGCAATAACTCCAGTTAATTGTTTGCTACAACCATGACAAATGCCAATCATCAACAAATACATACGTAGTAAAAAATTTTATATAAATAAAAATGTATAAGTAGTAAGAAACTACTACACGTCAAATAAAGTGGTAATTGTAAATGCTGAAAAAAATATTATTTCGTTGGTTAGTTTACCATCTTATAAAAAACGCACGTCTTTCAAAAATCAAGGTTAGAAAATTAATACTCTGACATCCTTGCAATATAAAACATTATAAAAAAAATTCATGTTCTTTAACATTACACAAATTTTTAATATTTAATTTTTTTTAAGTTTTCGCAAATTCTGACATTTTCTTTTTCTGCAATTTTTAATGCAATCTGCCACCCTGCTTCCCTGAACTTACCAAACACACCTTAGTCTTCTCTACTTGCAGCTCATATCCCTATTTAAAACAATGGTAATTTTTTAAGAAGGTACTCCCCTAAAATAGAAAAAAACTATAATTAAAAACAAGGTTTTTTTCTCTAGTACTACATGTCCTGATTAATGTTGGTTAATTGTTGCTAACCTAACCTATCCAACCATTCACACTAATTCATAGTCTTTTAAATGAAGATTGCATAACAAAACCAAATGTTCACACCATTTTACAGTGTTTAAAATAATACTTGCCTAATTAAACCAGCCATTCATACGACCTAACAGTATTTTGAATTCAACTAACTAAACCTAACCAACCATTCAAATGATTTTACAGTATTGTTACGAACGTGAGCAGGGCCACGGCGTGCGTAGTATCGGAGCTCGCTGGCGGCCCTGCACGGCCACTGACATCACGTGGCCGCCGCAACGTGAGACATTCCGCGCGCGCCTGGTGGATTATGAGGGTCATCACTTCCCCCCCTCCTTCACTTCGCACCCCACGCGGTGCCGTTAACCTGACACCTGGCAGCTGTTGGAAGTTCCGCAGGCCATCACGCGAGCCGCCAATGCGTGTCTCTAAAATTCTGGCATTGGGTCGGTGCGGAATGACGTGACTGGACCCAGCTGCGCTCGTCAATTCTAGAAGTGGCGCCTGGGTCTATGTAAGCCCAGGATGCCGGCCTCTGAAAGAGAGTTTTTCCCGCGGCGACAGTGCCGCGGGTGCGGCGGAGTTCCGGGGCGATAGTGCCACGGGTGCGGCGGAGTTCCAGGGCGAGAGTTCCGGGGCGAGAGAGTTTTTCCGGGGCAGGAGTGTCTCGGCGATAGTGCTGTGGGTGCGGCGGATGCTGAGCGATAGTCCGTGCGATAGTGCCGCGGGTGCGGCGCAGTTCCTGGGCGAGGAGTTTCTCTGTGAGAGTGCCGCGGGTGCGGCGAGAGTCCAGAGCGGAGTTCCAAGCGAAGCATCGAGCGGATCCTCAGCGAAAGGAAGTGCGACAGCGGCGGCGGAGTGCGGCGATTGAGGTTCACAAGGGGTGCTGCGGCAAGAGTTGTGCCAGAGGTGCGCCCCAGCGAGGTGTGTGGCATGTATAAACAGAGTGACTTGGGAATGAACATTTCTTAAGTGCAACTGATTATTACGCATTTGTAGAAGATTATTTGTTAGTACAGTAGAGCACCCCTCAACCGGAATCATTGGGGGGAGGTCTATTCCGGTTATGGGAAAATTCCCGGTAAGGGAATTTGCGGTAGGGAGGCAAAGAAAAAAGCCATTACATGCTGCACATATTAACTTATATGTATAGCCAAAGTTGTACTGTAAATATTTTCCACAGTTATAAAACCATACAATAAAAACTATAAGCTCTACATACGTACTGTTTTCAAAACGTACCGGGTCGTAAAACTACGAGCTGGTTGAATTACCTTCATTCTAGCAAGCTGACAAGCGGGTGTTTCTTATCTCTGTGGGTGGGTGCGTGAGTGAGCGAAGAGGACGATGAAGAGGGTTCGTGGGAGGTAGTAGGACTACAGCTGCAGTGTTGTGTTACTTCTGTGTTGACGAGCTAGTGATTCACACTTCCGGGAGAGTGTATAGTCACTGCCACGCACAGTTTACATTTCACATACACAAGAATAACACTTCAAGCATCTCGTTTTAAAACACAGAGATAGAGAAATACAGGTAAATGTAGACTGTTTAATCATATATTAACGTATAAATATGTACATAATACATATTTGTACACTAAATTATTATCTACAAACTGAAATAAACACGGAAGTAAATGTTACTCGCTATCACGTGTGTCAGCGTGTATAGTGGGAGTCGGTGTACATACTCTCGGGCCGGCCGGAATTTTCCGTTTACTTGACATAGTGAAACAATAAAACTACTTATAGCATAAACATCTTTATAGTAATTCCCGCACGATGCAAAAACCAGCTGTGTATTTACGCAATGCGCGGGAAAGACTGGCAATAATTAGCTCTCTGACAGACGTGCGCACGTGCGCCTACAAGACATGTACAGTCAGGCAAAAGCAAAAACGCCTCGTTCCAGTGCGGAAATGTTTTGGAGATGTTTTGTAATGTTTTAATTTTTTTGGAAAATTAGTTCCAGATATCGGGAGTTCCGTTTGTGGGAATTACGGTTGAGGGGTGCTCTACTATAATGTAAATATTGGCAATCAATAAAACTATGTTGTAAAATCTTTAATTGGGCTATCCATTCACGAACCCAGTAGTTTTCCCACGACGATTATTGTTTTAATAATCCGTAACAGTATTGTAGCTAATCTAACGTAACCCAAAATTCTAATAAAATGATTAACCAACGATAAACTACTTGAAATATCTAAGTGCCACTATACAGAAACATCAAATATCACGGAGGGAACTCAAAAATTAGATTTTCAGATCTTAATTTAAATTTTTGTAGAAAATTACCAAAATAATTACTGAAACAACAAAGTAAACCTACTCTGAAGCATGAAAATTAAAACTTATATACCACTATTTTTTGTTATTACCATCAATAGAATATTACAGATACTTGTAATTTAATTAATTAAATTTTTTTTTATATTTCCAATCAATACTTAGGGACACATTTATAAGTTTTCCACGGTTAATGCAAGTTCATCAAATAATACAAGTAAACATATATGTTAATAAATGTGGTAATATAAGATACATTTGGTGGCTAAATGAAACGTAAACATCAATACTAATAACAGTGAACTTGTATCTGAATCCAAAATTTGTAACAAGGATATAGTATAGAGAGCCAATTGAAAAAATAAATTAATTTAGAAAAATTTTGCTCAACTGTTTAAGCCTAGGCCTAACAAAAAAAAACATTCTCTCAACATCTGTTGCTATAAAAAACTTAAATGTTACAAATAAACCCTACCTACCTTGCTTTGTGACTAACTATTGCTAAAATTAGTCTTTTTGCCTGATTACACTCAATTCTGCGAGTTATAGTTTTGAAAGAATGTGAATGTTTTATTTAATTCACTTTGGTTCATTTACTGTCATTTTAACAACCATATTACACACAATTAAGCATTTTCTCATTTCATATTACCAAACTACCATTACAACTTGTGCTAGCTTAGTACCAATATCATCTTCAGTATTGCCAACGACAAATGTGCGCAGAACGATAAAAAAAGGTCCACGGATTGAGCAGGCCTGCATGCTTCTTAGGCCATGAATACTGGATAGTATTAGTTAATGTGTTACACACCGAGCGCTGTAAACAACTTGAACAGCACATGCGCGAAGCATTACTTGTTTATGAAAGTCGTAAAAAAAAAAAGACATGAAAATACCAGTAGTTATTATGTAAATGTCAGTTTTTAAGGGCTACTAGTAAAATTTAAGGACTTATAAGGGCCCTTATTCCATAAATTATAAATTAAGGACTTTTTTAAGGATTTTAAGGAGGCTTATGAACACTGAAAATATTATTGCTGGGCAGGTGGTGATTATCAAACACACGGCACATGATGTAGTGTATGTAAAATATAAAATACATAATATAAGTCTTTTGGGTCTTCAACTGCCACAAGACAAGCAGTATCACGTGGTTGCACAGGCAGCCCTGCCGTTGAAGGGAAGGAAATATGGCCATGTTTGTATAAGGTGTTTGTATTTGCTACTACATCACGGCACCTACCTTTCTCCACAACTATGTCACAGCTACATAAGGCAACGAGGACATGGTAATGGACCTTATATAACCTGCCAGGATTTCAATTAAATTTTTTTTACAAGAAGCAACTGAAAAATTACTATGCCCATGACTAAAACGTAAGTATTGCACCATGTTTAGACTCATTTTGGCAACACGGAGAGGTCCTACATGCATTCATAGAATATTGTTACATGCGTACTAGGAGGCAAGGCCGCAACGGGTGCCAGGTACCTGAGGAGGTCTTCCAGAGAGTCTGGCCAGCGGCCCCGCACGGGTGCTGATATCATGCATGCCATGCTTGAACGGCCGGATTACAAGGGTCTGGATAACCATCCCACCTCACTGCCCGCTCACCATTCCGCCTTGGACTATTGTCACTGACTCTTTAAGCGGCTTGGGAATTCTGCGGGTTTCCCGAGAACGTTGCGCGGAGTGGCGCGAATAAACGTCGCCTTTCTGAACGTTTTGGGCGTCAGGTCGGCCTGGGATGACGCGACAAGTCACAGCCGCTCTTGTCCCTTTGAGAAGCATGCCCTGGGGGATATGAGCAAAAATGCCGGCCTCCACGGGAGTTCCAAGAGTTTTCGAGAGTTACACGAGTGAAGGAAAGTGCAACATCGGCGAAGAGGGTGAGAGACCCCTCTCAAGAGCAGCGCGACAAGAAGCGACGGGACCATGAGATTGCAAATGAGTGGCGCGAGGCTGTGTGTGTGAGGACAGACCAGAGGTAAGGGGCGAATCACTGTCGAGCCTAGCTCCAGTGAGGAGAGCGAACTGTGGAACTTGACAGACATTGAGTGATTTGCAAATAAACATTTTTAAGTGCAAGTGATTGGTGATCAGACATTTTTAAGTACAATTATTAATTAGTAATTGAAATATTAGTAATTAATAAAACATAATTAAGCTTACCGTTACGAACCTAGTTCCCCCAAATTATATACGTAACAATCTTAATTTTCTCCCCAACTATTTGCATATTAAAATAAAACTATATTTCAGCAAAACATGTCATTTTCATGCTAAAATAAGTTGAAAATAGAATTCAAGTGAAAGATTTAATTTTTGGGTTTGAGGGTTGGAGATGGGTTAAAACTGATTCCAATTTCAGTAGAGACTCCCTTAAAATAACATACTTTTTTCTCGTAACTACAAAGGATCATAGCATTTTAAGTTCACTGTATTTACTTCACTTTTACTGGTAACGTAACTCAAGGTGTTACTATAATTACAAGCAAAAATTAAACATGCAACAAATTTTTGAGAATGGCTTATAGACTACAGTAGTAATATTTTTCCATTCATTCACATTTTAAATCTGACCACAGACTTCTTGCAAACTCAAAGAAATCATTATTTAAAAAAAGTGGATTTAAAAAAGGGCTATGCAAGATTTAATTTTGGCTCTAAATACTACAAAAATGAGCATTATTATAACACTATAAAATAAATTGTTACTCGGAAAGGTTTTATAGTCACCTGTTGTGAGATGCTCTAGTAACAAATCATTGGTGCTTCGTTTGGCAGAGTCTCCAGTGCCACTGTCTTTGCTAGTTGAATGCTCCGAGTTGGTGTCAACATAGAAATGTGTCTGAGGTGGTGATGGAGATGACACAGCCTTCAAGTCTGTGCTATGCTGCAGCAGCGTGCTTGTGAAGTTGCTCACATTTGGACCACCCATTCGCTTGCGCGTGTGGTAAATGATGAACACCCATATGATGGAGGTAAGCACCGCACAGCACACCACTGTGATAATTATTATTCCAGTCATGTCATTTTCCACCAATGCTACACTTGATGCTGCAAAATAATAACACCAATACTATAGCCATCTTTAAGTAACATTCTTTTATGTGCATAGTCTGTAAAAGGTAACACTAGTCACATGGCATTGCAGTATCAGCTATTACTGACTTGTCTCTCATTAGTCAGTGCCACTGCCTTTTTACTGGTTATTGGAATATGTACAGAAACTTCCCCATTGGTTTAGGCCAAGACATATGTTTACTCACATTAAATAAACATTTAGAAACGCTACTATCTCCAGAAAACTACATTGCGTTCTTAAAAAAAAAGTCTGATTGTTACACTGCAGACCAGCACTTAGGAAGTTAAAATATGATCTGTAAAGTAACTAAATTCAGAAGTGTAAGCAGAATTTCATTTCCGTGAATAGGAATTGAAGGGGAGGGGGAAGGAGAGGAAAACTTTTCCCACTGTTTGCTATCAAATTCTTTCCTTTTTTTTGGGAATGATAGATTTTAAGAATTTTTGTGAGGAATATCCCCCCCCCATCCTCCCCCCACATACATCCCTTACAAAAAAAAATAAAAAATGCCACTCTTACTCAGCACATTGGCCTCTGCTAAGAACCTTCTACAAGTAGAAAATCATGGCACAGAATGAAGAACATAATGACGATTGCTACTGTACATGAAAAAAAAATTAATCATCCCGAAACTTTCAGCAAATTAACCTGTGTACGTATAAAAAACTATTTTGTTTTTTATCTCATGTGAGGCAGTGCAAATACTGATTATATGAAAGAATGCTTATGCATAGTAGAATCAGCTGTTCTACCCACGAGATACATCTGTTATCTAGCAAGCCTACAAAATAATAAGATGATACAGAGGCAGGAATAAGTTAAGGTTAGGATCTGACTTGGTTTCATTCGTGGGTGTATATCCCAGGGCCCAGTCCCCTCCCCCCTCTCCGGGATACAAAAGTCCCTCCCTGAGGGGAACTGCATACTTTTGCAAAATCGTAACTGTGAAATGGGAATGATAAACTCTATTCCAGGGAATCCTACAGATTTTTTTCCATGGTTTCATTGATACCAGCTAATGATGACAGTCCATTAAAGATTAATTTGTTGTATATCATATTGTCATAAATGTTGAATCATTCCAGTAGGTGGGTACAAGCCACATACAGGTTGTTCAGAAACCCATGCAAAATATTTTAGGCAGTGATTCTTTATAGAAATTGAGTTAGGTTTTATACAAGCCACTTAGAGCCTAGCAAAATTCTTAGGTGTGATATTCACCCTTGAAAATCAGTTTTAGAAAAATTATCTGTGCAAAATAATAAAAATATCACAAATTTAAATATAATCATGAAACAAAGTTTCATGCTACAAAGTTCTTCATCCAAATAAACAACTTTTCTCAACAAAAAAAAAAGAGGGTGGCACCCTCCAATTGCAATTAACTTTTTTTCCTTCCAATGTTATGGATATTTCAAAAAGCAAATGTCACATCTTATGAAAAAATTAGCAAATAAAGCATATGTTATTCTTCTATAGTGAAACATTCATAGAAATTGGCCTTCATGCTAGGTTTCACATGCCATTTTGATTTAATTCTCTTAACTTTACTAATAGTTATGGGAGTTTTCTGCAAATATAACACTATCTCTCTTGCATATGTTACTATGCCAAAACTATTTTCAATGAGAATTTATGAAGTTTAATATGATGGGTGTAAAAAGTAATGTAAGTTTTTGTAATTACTATCACACAAATTTTTACACCCATTATATTACACTTAGAAACTTTAACAATATTTGTCAACATATGCAAAAGAGGTTTAGTGTTAAAGGCCAAGTTATACTGTACGAATTAATTAAAATCAAAAGAAAATGGGTGTGTAGAATACATAGCAAGTGATTCCACTTACAAAAATACCCTGCTTTTCACAGTGATTTTTCATAACATGAGTGCTTCATAAGTCAGTGTACACTCGTAGTAGTTATTCATTACTTTCGAAGTAACATATAACATCTTGCAAACAGCTTGTTTACTTACATTACTATCTGCATTTTCTAATAGTTGGCAGGTTATATGTAGAATTCACAAAACATTTTAAATTTAAAAATGTTTCTTGCACAGTAAGTCCTTGATTTGGGAATATATGTTAATACTTTTTAATAGCGACATATATTTAAATAACTCTAGTATTATTCTTGTAGGTTTCTACCATGTTTTGGTAAACAGTCAACAAACCCCATCCAAACTATACATATTTATGTATTTTTTAAAGCCAAGCAATACTGGTTCAAATTAATTAAAATGAAAAGAAAATAGGCATGCGTAGAAAGTAATTCCACTTACAAAAATACCATGCTTTTCACCCAATACCAAAGATATAATGACACACAGATAATTACTCAAAGAAACTATTTATTCTATTGGTAAAATACACTATGTCGGTAAACAGCACTACTTATCCACATTGGAAACAACATTTTGTGATAGAAGTACCTCAACATAAATTTTAATTGTGGCAAAAGTAGTAAAAGTACTACTCCCGCAAATATTATCTCTCTATTAAATACTTTGTAATGTTGTAAATTCTAGTTAAGGTTTATGGTAGCATATCACAGATATAAGATAGAAAAATTTTATATCTCCAATATTAACAAATATTGCAGATCTCTAAATTATGGGAAATAATTCTAAGAAATGTGTTCCTATGACTTATGCTGAAGCCAAATTAACTACCACTGGCTCATAGTTAAACAACAAGACTGCATATTCGCCAACTTTTTAATTTCCCAATCCAGTAGAACAATTAAAATGGTTTGCAGTGAACTGCATTTGTTATATATTTTCTGTGCTTCGGATATCTTCGATTTTCTCCATCATTTAACTCCGAGTGTCCCCTCCTACTTCCCCCCCCTTGCTCCCAATACCCTCCTTTCTTTTGAATGTCTCTTACCCCCACTCCTTCACCTGTAGATCTACTTTTGCGGAGGTATAAATTTTCTAATTTATGTTAGGTCACGTCAGCTTTAAGATCCTTCTTGTTCATTTAGTTCTCTTGAGTAAATACTTAGTGTTGGTGTCAGAATCGGTCATGGGCGTGTAAGTATATTTCTTTGGAGTTGTATGTTTGTTTGGCTTTCTTAAGTGGCTTAGTCGGTAACTTGTTTCATAACTCCCCATATTTAAATTCCTTTTGGTTCACCACGCTCAAAATTTAGTTAACTTGTTTCTTGTTTGGCTACGTCGCTACTCAGCCCATAATCGGTTCCGCCGCAGTACATTCTTAAATACCTTATGTTCTACTTAACGTATACGTGTCTACCTCAATGTTTAATGGATCATTGTTCATATACGCTTAAATATTGTTTTGAGTAACGTATGGCGTATTGCCTTGTTCACATTCTAGTCTATACATGCATCTTGTTGCATGTTGCATGTTTAGGTAAACTACGAATTTATTAATAATTTATTATTTGTTTCTAATTGAAAATTTAAATTTCTTGTTTATCTTGTCTCCTTTCATACAGAAACTAACCAAATGCAGGAGACTCCTACCTTAAGGGAGATTAACTCAACGGAGATTGTTCTCTGTTGCTTTTATTGGTCACAGTAGGCTGCAGGTTAATTTTAGTGTAAATCAAACAATTTGCTTACTCTATGATTAAACCAACCAAATGACTAAATATTGTACATTTTAAACTATTTTCTGAAGTCTCTCTCTCTCTCTCTCTCTCTGAGAGAAAGAGAGAAAAAGAGAGAAAGCTATTAAATGAACTGAAAATTCTGCATTATAAATTTCATAGTTCACACAGCTTCTTATAGTACTTTAAACAATACTGCACCCATCATCAGTTCACATCATACATTTATTTTCAACAATTTTGAACTAGCAATTTTTCTTAAGGTAAATACTTGAGTGATGCTCCAAGCTTTCTTCAAAACTTCATTTTTCAGAGGAAACTTATTCACCATATAGTCACATGAAGTGATAAAATACTTTTTCACAGATTCTTAAAAAGCTTTTTTTGTCAGATGCCATTAGTTCACTTACAGTTTGTGTAGTCTGGAAAACAATAACCATATCAGTCTTGTCTCTGATTTTCAACAGCATGATATCTAACATCAAAAACATCCACATTATTGATAGCAGCAGGCTTCACAAACTTATATAAAAGCTCTTTCAATTTGCACAGCATGTTGCAAAATATGAATTTGTGGTTCTGATGCCACCTGGAGCAATATGTTTACTTTCTCAAATGTGGAGGTCACATGCAACAAAAACAAGTAGAAATCTCTACTCAATGCCTTGAGAGAAAAATAAATATTTTTTCTTCACAACTCAAATTTTGCCATTTGGTTTTTCAAAATTAGGTTTGATTCATTTATTGCGAAGAATGCACGAGCCATTTTCTTTCGGAGACCTTAGAATCATTATCAGCTTCATGCTTGAAGGAGGGCAAGAACATTATGGTTTATGAACATCTTACTTACCTAATGATGTGACGTTCTCTTTGGGCAAGAGTGAAGAACTCAATAGTTTCTGAATCATGCCTACCATCTATCCAGATTTTTTATTCTCTTACGGAATCCTTTAAGATATTAGAGACGACACTGTGGTTTCTGATGACTGACATATTTCTTGAAGAAACTCAACAAAGGTTCCTACTGATCTACAAACCTAGACAGACTTCTTCTACCCAATGGCACCCACCTGGTGCAATCATATTTAAAAAAATTTTTTAGCATCTTTATTATGTAGATTTAGAAATTCTGTCAAACTTTCTTTTCGTTTGCTACTTTTTTCAAGGTAATAATAAATGCCTACTCAAATTTCATCAATTTTTACTGGCAAGCTAGTTGACGCCTTTTCTGTAGCCAAATTAATCAAATGGCACAAACATCCTTTTACAATAAGACCCTCCTGCGCAATTTTTTAAAACAGCTGCCACATAATTTTTATGTCCAAGCATAACTGCAGCATTGTCTGCAGAAAAAGAATGTTTTTATGGGCTCTTTTAGAAGTTCAAATTCAGCCAACATCAAACTGCCTATATTGTGACCAGCTGCATTGCCTCTTAAATTAGGCAACAAAAGAATGCATGAGACAATTTTTTGCACATTTTTATGAAAAAACATAACTACCACTGGATAAAGTTTGGAATCTGAACTGTTACTACCATCAGTCAACCGACTAAAAGGGCCATTCTACGAATGCCTCTCAATACGCTCTGTAGCATTTGACATTTCTTTAACAATAGCAGATTTTTTGTTCTGCCACAATTATATTTTTTTGCGATGTTGGATGAGGGAAACATTTTCAAAAAGACACTGTATGGTCAGCCACAATCAAAGGCAAGATTGTTACAATGAAATGTGTGAAAAAACACACACTTCTAATGACGGCACTATCCACGTTTTCAGTTTTCACAAAATAATTCTGAATATTCTTGTTTTCTTCACCAGTTTTCATATTACCTTTGTGTATAGTGGTTTTGCTATGATTTTTAATGTCGTTATTAACACATTTGCATAACCAGTAAAATAACAGATATGGCCAAACAACCGTACCATAACATGATTTTCCGTATATTTTACTGATAGATCGTACAAGTTATTAAGTATGAGACTGTAGATTTTAACTTCATAGCAAGTTTCTTATTTCAAGACTGTGAAAAAAATTAAATCTTTTTTTGTTATAATGGTTTTTTAATTCACAGACAAAACGAATCCAGCTTCAGCAGCCACTAGTTAATTATTTGTAGTTACAGGCAGGAATTTTAACAAAGTTTACAATCAAAAATGTTTAGATACTTTCAAATAAAACAAAAAATTAAAAAGCCAGCATTAGTTTAAAACTGTGACATACGTTACCTGGAATAATGGAAAGATGCGAGAACTCTTTGCGGCTGCCCAAAATATTAGACAGCTCACACTCGTATGTACCTGCATCCGACTCATCGGTCGCCACTATTATCAAGAGCTGGTCCTCAGCTGTAAAGAAATGCCTCTCAGTCGCAACAAGAGAGTGGCCATCTTTCGTCCATGTGAGTGTGGGTTTGGGTGAGCCAGATGCCATGCACTCCAAAACTATTGACGTGCCTGCAGTTATTTCCTTATTTTCCATTGGCTTCACAAACTTTGGTGATTCTGAACCAAACACATGCAAAATACCCAGAAAAATATTAATATTCTTGCCTCAAAAATAAATAATAAAACAATAATAACAATACTAGTGCCTCCAAGTTCTAACAATTTATATACATTGTTTCATGATAAAAATCATCCAGTTTAAAAATGTAGAGCCTACATTTTACGTGCACGCGTGTGTCATTATAAATATAATATATAAAAGCTTACTTGATAACTATAGCTGAAGTAATAGCAATGAAAATACATCAATCTGCTTCACCATAAAATGCAGTGGGTTATCTATGTTGAATTGTCATTAATCAATTGTGGATACAAAAATAATGCTAAACCAGAGAAAATTTTAAATTTTTTTTTTCTTCTTGCCACAGTGGTGAGGTGTAAGTAATGCGACTGCAAAACTGATTTTTCATGGTTATAATAACCCCAGAGAAAATTTTTACAAGGCCCAAGAGGAAACTTAAATTTTTTATACGGAACTGTATTGAACAATACCTTGATAGCTATGAAATGTGTTTTTAAAATTAACAAAACCAAAATGCAGTACAAAAAAAAGTTATTCCTGAAATTTCAACTTTAATTGCCAATAAATATTTGCACTATAAATTTAATAAAACAAAAATGTAGGCCTGTGCGAAGTTTCAACTAAGCAAACCAATTGATACTATTTTTAATATTCAATTTGACTTTGCCAGGAAATTTGCTCTTCATTTTATTTGAAGCTTTGGTTGTAATGCAAAGCTTTGCACCTTATGTGAAGCTTTGAATTTGTTTTGAAGCTTTAAAACATTGGAAGCCTAAGATTTGCTGCTTGTCAGTTATAAGCCCCAATTTCCCAATTTAAAAATTGAGCTTCATTTTGCAAGAGAATAGGTGGTTAGCATGCTATGATCAGCCACATTAATACAAAGAAACCCCTATTTACATTAATTATTTTTTTTTCTTTTCCAAGCAATTTAAGCAGTTTTATGAAGGTAGATTTTACTTTAAATTTAAATCAATGCTAAACATTCCATACTCTACACATCACAGAAAACATTTTTTACATTCAAAACATTCAAAATAAACACCATTTTAGGATACATTGCAGACGGTAAGTCATAGATTAGTAACACTACAAGTAAATTTCCAAAACTTAATATTCGGATAACTCTAATGAATTTGTTTTAAGTGCCAATCGATAGTGTATTGGGCCAAGGTGACAATGCTCTGTGCTGTGTGTAACAAGAAAGTGTTTAATCTTGTATTTTAATGTAATTTAGTATTTATTTGAGTGTAAACGGGTCTTCTTTGTCAAAACATTTATTGATTAGTATAAATAGATTTGACTTTGAATAACTCGAGTGTACTTAGACCCATTCTAATGGATTTATAGAATAAACGCAAAAGAACGAATCAGTTAATATTAATTTGTGGGCGCCAACAACTTCTAAGAAGTTGTAATTATAAGTAAACAATAAAAGTGTGTTAATACGTAGACTTGAATATGAATGACACAATATACGTATCATGATCGGAAAATAACAGTTATCAATTTTCAGTGACATTCAATTACTATCAACTGATATTCATAATTTGTTTCATACCAGTAAAATAGCACCAACCTCATTGAACCTGTTTTATTGCAAGTATCCAATCAGTGATTTCTTACTATACAAAATGAATTAACTTTTTTATTATCCTGACTATTCAGTAGGTAGAGCTGGGTATGTCATGGTAAAATTCACTAGTTCCTTAGATTAGATGACATACAACATTTAAACATTAACTCAAGTTGTCATCGACTTAAGGATTCTGGTATTGGCGAAAGGGGTATTTAAACTGATTTTACATGATTTTAACTATTACGGTGTGTTAGTTTTGCAAAGCTAGTAAGTTTTACTAGATTCCTTTATAAATATATGACCGACCTGTAGGAAGTTCATGGTACGAGAACTATGCATTACGGTTTCTGTCTTCTTTATACGGGAACTCAGCAACGAATATTCCACATCTTCATCCTTGAAACGCCTCTCCGCTGTTCCGTGTCTTCGTCCTGGAAACGCTTCTCCGCCTTTCCACGACTTCGTCCAGGGAACGCCTCTTAGCAATTCCTCGTCTTCGTCCTGGGAACACCTCTCGTTGATTCCAAGTCTTCGTCCTGGAAACGCCTCTCGTTGTTCGTCTTCGTCCTGGGAACGCCTCTCGTTGTTTCCGGATGGTCTCGTACTCTCGATTATTCAGTATATTTCTTTTTTCGTCCTGGGAACGCCTCAATATTTCTTCCAATTTTCGTAGTTGTGATTCATATTCTTCATCCTGCGAACGCCTCAATGTTTCTTATAATCTTCGTATAAATCATAATTCCTCTTCAGGTCAATAAATATATCCAAATTATCAATATTATCAATTTCTTCTATTATTTCATGCTATTCTTCAAAGTATTCAAAATGTCTTAATTTCCAATTTCTTCAGTAATGTAATTTCACATCTTGCTTCTACGAAGGTTCCTATATCAATTACCATTTTCGTTTTCTCACTTAAAATTCCAAACAAACTTTTATTTTCCAGCAATAGTTTTTGTTCTACCGTCTTCGACCAATACCAGATTGTTTTACAAACTTTTAGTCATATAATATTAAACATGAAATTTGAAAATACAATCCCTATTGGTTAAACAAAATATCTCATTCCTTGAGCAAAGAAGTTTTACATTAAAAAGATATACCTACAAAATTATTGACTTATGGTTCATAGAGAAATAAAGACATGTACACTGAAGTAAAATTATAAAATATGACACATTAATTTAGTTCTTCCATCTTGTTCTATAAAGTTTCTAAGTCCAACCTTTATGAGTGATAGGATAGGATAGATTTTTTAAAAAATGTTAATACTTATATTTTTTATTACTTGATGTGACATTTCAAAATGTGAAAGTATTGTTATTTTTTGAATGGGCAAAATTTTGTTAATCACGACATGGCACAGATTCTGGCTATAATATTATTTTTAATGGTATGAAAATATTTAGTTTTTTTTTTGTGTTCCATATGTATCGTATGAATCAAGTTGGTTACTTAAATTAAAAAGATGGCACTCAGGTCTGCATCAATTCCGCCCACTTAGTCTAGTGGCTAGTGAGCCAAAGGTCTTGGGTTCGATTCTCAGCTGGGAGGAGATTTTTCAAACCTTCTCCCTAGGTTCGGAAATGGGTGTTTGTACCTTGCACCCTTAAGCTAAAGGCAATGGCAAACCACCGCACAATCATCCTGCCTTAACAAGCACAGGGACATCAAGGCTGTCATCCCCATGGCGATGCCTGTGCTCACGACACCTAGTAATAGGTTAAATGATTCATCGTCAAGTATAATACAGCCTTGCTGAGAACAAATATTCTCAATTTGATTTGACTTCACAAATATTTTAAACATTCAATTTGATATTCATTTCACATCAAAAAAACTAGTATTTGCACAGGCCTACACAAATGTGTAAGTTAGATATACAATTGACTTCAACCGGGCCTGCGCCCCAGAAGCCTGGTCAGCCCCCGCCACCTTTCCCCTCACCCCTGTCCCACTTCCCGTACTGGCAGCCGCTACGTCTTCAGTACGTAGTCGGGTGGTTGTGTTTGAATAGCATGCCACGGACGTCAAGAGGGCGCTGCAGCAGTGCACCACAACCCTTTAACTAGAGATAAACATTGTAATTCTTTTTTGCTTATTTTTCCCCAAGTGGCGTGTGACGGCAGATCGGCCGGGAGTGTTTTATGTACTTTAAGTAATTAATATTTAGTTAAGGCTTAAACAACAAAAAGATGTACCGAACATGCACGAGGCGAACCGAAGTCCGCCGAAGCCGGACTGGTTATCATTAATAATAAATTGTTGTAGTTTTAGTTAACAGTTTTTATCATGCATTAGGTGTAATATAATTATTAAGAGTGTTTCATGTTTTACCTGTAGCTTCCTGTGGCACGTAATCATAAATAGGTATAACGGTAATTGGTTCGGCGTGAAGACGCCATGTTAAGCTAGCAGAGCCCTGAGCTCAACCCAGTCCTTCGGCAGCACCGACCGAGAGCAGATGCATCAGCACCCCGGGGACCTCACCGCTTGCCTGCACTGCTAAGTAATTCTGTTACTTTTTGATCATCTTAAATCTTTCGTTCGTAATTCCTCGGGGCTTCTCTCGGTCGGGGGGACTGTTTAAATAATTGTATGAGTGACCACTATGGTCCTTTTTATGCTAATTACCGAATTGTAGAGTGTGACCACGTGGTCAGGTTGCACCACGTGAACCGATTCGTGCCACAGGCATTGTGTGATATAATCAAAGGTGTAGGCGAAGTAGCAACTAATAAACCAGGGCATACGATTTTATTTGTATTTGTTTATTTCAACATCCTGAGCGTGACGGCGTGTGGGACGCCGTAAGAGCCCATTGCATAGGTGAAGAGCGTACCCGACGCTGAGAGCAGACCAGTGGCGTGTACTAGGATTGGCTTTAGGGGGGTTAAAATCACGCCTCACATGGGTGATGTCACGGCCCTGAAAAAGAATCTCTCCCTGGTCCGTTCCCCTTGCACGGTGGCGCCCACAAATTAACCTCAGTACATGTATCGACGCGAACCCCCGCTTAGCATAAGGACAGTTAGGCTGCGGCCATGTCACATTGATTCTAAAACTTTTAACAATTTTAACTTTTAAACATAAAATTAAAATAAGATTACCTACTCATTTTACCAACTAGGTTATGAACAATGTCTAGTCTCCCCACACAAAAAATAAAATGTTATATTAAAAAAATGCTATTTTTTCCCTACACTATCATGTTATAAGTACCGTGTTTTCTCGTATAATCGTCGCACATTTTATTCTAAAATCAAGTTTTAAAAGTAGAGGTGCGACGAATATGCCGAAAAAAAAATTTTGTTAGGTAAAGTTGTTCATAAAAACAAAACCCGTTCATGGAAAGTACGTTTATTTAAAAAAAGGTGCACGCCAAACAATCTGTACTAATAATTCCTTAAAAAAAACCTTTCTTCAACTTTAAATAGAAAAACCAAAACTCTTTTAACGTGAACGCAAGCCACTTGAATCTGACGTGAACGAACGTGTCGTAGTACACACTTGCCACGAAAGAATGCGGGCTATCAAATGTAGTTAACTCGGCACCTGACAGAGAGCGTGCGTTGCATCCAATCGGCGAGATATCGATATTCAACTACACGCGCACGCTCTATACGGGAAGCAACATAACCAAACATGAATGATGCGCTGGCTACATTTTTATAAGCGGTACTCAGCGGCAACGCAGACAATCAGATAAAGGAAATACCGTTTAAAAAAGTCTTTAAAAGAAAATTTACATGTCAGACAACTTGTATTTCCGTTAATTTATTAAGTAATGGTAATGACCGAATAAATATTAGATTTCTACTTTAAAATACATTGTTTTATACGGAAAAGATACCTACACAAGGCGCTCGGCATCTACTAGCGGGACCAAAAACATCATGCAACGTTTACGCGAGAAGTTTTTCTATCCCAATTTTGACAGCCTAAAATATGGTTGCGACGATTACGCGCGTGCGACCATTATGCGATAAAACACGGTAATACAATAATGAAATACGCATGTGCATCCATGATGCATAAGACCAAAAAATACAACCTCACACTTCAACCTAATTTCAGTGCCAAATGAGAAGTTTTTATTATAAATTTCAAGAAAATGAGAATGTTTTGCAGTGAAATAGTAATTTTTTAACAATTAACGTTGTTACAGTTAAACTAATACCCAGGAGTGTATATACAAGAAGATATTATTTTCAAGAAAATATGAGGTTAAGTTATGAATTTTAATACTTTAAAAAAATTAATATGTTCTGGCTAAAATGATATTGAAATCTATCTTCAATGTAGCAATTGTATTTTACTAATAAAACCTTTAACATTAACATTACAATTTTTCTCTTGTAAACTAACCTAAAAAATGTTGTGTAATATGTTTAGAAACAATGATAAAAGTAATGAAAATCTTGATTATAAGATATAACACATCTATGAATTTGACTGTGATTCTGCACTTACCACATCTAATGACTAATATCACGACTAATAAAGTCTTTCTGATATAATGGCAAATTATATAAGCAACAAAAAATTAATATTTTTTTACCAATGGGAGTGAAACAAGTATTTTATATTTCTGTAGATATTCAAATTGTTATAGTTATGTAGGCTATGCCTTGTAAGTTACCACATAGTTTTCATACAAAAGTAAACTGAGAATGAACACATAGATTTCTGCTACCTACAATGATAACAAAAAATGTTCTAATTAATCTTAATTATAGGTTACTGTAGTAAAGTAATATGTATACAAACAAGTGAAATGTAAATCTCAAAAAGTTTTTCATAAATTGGTCCTGTTTTTGAAATAACAAAACCAGTATTTTGTCTTGACTCATGTTTTGTTATTCTGTCATAGCAATGCTTCTTTGGGACTAAGAAAATAGTCTGCAAATTTGTCTCTAATGGCTTGTGCAATCATCACAATATCTGGGTTTTTAATGCTGGCTGATATGCTCACCACAAGGTAGGTAAATATTTCTTTACTCATTTGGAATTAGTTAAAAAAAATGTTTTGTAGCCTTCAAGTTTCTAGAAATATAGTATAGAAACTTCCTTTACTATTTCTCACCGATAATATACACTGTATAAAAAATTGCGTAATTATGTAAAAGAACAACTGCTATGGTTTCAGAAATGTCATATCTGTTTTTGTATTTTATTTTGTGATATGCATGCACGTGTATATTTACCACAACTGTCAGTTCATTTTATTAAATCGTGGAGTAAATTTACAATAAGAAAAAACATTTTAATTTGTACAATTCCAAACGTATTTCATGTTTTGTTTTTTTTTTAGCTTAAAGCTCCTAATGAGCAATGCTCACATTACAGCAATTTTTAATTTTCTCACTTTAGTTGTTAAAGTAAACACAGCTAACAATCTGTGGGACTTAGTGAAGCAAAGAACCCACAACATTGTGTAATGAAAATACCAATTTTATAACATAATGTAAATTTAATGGGAATTTGTCAGTATAAATTGCAAAAGACAGTTTTTTTTTTTTTTTTTTTCAGTTCCCGGGTAGTTGGAAATTTACTCCAACAAATATTCTTCACATTTGAAATGACATGTATGTGTGCCTACAAGGCTACAAGTACAAATTACTGACAAAAAAATAGGACACTGAACCATTTAAGAATACTTGTAGTAAACAACATTTCTTCTATAAATTCAAATATGTAACACATAAGATATGCTTGTGTATTTTTACAGAAGTTTGAAGCACTGTTTAGTGTTTTAGAAACATTTTGTAAAATTACACCAACTGTCAAAATATTTTTTTAAAATTACATGCCAAAAATATTAAATTAAATTTTACAAAAATTTTTACAGTGTAGGATGTAGCTAATACCATCCTTAGTGAAGTTGTGATGATATTTACAGCATAAACGCAGCAAGAACAATATGTATGTATAACTTCTGTTCCAAACAAAACACATGTTTCTACTGCGGATGCTGAAACCAAACTACAGGCCATGCCTTGCCGGTGCATGTGCAAGAAACCCTCCTGGAGATGGCAGGGGCAAAATACTGGTGTGTGTGCAAGCGCCCTAAGGAAAACATTCAGCCAAATAAAACCACTTGTGTGTGAACACATAATGCATAGTTTAATAGGTCGGACTGCAAATACAAACACTGAACAAACCTTTTTGCAGTGGCTTCCTTTAGAGAAACAACCATGTTAATATTCTGGGAACAGGAGGAAGTTTGTAAGTTTAAGATAAATATATAACTGATTGCCGGTAAAGCAGAACTAGAAAATAAGAATGTATCTTTGCAGTAAATATCAGGATGCCAGCAGCGATTGGTCTATTCCATGGTTTGTGGTAAGCTTAAAAATAATTACAAATATTAAGTTTTAGGCTAGTACAAAAAGATGTCCTCCTGTTTTTAGCATTATTGAAATGTTTTCAATAACCAAATTGACCCAGGAAAAATTACAAACACCATCAATAATTTTAGTTTAGCACTTTTGATTACTACTACTTTTTTCTTATGTAAGAAACAAAAAACAAGGTTATTGATGTAAAATCAAAATAGAACTGAACCAATGAATAAAAAGCAGAATCACACAGCCATATCTATTAAAACACTGAAAGGGCTATAATAATTTGATAAAAAGTAAAAGCCCCAATTCATTCCAGAAACATGAAATAATGAGCCGTTTTTGTTCAGATTTTCCAGGGGATTTTGGGTGTTTGAAATACCATCAAAAATGGATAAAATAACATGAAAGTTAATTTTTCTAGCTAACAACGATTAATTGTATCAGTTATATTGTCACTCTCAATTTAAAGATTGCAAGTGCTGTGGTTTAGAATGGCTCCAGTAACACTACTTGTGACACCAACCACCTTGAAGCAAGACTGCACGCAACATATGGCACAACACATTTCTTTGTTCCACACTCACCCATCTTTTCCCCCTTGTTAATAAAGATGACCTAGCCATCGGAAGTCTTTTTCAGAGTCTTCTAATAGAAACTGAAATGAAATTTGTAATGAAATATAAAAATTGAAGTTCGTATATGTCTGCCAAATAAAACAATACCAAGCAAGGGCATTTTTCCTTACATTCCTACATGTAAGGATAAGTTGCGTACACAAAATTGGTAAGGATAAGCGTGCTTTAAACTTATTTTTTATACTTGAGGTTTTTATTTGCAATTTTGGTGTGAGATTTTATTTCTAAGGAATCTATTTAATGAAACAAAATTTTGTCTCCATAAAATATTCTTTAACTTTATTGTTAGAAGCCACAAAAAATAAATTTTGAGCTCACACAAAAAAAAACTTTTTTTTTTACTTGGTGCTGAAACTGAAACATTTTCGTGATAACGAGACGTAAAATATTCCTATCTCTGATAATTTTATTGAAAAACATGTGTCTTCTTAAAAGCTATAAGCAATTCCTGTTTATGCTCTTCATTTTGGTCAAAAGTGAAAATCGTATTTTCCCTTGTATGGTACTGTTTTATTTGGGAAATACCTACCAATATAAATATTTATATTTCAATACAATTTTTGACACCATTTTCCATTAGAAGCCTCTGAAAATGGATTGCGCACACATATTTTGCTAAAACTTAATCACCATTAAGTACTAATATTTCTATCTTTGCAACAACAATAATTTAAATATTCCCTTTCTGTGGTACCTTTTTATCTAGAAAATATGTAACTAATAGAATAACCTCCAATTATGACAGTAAAACAACTTATTTTCTTGAAACAGACTAGTGATTATACACCTTGCACTGGCTGCTCGCTACAAGTTTTGCACAATTCTGTTTATGCTTCCTTTGACGATGTGGATATTGTATATGCCCTTCCAAAGTGTCAATTTATCTCAAATAAGTCATTTATTTAAATAAATCAATGTTTCAATAACAAATTTTCTATCCTTTCCATAGTTAACTAATAAATGATCATAATAAATATTTAAACAACATGACATAAAATGCTTTATTAGGTCTATGTATTGCATGTACATTAACTTTGTGGACTATCTGCAGTTTTTGATTATCTTTATCTGAAGTATTCAAATTAAATCTAAAATGATGTTTTATAATCTGTCAAAATCACTAACCCAACATGACCATAGTCCTGTACATGATGTATTAAAGAGCACTTACTATATTACAGATTCTCTGGAAAATTGGTAAGGCATTTAGTTTTGTGTCTCATAGGCAACAAGGTCATTAGAGACAAACACATTACAAGTTAGGGAAGTAGGGGAAGCCATTGGCTTTGGCCTATTGTACGGACAATCATAACATTTACTTGCAGTGATTTGGAGAACCCATGGGAAAATCAGAAATCAGCATGACTGGACAAGAATTTAAACTCAGTTCCTCCTGAATGCAAGTTTTACAGTTCCACTACCTTTCTGGGTCTTAAAAATTATGTGCACAGAAATAAATAACAAAAAAAATCCAAAGTACATAAATAAACAAAATAGGGAAACTTTACTATGAAGTAGGGATGGGTCGGGTCGGTTCTTCGGTTCCTCGGTTCCCCGGTTCTAGGCCCCCAGACCGGAACCGTTTTCGGGTACTGAAAAGACCGGTTTTTTAAAGTTACGGGGTTAAGGTTCATTTTCAGTATTTTCACTACACTTAAAATTTAAAGCACAACCGTTCGGCATAATTATTGTTAAGACGTGTTACAATGATTTATTTAATGGTATTTTCCATTACGTATAATCGTATAAATAATAAATAGGTAAATAAAACATTCCGCATATCTAAAACAGACAGACGTTACTGTACGTACATACCTCAGGCGTGACTCAATGCGCTTAAGAAAATTGATGCAATCACAGCCATAACTATGTTCTATATTATATTTAGCACAATACAGATATTTGGAAAATTTTCCAAAATTTCAGTCTTGGTCATATTGTTATTTTCATTTATTTACGGTAACATGCCGCGGCTGCACTGCCATGTTTTTGTGAACATAGTGACCAACTTGCCATGGATTACACAACTTATCATACGTTTTAACTTATAAACGGTAAGCGTTATTTTACCATTCCAGAATTAAACCATATGGTTTTAAATTTATGTGAAAATTGAAGTAAACAATTAACACCCTTTTAGATGTTACTTTAACATGATACTTATTTTACCGTAATTTTTCAACACATGCGACCAATAATACCGGGAGGTTGGTACACAGCCAGAACTTCGACGTTTTGTTTTGGCTATTGTCGTGGTTTAGGCGATAAATAATTTGTGTTATTGGCACGTAAATTAATAAAGGAAGTAATATTTTCAGCTTTGTGCATGAGGAGTTTGTTTCGTTGCAGTAATGTCGTATGTGTGGGAACATTATTTCTTGACGCAGATGAGAATTTTGCTATATGCGAACATTGTATAAAATACTACCGATGAAACAGAATTTTTTTTCTCTTAAATATTGATAATCCTCACAACCAATGAGACAGGAACTGGAACCGGAGAAGAACCGAACCAAATTCCAAGAACCGAAACGGAACTGGAACCGAAAAAATTACAGAACCGACCCATCCCTACTATGAAGTATTACTAATTAGAAAACAGACGAGAAGGAGAAGCATTAATATGTACGACATTAACACATGAACCTGTCGAACATTCAGCAAGGAACTGTACTAGCAAAAAAATATTACAACTTAAAACCTACAAAGACGTACTTTATGACAGTGCCATTACCTAACACTGTGACTGTAGCATTTGCGACAATTGTGCCAGCTTGATTTTTAGCCATACAGCTGTACGATCCAGAATCTGCAGCCTTGATGTTCACAATGAAGAACACGACATCTGAAGGCATTACATGCATGCGCCTTTCCCTCGCAGCTGGAAAATCTATTCCTCCATCCTTCTGCCACGCTATCTGCGGCTGAGGCTGTCCCGTTGCTGCGCATTCCAGTCTTGCTGTACTGCCAGACTTCGCAGTAACATTCACAGGAACTCTAGTAAATTTTGGGAATACTGCAACAGAGAATTTATTTATTCAGTCATTGAAAATTCTTTGTCTCAAATATAAACAGTACTGCAAAAAGATCTTCAACTTAAGGCAGTGAAATAAATTACAAGGGGAAAAAAAAAACATAACTGACAATGGCACAGACTAATATTAAACGTATACATGGAAATATATTAAGAGCAATAATAAAAAAGAATCAACAAAAAAAAATAAGCTTTGATTACTTTTTACCTAAAAGCCTAATTTTGGAATATTTTCATTGAAAATTCCAAATAATTATATCAATTGGGTAGTAATTATATCTGCTATACACCACAATTTCATTGGACCTATGCAAGTAAATTGTCAAGTTTCGTTTCAGAACCTGACCTGACAACTTTGAAAACTTTCCATTAGTTAGATTTTTAAATGCTTCAAATTGTGCATTAACTGGTAACTGCATTACCTTTCAGTTTTGCATCCATAATAGGTCACAATCTATTTGGGGAGAAAAAATTACTACCCAAATATGTAGTCACACACATTATACATAGTTACATGAACCAACACTCAAATTAAAATAGTGGGCAAACATAATCTGCCACACTCAAAGAAATATTTTTTTATACATTAAAACAACGTGGCAATGGATGTAATTTTCAATGTATTTTGGTTATTAATGTACTTTAACTGCAAACCATTTCAGTTTCTTTCTTGCATAACATCATGAATTACTCAAGTAAAATTCAATACATTTTAAAAACAAACATGGCATCCATCAGAAATTGCTACGAACAATCAAACAATGCTAGAAACAGTGGCAATGTACTTCACAACTACTAGGTGAGTATTTATTGTGCAGTACCATATCTTCCACCAAATTATAAATAAATCTGTTGGAATACCTCAAGAAGTAGGAAGTCATGTAAAATTTATTTTGTACCACTAAACAAATAGCAGTAGTAATAGAATAACTCCACAGACATGTTTAAAATACCATGTCTTGCATTACCCCTACAATTCACGTCATTTGACAAAAGATGGCTTAGTAGGATTTTAATTGTGACAAATTAATAAAATGTAAAATGTGTGTGCCACTGGTTAAAAATTAACACACATACTTATAAGTAAAACTTAAGAGCTTAAATGTAAAAATTTACAGCACTGTAGAACATGCATGTCCACCTTTAAATTAAATCATTTGTTTTAAAGATTTGTTAACTAGGTAAATTTCAAAGAAAGACAAAGTATTGTAGTCATCACCATGGAAAATCTCAGTAAGTACGTAAATTGGCAAAATCGTATGAAGGGACTAGAAATAGAAGGTTTATTAGTAAATCTGAAAACAAAAAACTAAAATTCGCAAGGTAGGAAAAATATTGCATCTGTTTAGAGATTTTATTGAAGTGTAAACTTATTTAGCCACGTTGAGCGATTTTTGGTAGGGACAAAACTTATGGGTTCGCGTCACCCACATGCTAGTGACGTATTGTGCCAGATGCGCAGCGGCCTGTGTACATGTATACACTAATATATTGTATATACTCGACTGTATCATGTGTGGGTTGGACTCTTTCTGGATGGGTTAAATCTTGTCAGTTCGCATCACCGTAGTAGCAATAAGTTAAGTTTAATTTGTGAATACTATGCATTGCCCAGTGAACACATGACCTAGGTCTGACATCACTGGTAAGTCATAGCTAGGTAATATATTTTTACATAATTTTGACATACCACCGAAATCTGTTGTGACTAAAAAATTATGTAAGGATAAATGATATCATGTTGACATCATACTGATATAATACCAAAATAAAATTTTACGCACATTTAACGTAGAAATAATGTCATATTACACACTTAAAAAAAAGTTTTAAGTTTTCACTTCTGTCGACAGTCCCCATGACTGCCTTTTCATTTTTTTCATCCTAATTGTACCAAAAAAATTTCTTTATAAAGGTTTTTCACCATTAGCTTAAGGGGTTGAAAAATAGGGGCTGAAGGACAAAAAAATTCATAACCCCCTCAATAGCCACAGTATATATCCAATAAGTGACTGTAAACCTTCTAAATATTATCAAATTGTTTTGTATATAACTTATAACTATAACTTCTTATAACTATAACTTCTTATAACTACAACCCTTGGTGCAAAAAGCTAATAAATGTGCTCAATACTTACCATATGGGAGTAAATGGGTATGTTATTTTCTTGCACCAGGCCAATTTCAAGCTCATATCCAAGTCACTTTATTGAGAATATTCTAAAAACTGTATGAAAATGCTGAATGCATTTAAAAGAAAAGTTTCAACACTCTGGCTGCATGGAATATGCGAACATATAAAAAATTCCAGAATATTCAACCTGAGTATATAAAGCTAGCTGCATTTGTACAGGCCTTTCTTCAGTATAGAAATCTACCCACCCATGTAGAATGAGCCAAAATTATTTTTAATCCAAAAATTCATGACTTTATGCATTTGCATTCAATAATCACCCACATCACTAAAACATTTTGAGTCATGCTGTATGTTTGAGTCAAACCATCATGCACTTACCACCTTGTCACATTAACCTGACACATTAGCACACATGAACACAAATTTTTTTTAAAAGATTAAAAAAACATCATAGATGAACTATTATAAAAAACTATAGTTGCAGTTAAAAACATATTTTTGTTAACTTACTGAGCACTGAAATTTTAGATTTAGCTGAATATGCACTTCCATAGTTGTTTGACACCACACACTGATATTTGCCTGAATCACTGTCTGTAATATTGACCAAAGTTAGCTGTGAGTTGTGCTCAATGGTCTTCCCATTGGAAGTGTGAGCAAACTGCACCAAATGCCCATGTTTCAAGTCCAAGTTGTCCTTCCTCCACAGAAACGACATTGGCAGATGTGACGATGAGACAGCTCTGCAGTAGAGAGTAACATTTCCACCTCGCAGGGCAACCTGGGCTTTTGGTTCTTCCAGCAACTGAGGTTGAGGAAACTCATCTAGAATATGTAAAAAATTTCAACATAAATAATTAACACACAACACTTCACAAACATGCAAAAATATAACAATAACCAAATAGAAATAAAATAAAATTGCATAATCACTACGACGATATTTGATACACCACTTTCTTATAAATTAAAATTTAATTAATTTAGTTTTCATAAATCTACACTGAATTTTCTACAACAATAAACACAAAGACAATTTCTGTCAACACAACACATATCTGTGTATGTACACACTGCATATTATTAAAAAAAAATCACAATTTTTTTAAAGTGATAAGTACATATATGTATGTGTGTGCATGCATATGCATGTGAGACATGTGTGTTGGGTGTGGGTACATGTATGTGTGTAATATGTGCATGTGTTTGTATGTGTGCATGCATGTGTGTGTGATGTGCATGTAAGTGTGTGAATGTGTACATGTGTGATGTGTGTAATGAGTGTGCTTATGTGGCATACATCTGCATGTGATGTGTGTGCATGTGATGTGTGTGCATGTGATGTGTGTGCATGTGATGTGTATGCATGTGTAAGTGTATGTGCACATGTGTTTGCATGATGCATGTATCGGTATGCACATGATGCATGATTATGCACATGATGTGCATATGCATGTGATGTGCATGAGAATGTGCATGCATACATGTGTGTGTGCATGCTGTAAAAATTGTGATTTAGCATATGCCACAAATTAGGATTTTTCAGCACAATTTTAAATTTGAATTTTGAACTATCATCTTAACAGTAATTTTACACCTTTAATTTAAACTTGTTCCGCTCACTGTACCCTCCTAATTAATCTTTGTTCTGCTGTTTCTTCGAGTCGTTCCCAGCGCAGTATCTGATATTTTGCCGACTCTTTGCGAGGCCAGCATCCAGTCTCATTTTCTTCCCGCCTTGGTGCACGCCCGGCTCCTAAAACTTTACCTGTCGTCAACCAGGAGTGCTTCTCGCTGCAGCTTCCCAGGGCAGTTCGTTTCTCAGAGCTTGCCTGAGGTGAGCACTTCCAGGCAGGCTCCCGAGTCAGTTTACCTTTCGCCCCGGCACGTCCCCAGGCTCAGTAGAACTCATTTCCCACTGCCCCTGCAAATTTCCACCTCCCCCCAATTAACTTTCCTCAAAGGTGTCCAGTGCAATGACTGGAGCTTAACCCCAGGGATTTAGACTTTGAACGTACCGCCTCTAACATCTAGTGGCGGAGTTGCCACTTACTTCCCCGGGTGTTCAAGTTCTTGCTATATGCTACTGCCCTCTAGTGACCCACCCAATAAACGTTCTCCTGTCTTCTCTTCCGAGCCATCAGAGAGCTCCACCAGTACCCTCCATAAGCCCCCTTGCTTTTGAAGTAGTCTTGTTCAAAGATGCGCGAGTCGACTCCATATCTGTTTCGGCCACTCCACAGTAGATCGCACTGCGATCGTGTGCCAACAGCAGTGTCGAGCTCTCGAAGCCTGTATTTCTCGACCATTCACTGAGACGTCTTTGGAAATTTTCGGCCCCAAAGTCAAAGTATCCCCTACTTTTTTCAAAGGCAAAGTGCCGGATTTAATTAAGCGCCACAGGTGCCATACCAGGAACTTCTTGTCACGACTTTCGACTGACTGCATCGTTCTCTGTCGTTTCTTTCTTGAGAGGTCAGCTCTCAGCGAGATTCGCCTCCACTACTTACATTAAGATATAGTCACCTTGGCAAGGGATGTTTTCCCAAATGTTGTATTAAGTTACTTTTTTGTAATCAGTCAGTGTTTCTATTGTAGAGAATTTCATATTTTGTTAAATTTTTAAATTATGAGTGCTTCCACATCCACCGCGCTAGTTTCGCTCCTGATTTCAAGGAGAAACACCCAGTTTTGGTGAGTTGACGATAACCATTCTCTTTCCTGATAATTTCCTTTTTTGTGGGCATTGTGCCTATGTAACAGCTGTCTGTGAAGCAGGTCTAATTCTTTTGGAATTGGCTTGTTCGCAGACAGGATCTGAGAACTGGAGCCGAGATTACGGCCAAATGGTCTTCCTGGCACCATAATAAATAATCACTCCCAACCCACAGGCTACAGATTTTCTACTTCCAAATTTTCCACGACACCTGAGAACCCCTTTTTGTTCCGTGACACCCACAGCGGGGCATTCCTACAAGATTTTAGGATGCCAGCAAGTCGACCAAACACGTGAAATTCAAGTTTGTATAATTTAATGCCTAAAGAAAAACCCTGCAGTTTCCAAACGGACTTACATTGCACCACGTCTTAATAAATATAATTCTGGCATTGTCAATAACAATAATTATTTATGTAACTAACAAAGAAAAGCGCCAGTGTGTAAATTGGCTATACAGTAAGTCCTCGGTTTATGTCGGGGTTACGTTCCTGAAAACCGCGACGTAAATAGAAACGACGCAAAATGAGCCATGTTTCATGCCACCGGCCGGCCGGAAGCGCTGGCATACAGACGTGACAACGGGCAATTTTATCAGCAAATGACAACCGACAGCGTGGGAAACAAGTCCAACTAGTACTTCTCAGCTTTATAGAATGGTTATTTAACCAGCTGCTTTATTACCTTTATTGATTGAAATATAAAAACAGATATATAGTCGTTTGGAAGACATCTTATGAAGAAAAAATCATAAATTGCAGTGAGCTGATACTGTAGGCCTACTACAAACGCATTTAATCATGATAAAGTTAACAACGGCACGTTTAAAACTCCGGCCAACTCAATGATATCATAGCGACTGAAGTGTACAGCTGTAGCAAACCGTATGTATTCGTTACTGAGTAACGGGTGCGGCATCTAGTAACGAGTAACGAAACGTTACACATAAATGCATTTCGTTACTCACATTTTTCGTATGTTTTACGCATGCGTGCGCTTATTCGTTTCAAAGAACGATGTTTGTTTATTAAGAAAAGTATAATTTGGAAATTCGTCGTCCAAGTTTTTTACTGTTTATTAAAGGTATTGTGTGTGTAGACAAAGTTTGAGATTGGAACAGAAACAACGTAAGAAAGTATTTTTTACAAATTATAAATATGTATGTTTTTGTTTTTTATTATCGCGTATTTTCACGTTTTTTGTTCTTATCTTAAAAGAGATATAATAAAGCTGCTCTAATGAGATTTTATTGTTTCTTGGTTAACAAAAGCTGTTAATTATCAAATACTTTTAATTATTTATATTCGATTTATTATTATTTACGCGACGTCATACTGTACGCGTACAAAATACGACTCAATTCGTTGCTGTTACATAACATAGCATGTTATGCGGTATCAGAAGTAACGAGTAACGATACAAAAGTAACGAGTACTAATTGTTATAGTAACGAATACATACGGGTACACATTTTTTAGTTACTTTCACACCTCTACTGAAGTGCCAAGGATTTGGACGAATAGGGGTAGGAGAAAATGCTGTGTCGTTGCGGGAAGTAGATAACACTTCTACGTGCGAGATACGTGGGTGGCCGAGCGGGCGGGCTGGTAGTATTGCATCACCGCGCGGAGAGCAGCGGAGAGCAGGAAGCGTCCCTCATGATGTATGATAAGATAAGGCGGTGAACGTGTAGCTTACGCTACATAGCATAAATTAACTACCGAAGGAAACAAAGAATTATAAACGAATTATATACGGTGTTTTGGTTAAAATAAAGATTTACGGTCATTGTAAACGACGTTATTGTGAATCGGCGACAACTTAAATTGAAACATGAGTACTCAAACATTAGCGACGTTAATCCGAAACGACGTAAATCGGTACGACGTAAATAGAGGACTTACTGTATATTTAACATATTATATTAAGTTTTATTTTTAACTATGGTTTAAGGCATTTGCTTGATCATGTTCGGGCCAGTCCTATCATAAACATAACTTATTATTATTATTATTATTATTATTATTATTATGTTACCCTGTTATAAAGTAAAAATTATTATCATTATTATTCAGTTAACCATATGATTTAATCATTCAATTATCCAAAATGATATTTGTTTCCTTTTGTAACAATAATTGTTACAAAAGGATTGTGAATTATTCACAATGCTGTATCATGTTCTCTTTTACCATATGAAACCAAATAAATCAAAGCACGCCTATAGACGAAACTGCATTTTTATTTATTAATTTAAAGTTAAAGATTCACAGTCTCCACTGTTTTTTCAGGGGCATTATCTTTTTCTTTGTTTGGCCTTTAGTGTTGCCTCTGAGGTTCAGTGTTTTATTAGCCTATTTTGTGACAAATCCCAGCTACTTCCAAAGTAAATGATTATTTTCTTGACTATATATTATACTCTAATGGCCATAACAAGCATTTTTATCAGATATATGCTTGTTTCTGAACAATAATGTGAGGATGACTAATGCTATATAATAAACATTAAAAATTTATTTCTGGAAACAAGTAATCAAGTTCATGCCCTCAAAAAATGCAGTAAAGAACAACACATTCAAACAAAATTCTCAAAGTTTGTAAAAAGACGGTTCTAATACAGCCACAAATTGAAGTAAAAACTTCATAAATAAGCATTGTAGTCATGTGACCTGCATTACTATATAAGCTTTGCAGAAGGGAGGAAAAAACAAACACACCAACGCAGTTGCCATTTTCCTTATGCAGCAGATCAATCCTTCTTAAAACACAAATTTTCTATTTAAAGGATTCCGTTTTTTGCACGTATATGTATGTATGTGTGTGTGTGTGTGTGTGTGTGTGTGTGTATATATATATATATATATTGACGCCGTCCGGGCCTGCGGCCCCCTTTGAGCCCGATATGACACCGCCCAACCACCATCTCTATTCAAACCTCCCGCCCGTGCGTGTGTGTGTGCGTGTGTGTCTAGCCCCACAAGAGGGCACTTAGAAGCAGTGCGGCGACCCCCTAATATGCTAAGTTTTAATGTTATTTGTAAACCTTTTGTTTTCATTCATCTTTGCCCCAGTGTTTGTGCAGTTTACTTGTGTATTCTTTAATTTAAATATGTTACTTGAAAGAACCACAGACGTTGCCCGGGCGGACCCGAATAGGCACGGACTTGGACGAGAGTAGGAATGTTTTATATAAATTATCATTAACTAAGTAAATATTAACAAACTTTAAACTGCCAGTAATTTTTATATATTTTTTAATGTTTATCTGTAATTTACTTAACTTTCGCCGGGGCACGGAATCGTAGGATGTAATAACGGTAATCGTGTTGGCGCGGAGGCGCCATGTTGGTCGAGACGAGCAGAGCTCTCAGCCCAGTCCATCTTCATCACTGACCGAGAGCAGACGCGCCAGCACCCCGGGGACCTCAACCGTTGTGAACCACTGATCAAGTAATTCTATAGCGTAATTATTCTTAAATCCTTTTTCGTTCGTTAATCCTCGGGGCAGCTCTCGGTCAGCGGGCTGTATTAATAATTGTTGGGCTCAGTCGAGTTTCTTTTGACCATCGTGTAATAAGTATACTTCATAGCATGGCCACGTGTGTGGACCATGCCTTCACTTAAGTCGATTCGTGCCTCAGGCTTTTTAACCGTGTAAAGTGTAACGTGCGTGGAGGGAAGCGTGTTAGTGAAATTAAATCTGGGTATAAATATAAACTGAGTATTTTATTTAACCACGTGGTGAGTGAGCCTACTTAGCCTAGGAGTGTGGCGTGCCCGACGCCTAGAGCGGGCCAGGTCTGGATAGGTAGGGTAGAAAGGGCTGGTAACTCGTCCCCACTTGGGCTACGTCACGCACTGAGAGAGAGACTCCGCCGGGTCCACGTGCCCTTACACGTGGTGGCGCCCATACTTAACATCTTAAAATCACCGGGAACGTGCGCACAGCCCTCAATATATATATATATATATATATATATATATATATATATATATATATATATATATATATATATATATATATATATATATATATATATATAATATGTCAAAATCTCTAAATCCAACATGAACTGGATTTAAAAAATTTTACTGATTTTACTGTATACATACACTATTTCCATTTCATTTGAATCTGTTTCATACATTTTTAAATGCACAATGCAATCAGAGATTTTGTTTCTGAGGAACTGTTGCACCCACATGATTCGGCATATTAAGTTAAATGAAGTGTATTCTGCTAAATTTAAAAAATTAAATGTTGAGCATATGACACAAAAAATGTCATTAACACACAAAAGAAAGCAGGCTTATTACATAGTATTTCTTAAACTTCTTAAGACGACAGCTAGGAAATGTAGTATTTTCAAAGTTTTTCATCATCAGAGATAAATAAAGTAGTAGTGTAAAGTTGTTATTTATAGCTGAGCATTTCAACAAGAATTTCAATTAATTGCAACAGTTAAAAGTTGATTTAAAAGAGTTTCATGGCATTGCTGGTTTTAACTGTATGTCATAAAAAAACCATGATGAAAGAATGATGAAAACACAAACATACATAAAACCAGCCAAAATCAGCCAATGTCAGAGGTTATGTTAAACACACAGTACAGAGACAATTCCGTGGAAGGAATTAGTCTGAGAAAATATTAAAGCACAGATAAACAGTGGGCTGACAACAATGTGACAGTTGTAACAAGAACAGAAAATTACAGTCAAACAACAACCTTGGACAACACAGCCACAAACAGACCAACCCAACTATGATACAAAACATATCATCTGGCCAACAGAAGGACAACACAGCGACACACCCACCAATCACCACTACCACCATCAAACATCACCACCAATAACCACCACCATAAATTACCACGACCACCATTCACCACCAACTGCTTCCAGCCTGAGGCCAGGTTTGTCACTCCACTATTCCCCATATTTTATTCTATTCCAATATACTCCTATCTCCTGCACTCTAACTAGGTATCTGCTATTTTAATTAATCATCACATTTCAGAGTTTAAAACACACATCTAAAGTCAACAGATAAATTAAAATTATGTTTCATAAATGTTAGTTACTTAAATAAAATTAATTAATACTTGACTTTTAAGAACTTTCGTAACTTTTCTACAAATTGTGACTTTTTCAGGGTTCTACTCAATATAACTATCTTCATGTGATGCTGAAATGTATGCAAGTGAAAAACCTGTGGCATACTATTTATATACGCCCTATTTTATTACAAATCAATTATAGATGATCTTTGGGATAATATAATGATTAAGCTTAAGTAAGTCTGGTTTCAAAATGTAAGCAGTGCTAATAATTCACAAAGAAGTTCCTTATTGAGTCACTTAAAAAAAAAGTGTTAGAAGCTTCTCGCTAAGTAAAAGGTATACATGTAAGCATACGGAAATTAATATCATAACTCTAGCCACTGAACATTTAGCAGTAAAAGAAATGTTAAAAACTTATCTTAATCAGAACATGAATTTAAAAATTAATCAAAACTGAGCAGTGACTGGATCATCAATGATTAATAAATAATATAACCATTAACAGAAACTAACCAAAAGAACATTGTAAACAAATAAAAATAAACCTTATTTGACAATACTTTCATAATATACATATATATAGACAAAACTGTAAGTATTATGGCATGCAGATTTGTCATGAAGGCCACACTTATGTTGGTCACATTTTAGTTTCAGCAAGTCAACTGTGCGCACAATTGTACAAAATAAAGACTCTATCAAACGTTTGTATAAGTCTTATGCTGTTTGTTGTACTAGTGGGAATATATTTGACATTAGATACCAGGACAGAAATGAACAGATGATTCACATGGAAAAGGTATTTAAGTGAACGGTGCAATGAAAAAAAATCACGGGCCTAACAGGATTGATGTGAACCAAGTGGTGATATATGGATGAGCACTTTAATTTTTGAAAAATGAAAAAGTAAATATCAGGACAGTGATGATCATTTTCATTGCCAGTGAAGGTTGGTTTGGAAAGTTCCCGGAAAGGTACGCAACGTGAGTTGAAGGTCACGCCCGGGCGGGCAAGTCAACTAGCCAATTGATGATAACTATCTCCGGTTACAGGATGTCGAATTTGTCATACAAAGTTTTCAATGGTATGCTTATGAAGATAAATGGTGTGACATATTTATCATTGAGTGTTATTCTACACATTTAAGTTACGTGAATAATATTTCCCTACACATTTTGGAACACATTAAATTAATTAGCCTTGCTATTTATGGAGACCAATGCTTCAGAATATAACAATTTTAGGAACGCTTAGTCATGCTAAGTGAGGGATTGGTGTATTCAAAAAAATATGAAAGAAAAGTCATGCAAAAAAAAGAAGAATATAAATAAAAACACAACAAAAATGTTACTCAAGCCTAATATTACCATGCACTTTATACAATTTCAGGTATAAAGCACATTGAAAATCACTATGCAGAAAAAACTATTCAGAAAATATCATCACGTGTAAAATAAGAGAGCACTCACCACATTTGAACTCTGAGAGAGGAACACCGACAGTTGGCATATTGCGGACATTTGCTGGATATGAGCAAAAGGTGTCCACACCGAACAGGGATCGTCTCTCATGCCATCGAGGAAACCACTTAAGATTACAGTCACAGAGAAGACGTGTGGAGTTTATCATCAGATATTCCAGGTGGTGCATATCTTCAAATGGGTTTTCTTGTATGGTTATAATGTCGTTACCACTCAGGTCAAGAATTCTAAGTCGTTCTAGTCCCAAAAATGCTTTCTTGTCAATAGATTTTATGTGGTTCCACGCCAAATCAAACCTGTTAAGGTGTCTCAGGCCAACGAAAGCGCCATTAAAGTCTTCAATTGTCCATGAAATTCTGTTGCTGCTCAGCTCCCTAATGGGCACATACAAAACAAATCATGTACAAACAATAATAGTATTTTTTAATCAAAGTTTCATTTTTTTTTAAATTTTAATTATATACATACTTAATCATAAAAATTTTTGGAATGTATTTGTAACTGTACTACCACAATATGAAAATACTAAAAATACTTATTTCTGAGATTAACTATTTTCAAATTTTTGGCATGAGTTTATATTACATCATTCATTGGTCTAAAAGTACATACAGAAGAATCAATTATATTTGTTCAATTTTTATGTAAAAATTAACTCATAAAAAAGGATTCAGAACATTTTTTTTTATAACTTTTGCAATCTCAACACAGTAATTTTACAATAAATTAACATTTCTTTAATGATCACTTATTATTGCAGGGAGTAATTAGTTGATGTTGATTTTAATTTTTACAATAGGCATTGAATTTTATTTAAAACATGTTTCCTCACTGCTGCTAGTAATTAGAGTAATATAGCAGGTATAGATTCCTGCACAGTCTGTACTCTATATTTCCTAGCAGTGCATCTTTTTAAAATTTCAGTCACTCTTCAGACAACACAAGCTTCAAGAGTTTTGAAACTCTGAAAGACTTGCTTTGTTAGTAAATGATATGTGGGATAGAGAGTAACTTTAAAAATCATGGTGAACATATGGAAACCAATGCAGAAGCAATTACACAGTACAGTTTTCTGCCACTGTTTAGTCAAAGTAAAGTTCAAATAACAATTTTAAGTTATTACATTTTCTTTAATGTTTAAGCTTACGCAGGTCAACCCTCTATTATCCACGACACCTATTAGATATATAGGTTCAATGATTTTCTTTTACAATTGCATAATAGAATGTTTAACTAAGTAAAATTAGCTTAAAATTTAAAATATATATATATATATTTCATTTCTAATATTCGTTTATAAAGGTTTTTTCTAATGAGATTTTAATGATTTACAGCTCAATTTTTTCATTAAATTTAATTTTGTTTCAAGCCCTCTTTTTATAAAAAAAAAACATTTTGAATTTTTTTTTTTAAATTATAGACAGTATTGACTATTTATGTACATTCAGGTCTCTGTAATGTAAATATCTAGCATACAAAACGAACCCCATTAAATTCTGTCAATTCGTTCAGATTCTATTATTGATTTATATTCTCATCATTCATGCACACTACGACCTTTCCTATCATCATAATTGATAGGCATTTAGCTTAATGGATCATTTCCAGAAATGTAATCTACCCTGTTTTATCACATAATCGTCACACATTTTATACTAAAATGAAGTTTGAAAAGTAGGGGTGCAATGTTTATGAGAGAAAATTTTTTTTTGTTAGATAAAGTTATTCATAAAAACAAAACCCATTTATGGAAAGTACGTTTATTTCAAAGTGAAGTATAAAAGTGCACGCCAAACAATTTAAATTAATAAGTCATGCAACAAAAACCTTTCTTCAACTTTAAATAGAAAAACAAAATCTGTGACCCGAATGTAAGCCTGAACGAACGCATAACTATCGTCATAGTACACACTTACCACGAAACAGTGTGGGCCATCTGATGTAGTTTACTCGGCACTCGACAGATAGCGCGCGTTGCATGCACTCGGCAAGATATCAATATTTTACTACGTGTGCGCGCTCTCGGGAAGCAACATAACCAAACATGAATGATGCCAACTAGCGCTGGCTACATTTTTGTAAGTGGTACACCGTGGCGATGCAAACGAACAGATAAAGGTTATAACGTTTAAAAAGCCTTTAAAAGAAAATTTACACATCAGACAACTTTGTATTTCCGTTAATTAAATAAGTAAGTGGTAATGTACGAATAAATATTAGTTTTTGACTTTAAAATACACTGTTTTATACGGAAAAAATACCCACACAAAGCGCTCGGAATCTAATAGCGGGACCAAAAACATCATGCGACGCTTACACCAGAGGTTTTTTTATCATAAATTTGACGCCCTAAAATATAGGTGCAACGATTATGCGCGTGCGACGATTATGCTATAAAAGAGGGTATCTGTTAAATTAAGACTATCTGTAAAATAACTAGGCAGTAATAGAAAGTACAAGTGAAATAATTTTTGTCCAGATCATCAGCTATTTAAACTCAAATTATTAACCAAAATTGACTTTGATTACATCAAGCTCTTGAATAACAAGTGAAATTATATTCGTTGCAAAATGCATGTTCAGGATTTAGTTTTAGGATATAAACAATGTTTCAAATAAAACAATAATAAGGATGATAAAACAATACAAATTCCACAACAATATTGATGACATTAGTTGTCCGCTTACTACTGCGTAAAGAAATCTGCCTCTTGAAAAGAAGTGTCCTTACTTTTACATCCTTGAAAACCTTTACAATTTATCAACATAAGTAAAAAAAAAGATTGCCTAAGAGTAAGTAGGTCCTATGATATAATTTAACACTGGTTGCCAATTTTGTAAAAAGAAATAAGTTAATGCCTAATGTTCCTTATATGGGCACAAAAGTCTGAACACAATGATACTTTAAGATCACAACATACTTCTAAATTACTCTGCATCAGGGTCATTATAAATGGTGAGGGATGATTACATGAGAATGGATCACTTATGGAATGCATAGGTGTAAGAAACAGAAGTGCCCAACCACATTTCCTACATGCGAAAAAACTTAGTATGACCCTGTTGGAATGCCTTGATAGGATGTAACTGATATGATCACTCAACCACAGTGCCTACATTTCTGACACTGAGCTTTTTGAGCTTGCTATAAAATACATGTGTTTTCAGTACATCAAGGCTATTTATATTTATTACACTAAACAGAGAGTAAAAGATTATTAAATCCTGCATAAAGTACTTATATTTCCCAGACTAGTTTATTGCAACTATAATATGCATATATGCTGGATTATTAAGGCCACCAAATAAAGGTAAATAAAATATGACCAAATCAGTGAATAAAATATAAAAATGTGAAATGAAAATCAGTCCTAAAATTTTGTAAACTGTATAAAACGTGGATTTAAAATAAAATAAAAATTAAAGTTTTTAATTTCCAGGTCAATGAAAATGCCTGCTATGCTAAAATTATACAGAACGGCACAAGAAACATATTCCTAATCTTATCTTTTACTTTGACCTACTTATATGTATATAAACACACATATATAAACAGTAATACATTATAAAGTTTAAAGATATTCCTTATATGGATTGAAATTTACTAAAAATTTCCTTTAACATTCTTCTTTGTCTACAAACACGGCACAGTCCACAATGTCCCAGGTTTTTACAGATTAACTATTTTTTTTTTTAATAAATTAAAATGGATTCCACAACTAAATTAATATAAATTTACCACGAGCAATAAGTTTTGTTTTAAACATCCCTAAAATTAAATAAATTGCTCACCAATAAATTGTGTAAAAATTTTGTTACAGTATTAATTGTTTCCAGAAAACTTTTTTCCTTTAAATAGTTTTCCATATTGATGTGTTTTTGTTTGTGCATTTTCAAAGATACATAACTCAAGTGCCCATATTTGCAGCCAAAATCAAGAATTTGTTGGTCCTAGAAACATAGAAGCATATTCCTTGAACTATTTCTGGTGTTAGAAAAATTTTGGTCTATATTTGTAGTGAACATATGAAAAACATTACACCCAAAAAAAAAATTACTGTCAACCTTAAAAAAATTTTTTAATCTCTTCTCATAACCCTAACCACTAATTTACTTACAATAAAATAGTAAACAAACTAGTAGGTAGAACGATTAAATCAGTAGGCATTACTAGATTGTTTCCACCACTATCTAATACACCAAACTTTTATTTGAAAAAAAAAATTATTACAAATTTTCGAAAGTCATTTTACATACAGTAAAAAAGTTACCAAAAGAGCGCAGTGGTGATAAGGAACCTATACTTTCTTTTATCAACAGCAATTGTCAAAAATAACAAGATTACTACATATAAAACAGGTATTGTGTTTATGACATTGATACTATCAATGCAATGATAAGACGGTACTATAGTTTCAAAGTCAATTTTGAGTGTGATTGATCAACACTGCGACATGACTATAACGGAAACTATATTTTTCACAGGAAAAATGGTGACCAATTTAATTTGCTATTATTTTTGTGTTTGTCAGAATAAATAGTCGCAAACCCATCATTATTTGTGAAAATGCCATGTTCCTATAGATTATATATTGGTCAAATATCGGATAAAAGAGTAAAGCAGACAAACCCTTTAACGTGAATTCAATGTAAAGATGTTTCAAAAGTAATTAAATACACTCTCTATAAATACAAAACAAATTTTTTGTTTCCCTAAATATGGTGGCAAATAAAAATATTTCACTATTTGTAGAGTGAGTTAAGAAGGCCAAACATTCATAACTACAATGTCCAAAACTTTGATTTAAAAATACTTACAAAACTTCCAGTGATGGTGTACTATTGAATGCCCCATCAGCAATGTATAAGATACGATTGTGGTTCATGTACAACCTTTTCAACTTTGAAAGGTTCTTAAGTGTGCCCACTTGAATAGCTTCAAGCTTGTTGTTTGACAAGTCACTGAGAAAAAATCATTCATACACATAATGCAGTAATAAATAGCACAAACCTTTAACTTTTCTAGTACACTTTTAACCAATATTCGCATAATTCTAAATAAAAAAAAACCTACTATACTTTTTACAAATGTACTAATTTACCCAAATACTGAAATAACTTAAAACTTTTATACAAATTGTTAGTAAATCAATAATATTAATGTAATAAAGTAATGAGTAGCAAAAGTAAGAGTTACTCTGTAAGCTGTCTGCAAAATGGGCATTTGGTACACAAATATGTAGTCTAAGAGACAATAAAAAAAGTTGTTGAAAAAATGATTAGCCTTCTTTGATTCAAATTTTAAAGGGTTTGCAAACAATATTTAGTTAAAAATAATCAATATTTGTCCCTACATACTGTCGTCACAGAAAATACAAAAATGATGCAATTCAACACTTTGTTAATATTATTATTTCACTATCTCTTTCATATTTTTTTGGTTTCCTAATGAGTTTTTAAGGTTTAGAATATCTTATGTTTGAAGAATTTATAATTGTACAAAATATTTTCAATAGTATCAAATTTATCATAATGGTACAGTAAAAACTCTTTAAAAAGTACATAAATGAAGCTTAAAATAGTACATGCATCATAGAAAATAATTATTTGTACTGAATGGTTAATTAATGATCTGACTATCTCTAAAGTAAGAGTTTTTTAAATTTAAAACTCAAAAAATTTTTTTTACTAAATATGATTTAATCAGAGATCATAAATTGAGCTAATACCACAGAACCAATTCTATAATACTCTCAGAGCGAGAATTGCAGGGGCTGCAAGAATTCGAAAAAATATTCAATAATCATAAATAATTTGATATTTGATTTTGATTGATTGTTACACTTGTGATTGGGCTTCTGCCCAGTGACAGGGAGTTCCCCCCCTCCCTACTCCCCCAATTTCTGGAGCCTCTTCCTCAAGTCCTTTCCTCTTCTCACATCCAGTATCTTTCCCTCAATCCTATTCCACTCCCTCCCCGTCCTCACCAGGAATACTTGCCTTCCTCTTTCCGTTCTTCTCCAATCTCTCTGAATCTTCCACCCATGATCCCTCCTTTCTCTATATACCCCTTCGTTCAACCTTTTGATTCAATATTTTAAGTCAAATAATTTTTTAAACTATATATAAAAATCTCGTTATAACAAAGTCTTATAAAGCAAGAGATTTTGTTCTTTATACGGAAATATTTTTAAACTGAAATATACCAACGTGCATATACTATTCCCATACTACAGAATGCAATGGCAAAACCAAATGGAACTATGTATGTACCTACCCTATAATCATCAATTATTTTAGCTGCATTATGGTACAGGGTTAGTGGTTTATTTTGAGAAAAACATTAAATAATTTCAATCTCTGTAAAAGAATATAATATGTATGATACAACATTTTTTGAACCAACATTCTGTACATAAGCTGCATTCATATGATTTTGCAAATATGTATAATGAAATATCTACTCACTAATTTAAAAAAAATTGCTAGTGTAATAAATAAGAAATAACGAGTACCTAAAGAATCACATTTACACTGAATGAAATAATAAAACCTGTGAATTTAAATAACTAAATATTCAGACACACACTTTGACTGGTCAAAAATTGAAAAATTTTTGTCTGCCTGTTCTTACTTATAAAAGTTTGCTGTAAAAATTGTTCCATAATATGTAATGATTGCAACACATTATTTGGTAAATTTCAGTTTTGTAAATAAACTTTGACAACTTTTCAAAAGACACCACAGCTTCATTTGAGGTGATTGGCTCTTCTTCATTTTCATCAACAGAAGATTCACTGTCTGCTGCCTCCTTTTGGGTTACTTGGTTGACTATTTCACTGTCAGTCAAATGTGGTGTTGTTTCAACTTCATTGTCAACAGACACATACTCTTCAAAGGAAACGTCAAACTGCAAAGTTTTAGCAGCATCTTGCCAAAGTTCTGCAGGAATGCTCTCTTCACTAGAATTTGGTTCACTTGTCTCGCCCTGGGTAATGCTGCCACTCACCCATGTTATTCCTGATTTCCGCCAACAGTTTACGATGGTTTCTTTCTTCATATTCCACCAACCACCAGTTATCAGTTGAATTGCTTGGCGGACATCGATGTTGGTGGACAGCTTCAATTTGATGTTGATTAGTATCCTCTCGACAAGATGTTTTCGAAAGTGGACTTTGGCATTCTGAATTATGCCTTGGTCTAATGGTTGCAACACTGATGTGCAATTTGGAGGCAGAAATTCCAGTTTGATGTTCTCAAGCCCATCATGTGAGCAGCACAGTTGTCCACCAAAATCATAATTTTTCTATTCTGCTTTTGCATTTCTTTGTCAGTTTTAATTAGCCAGTTGGAAAATACATCTTTCGACATCCATGCACGGCTGTTACTGACAGTCAGCAGGAAGAGATGCCACACCTTGTAAGCATCTAGGATTTTTGTACTTTCCTATAATTAAGGGCAGTAACTTTGTAGTACCAGTAGACTTACAACAAAACATTACTGATAACCTATCTTTAGCTCGTTTGCCACCAGAGCATTTTTCTCCTTTGTGCGACATTGTTTTGTTGGGAAGAAGTCTGTAAAAGTAAGCAGTTTCATCTGCATTAAAGATGTCTTCAGGAGAGTATGCTTCCAAAATTCCATCTAGTTTTTCTAGTTTCCATTTTTCTGCAGCTGATTGGTCTGCATCTCGTTCCTCACCTTATACAACATTCCAAGATATCCCTTAATGTTCCTGAAAACGATGCAGCCATCCAGAACTTGCCTGAAAGTTGGGAACGTCCTTCAAAGAAACAAACTGTTTGGCTTTGGCCTGTAGCATTGGGCCTGTAACTGGGATGTTTTGCACCCTAGTGTCAGTTAACCAATTGTTTAACGCCTCTTCCAAGTCTTTATTTGTGCCTTGCCGCAGTCTTTTGCAGTTGGAACTGAGCAATGATTGTTCAGACATCTTCACAATCTTCCCCCATTATTTCAGTATTGTAGAGAGTGTAGAGTGTGCCAAACCAAACTGCTTGGCCACGTGTGATTTTTTTGTGCCTTTGTTTACTTCCTTCAAGATTTCCATTTTTTTCTTTTAAAGAATACTATTTCCGTATTTTTATCGTCCATGATGATAAAAATTAAACTGAAACTTGGTTAGAAAAATAATAAATGCATAAATAAATACAGCACATCACTGAAAATCACTGATGGCAACAAAATGTAAACAATCAATAATGGAAACTGAAACCGAACAGACCAAAGACTGAACGATATGTGCAGAAGATGGAAACCATTGAGTCGCTGATAATGCCAGTTTTAGCGGCATCTAGTTTTCCAGTGAGTTAACATTGTGTAAGTTTTTTATAAATGTTGCCGCTATAGAAAAGCAGTTGGCCATATCTCGCCACAAATAAAATAAGTGAAGTGCACACATCTAAACATACAGTTCCTACTACTAGTAAAGTGCATATTTTAAGTCTTTTGCCGTGAGTAAAAGCAGTTGGCCATATCTTGGGTAGAAAAAAAAAGAAAACAAACGCACATCAAACTTTGCAATGCCGTTTTCAATGTAAATAGACAACAAAATAAAGCCCTTGAATCATTGAAATTATGCCAAGAGAACGACAGTAAGTAAATAGTTTGACACATAGACTAAATATTCGGTAAATGTGCATGATATTGACGAAGAAAACCAGTAAAATGCTTTCGTTGTAACGAAAATCTATTTCGTAAATTTGAAATATTTTAACCTTCTATGTGTACAGTCATTGGAGGGGAATTTCAAATCATTCGTTAAAGTGAAATTTTTGTTAATGTGAAGTTCGTTATATCGGTATTTTACTGTACATTACTAAAATATACAGCCAGGAGGACTCATTCACAAAGAATTAAATGGAGAGTAAAATGTGTATGAAGACAAGAATATGTATTGAGAAATTCTGATTTGTTTTTTGCAATTTGTTCACACATGCTTTTTCATACGTAACAAATAATCTGTAATTATGATAGAAAAAATTCTATTTTATGTATATAATCAGTTTGATCAACAAAATAATTTTCAAATTTAAAGTTTTACAGTTTTAAGAAAATGTCAGAGATTTTATTTTCTTTGGGAATAAAATTTACTTTTAAATGTAGGATTAGGTATAGGCTAGTAAAATTAGTTAATACTATAAGTGCATGTATTCAAGGAAAATGGCTGCCAAAAAACATACAAATTTGATGGCTTGCCTGACTGAAAAAAAAAATTATTTAAAGAATTGCCAAAGGAAATGAAGAATAGCCAAGAAGAAATTAGAAATGAGATGAAAAATGGTCAAAAGAAATGAAGAATGAAATCAACTGCCAGAAGGATATGAAGAGTGAAGTGAAGAACAGCCAAGATGAGGTGCGGAATGAATTAGTGCCAGATCATGAAGAAATGAAGATGATGAACAAAACCAATGAAAACCTAGAAGGGAAAGTGCTGTGATTGTAGCAACATTTAACTGATAAATGAAATAATTGTACAGCGGCTAACTTCGCTTGAGCAAACAACTGAACAGCAATCAGCTGAAATGAGGAGTTGATTGCAAAGAAGCTAATTCCGCTTCAACAGACAAACGAATGGCATGAAAGATCTTTAAGCAAAGAGTGCAGTAATATTATTAGGTTAAGAAGCATCAACTGCTGCAAACTAGAAGGTTCGATGGATTGTCTTCCTGGGCAGTATACAGGCGATAGACAATTCTAGGCAGCTGCAGAAGTAAATGGTTGGCATTATTCATAGAAAACAGCAGCACTTGTTTCAGTCCTGCGAGGGCTTCCACTTACTGCTTCAGACCACACCTATTCCAAACCAGAAGAACTATGCAGCAGCTTGCTACAAGTGCATTTATAGATGGACTCAGAAAAACTGAAGTACAAATAAACTCTTTGCTTGGTCTCCCACAAGAAGGGTTGTGATGCACTGGTTCATGCCTTAGAAATATAATCAGCATGACGTTCATTAGAAATATAATCAGCATGCCGTTCATCAAGAATCACTGTCATCAGACGAGGAAGCCTTATCATAAGGGGAATGCCAGTACCACCACTAATGATGCAGATATTATGTAGTGTCATCAGTGTACTGAAGAAGCTGCTGAGCAGTGACCAGGAGAAACAATTTTGAAGTACAGGAGGTTGACTATGGTGCTTTGCCATTCAAGAACTGGGAAATATCCTATAGTACTTTTTGACATGCATCAGGAAGAACAGCATGAAAATGAGCAGTAGCCGATGTGAAAGAGTGCATGCCAGCTCCTCAGGAAGCAGTGGCGAGGCGTGAGGTTTACATGAGGGGAAGCAACAACTCCGTTCACATCAAAACTTGATTGGGGGGGGGGGGGGGGGGGGGGGTTGGGGGGGTCCTCCCCCGGGAAAATATGGATTTCAAGGTTAAAAATGGTGCTATTTAAGTAGTTTTCTTGACTGAACATTGACTATTCCACAGGCAGAAAAATTGACTTTTTTTTTTAAATAAATTATTTTTAAAAAAATAATGTTTGACTTACATTATTCTGATAGTAAAATACCTACTCTACATTACTTATATACTAAGTGGGAGTGTAGTATCATCGATATCTGGTACAAAATATATAAACAGACAACACATGGCAAAGTAAGTACCGTACTTAAAATAAAGAGAACCTCATAAAAATGTACTAGAATAGTTAAAATTAAATCTTGGTATTTTTCGTACCAACACAAAAGAAATTATTTTCATACGTTGATCAGAAACTCTGTTAACTGGTACGTGTACCAAGAAACTGGCACGTCAATCATTCCTGAAACGCCACGATTTTTTTTTCCTAGTCTAAATTATTCTAAGTGTGTAAGGGGAGGGTCCAGGGAGGAACTAAGTGTGTCTCAGGCCGAAGCCTATACACTCTACCATGCGGGTTTTTAACCATGCGGGTTTTTAACCATGCGGGGATCAATTAACATGCATTAAGCAAGCAGGTAACTACTGGACAAGAGGGAAGAAGGGTCCAGGTAAGAAGAGTTGGAGGGGCTGAAAAATCAACCATGCTGGAGTTGGGTGCTTGGGCCTTGCGACCCGCATTTAAATGTTGGGTACTCCTGGGTTATTATTAACCAGGGGCGCATGCGCCCCCAGGGGCGGGCGACTTCACTCGTCAGCCCAGCCCAGCTGCCCAGGCAGCCACAGTTAAACCAGATGTGGGCAGACGAGCCAGTAAACCGGCTCGAACTGCGGGCGCACGGGGCGAAAGGCAGCCTGACATTGCGCCATCTTCATCTTCCTTCTTCCAGTCAACAGCCAACAACCTTTCAAGCCAGGGTGGGGGTAAGTCGTTCAGGCGAATTAAGTATCTTGCGAGTCGGACCCTCTTGTCCTCCAAAATCCCAGGACGGTTGAAGGTCGCGCCGCCCAGGCTACCACTGGCTCCAACAGGGCCCCAACTTGAAGGCGCCGCCATCTCTTTCTTCAGAGTTACGATGCTGTTCAGTTCCGTTGCGCGCGCGGCAGTGCACAGCTCCGCAATTTCCAGCCCGCAGTTCGTCTAAACTTCGCATCCAGGGCACATCGAGATCCCCTGCGGTGCCTTCGCCGACGGAACTGCTTTCTGCCACGCGCCGAGCTGCATTCAGGCTACCTTTCACCCCAATAGCCGTGATAACGACTCCACAGGCCGGCCATTGGTCCGCGGACTGCTATTGGTTATTCACAGTCACCCCAGAGAGATTGCAACTCTCGAGCTGGGATCCCGTATCCGCCACCCGCGGGACGCGGTCGGTAGCAGTTGGCACTGCTAGGCCGCCCCCAGCACGCACACAAATCCCCCACGCACTGCCAGCCTTCGGTTAGTACCCAATAGGGCGCAGGGAACTCCCAGCCAACAGCCCGCGAGAGAGATGTGCGCGCCCCGAGAGATGACCGCCGACTGAAACGCGACCTCGCCACCTGCCCTGCCGAACTCTAGCGGACATAGCCGAAGCAGTCGGCGGAAGAATTCCACCGTCTGCTTCGGCCATGTTCGCTTCAGTTCGGCAAGAAAGCGCTACCTTCGTAGCTTCTACCACGTGTTTTTACAGCCAATCCCCTCCCTGACCCTTTGTACCATGCCACCCCTCCTTCCGAAAGGAAACTACTGCGGCAGCCTTCCTGCTAAAAACGGTCCTACCAGTGCTTCTAAACCTAGCAACGCTTCTAAAACAGCATGTTTTGTGTGTCAACGAGTTCTTTTCTTATAGCACACAGCGCACAGTACTGGGTACCAAGAAGATAGTGTAAAAAATACATACACCTAACAGCACGAGCCAAAGTAAAATACTATTCTGAATAAAATATTTATTTAAAAAATACAATGTCTGGAAACTGCCTGGGCAAGCACTGCTTGCCTTGCTTGCCCTGACGAGACGCCACTGTCAGGAAGTGATAGCCCCTAAGGTATTTCATGAATCTTTACTTTGTAGAAGCAACAATCCATCAATCCCTCACTTAGCACAACTAATTGTTCATAAAAATGTTTTTGTCATCTGAAATCTGAAATCGCGTAATCTGAAGCACTGGTCCCCATAAATAGCAAGGCTAATTTATTTAATGTGTTCCAAAATGTGTAGGGAAATATTATTCACGAAATATAAATGTGTAGAATAACACTCAATGATAAATATGTCACACCATTTATCTTCATAAGCATACCATTGAATACTTTGTACGACAAATTCGACACCCTGTAAAGGGAAACAGTTATCATCAATTGGCTGGTTGACTTGCCCACCCGGGCGTGACCTTCAACTCACGTCGCGTACCTTTCCGGGAACTTTCCAAACCATCATTTACTGGCGATGAAAATTATTTTACTATCCGGATATTCACATTTTTCAAAAATTAAAGTGCTCATCCATATATCACAGCTTGGTTCACATCAATCCTGTTAGGCCCGTGAATTTTTTCCTTGCACCATTCATTTCAAAATGTTTTCCATGTGAATCATCTGTTCACTTCTGTCCTGGTATCTAATGTCAAATATATTCCCACTAGTACAACAAACAGCATCAGACTTATACAAACATTTGATAGAGTCTTTATTTTGTATGATTGTGCGCACAGTTGACTTGCTGAAACTAAAATGTGACCAACATAAGTGTGGCCTTCATGACAAATCTGCATGCCATAATACTTACAGTTTTGTCTAAAATACTTGAACATGAAGCATTATGCTCTCACTTGGAAGCCAATAATTCCAATATGATTCCAACTGCAGGTGCTTGTGCATGTACAGTTACCGGCAGACAAATGGGCTGACATTGCTTGTGTTTGTGCGAGTTCCCTGCCACTGGCTAGACTGAGTTCATCACGGCCCAGTCTGAGGCCGGGAGACAACGGTATGGCACGGCGGCATACGCGCGGAGGTAAAAACATTTGGTCGTTTACACTCCATAGCCGCAACCTAACTTGCCATAGCTGATGTTTGTACAACAGCCGATAGCGTAGTCAGACCTGCGCGTGCATCTCTTCCCCCCTTGTATGGCTAACTGTATGCCATGGCACATCTGTCATTTACAGAAGTTGAAACAGACTTTGTGGCGTCATACCAGACTTTTTTTTGCCTGCTGAGATTTCGCGCTATCTGAAATTTACAGAAATGCTAACATCAGGGGCAATAAAATTAACATCGCGCTAAATGAATTTGTGAAATCTGAAGACATGCTAAGTGAGGGATTGGTGTGCTTAATGGATGGGTCAACGGCAAACAGTGTCTACTTATTGTTGACACTGGAGTACCTGCATCCATAGTTTGGTGGTGGTCAATAACATTGTTTTAATAATTTGGTAGATGAAGGTGTTAGAACTAAGTGACAATTTGAAAGAATGTGGTTTTTTTTCTTTTGAATGTAGGTGTTATGTAATGTATTAAAAGTAAACATTCCTGTTTGCACTGGCATGTAAAAAATTGGAAATATGCTGGGAGGATTGACCCTATTTACCTTTAAAAAATTTTGTAACATAACACTATCACCCTCTAAACTTTTGAATAAAAGCAATTTTAATTTTCTTCAGTACATTAATGTTTCTAATCCTTATTTGCATTATGGTCTTTATTTTAAAATGTGCTCTGTAAAAAAAACTTTTTAAATTTTGTAGCGTATTGGGAAATTAAAAATTTAATTACTTGATGGTATTCCTGGAACTACTGATTTCCAAAAGTAGGTGATCTGCTATGTGCATTCCTGTATTACATGACAAAAAACTAAATTAAAATATACACAAACTTTAACTTACAGTTGGACAAGTAGAGGACAAAACTCCCATCCACCCGGTTCAATAAAGGTGATGCTGTTATGATTGAGAAACAACTCATGAAGTGATGATAGGCCATAAAGCCAACTTTTTGTGACTGCAGTCAGATTGTTATAGTCTAAATGGCTGTAACATTCCAGAAATAAACACACACCACAGTTTCCACTTTCTTTAGAATTTAAAAATTAAAGCCACTTAAGTAAAATGCACTCATATCAAAACAAATTGTGACTACTTATTTTTAAAAAGATTAAAACCAAAATAATAGAAGCATGAAATATTTAAAATTCTGGGGCATAATTCAAATTTTTTTTTTCATTTCCAGGTATTTCTTAACTATGTACCTCAAATTGTTTCCCTTGACCTGGACCAATGATTGTACATTTGCCAGAGATCTTATTCACTTGTATTAGGTAATTTCTATCTGTGGTTTAATCAAAATATATATTAAGTATTTGTTTCTAATATTAAAATATAATTTGAAGAGGATCATGTCAAATGGACAACGCAGGAAATGATAGGACTTAATAGTGAGTAAGCAACAAAAATAACATCACAGCTTGTAAATATGGTGTATGACATGATCTCAATTGAAATGCATTAAGCCATGTTCAATGTCCCACTTTTTTTTTATTTGGGTTTAATATTTTGGCAACAGAAAAGTCATTTGACATGACAACATGCAGTAACACACAACAATAATCTGGTGTAATAAATAATACATGGCCTATTATAATGATCTACCCCTGAATTTGCGTGGAGAGATTTTGGGAAATAATAACAAACTGAAATAACAATGGCCAGACTGGGATTCAAACTCAGATCCTTTGTCATGTTAGTCCAGTGTTTTCCACTGCACCATTCACTTCGTTCACTTCTTGCATCCACTTGCAGAATCGTGACTTGATGCAAAAAAAATGATAACTCTTTTTGATTAACATACAAAGTTTTAGCTTAGATTTTCCTTACACAAATCTGGAAGCCAACCGTGATGACACGTTGATACATATTAAACGTAAAGCACTCATGCTGGGATATTACGTTCCTGTGTATCCTATATAGCCTTAATTTTTTTAAGTCACATATTTTATTTGTTTAAGACATTAAAATCTAGTAAATTATTTAAATTTCATTTATGTACAGTGAACGTAGTATTCTCTAAAGAGTAAATAAAAATTATTAACAAGGCTATAAAAAAACTATAACACCACAGAATTTAAAATGATTGTGTATTCTTGTTTTAAATTTTTAACATATTTCCTGCAGGGTAGAATTTTCATCAAAAATTCATATTTTTAAACTATTATGCCACCATAATTATTTATTTAATATTTAAAAAACACATTAATTATAAAATGCAAAGTAAAAAAAAGTAGTGAATTAAAATTATTTTGAAATAATGGACAGAAACATTTTTCCCCAACACTTACAGTGTAGCTGCATTTTTCAGTCCCCAAAATGCACCATCCAAAAGTGTAGTAATAGAGTTTCGCCGAAGTTTAAGCACAGATAATCGTTCCAAAACATGAAATGACAGGCCTTCAATTTCTGTAAGTTTATTTCTGTTCATTTCCCTGTAAAAAAAAAAAATATATTTTTTTTAAAAAACACACTTTTACAGCAAAAAATGTTTTGCTCATCTCCAGTAAATCCAGTGAAACAATTCATACTTACAAAACATTCAAATTCTTGAGCTTGAACAAATCCTTACTCAAATGTGAAATATGATTGCGGTTGAGTTTAAGTTCAATCAGTTCTTGCAAAGAGTCAAAACTACCCTCTTCTACTGACATTATTTCATTGCTGTTGAGGACCCTAAGGGGAATATTCACTCAATCATTAACATGACAAAACACACAATATAGTCATGCAACATGGTAAATGAAAATATAGACATGTGCTTACTATTAATTAAAATCATACCAATTATATGATCTGAGTAAAATAACTGAAATTTAAGAGTCACAATGTGAAAACTTTAGTGTGGTAACAAAAAGTTTATCAAAGCAAAGATTTTTTAACTGTTTATCATGGTTGACATTTTTCCAAGGACTGGGATATGTTTGAGTCTCAGTGGTATCCTAACAAACTTTAGGCTACGGGTACCTCCCTCTATTATGTGTTTGAGTGTTAAATATAGTGATAAGATCAGAAAATGTGTCAGGAGAGACTCATTCTCAAAATAATAGGCAGGAAACAATTTTTTTTTTTTTTTTTAGAAAAAGTAGGTACATGTAAGAAGTATAGATGAAATTAAAGAAAGAAATTTTGCTCGTAAAAGTTTTGTGAATGCTTTACTTAATATGAATAATGTAATAAATTTAATAGTGATAAAGTACTGGCACATACAAAAAACTTTGGAAAAAAAATAGGTCTGGATATTTTTGACCCAAAAACTGTGACTTCATAAAGATGAAGTCACAATGTTTATGAATTATCAGGAAGAGCATTTATTGAAAGTGCTTAAGGCATAGTGAAACAATAGGACCTAAATATTATGCATAACACTCATAGCAATGTACAAATTTCTTGGATCTATGCAGTACACATTATGGCTAAGGTGATGGCAACTGTTTTTAAAATTAAATTATAATGTATGTTATTAAAAATGGCTTTGTTTCAAGTGACTTTGCAATTTATATCGCAACATGTTATATAAGTTTGTTCAAAGCATTTAACAAGTATAAGTATAAGCATGCAATAAAGACGTGACCAAAAAAGAGGAAAGAAAGACTTGTCCTGAATATAAATTGAGCAACCCCACATAGCAAACAAAAAAAAGGCTGTATTGATCATGTGAATCTGCTACTATAAGGTCCAAAGGATTTTTTTTAACTTTAAATATGTTTAGTGTAATAAACTATAAATGCTCGGTATAGTGATTTTTTTAATAAACTGTTGTTTGATTTTAACATAATATTGTGCTGCCCTGAGACCATTCCAATAAAAGTAACCTGTGCCTGGGTTAAAATTGCAGCTTCGCAATTAAATTATATACATCAATATTAAGCTGGTACAAGTTTCAGACTAGTATTCACCAAATGAGATATATAATCTATGAGTGTTGGTGTATTTGAACTAAACAATGTTTATTTTTGTACTAATTATGGACTAAACATACATAGACTATGAACCAGTTTTACTTGAGCTGGTGCTAATTATAATGAAAGTGCTTTACTGACTAGTCATTCTCTACTAACAAAGAAATAAGTAAGACCAAAAGGTCGTTTTGAAACTGGTTGCTGCACCATTTTTAAAAAAATTTTATTTTTTGCACAGGTGTTTATGCATCTTCAAACAGTTAAAAACCAATTTTATAAAATAATTATGTCTAACCATTTGGCAGGGAGGTGCCCAGATGGCATTTGAAATGTATACATTTTTAGGATTGCAAGCAATTGCAAAAAATGATATAGGTTTCCTTGTAATTGAAAAACTTTAAAAAACCCTCAGAATAAAGTGCTGATGATTTCAGTTCACTCTTTTTTAGAATTTAATATATATTTTTTTTAATGTATTAATAAATCAACGATGAACATTGAAATTTGCATTTTCTCATCCTCCAATCATAATTTTCAATGGGAAAAGGACAATATAGCTAAACCAAATTTATTTTGCAAGTAGTACTATAGTAAAAGGAGATTTTACTTGAGGGGAGAAAACTGGAGTGTTTTGCACTTTCCAGAAATTTTTCACTGGTGAAAATGGCCATTTTCAAATTTTTCATATTTTTCAATAGCTCTAACTATAGCAGGGTCCAAAGCAAAAATCTGAAATTTATAGTATAAATACTTCTATTATGTAACAACACCAACAATTTTATCACTTTGTTTTGCCTAGTAACATAAATATTAGAGTTAAATGTAAAAAAAATCATGTTTCTGTTTTTGTTTAGAAGGAGAATGTATGTATTATTACATTTTTTTCCTAACTAATGAAACTTAAATATAGTATTGCATTATTTGTTTAAATAAAAACTATTTGAAAGAAATTACATATATAGAAAACACACCATATAATTTATAGCTGCTCTAAAGCAGCTGAGTTTGTACATTTGCTGACCTTGTACAATCTTGTGGGTGTCAGTTTTTACAGGTTAAGGCTAGATAAAACCCGTTCTAGCAAAAAATATTTTCTGTCACAGGCAAGTGTAGTTCTGCATCTGTGTTGTGCATCAGTTGACTTCAGATCGGTATAGCGTTCATTTGAAATTAAAATGGGATCTTCTGAGACAACCCCATTGAAATTTTTTGATAACAATTCTTCATTATCTTGACATACATATTGCCAAAAAAATTTTTGGAGTTTTCTTGATGTTATTGTTTATCTTATGTGACCAATTGATTTTGTCACTTTTAATAAGTTTTTTTTAACTTTTTGGCAGTAATAATAAAATATGTGTAATACAGCACATCACTATTTCTTTTAAATAATCTATTTATGAAAGTGTTCTTTTTTTATTTCAAAGCTTGAATAAGGTCCTCGGAGGACCAGTGGGGGAATTTGGAAGCACTGGCAGTCGACACTCAGATAGAATTATTTAAATTATCACATAAACATTTTGTTAATTCATCAGTTGACTTATAGAAATCAGACCAGTCATGATATTTTATGGCATTATATATATAATATCTATCACCATTTTTATCATTTCTATAGGTGGAAGGGTCCTTATTTGTGGCTAAACCAATTTCCATGGTAATTTTAATATCAAGACTAGGATGTGGCAGATCTTTAACTAATGCATCTTCTGTTTTTGAGACCACATATTCAGATAGATTAGTGAAACACAAGACAAGTACAGAATTGATAGGTTGTATATTATTAAACTGATTTAGATTCATACCGATGGCAAAATTAAGTAGGGATTGAGCCTTGGACTTGACATAGCTACTGGATATGTTCAGAGTATGGTTATTGAGCCAATCCACATACCCAGCACATTTAAGATACGAACTATTAAAATATCATCTTGGTAATTAGTAAATTTGTCTTCAAGTGCTTCAAAATACATAGCATATATATTAATTTTTTTGGGGGTTGTTTAAGGTGGTATATAAGGTTGCCAAGTGCAAGACATTTATTAGGAGTGGTTTGAATTTTTCTTCATACTGCTTTGATTCCAGGCTGATTGTAATGATGGGATTGATGAACAGAAGAAAAAATATATATAGTACAGTAAACTCTCGATTATCCGGGCCTGGGGGCCTGGATTATTCGGTTTAAGGGTTATCCGTGCTTCATTTTTTTATGAAGTTGTAAAAAAAAAATGAGGGGTGTAGCTACGCCGCGACTGCGCTGCACTTTTTTTTTTTTTTTTTTTTTTTTTAACTGCTGTGTCAGAAAGCTATTTACCTGACCCTTCAGACCCTCGTTCCCTCGCCATCTTCACCCGTCAATTTGTCACACTTTAAACCAAACAGGAATGCCTTGACTGCTGCTTCCAGCTCAACTCCCCCCCCCCCCCCCCCCGCCCTTTTTCATTTTCTTTTCAAGCATTCTTTTTACAGCGCCCAGCCACGCTAAAAAAAAAAAAAGGTCCCTCTACCTCTTAAACTTTCCCACACTCCTGACAGCTGGAAGAGGCATTTTTCATGCAGTTATTTACATCAGTTCTCCCAGGCACATTTGTTTTTGTAATCATGTGTGGTAAAAGGAAACGTAAAGTGCTGACAATAGTAGAGAAGTTAGAAGTTGTGGACAGGTTAAAAAAAAAAAGGAGAAACTGCCGCGAAATTAGCACAGGAAAATGAAATTGGAATCCAAACCCAGAGAGAAAGAGAGAAAGAGAGAGAGAGACACACACACATCCCATCCTCCCCCCACATCACCACACAACAACAGCCTTCATTCTTTCTCGACAGCTAGCTGCGAGTCATGGTCCACAGCCCGGGCGCCAGCATAGCTTGCAGCTTTTGTTTACTGCGTGAACCTTTTTTTCCTTCCAACTAACGGTATTTTTCCTTGTTTGAAGATGCCATTTAAATCACTCTTTCTTATGAAAGAGCCAACAAGGAAGCACTCGTAATAACCAGATTAGTTTAGGATTACTATTTAAGTAGTCAAACTGACGGTGCATCTCGTAACTTCGAAGGTCTCGTAGTATCCCATACTCGTAGTTATGACTGTAAAGTGCATCCTAATTTTAATAGGCGGAATTAACAAGAAACAATATCTTGCCACGCGAGGTACAAAAATAAAATGCAATAGCTGGAAGGGGGGGAAAATAGTGTATAATATTGTGCTGTGGTTCAGACATTTATTTTGTAGTGACCCCGGATAATAGGTCGTTAAAAGGGTGGAGGGAGATGCTGAGTTGAGACTGCCGGCTCTCGTAGCAATAAAGGGGACAGGAGAGGCAACACAGTGCCAGTATTGTTTACGGTCCAATAAGCTGGGACACGTCATGGTCAGGGTATACAAAGCCTTTGCTTGTACTCATAGAATTCTACTGAAGAGACACTCTTTTGCCAGTAAATACACAATTTTTAAGTGGTGAAACAGGTTATCCAGGTTTTTTTATGGGCATTTAATTATCCGGGCATCGGAAGGTCCCAATTAACACGGATAATCGAGAGTTTACTGTACTTGTAAAATTAATTTTGTTTTGCTGTATTGTCCTCTTCCTAGTGAAAATTACGCTTTGGAATTAAGAAAGTGCCTATTTCAATGTTCAACTATGACTATCAATAAAGTTTTCAAAAATATATTAAATGTTGAAACAGAGTGAACTAAAATTATTAGCATTTTATTCAGAGTAAGAGATTTTCATAATTTTTTTTTTATTTGTTCAATTACAAGAAAACTTATACCATTTATTTTCCAAATGCTTGCAATCCTAAACATGTACACGTTTCAAATAACATCTGGGGACCTCCATGCCAAACGGTTAGAATATTTCTTTCTAAATTGGTTTTTGAATCTCTAAAGATGTATAACCAATGGTGCAAAATTTTTATTTTAAATGGTGTAGCAACAATGCTTCATTGAATATCATGAAATGACTAGAAAGTCATTAATTTATATAAACTAGTGAGTAATTCCATAATGGTACCACACTCATATAGATTGTCAACTCCACACACTGTACAGGTGCCAATGACCCAGCTATGTCACATGGTGACACCAAAGTGTAAGAAGGAAGGGGAAGGTGGTGACAAGAATAGGAGGATAAATTTGGTCTACGCAGTCAGAAGCATATGCAAAATTTAATTTGGGGGGGGGAGGAGTATTTGTACCCTTTGCCTGCTGTTTATATTCAAATTCTTTCCTTATGTTGGTGGGAATGATCGAATATTAAGGATTTCAGGGAGGGGAGGGGGAATATATCCCCAATTCCCCATATACCCAGTGGTGAGACAAAGAAAAAACAAGGCCTACGATATAGATCTCCTTGTCTTTACTACGGCAAGCTCAACAAATAAAAATTAGAGTTTTAAATGAATAATTATATCTCTTGAAAAAAATAATAAAGTTTAATAAGTTTCTGATAGTTTGACTCACACTACTATTTGCATAGCTCTTCAAAATATATATTTATAAAGTTATATACAATTTTTAACTAAATTAACAGAATGACTCACAAGATCTGAATTTTTGTATCATGAGGGAAGCTGTTTCTGGTGATCTTCATTAATTTGTTGCTGCTCAAGTCAAGAACCTTCAAATGTTTCAACACTATCAAGGACGTTGCACTCACTGTTTTGATGATATTATGAGACCTGAAACATTTTTAAAACAATTTTTAAAAAAATCAGCCTATACAGGTTTGCATTGTACAAATACATAAAAAAACACTGTATACATATCTAGATTATTATAGAATATGAGGGGTGACAAGATCAGAATGAAGCATTATGGAATGAATAGGTAGGGGGAATGGGAGAACCCTGAGAAAAATTATTCACTTGTAGCAACATTCACCATATTAACCATGGTTCACCTTGGTGGGAGTAAAGTAATCTAAACACTCAACCCCCATGGGGGGAATAAAAAGAGTGTCCCTAGCTCCTCCTCACAACATCTATTCACATTTCCCGCATTATTCGTAGGCAGCAGTGGATAATCACTGGGAAAAAAAACCACCCACCCAACATGAGTTGGCCTCAAGTACACACTGCCCGTCTGTCGCTGCATGTATGGTTTTAGAAGCATGTATAAGTGACCTTGTATTCCCTTTTCAGGGACATAACGAGCCTCTGTTTCAGTTTGTGAATTCCATCATATCATACGCTGATGTTTTATAATTGGGTTTGCCAGAGCTGGAACTTGTACAGGTCATTCTGGAAAATGTTTCGCCTTTGGTCTTACAAAATAGTGCAATGTTGTATCTCCCCGTGAGTTTGGAGGCTCTCTGGAAGTGGAGTGGGGATGTAGAGAACATGCTCTTGACAGTAAAAAAATAATATGAGGGATTTTTCGGGCATTAAGGCCGAACGTTGCCCCATCCATAAAGTATTTCTGGCCGACACTCAGTAAGATTTTGTCTGCACCCCTAGGCATGAACCCGTCTTGGCTCAGCCTGTTGGTGTTCGCCCGCAGTCACCGCCCGCTTCAAGTGTAACCGATCCCAACTCGATGCCGGTTAATGCTCCCACGGCTGAAGCAGCCAGGTTCAGGTGCGCCAACTGTTGTGTGTATGGCCACTTGATGTCCGTGTGTGCAACACCGGCCTTAAACATATTACAATGCAAATGTTTTCACTGTATACACGCGGGTCTTGACCTCACTAATTGTCTAGGAAACTTGTAATGACTGAGTGTGTGGTTGGTCATCACAGACGGGGGCTTGGTAAAGCCAAGGGCAGGGTGTTTGGTAATTTTATGCACGTTTGGATTTTTGAAAAATGATTTCCTGTTCTTTTGTACTCAGGTGCAACCCGCTCCTAAATTAGTCAAAATTTTTTGGACAGATTATGTCTTCAGCACCCTCAGCTGGATTTTCATGTTAGATCAGGGACAGATGTAAAAACTTGCATCACTAATGGAAAAGTAATGTTTTGTCAGTCTGAAGTTGTATTGCACCTTAAAGTAAACAGGTTTTCGTGGAACTGGTGCTTTAATATTGTCGCAGGTTTATCTCGAGATTTAATTTTAGGTCTATATTTCCTTGGTACCACACATGTTTTGGACGTAGCTAACCATGAAATTAATTTTGGGTTTGCTCCGGAACTGAGAATAAATTGAACCCATCAGTCATTTACCCCCATTGTTATGTCTTGTGAGGATAATTCCCATGAACTGTGTGCTGGGGATCTTTAAGGTTTCACAGTGTTATTAGAAATGAACAGAAACAAGGTGTGATTCCGTCTGAATATAATTACATCAAATTTATTAAAGGAAAAATTTATAACAGGTATTAAAAAAATATAAACATACAATATCAATTAAGTATTTAAACAGATCTCAGGTATATTCAGAAAAAAAAATATGGGTCGACCCTAAATTCAATTATAAAAGTTTCATTTACTAAAAATACCTAAACCAATAAAAAAAAAATACAAATATATTTAAACTATCCCAGCATAGGTATGTACTTAAAGTCCAGAAATTATGTTTATATGATGAACTACGTCTGACGGCATAATTTAGGAAAGTTCAAAAAAAGGTTGAAAGATACAGTAGCACCGGAGGTCGGGGCTTCGTTTCCCGGAGATCACGCGGGAACATGATGCCAGGGCGCCTGTGTGCTGTTGAGGAAGGGAGATGAAAATGCCAATTCGGCGTCCGGCTCTCGGACCCTGTCAGACAGGGAAGTAGGCTTCTATTTACCGATGCGTCGCCAGCCAGGAACTGGATCCCGCGAATACGCGGCTGGGCGCGGACGTTTTCATCATTTCAAAAGAAATAATTTAAAAGAAAAATAACTATTACTCTTGTACTAAGCAGATAGACTAAACTACTTAAAAAAGATTACAGGGATAGCATCCCTTATTTAAGCGACTACATAGTCGGTTGCGGCCGGATGGAAGCCTTGCAGTGTCTCGTCGATCCGCCTATAATCACAAACGGTCCGTCTGCAGTTGCGACGCAAAGTGTCTCGCGAAGAACCGCGTCTCGTAATTAAAAGTAAATGTTCTATCAAAAGTGGAGGGGGGGACTGGGACGTCCGGACAGAAAGGTTCCAAAGTTCCCCGAGTGGGCGTCATAAAAAACTCTGACTTTGATGTCTCGAAATTGGTAGCACTGGCCGACTTTAGCGCTACCTGTTGAGGGGTGTCTGAAATAAAAAGAATCGACTCGCTCAAGGCGTCTGCTTAAACCAGGGGTTAATGGCACAGTCAGGAGCTGCACTCTGGCGGCCAAGATAATAAGTTACTGTTTCTGCCGCTAGATGTTGTGGGGTGGTCCATCTTTGCACACACATTTTTTATGCAAGTTGTCCTTGACGCCGGCCAACACTTGGCGGGGTTAACGGCAGGGCAATGCTCTGAAGCTGAATTCTCAGAACTGAAGGGGGGGAGTGGAGTAAGTGGGGGCATAAAACGCAACGACGCTGGGAACGAGCGTCCATGATGTGCTTTTCGAGGAGAGAACCTAAGACGTATTCGTGACGGTAAAGGCTATGGTCAGCTCATCTCTGAGAAATGGTAACAACTCGTCCAGAGCTGTTGTATGCAGTTTTAGTCAAAAAGTGAAGTAACGTTACAGGCCTGGGACGTGCCTGTAAGCGAGGGAAATGTTAAACGGGCTGGCAACGAAGTCTTAGATCTGCAAAATATCAGATACGTCTCTGGGAAAGGTGCTTCTGTCTACTGGCACAAAGTTTAACTTATGGGAGTACACCAGCCTAACAAAGAGTAAATCACCCAAAGTAACCAAATTATAAAGAAAAATAAAATTTCCAAAAATAATTTAAAATTATATAAAATTAGAAAAAAAAGTGTCAAAATACCACATTTCCGGCACAACTGGTAGGAATAAAGATATTTCAAAATTTGAGCGTGTGTTTCCCGACGTCATTACTAAGCGCTAGGCAAGTGTGACATTGTGCCACACAAGTTTTATTTAAAGAATGACTCACCTGTTAGGGCAAAATAAGTGTTTCCCTCCCAAATTAAAAATCATTAAAACTACAGTAGACCGCCTATTTAGTGCTGGAGTTATTTCTCTGGTGGAGTTGGATTACTGTCTTCCTGGTATCGAAAAAGGAGTCAGGAGAATATAGATTTGTTTATAATTACCAGCCCTCGAACAAATGCATAATGAAGACCAGTTCTCTCTCCTGACGGAAGAAGGCGCCTTGCAACAATTAGGTAATGCAAAATTTTTTCCGTCATCAACTTAAACGCTAGCTTTCATCAATGTCTTTTACACCCAAACTCTTTCTCTACCCACTGGGGTCAGAACCAGTTCAACCGTATTCCCAAAAGAGTCAGTTTCGGCAGCCAAGCCCTAAGCTGAGATTTGGATAATGTGCTTAGCAGCCTAAAGTACAAGTTTGTTTTTAATTTTGTCATTGCCTCGTGGGTCCACTAATGCAATGCTATATTATTTTGCTTCTGCACTTTTTCATGGGTACACCACTGCTTATCCTAGTGGTTCCGCCAGTGCCCTTCGTGGGTACGCCACTGCAATGCCTCTTATGTCCGCCAATCCGCACTACATTAGTCTGCCTTTGCCTCGTTTCGTGAGTGCACCACTGCTCTTTCTCATAGGGCTGCCACTTTCGCACTACTATAATCTGCCTCTGACCTTTCTTGTGGGTACACCACTGCTGCGCCTCATATCTCGCGACTACCTCTTCTCGTTTGTACGCCAAGGCTACGGTTTATGGGTTCGCCCCTTCTGTGCCCCAAATTAAAAATATACTATACAGAAGTTTAAAAAACCATCTTATGAAACAAAAAAATATATTTACATTAAGAATAATGAGAATAATTATAAATCAAATATGCTATCTTAGATTCAACGATATCATGTTTTAAGAATATTAAGCTATTTGTATTACACATTTGCCTTTTAAGGCAAGAAGAATGCATTAATAATTTACACAAAATTAGATTGCAGTTTTTATTAAGGTTAAGAATAAAACAAAGTTAACAGCCACTCATGACTGCTGTAGAGAAAGAAATACTATGTTAAAATAAAATATGCTGCATATCAATTTTTACAATTGAAACAAACAAGCGACAATGAACCAGCAAAGAGTCTGACATGTTTCTCTTCTTAAATACTCACACGGAATAATGTTAGGCGAAAATCAATATTAATGAGTGAATAACTTTAAAAACTTAAACTAAAAAAACTAATTTAATTTTCAAACAAAATAAAAATGCTTTGAGATGCAAATGGACAACCCCCCCCCCCCTTAACCACCAAGAATCTATGTGCCAAATTTCACAGCTTTACGCCTCTCTGTGTCTGCGCTACGCAAAAGAAAGACACACAAACTCACTCCTTAATTATATAGATGGGACAGTGAGGGCTATCTTTTCCACTGCTTCACGGGGAAAGATGTTTATATGGGCGCCACCACGTGAAATAAGCACGTGGACCCCGGCCGATCCTCTCTCTCAGGGCGTGACGTGACCCATGTGGGACGAGTTACCAGCCCTATTGATTCGCTTATGTCGATCTACACCAAACCTGGCCCGCTCTAGGCGTCGGGCACGCCACACTCATACAAAGGTTGGATTCTCATTACGTAAAATATAACTCACGACTCAGTTAAAATTTAGGTTTAATAACATAACTCACGCCTCCCTACATGTTCTCCATTAAAACAGTAAAAGGCCTGGGCACGGATCAGCTTAGGTAAAGCATGGGCCAACCATGTGGCCATGCGCTATGAGTCTCCTGTGGACTGCGACAAAGAAGTTCGTAACGAGTTATATAAATATTTAATTAAACGTCCCACCGACCGAGAGCGGCCCCGAGGGCTAGAGATTGAAATTATTTAGGAATAAATTATAAAACAGAAATACTTGATCAGATGCACAAAGATTGCGGCCCCCGGGGTGCTGACGCGTCTACTCTCAATGGCTGTTGAAGAGGAACTGGCGACGCTACCCTCGCAATGGCGCACTTCCGCCGTACAAAAACCATTACGTTAATTAATGATCCCGTGCCCCGGCGAAAGTGAAGATAATTACAAAACACATCATTTAATTACAAAACACAATACTCTTAATTAAAAACCATTAACACTTCTGTAATTATTTAACATGAGACTTAAAAGAATCACAACTGAGATCAAGTTCTGGTCCATGCGGATTCGTCCGCGCAACATCTGTATAACTAGAATATATTATTAAATTAAGTAAAAGAGCACGTTGGCTTGAACATAAAAACACTGGGGCTAAAAATAAAAGGTTACAATAATTAATTAGGTACATAATTAGGGGCCGTCGCACTGCTTCTACAGCGCCCTCATGAGGGAGGTCCTGGCACGCAATTCAAAACAAACACACGTTCGCGGTGAAATGCCGGGAGGGAAAAGTGAGGAAGGGAGCGGAGCCTGTCCAGGCTCAGGGCGAAGCCCCGGCCGACATCAATTGCCCCCCCCCCCCCCCTTAATTAGCCTGGCATGGCGACGCTTCGTCCGCGCGCAGTGGCTTTGATCACCCCTGTTCTGCAACTCTATCACTCAACAGCTGGCCTGCTTGGCGACTGGCGGGGTCGGAGTCGGTAGCGCGGCGCTGGCGTGGGTATTTCCATTGCGATGGCTGTCTGTTCCGTTCGCTCTGGTTCATCTTCCGCCGGTTCTTCCACTGTCATGGTAAACGTGGATTCCTCCAGGGAATAGTGAAGGGGCCATAGAGGCTTTTTCCGGTGATCCGGATCCCTCCTCTTCGTCTCCTGGTTCCCATGCGAGTGGTCCGGGTTCGTCTGCGTACTTTCTTCGAATCTGCGTCGAATCCGTGGAAAGGTGCATCTGCATCTGTCGAATCCTCGAACAGCCGTCTCGGTTGCACATCCAGTACCGTTTCTGGGCTCCTGGATTCTGTTGGTTCCTGCGCGTCCGTCTCCGCCGGTGTTGACGTGACCGGCCCTCTCGCCCCAGAGTGGCCACTCAATTCAGCTGAAAAAATTCCCTTACTTTTCCAGGTTTTTTTGACCAGTCAAAATCATCGGCAAAATTAATTTAAAAATAAGGCCCGTTTTAAACAACACATACATGCAGACAAATCATGCTAAATATTTAATTCTAACAAAGAAAATTAAAAAGAGAAACAAATGCACAGTGTAGGCCTAGTTAAAATTCCAATATTAATTAAAATTTAAAGCAAAAATTGAGATACATTCAGGCCTAGGTACATACCTATTCAAGCTGCTGGTACTTGCATTTTTTGTAGCATACCACACAACACAAATTCTTCAACTTGACACTTTATTATTTAACACCCTCAAAAATTGAAAGTTCAAAAAATTATGTACATAAAAAAACACACACTAAATTAACCTTTCAATTTTTTTTATAAAGTCTATTTTTGCATTGATGGCATCAACTTCCTTCATCATATCTTCTACCAGTTTCAATTTTTTAGTTTCCAACAATTCTAGTTCTTTTACTTGTCGCTTTTTGGTTTGGTGTTTATCATGTTCAATTTTGTCCAGCTCTTGCTGTGTCTGCAGAGCCTCAAGGTATTTTGCATGGGAATTCCTAACAAACTGCATCATTGATTTTGTTAATTTTACATACTCAACCCCACCTGCTAAGGTAACTGCATTGTGCACATGTCGTAACGCCACAAGGCTGTGTTCTTTTTAATTTTCAATCAAACAGTCACCATTAACCGAAAATCCTCTCTCTAAACTAGCATTTCCATGAGAAATTATCAGTATAAATTTAACAAAATTAACTACTTGGCTTGAAACATTGTGTGAACTAAACAACTTCTGAAGTTCTTTCACTCCTTTTGCTTTTTATAATGCATCTCTTACAGCAAAACCAACATCAACATTTTTTTGCATGTAGCAAGTTATCTGTGCTCAAAATAAGTTTGCCTGGTGAAAGAAAATTCTTCTTAATGACATCTTCCTTAACAAAACGTACCATCAATGTGTGTACCAATGAGAAGAGAGCAGAATGAAGAAATGGAGCCACTGGAGATTCTGTCTGAAACTGTCTCAAGAAAGGTTCTAACAAACCTGCAAGAGAATAAAAGAATGAAAGTTTTGCTCCAAACAGGTTGTCTTTGACACATCTTGAAACAACAGAAAAAAAATTCATTCTGTCTAGTATATGCTTTCTTATCCCGCACTGCACACTCCACAAATTTTGACAAACAAGGTAGAATTTCAATAGCTCGAAGTGCAACTTTGTTGTTCTCTACCCAACGAATAGAACAAAATTTCATAGGAAATATTCTTGTATCTGTGTATAGTATAAAATCTGCTCTTCGTGCAGGTACATTTTTGAATAAGTTGTAGACTGCTCTCAAAAATTCAACTATCTCACACTTAGTTTCAGGTATAGCTGCTTTAAAAGCACAATGGACAGTGTGTAAACCACAAGATCCTATATCTAGTAATGTCAGCTTACTAGGGTCGTCACCTTTTAAGTCAAACAACAAATCTTTCAAAAATCTATAATTCACATTTGGGCCATCCATTGACACTTGTATAAGTTTACTTAAATTTATATCAGACAGAGAGCTTTTAAAGTGGATAATCAAATCAGCAGCTGTTGTATGACCAAGAAATGCAGACGTAAAGTACTGTGATGAAACTTCATTTTTTTCAGAGTCCCAAAATCTTACAAAAAGGTCCATCTGCTGCTTTTGAGCCACCTTGTTTGGACTCTCATCAAACCCTACAACCACATAGTTGCAATCTGAAATCATTTTCACCAGCTGTGTTTTGAAATAAGGCCCTAACCCATGTACTATTGTATATGCAACTTTAGTCCTCGTAAGTTGAATTTTCTTGGCTATTTCACTGTCAGGGAAAAGTATTGGAAAAAGGTCAGCACTTCTAGCACCACTCCTAAATGAATTATGTTCTGTCACAGAATGCAAACACCAATATATTTCAGACTTGGTTATGCTATCATTTAATAGAAAAGCATGCAAAGTTTTCTTAGGTATATCAGTCACTGGACTTGGACTAACAGGTTCAGTGGCATCCGTTGGGTACTTACTAACCGAAGCTTCAGATGTGCTTTGTCCATGTTTTAATAGAACGTCCATTTCCACACACTTCTTACGGTTTCCAGCTGCTTCTTTGTGTTTTTTTCCATTCATATGGCTTATCACGGCTTGTTTTCCCATATTGCTTAGGCTGAACTTACATGCAATAACAACACCGGGCTGAAAATTTATTCGACTCGTCTTCAAGTAACCATTGTGAAAAATCTTTACACGCAAGCCATTTATAATTAAAGCTAGTTTTTTTTTTGTTTGGAGCACGACATGACGAAAACTTGTCACTTTGTCTTTACAAATAAATATTTACGTACCACAACTAAAAAGTTTGTCAGCCTTAATCGACATATTTACGTACCAAAACTAAAAACACTTGCCAGCCTTCATCGACGTATCCCGCCATTTTTACACAAAAACAAATAATGAAACGCAGTTCTTAAGGATTAATGTATAGACATACACTAACTTGTTTTATCCAACTTAATGTATGAAAGCCGCAAAATGTTACGAGACAACACGAGGTCTCGAAAACACAAATTCAACATAAATCCTACCTTTCATTTTCTATTTTACTAGTAATATTTAAAAAAAATTCTGTTTCAACAAAAAATTTCCATATTTTTGATGAAATTCCCTGACTTTCCCTGATTTTTCCCTGTAGCTACAAAATTCCCTGACATTTCCAGGTTTCCAGGTTTTCCAGGTCGAGTGGCCACCCTGTGCCCCTCCCCCCTGGGGTGGAGTGAAAGGGACTGGCTCACTCATCAGCGACTCCGCCTCTCCCTCTCCCGCCTCGTGCGCTATTCTGATGTCGTCGCGGTGATATCTGGCGGCTCGTCCCGAGGGCAACCGTATGGCAATGGTTGTAGGGCCCGTTCTGAGGACAGGCACGGGGCCGATCCATCTCGGCGCGAGTCCGGCACAGTAATTACGGTGTCCCGCGGAGAATGGGTGTAGCCGCGCGGAGAGTGGGTGTAGCCCCGCATAGACTAGCTGTCCTGGGTACAAGTCCGGTGGTGGGCGCGTGGTCTCTGGTGTGCGCTGTGCCCGATACACCGCCTGATTGCGCCGCGCTGCGTCACACGTCTCAGCCAGTCGTCTCATCCTGCGCTCGGATGTTTCCGCTTCTTCGTGTCCCGTCCCTTGCTTTTGCCGAACGTGATACTCCCCTGGGAGGGTGAGATTCCGCCCTTGCAACATAGTGGCTGGTGTCTCGCCCGTCGCTGCGTTCACCTGTCGTCTGATGCATTACAAGATGTCGGGGATGTGAGTGTTCCACTGAGAGTGGTCGTCAGAGAGACGGAGGCGTAGCTGCACCTTAATCTCCTGATTTCTTCGCTCCGTTGGATTGGCGCGGGGGTGGTACACGGGTGTAGTGTGTAGTATTGTTCGCCATTTCCTGCCCAGCTCTGCCCACTGACGTCCGACGAATTGTCAAGCGTTATCCGTCAGGATTACCCGGGGGTATCCCCACCTAGGGAAAAACTCCGCCTCCAAGATCTGCGCAATGGTGCCGGCACGGGCGTTCGAGAGTGGGTTCGCCTCTACCCAGCGAGTGAAACAATCCGTTACGACCAGTAAGAATTTTTTCCCTTGCGGTGATCGTGGATACGGTCCCATCAAGTCGAGCGCTACTGTGTGAAAGGGCTCCGTCGGCTGTCTGGGTATTTGTTGTGCTGTCCCGTCCGTACGGCGTGTCTTTTGTCGCTGGCAGTGCCTGCATCTCCGCACGTTTTCCCGCACGAACTGGTTGACCCCTGGCCAGTAAAACAGTTCTCGGATGTCGTGTCGTGTTTCGTCTGCGCCCGGATGACCGGCGAGTCTGTTGACGTGAATCATCTCTAACACTTCTCGGCGTGTGGTGGTTGGTGCAAACGTCCGCCACGGGCCTTCCGTCCCCTTAGGTCGTGCTTGTAGCTGTCCGTCTACCGTCCGGTACCCCTCGCAGTTAGACTCCCCGCAATGACGTACAAGTGCCTGTGTCGCGGCATCTGTGATCTGCACTGCTCGCACATATGCGTCAAGGTCGTCCAACTCCGCGCCCGGCGGTAGTGTGGGTGCTGTGTCCTGGCCGATAGCGCAGACGGCCGCGTGTGACGTGGGCGTCCGTGCGTGATTAGTCGGGCGGGCGCTAGATGGCGGTAGCAGCTCCTCCCACTCCGCGTCATCGCGTGCTGTGACGGTGTCGTCCGGATTGCGGGACAACTCGTCCGCTAGCTCATTCTGTTTACCAGGCACGTGCTCAACTGTAAAGTCTAACGCTTGTAACAGCATGGCCCAACACGTCAACTTCGATCGTCGTCCCTGCATTGTGGCTAGCCACTTCAAACACTGACTGTCTGTTCGTAGCACGAACCGCTGGCCTTCTAAGTGCGGACGGTAGCGTCTAAGGGACCAGACGACGCCCAGACACTCCCGTTCGTTAAAGCTGTATCGCCGTTCTACGTCCCCGAACTTAGCGCTCGCGTACTCAATGACTCACGGCTCACCCTCCTCCCCGAGTTGTAGTAAGATCGCGCCTATCCCCTCCTGGCTGGCGTCTGTCTGCACGATAAGAGGTTTGTGTGGGTCTAGGCGCGCCAGTAGATGGCAGTCCTGGAACCGGCGTTTCAACTCGTCAAAGGCCCCTTGGGTCTCAGTGGTCCACCTGAACGGTCGCTTAGGGGACAGCTGTTCTGTCAGTGGGGCAGCAACAATGGAAAACTCCGGGATGAAGGCTCTGAGCCAGTTGGCCAGTGTGTTTGTTTTGAATTGCGTGCCAGGACCTCCCTCATGAGGGCGCTGTAGAAGCAGTGCGACGGCCCCTAATTATGTACCTAATTAATTATTGTAACCTTTTATTTTTAGCCCCAGTGTTTTTATGTTCAAGCCAACGTGCTCTTTTACTTAATTTAATAATATATTCTAGTTATACAGACGTTGCGCGGACGAATCCGCATGGATCAGAACTTGATCTCAGTTGTGATTCTTTTAAGTCTCATGTTAAATAATTACAGAAGTGTTAATGGTTTTTAATTAAGAGTATTGTGTTTTGTAATTAAATGATGTGTTTTGTAATTATCTTCACTTTCGCCGGGGCACGGGATCATTAATTAACGTAATGGTTTTTGTACGGCGGAAGTGCGCCATTGCGAGGGTAGCGTCGCCAGTTCCTCTTCAACAGCCATTGAGAGTAGACGCGTCAGCACCCCGGGGGCCGCAATCTTTGTGCATCTGATCAAGTATTTCTGTTTTATAATTTATTCCTAAATAATTTCAATCTCTAGCCCTCGGGGCCGCTCTCGGTCGGTGGGACGTTTAATTAAATATTTATATAACTCGTTACGAACTTCTTTGTCGCAGTCCACAGGAGACTCATAGCGCATGGCCACATGGTTGGCCCATGCTTTACCTAAGCTGATCCGTGCCCAGGCCTTTTACTGTTTTAATGGAGAACGTGTAGGGAGGCGTGAGTTATATTTTACGTAATGAGAATCCAACCTTTGTACGAGTGTGGCGTGCCCTGGCGTCCGCTGATGTAGTGGTCCTTGGGGTGGTAGGTGACGACTGGTTGGTTCTGGTCGTTCCCACGGGTCGCAGATCTATTTCCACCGCGCATGCGTACTGTATAAATCCTTCCGCGGGCTGCCGCGTCATAGCTCGTAGGTGTGGGCGGATCTCCGGGCGCATCAGCTCGACAATGTGCCCCAACATTTCCGCAGGCTCGCCCCCAGGAAACAGCCGCTTGTACAGGCGCACCTTTTACCACGAACGCCTCCGCATTTTCCGTCGGACCCTGTGCGAGGCAGTAGAGTTCTGCACGCACCCTCATCTCGGCCTTCATGTCTGCAAACTGCGCCTCGAATCGCCTCGAAAACTCTGTCCACGACATGTCATACTCATGCACGATCTGCCACCACGTCCTCGCGTCCCCCTTGAGCACGTTGCCCGCGCGGTCTGCCCACTCGTCTTCTGGTAACCCGTACCGGTCCAGTCGTCCTTGACACGTGCTTAGAAATAACCGCGGGTCGTCGCTAGTTCCCCCAGCAAACTCAGGGCGTTCTACATGTCCCACGGGTGTTAGCTTCGCTCGTGGCAGGTCAAAAGTGCGACCCGTCGGCCCGCCAATGTGCTGCGCCGTCTGTCTCACGTGGTGGCACCACTGGCACGTGTACCACCCGTCCCGTAATGATGTCACCTCGACCTTATCTAAGGACGTTGCATGCTTGAACGCTCTACAGTTCCGACACCAGCCGCCTTCCCGCGATTTCCCGTCACATCCCGCAGCCGTGCACTTCCCTTGTTCCGGACCGTAGTACTCCTCCCGCACTGCCTGTTCCTGAACCCGTGAACCACGTACTGCCCAAGCACACGCACGTGTCCACCCACGAGGCTCCTGCCGTCCCGCCAGTTTAACTCGAACAACGTACCTGCTTGTATCGCACCCGGATAAGTGTCCAAGCCAGATTTTCCCGTCATGAGGTGCGCTTGGTTGAGGCTGATGAACTGCCTCTTCCTCTTGTTATGCGTCGCGGATGGTGACCCACACACAAACACGGCTTCGCACAAAAAAAAAAAAATTAAAAAAATATATACATATAAACAACCCGCACTGTCCACTGTCTGGTATGTGGCCACGTGATCGCTCGAGTCGGGCTTCCCAGACGCGCACGTGGTCGGCCGGTCACGTTGTTTACTGATGGCGGGGTTCCTGCTGCACAACCGCCTAACTCACACGTTCGCGGAAGATGTAACTCGCCCCACGCTCTTGGGAGCCATTTGAGGGCTATCTTCTCCACTGCTTCAAGGGGAAAGATGTTTATATGGGCACCACCACGTGAAATGGGCACGTGGACCCCGGCCGATCCTCTCTCAGGGCGTGACATGACCCATGTGGGACGAGTTACCAGCCCTATTGATTCGCTTATGTCGATCTACACCAAACCTGGCCCGCTCTAGGCGTCGGGCACGCCACACTCGTACAAAGGTTGGATTCTCATTACGTAAAATATAACTCACGACTCAGTTAAAATTTAGGTTTAATAACATAACTCACGCCTCCCTACACGTTCTCCATTAAAACAGTAAAAGGCCTGGGCACGGATCAGCTTAGGTAAAGCATGGGCCAACCATGTGGCCATGCGCTATGAGTCTCCTGTGGACTGCGACAAAGAAGTTCGTAACGAGTTATATAAATATTTAATTAAACGTCCCACCGACCGAGAGCGGCCCCGAGGGCTAGAGATTGAAATTATTTAGGAATAAATTATAAAACAGAAATACTTGATCAGATGCACAAAGATTGCGGCCCCCGGGGTGCTGACGCGTCTACTCTCGATGGCTGTTGAAGAGGAACTGGTGACGCTACCCTCGCAATGGCGCACTTCCGCCGTACAAAAACCATTACGTTAATTAATGATCCCGTGCCCCGGCGAAAGTGAAGATAATTACAAAACACATCATTTAATTACAAAACACAATACTCTTAATTAAAAACCATTAACACTTCTGTAATTATTTAACATGAGACTTAAAAGAATCACAACTGAGATCAAGTTCCTGTCCATGCGGATTCGTCCGCGCAACGTCTGTAAAACTAGAATATATTATTAAATTAAGTAAAAGAGCACGTTGGCTTGAACATAAAAACACTGGGGCTAAAAATAAAAGGTTACAATAATTAATTAGGTACATAATAAGGGGCCGTCGCACTGCTTCTACAGCGCCCTCATGAGGGAGGTCCTGGCACGCAATTCAAAACAAACACACGTTCGCGGTGAAATGCCGGGAGGGAAAAGTGAGGAAGGGAGCGGAGCCTGTCCAGGCTCAGGGCGAAGCCCCGGCCGACGTCAATTGCCCCCCCCCCCCCCCCTTAATTAGCCTGGCATGGCGACGCTTCGTCCGCGCGCAGTGGCTTTGATCACCCCTGTTCTGCAACTCTATCACTCAACAGCTGGCCTGCTTGGCGACTGGCGGGGTCGGAGTCATAGCGCGGCGCTGGCGTGGGTATTTCCATTGCAATGGCTGTCTGTTCCGTTCGCTCTGGTTCGTCTTCCGCCGGTTCTTCCACTGTCATGGTAAACGTGGATTCCTCCAGGGAATAGTGAAGGGGCCATAGAGGCTCACAATTCAAAACAAACACACGTTCGCGGTGAAATGCCGGGAGGGAAAAGTGAGGAAGGGAGCGGAGCCTGTCCAGGCTCAGGGCGAAGCCCCGGCCGACGTCAACGGTATTAGCAAAATAACAAATTGTACTTATTAGTTACTCCCAAATCATATTTAATGTTCTGTGAAAAGGTAGAAAAAGGGACATCAAGCTCTGCCATTCATGCTGTAACAGTCTAAAATGATTAGCTGTTATTTTTTACAGCCAACCATAGAACAGTGTAATTAAAGAGTCCAATAAATATGATTGTTGGTAGATCATAGCAAAGTTCATTTCTAATACTAATTCCAATAAATGAGTTTAAAATATATTTTGTTATACATGCTGTCCAATTGACACTACTACTCTTGCTATGCCACCTTACATTCCCTTTTCTATCACTACTAACTCTCTGTGTTTATGAAAAACCAATAGAAATTTAATTGCTTTATTTAAAAATAAATGTTCTGATGTTTCTCAATCTCTTCATACTTTCATTCCCACATCTACACCCAACTGCATGCTGCAGCATCTGGTAGTCAAGTGACTGCTCATGGTAAATATTTAACATTTTTGCATTCCAGTTCATTTGAACACTTTTTAATCCTTATGTTGTATCTTTTCGTAAGTTGGCAGCAGTGCGACATGTTGTAAACAAAAGGTGATTATGGCGGGACGTGGCTACGACGGGCGCGGCAGGTCTTGTGTTGCGTGTGAACAACGAGGTGCAATATGAGTACCATGAATGCTGCGATGTGTGGCGTTAGTGTCATCTACATAACACTGGCGACGAGGTCGGAATAACCACGCGTTTTCGGGTCGCATCGGGCACGTGATAATCCGCGGCAGCATAACCTAGATGGCGTCGTGGAACTCGTTTGGTGAGTTTGTTCCGGGCCGGGATGCCTGGCAGACGTACATGGAACGGGTGAAATACCTGTTTATAGAGAATAAGATTACGGACAAAGAGGAGCAGAGAGCCATATTTTTTACGGTATGCGGGGCCGAATTGTACACTTTAGTGGCGTCGTTGTGCCTGCCGAAAGCTACCAGTGAAGTGGATATTAAGGACATTTTAGCAGCATTGTCCAATCATTTCAACCCCAAGCCGAGCGAAATCGTGGAAACTTACAAATTCCACAAGCGAGATCAACAGGAGGGTGAGTCCATCTCAGAGTATATGGCCGAGCTGTCGGCCCATTGTAACTTCACAGATTTGAACAGAGTGTTACGGGACCGCCTGGTGTGCGGGGTGCGCGACAGGACACTGCAGCACGCAATGTTGGGCAAGGTTGATTTAACCTTCGAGTCCGCCCTGGACATAGCGACTGCAGCCGAAGCAGCGGGTCGGAATGCAAGTGATCTAAGAGGGGAAGTGAGCGGTTTGACGGGAGCAGTAAATCGGTTAGGCCTAGGAACCTCCAAGGACCGGCACACCGGACAGAACAAGTCTAACCTGGTTTGTGAGGACGGGCCACACAGGCGCACACTCGAGCGGCAGGCTTGCTGGCGCTGTAATGGATCGCACAGTCCAGAGAATTGTAAACACCGTTCCTCAAAATGTAATTATTGTTCCAAGCTGGGACCCCTTGAACGGGCATGCATATTGAAACAGAAACACGGTTCCAGGGTGCAGGGGACATCAAGAGGGGCCAAAACAAACCCTAGTAGCGAGGCTTTTCATGTAGCGGATGGACCAGATCCAGCTGGCGAGCACTCTAGCCTGTACAGTCTCTACCAGTTACAGGCAAGCACCCCCAGGAATCACCCGCCATTCAAAATGTGGGTACAGGTGGACGGTAAAGACGTAGAAATGGTGGTGGACAAAGGATCCGGATTTACCGTTATAAGTAGCAAAACGTTTGAGAGGTTATGGCCGAGCAGACCAGAGCTTAAGGCCGCGAATCTTCTCCTCCACACTTGGTCCCAGGAGAAGCTGCGGGTACTAGGGGCACTGGAAGTGCGTGTGCAGACGAATGTTGCAGATGTACAGTTACCACTCTTAGTGGCAGATGGGCGTGGACAGAGTCTACTGGGGCGGAGCTGGCTAGAGCCCCTCGGAATTTCAGTGGAAGGGGTGTACACCATGCACTCGTTAGCAGCAAGCATGGCCGCACAGCACCCCAACGTGTTTGCCAGCGCAGACCTGGGGCACTATGTAGGGCCCCCAGTGAGCATAGACATTGAGCCAGATGCCAGACCAATTTTTCGTAAGTGTCGGCCTGTGGCATTTGCACTGCGCGATGCCGTAAGCAAAGAGATAGACAGACTCGTGGAACAGGGAGTGTTCGAGCCAGTAGCGTATTCTAAGTGGGCAACACCCATTGTTGCTGTATGCAAAGCAAATGGTTCTGTCATATTGTGCTGCGATTACAAGTCTACTGTGAATCGGGTGTGCCAAAGCGAGACTTACCCTTTACCAACTACAAATGAGGCTATCTCCAAATTGGCCGGTGGTAAGATGTTTACTAAATTAGACTTGGCTGATGCATACTTGCAGGTGTCCGTGGATGAGTACACTGCCGACCTACTGACGGTAAACACCATGAAAGGTCTGTATCGGGTCAGGCGATTGCCCTTCGGCATTAAGTGTGCCACGGCGGTGTTCCAGAGACTGATGGAAACCTTACTAGCAGGGATAGAAGGAGTCGCGGTGCTGTTAGACGACATCCTCATCATGGGAGCGACCGCTGAGCAACACTGGCAGCGGGTCAACCAGGTCCTGGGTCGGTTAGAGGCAGCTGGGTTACGATTCAAGGAGAATAAATGTGTGTTTGCCGCACCATCCGTTCAATTTTTGGGGTTCAGTGTAGACAGTGCTGGCATACACCCAACAACAGCCAAAGTGGATGCTATACACCTTGCACCGGTACCCACCTGCAAAAGGGAACTGCAGACTTTTTTAGGGCTACTCAACTTCTACGACCGTTTCCTACAAGGTAAGGCCAGCATAGCCGAACCATTTCACCGTCTTATGGATGCTGGGCATAAATGGGAGTGGACTGAGGTTCATGAAAAAGCTTTTCCCGCTGTAAAAGAGCTTCTTCAGTCAGACGCAGTCTTAGTACATTACGATGCAACGAGGCCTGTGTCATTGACATGTGATGCTTCAGAGTACGGCGTGGGGGCAGTTCTGGCTCATGTGGAAGAGGACGGGAGTGAAAAAGCCATAGCTTTCGGGTTGCGCACATTGCACAAACATGAGCGTAACTACGCACAAATAGATAAGGAAGCGCTCGCAGTAATGTTCGGGGTGGTAAAGTTCAGGCATTATGTGACAGCGAGACCCTTCAATATTATCACAGACCATCAACCCCTGTTGCGGTTGCTGGACCCCACCAGGCAAACGCCAGATTTTCTATCGCCGAGGTTGCTACGTTGGAGCCAGTTACTGTCCACGTTTGATTACAGGATCACATATCGGCCAGGACAGAGCATTGCGCATGCGGATGCTTTAAGCAGGTTGCCGTTGAAGGTTACGGAATTCCAAGTGCCCGCTGCGGGAGACGTGTTGATGTTGGAGGCATTGCCAGATCCCCCAATTGAAGCAGCCAGGATTGCTGCACTGACAGAGGCAGATCCAGTATTGGGTGCGGTCAAGAAGTATTGCGGTGGCGGCTGGCCACAGAGTGGCGCAGTGGCTGATGTGCTCCGCCCGTACTGGACACGACAGGACGAATTGTCCCTGTACAAGGGGTGCATCCTTTGGGGCAGCAGAGTAGCTATCCCCTCGGCGCTAAGGCAGGACCTGTTAGTAGTGCTCCACGCAGCTCACAATGGCGTGGTGAAATCAAAGGCAATAGCACGCAGCTACATGTGGTGGCCGAAGATGGACGACGACATTGAGAGAATGATAGGGCTGTGCCAGCAATGCCAACAGTCACGGGCCAATCCACCCCAACGTGTACCGGCTAGTTGAGAACCAGAAACCAAACCTTGGGCCAGAGTACACATAGACTTTTTTGGGCCGTTCCAGGGCAAGGTTTTCCTTCTCGCTATTGATGCCTACTCCAAGTGGCCGGAAGTCAGAATAGTAAGGTCTGCATCATCAGCATGTGTGGTAAGCGAACTGCAGGACATTTTCAGCATTCACGGGATTCCAGAATGTTTGGTCTCTGACAACGGATCCGCGTTTGTGTCAAGTGAGTTGGAAGTTTTCGCACGGAAAAATGGTATCCGGTTAGTGCGCACAATACCCTTTCACCCCTCTAGTAATGGGCAGGTAGAGTGTATGGTCCAGATGGTCAAAGGGAAACTTAAAAAGGGGGGCACGGGTGACTGGCAGACCCGGCTAGCACGAACATTGTTCGCACTGCGTACCACCCGTCACTGGAAGTCACAAGACACCAGCTGATCTGCTCATGGGTCGTGCCCTTAGGACAGCTTTGGACCTGATTCAACCGAACCCCAGCAAGTCGCCCTCAGTACAGCCACCAGCTGAGCGTCATAGCAGACACTTCAAGGCAGGAGACACAGTGTGGTACAGGGCTTACTACAAGAATGCCAAGTGGTTGCCTGGGACAGTACTAAGCACACAGGGTCACCAGATATTTATAGTCAAGGGCGACATCGGAGGAGAGCATAGGCGCCACAAGGATCAAATCAGGCACAGGGTGCCCAGCAGATCGGCTGAGGCAGATGGGCACCTGAACGTGAGGGGAGGGCCCAATGAAGCAATCGAGAAATGTGCCAGGTTCCACCTAGGGGAGAGCAGCCCAAGGGTGAGCACGGCACTCGCAGCACCCATGACAGGCTGCAACAGGCAGCAGTAGAAGACACCGCAAGCTGCGAGGACGACACAAACCCCTTTTGCGGAATCAAGACAATTGAAACCGTTGCAGCGGTACCAGCTACGCGGAACAGCTCATCCAGCAATCCATCGAGAGGGATCCGGCCAGCGTCTGCATCAGGGGAGGACCAGCGTTAGGAGAGCCCATCGCGGAATGGGAGCACAAAGGCGCCAGTGACTCTGGGAGCGACAGTGCACGGCTCGCCCAGGATCCGGAACCATCGGAGAGGGACCAGGCGGCTGGAGCACGACGGTACTCACAGGGTCAATCCACATCAAATGTCCAAATTTTAATTTTTCAGGTTGCTTGACATTTTTAGAAAAAAATATTTTTTTGTGTGTGGCCTCACTAGCATATAATAAGTTTAAAACCACAATAATATAATTTTACCATGCTTGGTTTATTAATGGTTGCTAGATTTACGTGATCGGGTGCGGCAGTTTTGACGTTTGCAAGACTTTGGGGGAACTACAATAAATTTTTATTGGCTGCTTCCGGAATTATGAATTAAATAGCACTGCACTGAGCATGCTCTGAAGCAACTTTATATGTAGTAAAATATATTTATTTTATTTTTTTATATACGAATATGGGGTACAAATATAGTCAAAATTTGGGTCAAAAATACGAGATTCAGTGGTGTGTAGTGAAAGGAAGACTTCAAGTCTCAGAGTTGAAATTCACACAGGGAATTCCTTTCTACCAGTAGTCTTTGTATACCAAAAATGAAACCTGAGAAATATTTCCTTTCGTTTCTATGAGCTCGTCAACTTCCCACTTTTTGCATTTTTTACAAATTTCACACCTAAATATCTCTGGTGGGCAAACTGATAAAAATTTGGGATTATGCCAGAATAAAGCTCTATATGAGGGTAAACTCCTGTAAAAATTTGGACTTTGAGATTTATCTGAGAGTGCATAAAAAACAAGTTTGAAATGTGGCAATTATGCACATTAAAATATTATAACATGCATGCGTACAGATACACGATGTATCATATCATATCACATATTTACAATACATGTACTTTACAATCTTAAGTGTTTAAAACTTAACCAAAAATCAGCAAGCATGACTGTTAAGTAACAGAAATTTCATCACAAAGAATGTTAGAAATGTTGTGTGTACGTCCCGTGGATGTTGTAAGTTCCTGTGGTGTAAGTTTCCTCAGAATTCTGTTAAATGGCACCCAGGTAGAAATATTAACATGTTTCTTGAATGATGTACTGGGTCCTGATGGATGGTAAAATTTTACATGGCTATCCATATTTTCATTGCTGATGTCATTTTAAGCCAACCACCATTGTCCATCGTAGATACATGCAAATATATCACTTATGTCCACATTCAAGGGAATTGTTTTGCTGACTTGAAAATCTTCAAAATTTTCTGCATTTGAAGTAACATAACACCTTACAGTGCTCCCAATTACAGGCACAAACCTATGGTAGCTTCTTATTCCAGTAACTCGCTTGCAGTTTTCAAATCTTTGTTCCAGCATTGTGGCATGATTGTAGATCTCTGTGCTTGACACATATATATAAGAAATACCAGTTATTTGAGTGCTGCAGTACTGAAACATTTCTTGAGGAGTAAGTATCTGGTTATTTGCTGTTCTTTGAAGACTTGCTCGTGAAACTTGTCGCTTTGTAGTGCCACCAACTCCATCACAGGCATTCTTACCGTGTGAAGAACCAAAAAAGTTCCATTCACATTGCAGATCAAAATCTTTTTTATGATTGCAGACATTAATTAAATTATTTCTGTTCTTGTATTGGCTGGAAGCCCCATCAGAAAAATACAGAATTTTTTTGATTGCATGATTAGTTTCAGTAATATGTTTCAAAAGATGAACTTGAAATGTGTGAACTGCCAATGTGTTATGTTCCAAACTGTCACTGATAATGCAAACACTTTTGTGTTGAATATTTTCTCCGTTCATGTAGTAATAGACAAATGGATGTATAGTGGCCTGTTTTTTTGCCCTATGAGCAGATTGTATTTAATCTTGAATTACAAATGTGTAATTTTCAGCAAATTCAGCTAGGACCAGGCACTCGTATTCAGTCAAATTCATCTTCCTTTCTTTCAAGAACTGAGACTGAGTTTTGCTAATATAATGATGTTGTTTCAAAGAAACTAACTTTCCTGCCAGATCTTCCATGAATTCATGTCTTGGCTTCACAGTTGTGACCATTTCTGCTCTATCAACAGTAACCCACTGTTTGTAGACAATATTGTCAGGCAAAGAATCACTTTCTTCAAGCTCAGCAAACAACTCTAAGAAAACTTCTTTTCCTGGGCATTGCTGGCATTAACCCATCATACACAAGTAGTTGTTGGAATCACACACTATCATATTAAGCAATTCTTTGTAGTCTACATTCAGTCGGGCTCCATCAATCATTAGTTTAGCATTCTGATGATAAAGACACACACATACTGTGTATGTACCTGACGAACCTGCTAAAATGCACCACTTTGGTCTCAGCTCACAAAATTTAGACCTACCAATCTTGAATGCTGGATATTCATTCTTAAACTATAGATACAGTTCATTTAGGTTGTTCAAAATGAGTCTTTTTTGTTTGTGAACTTTTTCTCCATTAATTTTCACAGCTACAAAGTCTTTTTTCCAGAACATATACGACTATTCTCATCATCTTCATAAAACCTTTCCACTTCTTTTGCAATGTCATCAATAATTCCAGCACCTTTCTTTTTTCCTAGGTGAGGTAAAATTCCTTGTTCTTTAACTAGCTTCCTTGTTGTTTTCACAACACTCTCTGTAACTTGAAATTCGTTCATTATTTTCTCGCAAGACCAAGAGGTAGGGAGAAGACTGATGATTCTTACTGTGTCTTCTTTGTTAGCTGTAAGAGTTTTAGCTCTCAATTTATTGATTAACTCATTATATTCTGATGAAGATACTCGACAACTGTCCTTATCTTGAATATAACTGAATCATTTTCTACAAAACACAATCTCAACTACTTCTTAACTTCTTCTGATACTCTCTGTGCTTTTGAACTGATTGCTAGATTTCTTTTGTTAGAACTGAGTTTTCTGATCTTAGAAGTACTTGGCGAAAGTTCCAAAATATTAAAAGCAGAGTCTAGTTTCTCTGCAACTTCTGTGATGTTAACAAATTCATCAACCTCTTCCTCATCATTTGCATTTTCTTTGGTAACAAATATCTTACTGTAGCATGTTGGGCACAGAGATTTTCCAGGCACAAGACATAACCTCAAACATCTTGAAAAGTATGCTTCAACTTAATTTCCCTGAGTCCTTTTGATATCACCTTCTTGTGAACTTGCATCGGGTCACAACAAACACGACCGAAAATATGATAATACTTGAATAGAAACTTTATCTCATGATATTTACAAACTGTCAAAATAGCCTTATTCACTCTCAACTGCAACAGATTTTTATCTTCCTCACTGAACTCACTTATCAATTTCATTTTCATAGGCACATTACCATAAACATTCTTGTGACATTCTTCTGAAGTAAAACTTCCTATTGAACAGATACTCTCCATACTGATAAGTATACATAAATAAGACAAAATATCCAAAGATAACACAAATACTAATTAATGTGCAGTGCTCCTTGTAGTACAGATTAATAGTGCATTATAATACGTACGTATTGTAATATTCTAAATGAGATGATAATATGAATTTTAATTATTTATATGAAATTGGTTGATACAATTGATGTTTTTTTAATGGGTGGGTAAGTAACATACCACTAGAGTATAAAGGCAAAATTCCACACATTAAAATTTTTTTTTCTGCATTCACAGTGCAGTCTCAAAGTCCAAATTTATACAGGAGTTTACTGTCATATAGAGCTTCATTCTGGCATAATCCCAAATTTTTATCATTTTGCCCACCAGAAAAATTTAGGTGTAAAATTTGTAAAAAATGCAAAAAGTGGGAAGTTGACGAGCTCATAGAAACGAAAGGAAATATTTCTCAGGTTTCATTTTTGGTATACAAAGACTACTGGTAGAAAGGAATTCCCTGTGTGAATTTCAACTCTGAGACTTGAAGTCTTTCTTTCACTACAAACCACTGAATCTCATATTTTTTTACCCAAATTTTGACTATATTTGTACCCCATTTTCATATATAAAAAATAAAATAAATATATTTTACTACATATAAAGTTACTTCAGAGCATGCTCAGTACAGTGCTATTTAATTCATAATTCCTGAAGCAGCCAATAAAAATTTTTGGAGTTCCCCCAAAGTCTTGCAAACGTCAAAACTGCCGCACCCGATCATGTAAATCTAGCAACCATTAATAAACCAAGCATGGTAAAATTATATTAATATGGTTTTGAACTTATTATATGCTAGTGAGGCCACACACAAAAAATTATTTTTTTCTAAAATGGTCAAGCAACTTGTGCTGGGATACTTGATATGGATTGACCCCACAGAGAATCAGCCACCGACCCAAGAATTGGGAGGACTATGTACTGTATCACTAGTGTAGCATAGCGTAGTAAGATATTTGGCAAGGTTTACTGTACTGTGATAGGGAGCTTTTAGTAGGGAGGTGGTGTTGTGTCCTTTCGTAAGTTGGCAGCAGTGCGACATGTTGTAAACAAAAGGTGATTATGGCGGGACGCGGCAGAGCTTGTGTTGCGTGTGAACAACGAGGTGCAATATGAGTACCATGAATGCAGCGATGTGTGGCGTGTCATCTACGTAACACCTTGCAAAGTGTTTTCATCAAGAAGATGTTAAAATATGAAATTACTTGTCCAAATATGTTGTGAGTAGAATCTGGTGTGAGACAAGCCAGGTTAAAATTATTTGTTTAACTGTTGGCAAAAATTAATGTCAGAAGATGATTACAAATATTTGGTTTAGCTGGCAGCCATTATCGTTTTTTACATATTTCACCACATCTAATAATGTGTTTGAAGTTTGTTTTTCTTTCCCTGTTTGGCAAAGTAAAACATACTCTACTCAGTATTGTTATGCACAAAATTTTCTAGTAATAAGTAAAAAATGATGGGTGTTAACAAATTTCATACTGAATTGTTTCCTCTGCAAACTTTCTAGAAAAGAACATAAGAAAATAATAAGATGCAGAATAATTGCTTTAATTTTAATAAAACAAATTTAGAATAATTTTGGCTCTAGAGGAAGACGAAAATATTTTCCATTAAGAAATTTAGTTATGTAGCTAACCTAGTAATTCCACACAAAATCAAGATTTTTAAGTAAATTAGAAAACTGTTTTATAAATGTTGGCTGGAAATAACATAGAGATAAAACATCATTATAAATGGAGAAACCTTTTTTGTTTTTGCTGTAATGTATCTTGCAAATGTTATTGTTATCTACTTTTACTACTTAAATTTACGCAAGCTTCAAACTGTGTAACAACCCAGGTCACTGTCTTCCCCACTTTCAAATTAAGTTTATTGTGTATTTATAATCAGAAATTACATATGGTTAGTTTTTCTATAGTTATTTAAACAACAGCTGTTTATGCTTTTTAACAGTAATTGTGTGTTAGAAATGTGTTTGCTGGTTGTTCTTTATTTCAAATCACATTTTTATTTCTGATGGTTTGTCTACAGTATTTTGAAAAAGTCTTTTCAAGATAATTTTACCTAATTTTTTCTTGGTTGGTTAAGATTTTGTGTGTGTTCACATATTTTTTTTTTTTTGTATTTTTTGCTATCTTTTTTTGGCATAAAAGCAAGATGATGCACCATCTTGCAACAATTAAATTGGGATAGAAAGAGACAGTGATAGTTATGTGGTACTATAAGCGTGGGAAAGACTTGTGATTTAGTTCATATGCTGTTGCTATGTGCCTGTGATTGGCTGATTTGTCTATGTGTAATTTTAAGTCATTGGTCAAAAGCGTAAGGTGCTCAGTGATTGTTGATGGCATCACGAGTCAAACTACTTTCATTTGGCAAGAAGATGGAGTTGTAGGTCGCCAGGTTGGTCGTTACTTGGGCACCAGCGAGAGTAGGCGTGTTTGAGGAGCGGCTCACTAATTTAACAGAATAATGTATATAGTTTGAAGAAGAATTTCACGTCTGTGGCCCAGGCCTTGTTGAGAAACGTTATTTTGGACAGTTTATAATAAGAAGTTTTCAACCACAGGTAACAGTGAAGGCTTAGAGTGGAGCCTTTTAGTCAATTGGTGGCCACGCCGAGCAGACAATGGTCTTTTTGCCATTGGTATCGTGCGTCGTAAACAACCATGGGATTAAATCAAGAATAGATTTTACTATTGTACCTAAGTAATAACTGAAATTTTTGTGCAAGTGGAGTTGTTTTGTTTCTACAAGTTGTTTTTGTTGTGTACTTGTTTTCTGGTCAGAAGATGACGGCCATTGTGACTGTAAGGTTTTTTTTTTTGTGAATGATTAATAAAAAGCAGTAAAAATCCATAACGGTTGTTAAAAAATTTATTTTTTACGTGTAAATGTCTTAGCTCTTGGTATACTGCATACTGGCAGGAGTAATTTTGTGAATGGAACGGAAATATGTTCCTAAACACGGTGCTGCCATATGTGGAAGTCTCAGATATATCAAAAAGATGGCAAACACGTGTGATTCATCAGTTTATATTAACTTTTGCTAGGTAATATTGGGGCATGTACTAAGCATTTTGGTGTTCCAAACTAAATTTTATAATAGGGTCATTCCATGCCATTTCACACACCTGTTGACAACACCATCACCGAATTCAATGAAACTTAGGGCTTTAACAGTACAGGTGCAGGAAAGTGAATTCTTAAAGTTACAGCTCCCTGTGAATAATACTTTATATACAGCAGGGTTGCCAACTTGTGGAAAAAGTGGAAATTTTGCTGCGCAAGGTCCAATAAAAATATTTGTAACTTCCTTTGTAGTTGAGTGAGAACCTTGATGTAGGACTCAATAGAAAGCTAGAAAAGTGTACTTTGGGATAAAAATAAGTTTTACGAATTTTAAAAGAAATTTGTTTTCAATGTCATGTTCATGTAACCTGTGGCCTTAAAATTTTGAAAAGAGTATTTTTAAAAAATGTGAAAAAATTCTATGTTATGAAGTGCAATATTGGCTATAAGTGACATAAGTTTCATTTTGGGATGGATCTGGGATCAAACACTAGAACATTGTGAATTAGGCCATGTTCACTAAAACTACTCTAGTAATTAAAAAATTGACGTAGCTTTAAGTCATTCGTGGATTCAACACTGAATTAATTCCTATATATGATTCATTTACTCATTACCAATACTGCAGGTTACTGTTGCTTCCTTTCCTTTAGTTGGCTTTCCGAGGTCTTTGTGTCAAAGGCTGTTAAAACGTATGTCCTTCCAGTTGTTCTTGGATCTACAGTTGTGAGCACATCTTCAGTTGAAATCTTCATAACATCTGGATGTTGGGGATATACATAAGATGGGGAGGGACCTTGTGGATGCAGGAAACTAATAAGAACTTCATGAGAACTTTCTTCTACTTTCAGAACACATCCCAACCACCACCCACTTCTGTACATGCATGTCACAAAACCTTTAACTTCATTCACAGACAATGTACATTTAATTTTATTCATGTAGTGAGTTTCACCTTCAGTTTCAATAGAAAATCTCTTCACAATTATTTCCTCAGATGAAACAGGCAGGAAGGCATAACGCTTCTGAATTCCAGGTATTAGCATTTGCACATTTTTCAGACAACACCTTTCTTTCATTCATTACCTCTTCCTGAGTAACATAAAAAAAATTCATGTTTATGCAAACTACTTACAGTCCATTCAAACAGTTGCAGTGGGGTCATAATTTGGTCTGTGTAAGGACGTTGCTGACTTGCCCTGGCTGCCAGTCGCTTCAGTGTTCCCCCTAGACCATCACATGTATTCTTGCCATGAGAGGTGGCAAAAAAGTGCCACTCAGCTCCAACTCCAAAATCATTTACATGATACATCAAATTTGAGAAGTTACTTTTATTCTTGTATTGAGCAGCACAACCACCAGAGAAGTAATATATTTTACATAAAGTGACTTTTTCTTTCAAAAATGGAATAAGATGTGTAAGAAAAGTATGTACTGCAATGACATCATGTTGGAGACAATCAGAAATTATTGTTAGGTTGGTATAGATTATTTCTTCTGTTGACTCATCACGGTAGTATATTGCAAATGGATGAACTGTAGCCTGTGCATTGTTCCAATGGAATCCCTGAACTTCATCTTGCATAATGAAAGAATAATTTTCTG